>NC_090265.1:67532143-68947143 GCF_040414725.1 Anabrus simplex | reverse complement strand
ATTAAACCAGAATATCTTTATGGATCAGAAACGCTAATTTTGAACAGGAAAGCAGACATTGAAAACACTGAGAAAAAGGAACGCAAAATCATACGAAAAATTCCAGGCCCAAAACTCACCAACGGACAATACCAACTTAGAGGCAGACAGGAAATCAAACAATACACACATATTCACAGTGACATTAGAAAACGCAGACTAAGATTCTGCGGACATATTAAAAGAATGCATCCAGACAGACTTACCAAACAAATAGACGAATTCTATGAAAACATGAGTAAAGCTAAAACAGAAACAATGAAATGAATTGGCGAAATCAAAACCCATTTGAAACAGGCAGGAATTACACCAGCAGATGTCCAAAACAGGGTAATCTTGTGTTGTGTGTTCAGTCTTCAGCCCTAAGGCTGGTTGGAACCTCAACAGCTCTGCCATCAGCTGTCATAGATGGCCAAGGCATCACTGAAGATGCGTACTAGGGAAAAGAGCAGTGATGTAGTTTCCCGTTGCTTTCCTCGGGTAAACTTCAGATACAAAATTCACAAATAGCAAGTTGACCATGAGGAAAGGCCAAAAAATACGACTGGAACGACGTGGTCTGAAGACAGAAAGGAAGCCCACAGTAAAATAATGAAAGAAATATGGGCATAGAGGAAGGCAAATGCGCGCCTCTAAATACTATATGTAGTCTTAATGGGCTTATTCACATATAATAATAATAATAATAATAATAATAATAATAATAATAATAATAATAATAATAATAACTTCGAGAGAACTGTACTATTACCATTATTATTAGTTTTTTAACATCGTTTCGGCCTCTTACGACGAAGGTTAATACTTGTTGGCCTTTCTTGATTTCCAGTATTCCGACATCTTTGTGGAGTTCTTCACTCTTCGCAACACTTTGCGCCAGGTAGTCTTCTCATTCTTTCCGAAGGATCCTTGAGGAACAACCAATCAAAACGTGTAATGTGCATTAATGCAATTTTTCAGGAGAAGCAAAACAAAAACTGATAGCTCCTGAAGTATTCAATAAAATATAATGCAGTTTTCACAGTTTCTTATTGGGATACTGAATGAGATGCCATGTTGCAAGAGATCAATAATTTATTGGGGATGTTGGAAAGTTAATTTACATTTTGGACAATATACGTTTTGATATGTTTTATAGGACATTACCATAATTTTGATGAGTTTACTGTATTTTTATGAACATTAATTCGCATTAATGTTAATACCGGAAAATTATAACTTGCAAAATTAGACTTTCGTCACTTCAGATTTACAGTACCTACCCAGAACAGAATAAAATGAAGATCTACCTGAATGAATTCTTGTGCTTGTTGTTTAAAGGGGCCTAACATCGAGGTCATCGGCCCCTGAATGAATTCGACAAAGATTAAAATTATATTGAAATAACCGGTTCAGTAAAATAATCTGTTATAGGCAGAATATTATTGTCTAGAATAGGTTATATTTCATGCAGCCCAGGTTCTTCACTTAAACAATCAAATTTGGTATGTTCCAGAGTGGTGATACTGCATGGAACCTCTAAAGGCCATGAAAAAAAAATTCTTGTTTTCTTTCCAATTTTCACCAACTATTAGAGAGCTGTTTCTTCACATCTTCCCTTTTCTCTTCCTTTAAATTGCTTGATAATGGCAGAACAAGTCTGTCAGTTGCAGAGAGCATTTTACGTCCAAATGGCATGAAACTCGATTTGACCAAAGGTGGACGTAAGTTTTGATTGCTTGCTCCTTCTTTATCCCAGGTCATATACATTTTTTTTTGAACCAGAGATACTGGCAACATACTACTTAACTGCAGTTGCCCATGGAGCGGTACATTTCCAAGGCAAAAGAAGATTAAGAACTGTGGTGTTAGACATTCGAGACAGATGACCGTAAAACATAAATCGACGCTTCCTCATAACAAGTGAGAGTTTATCAAATTTAGATATTTATCAGTAGCTACCTCAAGACTGCAGCACACAGAATAGTAATTTTATCATATGCAAGCGTGATTACTGTGTCATCTACCTCCCATAACAAATCGGCACATGGGAAGGTATAGAAAAACTGTTTCGAAGAGGATCAATAGACGACTTCCGCCTATCTGCTTCTGGAATTTACGAGTACTAGCCACACCGGCCAGAGTTTCGATGCGTTAAGCTTCTATAGTCGAACAGTCAATCAGTGAACAAATACTGCAAAATATAATGACTTAAAGAAAACAGTACTGCTCTTATGGACCTACAAGGAATGAACACACCCCCTCTTAGACGTCCATAATTCCTCGTGATTACGGAATGTTGTAATATAATTTATATTGCATTATGAAAGAAAGAAAAAGGACGATGCATTTTTTGCCCATGAATTATTAAAATAACTACTCTTAAAGACACCACTCAAACTTATTCGTCTACTAATGTCATTCCACGCCATCTCTCCACTGACAACTCAGAACATACCACTTAGTCGAGCAGCTCGTCTCCTTTCTCCCGAGTCTTCCCAGCCCAAACTTTGCAACATTTTTGTAACACTACTCTTTTGTCGGAAATCACCCAGAACAACTACTTTTCTTTGGATTTTTTCCAGTTCTTGAATCAAGTAATCCTGGTGAGGGTCCCATATACTGGAACCATACTCTAGGAATATAAGTATAGTCCAGGTAGTAGGAAAGATCACAATATGAAGATAAAGTTGGAATTCAAGAGGACAAATTGGGGCAAATATTCGTTTATAGGAAGGGGAGTTAGGGATTGGAATAACTTACCAAGGGAGATGTTCATTAAATTTCCAGTTTCTTTGTAATCATTTAAGAAAAGGCTAAAAAAAAACAGATAGGGAATCTGCCACCTGGGCGACTGCCCTCAATGCAGATCAGTAGTGATTGATTGATTGATTGATTGATTGATTGATTGATTGACTGACTGATTGAAGTAATCGATACTCTTTGTGATCAGTTGTAACTGAAGTACTGAAGACAAAAAATCTGCAGAAATCTGTCTAGGCGTCACTAAAGAGGCATACTAGGGAAATTAAGAGTGAGGTAGTTCCCGTCGCGTTTCTTACTGAGCCAGAAGTTGCTGTTACATGTCACTCTGTCAAGTCCACTGAAATGCATGCACCAATCGACTCTATGAGCGACATTTGCACAGCATTCCTAAAAGGGGCTGGCTGCCTGAGGAATGGCATTATTCGCATCGCTCATACCTCAGTCACTAATGTTGTCAAAGCCAAGGATGAGACTGAGACAGACAGACAGGTCAGTGGAAGTAACAAATTCAATCTAACCCATCCCAGGAGGTATAGTGCACTGTGAACACTAGGTCTTGTTGCCGGCAGAGGCATAAAATAACGGTAAGGCCCACGAATTGTGAGAAGATGAAAGTCATCCTAGACCTAGTAAATTATTATTATTATTATTATTATTATTATTATTATTATTATTATTATTATTAGCTAGTCCTGTGTTATAGAGGTAGCGTGCCTCTCTTATTCCCAAGACCCTGGGTTAGTTTTCCGGCCAGGTTTTTATTTTTACAACTTGCTTTACGTCGCACCGATATAGACAGGTCATATTATGGCGACGATGGAATAGGAAAGGGCTAGGAGTATGAAGGAAACGACCGTGTCCTTAAGGTACATCCCCAGCATTTGCCTGGTGTGAAAATCGGAAACCACGGAAAACCATCTTCAGGGCTGCCGACAGTGGGGTTTGAACCCACTATCTCCTGGATGCAAGCTCACAGCTGCGCGCCCCTAACCGCACGGCTAATTCGCCAGGTCCGGCCAGTTCAAAATTTTTAATTCTTGACTGAGGAGTAGAAGAGGTTCACTTGATGCGAGATTTTCTCAAGCTCTTAGTTACAGGAAGAAAGCGCACAGCGAGAAGATGACGCTACTGACCTAACTAACACTGGTTGCTATGTTTGCAATGGTGTCGAGAAACTGATGACGCTAATTCCAGCCCAGACCAGCCCAACTAAGTGACTTATCCAAACCGACGTGGGACGTTGGTGAGTTAGGCATTCCCCATAGCTGATCAGGCAACCTGAGCCATAGTTTACTTATGGGTGGAACGGCGAGTTCTTGTCTGGTCCTTCTGTAGCACATAGGCTAACCATCCGAGTAGCGAACTCGCCCAGTGTTGCCTAACTTCGGAGGTCGCACGAGATCCAGTGTTTCAATGTGGCTACACGGTTAGCCTACTCCTATGTATGTTCCGTTTATTGCGTTCTATAACTCGTTTCGTAGGAAGTAACATCACTGTTGTTACGAAGAGTTCGTGTATGACACGGCAGTAGTTCCGAAAGGTAGCCACATCGTTGTATATGGTTTCATGTTTGTCTTTTTTAATATATGCTATGCGTAATACGAATGATTTAAATGTTTTTTGCAGTATTTTACCCTCACCTTCCCAATTTCTACGAGGGCGTTATAATCACTCCGAGGTATGAGTTCACAACGATAATATGAAATGTGTTCTTCCATGTTCTCTTACTTCTGTGCGTGTTCATATCGCGGGTGATTTATTGCCAGAACCTTTTAGGGATTCGGGTGATATTTTTTATGTTTTTTGGTGAGATGATAATCGGTCTATAAGAGTGTGCTTGGCCTCGCTGACTCCTGTAGCACGTGCCTTGTCAGCTGAAAAATATAAAATACAAAGCGATGTGATTCAATACAAGTTTGCTTATTGCAGATCTATAGGTCATTCCATGTTAAGAAAACAGTACTGCTCTTATGGCAACAAGGCAACAGCTGTGCTCTACAGCATCATGGGAAAACTGCGGCAGACACATTGGCGATACTCAACATTTAATTTCAAGGTGAAAGGAGGGGGGGGGGGGAGAAATGTAAGGTGAACGTTCTTTTTTAGGAATTCGAGGGAACGGGGATTTTAGAGGGGGCTCAGTTTGATTTTCACAGCAATACGGGTAAACGGCGACACACAAATTTGTGAAGATCAGTACTTTCGTTCAAAATAAGAGGAATAATATAAGCTGTAAATTATTTTTAGAAACTCAAGGGGACTGGGGTTTTAGAGGGACCCATTTTGGTTTTCACAGCATAACGAGAAATCGGTGGTACAAACATTTGTGAAACTCGGCATTTGACTTCAAGATAAAAGGAGGAAGAAATATTAGAATAGACACACAATTCTCTTCAACATTGTTAAGCTGTCTGCGATTCGCAGCGTAACGGATTACGCGTAACTTGGACCAGAACAACTGAGAAGGAAAATGAAGGAAGCCAACAAAGCTATGGCTGTTCCCGCCATTGTGCTTCCTCCCTGCGAATGCATTTATGAAACAGAGAATGTTACACTCTAGTTGGGGTCTTACCAGAGACTTATATGCCCTCTCCTTTACAACCTTACTACAACCTCTAAATATCTTCATAACCATGTGCAGAGATATGTACCCTTTATTTACAATCCCATTTATGTGATTACCCCAATGAAGATCTTTCCTTATATTAACACCTAGGTACTTACAATGATCCGCAAAGGGAACTTTCACCCTTGCAATGCAGTAATTAAAACAGAGGACGTTTCCTATTTGTGAAACTCACAACCTGACTTAACCCCGTTTACCATCGTACCCCTGCTGTCCATCTCACAACATTATCGAGGTCATTTTGCAGTTGCTCACAATCTTGTCACTTATTTATTACTCTGTACAGAATAACATCTGCGAAAAGCCTTATCTCTGATTCCACTTCTTTACACATATTAGTGATATACATGTGAAAACATAAAGGTCCAATAATACTGCCTTGAGGAATTCCCCTCTTAATTATTACAGAGAAAGATAAAAGCTTCGCCTATTCTAATTCTCGGAGTTCTATTTTCTAGAAACTTAGCCACCCATTCAGTCACTCTTTTATCAAGTCCAATTGCACTCATTTTTGACAGTAGTCTCCCATGATCCACCCTATCAAATGCATAGATAGGTCAATCGCGGTACAGTCCAATTGACCACCTGAATCCAGGATATCTGCTATATCTTGCTGGAATCCTACAAGTTAAGACTTCAGCGGAATAACCTTTCCTAAATCCAAACTGCCTTCTATCAAACCAGTTATTACTTTCGCAAATATGTCTAATACAATCAGAAATAATGCTTTCCAAAAGCTTACATGCAATGCATGTCAAACTGACTGGCCTGTAATTTTCAGCTTTATGTCTATCACCTTTCCTTTATATACAGGGGCTACTATAGCAACTCTCCATTAATTTGGTATAGCTCCTTCATACAAACATTAATCAAATAAGTACTTCAGATATGGTACTATATCCCAACCCATTGTCTTTAGTATGTCCCCCGAAACCTTATCAATTCCATCTATGGCAGCTGATGGCGGATCTGTTGAGGATCAAACCAGCCTTTGCGCTGAATAATCAACATCAGGATACATTTATCTGTATACCCCTGCATTTCGTACAGGGCTACTACAAATCACTCCATGTTAAGAAAACATTAGTGCTCTTATGGACCAACAAGGAGAGAACACACGCCCTCTTAGACACCCATAATTCCTCACGATTAAAGAATATTATAATGTACTTTATATTCTATAGTGAAAGAAAGAAAAACGTATGAGACATTTTTTTCCCGGGTGTTATTAAAATAACTACCGAAACTTTTCCATTTCATAAATACGTTCACAGGGAGGAAGCGCAATGCCTGGAACAGCCTTCGCTCTGTTGCCCTCCTTCATTTTCCTTCTGTGTCACTCTGGTACATGTATAACGTATAATCCGTAACTCTGTGAATCGCTGGTAGCATATTACTGTTGTAGAGAAGAGAGAAGTCGTTTGTTTATGTTATGTTTTTTAGTCTTGTACTTGTGTTGAGTTTTATGTGATTAATTAGCCTACGTGTGCAATTTCTTTCTTTAACATTAATACAGTAATTTCTTAACTTTATGGATGAGACTGAGGAAGAAACAAAAGTAAACTGCAGCTAATTTGCAGCTTGTTTTCTTCTCTCCCTTCTCCACGGCTTTTTTCCCCAAGTTGCTTTACGTCGCAGCGGATAGGTCTTATGGCGACGAAAGGATAGGAAAGGGCTAGGAGTTGGAAGGAAGCGACCGTAGCCTTAATTAAGGTACAGCCTGGTGTGAAAATGGGAAACCACGGAAAACCATTTTTAGGGCTGCCGACAGTGGGGTTCGAACCTACTATCTCCCGAATACTGGATATTGGTCGCACTTAAGCGACTGCAGCTATCGAGCTCGATCGTAGCCTTAACTAAGATACAGCCCCAGCATTTTGCCTGGTGTGAAGTCGGGCTCCATGGCTAAATGGCCAGCGTGCTAGCCTTTGGTGCAGGTGGCCCCGGGTTCGATTTCCGGCAGGGTCGGGAATTTTAACTTCCATTAGTTGATTCCTCAGGTTCGGCGGCTGGGTGTTTGTGCCGTCTTCAGCATTAGAATTCATCTCAGGTAGAGTCCCATCTTCATAGACGCACAGGTCGCCTATGCGGCGTCAACTCGAAAGTCCTGCACCAGGCCTCTCCGAGGCCACACGTCATCGTCACCTGGTGTGAAAATGGGAAACTACGGAAAGCCATCTTCAGGGCTACCTACAGTGGGGTTCGAACCCACTATCTCCCGAATACTGGATACTGGCCACACTTAAGTGACAGCAGCTCTCGAGCCTGACCTTCCCCCTTTGAAGTTAAACTTAAATACTGAGTTTCACAAACGTGCGTGCCACCGTTTTTACTTGATGCTGTTGGTCAGAGCTGTTCGATATGACAACCCTGTTATAAGAGCAATAATGTTTTTTTAACATTGAATGCAATGATCTATAGGAGGTGAACAACCGAACACAATGCACTCGTTCCTTCGTCTTTTAAGCCCAACAACATATCCATGAGTTTATGCTTTTCCGTGTCACGAAGAAAATGTAAGAGCGTGAAGTTTTTCCTGCCACTTGATGCTATTTTTTATGGATGCCGTATTTTGCCATGACAACGTGTCACTTCGCAGGCCCGCTTTCGCGGAAAGCTAGCGTTGTGAAAATCAGCCCGTCTACCAAAGGCTGCTTCTGGCAAACTACAGGCGATCATTCGATATTGTAAGCCTTCAGCTAAATGCTACAAAGATAAGTTTAGCGAGATGATGCAACCTCTACCCCCGGGGGGGCTCGTTTGGGCGCTAGATTGCGAGCTCTCAGCACATTCTAAGTGCCGCAACGAGCGAAGGCGTTCACCGATTTAAAATATTCTGGTCTCATTTTGTTAACAAACAGACAGGCTAAATGGGCTAACAAATAGAAATGACCTTATAAGGAATATAAGTATAGTCCGTAGCAGTAATAATAATGCTATTGGCTTTACGTCCCACCAGTTACTTTTACGGTTTTGGGGGACGCCAAGGTGCCGGAATTTTGTCCCGCGGGAGAACCTTTACGTGCCAGTAAATCTACCGACACCAGGCTGACGCATTTGAGCACGTTCAAATACCATCGGACTGAGCCACGATCGAACCTGCCAAGTTGAAGTCGGAGAGCCAGCAACTCAACAGTCAGTCAGTAAGCCCAGCCGAGTAGTAATACTGTATAGTCTGAATAATTCACAGTGTATATTGCAAATTTCAAGAACATTTTCTTCAGCGGTTACTAGGCTATATCGGAAAACAATCAAATTCTTCTTCTTCTTCGTCTTCTTCTTCTTCTTCTTCTTCTTCTTGTTACACTCCAGGTTAGGTTTGTCCCTCGGACTCAGCGAGGGATCCCACTTCTACCGTCTCAAGGGCAGTGTCCTGGAGCTTCAGACCCTGGGTCGGGGGATACAACTGGGAGAATGACCAGTACCTGCCCAGGCGGCCTCACGCTGAACAGGGGACTCTTGGAGGGATGGGAAGATAGGAAGGGACAGGCAAGGAAGGAGGAAGGAAGCGGCCGTGGCCTTAAGTTAGGTAGCCTACATCCCGGCATTTGCCTGGACGAGAAGTGGGAAACCATGGAAAACCACTTCCAGGATGGCTGAGGTGGGATTTGAACCCACATCTACTCATTTGACCTCCCGAGGCTGTGTGGACCCCGTTCCAGCCATCATATCACTTTTTAAATTTCGTGGCAGAGCCGGGAATCGAACCCGGGCCTCCGAGGATGGCAGCTAATCACGCTAATCACCACACGGCAGAGGCGGACTCAAATGATTCACTGTGAAGAGATTTCAGCAAGACGAACAGAATGGTGAAGGCATCACGAAGGTATCTATCTCCATTAGATCGAAAGTTATGCGACGATGAAATTAGCAGTGACGCGCCAGTAAGTCCCACGACGCCTCGACAGATGACGACTGAGTTACAACCGTATAATGATAGAACCTAACGCGTGAGGAGATGTAGAAAATTGATTAAAGTTGATTTTATACATAATATTTGCCTTCTTCATATTTCTCATATCACCGTCCCATACTCAATCGTGTGCTTCGGTTACACAATTAACTAAATAATGCTGTCAAATACGGCAAATACAGTAAAATAAAGTCCCCAAGCAGCAAATACAACATATTGCATAAATTCAGACTGCACAGGCACATCTTTCGTCGTGAGCAGACGACGTCTTGTCCAGAACGACCGCGGCCGTGTAGACGACGCAGCGCACCATTACATATATAGTATAGCATATATTTTCCCCATCGGTTTCTTGGCATTGACCAGAGCAAACTGTTGAGTCCACCGAAGTCTCTATCTCATTTATGGCTGCGACAGTATGGAAGGTGCTAAGGTATCAACTGTGCTGAGAAACGAGACAACGGTGAGGAAAGCAACGGCAAACTACCTCACTGTGCATTTTGCTAAGTATGGCTCTTTTGGGACCGCCATCGGTCTTTGCGGTTTCGCTATATTATAGCTTAACCTTCGGTTGTGCTCTTTAAGGATCTAACCAGCCTCCTGCCTAATGACGTAACAGACATAGGAGAATCCTCCAGGGGGCCTCCAAGACTAGTAAACGAGATGGCACTTGTTTTTAAAAGCGAATTTCAGGCTGCTCATTTTCCTCCTATTAAAAAAAAAAAAAGCATTTATCTAAAGAGTAGTGAAAAAGCCGAGAACTACTCAGGACGAATACAGTCAGATTCGGTGCTCAGAATCGAAATGTGTATTTTCCAGTATATATCCGTCCATACTCAAGGCTAAATGACCAAAACAGAATATGTGCAACACATTATAGGCTGAAGTTCCCTTGGATGGTTTGTTTGCAACAACACAGTGTGGCGGCTATAGTTTCAGGGAGGGGAACGGTTATTATCAGGTCTCTGTTATCACTATTCATGATCAAGTTGCTCCTCTTGCTGTAAATTTCACGATCTTTATGAGCACCTCCATGAATTATTTTTATGGTCATTCCTATCACTCCAGCCGGCTACATCAATCACAGAGTCACAACATCTGCCTGTCCAATGTTTTAACCCAACACAAGGCAATCAATTGTTTAGCGCGACAGCACTGCTCAATTGCTACGCTCTCTACAGTTCTATTGATTCTTCCAGCCTCGTCTATGAGCAATCCTGATTGGAACAAACCAAACTCTGCTCGAATTTATACCGTACAAAAACCTCGTGTCCTCTCCCTACCTATTCCTTTTCTCAGTAATTTGAACGTTCTTAATGCGATGTTGTAGCTGATGAGTAATGAGGTTGAACTGCTGATAGGAATAAAAATAGAGCATTCGTGGGCTGGATACGTAAGTGAAAGCTACAGCAGGAACAACAGATATTACGTTAACAGCAGATTCAGATCTCCACAGTAACTCAGAAGGCACCCCACCAACATATTGAAAGTTGGCTACACTTAGAGATCACCAGTCCTTCATGGGAGAGTCTCTGTGGCTCAGGAGGCAGCGCGTCGGCCTCTCACCACTAAGTTCCGTGGTTCAAATCCCGGTCACTCCATGCGAGATTTGTGCTGAACAAAGCGGAGGCGGGACAGGTTGGGTACTCCGGTATTGCCTGTAATTATTTCATTCCAGCAACACTCCAATATCATTTCATTTCATCTGTCAGTCATTAATCATTGCCCCAGAGGAGTGTGACCTATCCTCGCCGCCAAGATGGGGGCTTCATTCATTCCACGTGAGCCGGTCAATGACTGGAAAACAGGTTGTAGCTTTCCATTTTCACAAGATAAAGTTAAAAGGTTTGTTTTTTACAAGTAGTTTAACGTCGCACAAACAGGCCGACGATGGGATAGAAAAGGGCTACAAGTGAGAAGGAAGCAACCGTCACCAGAGGCGTAACGTTAGGGCCTGCAATGCAGACGGGCCAGATTCTTTTAAGGGGCCCCACAGACTCCACAGAGAGAGAGAGAGAGAGAGAGAGAGAGAGAGAGAGAGAGAGAGAGAGAGAAGAGTCGTATAATATGGAATACCATTTACTTTTGGCAGTATAACTTCTTACCGAAATCAGTTATGAAATATAAATAAATATGGTTTGAAAATTCAAATAATTAGCCAAGATTCTCTATATTTTTAAATTGTAAATTGTTAATGTCTTCACGTCAAAATTATTTCTTTCAAAAAGTTGCACTTTGTGGGTAATACGGAATAGTCGGCTAATATGGAATAGTAGGGTAAATAATATGTAAATTAAAATACAACTTCAATAAATTCTTTCAGTTATATTTAAGGAACGTTCTTACAGGTGGACGTACAGAAATTTTAGAAAATCGAAAGAATAAAATTGGTAATTAATTTAAATGATAATCTGTATACACTAGTAATTCAGAGTTTTCTTTTTACAGTAACTTGTTCATTCAGTGACAAAAGTCACAGATGCAGAAACTGAGATCTATAGGTAATTAAATGTTATAATATACCAGGATTAATGCAATTAATTAATTTTAAACGTCATTTTACTTTGAAATTAAAACAGTATTCCATATATCCGACACACCATGTTTGAATTAAAGGATTCGTCATGCCATAAACTTTACACAACAAGGAAGTTACACTGGTGTAGCAATATAAGCAACTCTTGTACAATGTGTAACATTGGATTTCCCAGCACTAAAGTCAGTTTTGGTAATTAATACAAGCTTTAAAAGAATTACCTGCAAAAGCTTTTCAAATATGAAAAACAAATATTCATGCTCCACGCACTAACCTCACTCACGAGCATGTCGAAACCGAATACAAAGCATCATGAGAACATTTACCGTAATTCGACGAGTTTCCACCTGAGAGCAGTACCTTACAGGCAAGATATTGTGGTATTCCTTATTGCCCGACTATTCCATATTACCCGATCCCCCCCCTCTCTCTCTCTCTCTCTCTCTCTCTCTCTATATATATATATATATATATATATATATATATATATAGCACAGAAATCTGGGCGGTTTTATAAAATCAGTCGAAATAGTTTTTTTATATTTTTTTATTTTTTATTTTGTTTTTACATTTTGTACGCAGAGGAATTGCCACTTGGTTGCATCTAGTTTATTGTGTTGGGTTGAACACAGCACAGCTGTAAAGAACGCTTGCCGTCTCGCGTAACACGGCGACACGTTCCACAGAAAAGACCTGTACCAAATTATTTGAAAATAATTACAGCCATGAAAATTGATACCAAAATATTATATTTTAGTTAGGAAATGATACTTTCTTGCTGTGTAGTGCACCTGAAATTGTATCATGCACAAATGTTGCAGTACATTTAACGCGTGTCACACATTTATTCGACAACAGTTCATAATGCCAATAAGAAGTTGGTGTAGTAAGCATCAGTCAACTCAGTTTCGAACGAGCTCTCTCTGCACGAAGTTAATAATAGGCTTATCACTTGTACGATTTGATATTTTTCAAACTTGCTTTGAACAGCTTTCGATGTAATTTCATTCCCGTACTTTTCTGTGTTGTAATGAAATGAATTCCTATAGCCGTCCGGCTCTATGGCTAAATGGTTAGTGTGATGGCCTTTGGTCAAAGGGGTCCCCGGTTCGATTCCCGGCAGGGTCGGGAAATTTAACCAACATTGGTTAATTTCGCTGGCACGGGGGCTGAGTACATATGTTGTCCTCCTCCTCCTCCTCCTCCTCATCATCATCATCGTCATCACCACCACTACGACGCGCAGGTCACCTAAGGGTGTCAAATCAAAAGACCTGCACCTGGCGGTCATTCGGACATTCCCGGCGCCAAATAGGCTGGTGTCAGGAAAGGCATCCGGCCGTAAAACACTGCCAAATCCATACCAAACAACAACTCGTATCCACCACTCCACGGATGTGGGAAAATCAATCAATCAATACTGATCTGCATTTAGGGCAGTCGCCCAGGTGGCAGATTCCCTATCTGTTGCTTTCCTAGCCTTTTCCGAAATGATTTCAAAGAAATTGGAAATTTATGGAACATCTCCCTTGGTAGGTTATTCCAATCCCTAACTCCCCTTCCTATAAATGAATATTTGCCCCAGTTTGTCCTCTTGAATTCCAACTTTATCTTCATATTGTGATCTTTACTACTTATAAAGACGCCACTCAAACTTATTCGTCTACTAATGTCATTCCACGCCATCTCTCCGCTGACACCTCGGAACATACCACTTAGTCGAGCAGCTCGTCTTCGTTCTCCCAATTCTTCCCAGCCCAAACTTTGCAACATTTTTGTAACGCTACTCTTTTTGTCGGAAATCACTCAGAACAAATCGAGCTGCTTTTCTTTGGATTTTTTCCAGTTCTTGAATCAGGTAATCCTGGTGAGGTTCCCATACACTGGAACCATACTCTAGTTGGGGTCTTACCAGAGACTTATATGCCCTCTCCTTTACATCCTTACTGCAACTCCTAAACACCCTCATAACCATGTGCAGAGATCTGTACCATTTATTTACAATCCCATTTATGTGATTACCCCAATGAAGATCTTTCCTTATATTAACACCAAGATACTTACAATGATCCCCAAAAGGAACTTTCACCCCATCAACGCAGTAATTAAAACTGAGAGGACTTTTCCTATTTGTGAAACTCACAACCTGACTTTTAACCCCGTTTATCAACATACCATTGCCTGCTGTCCATCTCACAACATTTTCGAGGTCACGTTGCAGTTGCTCACAATCTTGTAACTTATTTATCACTCTATATAGAATATCATCCGCAAAAAGCCTTACCTCGGATTCCACTCCTTTACTCATATCATTTTTATATATAAGAAAACATAAAGGTCCGATAACACTGCCCTGAGGAACTCCCCTCTCAGCTATTACAGGGTCAGACAAAACTTCACCTACTCTAACTCTCTGAGATCTATTTTCTAGAAATATAGCAACCCATTCAGTCACTCTTTTGTCTAGTCCAATTGCACTCATTTTTGCCAGTAGTCTCCCATGATCCACCCTATCAAATGCTTTAGACAGGTCAATCGCGATACAGTCCATTTGACCTCCAGAATCCAAGATATCTGCTATATCTTGCTGGAATCCTACAAGTTGAGCTTCAGTGGAATAATCTTTCCTAAAACCGAATTGCCTTCTATCGAACCAGTTATTAATTTCACAAACATGTCTAATATAATCAGAAAGAATGCCTTCCCAAAGCTTACATACAATGCATGTCAAACTTACTGGCCTGTAATACACAGGGACTACTATAGCAACTCTCCATTCATCTGGTATAGCTCCTCCGACCTAACAATAATCAAATAAGTACTTCAGATATGGTACTATATCCCAACTCATTGTCTTTAGTATATCCCCAGAAATCTGATCAATTCCAGCCGCTTTTCTAGTTTTCAACTTTTGTATCTTATTGTAAATGTCATTGTTATCATATGTAAATTTTATTACTTCTTTGGCCTTAGTCTCCTCCTCTATCTCGACATTATCCTTGAAACCAACAATCTTTACATACTGCTGACTGAATACTTCTGCCTTTTGAAGATCTTCACATACACACTCCCCTTGTTCATTAATTATTCCTGGAATGTCCTAGTAGAAGTGGTAGAACAAGAATGTTATTCAAAACGATTTAGTTTTCATATAAGCACAACCTTAATTTAGATCTATTATAAATGTAATAATAATAATTCATCATCTTTTTCTACAGCTTTTCTCACACCTGCGGGGGATTTGGCCCTGTTTTACGGTCGGATGCCCTTCCTGACGCCAAACCTACGTTGAGGGATGTAATCACTGTTCCGTATTTCTGCAGTGGTTGCTGGTGTGGTGTGCTGTTTAAATATGAAGAGGAAAGTGTTGGGTCAAATACAAAGACAGTCCACGAGCCAGAAGAATTAATCACACGAGATAAAACACTCGACCCGGTCGGAAATCGAACCTAGGACCCTCTGAACCGATGCCTCAACGCTTACCATTCAACCAATGAGTCGGACTTTAATAATAATAATAATAATAATAATAATAATAATAATAATAATAATAATAATAATAAATTTAATTACCGATTTGAAGTCCCACTATCTACTTTTACGACATCCGTCGACGCCGAGGTGCCGGAATGTTGTCTCGTAGGAGATCTTTAACGTGCCTGAAAATCTACCGACACGGGGCTTGCGTATTTTAGCACCTTCAAACACCACAGGACTGAACCAGGATTGAGCTCTCAAAGCCAGCGTTTTAACCACCTGAGCGACTCCGCCCGGCATTTTTAAGTTTAATTAAGTTCTTGTTATAATAATTTAGTATATTCTTAGACCAGTATCTCATTTTATGTAGACGGGCTTTTCAGCCTCAGAGGCATGCAAATCATTAATAAATTCAATTTTGTGTGGTGTGGGGTCGGGGGGAGTTTCTTTCACGGTATACTCCAACAATGATTTAAGATATCGCTGTCATATTTCTTTCAACTTCCAAGTTCTTTGACTTTCAAATGTTCCTTTGCTTTTCTTTTAAAGCTTTCCAGCGGAGCCGTCTGCTCTCCACCATGTCTAACTTCATCTCGGCCGATCTTCCGTTAGCCTTACGTTATTGTATTTTCTATCAGCCGCAAAGAAGAATTTAGACTGGGCTGATATCAGGTAAACAAAGGGAAGATGAATTCCACGGGGATTTACAACGCTTTCTATCATCTGACGAGGTTCATCTCGACCTCAATATTTCAAGAAGATACACGATATTGTTCCATTAACATAAATATATCACATATATCAGCACACTTCATACAACAATAAAGTTATAAAATGTACATCAACAGCATCGCATCTACTTGAATGCAAGAGCTCTTTGTTTGAAATATTGTCTGACTAAGAGTATAATATTTTCTCTCACTATCCCCCCACCCCCCCACCACCACCACCAATTATACAACGCTTACAGAGTTCTGATGGACCATCTAACCTCTAAACCAAGGATATCACATACATAGTATAGGGAGTAAAGGAAGTCTACGATCACAAGAAGGATTAACACTACCAAAAGAAGGCTTAGGAGATTGAGGTGGGTGTCATTTTAGAAAATGTTCAAGTTAGGTTCGCCTAACTCCTGAACTATTTACTTTAGTGAACTGCGTTAAGAGTTAAGAACCACGTGGTCCATCGTAGGCCTAAACGAAGAAGAAGAAGATACAGAGTATTTCAAAATTTAAGATAGAACAGTTGCAAATGTGATTATTTCGGAAATGGCTGATTTCTGTATTTATATTTATTAGGACTTTTTTCCTTCCCTCATTGCCTTGTACACCTCCCTTCAGCTTGTATGTGTAATTTGGAACACCCTGTACATATACCGGGAGTCTCACCTAAGAGCCGTCAAGCGCCTTTTCTTCGGTGTTCCGGAAAATATTTTCAGTTTCGTGTTTGTAATGTGCAGGTAGAGTCAGCCTGAAGTACTACTACTACTAAAAACCAAACCCCACGGCACTTACGCCCTTGAAAGGGCTTTGGCCTGCCCAGCGACCGCTGCTTAGCCCGAACGCCTGCAGATTACGAGGGGCCGTGTGGTCAGCAAGACGCATCCTCCCGGCCGTTCTTCTGGGCTTTCGAGACCGGGGCCGCTATCTCACCGTCAGATAGCTCCTCAATTCTAATCGCGTAGGCTGAGTGGAACTCGAACCAGCCCTCAGGTCAAGAGAAAAATCCCTGACCTGGCCGGGAATCGAACCCGGGGCCTTCGGGCGAGAGGCAGGCACGCTACCCCTACACTACGGAGCTGGCTCATCCTACTACTACTACTACTACTAAATGTTTTCAGTTCTCCCCTAAAGACCTCCTAGACAGTGACGCCGTCTCTCAGGCCAGAAGATTTGTATGGGAAAAGGAGATGTACGGAGAAGGTGAGAGGGTTGACGGCCGGGGCCTACAGTAGGAAGTGTCCCGGCATTTGCCTTAGTACAGGAGAATGGAAAACCACGGAAAACCATTCTCAGGACAGTGGGAACTAGCCTCTCTCCGTCTCCCGAATACAAAGGCGTACCGTAGTGCCACAGTAGAGCCGCGGCCACCCATCCTCTGCTCGGTTGGTCCGTCGGAGCGCAGAGCTGTTGGACCACGGACCAGCCGTGGCCACTTGTCGGCCGAATCCTACCCTACAACCGCCGACCGTGAGAGTCCAAACAGGGAATTGTCATCAAGTACGTCATGCGGCAATCAGTGTCAACGGAAAACGTTTTGGTTCACACTGAAAACAAAATGATGGTTAAAGCGACTTCAAATTAGTCTAGTGCAGTATTACGTTCAAATGGTGTCAGTACCAGAAGAGAAATAGTTCCATATATCGGTACATTTCCTCGCTACCTGACTTGCGGAAGACCGTGTTGACCCAACACTAATGTCATACAGCAGCTTCACTCACCCGTTACTGGAAATACCAACTATTCCTCTTGTTACAGCCCTCGTCAACAAATATCTTTAAACGGAATATCGCAATAGACTAATCTGAGGGCGCTCTATCGATCAGGCATATAACATTACATTTTAAACAACATTTCATTTGCGGTGAGAATCAAACCAACGTTTTCCACTGACACTGGACGTCGCCTGACGTACTTGATGAGCATTATTCGTTTGTGCTGACTGTACCTACACATTACAGAAACGAAACTGAAAATATCTTCCGAAACACCAGCGATGAAGCACGTGACGACTCCGAGGGGAGACAGCCGGTATGCATAAATCGTCTTTCTTCATTTGGATATCTTATGTGCTCGTTATGGTGACCAACACGAGAGAGAGAGAGAGAGAGAGAGAGATCACTTCACGTTGGTCCACAGAATTAATTCTTAGCCAACAAAATGCCAAGTAGCTCAGAAAATCCACCAATATGCCATTCTAAAATAAATGATATTAGGTTATCATAAAACTCACATTCATTCAGAATTCAACATGGCTGTGTGTAGACCAGATCCGTCACTCACCTGCAACAAACAAAACAGTGAGTTAAAATAGATGTCGTTCGTTGAACATAACAGAAACTGAACAAATAATAATAATAATAATAATAATAATAATAATAATAATAATAATAATAATAATAATAATAATAATAATAATAATAATAATAATAATAATAATTGTACCGGGCGGTACACCTCCACGCCGCTAATTCAAATATTGCGCCAATTGAAACTTCTCTACTGGAGAAACTTGGAACTTTAACTACTGAACTAATTCCACGGTTATTCAGAAGATGTCACTGAGTGTTTTTTATTTGCCTTTTGTTTTTCAACGATTAAGAGGTGTGGACAATCTCTAACAGATGTCTCTACCCAAAACTATGGTAACACACTCTGGTGCAATGGAATGAACCTTCTTGAAGAAATATTGTACTCCTAAGCTTTATTTTTACTAAATTTTGTTCTGTGGTTTGTGGGTTGGCAAATAAATCCTTTCTTTCCGCCCGTTTTGAATGTAACCAATCAGGAATTTATGTAATTAATTTTCCACCAATAAGGTGTTTCTTCCTCGTCTTGTGTATTAGTTTTTGCTGTTATCCAATAAAAGCGAAAGGGTGTGTCTACTCATTCCTGAAAGGTCTCGAATGTTCCACGAGGGTATATAAACTGCTGATTTTCTTGTCTCGGTGCCACTTCAGTAACATCTAACTTAGTGTGTGTGGAAATGTAGCAGGGGGGCGGGAAGCGCCTCTTTCTTCAAGCAGCAGTTCTTCTACAAGGTAATGGCCTGTTAACATCTTCATTTCTTGCTAGCTCAGCAGTTTAACTCTCGGGGAGGTTTCGAAACCTTTAGTATGTAACCTACCTTTTTAAAATGTAATTTTTTTCTGTCTATGTAAAATCTATAAATTATAAATCTATAAATTACTGTAAAGCGGGGATAGAGAGTGCTTTACCCTCTCGAACTCCCCTTCATTTGGAAATTGAGGTGACTACGTTTTCATAACCGTTTCTTCTCATCCTTAAAATATTAAAGTTTCTCATACGGGTCACCTCCTTAGCTTGGGATTAGCCCCTGTGTTTCGGCCTAGAGCTACTTAGGTTTTAAAAGTGTATTTGGGAGTGCAAGTTCACGCCTCCAGTCTCTTCTGTACTTTGGGCCAGAAACTTAACCTGATGTTTTGTTTTCTTCATGCGAAGGCCCCGTAGGTTGGGTATTATTTACCCCTGTTTCCCTTGTGTGCCTTAAGGGCAGATAGAAATGAAGTTTGTTGTAGCATTTGATAGGCTTGTAAAATTGAGAGCGGGTCTGCTCTTTTTCTTAACATTGTAATTAGGAACAAGTGCTCCTCGTACTTAGGGGTTTTCTGCCCTTTAGCAATTGTGGTTGTGAGCTGAGAGCTCAGGAATTAAACTTGGGGCTCGAAGCCCAAATCTTGTAACGAACTGTAATTTGTTAATTTGTTGATCTGCTACTTGGTACCTGTTATACTCTGTTAATTGTTGATTTTGAAAAGAAAATATAACCTTTGTTAAAGTTTTAAATTAACTTTAATTTTGTAGTTGAGACCTATTCCAGCCCGCACCTTCTTTCACCTCTAACTACCACGGATATCTCCGTAATAATAATAATAATAATAATAATAATAATAATAATAATAATAATAATAATAATAATAATAATAATGTCAGGGTACAATAACAGCATCAGGCTATGAGCAAGATGCAGTGCCTACGTAGCTCAAAATGTAGTTCATAGTAAAGAACGTAAATCACAAAAATATAACTGGCGGCACGTGGAATTTTTGCAGTGTTGCACAACTCCCAATAATGTTACACTTCATCTGTCGTCTTTTCTGCTAATTTTTTAATTTAATAAACCTGCCATATATTCTAAAATATGTTAAAATCAACCATCTTTAGTCGTTCGATGCACATAAGCAAGTCAGTAAGTATCTGCAATTTTGCTCTAATTGCCTTTTGGTTGGCTCTATAGCGTTGTGAGCTCACCAGCCGCTAGATGGCGCCGTTGTCTACGTCTGTGGTAGGTTTCAGCGTTACCAGATCAGTACAGCTTGCGCTGTTGCGACGTAAAGATGGCTGCACCAACGAAGAAGAGCGTTCCGTAATCCGTTTTTTTTTTTTTTTTTTTTTTTTTGTGGTCTGAGGGTGTACCAGGAGTGGAAATGCATAGACGACTTTCCAGCACAACATGGATACAACATTTTGCCACAGGGAAGTGTTTACCAGTGGACTAAACAGTTCGAAAGGGGTCGCACAAATGTGAAGGATGAAGAAAGATCCGCGCGTCCGTCTGCAGCCGTAACTGATGCCAACAGTGAACATTGATACTGAATTGAATTCCACTATGCGCATAATAACTGGCACAATTCGATCTACACCAACTCATCGGCTCCCGCTTCTATCTAGAATAATGCCATCTGACTTACGCAGATCCACCGCTCTCATCAAGGAATTCAACAAAATCTTAAGGAACCCTGATCTACCTGTACATGAAGTTCTACGAACTATCAACCGAAACAAATTACGTTCACGCCATCCAACTTTACGTAACGCCTTAGACATGGTTGCTAGAGGCTACAACACACCTACAGAGTGGAGAAGACGGTGGGAAGCAGCAACGGAAATGCACCTGCACAGTATGTTCTCGAATGCCAAACTTCCAAGTGGATTCCAACTACCACGTAAAACATGGTCTGCTCTGAACAGAGTAAGAACAGGCCATGGTAGATGCAGAGACATGTTGTTTAAATGGAACAAGTTGCCGACACCTGCGAGTGACTGTGGAGCTGCACGACAAACCATACATCATTGTCAGAGAGTGTGAAACGCGGGCATACACAGGCAGCAAAGTGGATTTTCTGATGGCAACTCAGAAGCAATACAGTGGATCAATGATCTTGACATTCAGTTGTAGGAAGCCTTTCCTTGTTCATTGTTTTCTTGTAATGTAAATATGTATACATATATTTTTTTCTGAACTCAACTTGATTGGATGGGCCATACGCTAAATAAATAATAAATAAGTGAACATGTGCTTGATATGATCTTGAATAACAGACGGGTGACTGTTTATGACGTGGCAAACCATATGCACATTAGCCATGGTTCTGCATACGAAATCCTGCTTCACTTTCACAACGTCTGTTCAAGATGGGTTCCAGAACAACTCAATGAAGAACAGAAGCGCAATCGTGTGAGAATCTGTCACTGTCAGCACCTACTGGACCGTCATGAAACGTTTCTGAAACGGATCATCACTGGAGATGAAACATGAGTTTGCCACTTCGAACCAGGGAGAAAACGTCAGAGCATGGAATGCAAGCGTCCGCTGTGGCAAAACATTGTCCCCGTATTGTGCTGAAAGTATTCTACGAATTTCCGCTCCTGGTACACTCTCAGACCACAACAAATGGATTACGGAACGCTGTTCTTCCTTGGTGCAAACAGAAAGTGGTGCGACCATCTTTACGTCTAACAGCGCAAGCTGTACTGATCTGAAAACGCTGAAACCTGCCACAGACGTACGCAACGGTGCCATCTAGCTGCTGGTGAGCACACAACGCCATAGAGGCAACCGAAAGATAATCCGAGAAAAATTTTAGATACTTATTGACTTTTCTTCATACTAATGCTTCGTAATGGACCAATAAACGCTGCCGGCTTCGAATTAAATACTGAGGACTTGCTTTTGTACGGCAACACCCAAGCGGTAAGCCTAAGCCTACACGTAGTATCAGGTCTAGTTACGGCAATTCCCTCGATAACGAACGGGAGACTCAAAACATTAAGCAGGACCGCACGCCCGCTCACCTGCTAACCATTAGAGGGTGACTCGACTGTTGACCAATAGCAGGTGGCACCTGACCAATAGCATGCTTGCCTTGTAAATGACAGACTCCACGAGGACCGCAGTGAGGACTTCAAAAGCGTGCCGAGCGTTACGAGGAAATTGCGAGCACTATAGCACGCTCGTCACTCCGAATTCCGTCCCCGCACCTAATTTCGTCCCCCTAGGAATTTCCAGTTTGCACGGTTGGTACCTAATGTTTAGCCGCGCGCAAACGCGTAGCCTCATCCCGTTGTCTTGTTGAGAGTTGGTTATGTGGATCACGTTTAGTTACCGTGTACAAGGAGCGTTCATTGTTCATACTGAGCTGAGTTAGTGCAGCATTCAAATTAAGAGCCTGTTATTCCCAGAGTGGGCACTGATATGTGTATGAAATACTGGACTGCATTTCAATCGTGTGGCGTAGTTCCGGACGTGAAATCGCTACAGTGAGGTGTTGGCGTGAGTTACTGTACCGGCCATTCGCTAATATTCGTAATTTCGTTCCCCTTCATTTTATTTGTTATTTATGAAGATTATTATTTTTTCAGATGGAAAAACACAAGCAGCGGGATAAGAAGGCTATTAAAGAGGCTATTAAGACAGTGAGGGACATGATGATGGGTTACAAACGTGCAAGTTAAGAGTTTAACATCCCACGAGCAACGCTGAAAGATTATGTTTTATAAAAACCAAGAAAACATTTTTCATAAATTGCCTACAAGTAATTCGTTATAGGGAAAATGTTTGGCAAGATTAGAAAGGAAAAATATATTAACGTTTATTAAAATTAATTCGTTTCATAAAATTGGTGGGGGAGGGGCGAAATTACTAACACAGTTTTTGGGAGGTCTGTTTTTGTAGCGTTTTTGTTTTATGTCAAATATTGACTACCTTACATTTTAAAAGTTTCACTGTAACTTGCCCGTAGCCTTGTCCATAATATTCCTGAATTTCTACAAGTCCACATCGGCTAAGGGGACGAAATATGGCCCCCTATCTAAACGGTCCTTGAATGTTGCACGAAACCAGCAAGCTCCCTATCGACAGATACATACAAATGCCCCCGTTATAATGCACTACTCTACGGAGATGACTTCATGCTTGTGTTCTCTCCTCTCGCAACTGTAATTTCTTTTCCATACTACTAGGGTACGCCATACCTGTCCACCCACAGTATTACCAACATTTTTCATCAATGAAAAACAGGAGGGAAAATTTTAAATTCAAGTGAGGTAAGGATAACTGTACTTATACTTTATAATTAACCTCTTATTTCCTTTGCTTAAATTGCTGAATATATTTCAGTTTTAACAGGAATGTAGTTCATTATTGAACGACAATAGAGTTTTTTGTTATTTCTGTAAGCTTCTCATTTAAAAATGTGATATTGAAAATGTTGGTGCAACACTAGCTTCAGATATCACCAGCCGCCACTGAAAAATATATCACTAAATCAATCATCTAAGCACGGGGACACCACCATCAATGTACAGCTCATTGAAATCAGGCACGTTCATATTAAAGAGCTGAAGCGACATCATTTGTTTTGTTAGGTTCAGTGCATGCGCACCGGAAGAGGGCTTGCTATTCAATTTCTAAGTTTCCAAAGTACGATGAGACAATTTATTAAGGCCTGCGCAAAAAATGAGAGCCTTTTGCTCTATTTCTTGACAAATAAATGAACATCTAGATAAATGATGGGATATTGTGAGGTAGAAAATAATAAGAGGGAAAACATGATGAGGCAGCTTGAAGAGCCAATCAATCTGCCGGGCTCCTTCTCGGCAGAGGTGAGTCGATAGCGCGCGAGGGGCACGACCAGCCAATTAGTCGTGTAGGTAGGACACAAGTGCGACAGGAGCAAGGGCTCCCTCTACGAAGTACGTAATTGGCAGGCGTGAACAATACTAGGGTTCACTACCGCGGAGACCAACCCTATTATCAACATCTCGAAAGAGACAGTACTCTGGTTCGGGTTCAAAATACGGTACTACGTAAATTCATGTTTATCCGCCTGTGTGGTGTAGTGGTTAGTGTGATTAGCTGCCACCCCCGGAGGCCCGGGTTCGACTCCCGGCTCTGCCACGAAATTTAAAAAATGTGGTACGAGGGCTGGAACGGGGTCCACTCAGCCTCGGGAGGTCAACTGAGTAGAGGTGGGTTTCCTGGAAGTGGTTTTCCGTGGTTTCCCACTTCTCCTCCAGGCAAATGCCGGGATGGTACCTAACTTAAGGCCACGGCCGCTTCCTTCCCTCTTCCTTGTCTATCCATTCCAATCTTCCCATCCCCCCCACAAGGCCCCTGTTCAACATAGCAGGTGAGGCCGCCTGTGCGAGGTACTGGTCATTCTCCCCAGTTGTATCCCCCGACCCAATGTCTCACACTCCAGGACACTGCCCTTGAGGCGGTAGAGGTGGGATCCTTTGCTGAGTCCGAGGAAAAAAACAACCCTGGAGGGTAAGCAGATTAAGAAAGAAAGAAATTCATGTTTACTGCATTTTATGGACAATCATTGTAATGAAATATCTTCAAATACATATTTTTTAAAAAGTCTGCATCATAACTGTATCGTCAGTAGCCTGCGATGCTGAGTGGGTATATTTGAATTAGTCCCTCGACCTTAAGGTCTGCCTAGCCGAGACGCTAATAACGTGCTCGGTTCACCCGGAAGGAAGCGAGTTCGATTCCCCGTCAGGAAGTCAAAAAATTTAAGAAACGAGATTTCCACTTGCGGAGGTGTATATGGTCCTGAGATTCACTCAGCCGACACCAAAAATGAGTAGCAGGTTAATTCCTAGGGGCAAAGATGGCCGGGCGTAGAGCCAACCACTCTACCCAATTAAGTACCGAGGTTACGGATAGTGGCAGCCTTTACCTTCCACCCCTCCATGGGCCTTAATGGCCTGTACGGAGAAGACGTTGCTATTGAGCCCCTAGACCTTACTGGGTATGTTAACAAGGCAGCTCTACTTCTCCGGTAGTAGCAAAAACAAATTCCAAGGACAGAATCATATAAGTTTTGGCATCCGGAAAGAGCCTTATACCCTTGGAAAAACTGAATGAAAGTCAGGCTATGTCAAAAACAATACTGAAGTTTGATCTTGTGTACATACTCGGTTTTCTTCAGTTGGGAAAGATGTAAAACATTTTCTTCCATTGGAAAGGTTGTTTGATTATAATACTATCTTATTCGATTACACTAAAGTGAAGGTTGTTACACTAATTCGAATGTTGTTTTTTGCAAATATACACTTTTCTTCATTTTACAGCAATACGAAGGTTATTTCTGAAATACACTTGCCTACTGTTTGACGTTGGCTTATTTGGAAATGGTTTACAAACTCTGCAAGACTCAAATGGATACGTGAAGAATTGTATTATCTATGGAAGTGATGTGAATTACCACAACGGTCCCGGTAAGTGCAAAATAAAAATTAAACTACTGTTTAAAAATCAGTACACATTTCTGTACAAAGAAATTAATAATATTCATTAACAAATTTTCAGCTTTTTGCCACTAGCCAATTAGAGAAAGGATTAGACACGAAAAGTTAAAAGTCCGTATTTCTAAAGTACTTTTACCACTTAAACCGAAGAGAAAGGTATTTTGCAATGTTCAAATTAGTGAACTCAAAAATTGAGAATAGGGCCCAGATATACATGCATTTTTTACTGATCCATCTTCAAAAATTCACTCCGTAAGTGGCAGTAACTAGAGCCTCTGTGGCTCAGACGGCAGTGCACCGGCCTCTCACCGCTGGGTTCCATGGTTCAAATCCCTTCACTCCATGTGGGGGTTTGTGCTGGACAAAGCGGAGGCAGGACAGGTTTTTCTCCGGGCATTCGCAGTTTTCCCTGCCATCATTAATTCCAGCAACACTCTCCAATATCATTCCGTTTCATTTGTCAGTCAGTAATCATTGCCCCAGAGGAGTGCGACAGGTTTCGGCAGACGGCACAATTCATATCCTCGCCGCTAGATGGGGCTTCATTCATTCAATCCCTCTGACCCGGTCGAATGACTGGCAACAGGCTGTGGATTTTCAAGTGGCGGTACCTTCCGAATTACCCTGTACCTCAAGGTGAATTCGTGATGGTACCTGATTTCAAGTCGCTATAGCCTAGAAGTCTACGAGTGTTATTGGTAGTCCCCAGGTAACAACTAAAGACGGCAGATTATTACAAAACATCCATATGTCAGAAGTTCATGCGCCAGGCTGAGTGGCTCAGGCGGTTTGAGTGATAACTTGACCCAATGCGGCAGATTTACTGTCACGTTGGTAAAAATCTTGGCCCCTCGTCTACGAAAACCGTAAAAGTACACTGACTGATCAAATGTCAAAGGATAACGGAGCACTGATGCGCAGGTGTGTTGTCTACGCACTACACGCCCCCTGTGCCAGCGGCAGTTGTATAGGAGACCTTGTGAGCAGTGGCTGTGCATGTGACAGGTGTAACATGGAACGTCGTCGTGAGCTGACACCGTTCGAACGGGGTATGGTGTCGGTGCCCGACGGATGGGAAGTGCGATTTCGGAAATGGTGCGAGAATTCGGCTTCACACGATCAACCGTGTCCAGTGTGTATCGTGAATGGTTTAATGCGTGTGTCGCCGTCCACAACAGACGAACGACCGGCTGTCCAGCCACGCTCGATGACCGTGACCGGCGACATCTGAGACGGATTGTCAATAGTGACAGAGGACAACCGTGCAAAAAAATCACGGCTCAATTCAGCACAGACCGTGCTAGACACGTCTCCCAGTGAACAATCTGTAGGAACATGGGGTTTATGGGGTATGCGAGCCTGCGCCGCACACGGGTGCCACTGTTAACCCAACGTCATCGGGCACAAGGACGCCCATTTGTCGCCAGTCACCAGGGATGGACACTGGAACAATGGCGTAACGTGATATGGTCGGACGAATTACGATTTCAACTGCACCATGCCGATGGGAGGCACCATATATGGCGCAGACCACATGAAGCGATGGATCCCGCCTGCCTCGAAGGTGTGGTCCAGGGCGCTGGTGTCTCTGTCATGGTCTGGGGTGCATTTTCCTGGTATGGAATGCGCCCCCTAGTTGTTCTGGAAGAGACTTTGAATGGTACGAGGTATGTTGAGCTGCTCGGAGACAATCTCCACCCATTTTTGGACTTCCAGCACCCAGACGGTTCTGTGGTGTTTCAAGATGATAACGCGCCGCCACATTGCTCCTACGTCACCCGGGAATGGTTCCAGGAACATGCAGCGGAGGTCCAACGACTGCCGTGGCCACCCAGGAGCCCCGATATGAACCCTACAGAGCATATCTGGGAGCCTGGAACGCAGGCTCCGTGCCATGGATCCTGCACCCACGAACAGACCAGCATTGGCGGTCGCTCTGCAAACGATTTGGTGTCAGCTGCGTCCAGAGGACTACCAGGGACTTGTCGACTCACTTCCACGGCGTCTCACTGCAGTTCGTAGGGCCACCAGAGGAGCCCCACACGCTATTAGGTGACTATCTCATGACATCTGGTAAGTCAGTGTAGTTATTAGGACGTAAAGCTAATAACAGTGCTCTAAAACAATCTTTTGAAATTTTGTCACGTCAAAGAAATGAAGTGTAAAGATTCTCTACGTTTCGCGGAGACTTCGCCCACGACGAAAACTGTGGCGGTTGAAACTTGAAAATACTTGACCGTTGGTATATTGTAAGTGATACTTTCGTTCATCACCAGTGTTCACTGTGCTCCATAGCCTTCCCAGTGGGAAGTGACTACGATCACATGGGAAGGGATGGAAATATGTAAACATTAATACTTTCGAACAATTCTGATAATTTTAAGCAATGCGTGCCAGCCATTAAAGGTTTAGGGTAGGAAGTTCTCTTCCCTGTCTTTCACTGCCGCTATTTCACTTTTGGTTTCCGAATTCGTACTTTCCTTATTATTGGATGGGTCATTCAATGTGTCATCACTCATGTGTGTGCACATGTAACTGAATTCATTCTTTCATTTTACTCTCGTTTCTTCAACAACTCTCGTGCATGAGAACCTCATATAATGTCGTTGGGAGTTCTCATGCACTTTTTTTGCATTACTTATTATTTTTAATCCCAGCAGTACATTTTAGTGTTTGCTACTGAATGCATGATTCGAAGCAGTGTATCGATTCCAACACATACACCAGTAATGCCTTTTTTCACATAACAGATGAAAAACAGCCCTGCATCCCAAGGTACACCTTCCACCTCGCGAACATCTACGCGTACCAACCACCGTTCTTTTTTAGTGGGCCCTTTCCATCAAGTTACCAGAGGCTTCAGGAGTACGCATGGCGTCAACCTCAAGGCTATTATAGACCTACGGTCTTGCAAGTATACTTGCGATTTGCAATACGGACCCATGGCCAATAGGCAGTAATGATCGATCTTTGAAAGTTAAAAACTTAGAATAGTAAATACTATTCTATTACCATATTCTACAGTATTATGGTAAACCACATCAATACGAGTCGTTTTCGTCACCAAACGCAAACAAAAAAATCATGCATGAGAGGGTTAATTTTATTTTTATCTCCCCCCCCCCTCCGCTCCTTTCCCCCTGATGACCACACACATGTTTTACTCTCTTTTCCTCTCCATCTTTATTATTGTCTTTCATTGCACTTTATTATTTTCTATTATATCCCGCCCCCCACCCCCACTACCTCTATTGTCTTTGATCAATCTGATGACCTTGCTGCCTATTCCGCAACACAGATGCATGAACAAACTTCTTACTTACGAGCCAAGATGGGTTGTTACTTTTTGAGCAACCTGCTGAAGAAAGAGAGTAAGGAGCTAACTAGAGCGCTATGGTCCTAATACTGAAACAAGCATTCTGACAGCTAGCGCAGAGAGGGTCCGTTTACTGTCTACCTGACTGGACCGAAGGGAGTACGGTTTGGTTGCCATGGATACTTCGGCGGACTCACTGCGGTCGCCATGGAGACGACCCTGCTGCCCATCTGGAGTTGATTGGAATTGCCAAACCTTTTATTTCTCAGTTGGATCGTGTCATAGGCTACAAAACGAACGCGAAAACGAGAAGGAGAAAGGAATGTAGGAATGTGGCAACACCGCGCAATGGTACCACAGTAGGTTTTCCCTTCTGTGCTAGCTGTCAGAACGCTTCTTTTAATATTAGGACTACGTGCGACGCACCAAGTCGGCCGTGAATATACTATCTGTCAAGTATTTTCCAGTTTCAACCGTAAACCGTCATTATTACTGCAGTTTTAGTCATGCAGTCGCGGACAGGTGTGTTTCTCTTCTAAAGACACGGAGCAAAATCTCTGCGAAACTCAATGAATTTGTTTCTTTGACACGGGAAAATTCCAAAAGATAATCCTGTCTATCAATACGGGCCACAAAAGCATCAATCTAAACCACCTTATTGCTTCCTGGCCTTTTCCCGATCATCTGGAGTCAATTAAGACCAGTTTTCTGGCTGGACGCCCTTCCTGATGCCAACCCTATGTGGAGGAATGTATTCGCTATTGCGTGTTTCTGTGGTGGTTGGTAGTGAGATGTGTTGTGTATAGATGAAGGTACGTACTAAAACGATTAGAAAACCAAGTCTCCGAGCCAGAAGAATTAACTATACGCAGTTAAAATCCTCGAAGCGGCCGGGAATCGACCCCGGGACTCTCTGAACCGAAGGCGAGTACGCTGAACACTCAACCAAGAAGCCAGACTTAAAACAAATAACATTATTATTAGAAATACGTGCTGATGGTGATCTAAGAAATAAAGCAATAAAATTTTACACTGGGATAAATCAACGAGAAGTAAGTGGACTGCCATGTGGCGGAAATTACAGGTTCTTTCACATGTTTAACGCCAAGTTGTAATTACCTCTCGTACTGATTCATCCCATCATAAAATCAACAAACAATACTCTATGTTTACACCAAGTTACAACTTCCTTCACTCCGAGGTCAACAGTTAACGAACCATAAGCCTCGAGGCGGATGTAAATGATCCATAAATAACACAACGTAATGAGAACACTTTTTAAAGCTCGATTAAGGGAAGAATTGGAAAAGAGAGAGAACGTCGCCAACGCTAAGCACACCATGCCATGTGGGATCGGGCAGCAAAGAGAAAGAAGTAGGCTCTACTTAAAAAAAATTTGAAGTAATGTCTTGAAAAAGGAAGTGGTAAGAGATATTTCCACACGATTTCTACAGTTTTCATTACATTAAATGTCGAATATCGTATATTTTTTCCACAATCTACTTTTGACAGAAATATTATGAACTATTAAATGTAAGATGTCCATTTCATTATAGATGTAAACATAATATAATAATAACTGTCTTAGGGAACTTTCTTTCTTTCTTTCTTTCTTTCTTTCTTTCTTTCTTTAACCCGTTTACCGTCTTGGGTTGGTTTGTCCGCCGGACTCAGCGAGGCATCCCACCTCTACCGCCTCAAGGGCAGTGTCCTGGAGCTTGAGACGTTGGGTCGGGGATACAACTGAGGAGGAGGATCAGTACCTCGTCCAAACCGCCTCAACTGCTATGCTGAACAGGGGCCTTGATTGGAAGGAATAGACAAGGATGAGGGAAAGAAGCGGCCGTAGCCTTAAGTTAGGTACCATCCCGGCATTTGCCGCCTGGAGAAGTGGGAAATCACGGTAAACCACTTCGAGGACGGCTGAGGTGGGAATCGACCCCCCACGCCCACTACTCAACTGACCTCTAAAGGCTGAGTGGATCCCGTTCCAGTCCTCGTACAACTTTTCAAACTTCGTGGCAGAGTTGGGAATCAAACCCGGGCCTCTGGGGATGACAGCAAATCACACTAACCACTACACCGCAAAGGCGGACATCTTAGAAATGTAATATTTATTAGCATGTTTCTGAAACATATTTATTACTCACTTTTTCACGTTTAAAAAATATCTTGAAAGTCACTACAGTTTCCTCTTAAAAATCAGAGACTAACTGCGTTTGTAAAACTTTTGGGGTCTACCACTAACTGAATAAAAGTGAATTTATTTGTTCAGTCAGTTTTCGAAACTCGGATGTGAACTTGATGCAGCCCTGCAGGAATTTAACCTCTGTCCACTTCCGTCGAACATGTGTTGAATTGCTACCCGCTTGTTGAGTTATGCGCTTCTTAGGAGTGAAGTTAAACTTTTCAAGTGAGTTGTGCGACCATCAGAACTACAGCTTGTGCAATTTCTCTCAACAGCAAGTCTTTATCATATTTTTATTCGTATATCATTCCCACCCACTTAAAATGTTTTCATATCGGTCAACCATATCGGAATACAAATAGATTATTATTATTATTATTATTATTATTATTATTATTATTATTATTATTATTATTATTATTGTACCGGGCGGTACACCTCCACGCCGCTTATTTAAACTTTGCGCCAGTTGAAACTCCCCTACTGGAAGAAGTCTGAACTTTGTCCTATGTGTTTATTTTCAAGTTACCCTGAAGATGCCACTACTTGGAAATTTTGAAGTTTCTGAACTGTGTTGTTTTCGATGTATTTTTGTTTTGCTTGTAGTAAGAAGTGTGAACATTCTCTTCTAGAGGACACTACTGAAGAACTACAACGGTGCACCCTAGTGCGAAGTGAAAGAACTGGTTTTTTTTGAGAAAATTTAATTTCAAAAGTTTGTTCTTTGCTAAATTTCTTTCAGTCATTGTTTAAGTTGGCAATATTAACCCTTTCTTTCCCCTTGTTTTGAATTTAGCCAATCCCGAATTTCTCGAATTAATTTTCCACCAATAATATGTTTCTTCTTCGTATTGTGTAGGGGGTTTCTTGGTGAACCAATAAAATCCTTGTGGGAGGGTGTTCTCATTCCAAAAACGCCTCGAACTTTCCGCGAGAGTATATAAACTGCTGATTTTCGGGTCTCGGTGCCACTTCAGTACCATCTTTCAGTGTGTAAAGTACATAGCAGGGGGCGGGAAGCGCCTCTTTCTTCGGGGAGCAGTTCAACACCAAGGTAATGGCACTTTAATAACTTCTTTTCTTGCTAGCTCAGCAGTTTAACTCTCGGGGCGGGTCCGAAGCGTTTCTACCATGTAACTTTCCCTAAAATGTAAAGACTCTTAGCCTCTATTCTCTTTCAAAACTACATATTGGGATAGAGAGTGCTTAACCCTCTCGATCTCCCACTCATATTGCATTGAGGTGAACTTATTTTCACAACCGTTTCTTCCCTTCTAGTGTAACGTAAATTGTTTCCTTCTAAAAGTCACCTCTTTAGTATGGGATTAGCCCTTGCATTAACGGCCTAGTGCCAAGTAGGTTTTAAACAAATGTATTAGGAGTGCAGATCGCCTCCTCTCAACTGTTATTTTAGAGGTCAGTAATTAACCTTTTTCTCACGTATTAGACCTCAGTAGGTTGGGTATGTTACCCCTGTGTATATGTCCTTAGAGGACAACTTGAAGGTGGAGTTTGGTGTGGCCTTTGATAGGCTTAAAGTTGAGAGCGAGTGGCTCTTTTTCGAAAATTGAGTGTTGTATGCCTCGAGGAGGCTTTACTGTGTAATTTGGAGCAAGTGCTCCTGGGCTTGATTGGGGTCTTCTGCCCCTTTGTTGAATTCTGTTTATCGTAAAGTTGGGCTAATTGCTCAGAATTGTGTGTCTGGCTCTCGGAGCCCAAATCCTGTAATTGTACATTCTCGATTAGTGGTTTTGCTACTCTGTACCTGCCATTATTGTTATTTCTTGTTTTTTTGCTAAGAAAATATAACCTGGTTAAATTTTAAATTCACTTTAATTTCGTAGCCTGAGACCTGTTCACCCCCCGCACCTTCTTTCACCTCTAACTACCACGGAAAACTCCGTAACAATTATTATTATTATTATTATCGCCTTTGGTGGCGAGATGTAGTGTTTTCAGGGCACTATGTCTTCTGGTATGGGCTAGAATAAATGGCAACATTAGAATAAATTTGTTACTTTCATTGACCTGTCTCAGTCTCATCCATGGCTTTGACGATATGAAAGTGACTGAGGCATGAGCGACGCTAAGTACCGCCATTTCTTATGCAGCCAGTCTCTGTTATGAATGATGTGAAACTATTGCTCATAGGTCGGTTGGTGCAACTTCTGACTCGGTGAGGAAAGCGACGGGAAATTACCTCACTCCTCATTTCCCTAGTACGCCTCTTCAGTGACGCCTAGGCTCTTTATGACAGCTGTTGACGGAGCTGTGGAGGATCAAACCAGCCTTCGGGTTGAATACCCAACATTATTATTATTATTATTATTATTATTATTATTATTATTATTATTATTATTATTTTTGCTAGGGGCTTTACGTCGCACCGACACAGATAGGTCTTATGGCGACGATGGGATAGGAAAGGCCTAGGAGTTGGAAGGAAGCGGCCGTGGCATTAATTAAGGTACAGCCCCAGCATTTGCCTGGTGTGAAAATGGGAAACCACGGAAAACCATTTTCAGGGCTGCCGATAGTGGGATTCGAACCTACTATCTCCCGGATGCAAGCTCACAGCCGCGCGCCTCTACACGCACGGCCAACTCGCCCGGTATTATTATTATTATTATTAATTTCAGAGTTTTGTATGAACTTTGCCTATCTTTACAGCCGGGTGCCTTTCCTGCCGCCAACCCTACGCGGAGGGATGAACTCACTATTGTGTATTTCTGTGGTGGTTTGTAATGTGACGTATAATATGAAGACGTGCATTAAGACAAACACAAATATCCACTTGAGGAATTAACCAGACAAAGGTAAAATCTTCGACCCGGCCGCAAATCAAACCCGGAATCCTCTGACGACGCCCACTACACTGACAATTCAACCAAAGAGCCGGACATGATTTACATATCGCGTTCAAGAAACAAAACCTCGTATGCCCTATCCCTTATATTCCTGAAGACTGTTCATGCCTCCCTTCCACACATGGATATGCAGTCCATCAGAACAATTGCTGCTGTTCATTTTCTTATGCAAGTGTGTAAGGGAAAATTATCCTTACCGTACCGTATCGTACTGTAGGAATGTATGTTCGCGTGACGTTTTTACACACTTCTACAGTATATTGTGGTGTAGGGGTAGCGTGCCTGCCTCTTTCCCGGAGGCCCCGGGTTCGATTCCCGGTAAGGTCAGGGATTTTTTACCTGGACCCGAGGGCTGGTTCGAGGTTCACTCAGCCTGCGTGATTAGAATTGAGGAGCTATCTGACGGTGAGATAGCGACCCCGGTCTAGAAAGCCAAGTTTAACGGCCGAGAGGATTCGTCGTGCTGACCACACGACACCTCGTAATCTGCAGGCCTTCGGGCTGAGCAGCGCTCGCTTGGTAGGCCAAGGTTCATTTTTCTTTACACTTTCGCATAGGTTGATGATGTTTGCTGTTTAAAGGGGCCTAACAGCTGGATCATCGGCCCCTTATTGTAGGAGGTAAACGAAATGAAAATTAAAAACTTCAAAATGAATCCACTGACTAGAATCTAAAACTAATGAGAATGAAAAAATGATCGTGAAACAAACACAACCAGTCGGTCCAAGTGGGCCGTAAATACTGGGATGATACTCTAAGTGGGGGGGGGGGGGTCCAAAATCCAGGTGACCGGCCTCTCATAATGGTACTAAATCACTGGTAAAGTAGAACCATGGTGTTCCTCCCGTAGTTGTAGTAATCACACGCAACGCACTCATGGTGTTTCTCGCATGGTGGTACTAATCACAGGTAATGTATACCCATGGTATGTCACACACAATGGCGCCACTCACAGGAAACACGAACCTATGGTGTTTTGCGCATAAGGGTATTATCCACAAGCAACGCAGACTCATGGTGTTCCTCACATAGTGGGGCTAATCACGGGCGTCGGTATTCACGTGGTTTTCCTCACTTAGTGGAAGTAATCACAGGTCACGGATACTTATGGTATTGCTCATATAGTGGTACTAATCACAGGCAGTGTAGACCCACGGCGTATCACACATTATGGTAAAGCCCACAGGTAACGCACACCCATGGTTTTCATCACATAGTGGTACTTATCAAGGGCGCCAGCCAAACCCATGGTTTTTCTCACATAGTGGTGCCAATCACAGGCAACGTAGACCCATGGTGTTTCCCATAAAGTGCTACTACTCATAAGAAACACAGACCCATTCTGAACACAGTGGTACCGACCAGTGGAATGTACACGATGTTATTTATCACAAGCAACGCCAGACCCGCAGTGTTTCGCACATAATGATACTGTTACTATGTAACGTAAACCCCTTGTTTTCCTAGCAAGGTGGTACTAGTCGCAAGTAATGCCGACGCATGGTCACAAGAAATCTCATGGTTCTATTGTCATCATACCTTGGTCGCCTCTTACGACAGGCAGGGGGTCTGTGGGTGAAGGCCCTACTCTTCGTCTGCGCCCCCCCCCCCCCACACACACAGGGGGTCTTTCGCATAAGAAAATGAACACAACGAACATTCTTCTGATGAACTGCGTATCCGTATGTGACTGGGAGGCGTGACCAGTCTTAAGGAGAATAATAGATAAGAAGAGCATTGCGACATACGAGATATTGTTTCTTCACCGACGATATCATTAGAAATCCTATATTATGTGTGAAAATAAAACCACATTCTACTTTCTATCTCTAAGGATAACTGACATATAGGAGGTTACGGAGAGCACACAATAACTTTAGCGATTTCTCGGCGAACGCTATTGCAATTGTGAAAATTGGGACATGTTTTATACAATCATGATTTTGACGCTTCTCTATATTCATTTTAAAATTCTGGAAATTAAAAAATTGCAAGTTAATGAGTTTGCAGTTGTTTGTCAGATTGGACATGGAATATCCCATACTTGTTCTAGGCAATGTTCGATATTTCCGTGTTCTTTTCACTGTCGTGCGAGCCATCAGTTTCACAAGAAGCACGACATGTTTGTTTTGAGTCTCGTAAACATGATCCGATGAGTGATTCATAGCAAACGAATACAGGAAGGAACAAGCGCAGAAGCCTTTGCATGTTGATGTACAAGAGGAGGATGAGAACGGTCAGCTCATGTCTTCTTTTACTAGTTCACGTTACCTGCTGGAAGTTTCTCCTGTAGATTCATATAGTTACATGGCAACTAAAGTTGTCCCGCAGGAGTTCTTTTACGTGCCAGTAAATCTATAGATACGAGGCTGACGTATCTGAGCACCTTCAAATACCACCGGACTGAGCAAGGATCGAATCTGCCAAGCTGGATTCAGAAGGCCAGCGTGTCGACTGTCTGAGCTACTCAGCCCGGGAATTACTTTTTTTTTCTTGTACTTTCCCCCATCACTGAGTATAACTGTACATCCTCTATACGATCTGATTCACTCATATCCGTGGCCCGAAAAGAAAAAAGAAAAAAACGATTCTTGCAGTACTTAGCAGCCAGGACACCTCTGGTACTGGCAGCCCATACATCATCTCGGGAGCACAACTGATTCATGTTTAGACAAACTAGCAGATGTTCCTGATTCTCAGTGTCTCGATGTCTCCTGATCATGATCCGATGCACGAAGGAATCTCCACTTCATTAAGTTATCCTTACATCTGCGTACAACACCACGTAAATGGTTGAGACACTTCCAAATGGTAAACGGCAAGTGTTGTCCTGATGGCAGTTCTTCCTTTACCTCAGTCGGTAGCAGATGTAGTTCCTCCTTTTAAGCCTTGCTCTTTCTGTTCTTCTAAGAAAGCTGTTACGTGACCGAAGTCTCAGTGGAGCAGGTTGGAGTCTATAAAGCGGGTGTTGGAGGTCATTGTGCTGTATCGTTCTTTCCACATCGGCAATAAGTCTGATGAATCATATTAGCCAACTCTATCCTTCACTTCGGATGGTTCCCTTATCAGTGAACTCTGTTTCTCGTATGGTCAACATTATGGGCTGTTTTTGTGCCAAGTCAGGACATTCGAACCTCTGTATGTTCTATCACAGAGGCTTCCAAATAGCGGCCCGCAGGGCTCTTGAAAGATATTTTACGAAATGTGAAGAAAATTTACAAAAAAATTTTTAGAGCTCGTTCAAAAATGTATTAATTTTTATACCCTTTATAGACTCAAGTCAGAACTAATTCATTCTTTAATATTATTTCCCGTTTTTTAAGTACTCACCTGGTCTGAATAATTATTTTTATTTAAAAAAATAAAATCCAAACTTCGGTGGAAAATGAGCCCTAACAAATGCCAGTGCTGGGTCTTAACCATTATAAAAAGAGCTATGGGATCCATACCAATTCTTGAACTCCATGCCAACCTCACTGCGGACATTTAATGCAACGTAACATGGATACCAAGACAACTTTAATTGCCATTGGTGTAAGAAGCGATTTCAAGTCTTCGTTCTTCTCTCATTGGTAGTACTGGCTGGTACACAATGTGCGCGCTAGAAGAAATCTTCAGGGAAGTGCTGGGATTTTAGGCTCTTGCAACTGAATATCATTGTTCCCATCATACTACTCCCACTAAATTGTCCTTTAAGTTTTGTTTTGACTACGTTATTAATTTCAGTTTGTCTTTAGGTTTTTGTTTTTACTGTTTGTCATTTGTCAAATAATTCAAATGAACTGACACTGTTGGATGCTCTTCTTCCAAATTCAATTGCCTGGGTATAGTAGTGTTTAATTTTAATTTCACTATTTTATGCAATTGCAAAATAGTTACAGTAAGCAATTAAAATGATTAAACCTTCATTTCAATTGAACTATGCAGATTATTTCATACCGATACCTCTGTTCTCTTTGTAGAATTTTAAGAAAATTGGCGTATTATTAGTGCGATCCGCCATCATGCCTACGGTTTCTAATGTGGCCCTAGAGCTTACAAATTGGAAACCCCTGTTCTATCAAATTATATCACGTGAAAACTTTTCTACAGAACGACTATGAAGAAACTATTGTGACTTTTCACCCTGGTGAAGTTTAATACAATTTGCTAAGCCAAAGTACTGCTTTATAACCTACACGCAATAGACGCCTGCTTCGATCATGCTACAGATTCTAGAAATGTTAAGGAGTGACAGCAGGAGCTTGAAAATAGAAGACTCGCGTATTTCTTAACACATTAAATTTTAACATACCAATCAACCAACCAAAACGAGACCATCCTGGTCTTATTCCAGACGGGGGCTTTGAAAACAACTTAATCTCCCGTCGGATAGCCTATGTTGAGGAACTAGAGTCATCAGCCTCATAGCCTTGTGTAAACACCCACGTGATGACCAGTGTTCTTGTGGAATCTAACAAAAGGAGGGATATGTTCAAGTTGGGCCCACGGTCAAAACATTCCCCTCGAAGGGTCAAGGTCTGGTTGCGCCCCTGTTCTGTGATGTAAGTTTCTCCATTTGTTAATGTTCAGCCACTCGTTTTATCTGAATGTTCTTCGTATTAAAAAATATAAAAATTACCTTTTAATATCAGTTACAGACGGTTATTGAAATTAAAGTAAACTCGTGTCCCCGAGATGGTGCAGCTCTTTTCAGGCACATCCCCATTGGAGGTACGCTGCATGTACCGTTTTAACCACATACTAGCCTTCCTGCTATTTTTCAATTTCTGGCAGTACTGGGAATCGAACCCGGGCCTCCGAGGACAGCAGCTAACGGTGCACCATCTCGCGGTGAGGACACGAGTTTACTTTATTGAAATTATTACATCCCCATTTAATGATTACCATACCACGTCTTCATTAAAAAGTATTTAACAAACATGAAATAAGGTTAAAAAATGTAATTTATGATTAAATCAGTACTAGTCTTGATTACGGACTCTGCACCGCATTTAAAACTTATTTTAACTGATTTCCGAAACTTATTTTAACCGTATATCTTAACTGATCTCCAAAATTTGCAACTACTGGGGGCAGTTCTACGGGGGCTATTCGACCCTCACTCCGAGTTGATAATGAGCAAAATTCAATCATCCTCTTTATGGATATCACTGGCCCGAAAGGAGGACGACCAGGGGACTCTAACATGGGCGACAAATCAGTCTGTTAGTGCAGCTGGTCATTAATAAATTCTACTAACAAGCAACTTGACCAATAAACTACTATAAAAACGAATTAAATACAGTATAATAATGTCCCACCAACTACTTTTATGGTTTTTAGTGACTTCGATGTGGTGGAATTTTGTCCCACAGGAGTTCTTTAACGTGTCAGTAAATCTACCTACACGAGAGACACGTATCTGAGGATCTTAAAATACCACTGGACTGAGCCAGGATCGAACCTGCCAACTTGAGCTCAGAAGGCCACCGCTCTACTGCCTGAGCTAGTCGGCCCGACTAACAATTATCATTTCCATTTCTTTTATTTCAGTTCGATATCGGCACTTGACGATATGCCCCAGTTTTACGGCTGGATGCCTTTCTTGACGCCAACCGTATGGGGAGTATATATTCACTATTACATGTTTCTAGGATGGTCTTTAGATATAAAGATGAAGGGAAGAGTATTAAGACAAATACCCATCTCCGAGTGAAAGTAATTAACCATACGCAGATAAAATCCTCGGACCAAGCGGGAATAGAACCCGAGGCCCTGTGAACCGAAGGTCAGTACGCCGACCATTCAGCCAAGGAGGCGGACTTAATTTATTGTTTATTAATCGCTTGAAATAACTGAAGTTGCGTAATTAATACGGAATATTATGAAAGAAAACTATAATAAAATCTGATGGCTCTTGTAGTCTAAGTCACCGTGACTTGAATGCTGAGGGTGAGCGGTTGGTCGTCACGCTTTCAAGTACCATCCATGCAGCAATCAAATTCTTCAAACGTCCGCGCAGTGGCCCATATCAAAGTCCGAGAGATAACACTCACAGGCAGTACTTCAACCACGATATCGGAACATAATAATGATGGGGTTTTAAAATAGTATTCTGATACGCTTTACAAGATCATCGCATCTATAAACACGTATTTCATGACAAAAGACGGAGGTTCTCTCCAAATACGTGACCGACGGGTACACCAGTAGCCTGATGAGGATGCAGAGTGGTCGGAAACAATGTGAACCAGGTTATGTGCGTTAGAGAGTTGGTAATGAAATGGCGTATGACTTTTAGTGCCGGGAGTGTCCGAAGAAATGTTCGGCTCGCCAGGTGCTGGTTTTTGATTTGACCTGCGCATCGTGATGAAGATGAAATGATAATGAAGACGACACATACACCCAGCCCTCGTACCAGCGAAATCAATCAATCAATCAATCAATCCTGATCTGCATTTAGGGCTGTCGCCCAGGTGGCAGATTCCCTATCTGTTGTTTTCCTTAGCCTTTTCTTAAATGATTTCAAAGAAATTGGAAATTTGTTGAACGTCTCCCTTGGTAAGTTATTCCAATCCCTAACTCCCCTTCCTATAAATGAATACTTGCCCCAATTTGTCCTCTTGAATTCCAACTTTATCTTCATATTGTGATCTTTCCTACTGTTAAAGACGCCACTCAAACTTATTCGTCTACTAATGTAATTCCACGCCATCTCTCCGCTGACAGCTCGGAACATACCACTTAGTCGAGCAGCTCGTCTTCGTTCTCCCAATTCTTCCCAGCCCAAACTTTGCAACATTTTTGTAACGCTACTCTTTTGTCGGAAATCACCCACAACAAATCGAACTGCTTTTCTTTGCATTTTTTTCCCGTTCTTGAACCAGGTAATCCTGGTGAGGGTCCCATACACTGGAACCATACTCTAGTTGGGGTCTTACCAGAGACTTACATGCCCTCTCCTTTACATCCTTACTACAACCCCTAAACACCCTCATAACCATGTGCAGAGATCTGTACCCTTTATTTACAATCCCATTTATGTGATTACCCCAATGAAGATCTTTCCTTATATTAACACCTAGATACTTACAATGATCCCTAAAAGGAACCTTCACCCCATCAACGCAGTAATTAAAACTGAGAGGACTTTTCCTATTTGTGAAACTCACAACCTGACTTTTAACCCCGTTTATCAACATACTGCAATGATGGTTAAAATTCCCGACCCTACCGGCAATCGAACCCGGGAGCCCTGTGGCCAGGAGCCAGCACACTAACCATTTAGCCATGAAGCCGGAGAGGGTTGGTCATACTGATAAATAATTTGAAATAAATAATTCGATATCTCTCACCGTTGTCATGTTATCGGCTGCTGAAGTTAGCCAATCAGATCGCTTCGCGGACGAATTGAAATGAGCTTTGCGATGCGGTGTTGCTGAATCTGCATGTGGCTAAAGATCGCCTTCGCGGGTTTCAGCCGGTGTCACTGTAGCGTACTTGCTATCGCGCGATCCTATCAGCTCGGGGATCCGTGTTCCCTCGCGAGGTGTTCTTACCTTCGACTGTTGGTTGCTCTCAAGCCGGTCCCAAGCCGCGCGCAGACCAGCAACACCGCGTCGCAAAGCCCACCCGAATTCGCCCGCGAAGTGATCCGACCGGCCAACCCCAGCAGCCGACAAAATGACAACGGGGAGAGATACTGAACTATTTCTTTAAAATTACTCATCGGCATGACCGACACCAACGTTCACATACCGGCCTCATCCTGTTTCCGACCACCCTGAATATAAACAGACAGATGTTCTCAACAAAACATCACACAATACAATACGTTTGTACTGAAACTTCCGCAGTAGGTGTTACTGAACACAGGTACTTGCAGAGGGTTACTAGAAGCGGCACCTGCTGCTCCTGGCAGATTTAAACACTAAAAAGAAAACTCAAGTATGGACAGAGCTTCTTTACGGGGAATGAGCACTTAATTCTATTGTTAATGTGGTTTTTTTTGCTATTTGTTTTATGTCGCGCCGACACATATAGGTCTTATGGCGACGATGGGATAGGGAAGGCCTAGGAATGGGAAGGGAGCGGCCGTAGACTTAATTAAGGTACAGCCCTAGCATTTGCCTGGTGTGAAAATGGGAAACCACGGAAAAACATTTTCAGGGCTGCCGACAGTGGGGTTCGAACCCATTATCTGCCAAATGCAAGCTCACAGCTGCGCGTCCCAAACCGCACGGCCAACTCGCCCGGTTATTGTTAATTACTGAGTGAATGTGTGTTCTGTAATAAACTAAACACAAAACGATGATGATGTGATACAATAGGAAAATAAAAAGGCTATCTATACAAAGAAGTAATTATATTCATAAAAGCACAAAACGCACGCAATCGTGTACAGTACTTCAGAAAGTGCTGAGGAGACCTAACTCCACCTTATAGTCATAGTATTTTTCAAGAAACTGCCATGAATTGTTCTCATTTGGCCGGCATTCCTTTCGTGATTACAGTTTACTAAACACGAGAGACAGCTGTTTTGAATAACTTTTTCCTCCCTAATATTTCCTCACCAACTCCATCGGCTCACAACAGGCGAAACGTCCTTAACCCCCCCCCCCCCTCTTCCCAGATACTGAAACCAAAATCTGAAGTAGGCCCGCATAGCGGAATAACGTATCTATTACTGGCTCGTACGATAAACACGTAAGTTTCATCTTCACTAAGAGTTTCACAGTCTTCATGGAGTGAATGTACAGTATCTCATAGGGACCGCCGTAAGTACCTAGGTGTTAGTACAGTATAAGGAAAGGTCTTCATCGAGATAACAACCATAACGAGGTTATGAAATGGTGTATGGCTTTTAGTGCCAGGAGTGTCCGAGGACAAGTTCGGCTCGCCAGATGCAGGTCTTTTGATTTAACGTCCCTAAGCGACCTGCGCGTCGTGATGAGGATGAAATGATGATGAGGACGATACATACACCCAGCCCCGTGCCAGCAAAATTAACGAATTATGGTTAAAATTCCCGACCCTGCAGGGAATCGAACCCGGGACTCCTGTGACCAAAGGCCAGCACGCTAACCATTTAGCCATGGAGCCGGACAAACGAGGTTATAAATTAGGTATACAGATTTCTTCATACAGTTATGAATGTATTTAAAGGTTGTAGTAAGGATGTGCCAAGGAGGTGGCCTATGAGTCACTTGTAAGACTCCAATTAGAGTATGGGTTCAGTGTTTGATTCGAGAACTGGAAATAATCCACAGGAAAGCAGCACGAATTGTTATCGGTGATTTACGACTAGTGTTACGAAAATGTTGCAAGACTGGGAAGGCTTGGGAGCAAGGCGACGAGCTGCTCGACTAAGCGGTATGTTAACAGCCGTCTGTGGAGAGATGGCGTGGAATGACATCGTATGTAAGTTGAGTACTCAGCCCGAAGGGTGGTTTGATCTTCCACAGCTCCACCAACTGTCATAGACACCCTAGCTGTCACTGAATAGGCATACTCGGGAAATGAGGAGTGAGGTAGTTCTCCGTTGCTTTCCCCACCAAGCCAGAAGTTGCTATTACATATCATTCTGCCAAACCCACTGAAATGCATGCACCAACCGATACTATGAGTGATATTTTCAACCATTCGTAGCAGGGACTGGCTGCATAAAGAATGATTTTACAGCAACGCTCATACCTTGGTCAGTTTCACATTGTTAAAGTCAAGGATGAGACAGAGATATATAATAAAAGTAACAAATTTATTCTAGCCCATACCAGAAGACAGTGCACTGTAAACACTACAACTCGCCAGCAAAGGCATAGAATGACGACAGTAGACGAATAAGCTTCAGATTTTTTTATTTTTTTTATTTTTACAATTTTGCTTTACGTCACATGACACAGATTGGTCTCACGGCGATGATGGGATAGGAAAGGACTAGGAGTCTGAAGGAAGCGGTCGTGGCCTTAATTACAGTACGGCCCCAGCACTTGCCTGGTGTTAAAATGGGAAATCACGGAAACCATCTTCAGGGATGCCGACAGTGGGGTTCGAACCCACTATCTGCCAAATGCAAGCTCACCCCTACAAACAGCATTATCTCCCAGAAATGTGTGTGAAAAAAAAAAGGCTACAACTGGCAGTAGATAATACGATTGTTTTATTTCATTACACTCAAATAAGCATGCATTTGTGGAGGCACATTTACAATACGTGCATTAAGCATACAAAATATAGCGGTTAGGTGTTTAGACTCTTCAGCTAGGGGAATTTGATTATAGGCCTGATTCAAATCCAAGATGGTGAAGAATTTAGCTTTACGAAACCATGAAAAACACGAATGAAGGCCAGGAAGGGGCACAGATTGTAACACCACCTTCCGATTGAGAGCCCTATAGTCAATGACCGGCCTGAAGCCACCTTGGGGTTTCGGGACTAGAAAAATAGGTGAAGAATACGCTGACTTAGAGGGCCGAATAATACCATCCTTTAACATTTGATCAATGATTTCTTTCAGAGCCTTCATTCTAGGTGGAGATAGCCTATATGGTGGAAAACGGACAGGAATCGAATCCGTGACCTCAATTTTGTATTCAATAAGGTCAATAACACCAAGAGTATCAGAGAACACCTCTGGAAACGACTGACACAACTTACGAATACTATCAGCCTGCTCCTCAGGTAGATGTCTAAGGTCTAACAACATCTCATCCTGGGTAGGCGAAATAGATGAACATGATACAGAATTACACTTTAACAAGGGGATTTTTACAATTGGAAGCAAATTTGAATGTGCACGACTTACTCTGAAGGTCGAGCACTAGACCGGTGTGAGAAATGAAGTCAGCTCCCAATATTATGGGGCAAGACAAGTGCTTGGCCACAAACAATTTAACTTTCCAAGTAAATTTAAAAATACGAATTTTGGCTTTTAAGGAACCTAAAATTTCTAATGGAGAAGAATTAGCCGAAACATATTGAACAGGAGATGAGCAATAGGCAGGAAGTTTACAAATAGATTTCAATTTCGAAAACCATTGAACCGAAATAATTGAACAAACACTGCCTGAATCTAAAAGAGCTGTTACAGGTTCATTATTTAACTCAATTTTGAGAAAAGGTACGGGTGCGGGGGAGTCCGCCGCAATCCTAAGACATTCTTTGGGGCATTCAAAAGATAAATTTGAAGACTCAATTTTCCCTGAATTTTCGACCTGTTTACCAGGGGCTGAGCCTTGGGAAGATGGATTAGTCGACTCAGCCGAAGCCACTAGTCACTTTTGATTGTTGTTGGAAGTTGCAACCGAAGTTGAGCAAGAGGGGGTGCTGTTGGTATGAGGGCAGTTCTTAGCAATATGGGAGAACGCGCCGCATTTAAAACAGCCTTGAGATGACCTTGCTCCATTCCTTGTCCCACTAGACTTGATTGATGGGCACTTGTTCCGAAGATGGTCAGGCGACCCGCAAGCATAACATTTACGGGGTGTGACTGGTCGGCGAGGTGGAGGCCGAGGATTACTAAAAGAAGGAGGGGGTTCTTTCGCAACACGCAAGGAATCGGCGTATCTAACTCCTTCAGCCGATACAGCCATAGCTTCTAGCTCAGCGAAAGTTTGCGGACGCGACGCAAAACACAAGTATGATCGGTAAGGTGGTGAAATACCTTCTACAATCTGATCTTCAGGAAAATGAAGAGCAAACACCCTGGTATAGAACTTAATGTCTTGTATGAAATCTGCCAAGTTTTCATCCAACCGCTGTACACGATAATAGTACTTCTGAATCAGGGATGACCTCGCACGAGCAGGAATGAAATTTGCAAGAAGGTGTGCATGAAAGTCTTCAATGGATGACTGTTCCGCTATTGCTCTAACAATTTTGTCCGAGAGAACACCAATTGCATAGGGATAAATTATCTGTAAAATTTGACACGGAGAAAGAGAAAAAACAAGAGCATGGTCCTGAAACTCAACTAAGAACCGTAAAAATGCAATTACATCACTGGTAGAGTTAACCGAAAACTTAGAGATACCTCTAAGCAACATTGCTAATGGATGCGGCAAACTGCTGAAACCAGGAGACGTAGTAGGAAGGGGCCTAAGTGGCGGAGAAGCAGATTTAGAAGGAGCATTATTTAGCACAAAGGGTGGAATGGACTTGCGACGATCTGCCACTGATTCTGATGGGGCAGATGTTCGTTGTATGGTCGCCTCAGTGTCCTTTCCTTCCTCTTTAGAGGAATCCTCCACATTTACTATATTTACGATCATAGGCTGGTCGATTTTGGGAGTTGCAGATCCAGATAACAACTGACTAACCTTACTAGACATTTGGGACAAGTTTTCGGCAAGGGCGCTAGCTTCCTTACCCTGAACGTCATTTAACTTCAGAGACAATAGATCACATACCCTATTATAAAAGTGGTACAACCTAGCCTGTACTCTTTTGAGTTGATTAGGAGATGGATCACTTACTTCAAAAAACTAACTACAGATGCTAGCTCAGTAGTATTGTCATTGATCGTGGAGAGAGCATCGTCAATCTCTTTTTCTCCCAAAGTCGGGATGGTAATAGGTAAATCAAGGGAATCTTTTAGCTTATTGGAGTCGACTGCAACCGTGCCTCCAGATTGAACGTTTCTGAGAGATAATTCATAAATTAATTCCTCTTTACGCAAATAGAAAGGATGAAGAACCTCGCGAGGGCCGAACATGGTGATAGAACAATTTTGAAAAAGGAAAAATCAAAAAATTCCAGCAACTGAGAAAATTGTTAGAGTTCGAAAGCAAAGCAATGTTTAGCCGTCAAAAGGGGCTAAATTGAGACCCATTCAACCACGCTCTGCTACCACTTGTTACCGAGTTTTGTGGATGTGCAGAGGTGAAAGAAGGTGCGGGGGTGAACAGGTCTCAAAATACGAAATTAAAGTTAAGATAAAATTTAACAAGGTTATATTTTCTTATCAAGATCAAGAAATAACAAGAATAACAGAAACACAGTTGAATATCAACAATTTAAGAATGTACAATTACAGTTTTTACAGAATTTGGGCTTCGAGCCCCGGACTCACAATTCTTGAGCAATTAGCCCAACTTTACCCAAATACAAGGTTCGACAAAGGGGCAGAAAACCCCAATCATGCCCAGGAGCACTTGCTCCCAACTACACAGTAAAGCCTCCTCGAGGCACGCAGAAACAAATTTTAAGAAAGAGCAACCCGCTCTTAAGTTCAAGCCTATCAAAGGCCACACCAAACTCCACTTTCAAGCTGTCCTCCAAGTACATGAAAGCAGGGGTAAAAATACCCAACCTACTGAGGCCTATTAAGTAAAGAAACAGGTCAATTACATGGCCTCCAAAATACCAACTTGAGAGGAGGCGTTCTTGCACTCCTACTACATTTTATTTAAAACCTACTTGGCGCTAGGCCTCAAATGCAAGAGCTAATCCCATACTAAAGAGGTGACTTATAGAAGGAGACAATTCACATTACGTTAAGGAAGAAACGGTTGTGAAAATAAGTTCACCTCAACGCAATATGAGTGGGAGCTCGAGAGGGTTAAGCACTCTCTATCCCAATATGTAGTTTAAAAAGATAGAATTGATACCAAGTGTCTTTACATTTTAGGGGAAAGTTACATGGTAAAAAGGCTTCGGACCTGCCCCGAGAGTTAAACTGCTGAGCTAGCAAGAAAAGAAGTTATTAAACGGCCATTACCTGGTGGTTGAACTGCTGCCCGAAGAAAGAGGCGCTTCCCGCCCCCTGCTACGTACTTTACACACTAATAGATGTTACTGAAGTGGCGCGGAGACCCGAAAGTCAGCAGTTTATATACCCTCGTGGAAAGTTCGAGGCGTTTCAGGAATGAGAACACCCGCCCACAATCATTTTATTGGCTAACAACGAAAACCCCTACACTAGATGAAGAAGAAACACATTATTGGTGGAAAATTAATTACAGAAATTCCTTATTGGTCGAATTCAAAACTGGCGGAAAGAAAGGGTTAATATTGCCAACTTAAACAATGACTGAAAGAAATTTAACAAAGAACAAACTTACGAACGCAAAATTTCTCCAAAAACACAGTTCTTTCACTTCGCACTAGGGTGCATAATTGTAGTCCTTCAGTAGTGCCATCTGAAAGAGAATGTCCACACTTCTTACTACAGGCAAAACAAAAATACATCGAAAACGACCCAGTTCAGAAACTTCAACATTTACAAGTAGGGACATCTTCTGAGAAACTTGAGAATTAACACAGTAGATAAAGTTCAGACTTCCTCCAGTAGAGGAGTTTCAACTGGCGCAAAGTTTGAATTAGCGGCGTGGAGGTGTACCACCCGGTACAAATTCAGTTGATAAATAACCTCTGCTTATTTTCAAAAATAACGTCAATGGCATCTCCTCCATTTATGCAACAGCAGTTGCAGTCTAATTAACTTACGGCTAGTAATTATAATGTAACACAGAATTTAACGCAATTACATCCAATATTGAACTAAATTAGGGTGAATTATAGACTGTGAGAGAGATGCATATATTGAGTGCTCTTCGACGAGACTCATTTTTCAACACAATGCGCCTATAACTTTCCAGTACGGGAAATTAGGATGGAGTTTACAGTGAACTATACAAATACTTGTTGATATGACGACCTTCATAAAATAGGTCGTGACTCTTTGTTTTAATTATTTCTACATTCATCTCAAGGTACGAAAACATCGTGAAACCCGAGTATATAAAGACGAGCTCTCCCGCTGGCACACTCGAAATCTTTAGTATCTCGTGGCCAGAAATAGTCATTTCAGGCAAGAAATCAGTACAGCCCTCAGAATCACCCACTACCTGCTTACACACTCAGTCTGATTGGTCACATCCATCAGACGCGTTAACATATGCACACATCTGAAGAGTGAGGGGAGGTGGAGAAAACTGAAGTACGAGGATATCTAGCATGAACGAAAAACGCGGAGGGGAAGGTACTTGCTTCCCCGCCTGCCCACACGTCCCACTAGCTCGACAATGAAGGGAGGAACCACACGCCTCCTTCAAGGCAACGGATGTAATGTGTATGCCAACTTATTGAGGGACAAATTCTCCAGTTTCTTTGTAATGTTTGTGTGCGAGGTCTGGCTGAAATATTAGTGGTCTCGACTATGACTTCATTATCAAATGGCATCGCGATCAACCACTGTAAGAAAGAATGACCCTTATTTTCGTCAATATAGGCCCTGTTAAATACTACTACTACTACTACTACTAATAATAATAATAATAATAATAATACCGTAATAGTTATCCTCAAAAACCAAAGTAAAAATTACCTGGCATTAAATAATTATGAATATCAGAGACGCAAGGTTGTTTGGAAAACCGTTCCTATGAAGTTATTGTCGGCGCTGATCAAACAATTAAATGCCATATATTGGGGTGGGATTACATCGGGCACACTTCATCGCAATTAAATTACAGTTAATTGTTTTCCTTGATTAGGAAAAGCTAGTATAGCCAGAAAGTTTAACCATAGAAACATCTTAATCAGTTCCCGAAAAAAATAAAAATAAATGTAGTTGGAGTGGCCTCTGAGTGCGCAACGTCGCAAGCCACACCTCCTGGATGTAGTCTCCTTCATCCTCAGGGTTGGCCAAAATCTTCGCCCAAACGTTACCAGTTTCCTTTTCCACTCGGAATTTTTGTGATCGCAATTGTACCATCCAAGTCAACAACAGAGACTCGACAAGGACCATTCTCTTCCGCTACTTGAGTTCCTGTCTGCAGAGCAACGGCGACATTGATGGCTATATGCAAGAAGAGTGAATGCGACAGGGATGTCACGCGGATACTGTGTGACAGAGATGCTTATACATTAAAAAAAAAAAAAGATCTACAGAACTGCCATCCGACCTGTAGCATCGTGCTGGCCTACAACGAAAACTACCGAACATTCACCGCAAGTCATGAAAATGCGAACGGTTCGTTGCCCACTGCGTCTCCCATGTCGACCATATTTACGACACACTCAGAAAAATTCTTGAAAATCGTTGCTCATAAAAATATGTCGTGGAATAGGGTACCGTACCAGGAACTTGATTGACCTCTCTGTGAGTTCGGAGTAGTCTCACCATGATTTAATTGAAGAGTACATTTAGAAAATAGATTTTTAAATATAGAATCGCATGAAATGTCAATAATCTTATTTTTCTCCATATTAGATGCCACGCAACATTTATTTCTGTATTTTTTTAAAGAACCCCTTTCTAGAATCATTTTAAGTTTTTGTTCATGTTTTAACATTTTACCCAGCCTTCTCGTTGCGTACTACCTGTATCATCGAACAGAAAGAGATGTTGTACAGTATTATTTATCTTCTACAATTCCAACAACGCATATATAGAACAACAGTCCTCCAGGAGACAAATATTCAGTTTTACAGGATACAAACCCACGAACACTCCAGCGTGTGCGACGATGCAGGTGAAATCAGAACGACGGCAAGAATGTTGGTGCAGTATTGACTACGGTGGTTTGCGGGTGGATAGAATAGTGTGTGGACATGAAAATAAAGCAAATATTTTATAATAATTTTATTATAATAATTATGAGTCCTTTATACATAATATTGCATGTTCCAAAATAATAATTATAATGCAATCAGTTCACAAAGAAATACGTGAATAACACAAATGAAAGTAAATACATTACGCAGGATTCTATACTCACTGCAATTAGCATTTCGAACCACATCATTTGATTTGATGTTGTAAGAATAGAATTAATGATTAATGAGAGGGCTGGCACTGTTTCTCTTCCACAAGTTTTTTAACGTTTGGTTCCAACTCTGATAGTGCACACCTCAGATCACTTTCAACATCTAGCCGTCCTCGGTATTTTGATTTGATGTAAGCCAGCGTAGAAACACCAGATTCACGTAGGTATGCTGAAGGAAACTGCACAATATAGTTTGAAAATAAAATAAAAGAGCTAAAATTTCCTGTTTGTCATACGTTCATATTGCCACTTGATTTATTACTTTATTTTCATTTTTTGTCATTTTATAACATTTCTTATACACGCAGAAAAAGATTTGCATAAAAAATATGAAAATGCAATAAGTTTTCCTACACTTCATGATAAAAATTATTTTATACATATATATATTTAAAAATTTCATTACACAATTCATAAACACAAAATCCTTGTCCCAACGTTACTATAAAGGATAATAATTTATGGAAAATCTTTGTTCTACGTGTACTGTATGATTTAACGGTGACGAAGATAACTTTTTGTAGTAAATTATTTTTTCTTTCTTTCTTCACAACGTTTTACTGTTTAGCAAATTCGAGCGTATTTTTCATTGCTCACCACGCCTCCCCTGCAATTCTCCAGCGCCTCCCCAAAGGGGCGCGCCCCCCAATTTGGGAACCGTTGTTTTATAATATTATAGTTACAAAGGTTTATTGTTTAAGATGCCTTTTCAATATAAAAAGGAACGAAAACAAAATGAAACCAAAGTAACATGGAAGTTTTTTTCTACTGGACGACACACTGAATCATACAGCAATAACGCCATGAGAAGGTCTTGTATCGTGCCAGTAAATCTAGATCTACTAACACGGGTTCATCCACTTTAATTAGTCCTAAATAGCAACTGTCTGTGACGGGATTCAATTTCAAAACAGTAAGTGTAGCAGGCGAGCGCCTAATCGACTGCACTAATCAGACGACCAATTTGATATTCTAATGCAGAGGAGTATTTGCTACTATCATCGATAGCAATGAGAGTATGTTCCGTGTTCCGAAAAACGGGAAATATCTTTTATTAAATAGGCTATCTGACTTACGGAGCATACTGAAAATGACTAGGCAGTAAGAATCTGCGTGAAAGTCTTTCGTATACAACACCTGATGTATTGCGATCTTCAACTCACATCAACAATTCTACACGTGTACTGCTGTGATTCATACAAGGTGAGAATTTATTTCCAAGGCATTATAGAATCAAACATAAAAGGAACCTCTCAATTATTCATAACTCTTGGACTATAAAAGAGGAATAGGTTACTTTCTAGTATGTGCATTCTAGAGTTGCGAATATAAAATCGGCCTCGCCGTTTTGTCACGTTACCGGGCGAGTTGGGCGTGCGCGTAGAGGCGCGCGGCTGTGAGCTTGCATCCGGGAGATCGTGGGTTCGAGCTCCACTGTCGGCAGACCTGAAGATGGTTTTCCGTGGTTTCCCATTTTCACACCAGGCAAATGCTGGGACTGTACCTTAATTAAGGCCACGGCCGCTGCCTTCCAACTCCTAGACCTTTCCTATCCCATCGTCGCCATAAGACCTATCTGTGTCGGTGCGACGTAAAGCAACTTTAAAAAAAAATTGTCACGTTATGAGGCACATCATAAATTTATTTTAGCTTATTTCGTACGAGAGGAATGTGTTCATCACTGTCTAGCTCTTCGTCACAAGATCACTCTCAAATGTAACAGTTCGAATGTCTTAACCACACATTCACTCTGATATTTTGACATAAATATGTCTTATGGTTGGGGTTCATCCGAAAATTTGTGTAACGCGACGCGACAAAATGTGTCACGGAAGTGTAACCACAGTAACCGTGCAGGCAGTGATACAAGGTATGGATGGGTGGTCAGACTGTAACCTAGCAACCGTTCAGGCTGTCTTATGACTGGTTGCCATCTGAAATTAGCAACCGTTGATAGATGGCCATGACCGGGAGAGATTTATGATCATTTGATTTTCGCAAAGGGAAAACAGTGTTTTCTTTTTCTATACTGAATGGCTCAGGCGGTAGAATCACTGGCCATCTGAGCCCAAGTTGGCAGCTTCGATCCCAGCCCAGTCCGGCGGTATTTAAAGGTGTTCGAGTAAGACACTAGCTTTGTTTTACGTCACACCGACACAGTAAGGTCTTAGGCGACAGAGGGATAGGAAAGGGGAAGGAAGAGGCCGTGGCCTTAATTAAGGTAGGTACACCCCCAGCATTTGCCTGGAGTAAAAATGGGGAAACAATCTTCAGTGCTGCCAACAGTGGGGTTCGAACCTACTGTCTCCCGAATGAAAGCTCGCAGCTGCGCGACCCTAAACGCACGGCCATTTGCTCGGTAGCTAATATTAATAAACTACAAATAACACCTTTCCAACTTCTATATTTTCGGAAATATAATTTATCATCGAGTGATAAACAGAAACAGCGTTGTATATTGAACATTAGTCAGCATCTCCCAGAAAGATTCATCTGACCTCCGACAGACAAGGTTTACTAGAAGTATATTCAAATCCTTTTCATTTCACTGGAATAAGTAAAACTGAAAGACCTTTCTGTTCCTCTAAGTTATGTTTTACCAGACTCAAGCTACACAATCGCTTGAATTCGCAAAACCCGGTTGAAGCGGGCGGAGCCGCGAGTAAAAGCTAGTACAGAATAAGAGATGAGTAGAAACTCGTATATGAGTATTAATTAGCAATATCGAGCACATATAATAATAATAATAATAATAATAATAATAATAGTCATTTATTGTATGATGTTTTGAATGATAAAGGTCATTATAAGATACGCGGAAGTCTTAGAATGTCGCCCTGGAAAGGATTATCTAACCTTATATGAGTCCGCGCATTAATAAACCCATAAATATCTACCAATTGTGCCGCCAGGATTTCATTCCCCAGTGTAGAGAACAGAAGAAGGGAGCCTAACGAAATGCGCCACAAGGCGCTTTTACCATTCTTATAAAACTGTGCGTTGGTGAACATCCAACATATAATAGTAACGATAATATTGCGGTCATTGACTTAACGGCAGTATTCAACAACAGATCACAGAAAACCTTAATATCTCAATTATTCCGAAAGAAATCTCGACCTATTAACAGTATTCTAGATTTCATTCCCATATCTCGCCATTCTCTTGCAATATCTTTGTCCGAATTTCCAACTACTGATTCCTACAGAAAAAAGACCTTCCTAGTACCTTCTGGTGACAGGATATAAGCTCGTTCAAACGCACGGCAAATAAAATATTATGTAAATCTCTATTAATGAGTCACACAGACATCCAAAAGAGACATTTTGCTGTACGATGTCTGAATGATGCCCTTTCTGGTGAGCAAGGGTTAGAATTTATACTGCTGCTTAACTAGGAGCTTGGAATATCGAAAACTAACTTCCTATGTTCGAATTATTTTTGTGTTCATATGATTCCTATAACACAGCCTCCGTGGCTCACGCGACAGCGCACCGGCCTCTCACCGCTGGGTATGTGGTTCAAATCACGTTCATGCCACGTGAGATTTGTGCTTGACAAAGCGGAGGCCGTACAGGTTTTTCTCCGGGTACTCCAGTTTCCGGCAAAACTCTCCCAGATTATCATTTCATCACCGAGTTCTCGAAATGGTTCCAAAACCGAACTTCCGGAGCTAAAGTTGGTTCCCGTTAACTTTGGGTATTAATTTGACATTATTCGATTTAGCTCCTGTAAGTTTGGGGCCTTGGATTGTATCTATAACTGATAATGCTTGCTTGTTTAAAGGGGCCGAATATCTAAGGTCATTGGCCCAGAACTGATAATTAACATGTTACATAGTAATCATATTTTCCTGTCGGTAAGTTCTGTATAGGGAAAAGGTAAACAAACGAGAAGGGGAGGAGAGAAAACAAACGAGGAACGCAGCAGACAAGTTTACCGCAACGAAAGCGCACTGTAATACAGTTGACGACATGGAGTTATCTAGGAAAGACGGCCTAACAGAGTGGGTAATATCAATTCCGATATTTTATCATTTTCAATAGTTTAGCCTAAATTTACGTAAACTCACAACACAAAAGTTCACACGCAGCAGTGTATTAAAAATGGGAAAACAAAATGCTTTCTGGGGAACCAACTCCTGTACTGATCCTTCAATGGTTTGGGAGACAACTGGAGTGTCTCTCCGAAAATAGTTTGGAATCAACACCAGTCCAGACTTTCATCAATATAGCAATAGTCAAATGAATTCAAACATTTCAGCCGCCATTCTGCATCATTAGGAGAGTCCCAGTCGTGGTCGGACGTGTTTCATTTCTGAAGATGCGCAGCAAAGTCTTCACGAAACTTAAAAGATTCCCTGTAGTTTGCATCTTTCACATGACAATCACAGATACCACGTCTATTAAACTGGTATGTGAACTAATTAGTCTAGACAGCAATCAGAAAAATAAATGGCATTTCAGGAACTTTATATGTCAGCTTTTAATCAGCTTATTATTAACTATAAACGGCAAATCAGGCCAAAGAGCGCGTAGTAATAATATATATTCGCTGGTGGGGGATGATCGACAAGACTGTTCATTCATCTTCCTCACTTAGCGATCTTAGTCAACGTCTTTCCGATCAGCGATGTTCGTCGTCATAAGGCATAGCTTCCTAATATCAAAGGGATCAGAAGAGTTGACCATGGAAGGTCGGACAAAGAAACGAGCCTGACAAAAGGAAGTGACGGAAATTCCGCGGATGGCACCTTAAATTAAAACTGAATCTTTAGGCGTATTTAAATACAGTAGAACCTCGAAGTTTTACATTGGCTTTCTCCCGCGGCGTCATATAAGTGGATCAATTTATGAACACTGGAAATTACATCAAAATGTGTGCAGTAGTTTTTACAAGAAATGATAGAACATGTAGACACACTCTGCACACAGGGATACTTTCGAGAACTTACAACGAAGACACAGTGCTTCTGCATACCGCCAAGCTGGCCGAATAGCAGCAGTGACCATCTGTGTCCAAGTTGGCAGGTTGCGTTGCAGAAATGGTTACGATACGACGCTGCTTGTAACCACTTGGAGCGCTATAAGCACGAAGGAGAGGCTTTCATACGCCGTATCATTACGCTGGATACGGAGACATGGGGAAAATCGTACAAGCCACAGGTGAAACAATCGAGGGAATGGCATCATTACGGGTCACCACGAAGATTGAATGTTCGGCAGAACCCCAGCAAATGACTGTGATGGAGTCATCCTAACGTATTGCATTCCTCAACAGCAGACCGTAAATACGCAGTGTTTCCGTTCATTTCTTGAACACATCCTGCGACCAGCTTTGAGAAACAAGCGGCGACACATTCTGCAGAGCCCAGCCATCATTTTGCACGACAACGCTCGGCTGCATACAGCGCAAGCTGTGTCTGATTTGTTCGGTCGATGGGGCTGGGAATTCCTGTACCATCCACCATATTTCCCGAACTTAAGCCCTTGTGACTTTGAATTGGTACCTACGATGAAGGAACCACTTCGTGGCATTCGCTTCAAAACTGTTCCAGAGATTCGTCAAGCTGTAGACCGCTCCATTCGAACTATCAACACAACAGGCGCTGTTCAAAGGTATCCTACGACTTCCACCTCGCTAGCAACGGGTTGTACACAATGCTGCTTCCTACTTTGCATGATAGTGAAACTTGGTACCATGTATCTCTTTTGTATCAGTTGTAATTAAATAGTTGCCACTGTTAAAGTGCCAACCCTCGTACATAGCCATCCCATCAACGCATGCCCAATTATCTCTTCCTCTTCCTTCTAATAACATAATATACCGAGCTCGATAGCTGCAGTCGCTTAAGTGCGGCCAGTATCCAGTATTCGGGAGATAGTGGGTTCGAACCCCACTGTCGGCAGCCCTGAAAATGGTTTTCCATGGTTTCCCATTTTCACACCAGGCAAATGCCGGGGCTGTACCTTAATTAAGGCCATGGCCGCTTCCTTCCCACTCCTAGCCCTTGCCTGTCCCATCGTCGCCGTAAGACCTATCTGTGTCAGTGCGACGTAAAGCCAATACCAAACAAAATAAAAAAATAATAATAATAAAGTCTCTGTTTTACTTGAGCAACCCGTACACTGATGTTTTTACTATTATAACAACCAAAACCCAGCATGAAGCGAATGAAACATTCGACGGTGCATCTGCGCTAATGGCAATAGAAGATACCCGACTATCGATAATGATAGTATAGCGCTTAAGGTTTTGCATTTCTTAGCCATGTGATGTGCTTCGAATACCGTTATTTCATGTAAACAATTTTACAGAGTAGACTTCACAAGCTGTAAGCCCTTGCGATAAGCTACCACATGAAGGAAAATAAGGAACAGAACAGACAGCAACACAAAATTGTTCCGTATTCAGACTCGAGCAAAGCTGGGAGGATTTAGGATATCATATTCACAAGCTGGAGGTGCAGTAGATCTTCTCCCGACCAGAGGACTGATGAAAAAGAGGGAGTGCAATCTGTTGAGATTAGAGCAGCCCCGCTCAATTACGCTGCTAATGACTTGCATGCATGGAGACGCTAGACGTCACACATGGCTGGCGACGCCTATGGCATCATAATTAAGAGATACGAGTATTCTAAGTGGTCGAATCTGCAGCTCGGCAGGGAACGTATTGTCTTCTGGGCCATAATTGCAGCCGTTCCTCCCCATTGTCTTCTAAGTACTCCTTACACCGCGAGGGTACACATACGTTTTACCTTGCACACTGTATCACTGTGTTATAGACAAAGACTTGTACTAGAAGCTACACTTCTTTATAATGATTATGCTCAGAAGTGAATTCCAGATTAAAATACGCATTCAATCAAAGAATCATTAGGCGCAGTTTCTGAAAGTAATCTTGATGTCCTATAAATTGAAGTATTTTATACATTCATTAGAAGTTTAAATGTTGTATCCGAAGCCTTGTACTTTATCTGCTGGAGCATTTCCCCGACAATTCGAAACATTACTAATGATTGAAATATTAATGACGAAATAATCTGAAGTAGAGTCTTAAGTCTAATTATATGCCTCCTACCTTAACATAATCAAAAACCGAGTCTAACCATCACTGCCTGGGTCCCTCGGCTTTCCCTCACCCACCATGTCCGAGCCCAATATTTGAATATCCACAGCCTGCTTCCAGTCATTCGACCGGGTCAGAAATGGAATGAATGAAGCCCCTATCTAGCGGCGAGGATAGGAATTGTGCCGGCTGCCGAAGCCTGTCGCACTCCTCCGGAACCCCAATATTTCTCTAGGTAAATTATCCTCCTTCATTCGCCTCGCATAATGCCACCACCGAAACCGGCTCGTAAGCACAGCTTCACCCATCGAATTCATTCTCAATTTAGCCTTTACTTCTTCACTGCGACTGCCACTGTTCCCACGTCTTTCTACTAGCTATACTTGGTGTCCCAGAGGAAAGCACTGAAAGACAAGATCGAGTTTCAATATTGTCTGGAAATCAACAGCCAAATCAAGTTGGCAGAATATTTTGGTGTTAGGAAAATAACAACAGCGTCCAAAAATGCAAAGATGAGTATTTGGGATACAGTAAGGAAAGTGGAGACCTACAGCGAAAAGGAGGAAAACTTCCCTCGAAGTCAATAAAGCCACGTTGTGTTGGTTCAAACGAATGGTACAAGGAATTTCTTTAAAAATTCGCTCAAGAACTGGGGATAGCTGTTGATGGCTAGGAAAGTTTGGAGTGTGACACGGGTAGAGGATTCGATCCCGGGATCCCGAAAACCGGGATCCAGGGATCCCGACCGCTTTTCAATCCCGTAGATTTCGGGATTACGTTTTCGGGATCCCGGGATTTTCGGGATTGACATCATTTTTAACAATTTGCAAAATAGACTGCGTAAAGCGAAACTCTCAGTGCGTTATTTACGCGTCTTTTCGGTGTGTAATTGCCTGTTCTCGTTTAGCGCATGAGTTCATCCCCTATGTGCATGAAAGACTGACCACAATTGCGTGCATTGGCATTACCTCTCCCGTGTGAGTGAGATGAGTGAGTGCCTTCTTGAAATTTAGCGTCAAAAAAGCGCTTATAGCTTTGAATAATCCAGTGCAGTTGGAAGAGTCCGATTTCGAGCTCATCGATGAGATCATTAAAGTCTTGGCTCCAGTCAAATTAACTGTAGAAGCACTCTGTCGCACTGATGCGTATTTATGCACAACTGGTGCTGCCCTAAAGTTTCTTTTTAAGCAGTTAAATGACAATAGCTCCGAGTTCGCTTCTAAATTCAAGATACATTTACAAAAACGCATGAAATATCGCCGAAGAAATGAGGTGAGTGGCGTATTATGTTACCTACAAAATCCTCATAGTGACAATGTGGCGTTGGCGTTCGGTGATGAAATAAAGCGTACATTTACAAGTCTGAGCAAAGTCCTGATAAAAAACACATTGTTTCTTTAATTGAGAGATTAAATGGTAAAAAAAGACGAAGAAGAAGAACAAAATATGCAAGTCGAGCCTACAAATACAGAAAAAAAGTGATTTGACGCTCAAAGAAAAACTTCAGCTGGAAATAGAAAACAGCATGAAAATTATGTCTCCTGAAGCATTAAATGAAAATGAATTTTCCAGAATTGTTAAGAAAGAAATGAACCTATACGAGTCTTCAAATTCTACTCGGAGCTATAACCTAGAGCAGGCTTATAAGTATTTACTAACGATTCCTCCAACTTCCATCGAACCTGAACGCGCTTTCTCAGCAGCTGCATATATGTGCAACAAATTGAGAAGCAGGTTTGGTGATGAGACACTGGACGCGCTGTTATTTCTCAGATAATATTTTCGCAATTCAAACTAGAATGTTGCTATTAAATTAGTTTTATTTATATTTACGAGAAATGTGAAATGTGACTGCTTAATGTTATTTTTAAATACTTTTTGATAAACTTTCTACCTACTTATTATGCTGTTACATGAAAGTCGTCTATTTAGTCTATGTTCAGAGAGATTGTTGTTAATTCCTAAAGTTTATGTGAATAGTTTGTTACATAAGGGTTTTTTAACTTTATGTAAGTTTAAAGAGATCTCACTGATTCATGGAAAAGAATAATTTTAACATAGAGACAGTGATTTTAAATCTGGTTAGTCTGACTCTATACCGTAAAATATGTTTATTTTGTCTAAATTTTGATTTTCTGATTAAACAGCTGATTTCTGTGAGAATATCTTGATTTTTTATTTGTAACTTTCAATCCAGGGATAATCCCGGGATCCCGGGACTGACCAAGTGTAATCCCGAAATCCTGGGATTAGAAATAAGGGCCGGGATCGAATTCCCTAGACACGGACCCTGTTGGAAAGTCTTGTGCGGTGAATCTAACGAGGTTCGTTGAGAAACTCATGGAAAAGTTCCTAGATTTCACACGAGGCTTCAAAGAGTAATATATTTAACGCTGAGCGCGGCCTCTTTTCTAAGGAATGCCTTACCCTACAGAAGAGTCGTCTTGAAGGGCACAACTGTAAGAGCGGAAAGGTTTCCGAAGAACGTTTCACAGTTCCGCTGTGAGCTAGCTCCACCAGAGAAAAATGAAAGCTTTTGGTGACTGGGCTGAAAAATCGGCATAGTCACGCTCTTAATAACTTTAAGCACGACGACTTTGCCACTTTGAGATCGAATAAATTTGCATGTAAGAGTGCCATATTTGAGAAGTGGTATAGGGATACTGACAAATGAAGTAGAAGAAACGGTCTACTCTACTTGCAGTTGACAACTGTTCTGATCACCCACAAGTGGAAAACCTCACAATTTGACGCTGAAATTTTCGCCTTCAAACACGACCTCAAAAATCCAACCTCCTGACAAAGGCGTCAAAACGTTCGAAATGTACTATCGTTCCCAGCTCCTGCAGAGGGTCGTCACCAAGTCACAAGATTCTCGTCTAACCGTGAAAGAAATGTCATCCCTTAAATCAGTTAACGCTTTGGATGCTGTCCTCAAGATCAGTTCGGCTTGGAATAAGTGGTTCAGAAAAGCTTGATTTATCACAACCGCAGAGCAAGATCGTGTGACACCTTCACACAGCCTATCTCCCACAACAGAATTCGAGGGAGCAGATTCTGAAGTGTTGTTGCAATAAATTATGAATTGTCAACCTGCAATGACCCTGATCCAGAAGTAATTTTGCAAGAAACAACATAGCGAGTTCATGAAGAGATTTTGGGAGGAGAAGAAGAAAGGAAAACCATCATCAAATTAACAAGTATACCGAATAATAATAATAATAATAATAATAATAATAATAATAATAATAATAATAATAATAATAATAATAATAATAATAATTGTACCGGGTGGTACACCTCCACGCCGCTAATTTAAATGCGCGCCAGTTAAAACTCCTCTGCTGGAGGAAGTCTGAACTTTATTGACGTTATTAACTTTCTACCTTCTCAGAAGATGTCACTACCTGTAAATTTTGGAGTTTTAGAACTGTGTCACTTTTGATGTGTTTTTGTTTCGCTTGAAGTAAGAAGTGTGAACTTTCTCTTCTAGAGGACACTACTGAAGATCTACAATAGTGCAACCTAGTGCGGAGTCAAAGAACTATTTTTTTGGAGAAAATTTAATTTCAAGAGTTTGTTCTTTGTTAAATTTCTTTCTGTCATTGGTTAAGTTGGCAATATTTACCCCTTTCTTCCCCTTGTTATGAATGTATCCAATCCCGAATTTCTTCTATTTATTTCTGACCAATCTGGTGTATCTTCCCCCAACTTGAATCTGTTGCGGGGTCCTACCCAATAAAGAGTTTGTGGGAGGGTGTTTTCTTTCCCCTAACGCCTAGAACCTTCCGCGAGAGGATATAAACTGCTGATTTTCGGGTCTCCGGGCCACTTGTGTTCCATCTTTCAGTGTGTTAAGTACATAGCAGGGGGCGGGAAGCGCCTCTTTCTTCGGCAGCGGTCAACAACAAGGTAATGGCCGATTAATAACTTCTTTCTTTGCTAGCTCAGCAGTTTAACTTTCGGGGCGGGTTCTAAGCGTTCAACCATGTAACCTTTTCCTAAAAGGTAACTACTCTTTTCATATATTCTCTTTTAAAACGACATATCGGGATAGAGAGTGCTTAACCCTCTCGAGCTCCCACTCACATCGTCCTGAGGTGAACTTATTTTTCTCAACCAATCCTTCCGTAATGTAATGTAAATTGCTATTAAGTCACCTCTGTAGTATGGGATTAGCCCTTGTATTAACGGCCTAGTGCCAAGTAGGTCTTAAGCAAAGTGTATTAGGAGTGCAAGTTCGCCTCCTCTCAAATTGTATTTTAGAGGTCATGTATTAATCTTCTTGTTATTTAACAGACCTCAGTAGGTTGGGTATTTTGCCCCTGTGTATATGTCCTTTGAGGACGGCTTAAAGGTGGAGTTCGGAGTGGCCTATGATAGGCTTGCATTTTAGGGGGAAGTTGCCCTTTTGAAAATTGTGTTTCTGCCTCAAGGAGGCTTTTGGATGTAATTGGAAGCAGATGTTGCTGGCATGTTTGGGGGTTTTCGGCCCCTTTGTTGTATGGTGTTCATTGTAAGGTTGGGCTCATTGCTCAAGAATTATGTTTCTGACTTTTGAAGCCCCAAATGGGGTACCTATGTAAATGTATTTGTCAATCGTGTTTCGGCTACTAAGTACCTGTTCTATTTGTTGTTATCTAATTTTGAAAAGAAAATATAACCTTGTTAAATTTTAAAATTAATTTCACTTTAGTAGCTTGAGACCCATTCACCACCTAGCACCTTCTTTCATGCATAACTACCACCAAAACACGGTAACAATAATAATAATAATAATAATAATAATAATAATAATAATAATAATAATAATAATAATAAATAAACTGGCAATAAGTACAAATCAGAATGGCAGATCCGAAACTATGAATGAAAACCTAGGCTAAAACTAGAAAAATAAGAGAAATTAAAAACAAGATAAGAAAGACAAAATATCGATGTTAAGAAATAACTAAATTTTACAGAACTACAATACAACTCCCCGTCCGCATTCAACTCCCAAGGTCGGTAATACAAAGCAAGTGCTGTACGAGTAGAAGTTAACCGTTCTGAACACTTTTGGATTGTCATTTCTTATCTCGTAATTTAGAACATCTATGAAGAACCAGGTGAAAGTGAATTTCACACACTTCTCCACTCTTGGAGGGCCCAAAATAGTAGAACAGTTCTGTATTAGTCATGGAAATAATTCAACTACAGAGGATAATCGTAGCCATCGTCTAACACTACATTTCTATAATAACGAGCGACCCGGAACTGGATAAAAAACTAATCCATACTAGAGTTTTTTCAACCCTTTTACTTAATTCACGCGGGTGTCAGTGAAGTGTTAAACAAGGATGACCTCGATGACCCCCGAGACTAATTGTAGGCTTCCTCTGAGCGGGCAATGGAACGAATGTAGGCGACACACGACGCAGAGCCGGTGTACGATACAGGGAACGTTGTGAAACGAATAATGGTAAATATATGGTTGGGAAAAGTGCCCATTTATTTCATAAACAGTCAAATAATTGTGTTTTCTACAGGCTACATACTACTCTCGGGTAAAACTCAACCTTTGGATTCGAATTTGCTTCGTTTACCTTCTGGTTGCCAGCGTTGAAGACTATTCCCAAATGGCTACTTGTGTTTATAATAAGACCTACAAATTATAAATATAATATTATTATGATTATTACCACCACAATACGGTTTGATTTTATATTTCCTAAATGTGGAATTTAAAATGTACAAAGTCTGAGTTTACAAACGGTTCAAAATTAAATGTTCTAATTGATGATGATGATGATGATGATGATGATGATGATTGTTGTTGTTGTTTAAAGAGGCCTTACAGCTAGGTGATCGGCTCCTAATGGTACGATGTACAACGAAATGAAACGATAATTAAAACTTCAAAATGTATCCACTGACTAAAATATAAAACGAGCGATGATGAAAAAATGGCCATGAATCCAAAACAATCAGTGGATCCAATTCACAATTCCTTATTTTCCGAGATGATGTTTGTTATAAAAAGGGGTCCAAAATCCAGGTCATCGGCCCCTCATACTAATACTAATCACTGGTAAAGCAGAACCATGGTGTTCCTCCTATAGTGGTGCTAATCACAGGTAATGCAGACACATGGGGTATGTCACACATAATGGCACCACCCGCAAGCAACACAGACCCACGGTGTTCCTCACACAAGGACACCACTCGGAAGCAACGCAGACCGAGTTTTCCTCACCTAGTGGAACTAATCACAGACCACGTATACTCTTGGTGCCCTTCACCTTGTAGTACTATTCATAGGCAATGCAAACCCACGGCGTATCACACATTATGGTACCACCCACAGACAACACAGACCCATGGTGTTCCTCACATAATGGTCCTACTCTCAGGCAACGCAGACCCACGGTGTTCCTCACATAGCAGTACTAATCAGAGGCAACGTAGACCCGTGGTGTTCTTTATATAGAGGTACTACTCATAGATAACGCAGACCCATGGTGTTCCGCGCATGGTGGTACTAATCGCAAGTAACGCCGACCCATGGTGTTCCTCACGTAATGGCATTAATCACAAGTAGTCTCATATTTCTAATTAGCCGGGCTGAGTGGCTCAGACGGTTAAGGCGCTGGCCTTGTAACCCCAACTTGGCAGGTTCGATCCTGGCTCAGTCCGATGGTATTTGAAGGTGCTCAAATACGACAGCCCCGTATCGGTAGATTTACTGACATGTAAAAGAACTCCTGCGGGACTAAATTCCGGCACCTCGGCGTCTCCGAAGACCTTAAAAAGTAGTTAGTGGGACGTAAAGCAAATAACATTATTATTATATTTCTAATTTAATCATCCCTTGGTCGCCCCTTTTTGTCACCTCTTACGTCCGGCAAGGGATACCGTGGGTGTATTCTTGGTCTGCGTCCTCCACCCACAGTGGGTGATGTCCTCATTTAAACCCAACATTACTTCCAACAAGGAGTTTTGTAGCTCCCTCTATTTGATTTAACCTGTTCGATCTCGCTTAGTTGACTCTCATTCTCCGCTAATCACGACGCTGTTAGACATCCGAACAGTAAGATGTCTTACGTGATGCCTTTATTATCCAGTTGTTCACTCATAAGTAGAGGATTTGATTTCCAAACGAAGCCCCAAGACCCTAAGTGAAGTCTTCACAGCGGCGAGTGAACAGAATGATCCAAATCGGAGACAAATGGAGAATCTTGGTGTAGCAGTGGAACTGAAAAACTTCCGACAAGAAGGAAGCGCGTGCAAGTCAATTTGTTATATTGGCATAGTTCACAAATGGCATACACCATGTAATATAGAGTGCAAAATGACGTGAAAGAGGCAACAATATTTTTCTCATCTTCCCCTTGGCCTTTTTCCAAATAATTGTGATCGATGCAGCATATGGATTAAGCCGAGTTTTACGATCGTATGCTTTTTCTGCCGCCAATCCCTATGAGGAGGGACATACTCACTATTTCGCATTTCTGTTTGTTTAGAAATGTGATGAGTTGTGTAAATAAACCAGAATGTAACCAGATGAGTCTAAAACTCCCAGAAATTGAACCGGCGACCCTCTGAACTGAACGCCACTACACTGACCATACTACTGAATATGCTGCTCATAAGCCTGCTATATTTTTTTTTGTTTTATAAACAGGAGAATGGGAAAATATCAAGTTTCTTCCTCCAAAGATCTTGTTGAAGTTCAACAAAGAATTCTGCTTTGCTGGTAGGAGAGTGGATAACGAATGACACAAAAGAAAAAACAGCTATAGAAACAAGAGTGCACAAAATGGAATGGATGTTTCAAATAACAAAAAATGTATATAACAAAAAATCCTTATCCTGGAACACAAAATTGAGACACTACCAAACAATAGTCAGACCTGAAAATTTATATGCGGCAGAAACACTTAAACCAACAAGAAATGGAGATCTCGAAAAACTAGAAGAAGGTTGAAAGAAGATATTTGAGAAAGATACTGGGAGCTAAACGAAATAATAATGCAGAATGCAGGCTAAGACCAAACAGAGAGCTATATTTGAAAACTGAAAAACTAACTGACGTAATGAGGAAAAGAAGACTACAATTTTTTGGACACATTTACAGAAAGGATGACAACAGACTAACCAAGCGCATCTCCAAGCTTCTGAATAGTTAATAATCTAAACACACATGGTTCATTGAAATTGAGAAAGACATTAAAAATGCTGGAATTGAAACAAATACAATCAAAAACAGAACACTTTTTAGAGAAGCAGTTCAAAAGGCAGCGTTTCAGGAGCGGAAGGAACCAACAGCTAGAAGAAAGTGGACTCAAGAAGAGAAGGAACTACACTCTCGAATGATGAAGGACATTTGGAAGCAAAGGAAATCGAACACAATGAAAAGTAACCAAAGTTGATTCATCGTACCCTCCAAATGGGTTATTCGAAAGAAGACGAAGAAGGCAAGTCATTCCCAGAGTTAGGGTAATGTAATTTTCCTACCTTATAATACTGTCACTGTTTTTTGTTGGCGTTGATTTCTCCCATCTCAGACTGCAAAAAGGCCTCGACAATGTTGAGATATGCACAGATGAAAAGACAGGATGTAATTCTCACCAAGAGGTGAAGTCCGAGCTGGAGAAATAGCGTGGAATGATATTAGTAGATAAATAAGATGAGTGGAGATTTTATAGGTAGGAGAGATCGTAAGATAAATTTGAAATTGAAGGACAAATTCGGGCAAATACTAATTTATAGGAAGAGGAAATAGGGAATGAAATAAATCATCAAGGGAAATGTTTGATAAATTTCAAAGTTTTTTCAAATGATTTAAGAAAAGACTAGGTAAACAACCGATAGGGAATCTGCCACATGGGCAACAGTTCTAAATGCAGGTCAATGATGACTGAACCTTGCCATTCATCTCACCTTCGGTATACAACATACAACATAAGGCATTCCATATTCATGATCGACAACCATTCTCACGTTATATGTTCGGCATCGGTCAAACGTGCGTGATAAGGCTATTATAGCCCAGAAGCACGAAAACCAACACAAAGTTTACGAAATACAACAACAGTAAAACTTTCTAATTTTAGAAACAAAATATGTTCTTCCGGTTCGTTATAGTCTTATCACTTACGTAACTGCGTCATGAACATTCTGGAACAACCAACGCAACGTCAAACACGCACCTCCCGGCGCACGCATGAATTTACAAGGATTACACTAATGCTCAAGTTAATGACTAAATCAAGATTTTCTTTAACTTATTCGCTAGGAATCTGCAGAATCTGTACGTTTGCTCAAGACTAACCCCATGCCAACTGGTGTTCACTGATGACACCGTTAGACCGCTGCATATTTCTTAATGAACAGAGATTGTTTAGTTTAAATCTGACAATGTACGATTATATTGTAGTAGCTTGGATGAAGCGTATTTGTATAGTGCAATATCCGTAATAATGTAATTTACTGTCAGAATAAAGTTTTTGACTGATAATTACATTTGAAACAACTGAAATATAGTAACAGTTTAACAGTGAACTGTTTACATTTTTATATATTATGGGAGTTATTTTTGTTTACAAATTTTAAGCTACTTACGTTTTAGGGAGAAAAATAGCAATTTATAAAAATCGAGATGAATTAGTGAAATCACTGGTATCTAGTTTCAGAAGTGGCTGAGAGTACAGTTTTTCCCCCACAACTGTTTTAGAAACTAATTTTCCCTTCCCTTGCCACAGTGTAAGTAGATGTCATCTAGTCTACTCCATCCACTGTTAATTTTGGTATATTGCAAGAGTTCCATGTTCCATCCTTGTACACATCCAGCTCATCATCTCTAAATCTAGCAGTTTAAAATCATCTCTACAGACTCCATTATCTTCTTCCAGGATTCTCTTTCCATTTTCCTATTTTCAAATACCTGGCCTGCTTTTAAAACACAAACAACTACTGAAACAGAGAAATTAAACAGTGTTCATAATAATACAACACGATAATACGTGGTTTGTCATTTTAAGAGCGGCAAATGGTGGGGCTGTACTTAAATTAAGGCCACGACCGCTTCCTTCCCACTCCTAGTCCTTCCCTATCCCATCGTCGCCATAAGATCTATCTGTGTCGGTGCGACGTACAGAAACTTGTTAAAAAAAAGTAATAATACGTGATAAGAGAAGTCTAACAATAACGTTGGTGTTAAAAGAGCACCCAAGGTAATGCAATGGGTTATTCTCGCAGCAGACAAACAATAGGTCTATTACAGTAAACAATGAATAAGATGGTTTACGTTTGCAAGAAAGGTACCGAGTCACTCAGGAAACTTAATATAACAAGAAAACCTTATTCAGCTTGCCCTCGTTTCTAGGGTCAATGGAACCTCCCAGGCTCATTTTGGTTTTGGCCAGGGATTTAGGACCTGAATCCCTTCCTGACGCCACGTGCTTCTGAAATGAAAAATCTCGACCCAGGATCGACCGGGATTCGAACCTCAGGCTTTCGGGTGGGAATCCAGTAGCTAAGCCACTTAGATAATGACGCCCCCACCACGGAGGACAGTAACAACTATAAATTAACTGGGTCGTATAGAACTTTTCAGCATTCTTAACAGCTGGGTACTTCCAGCGTTCTGTACTGATTGAATACACGAAACATTTGGAAGGTGATTTCTTTCGCTGCGTGTTTCAGTAAAAGTTCAACCGCAATCGGTTAAAGAAGGGTTTTGTTTTTACAATCTGCTTTACGTCGCACCGACACAGACAGGTCTTATAGCGACGATGAGATGGGAAAGGGCTAAGAGTGGGAAGGAAGCGACCGTGGCCTTAATTAAGATACAGCCCCATCATTTGCTGGTGCGAAAATGGGAGATAAAGATGTGTGTCCCCACTAAGTTTCGAAAACAGAATGAGCAAAAGTTCAGGTTAGATGTATGATGATACTGTTCTATGAAAAAGTATAAAAACCGTTGTGACCGGGCAAGTTGGCCGTGTGGTTAGGAGCGCGCAGCTGTGAGCTCGCATCCGGGAGATAGTGGGTTCTAACCCCACTGTCGGCAGCCCTGAAGATGGTTTCCGTGGTTTCCCATTTCCACACCATGCAAATGCCGAGGTTGTACCTTAATAAAGGCCACGGCTGCTTCCTTCCCATTCCTAGGCCTTCCTGTCCCATCGTCGCCATAAAATCTGTGTCGGTGCGACGTAAAGAAAAAAAAAGTTGTGAAGTACATGGACCGAGGGTGGACACTATTATTGCTTTATAATGAAAAACCAGATAATGTTTTTTAATGCTTGGTGTGGTACAATATTTCCTCGCTCCGCCTGAAAAAACCGCTATGTGATACTATAGTCGTCTGATGAGAAGTCGCGTGGATGCGGGGTAAAGGGTGCGAGGGATAAGTATGGCTGTCGCGCATGCGCCTATCTCAATTCTCAAGGCCTGACAATATACAATGGTGACTCTTGCGATATGAGGTGGTATCGTGAGGTTTCAAAGTGATGGTGCAAATGTGCTTTAGTTACACATTTACTGTAAGTACTGCATAATGACCAGTTTAATAAGGAATATGCAGGAGTTAGTATTGTCTGCCACGACCAATGTTTGCAGCGAAGGTTGTAGTATCTGTTACTCGTGCCGTACCTACAAGCTGCCGCGACTTCTCGTCAGACGCAGATAGTAATGATGTGGGAAAATTACTGGTCCGCAGTAGCTGTTATCACGAGCGAGAATTCCTTGACAGCATTAGCATATTGAACCTTGCATGCCGCAACTTTACCAGCCAAAGTTCTAAGCTTAAATATTTCACACAGTGGTTTTTGCAGGCGCAACGAAGATTCTGATGTTTTCTTTATAGGTTACTACAATCTCCTCTGCCTGTACCCACCCACTGTCGGAGGCTCCGCGCCCAATACATTTTCTACACCTACAGTACGTCCACAATTCCTTCTATCTTGGATTCTACAACCTGTGGCAAACTTCGGTGAATGAAGTTAGAGCGGTTTATCCGACACACAACGCAGAACCTGCGTAGCAGCAGGTTTTGAACACCTGCTCCCAAAGTTGTTCAGTTGAGCATCGTGTGTGTGCAGTGTAAGGCGTGTTTGACACAGTGCGTGTTTAGTGCGTTGGTTCTGAACTGCGAACAGGAACATGAACGACCAAAAGATCAATGTACAGTTTTGTTTTAAGCTTTGCAAGACACCGAAAGAAACGCATGCGATGCTGGTACGTGTTTATGAAGATCAAGCACTGTCCTTGAAGTGTATGTACGAGCGGTTCGCCCGTTTTCGACGAGGCCGGGAAAGTGTTTCTGACAACTCCCGTGAGGAAGGCCGGCGACCGCCATCAGTGACGAAAACATTGAGAAGGCGAGGACGTTAATCACGAATGATCGGCGATTAACTGTGCGCATGATAGCGGATGAACTGCAGATTAACCGTGTTCTCGTCTTGTGCCACATCACTTGACTGACGATCAGAAGCAGGCACGTTTAGAGGCTTCACAGGATTTTGTCGAAACGGCGGATGCGACACCAAATTTCTTGAACTGTACTGTCACAGAGGATGAAACATGATGTCTCAGATATGACCCTGAAACGAAACGGCAAAGCATGGAATAGCGTTCTCCGGGATCCCCACGTCGGAAAAAGGTTAGAGCCGAAAAGACACGCATCAAACTCGTTTTGAAAGGAGATTTGACGATATTCCTGACATCCAACGAAACGTGACGAGGCTTTTGAACACCATCCCAAACGAAGCATTCTTGCAAAGTTTCCAGGACATGTATCGCCGATCTCAGCAGTGCATAGTTATGGGAGGGGACTATTTGGAAGAACAGTAAGGTCACTGTCGTGCATTGTTCATCTATGTTGATAGTACCGAACTATTCACCGAACTTTATTGTCACAGGTTGTATTATCGGTATATCAGGCTGTATTTGTCACTACGGAAGATGTGACGTAAATAGGTTTCTTTCCTGCGTTTTGCGAGAGTTAAGACTTCGTATGATTTCCCAGTTCGATGTTTGTCTTCATTAGTAGTCTTGTGGTCGGTAATATTACAATGACAAACTGAAAATTAATTTAAAAGTTTACAATATCAGAGTTCTATTCAACTTTAAGATTGTAATTTTTTGGCACATTGTGCTGAAAGCCTCCAGTCTTATGTCTTGGAACTTGAAAATAGGTGTAATGAGTATGGCATAAAAATCTGCCTTTCGAAGACTAAAGTGATGTCAGTAGGTAAGAAACCTAAAAATATTGAATGTCAGGTTGGGAATACACAAAAATCAAAATAAAAAATCAAATCAATACTGATCTGCATTTAGGGCAGTCGCCCAGGTGGCAGATTCCCTATCTGTTGTTTTCCTAGCCTTTGCTTAAACGATTTCAAAGAAACTGGAAATGTATTGAACATCTCCGTTGGTAAGTTATCCCAATCTCTAACTCCCCTTCCTTAAAACGAATATTTGCCCCAGTTTGTCCTCTTGCATTCCAACTTTATCTTCATATTGTGATCTGTCCTACTTTTAATAGACACCACTGAAACTTATTGGTCTACTATTGTCATTCCACGCCATCTCTCCACTGACAGCTCGGAACATACCACTTAGTCGAGCAGCTCGTCTTCTTTCTCCCAAGTCTTCCCAACCCAAATTTTGCAACCTTTTTGTAACGCTTCTCTTTTGTCGGCTGGAACAGGTAAAAAATGTCAATCATTTAGGATGTGTATTCTTCCAGGATGGTAGTACAGTAAGTGAGATTGAATCAAAATGCAGCAAATCTAATGTAGCGAGTTTCCAGTTGCAATCAACAGTATTGTATAAGAATACTCGTGACCGAAATTACCTTTACACCGGTCTGTTTTCAGACCAACTTTGTTTTACGGGAGTGAAAGCTGCGTGGACTCAGGATATTTTAAAGTTAGAAGTAACAGACACGAAAGTAGGGAGAATGATCGCTGGTAACAACAGGTGGCAATAATGGCAGGGGGTTACTCGGAATGAGGATATAAAGGCTAAGTTAGGAATGAACTCGCTCGATGAAGCTGTACGCATAAATTGGCTTCGGTGGTGGGGTCATGCGAGGCGAATGGAGGAGGACAGGTTACCTAGGAGAATAATGGACTCTGTTATGGAGGGTAAGAGAACTAGAGAGAGACCAAGACAACGATGGATAGACCCGAGTTTCCAATAATTTAAATATAAGAGGTATGGAACTAAATGAGGCCACAGAGCTAGTTACAAATGGAGGATTTACAGGGCTTACAGCCCGAATGCTGAAAGGCATAACAGTCTATAATGAAGCTGTATGCATGTAGTATAAAACATGGATATATAAAGATTTATGTAGCCCATCAACTCGCCCTACTTGGAATATCATGTAGTAGGCTAGCTCTCTACCGGCTACTATGGAATGCCAAGCACCGAATCAAGCGATGTAATTACTCTTGTTACAAAAGATAAACATTTCCTAAACAATATTACTATCAACGATCAACTACCGCTACTCTGACAAAGCAGGTCGTTCAACTCTTTCCAGAGACGATTTATTAGGAATGTCGCTTTCATTCAGATACAATACAGCAATGTGAGGCAATAGCAAAGCATTTACATATGAATTATTCCATGAGATTTGGAGGGGAAGGACTCGCTGGAAAAGAAAAGGAAAATTTCAGATAACCAAAACCGAACGGACGTTGAGAATTTTTCTTTTCCTTCCACAATTCTTCTGTCACTCACAGGATCGCCATAATGGTGCTAAATTCTTACTTCGACGTACAGTATGGTGTTCTCATTGTATCACTAGAAAAAAAAAAAACTTTTTTCCTGCTATTGGCTTTTTTGTCGCACCGACACAGATAGGATAGGAAAGGCCTAGGAGTTGTAAGGAAGCGGCCGCGGCCTTAATTAAGGTACACCCCCAGCATTTGCCTGGTGTGAAAATGTGACACCACGGAAAACCATCTTCAGGGCTGCCGACAGTGAGAGTCGAACCCACTATTTCCCGGATGCAAGCTCACAGCCGCGCGCCCCTAACCGCACAGCCAACTCGCCCGGTAATTACCTTTTTAACTCTCTATAACACTAATCAGAGAGAAAAATTTGAAGGGATCCGTCACTTCGAAAAATGAAGGTATCGGCCAAAGAAAGACAAGACCACGAAGGGCGTGAAAATTAAAGACTCCCTAAGCCTCGATACCTAATACCGTCGGGGTCGGAAAAGAACAAAAGTTGACCAAGGGAGGTGGGACAGGATAGATGAAAGTGAGGAGTCTGGCACGAGTAAGTGGAAGCAATGTCAGCACTCAGCTAAGGGCCCCGTGGTAGCCAACCCACGCTCTCATGTTGGGGCCTCTTTTAGTCGCTCTTACAATAAGCTGGGAATACCGTAGGTGTTATTCTACCACCCCCGCCCCTACCCCCATAGCGGGGTTAACTACTGCGTCCGTGTCTGGTTGGCTATACTGCTAGTACTTCGTCTACCTTCATATACATGTTGTCTTTACAAGTTGTTGCATATATCTCCAGTGTTCGTTGTCTTAGAGAAAGAAAATTGCCAGTTAATGTTACAGGGGCCCCTGTGCACCCCCAGGTTGCCAGTAAATCTACCGACACGAGGCTGGCGTATCTGAGCAACTTCAAATACCACCGGACTATTTTTTATTTATTTTTTATTTATTTATTTATTTATTTATTTATTTATTTATTTATTTATTTATTTATTTATTTTTTTGCTAGTTGCTTTACGTCGCACCGACACAGATAGGTCTTATGGCAAAACCACCGGACTGAGCCAAGGGTCAGAAGGCCAGCGCCTCAACCGTTTGAGCCACTCAGCCCGGCTCTCGGGGTTAAAGAAAGGGCTAGGTGTAAGACAAATGGCTATTTTCTTCCTTGAAATAACATGATTTTTAAAATATGTTTACGTTTCATGATAAATTCCTTAGATTTACATAGTTTTATAGTGTCCTAAAATGCCTATTTCGATCTTTAGAGCCTATTTTACTGTTTTAGTGCCTAAAATGCTATAATAAAAGCAAAATTTTCAATTCAACTAATGAAAATCATAAGTTTAAAATGACTGAAGTGTTTATAAACTTCAGTGTTCAATAGGTAGGAGTAAAATATGGACAAGTGAGGTAGATTTTTTATTATTTTTTTTATTAGGTAATGCAAACTACGAATGAAAGTGTTGTAGGAAGTTCGTCACAAATAAATAACCGCATACTCCGCGTTTAGAAGCCTCCGTGGCTCAGACGGCAGCGCGTCAGCCTTTCACCTGGGTTCCGTGGTTCAAATTCCGGTCACTCCATGTGAGATTTGTGCTGGACAAAGCGGAGGCGGGACAGGTTTTTCTCCGGGTACTCCGGTTTTCCCTGTCATCTTTCATTCCAACAACACTCTGCACTATCATTTCATCTGTCAGTCATTAATCATTGCCCCAGGGGAGTGCGACAGGTTTCGGCAGCCGGTACAATTCCTATCCTTGCCGCAAGATGGAGGCTTCATTCATTCCATCCCTCACCCGGTCAATGACTGGAAAACAGCTTGTAGGCTTTTTTCCGTTCGCGTTTACACAGTTATGGGATGCGTACAGTGCTGTAATTGTGTTCAGTGATTTTAGTATTAAGGTTTTAGTTCAGTACCGATTATGATTTTTCATATAATCCATAACTGTTTTTAATAAATGTCTTTAATTGTCTTAATTTTTCTGTTATATCTGTTAAGTATACAAAGTTATTGAAGTAAAAGGAAGATAACGTTACAGTTTAAGTGTATATTGTAATATTTTAAGGTCTATTCTCTCTCTATTTACACATTTTAAAGCATATTTTAAGTGCCTTTTTTCTCCTTTAAAAGCCCATTTACTTGCTTTAAAAGCCTATTTTAGGTGCCTAAAACAACATTCTTTAGAGCCTAAAATCCCAAGTCTAGTGATACATGAGAGTGTATTCAATAGGTGCTATTTCCACTTCTTTTTATTTTTTGTTTCGTCTACATCCATTGAAGTAGTTTAATACTATCGAATGCCATGAGAAATCCAGACCAGAAAGATGTAATTTTTTAAAGTAGTAACATACCCGATCAAGAGTACGTTGCATGTGCTTGCGTTTTTCCACAACTTTCTTAAGGTGGAAAGAGCGCCTTTTGTACAGACATTCCTTTCCTAATTTTTAACCCTGGGTGTTTACATGAAAATATTTATTTTAATCTGGGCTTATCCACTCACGTAGTCAACCACTTGCTGACCGAGAATCAAGTACAAGTTATTGGAAAGATTTATCTCCGAACGCTTTAAAGATATTAACATTAAAAGTTCCACCTTTACATTACTTACAAAAGTTTTTTTTTATTTTTAAAGCGAACTTATACGTACACGTTTCGTCCCTCTTCGGGGCATCCTCAGTCTAGCGAAAAACGAAAGTTAAATAGCAAAATTAGCATAACCAAAAATTCTTACGTTTGTTTACACACATCCATTACAGTTGTTCAATCATGAGAGGTTTATAATCCATTAACCCATTAATGCAACATATTTTACGAATAGTGGCATACAACCAAGACTGAATTACTAGTCACAATTTTTCACTCTTAACCTGTGTGTCTGAAAACATAAGATTCTTTTATACTTGAACAACGATGAGATATTTCAAATTGATTTCAGGTCAACATTTTGTTGTCATGTAAATTTGTTTGCTGTAGACATGTACAAAACACCTTTTTTGTTATGCTATTTTTACTATTTAACTTTAGTTCTTCGCTAGGCTGAGGATGTCCCCAAGAGGGGCGAAACATGTACCGTACCTATAACTTCGCTTTAAGAATACATACTTTTGTAAGTATTGTAAAGGTGGAATTTTAATGTTAATATCTTTAAACTGTTCAAAGTTGACAATTCGGGCTAAAGATGCCATAAATTTGTAAGGACTTATCTCTGTTTAACAATATTATGCAAAAGTAACGAAATCAATAATTGACCTGCTCAGTTAAACACTCACCGGCCTCGCAAATGAAGGCTGCATTATAGCAAGTAATTCTGTCTACAACATTGGTTCTCAACCTTTGTGAGCCTGTGCACACCCCCTCCCCTTTGCATCCGTAAATGATCTCACGTCCCCCTAATGAATTATTGATTTACAAAAGTTCTGCTTTTCTGTTAGGGTTAATATTTCAAAAAGTAGTTTATAATAACTTTTTATATTTATTTAATATTAATAATAATAATTATTATTATTATTATGAGTGCTTTATACATAACATTATATGTTCTAAAGTAATAATTATAATGCAATCAGTTCACAAAGAAAGTCATAAATACTGTAACACAAATAAATAATAATAATAATAATAATAATAATAATAATAATACAGCAAGAGAATAAAACAAATTACAGTAAATATATATCAAATTAAATACTTTATTTGCAAATGAGGTCTCTACCTCGGTGGCAAATGATACACAAAAATGCATTATTCACAACAGCTACATTTTAAGTTAAAATATATTAAAAAAGTTTCCTAAAATACAGTATTATACAATTTACACTAACATTTTTATGTTAAACACACAGCTCATCCTTAATAAATTGATATTATTTACAAATTTCTACTCATAGTATCTTCTGTACTTACACACATAATCAACTCATATACAGTATGTGGAATCATTTCAAAAAATACTATACAATATTGATTTAAGATTTAAATGTACATTGCTCTTTTTTAAAACCCATTTTGGTACTTAACATGCATAACGACCTGCTGCGTCTTAACCAGAGCCCCTTTTGCCACTGCTTTTCGGAGTTCCTGAAGGGCTTTTAGCTACCGTAGCGGTCCCAGGGACGGATTCACGGAGGATTCACTAACTGCAATTAGAATTTCAAAACTATATCATTTGATTTGATGTTGTAAGAATAGAATTAATGATTAATGAGAGGGTTGGCATTACTTTTCTTTAACAGATTTTTAAAATGTTTGGTTCCAAGTGTGATAGTGTACTTTCAATCAGTGTTGCCAACAGTAGAATAGGAATACCCACTAAAAGGCTGCTTGAAAACCACCAGAAACCACCAGCCCGCAACCCCCCCCCCCCACCTCCCGCCCCACGACTTTCGACTGTTTAAGCTTCGTTGAGTTATGAAAATACTATATCAACATAAAAATTAAGTACATATATCTTTTTAGTTCAAAGGTTAAAAATATTCGAAATGTATTTCAAGGCGACTTATCTAATAGTCCGCGGTCACTGATGTAAGTAATAAGATAGTATAATAATGTAATAGTTCAATTTAAGTTCTTGACGTTGACAGTCACGAGGCAATCAAAAGGCGAGCTGGGCAAGATCTGAACTGTAGGCGGAGCCGAGATACGTAAAACTTCAATTGAGAAACCACCAAGATAACCATTGACATAAGCATGAATAAGACTAGATTTCCCACTGCCCACCAAATGTTGAAATTTACCCACTGACAAAGAGTAAAAAAACCTAAATTTAGAGGGAAAACTACCGTATTGGCAACACTGCTTTCAACATCTAGCCGTGCTCAGTATTTTGATATGATGAAACCCACGCTGAAAACCCAGATTCACGTAGATATGTTGAAGGAAACTGCATAATACAATTTGAAAATAAAATAAAATGTTTAAATTATTTCCTGTAAATATAGGCTATCATACATTCACATTTACCAAATGATGTATTATTTATTTTCATTTTTTTAATGCTATTACATTTCTTATACACGTGGAAAAGTTTGTAAAAAATATAAAAATGCAATAATTTTTACTGTATTTCATGATAAAAATTATTGTATTTTTATAATTTTTTACACATCTCATTACACAATGCCTAAACACGAATTCCTTGTATCAATGTTACTATACAGTATAATAATTTTAGGAAAACCTTCTTTCTATCTGTACTGTACGATTTAGCCGTGACGAACATAATTTTTTGTAATAAATTCTTTTCTTTGTCACAACATTTAACTGTTCAGCAAATTCGAGTGTGTTTTTCATTGGTTACCACGCCTCCCTAAGGGGTCGCGCCCCATAGGTTGCTCTACAACATGGGACTGAGCTGTACAATATACTACTCCTAAACACCGCTTGCAAGTAACACGCCCACACAAAATAACAATGGTCTGCACTTCATGTCCCTTTCTAATTGGCAACAACCGAAGCATAATTTTGGCAGCAGAGCTTGTTTATTTCACTACATTATTATTTATGAACCATTGCCAAGTGCTATCGCTATGAATCACGGCAAATAAATCACGCAAGCAAAGTGATACATTCAACATAAGCGAGATCTGTCATTCTAAATTATATTACGATGCAATAACCAACGTGTATCTTCCCGCCTCTCGTTCCGCAACAGCTATCAGTAGAAGTTTTCGTGCTCAGGCGGCAATAAAAGCAGCATCAATCTAGTGTCGTATAGATTTATACACAAGAAACGAAGACTAAATTATGCAAATACCAGAATTTCAATGTGGACGTTTTTCTGTTACAAAAGTATCAACAACGCCGATCAGAATACTGAACAACATGATCATGTGGCGTGCATCTCAATTCTCACAAAAGTAAAGTTTAAAGTTGTTAAATTCAGTGAAGAAAGCATGAAGGTGCTAATAACCGACATATTTCCACATTTTTCTAAGCAGCTTCTACTCTCCATTTATGTACGACAGTGTAAGAAGGGACTAGGAAATTACATTACGGTATTACCGCGGACAAAGCGTTCTCCGATACAAAGTTGAAATTCGGAAGAAGGGAGAACAGATAACAAGCAGTAAAGAACAAACGTCGAGCTGATACGCTAGAAAACCACCTTCAAAATTTGGGCATTTTAATATGTTTTATCTCAGCTCCTACAATATGTACAGCAATGAAACTTTCTAAATTAAGCAACCACATGTTTATTATGCAAGCACGTATCTCAAACTGATTTTGGCATTATCAAACTTGCTAATGAATTATTCATGCGGCTCTCTGCATTTCGTCAGTGCTCACTGTTTCCTTCATAACTGGGCCATTTATTTATTTTTATTTTTTTCAAATGTACTGATTAAAGTTGCTGCTACAACACTGTTCACTTCCAGGATTATAGTTTGAAAATTGATATTTTTAACGTTGTTACTTAAATATTGCACATTTTGGTCGATTTTTAACATTACAAGTGATCATGCTCATGGTCCGTAGTGACTAATAACTTGAGAAAATATATTGGATATATACCCAATTTTTTGCATGTAGATATTTTTTCCAAGCAATTATCAACCCTAAGCAGATGCTTTTGGTCAGTATCGCAGTTTAATCCGAGGGAAAGGTTCGTAACTTTAACTATGTAACCAACTTCTCTAAAATGTAAATCTCGTTTCGGCTCATGTAAAAATTTCATAAATCTTTAACTATAAATCGGGGATAGAGAGTGATGTACCCTCTCGAGCTCCCCTTCATCTTGGTTTGAGGTGACTACGTTTATTGCTGTTTTTCATTCTGTAATGTGGTAAATTACTTTCTTATACGAGTCACCTCCATAGTTTGGGAATAGCCCCTGTTTCATCGGCCTAGTGCCCCTTAGGTTTTAAGAATGCATATTTAGGAGTGCAAGTTCTCGCCTCCATTCAATTTGTGTTTCGGGCCATTTACTTATCCTGTTCTTTTCCGCAACGGCCCAATAGGATGGGTACTAGATACCTCTGTTTCGAATTTGTAAGTTGTGCCTTGATGGCGAGTGATTGTAATTTTCTGATATCGCCTAAAATAGGCTTGGAAAACTGAGAGCACGTCAGCTCTTTTCTAGTGTTGTAAAAGTGCCTCTGGGAGGCTTGATATTGTGTGTTGGGAGCAAGCGCTCCATGTATTTGAGGGATTTCGGCCCTTGTGTAAATTTGTGCTCTTTGTAAATTTCAGCTGGGAACTCAAAAATTGTAAAACTAGGGGTTTGTAGCCAAGAGAGTTAAAGTACTGTAATCTTGGATTTTTCTATTTTTGTCACTGTTATCTCACTAAGAGTGAATCTGTTATCTGGTTGCTTTTCAAAAATATAACCTTCCATTTCAGTTTTAAATTCTTTCTTGACAGTGTAGTTAGACCCATTCACCCCGGCACCTTCTTTCACCTCTGCGTTCCATGGATAACCCCGGAATAATAATAATAATAATAATAATAATAATAATAATAATAATAATAATAATAATAATAATAATGTTATTTGCTTTACGTCCCACTAACTACTTTTTCGGTCTTCGGAGACGCCGAGGTGCCGGAATTTAGTCCCGCGGGAGTTATTTTACATGCCAGTAGATCTACTGACACGAGGCTGACGTATTTGAGCACCTTCAAATACCACCGGACTGAGCCAGGATCGAACCTGCCACGTTGGGGTCAGAAGGCCAGCGCCTCAGCCGTCTGAGCCACTTTCACCAAAATCAAGCAGAGTGGGGTTATAATTGAAAAATAACATTTTTTTGAAGGTGTTCTGCTGTACCGATCCCCTTAAGGACAGAAACATGCGATTTCCTATGAGGAAGGCGAAAAAAATAGATTTCCACTTCTGGAGAAGCTCATCCCACTGAGGTTCACTCAGCCAGCACCATAAACGTGTACCAGGTTAGTTCCTTGCGGCAAAGGAGGTCGGGTAATCCCTCTAACCTACTTAGTCCCGAGGTTATGGATAGTGGAAACCTTTACCATTCCTATACGTTTTTTTTTTTTTTTTTTTTTTTTTTTAATGTTTCCAGCGGCCATCTCCTAGCCAAGGCTACGAAGTGCATTATGTGAGGCCATTCCAACTCAGCGTTTGATGATGAAGTGAAAATGAAATGAAAATCCACAGCCTGTTTCCAGTCATTCGACCGGGTCAAGAATGGAATGAATCAAGCCCCCATCTAGCGGCGAGGATAGGAATTGTGCCGGCTGCGGAAGCCTGTCCCACTCCCCTGGGAAAATAATTAATGAATGACAGATGAAATGAAATTACATTGGAGAGTGTTGCTGGAATGAAATATGACAGGGAAAACCGGAGTACTCGGAGAAAAGCCTGTCCCGCCTCCACTTTGTCCAGCACAAATATCACATGGAGTAACCGGGATTTGAACCACGGAACCCAGCGGCACACTGCCGCCTGAGCCACGGAGGCTCATGTTTTATGATGATGTTCGTTATTTAAAGGGGCCTAACATCTAGGTCATCGGCCCCTATTTTACGAGACGAAATGTAATGACAATTAAAATTCCAAAATTGATCAAATGACCAGAATTCAAAACATGATGATAATGAATGAATGAATGAATAAAATAATCAGCGGATCCAACACACAATATTGAAAGTAAAAATAATTCCAAAATCCGTTCAATGACTATAGAATTAAAAAGGACGACGATGAACAATGTTTATCAACTTAAAACAATTAGTGGATCCGAACCGCAATGCCCGACCTTCCCATAAAACAATGGTATACATTGAACAAGAGACTGCTTCCAAAGCAAAATCCTAAATCGATTATGCTTGTCTAAAGGAGTTCAAAATTCAGGTCACCGGCCCCTCATGGTACTAACCGCTGGTAAAGTACTACCATGGTGTTCCTCACATAGTGGTAGGTAATGAACTACTCATAGGTAACGTAGATCTATGGTGTTTCCCACATAATGGCACCACTCATAGGTAACGCAGACCCATGGTGTCGCTCACATAGTGGTACTGATCACAGAAGCAGCCCAGAGCCGTGGTGTTCCTCACATAGTGGTACTAATCACAAGTGAAGTCGACCCATGATTTTTCTCGCGTGATGGTACTAATCACAGGTAATCTCATGATTCAAGATCCATCATCTCTCGATCGCCCCCTTACGACAGACAGGAGATGCCGAGGGTGTATTCTTAATCTGCGTTCCCCACACACAGGAGGTCAAAGAAAACCCTGTCGTTGCTCCGTGTCTGCCCAAGACAGATCTCCCCACCTACCCTCTGTCCCTGCGGCTCTAGCGATGTAAGAAGACAAGCGCTGAGTTGGTTATCTTTCCTTTTAGCCGACATTACAAACTAAACTATTTCGGTGTTCTAAAGGTTACTTTGGAAGGCAGAAGTGTGTTCATTTGTGAAACACAATTTGTGCTTTTTTAAGATGGTAAAGAAAAATATTTTAAGTAGTAAGCATATCAATACAGATGCCACGAAATCTTTTTGTAAAATCACTTGTTTAAATTTCCCTGCTGTACGGAAAAAAGTAGTCATTGGATAAACAGAAAAGTCTTGTCTTGAAGCAACTGAGGAAAATGACAAAACGAGCTGGACTGAAAGAAAAACAAATTTGGAAGTACTAAGAGAAGTTAAAGAGAAGAGGAAGCTGTTATGATAAATGGAAAGAAGGAAAATGAAATTTACAGGGTGTACCGTCAGACACAACACCTTCAACTTCGAACAAACCGCGCACCCACGTACGACATGCAACTTATTAAGTTTGGCTCTAAATGCGTTTGCAAAATATACATACTCTCAGTGAAGAATCTGAATAAAACTTGTCATGTTTATCGGATGTTGCGCCAAAATCGGGGCTACGCATTCGTTCGGCTCAAACGATTTTCCCCGACATCACTGTGTTGGAGAAATATGCCAAGTGTGGTCCCAAATGTATTTAAAAACAGTTTTATTTCGTTGTGAACTTTTACGTGTTTTGTCATTATTTAATTCGTTCTGTGTATTGTTTTCTTTTTTGTAAAATCTGAAGCCATCTCTTTTCAGTTTCGACTCAGTTAATTTTTAACTGCGGTACAGTGGTTAGTGTGATTAGCTGCCACCCCCGCAGGCCCGGGTTCGATTCCCGACTCTGCCACGAAATTTGAAAAGTGGTAAGAGGGAAGGAACAGGGTCCACTCAGCCTCGGGAGGTAAACTAAGTAGAACGGGGTTTGTTTCACTCTTCAGCCATCCTCGAAGTGGTTTTCCGTGGTTTCCCCACTTCTCCTCCACACCTAATTTAAGGCCACGGTCACTTCCTTCCCTCCTTCCAATCTTTTCATCCTCCGACAAGGTCGCTGTTCAGCATAGCAGGCGAGGCCGCCCGGGCGAGGTACAGGTAATTCTCTCCAGTTGTATCCCCCGACCCAAAGTCTCACGCTCCAGGACACTGCCCTTGAGGCGGTAGAGGTGAGATCCCTCGCCGAGTCCGAGGGAAAAACCAACCCTGGAGGGTAAAGAGATTAAGGAGGAGGAGAAGCAGAATAAGAAGGAGAAGGAGAAGAAGGTAACGGTATTATACTGTTACCATGTGTGTTTCTTTTTCAGGTAGTTTATAAAGTTATTACTCAAAATTAGTTTCGGCAGACGGAAAAACCAAACAGTTAAAAATTCTACGTAGGCCCTATGTCTCAAAATGTGCGGTCCATACATCCACTCCCCATCGTCTCTTCCTTACTCACTATCTACGACTCTCCTTCGGGGCCCACTCTTAGTACTGACATCCTGCATTACGTGACCCAGACAGCCACTACAAAAGCTGCAATGAAATAGAGACGGCGGCTACCGTCGTTATCCTGCTTGGATTAACCAATTCCACAGAGGTCACCGAATGTTTGCAAGGTAAAGAGAAATTACTCGAAGATCTTTGTGATTAAGGCTACACACTTACAGTTTTTCAAATCCGCCAAAAGTTACTTTATACGGTAAGCCTCGGACAACTGAAATTATTACATCTCAACTCCAAAATGACAGACAGGGATTTCCAGGTCTGTTAGTTTGTTAAGTCATCATCCCGGAGGCTGGTTCGATTCTCAAATAGCCTCTGGATCCAAGATAGCGGGTTCCATCCCGGCTCAGTCGGGTGGTGGTTGAAGGAGCTGAAGTACCCCAGCCTCGTGTGAGTAATTAACTGACACGTCATCTCCTGCGGGACAAAATTTGGGCACTTCAGCATCTCCGAAAACCGTAAAAGGGCGCAAAATCAATGACATTTAGTTATACAAGCATTAAGAGTCTTTTAAATGCCTTTTTAATCGTTGGTTACAGTTATGAAGTTTTGGTTGATGTGACAGATGTAGTGAGTGCTGAATACCTGAACGATTGATAAGCTTAAGAAAGTGTAGACAATAAAATATGATTCTCACAGCTTCTCTCCGACTATTATTGCCGAAATTATTCACCCAACGTGGTTGATTGAGGAATAAGCTATTAGCTTAGCAGATCGTAAAGGTGCCCTAGTGTGGCAATGGGCTGGAATAGTTTTAGAACGACAGGCCGTTATCTCGCTTCTGAACAAATCATCATTATTCACACTAATTTGGGGCGGCCTACAATTTTACAACTCACTTGTTGTGATACAGAAAACTAAACCGGGTGAATCACCGAAGATGGCATGTGAAGAAGGTCTGAGAAGCAGACTGTTGGGAAGTGGAACGGCGCAGTAATGTGAGCTTTATCAAACAATAGACTCGGGTTTAAAAAAAAAGAGCAAAACAAGCTTTTCATAAAAGGCTGCCATAATTGGTCTAATAAAACTACTGGAGATAAACATCTTCAATGGTAAACACAGCAACAACAACACAATGCCTTTCCACACTTTCAAATCGCCTTGGAGCGTTCTAGTGAGCTGCAACAGAACTCTCGCAAGATGATCTGAGAACGGGAGACAGATCCGGATACCAAGGCCTCACCAGGGACTCGAATGATGCGCTTACAAGTCTGCGCCGGCCGATCAAGTGAAACTGTCTTGACAGTGCTGATAGTTTCATTAAGCACAAACCATTTATCGAAAGTGTAAAGAGCAGCGTATCAATGAACACAAAGCAGGTATGGTAACTTCTTTTTCAAGTTGCTGTACGCCCCACCGACACAGATAGGTCTTGTGGCGACGATGGTACAGGAAGCGAAAAAATCATGATCAGGGCTGCCGACATTGGGGTTCGAACCTACTATCTCTCGAATGCAAGCTCGCAGCTTAGTGCTCCAAACCGCACGACCAACTCGCTCGGGGGACTGCTCTACCATGGCTGGTTCGCAAATAACTCTCCCTTATCTAAACACAGTGAAGGGTGGGGCAAGAATATTCAAAAAATGTCAAATAAAATTCAGAATACATTTCGAGAAATCGAAAATAAAGTGAAGAAAATAAGTGGACTGGAAAATTAGATTCCTGCTTGTTTTATTTACTCGGTTACAAATACTTATTAACGTATACATTTACCTTCTTTTCTTTCTTTCTTTCTTTCTTTCTTTCTTTCTTTCTTTCTTTCTTTCTTTCTTTCTTTCTTTCCTTCTTTCTTTCTTTCTGAATCGGGTGGAAAAGGAAGAGGCCTTAAGTTAGGTACCATCCCAACATTCGTCTGAAGGAGAAGTAGGAAACCAAAGAAAACCACTTCGAGGATGGCTGAGGTGGGAATCGAACACCTCTCTACTCAGTTGACCTCCCGAGACCGAGTGGAGCCCGGGTGGGCCTCCAGGGTTGGCAGGTAATCACACGAACCACTACACCACAGAGGCGGGCGTACATTTACCTACGATTTCAATTACCTGACTCTGAAAATAAGTAAAATCTTGTTTATTTGTGATTAATGAAGGCCATGTATGTATTAAAGAGGCTGCCTAGCCGAGGGGATTAAGGCGTGTTTGGTTCACCTGGCAGGGCACGGGTTTGATTTCCAGCCAGGAAGTCGAAACATTTAAGAAACGAGATTTTCACTTCTCGAGCGGAACTTTGCCTTAACGTTCACTCAGCCTACACCAACAATGAGTACCAGGATAATTCCTGAGAGCAAAGGCGGCTGGGTGTAGAGCTAACCGCTCAATCCCACTTTTTGCAGAAGCTACGTACACTGGAAGCCCTTTACTTTCCACTCTTTCGAGGGCCTTCACAGCCATTACGGAGATTACTTTCTTTCTTTTTACATATTTCTTATTACGAGGAACATTAAGAAATATCAAATGTTGTCTTGTGAACACACATTATGATACTGATGTACGATCAACATAATTTAAATTACAGTAAAACATCTGATATCAGGAATTATGTGGCGCCGGGGGTCTGGATAACACAAAATCCGGATTGGAGAGTATTATTAACATACAGCAGAATTCATACAAGTAGTTACAAAGCTTCGTTTTGTAAGTAAATAGGCCTATAACAATATCACTCTATGTATTAATATCAAACGCAGCATTATATTTAAGTACAGTATAAATATCTAGTAAAATATAAAAATCACAATAAATAAAAACTTAAGTCCATGTTTCTTTTTACTCAGTTTATTAAAATAAGGTTTTCATCATAGCCTGTTTAATTCGCTGCAGTTTTTTCCGGCCATCCTTCGATTGTAACACTAATTAATGTGACACAGAAAATCACTATCACAATAAAAATAAATATTGCACTGTATCACTCACGACTGATTAACACGGACTAAGGTAATACAGAACGATTATGATATTGCTAAGCGCGTGAATCCCCTATCCATGGCAGTCCCAGTGCCCTCTTCCTCCTTGCATTCTTTCAAAAGCTACATCCCTCCCAAAAATATTAATTAGCCATATGCATTAAAATTAATCTCCGGAAACCAGGCCAGATATCAGAGGGCGGATAAGAGAGGGCGCACTGTATTGAATATATATGTCATTTTCTCCCTCAACCCCAACATCATCACTTTATCCAGAAAAATATGAAAATTATCTCATTTATACGCATTATTTTGAAAGGAAATTATTATGCAAAAAATTATCACAGTTCCTCCGTAATGCCATTATCTGAAATCCATCTAAATGTGAACGAATTTAATATTTTAATTTTGCCCACGATATCAAAGAAGTTGGAAATTTATCAAACATCTCCCCTTGGTAAATTATTCTAATCCCTAAGTCCTCTTCCTAAGAAAGAGTATTTGCCCAAATTTGTTCTCTTGAAGTCCAACTTTATCTTCATATTATGATCTTTCCTACTTTTTAAAACTCCACTCAAGGTAAATAAAGCTTCACGAATTGCAGGCGCACCTGACTCCCTCTCTCACGACAGCTCCTTTCATACTGTACACGGGTCTCATGCAGCACATTGATGTGTTGCTGTCCACCACCACCTATTGGCCTGTTTGTACACACACATTGTTGGTTGCAAGTTCTAATTATCTGAGTTCTATTTTCTAGAAAATCAGCCACCCATTCAGTCAAGATTATAGTGTTCTGTATATAATGTAGGTACACATGCGGACAGTACAGTACGTCAGGAGCAATGTAGTTTGCGATGACTACCAACCTTTCGTAGTGGTCAACGTTCCTGAAAGAGTGGGTGTATTCGGTTACAGATAAAGCAAGGAGATTGGATAATTTGCGGGTAAAGCTGATATTATCCGACAACTTAGGACAGAGCACGGAATATATTTTATTTTATTTTCATTCCACGGTCTACCGGAGTAAAGTGTTGACTACCCATGTGTGACGGGTAATGCTAGTTTATTTCCTTCTCAGGATTCTGTGCATGCGCTGTGATTAAAAGCCGTTATCGAGAGGAACTTTTGGAGCTTAGTTGCAGCTTTGAATTCCTAACCATTCGAGCAACGGAGGGGTCAATCAAAACTTGAGCAGATTTTTTTTCTTTTAAAAATTTATGAATGCGACAACTGATTTCAATCTACTCAAATACGAGGAGCCTTGATCAAGAGGTATGAAATGACCGGTGACACTTTAGCAGATGGAAATATTTTACCGACATCCACTGATAAAAACTTTCCCTCTCTTCCTTTCCACTGCCTACCTCTGCAGAGACTGTAGCGTAGCTCTTAATAAGCTTCACTCTCAAATTTAAGGGGATTTTCTAACGCCCCACGGTGAGTACATTTCTGTTCAATCCCGCAATTATTTTGTTTGACTCTACGCAAAACGTGCATGTCATCAGAATGTATTTTCAGCTGATTTATTTAAATATATATAAATCACCAAGAATACTCGGCATCTTGTTGAATCCTCAATTACACTGGGACAGTTCACTAGCAATTAAGCGACGAGTGAAGAGCAAACACGTTGCAGATAACGCACCGAGTGTGAATTACACACAGCTAATCAACTCACGCACTCACCAACCAGACTTAAAGGCACAAATGATGAAACTACACACTGAGGAACTCGAACAGGTATTCTAGAAACTTAAATCAGCCACGTCTTGCCAAACATCGTAGTGTTACTTCTAGCTTTGTGGCAGTCAGGATTTCCATGCACATTCTGATATATTGTTTCTCGATTATTTCATCAACCATCTGCAATAAAGCATCTAACTGGGTTCTGTCAAATCTCAAAATATTCCGGTAGACTATAAGAACTTCATCCTTCAATTCTTTCAGTAAAGTATTGGATTAACCACATCTTCCTAGTCTTCTTACCCAGTCATTTATTTATACTGTTCTAGATTTCCTTCCCCCCCCCCCCCCACCAACTCCTTTCGAATTGCAACTGCAACAACAATAATTTCTGCACGCACTACTGTAACGGTTCAAATCCCGTTACAAGGTGATATCTGTATTTTTATTATTATTATTATTATTAATATTATTATTATGTCTGTAATATTATTTTATCTGTGAGATTACTATTATTGTATTATTATTATTATTCAATTCCATTCTGCAATGCTTGTCGCTTGCGTGATTGTAGGTAAATGTATTCATATGTACATGTGTGTAGATCAGGGCCTCTCAGGGTGCATGCGCTTGGTTGACCAGAGTGCAGACCCCCCACTCTTCGATTTGGAGTAATAGCGCTTACTCTCTCTTTCCTCACGCCTGTCTTGCTCGCTCCCCCTGTCTCCCTCTTCCACACTTGCCCCGTAGCGCTCCAAATCCGAGCTGAGTTGTGCCGAGTAGAGCCGAGCTTAGCCGAGTAGCCCAGAGACCAAGCGTTGGTCCGAGACAAGCCGAGCCCGACCGATGCACAGTGCACGCAGCTCTTGCGCCTCGAATTGCACGCGTGAGATTTTGGGCGTTTGAGAGGCCCTGGTGTAGATTAACACTAAAGACATGTACAGTAAAGAAATGCTGTATATCAGATGCGGATGTGACATTGTTACATTGAGCAATACTGCTGGCGTTTCTGCCAAGTCATTGCTACGTCATTGCTACGTCATCGTGCGTATTTAGCACTGAGCGCAGTTCCTTTGATTTTCCTAGGGAGCCCCAGGCTATTTCACCACTGTATGTAATATCTGTCGCGAGGTGGGAGTATATTATAGTTATTTCTGGAGGTTACGTAGGTGCGTCAACCTAACGTCTACATAAGCTGGGTGTATCTTGTAGCGTCAGTCATTATTCTACTGGAAGGAGAGGCACAGTTGGCCATTAAGTGAACGGAGTGGCCCCAGTCAGTCAACGGGAGTCATTATTCAATTGGAAGGAGAGGAGACAGTTGGTCAGAGTGAGAACAAGATGCAGAGGCCTCAGTCGGTCATTAAGTCAACGGGAGTCTACGGGAAGGAGAGAACTCGGTGATTCATTACTCATTGGTCATTGAGAGAATGAAGCTACAGTTGGTCAGTCTCTTAGTTGAAGATACGGACGGGAAGGCTTACCACGAAGTCAAAGAACGATAGACTTACCAAGTAGTCATATGATATGGAGAAGAAGCAGTCACATGGATACATCACCAAATTAGGCGTGACACATCTACAGTAAACACCAGATCTAAGGAATACATCGTAATTACACTCAAAGTGTTGAAGGTACAGTCGTGTGAACCAGTAAGGGATATATTTCGTATAAATTGTTAAATGTCCGGTCAAGAATAATTCAAATTCATGCCTAGTTTCTTTCAGTTGCAAAGTCATAATTTCATATTCTCATCTGTTTTATCGCAGCAAGACTTACTATTTTTTTTAATATACAATTTCAAAAATATATATTTTGTTCTACCAAATCAAAGTTTCGTTTCATTTCCAGAGTAGAATCACTTAACCCCTAATTGAATGGGCGAACCGAACGCCAATCTCTTTTTCTCAGAACTTATATGGTATGTTGTCAAAAGTAAGCTTATTACCCCACACCCTGTTAGTTTTTAGTATTAAATATTTACACTACTTCTGCCGAGCTTTTGCAACCACTGAAAATATGCAGCGATTTTTCAAGCTAAGCATATTACACAGGGCGAATTTACAAGCCAAATATTAAAAAGCCAGCGTACAGCGAAAAAAGTAATCCAGACTTCAACACGACTTGCACTAGCAGAGCCGGCGGCGAGTTTACTCTATTACTCTCTGCAGATAACCTTGCGGGCGAAGACGGTTGCGCGGAAGGGGGCGAGATTTCTTGAAGGGCAATCATATTTATTCCAAAGAGTTGGTACTCCCAAATACTTCACTGTGCAATATTTCCAATTTCTTTGCATTATATTAAGGAGAGACTAGGAACACAACAGATATGGAATCTGCCACCTGGGCGACTGCCCTAAATGCAGGTCAGTAGTGATTAAAAGTATTTGGTACTCCCTCTCTTCTTTGGCTTGCACGACACTTCTGGCTGACAGCTGTACCTCACTCGCTTTCTCCGTGCAACGAAAACGCCGAAATATGTGAAGGCGGTTATAGACAACATCATTAAACAGAGCTAACTGAGAAGCAGAGAGTAAATTCGCAACCCAGTAACTAACAAGCTCTCCCAGTGTAATTGAGGCTTAACGAATACATTCTAAGCTGTATGCGCCAATCCGAGTACTATAAAGGACTTCGGGGCTAAAGTGGGATGGTTAAAATCCAGGCACCGAGCTCGATAGCTGCAGTCACTTAAGTGCGGTCAGTATCCAGTAATCAGGAGATAGTGGGTTCGAGCCCTGAAGATGGTTTTCCGTGGTTTCCCATTTTCACACCAGGCAAATGCCGGGGCTGTACCTTAATTAAGGCCACGGCCGCTTCCTTCCATTTCCTAGGCCTTTCCTATCCCATCGTCGCCGTAAGACATATCTGTGTCGGTGCGACGTAAAGCAAATAGCAAAAAAACAAAAAAAAATCCAGCAACAGTAATTCTCAGAAGATAACCCTAATGGCATTTCAGTTCTGGAACTAGTAGCAGCAATAATTCCGGTCCGTACATGAGAACCTGTCCTTTCGGGATGTTGACCTACTTCTCTTACTTTTCATAAAATGCTACACTCATTCGCAATATATGCCTACTACAAAATCCAGTTTATAGCGCCATGGCTTTTAACGAGTATTATGATATAACGGCGAAATCTAATGGTGGCGTCTAAACAATATATAAACACTGTATTTAAAAAGTCTCCTAGTACAACGTCGCTTATTACAACATGTCGCATAAAACGACGTATTTTGATCACATTTTCGGAGAAATGTGTCGGCTATAAGGTCCAATGTTCATTTTTGTTTGTTACGTATTTAGGGATTGCTGACAACAATGTAACGCTTATTATTGTAGATTTCAAATCAGTCTGTTACATAGTCAAGGCAGTCATCGTCGTGAAGATGACTCAAAAGAAAAGTAAAGTGTTGAATACTGGAGCAAAGTCATACGTAATATGGCATTTAGAATATGGGGATACAAACGTTAGAAACTGGATGTATCACGCTGAACTATTTCTACAGTATCGAAGGACAGAGAGAAAATAAGTCTTTTCGAAGATAAATCTTAAAGAATCAAGCGAGCCAGATCATCTGAGCACAAAGTTATTGAAGAATCTTTCTTAGTTGGTTCAAGCACCAAAGGACAAATAATGTGCCGATCAATGGACCTATTCTTCAAGCGAAAGCCAATTAAATTCCGTGTAGTCTTACTCCACAAATATTGTACTCTACTCTAAATACAGTAGGGCCCACTTATTTCAGTTACCTTTATGAAGTCTTAAATTAATTATTTTAATTACCCATGTAAGTGTGGAGACTAAAACTTACAGATATGACATTTTTAGCAAAAAAAAAAAAAACTCCGGATTGTGCGACTATCGGCTAAAACGACTTTGGCGGTCTCTTTGGGGTCATTATAACCGATTTCGACTGTAGTCTTATTTTTTAAATTTATGTTATGACTGAATTATCAAATACTATATCATTCTCCATTAACTACAGGATACCTGATCAGTCCTGAAGCTCATCTACACCGTAGAGCAGGGATGGCGAACCTATGCCACGCATGTCACTAGGTGACACGCGAACACGATTTCGGTGGCACGTCACATGAACATAATAATGTTTTTATATACGTCTGGTACTACATACAATTCATATCTTGTAGTGTTTCACGTGTAAGAAATAAATATCGAAAATAATACTAGTTCCATTCGGAGGTGCAATATGGCGACAATGCTACATTGATAGGTCCGAAAGTCAAGTGAGATAACAGTGTCGTTTTCTGGTGGTTTTTATACGGACATCACAAACATATTTCGGTGCCGAAAAGAACAGAAACTTAACAAAGGTGGTGACCGTACCTTTCAAGAACTCTGGACAAGGGAATTCGGACTGATAGATGTGTTGCCTGTGTTCGAAAACAATATTGTATCCCCACATTTGATGTAAAGCTCAATTTCGAGACTAATCATTCAAATGTTTGTTCCATTTCAAATTAAGGAAGAAGGGAGTTCGTTTCACAAAATATCGAACATTACACAAAACTAACTAGTTCTTTTGTATCATCTTTCCGGCCCAGGAACAATATCAGTGCGGCTGTCTCGCTGCATATTACAGCATGCATGGGAAACCGATTTCTCAAGGTGAGCTGTTGAAAGAAACTTTCTTCTTGACATCCGACATATTTTTGAAAACTTCCCTAACAAACAACTGATAATTAACAGAATTGAAGGAATGTCAGCCTGCCGAACTGCTGCCGAGGATAGAATAATTTAAAAAAAACGAGTGAAGAAGTTTTCGGGCAATTGAAAGCTAATTTGGATAACTCCCACATGTATGTTTTGATGAAAGCATGAATGTGACCTTACAAGCAAGGATAGCTGTGATAAAGAAGAAATTAATTTAATTGTTGAAGATACAAACTACGACAACATGGAAAGATAATGACGCTAATGGAGGAAGTGAAGTCCATTCGCAATATTACTACTTTCGATTTTTATACCTAATAATTTGTCTTTACAAGTTGCTTGACGTCGCAGACACAGATAGGTCTTACGGCGACGATGGCATAGGAGAGGCATACGAGTGGGAAGGAAATCGCCATGGCTTTAATTGAAGTACAGCCCCACGGGACATGCAATCAAATGTATGTGTAATAAATAAGTGAATAGTAAATAAATAACATATTATGAAACATAATGGGGAATTCAGAAAGGAAGTCGCGGGGTGGGGGGTTGTAAGTTGTAGACATTCCTTAATGAAAAACAAGTGGCACAGTCAACTGTTGAGAATAATAAACCAGACTTAAAATGGCACACTTGTTGGAAAAGGTTCGCCATCCCTGCCGTAGAGTATACCATGAGGGCTCCAAGTCAAACCAAACAAACTCCCATGACATTATAGCCCTAATGGGCCTTAGCCTACGAAACCACTACCGCTCAGGAAGGCTTGCAGATTACGATTCGACACGTGGTCAGCTCGAAGAATCATATCAGCCGAATTTCTTGCCATTCTAGAACGGAGCCGCTACTTCACCTCAGGTAGCTCCTCAATGGTGATGATGCACGCTGAGTGGCCTCGAAACAGCCCTCAGAGCCAGGTAAAAATCCCTGATCTGGCCGAGAATCGAACCCAGGGCCTCAAAGCCTACCTACGCCTGCATGACGGGACCGGCTATGGAGCCAAGTCCAACATCATCCGTGGACTGTGTATCTATGTCAAAAAAGAATTACAATTTAATAGGCTATACTTCAAATCATTAAAGAAGGAGAAAGAAAGACGCCTTGTGTGTCTAAGTAGATGATTGAAAACAAAGACGGGCGATCCAATGCTTGAAATAAAGCGGTGCATTGACCCTTTTACAGCAGTGTTCAAAAACCATAGGGAAATCCACTCACAGGATAGCCTCCACTAGCACCAAGAGTTTCTGAATTATAAAAGAAAGAATGGAGTTTTACGTTGCTCTCAATCTGCGGTCATCAGCCACGAGACCTAAAATTCTACGCAGAATCTGAACAATTGCTATGTGGTTTTCTTCTTCAAAAGTCTGACTTACCTTAATCAGAATTCGAACCACGGTCCTCCACTTCCAAGACCTATTGTGCACAGAACTGGGGTGGCTAAAAATTCCAGAGGTGTTCAACGCAACTGTTAATATTGCAACCATAGTCACGGTATCTCCAGTTTTACTTGGAAACCGACCCTATGAGAGTGCCTTTTTAGTTTTAAAAATAGAACCTCCACAACTTTCATGAGAGTCGAGTATTGATGCCACTCTGCATCACAATCAGAGAAATGTTAAAGATGACAAGCTACGTGTCGAGTAAACAGATGGACCAGCAACTGGAGTATTGTTGACGTAGCTATCGCGCATGGCATCATGAGTTCAAGAGGATGGAAGCAGATAAGACTATCCGATAAGGTACAGTAAATAGACATTCGAGATTAAATACCAGCGTAAAACTTGACCTTACTGACCTACACGAAACATTCGAACTCATCAAGTTGGCTGCCGGAAACTCCATTTTAGATGAATTCATATAATTTCCCATTTCACTTTGATTTCGCAACACCTACTACCAGGATTTTCGAGCCCCTAAATCCCGGTACACCTCACCCCCTCATAATTTAGACCAGAACCGCGAGCTTACACGTTATTTTACAACCGAGACTTGCCTGATCATCAACCCCTGCGGAGGAGTTTGCACCAAAAATTGGTGAAAACATGGTGTATTTGTGGTGCTAATTTGGTGCAAAAGCGACAATGCATGCACCGATTCAACACCAATGAAACATGCACCATAATTACACCACATATTTTTTCACATTAATTTACACCATTTTTACACCAACAAAGTTGGTGCTAGAGAAGTAACATTTTACATCTTAGTTACACCAAAAATGAAGTACATTAATCACAAAATTTCTGCACCACGTTCACGCCAAACAAGATGTATGTATGTATGTTCAGTCTTCAGCCCTAAAGATGGTTGGATCCTCAACAGCTCTGCCATCAGCTGTCATAGATGGCCTAGGCATCACTGGAGAGGCGTACTAGGGAAATGAGGAGTGAGGTAGTTTCCCGTTGCTTTCCTCACCGAGCCAGAAGTTGCTATTACATATCAGTCTGCCAAGCCCACTGAAATCGACGCACAACCGACCTTACGAGCAACATTTTCACACCATTCATATCAGAGACTGGCTGCAGCCACCTCAGTCACTTTCATATAGTCAAAGCCAAGGATAAGACAGACAGATCAATGAAAGTAACAAAATTGCTCTAGCCCATACCAGAAGACATAGTGCACTGTAAACACTAGGTCCTGCCAGCAAAAAAAAAAAAAAAAAAAAAAAAAAAAAAAAAAAAAAAAAAAAAAAAAACCAAAGTTTCTCTTTCAACATTCTTTATTGTCAACACCACTGCTGAACTAAATTTGCTTCAAAAATACTCCAAAGTAACACCAAGGATATGGGTGCATTTGTGGCATCACCTTGGTATCATTTTAGTGCAAACTGTATGCAATTTTCTTCGTATTTGCGGTATTCTTTTTTGGCATTCTAATTTATTTAAACTTTAAATTACCGGGCGAGTTGGCCGTGCGGTTAGACACGCGCGGCTGTGAGCTTGCATCCGGGAGATAGTGGGTTCGAATCCCACTGTCGGCAGGCCTGAAGATGGTTTTCCGTGGTTTCCCATTTTCACACCAGGCAAATGCTGGGGCTGTACCTTAATTAAGGCCACAGCAGCTTCCTTCCAACTCCTAGGCCTTTCCTATCCCATCGTCGCCATAAGACCTATCTGTGTCGGTGCGAAGTAAAGCCAATAGCAAAAAAAAAAAACTTGTAAATTTTTATTTTAAATTAATTTCTTTTGCATCCGGGACCTCTGCGGGCCCGGACCCCAGGGCATTTGTCCCCTTTTCCTGCCTCCTCCCTAGGCTATTAGGCTACGTGTTTAAAATACGACTGGAATCGGCAATGCCAAAAACTACTGGTCGCTTACGTGCACTGCTCTACTGTCAGCCTCGGTCACCAGATAGAGCCCGCTAAATTTTACGTCTGCTCAAGAGTGAAGTATTTGTAATCGAAGGCTCCGAAGTGCATGAAAATTGGTAGGAAAGTTCAAATATGGTCACCAAAACGTAGCACCAATTCGGCTACTTTCCAGCACTTCTCACGACGACTCTCTCTCTCTCTCTCTAACAGTATTCAACAACAACAACAACAATTCACCACGACGACACACTCACAGCTCTGCTCCAACAAACTAACATTAAGTACTACTGCTCGGGGAGAACCTGTTTTATTTCCCTGGTGATGAAGTACTAGAGTAGAACGCAGCCCGGAAGGCGGTTTCGTTGCGCAGAGAGAGACAGAAGTATGAGGTGCGGTGATGCCAATTTGGCTACCCATAACAGCATGTATGTGTAAACATTTTTTCATCCATGACCTATATTTTTTGTGGGCTTAAAAGTTTCGTGAAAGTCCAAATTAATTTTTAACATCAAACCCCGCGAATGTGTTGAGGAAAATTTTCGAGATATTAAGGAAGGTAAATGGACGGTCCAGTTTCAATGCCGTAGGATATTCGCCGTTTCTATACATATCAAATATTGTTGTACGCAGAACATTTTTATTGAAATCATCGAGGTCATTGGCTTCTTCCTCTAAGGGTTCTTCTCTGGCGACCTGAATACCGCATTATTTTTATTTCCGAAGCTTCTTTGATCCTCTGTACTGTTCGCAGGCCGATACCACACGCGAGTGCTGTCTTCTTTTGAAGCGTGGCAACATGGCGTTTCTCACCTTCTCCGCCTACGAACGCCTGCTGCTGCATGCTTACAAAATACAAATACACTTTAAATACTATTTCCCTCGCCTGTCGACGGAATACTTCTCTTTTTGCTCTTCCTGGATCTACCGTACACACGCAAATAGTTCCCTAAATTCGTTGATTATGATATATACAAATAAAACTCGAAACATTCACTCGTGACCCGCACAAACAGGCACCTCTTACTGAAAGGATTCTATTGGCTCAGCGGAAAACACGTCATACTACAAAGCGCGCGAATGTTACTGCGCAACCCTCTTCAAACCGCCTTCCGGGCTGTGTTCTACTCTAGTACTTTCGCGGTAGGAAGATACCAATTTCGCCTTCCAGAAAGTCCATGCAGACGCCAGGGAGAGGCAGTCATATGCCGCCAGGCCGGCTGAGAGGTCCCCAGCCTGACTCATTTCTTGCAGGATATACCGAAGGAAGCTTCCAGAGGGCTAGCAGTCGCATGTTTCGGCTAGGAAACAGTAAAGGATCAGAGATCAGCAATAAAAATGAACGAACTTCAATAGGTCAATAGGAAGTTATACAAACATTCAACGGAGTGAACCCCTGAAGTTCTTCTCGCGAATCCATTTGTTCCTTGCCATTTTCTTTCAACTGCTCCTACGCGTACGTATTTAAGTACTCTTAATTAAATCGAACAAACGCCACATATTACAAAAGCTCTCAACGTGGCTTAGTACATCGACGTGTAAATTCTTACAGTAGATGATTGATTTCTGCTCAGTGTGAACGATCACTGTAACTAATTGTCAGTACAAGGTACGTTCTTTTAAACCTTTCCTTTCAGAGTACCTGAAGGTAAACAGTTCGGTAAAGTCAAGTCAGAAGTACAAGGGGGCCAGATTAACACAAGGCACTGTGCAATGTCGTCTAAGAATATGAACGATGAGCTAGCTGTGTCTTCAATTTCAAGCTCGATAAGATTATCTAGGATTGGTTCAAGCGTAATTTAAGGAAAAAGGTCCCAATTAATAATGCATTTTTCAAGGACATTCCCAGGGGAGAGTGGGTAATTTAGAGATTAATGCGGTTTATCTTATCTTCCATTTACAGAAATCATCTTCATCTATCACCACTGATCGGCATTTAGGACTATTGCCCAGGTGATAGATTCCCTGATCGGCATTTAGGACTATTGCCCAGGTGATAGATTCCCTGTCAATTGCTTTCAATTGCTTACCTAGTATTTTCTTGAATGATTACGAAGAAGTCTGAAATTTATACATCTCCCTTGATAAATTATTCCAATCCCTAATTCCTCTTTTCCTAAAAAAGAACATAGTCGAGAAGCTCACCTCCTTACTTCCAAGTCTCCCCAGCCCTAAGTTGGGAACATTTTCGTATCACTACTCTTTTGTCGGAAATCACTAACAAATCGTGCTGCTGTTCTTTGGATCTTTTCCAGTTCTCGTATTAAGTAATCCTGGCAGATGTCCCATACTATAACTGGTCTTACCAGAGACTTATACGCCCTCTCCTTTACAACCGCCTTACAATTACTTAAATACCCTCATAAGCATATGAGCAGATCTACAACCACTGTTTACAATCTCGTCAATGAGATTACCCCAATGAAGATCCTTCTATTTACACCCAGGTAAGTACAGCGATCCCCACGAGGTAATATCATCCCACAAAACAGTAATTAACACCGAGAAAAAAATTTCTCTTCGTGAAATTTACAACCTGACTTTTCAACCCATTTACCATCATACCATTAGATCGTTTACATAAGTTTCATTAAATAAATAGAATGGCCGCAATCAGCACAATTTATAGTGCACAGCTTCACACAAAGAATGAGATATTAGAAAATCATTTGTTCCAGAAACGAGCCTACAGAGATACCATATCAGCAGTGATAAATCCCAATGTTATCTGTGTTGTAGTTAAAGGGATCAATGGCAAACTAGAATCCAGATACTTCCTTCGTAGAAAAAATACGAGGACCAGAAAGCACAATGCTGCTCTAACTTCGTTGAAATCGTAACAAAACATTATATCCGCAATACCAGCTGCTATTGGAAAACCTTGTCCACTGAAGAACTGGTGTGGTAAAGATTCAGGACGATCATACATTGTTGTAAAACAAAGTGATTCAATATACGTTCATCACGCTGTTTTTGTTTTGTTTTTTTGCTAGTGGTTTTACGTCGCACCGATTTTCATCACAGAAGTGTATCTTCTGGTGGCGAGAAAAAAGTATCTGCATCTGATGAGGATTATAGAAAATAAGAAATACATTCCGCAGAATTCACACAACAGTTAAAACACCCACCATGAGCAGCGAATGAAGAGCGAGTTAATACATCACAGTAAATTAGAAGTGAAATTCTTCGGTATGGTAACCATTCAGGACGATCATATCTGTATAACGAAGTGATGCAATATGCTGCTACGTGCCCATGCCCTGCTGTAGCGCCGTTCGATATTTTCTGAAGGAGCGAGTGAGTGAGTGAGTGAGTGAGTGAGTCAGGCCGGGGACCACCCAACCGGCCTGAGAGCATGTGACTGAATATTATTGTATTTTGCTTTTCGTCTGGTGTCTTGGTAGAATTTCTGGAAGGCGAAACAAGAATGTTCCTTCTCCGGATGCTTCCCTAAGATTCTAGTATTCATCACCAGGGACATAAATGCAGGGTCACTGCGAACAAGGCGTTGTTGGACAAAGTGTGTTGGAGTGTTTAAGGAGAGTACTGTTAGTGTTGGTAGTTTTAAGAGTCACTGTCTTTATTTAGTGGTTGGAGCCGAGTTGTGCTGTATTACTCTCATGCCGAGCGATGCATGCCGAGTAGTTCAGTGTGTGGAGCAGCCACGTGATTTAATTGTGCGAGTGTTTTATTAGTAAAAATACCTTCATCAAGATTTGTTACACAGAATCTGATATGATAATTACGTAATCGGCCTATAGGCAACAGTTTGTGACGACAGAAACGGGTGGAGGCTGGAAAAATCGGTATGGAACTCCTATATGTTTGCACATACTAATTTTATTGTATTTGGAAATATCGTTGGTATTTTGGGGAGGGGTTAGAAGAAGAAAGCCTCGCGACTTCAAAATTCATGACCACACTATTTCGTAGATTATCATAGCGCCTTTATCTTGTAAATTTAACATTAGTGCCATTTTCAATTTCTCCGTTTCAGGTGAGGTGACTGTGCAAATTGTAGGGGAAATGGTGCATCTAGAATGTGTAAAAACCACTTTCACACGTAGCGAATGTACTTTGTACGAGCAGAATTATGCAGGCTATTTCGGAACCGTTCTCAGTTAATTTTATTATATTAAGAAAATGATATCAGTGAGACCTCGACTGTCATTTCCACACGTTCAATGGTCTTTTCCCTTCTTATAGCAAATATACCCCATAGTTCTAACAGTTGGAAGAACCTTCATTTTCGATTAATAATGCTGACAAGACTAACAAGAGGTCAACTGTTTTTGTATTTTCCTTCCAGCACAGTCCCTAAGTCGGAACTGGAAAGATTCTAGTGCTATTAACAATAAGACAGTAATTTTAATTAATCAGTGTATTTATTTATTTATTCTTACTACCCAGTGATTTCCGGTTGACCAACTCCTCCACAAACCAAATCTACTCCATTGAAATTTCCCCTTCACTTTTGACCATCGATAACATACTGCCACGAGTAAAGATTGATTAGTGAATAAGAAAATCTGTTTACTGTCCACCAAGAAATACGCAGATCCATTAGAAGGTCGATGCTGCAGCACTCTACATCCACGAAAGATGAAAAACTTTTAGTCAGTCAACGCCTAACTCCAAAACTGCATTAAGAAAAAGCAGTTTGATCTTTCTACGCCCGTCTAAGTTTGCAATATTGAGTAAGATAACTGACAACTGCGCTATAGTCAAGCAGCATAAACATTATTATACTCACCTCAATATTCTAGTGGTTTTTAAGAAGTGCAATTCTGTTTCACTAAAATTACAGAAACTTTCTTTTTTACCACGAACTGTATCACATACAACACTCAGGACTAAAATGCACCTTAATTTCTAGAAACTAGTCCGGGATCGAAAATACGTTGGCCGGCAACCACGAAGCGTGACGGAGCAACCCTGTCGGGACATCACATTATGTTCTTCGGCCGCATTTCAAATAGGCCTCTCTTTGTGGGGACGCGGGTACGAACTGTGTCACTCACGTGGACTTGGATCCATTTTAAGGCCAAATGCCCTTCCTGAAGTCAACCCTATGTGGAGGGATGTGTTCACTATCCTGTGGTGGTTGGAAGTGTGGTGTGTGTATATGAAGAGGTAGTTACTGAGACAAACACACACAGTCCCCCAGCTAAATGAACTAACAAGACGTGGGTAAAATCCTCGAGCCGCCGGGAAACAAACTTGATATTCTCTGAACCGAAGACGTAGCACCGATCGTTCAGCCAAGGAGCCGGACAGGGTACCATTATTATTATTATTATTATTATTATTATTATTATTATTATTATTATTATTATTCTAAACTATAGTCAACAAAAGTGATAACCAAATTTGAGATTATGAGTGCCAGAGAACTTTTACTTGTACACGAAAAGTATATTTAAGAATAAATTATTTACAACTTATCTGTTTATACCTAAAATATCATTAACGCGAATAAGGGCAACAAAAGATTTAGCAGTGATATACGTAATTTTCAAGGTTTGTATATGATTCCTGTTCTCCCTATTATCTTTCCTACCTTAATCTTTAAGCAATTCTCTCACAGGACGTAACACATGGATCTATCACACAATACTGCATGATATGGAGAATTATCACCATACCATTCTCAAGGAATTGAAAACCTATGAAATGAAACTTGTCACATCATTTCAACATATAGTAACCTATGAATCTCATAATGATCAGTATTGAAAGACAATTACAATTTAAATAAAGAAAAGATAAGGTTCAAATATGCAACACGCTTTTAATAATAGTAAATGCTTCAAACAATATGGTACTAATTTTGACCTCCATTGAGGTAGGGGAGGTGTTGGTATACAATTTCTAATCACTAGATTGCGTGCCAAAAGCCTGGATTAAATTCCAAACCTCTCCGCAGTGCTCATATGGAGTGAGGGCATATGACGCTGTTGATGGTGATTCGTCCGTCGGATGGGGACGTTAAGCCTTGAGCAGACCCCTTGGTGCTATTCGACAGGAGTAGGCTATGTGCCGGCACCGGGTTTCACCCTCTCCCTACTATCATATATCACGTCATTCATTTCATCTCCCATTAACTCCTCTGATGAGGTTGACGTCAGGAAGGGCATCCGGTCATAAAAAACCGCCACGACAAATTCATCTCACCTCATACCCGACCCCGTAGGGAAACGGGACAAGGGTTGGACATTGAGGTAATCTTCAGCCGTGACAACCATAAAATTGACTAGTCAAATATACAATAAATGGGTGTTAAAAATTGAGTTCTGTTGTAAAATCTTGAAGATTAAAATGCACAATCAACCATCAATCAATCAATCAATCAATACTGATCTGCATTTAGGACAGTCGCCCAGGTGGCAGATTCCATATCTGTTGTTTTCCTAGCCTTTCCTTAAATGATTGCAAGGAAATTGGATATTTATTTATTGAACAGCTCCCTGGGTAAGTTATTCCAATCCCTAATTCCCCTTTCTATAAACTAATATTTGCCCCAATTTGTCCTCTTGAATTCCAACTTTACTGTATCTTCATATTGTGATATTTCCTACTTTTAAAGACACAACTCATCGATGCCATCTCTCCGTTGACAGCTCGTATTATACCACTTAGTCGAGCCGCTCGTTTCCTTTCTTCCAAGTCTTCCCAGCCCAAACTTCGCAACATTTTTGTAACGGTACTCTTTTGTCGGAAATCACCCAGAACAAATCGAGCTGCTTTTCTCTGGATTTTTTCCAGTTCTTGAATAAAGTAATCCTGCAACCATACTCTAGTTGGGGTCTTACCAGAGACATATGCCGTCTCCTTTACATCTTTACTACAACCCCTAAACACCCTCATAACCATGTACGGAGATCTGTACCTTTTATTTACAATCCCATTTATGTGATTACCTCAATGGACATCTTTCCTTATTAGAGCCTAGGTACTTACAATGATCCCCATGAGGAACTTTACCCCAGTAATTAAAACTGAGAGGACTTTCCCTATTTGTGAAATTCACAACCTGACTTATAACCCCGTTTATCATCATACCATTGCCTGCTGTCTATTTTACAACATTATCCAGGTCATTTTGCAGTTGCTCACAATCTTGTAACTTATTTATTATCTATACAGAATATCATCTGCGAAGAGCCTTATCCGATTCCATTTCTTTACTCATATCATTTATAAATAAGAAAACAAAGGTCAAATCTTAATTACGACATATAATGTAGTTGAAAAGTGAAGTCAGAGTTCTGTTCTAGACACACTGAATAACATTTTCACCATCCTGGCTTGTGGTTGAAAATAGTAAGCACAGAATCATACATTTGGAGAGTTACGTCATAACAACATGACGTGTGGCATTTGACTATTCTGTATTGATTAAAGTGGAACAACATGATCAAATATCCACTATGGACGTCTTGACATAGTTCAGTGGAGTGTACAAGTCCACAAGATCTGCTGGAGTTGTTTTCAATGCGAATCGAATTAAGAAAAGCGTCTGAAAGAGACGAACGGAAAACTAAAATTTAGCCAGGTCCAATGTGTATCCGTTGAACATGTTACTGTGGTGTCTGTCACAGAATCGACAACACATATCGGACTCGAAAATCAGGGGATGAGTCTCATAAATATTCAAACTTACGTGGCTCAATTTTCGTATTAATAAAAACTGTACCGAATAGATGGAACCCTTCCTTTTCTTTATTTGAATCATTTCAACACGACGAAGTCTTGATGACATCTTTTCTTACTAATCGAAATAATTGAAACATTTAGAAGATATCTCAAGAAGAAGACAAAACTATGAAACAAAGGAAGGAAGTAAGGAAGGAAGGAAAAAATAAGGAAGAAAGAGGAAGGGAAAAGAGAATATCGTTAAGTGCTCTCAAGATTGCTCTCGGCTTACCTTTAATTACTTCATTTACTTTCGCGAGAACCCACTTTAAATTCGACTCAGCCCTCTAACGAGGTAACTCATTACACACACACACACACACACACACACACACACACACACACACACACACACACACACACACAAGGGCTCAGCCAATGCAAATTAGCGGATAGACGTGAGGAAACGTGTAAAATGCACGGAGATATTCAGTACGCAAAACATCTTCATCAAGTGCCATATCCGGTCCCCTAGACGTTGGCAATCACCCTAGAGAAAGCATCCCTTTCTGTAGCTAACTTGAAGACTTGTTCGGTGTTGTTCAAGCAAGTCTATTCTTTGATGTTTTGGAGCCATGACATCGACTAACTCCCTGCTTGCCTTGTAAATAATGTATCAGTCTGTTGTAGAAGCCCGTACTTTCTACCTCGTACAACGTGGTCCTAAATAAGCTGTTTTCCTGGCTTTGATGATTTTTGCCAGCTCATGCTCAGCTCAAGCTCTTCTTAACACTTCTCTATTTGCCACCAGAATCCTTTAAAACTTAACGTTGTTATACAATTTCCCAGATCTAGGAAGTAAACCCAAAGTTCACGATGTAGAATCTTTAAAAATATCGGAATAAGTCATAGAATATAATATCAATTTGCTCTGGGCAACACGAAATAAAGAAGAGGAAGTTTAAAATCTTTTATATCCTAGGTAACCAAAACGGTCTGCCCGGATCCATCTCTGGTGAGATACAGTGTGTGGTGTGCACTACAGTTTATCTCCTGGCTCAAGTTTCTTTCATTTTTCTGCCTCAGAGTCATCCTTGACGATATCAAAGTACCCGAGGCATGAGCACTAAGTAATATCATTTGCTCTGCAGCAGGTCCTTGCGATGCATGGTGTGTAACTGTTACTCACTTCTCCATGCAGGCCTATTTGAAGTAAATTACACTTACTTGTATACTACTTTAAGTACGCATTTTATTAATACTGCAAGCGGATAAAACTCACTTGTTTTTGACCTTGTATGCCTAGTTTCAGATTCCCATTTTACTGGTACAAATTTTGGTTGTAGTGGAGTTCTTTTACGTGCCAGTAAATCTCCCGACACGAGGCTGACTTATTTGAGCACCTCGAAATACCACCGCACTGAGCCAGGATCAAATCTGCCAAGTTGCAGTCAGAAGGGTAGCGCCTGAAGTGTCTGAGTCACTCAGCCCGCCACAAGTCAAATTCTAGACTGACATATTCGGTCAATCGTGTCATACATTACAATGACTGACGTGCACGGCTGCTTCTGGGGCAATCCGGTTTCCATGATGTGTCTGTGTTGTTGCGGAATTTAAAGAGTACAAGCCGATAATCGCAGATTATTCAGACCGCGCGTATAGTTTAATGTCTTTAGCCTGCAAACTCGACCTGACCACTGAAACTGCATTGAGAGCTGCTTCACCAAGGCCTTGGCTTACCAAGTCGACCGTTGCCCAACCGATGGCCGGCAATTATTGGAGTGCCACGTCTTCAGTGACACATTTCTGTGCTGTATTTAGCTTTGCAAAGCATGTCCGCTTCTCAGTTAACCACACGAGGCTGAGTCCAGGAATAATTCCTAGGAAGAGCCGAGGATCAAACCTGAGTCCTCCAAGAGAGATGAGAGACTACCTTTAACCATGTGTCGGGCGTAAGAACATACTGTACAATAAACATTATAAAATCAATCAATCAATGATCTGCATTTAGGGCTGTCGCTTAGGTGTAAGATTACTTATAGTTTAGCTAGCTTTTTCTTAAACATTTTCAAAGAACTTGGAAATTTTTCGAACATTTCCAATCTCTTACTCCTCGTCTTAAACATTAGTATTTTCCCCAAATTGTCCTCTTGAATTCCAACTTTATCTTCATACTTTCCTACTCTTACAAGCTCCACTCAAGCTTATTAGTCTACTTATGTCATTCCACGCCAACTCTCCACTGACAGCTCGAAACATACCACATAGTCGAGCAGCTTGTCTCCTTACTCTTAACTCTTCCCAGCCCAAAGTTCGCAACATTTCCGAACACTAGTCCTTTGTCGGAAATCACCCAGAACAAACCGTTCTGCTTTTCCTTATTTTTTTTCCTTCCAATTCTCGTATCAAGTAGTCCTGGTGAGGGACCCCATACACAGGAGCCATACTCTAACTACTGTCTTACCAGAGGCCCTCTCCTTTACACCCTTACTAAACCCCTAAATACTCTCATAACTAGGGTCCGGATGTTTATGACATGACATATTTTTTCTTTATATTCTTTCCATGGAAAATACAAGTTAAGCATGATTTTATCTACGGTGACTCAATTTATGCCATTTTTCGCGGGTCATATAAAGTCATATTTTGGCTTTATTGATACTTTTTATCATTTTCAGATATATTTTTTACGTTATGGTCATATTCCACCGTGAATTTTGCATTCTTATAACTTTTTTTTAAATTCCATTTTTGCATACCTGCTTGTAGTCGTCTCAAAGACGGACTTTTCACATCTCCTAATTTTTGTCTGTAATTTCTTACAATTGCCTTTCTTAGAAATATATATATATGTGAATTAGGAGGGTAAGCTGTACAGAAAGAGACAGATGCGTAGAAAGCGACAGGAAGGTGACTCAATTGAACTCTAATGATCTGACGCATTTCAAATATGGCCCAATAACATCCTGCGATGTTGAGCGATCTTTTCCCCCCTTACAAGAAAATGTTGCGTGAAAATAGAAGATCGTTCCTATTTGAAAAATTTAAAATGTATGTAATCTGCTATTTAATTCTTTCTGATCGCCCATCAAAATGTGACATTTATTTCATTCTGTGCAGAGTCGAGAGTTACCTCTGGATTGAGAAATTAAATACATTCAAAATACCGTATTATAACGAAAAGTAATATTATTACATATTTATTATTATTATTATTATTATTATTATTATTATTATTATTATTATTATTGAATGTGCTAGATTTTGAAAGTATATTTTCAACATAATGTTAATTTAAACAGCGGCAAGATTCGGAAGATTTCGAAAATGTTACCTAAAAAGTTTGAAGTCTAAGTCATAAATGCTTACATATTTCTAACATTTTAGGTCATAAACATCCCGGCCCTACTCATAACCATGTGAAGAGATCTGTAACCTGTCTTAACAACCTCGGAATTGTGAGATATTTGTGTATATTGGAACTTTTAAATCGCGCTGAAGACAGCCGAGCTGTTCGAAATAACGCGTTGACCATCTATAGCCACAGAACACTGAGAACTATGGCTTGAAAATATTTCGCTACAACAAGCAATACCGCTAGACTGTATCGCTACTACAGCTGCTGGTAACATGTAATAGCCTAGCTTGTTTACGTGTTACGGGAGTGCACAAGCATGCCCAGCCGTTAGGAACGCATAAACTCATATCTTGCAACCATAGCTCTTTCTCAACTACAACAACGCTATTTTTGGAGACTACCGTACAAATCTCTGAAACAGGCTTTGCGTGGAGGCTTCGCCGAGCTCTACTCCCGCCTCTATACAAAGAACAGAATACCCTGGTGTTTGTTTCACAGGAACAATCTAGTTATTAACAAACGAAACGTCACGAAATTTGTTTTCCATGAATAATAATAATAATAATAACATACATACATACATTATCATTATAGACTGTTATGCCTTTCAGCAATAATAAGAATAAACTCTTCACTACACGGGTACGCTCTTTCAGACCGGGCGAATTCTCTTTTACTCCAATATGGAAATGTTTGTACACATTGTACAATTTCCAACATATCTACTTAACCTGGGCCGATGACCTGGATGTTAGACCCCTTTAAACAACAAGCAGCAGCATCATCATCATCATCATCATCACCTACTTAATCTCTTTAATACTTGTCCTTATAGTTAAAACAAAGTCATCTCCGTACAAGCTATGAATGTCCTGGGGAGAGGTCGAAGGGAAAGGCTTCCACAGCCCGTAACCTCGGTACTACCCGTAACCGGCTCTACACCCGGTCGGAATTAACCTGGTGCTCAATTTTATTGCAGGGTGGGTGAATCTCAGGGTCATGGCACCTCCGTAAGTGGAAACCTCGAACCCACGACCTTCCGGGTGAACCAAGCACGCGTTTACCGCCTCAGCCAGGCAGCCCCTTGTCCTTGTAGTAGAACATTGAAATAGATTCTACTGGCGAACAATTTATGAAATATATACGCTACCTTTTTCAAACGTTTATTGGAATCTTCCAGACCGAACCCGGGTGTCAATGTCTGTATCAAGGTAGCCGGGTAGTTAAGGGTTAAACGTATCGATTTACAGATAATTTTCCTACCTCGAATTACATCTCTATATATACAAAACGAGTTGTGCCTGTACATTACTCAGAATTTAAAAAAGAATATTTCTGTATTGCTAGGGTCCACAGTAAAAAAGCAAATGCTCCTTTTAATTTTCCATCATGTCTGTCCGGGCATCACCAGAAAATGGCTGAAAATAAAATAATGAAAATCGGTATGTAAAGTTGGGGAATGAGGCATAACAATCTAGGCTGTAAATAATTTTATTCACGTTGAGTGAAATGGTAGTTTAGGGGAGGGCCTAAAATGTATTTTTCAAATATTTATGTTAATAGTGGTCATATCGATAAATACAACATAAGTTATATGGAATTAAACTTACGATCATTTATGTCTGATACATTTTTACCGTACCGGCTATGATAATGGAGATATTCATAAATGCCGCTTTTCTGCGAAGTCCATATCAACGCCGAACCACGAGAAATGGCTGAACAGAATTTAATGAAAATCTATATGTAAAGTCTGGGAATAAGGTACTACAGTCCAGAATGTAAATAATTTTATTCATGCTGGATGAAATGATAGTTAAGGGGAAAGTGACTACAATTTAATTTTTTTTAATACCTATGTTATGGGTTCTACCGAAAAGTATTACATATAAAATTTCGTTATATAATACTTTTAAAGGAAGCCTCCGTGGTTCAGGCGGCAGCGCGCCAGCCTCTCACCGCTGGTTCCGTGGTTCAAATCGCCTTCACTCCATGTGAGATTTGTGCTGGACAAAGCGAAGGCAGGACAGGTTTTTCTCCGGGTACTCCAGTTTTCCCTGTCATAATTCATTCCAGCAACACTCTCCAATATCATTTCATTTCATCTATCATTCATTAATCATTGCCCCTGAGGAGTGCGACAGGCTTCGGCAGCCGGCACAATTTCTATCCCCACAGGGCGAGTTGACCGTGCGGTTAGAGGCGCGCGGCTGTGAGCTTGCATCCGAGAGATAGTGGGTTCGAATCCCACTGTCGGCAGCCCTGAAGATGGTTTCCCGTGGTTTCCCATTTTCACACCAGGCAAAAGCTGGGGCTGTGCCTTATTTAAGGCCACGGCCGCTTTCCTCCAACTCGTAGGCCTTTCCTATTCCATCGTCGCCATAAAAACTATCCATGTCAGTGCGACGTAAAGCCTCTAGAAAAAAAAGGAGTCGGAAGAAAACAATGTGAAGACCTACAATATCGAAAGTTCATAAAAACTGATCAACAATAACATTACATTGACCACTGTGATGTGGTTTCTCTCTTCCGCTGCCAATCATCTCCGATATATGGGATTACTGCTGCGATTCGAGTAAATCAGCATGCCTGAATATTGGCGGAAAGTAGCTGGGGAGTTAGATGACTTTGCACATGCTATACGGTTATCCCGTCAACGCCGAGAACTACAGCTAGCCAGTTTTATATCCATTAATTATACTCACCATATTGAACAGAGCTTCGCGTGAGGAACTGTTCAACAGACGAATCCCACAATATTGCAATTATAAGGCGTCGCTTAGGAGATAAAGGAGTGGAGTAGTTACCTGCCAAAAGAGAGAAAAAAGTAACGTCAGGAAAAACGTGCATTTGCAAGTACAGAATTATTTTTTTAAATAATTGTAAGGTTCCATTTTAAACAGAAATTACCACGACGAAAAAATTAACTGATAAACACATATATCATACAATGTCTTATTTATATTGTAATTCTTACACATTTGACCACAAAATACAATTGGGGAAAGAAGTTAAGTATGTGGAGAAACCTTATAAGGACACATTTCACAAAAAAGCTCAAAGATCAACTGTAACATTTTTGGATATGGCATTGCATTGCGAAAGCCAGCAAAGTTTGATTAATTTCTCAAACTGGGCGCCAGGTATCTGTGATTGTCTCTAGCACACATTTCATTTGCCTAGAACACATCGTACTACCAACCATCACAGGTACACACAATAGTGAGTTCCACACAGGGCTATATCAATCAATCAATCAATCAATCAATCAATCAATCAATCAATCAATCAATCAATCAATCAATCAATCAATCACCATTGATCTGTATTTAGGTGGCAGATTCCCTATCTGTTTACCTAGCCTGCAAATAATTTTGAAATTTATTAGTACATTATTCCAATCTATAACTCCTCTTCCTACAAAGGAATATTTGCCACCATTTGTCCTCTTGAATTCCAGCTTTATCTTCATATTATGATCTTTCCTACTTTTAAAAACACTATTCGGTCTTATTCTTCTAATGTTATTCCACGGCATTTCTCCACTGACAGCTCAGAGCTGGTTTCAGGTATGGCATCTAGCTGTAAAACTGGGCTTAACTGATTAGTACCAACCTCAGATAAATGGGGAAAACGGCCAGAAAAGAAGAAGAAAGGAACGGAGTTATCTTAGAATTTTGCGACAGGAATACGAGCACATAGCGTAGTTGGAATGGAAGAAAACCTGATGGGATTTTGGTGATGCTCTGTATTATTTCTGTGAGGAATAAGTGTACAGAAAGAACCTTCACACCGATCTCAGTGGCTCACTGTCATTTTTCGAAGATTCGATTCTGGTTGAGGTCGCTGGCATTTATGGGCGTTTTAAATGCGATAACACTCTCGTTAAAGAGCTCCTCCGAAACAAAATTCCGACTTCTCAGCGTCTCAAAAATCGAAATAACGTTGAACAAACAACATTGTTCCTACAACAATTCGGAGATGAGCTATGTTTATGGTCCCTGGTAACTTTAACTTTACACCCTTGTTAGGTAATTAAACAAAAAATGGAAGACACCAGGGAGAACAGCAAAACTATGTAATATTATAAAAGAAATGTGGGAGAGAAATGTAAACAGAATGAAAACAGATTTCGATTTTTGAGACACTGAGAAGTCGGAATTTTGTTTCGGAGGAGCTCTTCAACGTGAGTGTTATCGCATTTAAAACACCCATAAATGCCAGCGACCTCAACCAGAATCGAATCTTGGAAAAATAGCTAGTAGTGAGGGGTGTTCGTGGTTACTATTTTTTAGAGGAAATACAACTAGGCAACCATCCTCTATAGAACACAAATCAGAGAGAAAGAATGGAAGGGATAAGACACTTCGAAGAATGAGGTCAAACGCCAGGTGAACCATACATACCGGCCTGCAGTGACCCTAGTGATATTTAGCGGAAGTGATGTGACAAGTGTGGTATTTAATCCTCTCGTACTACTACAGAGTACGTTAAAGATGGAAGAATATAAGGACCTTTTGACCTGCTGCATGTTGTCTATGGTTTCAGGTTAGTTTGATGATGATCACAGCGCGTTTCAGCACGATAATTCACCCTGCCAAAAAGTGCAGTGTGGTTTGTAGACAATGCGGTTCCGGATTGGACTGGCCGGTCCAGAGACCCGACCTCAGACCTATCGAACACAACTGCGACTTCGGTCCACAGCTCAACGATCCACATCACTAACTGAGATTGCTCCAGCACAGCAGGAAAAAATGGTCTGCCATTCTCTCGAAGATGTTCCGACACCTGGTGCCTGGTAGTCTCCTCCCCAGACTTCCAGTTGTAATGATAATAATAATAATAATAATAATAATAATAATAATAATAATAATAATAATAATAATAATAATAATAATAATAATAATAATAATAATAATGCTATTTGCTTTACGTCCCACTAACTACTTTTTAAGGTCTTCGGAGATGCCGAGGTGCCGGAATTTAGTCCCGAGGAGTTCTTTTACGTGCCAGTAAATCTACCGACACGGGGCTGTCGTATTTGAGCACCTTCAAATACCACCGGACTGAGCCAGGATCGAACCTGCCAAGTTGGGGTTAGAAGGCCAGCGCCTTAACCGTCTGAGCCACTCAGCCCGGCTCCAGTTGTAATGAGGGGCAAGGTTAGTGGCCCCACCCCACATCAATGTCCACTACTGGGACAGTTTCGTCCGGATACGTTCGATCAAAGAGTGCACTTTGAGGTGAGAGCCGGACTTTATTCAACGGCAGCCACTCAAATGGAGAACTCAACTGGAACCTAACAAAGGCTAAAGCAATGAATCAGGCGCGATGGCGTTCTGTTGTGAAAGCCCAATATATCCCAAAGGCGTGATATAAATTTAGTCCCACTAGATTAACAGGCACATTAAAGAATCTCATTTCAGAGAAACATTCCCACACCTCGACATGTCATAAAATCTATAACAATTTACATATTGCAAAGTCATCTCCGTACAGGCCATGAAGGCCCTAGAAGCAGTAGAAGGTAAAAGTTTCCACTCTTCGTAACTACGGGGTTAGCTTTATGTCCAGCTATCATACCACCAGTAATTAGGCTGAGTGAACCTCAGGGCCACACGTCTCTCCAGAACCGAGCTCGATAGCTGCAGTCGCTTAAGTGCGGCCAGTGTCCAGTAATCGGGAGATAATTGGTTCGAACCCCACTGTCGGCAGCCCTGAAGATGGTTTTCCGTGGTTTCCCATTTTCACACCAGGCAAATGCTGGGGCTGTACCTTAATTAAGGCCACGGCCGCTTCCTTGCCATTCCTAGGCCTTTCCTATCCCATCGTCGCCATAAGACATATCCGTGTCGGTGCGACGTAAAGTAAAATAGCGTCTCTCCAAAAGTGTAAATCTTGTTTCTGAAATTTTTCGACTTCCTAACAGAGAGTCGAACCTAACAGTTTCCACGTGGACCGAGCACATCTTTACCACCTCGGTTAGGCACAGTGGCTCCGACTTTGGGGGGGGGGGGGGGTGCAAAGTGTCTTCTGCTCACCTCCCCCCACAACAAAAAGTCTCCTCCTAGACGTCAAAAGATGTCAAGTCCCCTTATAACGTGGAGTTTGGTAGTCTTCGGAGGCTGCTAAGGCGTTAAATCTGGAGAAGGTGGTAGATGGTCTTATAACAAGAAATGAGATTAGAAATTGGGTACTCCTTCAGAGAATTACATTTCCCAATGGAGACTGTTCAGGTGGTATATCCGATGGCAGAGCTTTCCACATTTCGTATCATGAAAATGCAAAATATATACAGAATTAGGACATTTTTAATAAAATGTATTTATGAAGCAAGTTCTATTTTTTTTACACGTGATTATTTTTTTATAGCTTCGTTCATAAAACATTCCTTCAAAATATTTATTTACGAATCAGGTTCTATTTTTCCGTTTACCTGTGAATATTATTGAAAACTCCGTACATAAGACTCGTGGTTCCGACGGCAGCGCGTCGGCCTCTCACCGCTGGATACCGTAGTTCAAATCCCGGTCACTCCATGTGAGATTTGTGCTGAACAAAGCGGAGGCGGGACAGATTTTTCTCCGGGTACTCCTGTTTTCCCTGTCCTTTCATTCCAGCAACACACTCCATTATTATTCCATAGCATTTATCAGTCATTAATAAATCACTTTGGGAGTGGCGACCCCAGTGAAATAATAGCCTATATACTTAGTTCATTACATCCCTGACCCGGTCGAAGACTGGACAACAGGTTGTAGGTTTTCATTTTCAATATATCCCTTAAGACATAAAGGCGATTCATACCATCTGAAACTGAATGGTTAAGTTTTATAATGCATACAAATGCATATGTACGTAATTCATGCATATTCTTGACGTGTGTGCATATAAATGCATAACTGCAGTTTTATTTTTTATAAGATAACAATTTTGATAATCAAACAAGTACAACAATGCAAATAAATTAATATGTAAACATTCCGTTCGCCTTCGGAAGCCTTTACAATGCACTGTTGTTGACATTCGACAATATTTTTCGGTGGCGTTTTGGTATTCGGTTCGGAAGTTGGAATAAAATAAAAATGTTTTACGAGACCTGAAGTAGCAGAGACGAGATATCCTATCTCGATATTTGGCAGGGATCATCCTACCCACCCCAAAAAGTACTATTACTTACACAGAAAAATTAAAACATTAACTGCCTGGAACTAAATAATGCCACCATTTTCTTCGTCCCTATGGTCTTGTCACTAGTAGGAGCTAACCAGACCAGACCAATTGATTTGTCTAGACCATAATTTTGTAGCTCTAACCCATCTCTACCGTTCATATTTCGTGTTATTCAGTATCTGTTGATAATGCGTCGACGTTGCGTATAGTCTGGAGAGTTGCGTCATACATAAAAGAGAAGTAAGTCAACTGCAAGCTGTTGAAATTAAGTTTCTTAGATCAGCTGTACAGAAAACAAGAAAAGACAGAATTAGGAATGATCAGATACGAAGAGACCCTGCAGGTCAACCTGGCCATGGAAGAAAGGCTGAGTGTTGCAAGGCCGAAGTGGCTAGAACACGTTAAGCGGATACAGGTGACCCAAACACCAAGGAAGTATTTTGAAAAGATCGTTCGGGGATGAAGATCAATTGGACGCCCTAGAAAAATCTGGTTAGAGCAGATAAGAGAAGACCTAGAGAAGAGAGGAGAAACATGGGATGCTCTAGAGCAGGGCCTCTCAAACGCCCAAAATCTCACGCGTGCAAATCGAGGCGCAAGAGCTCCGTGCACTGTGCATCGGTCCCGCTCGGCTGGCTACGACCAACGCTTCGTCTCTGGGCTACTCGGCTAAGCTCGGCTCAACTCAGCTCAGATATGGAGCGCTACGGGGCAAGTGGGGAAGAGGGAGCCAGTGGGAGCGAGCGAGACAGGCGTGAGGAAATAGAGAGTAAGCGCTATCGCTCCAAATCAAGGAGTGGGGGGTCTGTACTCTGGTCAATCAAGCGAAGTCGTTTTATGCACCGTGCACAGTGCATGCACCACGCGCATGCACCCTGAGAGGCCCTGCTCTAGAGAGAAAACAAGCAGACCAGGACTGTAATAAATGGAGGCACATCGTTCTTAAACATTCTACCCAGCTCGCTGGAAGGAATTCATAATGATAATGATGATGAATCCCCCCTCTACTTATTATTATGGCTACAATTACGGGCCGCGAAACCATCAATCTAAATATTTCCATATTACCTTCAAAATTTCAAAGAGGCAAACATTCAGAACATATTTCCAAACACTTAAAAGGTATTTTCTTGTAACTTCCCGTAGGCCTGTACTAAAACATCTCCTGTAAGTTCTTCGATCGGTGAAGAACTACAAGCGAGATAAGGCGTGCACCTACGTGTAATCGAAACGAGTAAAAATAATGCGATTTCCGACTACAGGCGGTTCGCAACCGATAAAGCTACATTTTTCTGAACTCTCTTTCTGAGAAATCTACCTTCCCTTCCTCTGACACACGCCCACATTCTCGCAAGCTTTTCATTATTTATCCATCTCATCTTCCCTACCATTTCCTACCCCCTTCTTATTTCTCTCGCGGGAGTTCACAGGAGCTGAACCCTCCGTGAGAGCCTTTATTCATCTTGAAGGTAGCAACATTAAAGAGAACAACTACACTAACGATTTTCGCGGTATTCCACTGTTCCAGAGATCACTTTGTGAAAGCTATGCATAACAATAATAACTTCTCATATTATTCTAGTTTTATTCTATTGTGGCCCCCAGGGTGCATTACAAGTTAAGAATGATTTGAGCTATATGGGTTTAAAATCTCGATCATCAGTCAACTAAGGGAGTAACGAAATGCAGTCTATTTTTTTCACACTCTGTTAGGGTTAAAGCATTAACACTGACTGCACAATTGAATTTAAAGGCTCCTGTACCGAGCAGATCGCGACAGTGCAACTTTGCATTCGGAAGTTGAGTGGGTTCAAACCCCACCGTCAGCTGTCCTGAGAATGGTTTTCCATGCCCATTCTCACTTCCCAGCAAATACCAAGACAGTTCCCATTCATAGGCCACGGCAGATCTCTGATAAAAAGAGCACTTGTGGTATTATTACAGTTTCTGTCTGATGTGCGGACGCAAATTTCAAGGGCCATTGTAGGTTCTGCTCTAGATGGGAACACTTACAGCATATTAATTCATGTCAGATTTTACTGAAATCAAATTCATTCTTGAACCCCTCGAGGAGACTTTCGGATGAAATTTCATCAAACTTTACTGAACTGAATGTGGAAGAAAAAGAAGGAAAAAAAGAAAAGGCAGCGATTCATGACCAACGTGGCTAAATAAACACGCGAAAGGTACGCCAAGAGTTGAGCTTAAAATATTTCAAGAACTGGAACAATAACTAACACAAAGGTAAATGCGCATTTTTGTTTAAGCAGTACACTCCAACCAACAAATATAATTCTATAACACCAGGGACCGTCATGCAATAAATGGAGAGAAGGCATTAAAATGACCGCGAACGTGCCAGCTTTCCGTAACCATTTCAGAACGACAACAGCTGCCGCTGAGAGATTGAAACACTTGTCCATGTTCTAGGAGTCTGTCCACAAGGTGGACTAATAGAAGTTGCGTCATCACATAGCCAGACCATCCAGCGTAAATGCGACAAGGGAGAAAGGATTTGATTTGTTTGAAGAAATTACAGGGTCTTTCCATCGATGACAACAATAGACGGGCTGAACATCTTCGCCTTTCAGCCACATTCTCCACCATCAGATTCGAGACCCAAGAAAGCTAGCTTGAAGAAGTTTACGCAGAAAAGATGCATATCTGCGAGCCTACTGTTAAATACTGTTACGTGCCAGCCTTGTGCTAGCCACTTTCAGTACTTCCTGGATGGGGCTAGTGGGTAACAAGCGGGGAGCTCCAGGCCGGTCTTTCTGTGTAGTACTGTTCTCATAGGCTGGTTTGTCAGCGAGTTTTTGCGAGGTACGGCGAGGATGTACCCTCTCTAACCAAATCGAGAATATTCCGGTACACATCACCCAGGCTATAAAAAGAAGGCGAGCCGCGAACAGTCTGTCAGTGTTGGACTCATAGATTGAGTCAATGTGGGACTCCGTGGTGCAGCCGGTCATTGACTCAGTGTGTTAGAGTTCGGTGGCTGGGCTGAGGACGACAGCGGTGTTGGCTGTCGCTGGTGTCCCACCGGAGTCGGAACGAGGAGTGGCGGTTGTTACGTCGGAGTGTCGACTGAGTAGCTGGACGGAAGATCGCGTACGGAACGGACGACTGTGTACTGCCTTAGTGTGTGTGTGTGTGTGTGTGTGTGTGTGTGTGTGTGTGTGTGTGTGTGTGTGTGTGTGTGTGCGTGCTGAAGAAGCGAGGACCGTCGTAGAGTCCGCGACTGTAACAGCTATCATGAGTAATTGGAACCGTGTTAATTGTCGTTGTTGTGAGGGGTATTGTCCTGTTATTTACCACTGTTGAGCTGTTGCTGTTTAGTCGTCCGCCGTGTGTGACTGTGTGAATTACTGGACTGTCTCTGGAGTCGAACCAAGGAACAGTAATCGTGTGTCGCGTGGCGAATAGCCCTGTGTTCAAATCTATCTGTCTGCACGCAGCTGCTGTGTGGGGTGACTGGACTTGGAGAAGTGAAAGTAAGGCGAGCCTGCGAATTGGATTATAGCCTTCTCAGGTAATTTCAATGAGCCGGGACTCCCTGCTGTGTGAAAAGAACGGAGATTTGGAATTAGACAGCAATTAGTAAGTGTGGTCATTCATGGTGGAATAGAATTGTATGTGTATACATGAGTGTGCGCATTTATTGGGACACACTGAAATAAACTAGAGTAATGAAACATTCTGTGTTTCATTCGTAACAAGAGAGATGTCAGAAGTGGGACGGTAGAAAGACAGAATGACCAGAAGAAAACTGAAGACGGCCAGAAGACGGAAGACGACCTAAAGAAGACTAAAAACTACCAAAATAAGATGGAGGACGGCCAGAAGTCAGATGAGCACCAGGAGAAGATGGAAGATGGTCAGAATAAGATGGAAGTGAACCAGAAAACAAATAATCCTCTCCGATAGTCTTGATTTTCTAGACCGAGTGTTTAACATCGAGGACAAACAAATGATAATTTGGACAATGGACATAAACATTTATCAGATTCAATAATAAGGTTTTATATAGTAACAGACAAACGAAATGTAAGGAAAATAAAATACATGTACTTAAAAAAATATTGCAATAAATGCTCTCTCCCAGTTTTCAGGTGATCCGGAACTAGGAGATGGGATTATTCCCTTAGCAATAATATTTTTGTTATTGAGTTCCTAAGATGGCGACGCTGAATTACCCCACCATCAATGGAAATTAAGGAGAAACATAACACTGTACAGGAATAAATAAACATTTCTGTTATTGCACAGGAAAGGAATATATATGAAATAATTGTACACAAATTAACGCCTTTCGTGTCCGAGCGTTCATTTCCTTTCTATAATCAGGTTTCATATTTGTGTAACCCCTCTTTGCTATATACTCCAACACCCACCAACTTCCGCTAATTAAAAGATAAGCCAGCGTTCCATTGCCCTCGGAGCCATTAACCTCTACCCATTATCATTAAGATATTTTCACTTATGCAGGTGTGTGCAGGAAAATTAAAATGGATAAAGTTTACGCTTACAGATGCAACACAGCAGTATCGAACTAACGCCGAATGCAAACCGCTTTCGAAAGCACATCCTTAATAATGTTCGATTAAACACCAATAACACATGCATATCTATGGTACATGAAAGCTTTCTTCAAGCATCAATTCTCAAACTTTGGTTTGCCAAAATGTAGAAAACTGATCGCAGAGATGGAAATGGGTGCCTGAGTTAAAAGGAGTTACCAGTGTTAACGAATCAAGCCGTAATAGCCTTATTACCTTTTTCATTAGCATGTCCTCGGGGGCCCGGGTTCGATTCCCGGTACTGCCGAAAATTTAAGAATGGCAGGAGGGCTGGTATGTGGTTAAAATGCTACATGCAGCTCACCTCCATTGGGGGTGTGCCTGGAAAGAACTGCACCACCTCAGGATGAGGACACGAATTTACTTTATCAGCATAATCATATGCCTGTCTAAGATATAAATCCAGAAATACATTGAGCTCAAAGTGATCCGAGACTTGCTTATCTTCTTTGGTTCCTGAACATGTGTCATACAAAGCAAGCGTGTAGACCAATCTTTTTGTTTTCAAAGTACTTTATGTCGCACCGACACAGAAGTCTTGTGTCGATGATGGAATAGAAAAGGACTAGGAGTGGGAAGGAAGCAGCCGTGGCCTTAAGGTACAGCCCCAGCATTTGCCTGGTGTGAAATGGCAAACCGCGCAAAACCATCTTCAGAGCTGCCGACAGTAGAGTTCGAACCCACTAAATCTATTTTAATTATTTCTTCACCAACCTCAAAATTTCCAAAAATCCTCGGTTACCAAAAATGCAAAAAAAATGCGCACTTTTCAAAAAAAATATCCCCCAAAAATTTCCTCCTTTTTTAATTAATCATTGTGACACAAAGATAAACGTAACTCTTTTGTTTTACAAACATTGATTTATGAATATTTGATCCTTTAATAGCGATTATAAGATAAAGTTACCAGAATGCAAGCTCACAATCAATCAATCAATCAATCAATCAATCCTGATCTGAGCTGATCTCACAGCTGCGCACCCCTAACCGCACGGCCAATCGCTCGGTGCAAGAAATTCTGATTACATAAAACATTTGAATATCAATAAAGTGTATGTTGAAATTAACATTATTGTGAATTCTAATAAATGGCGTCAAAGCCAGGAACATTTACTATAGGTGGAACTTCGACACTCAGTTCGGGTTTTGTAATCACAGAAAAATAATGTTTCACGACAGCTATAGCAGCATTACTCTTCGATGCTTGCCAGGGACCCACCAACCCAGCCCCTGGAACGATTCCTTTCTTATACAGAAGAACTAAAACTAAGGCTGTGTAAAGCTGATACTTGAGACTATTTACCATGTTGTTATTGGCCCTCTTGGGTCAAATGTCATGTAGACAACTTGTCAATCGTAGGGGCAACGGAGTCCGGCCCCGCGGTGTAGGAGGCAACGCGTCCGTCTGTCACCCGGCGCCCCCGGGTTCGATTCCCGGCCGGGTCAGGGGTAATGATTAATATCCCTACCCTGGGGACTGGGGGCTTGTGCCGTCCTTAACGTTCCTTTCCTCACATTCAACAGTACACTTCCCGCAATTCCAATTACACGCCGGTTCATAACATATGGTGCAAGTAGGGGGCAAGAGATCTGTATAGGTCGACGCCCCGAACAAATAGCATTTTAACAAAAGAAAAGAAAAAAAGGGGGCAACTGTCCGATAGAGCTCGCACCATGCGTTCCCGCAAGGCTGCCACCTTCGTTGGCCAAACTGTCATGGCATGCGCCCGTGATCGTACTTGTCACATTTTAGCAGGACTCTAGGGAATGCTAGAGGCCTGTTTACCACTTCGCGGCCCTAGCCGGACCTAACCAACCCACTCCAATGGCCCAGACAAATGGTCTTGTCAACATAAATATTTTGTAGCCGTAACCGATCTTCCATCATCTTTCGTGTTATTCAGTACTAGACAGATTGCTGATGTTGGCGAGCCTGTGATTTCGTCGGAGCCGCCACCATGTTGGATCTATAACCTATACTTCACGAACCGTAACATTACTGAACTCTACTAACGTGACATTAAAGATAAGAAAAGCGAATAACACCAAGGGGTCTGCTAAAGCTTTACGTCCCCACCCAGAGGACGAATCACCATCAACAGCGTCATATGCCTTCACTCCATATGAACACTGCAGAAAGATTCTGAATTAAATCCAGGCTTTTGGCACGCAATCTAGTGATTAGAAACTGTAGCCTATACCACCACCTCTTCTACCGGCCGGCCAACATTCTGACAGTGAATTTTTTCGATCAAATGCCGAAGTTTCGCCCTGTATTTCTCTTACGTTGCAGGAAATCTAACTACCGAGCTCGATAGCTGCAGTCGCTTAAGTGCGGCCAGTATCCAGTAATCGGGAGATAGTGGGTTCGAACCCCACTGTCGGCAGCCCTGAAGATGGTTTTCCGTGGTTACCCATTTTCACACCAGGCAAATGCTGGGGCTGTACCTTAATCAAGGCCACGGCCGCTTCTTTCCCATTCTTAGGCCTTTCCTATCCCATCGTCGCCATAAGAGGTATCTATGTCGGTGCGACGTAAAGCAAATAGCAAAAAAAGAAATCTACCTACGAAAGTTTGCGTATTTCAACTGAGCCGGGATCGAATCCGCCAATTTGGCCTTAGAAGACCAGCACTATGCCGCCTGAGTCACTCAGTCAGCACATAATGGTAATAATAATAATAATAATAATAATAATAATAATAATAATAATAATAATAATAATAAATTTTACGTCTTAGTAACTACTTTTACAGTTTCCAGTTGCCGGAATATTTTCTCAGAGGAGTTATTTTTCGTGCCGATAAATCTACCGATAATAGGCTGGTGTATTTGAGAACCTGTAAATACCACAGGAATGTGCCAGCATCGAACCTGCCAAGCTGAGGTCAGAAGGCCAGCATTTTTCCGTCTGAGACACTCGGCCTGCACCGAATGAATTCTTTAGTCAACCTCCATCCTCTTCAAGATAGAGCCGTTCTGGTCACTGCTAAAACAACAATCAATATTTCACGCCATCTTCAAATAGCCCTGTTAACTCATAACATTGAAGAAAACTTCAGTCAGTCATAGACACCTCTCAATCTTTCAAACTCCCCTCCATAAAAAACACATGTTGCACAACTAGATTTTGACGTACCTCTAAAATATTTCAAGTATTACGGAAGGCATAGGGCAGCCGTAAAATGGTGGCGTCACGTTGTCCTGTGCGGTATGATGTGCAGAAAATTAACCCCATAAAATACCACAGACTCGTCACAGGGTACCAGCCGGAACGTTCCCACACAAGGAGTTCAGTCAGTGCAGCGCTGTTCTCCGCAATGCGCAACCAGCCAATGAAGCTTGGCAAACTGTGCACAAGCATAATTTTATCCCATAAATTACTAAACATTTGCAAACTCGCTGAATATGTGAAAACTAAACAGCCATGAACGAACCGGAATAACCTCCAACTCTCTGCTCTTGTAGGCAATACATTTAAGATTGGAAAAGAGCTCCAGATCTAGAAAGAAAAGAATGCAGAAAGAGCTCCAAACTTCCATGAATAACTTCCCTGAAATGATATATGCAAATAAAGTCCCAAATTTCAGAAAATAAGTCTGACTAAATGTGCCGGGCCTAAAGCCGGCAAGACAATGGCAGACAATGGCAGGAACCTGCAGAGAAGCATAATTGGTTAGGTGCTCGCTTCCTCTGCTCACGGTCCAACGATCGAATACCAGCTAAGTCGGCTGGGTGTTTACCGGAAATGAAAATTTAAAAAAATAAGAACTCGGCTAATGGTCACTCAACAACTATTTCATTTCAACAGAGTTCCAGCTACTCGGCCGGCGTAAACGGAACGTCTAAATTGGCATTCAGACAGTCTAAATGACGTCACATCAAAATTCCTGCACGAACTATTATTCGTTATAGATACAGGTACATAGCCAGATGACCAAATCAGAACTAATATCAAAAGGTATTTTCCAAAACGAATTAATGTAACAACCCCGTTACTGAAACAATTTGTTTTACATCGATAGAACGGATGTTAGCCTCCATAAACGGAACTGTGAAATCGCATCGACAGTTCAGTTGCTTGAATCAATGTCACTCGACACTATACTTTTACCTGCAGTGGTGTTACTCTGATGGGGAACGCGGTTCGATACGTTCTTTCTTGTACTATGCTGGGCGCCTATAAGTAGTTATTTATGTACAGTAATTGGTTCGTTGGTGTCCGGCTCCTTGGATGGTCAGCATTAAGGCCTTCGGTTCAGAGAGTCCCGGTTTCGATTCCCAGCAATTTCGGGGATTTTAACCGGCTCGGGGACTGGGGTTTTTGTTTGTCCCAACACACTCCTCTTCATACTCACACAACACACCACACTAGCAATCACCACAGAAACGCGCAATATTGAATGCATTCATGCACACAAAGTTGGCATCAGGAAGGGCATCCGGCCGTAAAACAAGACCACATGTGCTACGTAGTTCGCACCCGCGACCCCACACGTGTGAGAAAAGCGGATGCTGAAGAAGAAGAATTGGTTCGTTGCGTTGTATTGGTGTATGTATAGATACAGCTCAAAATATACTGTCAGGTCATGAGTTGCAAGGATATCTTCTGTTTTTATCTGTCCACTTGTCCGACTTATCAAGAGATAACGACTGGAAACTGTCGGCTCTTTGTTGAATGTAATACGTTCTGGACAAAACGAAACGCAAGCTGGTTTCTATCCCTAGCACTGAGGACAAAGTAACGGGAAAGGGCGACTAATACCATTTCAAAAAAACCCCCACAGATATCTGCAGTTGTGCCATAATAGAAATAATTTCGAAGTAAAATCTTCTACGAACGAAGACTTCAAGATTTTCTGTGGAAACAGACCTTTTGGTGCCTTTCAGATACGCTGGAATAACCTACTCGAAGAGAAAATTGATTTTAAAAAAATATATAAGACATTTTAAGGCACGGCATTCACAGTTATAGACACAGGTACAGTTGAGAACTGCGTCATTTGTCGGCTTATACAGAAGAACTGTACTTTTATGGTTTCCGAGGAATAATAGTGGTTCTACTTGTAGTGTTACAAATGAGTTAGTGTTATCTTGTGATTTTGTTGTTATATAACAGGGTTTTCGGTTAATATTTAAAATGAATTTCATGCCGTAAATGTCCGCCATATTGGTAAATACGACAATTATTCCATAGATAACACGATCTATAGGTCACTTCATATATCTAGTGAACATTTTTGATATAACTGCACTCATTTTGTTTCCTTTGTCATCAATTCCATAGAAACCACGAACAAGATATGCAATATTCCTTTTACTATCAGCGTTGCCAAGGCCACACTGCCGGCCACTATATTGTCAGCCATTTTTAAGCCTGGCAATGTGACGCATATGTAATGGACAGCATAATGCATTATTACCTGGTCAGCTCACGTGGGGGTTTAGTTCCGAACTAAGTACGAACTAAGCATAACCCTGCGTGAGACACTGGGATGGGGCCCTCAACCCCGACACGGCGCGTCCCAATGACTAATAGGGAAGTCTCCTGTAGATATACAGGACAAGTGTGAATAAGACGTAGTCAAATAAGCACTCGCGGATCAACTGAGGAAACTAGAACTGTGGTCAACGGCTTCGATGGCAGAAGAGGACATATGTCTCAATGGCTGAGAGGGCGGAAGAACCAAAAATAAAATCCACCTCGCGTCTGACTCGGATCGAGCGGTGAAGTGGTCAGCGTCTGTTTACCTAGTAGGTACGGCTGTATAGTTACGTTCCAGGAACTAGCAATCCCTGGTCCTAATTTCCCAGTGGAAACACTGGATCAATCTTTGATTACATGCTATGATGATTCGTGAGAGTAAAATCAGCATTACCCCAGGTGGTAACCAATCCACCCGTCATGAGACGGCTACTGGGTATTCGGATTCTGGGGAACCCAGGCAATCACGAACACAGAGAAAGTCGGAGTTCTCTGGCAAACTAACATCCAAAACCTTCACATACATTGGCATGTTCAATGTAAATACCTTAATCCAACCTGGTAAATTGCACAATCTTGCAACAGAACTAGATCAACAGAAAATTCAGATACTTGCCCTGCAGGAAACGAGATTCACTGATGAGGACACAGCTGATTATGGAAACTACCGTATCTTCAAGAGTAAAACGGAGCGGAGAGTTGGTAAGGGAACTCCCTTACTAGGAATGGCCTTCATGGTACATAAAAGTATTGTAGACTCAATAAAAGAAGTTACTCCCATAAGTAACCGGCTCATGACAATGCGAATCCAATGTGCTAACAAGAAATATACAATAGTGAATGTACATGCACCCACTAACGCGTACAATAAAAAAGAACCGCAAAAAACTGATGCATTCTGGGCTAAACTTGAGAAAATCATGGCGAAGATTCCAAAAGAGGATACAAAAATTTTGCTGGGCGACTTTAACGCACAAATTGGTAAAGAAAAAGAGCATCAGAAAACTGTTGGCAAATTCCCTGCTCATAAATTCACTAACAAAAACGGGTTGAGACTCGTTGAACTGTGTCAACAAAACAATCTTAAAGTCATGTCAACTTCTCTGAGAAAATCTCCACGGAAACAGAAGACCTGGAGGTCTCCCGTTCCAGGGATCGGTGAATTTCAAATCGATCACATTGCCATCTCTCATCCCATGCAGAGAGAGGTACACGATGTACAGGTACGCCGAGGAGCAAACGTCGATTCCGATCACTACCTAGTGAGAATAAAAGTAAAATTCACCCCGAAGAAAATTCATCATAAGAGGTCACAAATACCGAAGTTTGATACGACACAGATTGGAAATACTAATCTGCAAGAAGTGTGGGAAAGGGAACATGCAGGCACCTGGGAGAAATTCCGCAACAAAATCATCCAGAAAGCTCGAGAGCAAATTCCCCTGAAAAAGAATACTAAACACCCTTGGTGGAATTCTGAATGTGAACGTGCCTTGAAGGAACGAAAAGAAGCATTCCAGAAATACAACAGCAAGAAATCACCAGAAAACCAAACATATTTCAATGAAACTAGAAAACGAGTAGCCAAAATCATCAGGCAGGTCAAGAGAAAACACTTGAAGCAACAACTGGACTCGATTGAAGACAACTTTCGTAACTACAATGTACGAGATTTCTACAGGGAATTCGGAGGACAAGTCCGTGGGTATGCTCCTCAAAACCTGGCTTTCAAAAGATCAGATGGAAAACTTGCATTCAGTAATCAGGATAATTGTCAGGAATTAGCACTTTACTTCGCTGATCTCCTCAACTGTCCAGAGCCCCTCACAAGATTCCCTCAAGAACCCCCAAGGTACACTTTCCCAGAATCTCCACCACCGACAGAGGAAGAAATCCGCGGCCACATCCTCAAACTTAAAAACAATAGGACCTCCGGAGAAGATGGCATCATTGCGGAACTTCTGAAAAATCTTGGACCTAACTCCCTCAAGGAGCTCACTCAAATCATCACAGATATCTGGCAATCGGAAGAATTACCTCAGGACTGGAAGTGCGCCCTCATCCACCCATTACACAAAAAGGGAGATAAGACCGACGTAAACAATTACAGGGGCATTTCTCTTCTCCAAGTGACTTACAAAATTCTTTCAGCTTGCCTTTTGAAGAGAACGCAAGAACAACTTGAACAAAGTATTGGCGAATATCAAGCAGGCTTCCGCCCTGGTCGCTCGTGTGCAGAACAAATATTCAACTTGAAGGCAACACTTAAATACAAAGCATTGAGGAACAAACCGGTCATCTGCATTTTTGTTGACTTCAGGAAAGCGTACGACTCGGTTGATCGACAGTCTCTCTTCGTTATTCTTGAGGAACTGGGGCTTGATTCCAAGACCCTCAACCTCATCAAGGCAACACTCACTGACACTATCTCCAAAGTTAAATTCATGGGGGAGATCTCTGAACCATTCCCGATTAAAACTGGCGTCCGACAAGGTGACGGCTTATCTCCGCTTCTTTTCAACCTCGTCCTAGACAAAGTCATCCGTGAGTGGGAAAGGGTATTGAAAGACATGGGATACTGGCGCCCCATACGACTAGGACGACCCAAAGACGGTATTGAGATATCATGCCTCGCTTTTGCAGATGACCTGGCCATACTTACAGATGATGTATTCACAGCCGTTAAACAAATTGAAACCCTTAGCGAATGTGCTGGAAAGGTTGGCCTACAAATTTCCTTTGAAAAGACCAAGTTCTTCTGCTCAAAACTTGACATCCAAACTTTGAACACGACACATGGGCAAATCAACCGAGTACCACACTTCAAGTACTTGGGAGAAATACTTGAACCAACGGGAAGCGAGAAGGTTGCCCAGAAAATTCGCCTACAAAAATTTCGGAAAGCCTACGGTAGGGTTCACAACATATACAATAAAAAGTGCTTGTCCCGCCATGCAAAGATCAGACACTATAATACAGTAATAAAGCCCGAAGTCTTATATGCCAGTGAGACCCTTACACTAAACGGGAAAGGTGACCTAGAAAATATTTTAAAAGAAGAAAGGAGAATCCTGAGGAAAATTCTCGGCCCCCGAAAAACAGAAGATGGATATAGACTGAGGTTACGCAGAGAGACAGAAGAGCATTCCAACATTGCAGCAGACATCCGTAAAAGACGTCTGAAATTCTATGGGCACGTCCACAGATTGCCGGCAAGTAGACTGACACACAAGATTCTCACCTACATAGAACATCTAAAAAATATTCCATGGGTATTAAAAGTGAAGAAGGATCTGGAAAAAGCCCAGATAAACCCAAATGACACCGCGGACAGAAACCTTTATAGGAAAAAAATTAATGGATGGAAAGTGCAACCAGAGAACGAAGTGAAAAAGAAGACTGGAGCAAAGTGGACAGAAGAACGAAAAAGGATCCACGGAGAAAGGATGAGAGCTGTTTGGCAACTCAGAAAACAGAATCGTTAGAGCTTTGCGTGATCCATTGGGTCCATACGCACATAATAATAATAATAATAATAATAATAATAATAATAATAATAATAATAATAATAATAATTCGGCAAAAAAGGACACCGTAACCAGGCAACCAGTGTGTCATATGGATTGAAGAACGAAGCCATTTTGGTGGATGGAAAGGCATGTTTTTGGAAGATGTTGGACGTATCAAACCATTTCTTTTATAAGCTGCTTTAAGCCACACCGACACAGATAGGTCCTACGACGACGATGGGACAGGAAAGGGCTAGGAGTGGGAAGGAAGCGTCCATGGCCTATATTAAGGTACACCGGGCGAGTTGGCCGTTCGGTAAGGGACGCGCAGCTCTGAGCTTGCATCCGGGAGATAGTGAGTTCAAGCCCTACTGTTGGCAGCCCTGAAGATGGTTTTCCGCGGTTTCTCATTTTCACACCAGGCAGATGCTGGGGCTGTACCTTAATTAAGGCCACGTCCGCTTCCTTCCCACTCTTAGCCCTTTCCTATCCCATCGTCGCCGTAAGACCTATCTGCGTCGGTGCGACATAAAAACAAATTGTAAAAAACCCAGTAAGGTACAGCCCCGGCATTTGCCTGGTACAAAAATGGGAAACCACGGAAAACCATCCTCACGGCTGCCGACAGTGCGATTCGAACCCGCCATATCCCGAATACTGGATACTGGCCGCACTTCAACGACTGCAGCCATCGAGCTCGGAAAGAAAGAAAATTATTTATTGGGCATAAATTCATGCACCCTGGACCAATAGCAGGTCCTATTTTATTTTACCGTAATGCCAGTTATTTCTCTTTGCAGCAATACCGTGACTTCGTGATACTGTCCATCGAACAGCGGTCTTCTGAAGACTAGTTTGGATGGAAAAATAGCAGCTCCTACAAGAGATCCGACTGGAAAAGTAGTTCGACCCTCAAAGACCACACGTTTTTTCGTCTTCTAAGCCTAAAACATATCCATGATTCGACGTTTTTCTGTGTAGCTGAGAAAATAAGTAACTATTTCTTCTTTTAACGAAAATATATTGTCAATCGCCTTCGCAAGAAGTTAACGGCGACACAGTTACTGCGCCCAAGCTTTATCAGAACATTTTCTTTCATTTGCTTCTTTTTCAGTATTAAAATGTAGGTCATCATACACTTCCCACAGTTCTGAATACAGGAAGAGTCTAAATGCTTCGTTCAACGCCCTCCTCAATGTCCATCCTGAAATACTCAACGAGTAAGAGCTACAGCATGAAGAGTAACAGGAGAGATGAAGGAAAAAGTGGACAAAATATGATGATGATGCTTGTTTAAAGGGGCCTAACATCATCGGCTCCTAATGGTACGAAATGAGACGAAATCTAATGACAATTTAAAAGTCCAAAATCCTCCACTGACCAGAATTCAAAGTGAGGACGAAGAATGAATGGATGGATGCGAATTTAAAACAATCAGGGGATCCGAGTCGCAATGCCCCACATTCCCAGAAACTAGCGTTAAATAATAGTATTACTGACCAAGGGACTGCTTCTAAAGTACAATACTGAATCGTTGGTGCTTGTAGTCTAAAAGGGTCCAAAATCGAAGTCATCGGCCCCTCATAATGCTACTTATCGCTAGGAAAGTAGAACCATGGCATTTGTCATGGTGCAGTACTAATCAAAAGTAGCGTAGACTCGCGGTATTTCACACATTATGGTACTACTCACAGGTAATGTAATGCGCACGTGTAACACAGACCTATGGTGTTTCTGACATTGCGGCGCCATTTACAGGCAACGCAAACCTAGGGTGTTCATCACGAAGTGTACTAACCACAGGGACTCGTACTATCCCGGGGTGTTCCTCACATAGCGGGTACTAATCATAGGCAAGGCAGAACCATGGTGTCGCTCATATAGTGGTACTAACTACAGGCACTGTAAAAGCCGAAAGCACACACTGTCGCTACTAATCACAAACTTATTATGTACTCAACACAGTGGTACTACGCGCAAGTAAAAGCGACCCATGGTGTTCCCCGCGTGGTGGTACTAATTACAAGTAGTTTCATAGTTCTAATTCGATCATCCCTTGGTCGCCGCTTTTAGTCACCTCTTACGACAGGCAGGGGATACCGTGAATGTATTCTTCGTCTGCGTCCCCCACCCACAGGGGGTTTTGTGTTTGGTCCGCGAGAACTATCTTATTTCACTCAAGTCCGCCGCCAAGCCGGTTAGGATCCCCCTATCCGGCACCTGGGACGCGCCACGTGGGAGTATCACCTCTCCCCGTGCTACGCCGGCATCGTAGGTTCGTGAGGACAAAATATGAAAATATAACTATATTCAAGAACAGCAAGAACATCACGAGTGTTTGAGAATCGCATAAAAAAAAAAAGCAATAGTAAAATGCAATCAATTCCAATGCCTGCTTTTATATCCTTTCTCTATTTCCTGTTCTTTTAAGTCTCGAATTAGAGCAAACGGCATGACATAGTAAGAGCTGTATTTGGAGCATAATAAATTTAATTTCGCAGTAGCTAGCAGGTAATCCTATGATCTAATTCAAAAAAGAATTGAACGAGAGGAGGGACATCAGCAAAATATTCCGTACGAACCCTTTCTTCTAAATTTATATTCGGATAGGAACGATGAGGAAACCAGATCATTAGAGCTCTAGTACTTTTGGAATAAGTCGGCATTTCTACATTGAATAAATTCATGAAACATTATGTGCAATAATTGCCTTTGTATATCCTTATTGCATTTAATGAAACGGTAAATGGTTCATCTGGAGTCGAGCGGAACTTAACATTCGGAATTCCACAACAAAATACTTTGATGTAGTGTATCGACACACAATACTCTTTCGTCTCGGACTTTTTTAATGCTCCAAACTGCTATGTTGAACATAAAAACCCACGAAGACAATACGCAGCATGTGAAAAAAATATTTCACTGAAGCACCAATGTAATTTCAGGTCATAGTAGCATCCAGAGGGGTCCGAGTCCTTGGATGAATGATCAGCGTTGAGGCCTTCGGTTCAGAGGGTCTCGGGTTCCATTCCCAGCCGGCTCGGGAATTTTAGTTGCGTCTGATTAATTCTTCTCGCTCAGCGACTGGGTGTTTGCGTTTGTCCCAAGACCTCCATCGTCGCGTTCGCAGTCTCTTTCCTCCGCCACACTCCAAAACTTGCAGCACGCATTGCAGACAGCATTGCTCCAGGCCTTGTGGAGACCTATCAGCACCAAGCAGTCACTGCCAGCACGTCTAGCTGGTTATTCTGGATACTAGCAGGTGGCCATAATAATGCGGTTCGGTTATGAATATGGTGCGACACCGTGGTTAGCAGGTTTGAGCTCCGTTGGTAGAAAATATATCACCATCAGAATGTTGGCCGGCAGTGCACGAGGAGTGGTGGTATAGAACTTCTAATCACTAGATTGCGTGCCATTTCCAAATCTCTCTGCAATGTCCATATGGAGTCGAGGCATATGACGCTGTTGACTGTGATTCGTCCGTCGGATGGCGACGTTAAGTCTTAAGCAGACCCATTGGTGTTATTCGACAGGAGTAGGCTATGTGGCGACACCGAGTTTCAGCCACTCCCTATCTCATATCCTTCTCTAATAAATTGGCGGTAGAAATAGAGATTGGATAAGAAAATTCATCTTGAAGTCCTGACGTGCATTAATAAATATTCTGTCTTCATAGTGATGTATTAACTCGCTCTTCGTTCGCTGCTCATGGTGCGTTGGGAAGTTTTCAGTATTTATATACTAGAGGTTGGAATTTAGAACAAATGCTGTTAAATTTTTTTGTGAATTTGTTTTACGTCGCACCGGCACAGATAGGTCTTATGGCGACGATGAGATAGGAAAGGCCTAGGAGTGGGAAGGAAGCGCCCGTGGCCTTAATTAAGGTTCAACCCCAGCATTTCCCTGGTATGAAAATAGGAAACCACGGAAAACCCTCTTCAGGGCTGCCGACAGTGGGGTTTGAACCCACTATCTCCCGGATGCAAGCTTACAGCTGCGCGCCCCTTAACGCACGGCCAACTCGCCCGGTCGAAAGTATTTCATGTAACTGATGAACCTAAGAAGTGCCACAAATATGTATTCTTTTTCCTTCTATTGCGAAGTTTTTTAAACTTGTGATTGCATTTATGCTATAAAATGTTCAATATTTATTTTATTATTTCAGAATTTATTGACTTTTGAATGTTTTGATTTCGATGATGGGTGTTCAACCCACAGACTGGAAAATAACTTTTACAATAAAGGTTAGTGGAGTGTAATTTTCTATGTTTTTACTTCATTAAGAGTGATCTTGGTAAAAAAAAACACTCAACACAATGATTTTGAAATGTTAAAATGTTACTGTCTTGTCCTTCATTACTTCCTTCAACAGCTGTTTACCCTAGGTAGAGTACGCACGGGTAATTGAGGACGATAGGGTGAAAGTGCCAGAAACACGTTTTCGAGTAAGCACCAATAATAGAGTTCCCGAGCTCAAGGACATTTTCACCCTTCTTTACCAAAGAAGACCAAGAATTAATGATTACCTCTCCAGCCCTATGGCTAAATGGTTAGCGTGCTGGCCTTTGGTCACAAGGGTACCTGGTTCGATTCCCGGAAGTGTCAGGAATTTTAACCATCATTGGTTAAATTCGTTGGCACGGGGACTGGGTGTATGTGTTGTCTTCATCATCATTTCATCCTCATCACGACGCGCAAGTCGCCTATGGGGGTCAAATCAAAAGACCTGCACCTGGCGAGTCGAACATGTCCTCGGACACTCCCAGTACTAAACGCCATACGCCATTTCATTTTAATGATTACCTACAGCCTTTGAAGTGCAAGTATACTACATCCAGTACATTTTATATAATTACATAATATTTCGCCTCTATACATTCAATTTATTTAATTAAGTGGCTCAGAAGTTAGAAAATACATGAGTGATAGCACAGTGACACAATGGACAGCACAGAATTGCAGCATGAGACGCTGGCACATTCACCCTTCCCCACCAAACTCAGCTGGGAACATTGGACTGCGGCTCTATCTGTTCTACTTCCTACCAACTAAACTAATGACCTCAGGTACATGTTCAAGTTACCGCCATATGCGGCATGGCTAATACATCCTCTTATTTAAAAAAAAACACGCTTTCTTCATACAAAAGGCACTAAGAAAGTTTTGCAATACGCAAAAACGGTTGGCTGGACACCCGTGTTATGGTAAGGGATGAAAAGAGGGGTGAAAACCGGTCTAGAAGACAGCAAGGCGCAACCTTCACACCAGTCGTTACCAAGCAGTGGGACTGAAAGCAAGTTAAGATGTCAGTGTGGTCTAAAGGTGAATATCGCGCAATTATCCGCTACAATTTTACTCGTGGATTAATTGTTGACCAATGCCTGGAGGAAATGCCTCATGTGCTGGGGAAAGGCTGTCCACATCGGACAATTTTCCGCTGGTACAAAGAGTTCCAGAGGGGAAATTTTGGGGTTGAAGACGATCCTCGTTCTGGGCGACCGTCTGAATCAGTGACTGAGGAAAATATTGAAGCTGTGAGGAAAGTGTTGCAGCAAGAGAGGCGGTTGACATATCAGCTGGTAGAAGAGAGCCTCCACATCCCTGCAGCAGCTATTCAATTCTGATGATGATGATGCTTGTTGTTTAAAGGGGCCTAACATCGCAGATCATCGGCCCCTCATTCAATTCTACACGACCATCTCCACGTTAGAAAGTTTTGTTCCCTTTGGGTGCCCCATTCACTTTCAGAGGAACAAAGGACACATCGAGTGAAATTGTGCCGAAAAATACTAAAACAGTTTGAAAATGGGACTTCGCGTAACGTCAATAGCATCGTTACAGATGACGAAACTTTGCTTTATTATCACGATGTCCCAACAAAATCCCAGAACAAGGTGTGGCTGTTTGAAGATGAGGGTACTCCTGTGACTGTGCGAAAGTCAAGGTCGGTGAAGAAAAGGATGATTGCAGTATTCTTCATTAAACGGGGCATCCTGACTCGGGTTCTGCTAGAAACACAAAGGACATTTACTGCGAAGTGGTACAGTGAGACTTGTCTGTCTCAGGTCATCCAGGCTCTCAAGCAGCTCCGTCCAAGGTCACGGCTCAACACTTGGCTCTTGCATCACAATGCTCCAGCACTCGTGTTAATGTAGCAATGGATTTTCTTGCCAGATCAGGGTTGACTGCTTGATCACCGTCCATACAGTCCTAATCTTGCCCCATGTGACTTCGGCTTCAGGCAGCATGGGATCAAGAGTGTGAAAATGTAACCGAAGAAAAGTGGCAGAGTTGGTTCAGTGACTGGTTTCGACGTATGGAGAAGTGTATTGAGTGTGGTGGAAATTATTTTGAAAAGTCTAAAGCGTTCACTCACATTGCAAAACTTTCCTAGTGCCCTTTGTATTTCGGCACTTTCACCCTTTTCCATCTTTGGTCCTCAAATTGTTTAATCACCAACTTAGTATGAATATTCTAGTGTTTGTATATTCACGTGACATAATAGTCAACATAATTTTCGTGTGGGATCAAAGTGAGGACAACGTCGCGAAAATTATGACGGCTTCGGTAGAAAGAGATGAAAGGTCTGAGAACCATTGATGAGTCACAGACATGACGTAAGTAATAATGAAATTCACACCAATCAACCGGTCTCAGCAATTACTGGACTACCAATATTGTCAACACGATACAAATGCGAAATGCATTCGCCGCCGATGTAATTAGGATTCCATTCATTATTTCTTTCCAGACCGACCGGATGCAGCATTCCAAGACGCAGTATGCTGAAGGTAGCAGGGAGTTTCTCAAGCGAATCTCCGGGAGAAATCGCCAACCAAAAGAACGTCAGGAAGAACAAACAGAATGAAATATATTCAGTTCAACGCTTCAGCTGCCATCCAAGTAAATAGCAATTCTTTGCTTTGAAATTTCGGTTATATCTTGAAGTGGAGCATTGTCAAGTTCAACTGCCATCATGGTTCAAAGAGTACCCAGTATTAGTCGCGGCAAGTAACGTAATAAAGACACTTGTGAAACATCACAATCCATATAACTGATAAGACGACAGAAGAGAAGGGAGAGCGAATATCGAAACGCTTCCGGAAACAATACACATCTTCAGTATCACCGGGAAGCTATGTTGATAAGTGATTGTACAGGTATATGAACGCAAGTTAAAAGGATGAGCTAACTTTTTTAGTTTATTTATTCAGGATCAGCAACAGCATAACGCCGAATTACAAAGATAATCTAAAATGAAAGATATATAAATATTTACAAAGGACACAAATATAGGCTACACAACAAAAACTACACAACCCTATATAATACATATTTACATAAACAACGACATTAACAAAGGAAGATACGTCTCCAGTAAATACAGGAGCAGAACAGGAAAGAACAAGAAGGAAAATTAAGTTATATGAGAAATATCATGACAGAAGGAAGGAGACGTTACGAAGATGTCTAGGTGTGAAGGTGTATGGGACAATAAATAAATAAATAAATAAATAAATAAATAAATAAATAAATAAATAAATAAATAAATAAATAAATAAATAAATAAATAAATAAACCCAGATGTACACCACATCTACCATGTGAAATACCTGAAGACCTGAACACAAACACAGTAATAATAACCATAGATTTCAAAAGACGTCGAGCTGCCAGAATTCTCCCTGCAGTATTTCTTTCACATGCCCATAAATATGCCGACATGAGGCTGGTGTATTTGGGCTCCTTTAAATACCACAGGACTGAGCCGGGATCGAATCCGCTAACTTGGCTTTCAAAGTTAATTTATACATAAGCGGTAATTCTGTGTACTCAAATATGAAAGTATTAATTTCTCATCGTCATCAATCTCATGTCATTAACGGAAGAACTAAGAACGATTCAGTGCATACTAACCAACGTATGATACAAATCTCATTCGAACACACATCCACGAGGAATCTTCTCCCTAAAGATCTGTTATCGAGAACTGAGAACTATGTTTATTTACTCACAGCTTCTTACGGTTACTGTCTGAGATTTAAATTTTCGCGTAGTGTGACATCGTGAGTTTGCACGTCGTCCATAATGGAACTGGAATAAACATGTGACGGCGAAGGAGTTAAGGAATTTCCATTCCCCTATTTAAATAAACATGCCGAATTAGTTGGCCCAGAAAATACCGAGAACTTCAATGTGAAATGCAAACTTTGCTTTGGAGCAATTAATTTGCAAGTTTTATGTTTAGTCTCGCTTAACCGCTTGTGTCTCTAAGCTCAAAAATCTCTTCAGGCAAGCAACTCAATGTTGAAAATATCCTAGGGATACGAGCTACGAATTTTAGGTAAATATAATAAAATATGAGATTAATAAATCACCTTCGTACTAATAGCCTGTATATGATTCATTCATTACATCCCTGACCCGGTCAATGACTGGAAAACAGGTTGTAGGTTTTCATAATATAGTATGAGAATATATTCTTTATTTATTCCTAAAAATTACAATCCTTTTATTAATCATCGTTATCCGGTCGATTAGATTAGCAGTTTGCCTTTTTCTACCACTACGAGCGCTAATGTGAGTCAAAGCAGAGTTTCACTTAAGCACCACTACGAGCGCTATTGTGAGTTAATGCAGAATTTCACATAAGCCCTTATAACTACATTCGGTGTGGACATTTTTCAAAAAAATGTTTAAAAAAAGCCTGGGGGTATTGAACCAAGGTACACATTACCGAAAGAATTATGTATATAAGTTAATTTGACTACGATTTGAATTTTTAAAAAGAGTAAAGAAACGAGCGATACCAGGCTATTTTTTCCGGAATTGCATTTAGGCCGGAAGTGATTTTCGATTTTTTTTAAAGTTTGATAGATTTATCCAAGACTCACAATTTGAAACCTTTCTGAGCCCTTTAAATCTTCAATTTTTGTCACAATTGAGGAAATTGCTTAATTTAACGTTTTTCGTGGTATGGGGACCCTCTACTTTGCTAAGAAATTTTTTCAACATTAAAACACAAAATGTAGATTGTTTTTTCTTTTCAAACTTCGGTACCGAAGTCTGATTGGACTGCTGTTCTGTTCCTAACTAAGTTTACTGATTACGTTTCGAAAATAAGTATGTTGTAATTGTAAATGAGTAAAATATTCCTCAAGTAACTGGGATTCAGTCCAATTACTTTTATTTTGTACTTGTTCCATCCCTCGAAACTACAACAACAAATCCTAACAAGTACTCACGTTTTAATGTAAAATACGTATATCGTTTCGTTCCAGTACCGAGTCCCAGTTTAAAATTGCACGATTCACAAAAAAGTGTAGACTGCACCCGACTTCCTATAATAATTTCACAATTATAGGAACTAGCGAAAACATAACGGAGCTGAAAATAAGAAGGTCCGAAAAGTCGACTCAAACAGTTTTCAAGGTCAGATGGCGCTGAAGTGAGCGGCGAGCGCATCCATCAACTAGTAGTGAAATCTGTGCTTTGCGCATGCGGTGAATTTAGTATAACTTGCAACCGCGACGTGATGGCACGTTCCACGAGGTGTCATTCATTTCGTCTGCGCGAAATCTCTCACTCACTACCTGCGAGAAAACTTCACTAGACGCACGAAAGAAATGCGAAACAGTTGAGAATTTTTGAAAATTTCCGAAATGTCTCAATATCTTAAACCTCAACTGGTATCTTAAGTCTGTGTGACGGCTGCTAAACATTTCCACGGTAATCTCCTCTCCTTCTGGGACCCTATTAAATGCTTACCCTATGATTAGGCAAAAAACTTTTGCACTCAAACCAACAGATTCTGAACATCAAAATGTAACTTCATATATTTGAGCTTTTCCAGTAATTCCGTTTGTTTTGCAGATTCTAGATTCTTTATAAATAGAATAACAGAGAAATGATAATAAAAATGATTTTTCTGGATGCTTGAGAAAAATAGGAAGGTCCGCTTATTCTTTTTTTTTCCTATTTGCTTTACGTCGCACCGACACAGATAGGTCTTATGGCGACGATGGGATAGGAATGGCCTAGGAACCTTAATTAAGGTACAGCCCCGGCATTTGCCTGGTGTGAAAATGGGAAACCACGGAAAACCATCTTCAGGGCTGCCGACAGTGGGGCTCGAACCCACTATCTCCCGATTACTGGATACTGGCCGCACTTAAGCCACTTATTCTAAGCTTCATTTTAGTGTTTTGTATTATCTTCGGGCTTTGTAATTTTCTCTTTGGCGTTTTGCTGGGACGTAACTGAAACCATAATTTTAAGGAATTAAGTAAAATAAACAAGGAATTAAAACAATGTATTATTTAACAGTAATTATTTTAATATAAAATAGTTAAAAATAAGTTACAAAAATATATACTGTACCAGTTGAGGGATAATTTTGAAGAAGATCAACCCTACTGCAAACTAAAAGAAGAGGAAAGAACGAGTCAAAGAATCGAATAGGCTATGCACAATGTAAGAAAGCCGAGGCACCCAAGCGCGCGAGCCGCGATCTGTACTGTGCGTATACTACCGTGGACTGTAGACAGACTTTGAGACGGTGCGTGGAACAGTTGGTGCGAGTACAGTGGTGCAGTTACGTTTCTGTGAGGAATGTTGTAGTGCTGGTTTGCACTGTTGAACTATTGCTCTTTAGTTAAGGTTAAGTAGTTCACTGCGTGGAGCGGCCGCGTGAATTGACTGTGTCAGTGGCGGACTTTCTCTACAGTCGAGCGAAGAAACAGTCGCCGTGTATTTTAGTGGTCAGGGGTCCTGTATTCGTATCTGTCTGCATGCAGCTGCAATGCGGACTGACTTGACTTGCGAAACGCCCCTTTGTAGGCCCATTTTGCTGTTCCGAAGTACGATCGTATTGCCAGCTGATGCTTCATGGTATACCACACTACACAAGTGTTCCTTGCACTACGGGGTTGGATCAGCCTTTTGTTTTTGTTTGTCTGTTGTAACTAGTTTGGTGTATGAATACTTTGTTCCCGATTGAATGCTGTGTGAATTAAAACATCGATCATTTTCACGAACATTTCCGTGGTATATGAAAAGTTGTAGAACCAATGACTTAGTTACATTACGCTACATCATGATACCTCTCAACTTGGATGTAGTTTTTAATTTATTATTAAAAGAACGCACTTTGTTTTGCAGCGCATACTGTATTAATACCTCTTCCATGACCGTGTATTTCCTTTTTTGCATTAAGCATCTTTAAAGACATTGCAAATCATCGCATCATAACAGAATTGAATCACATTATTACTATCTTTTCACATGCATGCTGCAGTTCTTGCCTTTGTTCTCCCACTGAACATACGGTATTAACAAAAATCTGACTGCGCGCAGTACGATCTATTTTTATTTTTAATATTACGAGTATCACAAGATCTGACGATTAGTTTTACCACAAAGCTGTCATTACCTTTATGCTTTTAATTTTCCTTATTGGACTGCACGCCACCCTTGACATTTAAACGCCTCACACTCGATTAAGTTTCTGCCCTCTACAGTCATTTATGATGTTCACAGTGTTGCCATGTGCGGATGAGAGTGCAGTGGAGTCAGCATGCAGTCAACATGCCCCTACGCAGGGAGGGATCAAGGAAACAATTCAAAGGTCGTAAATCGAACCCACTTAGCTTTTGTTGAGCTTAGCTTTGTTTCCACACTAGTCCTCCAAACTGAAGGCCACCGCTCTATACAGAACTACTGAGCATTTCTCAGTAACCTCGACGAAAGCAGTGCAGAATAACTACAGCAAAATAAACTGAACGTGCGTGTTTCATACTGCTGTTATTTCCTGGTCAAAGGATATATGACATTCGTGTAAAATAGTTCCATAATGTTCTGTGGTGCTACTACATTTGAAAGGCCTTGGACCTCGTAGACAACAACTCCGTGCAGTTAGTGACTTAAGTTTTATTCGGTAACGCCAGCCATCGCGGTGTCTGTACACTTTTTAAAATGAATTGGAACTAGGATTGGGAATGGAACGGCTGCGACGTAAACATCCCAGCATTAGCCGGAAGACCACAAGAAAACGCATCTATAATGGACCAGAGTAGATACTAAATCTACTTCTCTAATCAGCCACATTACGTGAACCGAGAATAAGTGTATACCCGTTGCAGTTCGTCTATAGTTTGAACATTGCTTTATGTCGGGCGGAATGACTAAGCCAAAGTAGGCGGGTTCCACATTGACACAGTCAGTGATATTTCAATAAAGTAATATTCTTTTTTTTTTCAATTTGCTTTACCTCGCACCGACACAGATAGGTCTTACGGCGACGATGGGATAGGAAAGGGCTAGGAGTGGGAAGGAAGCAGCCGTGGCCATAATTAAGGTACAGCCCCAGCATTTGCCTGGTGTGAAAATGGAGAAGCCACGGAAAACCGCCTTCAGAAGCTGTTGCCGGCGGGATTCAAACCCACATCTCCCGAATGCAAGCTCACAGTTACGCGACCCTAACAGCACGGCCAACTCGCTCGATAGTAGTAGTAGTAGTAGTAGTAGTAGTAGTAGTAGTAGTAGTAGTAGTAGTAGTAGTAGTAGTGTTATTGTATTATTATAGGCCTATGTCTTGATTTCTAAAAAAAACTAACTTTGCGATCCTGACACTTAGCGGGGAAAGCCCGAGAGCACGTGAAAGCTACTTCTCTACTAAGTTACTGCTCCTAATATAACGTTGTTTTGGTGAGTGGAGCTGGAAGTTTGCCACCGTCTGTTCACAGTTCAGTTGTATGGTCACTCAAAATTATTTTTTAAATGAACGCATGGTATTGTATGTTCCCCACATTTAATATTTTGTCAGATTTAATTGTTTAAAAAATATAATTCACCTCTCATGTACAGAGTCTCTCTTATAAACTCAGACCGAGCGCACGGTGTTAGTAATCTGCGCTATAGCAGCTGCCTCAGCCCAACTTACGTCGCGCGCGGCCGCCCTGGTTTAAGCGTGTATACAATCATATATGAAATCTTACCTTATAAAAGATGCTGGAATGTCATCCTTCGTAATGAGGGACTTCATAAACACCATTAGGATTTTCTGCACACCAATAGCGACAGTTATGGATGTTCACACGACCATTAAGATGAAACCAGGCCTCATCCAAAAAGAACACAAGCTTTGGGTCGAATAAACTATCATTCAATGATGCAAGATAACACTCAAAATGTCTCACTCTTGTTGCTGGATCAGCAAGTTTTAAACAACGGGGCCGTGTAAACCTGTGCGTTTTGATGTGTAATAGCTTTGTATGCAGAAAAAACCGAAACCCCTATTTGTTGTGCTATTTTTTTCGAGTGATTTATTCGGTGACCGTTCAAGATTCGCATCAATGTCATCCAGCTTTTCCTCTGTTAAAACTGTTCGTGTGCGCGCATGTTTTTTAATGAGCACTGAGCCAGTAGTTTCAAACTTATTTACAACTAGCTGATGTACCCGTGCTTCGCTACGGAATTCTACACTGTATACTGAAGTAATGTACACGTCGTGAGTGGGATTGCATTAAATTGCATAGCTCTTAACGTTACCCCAGAAGCGCGACGGAGATTCTCTACAAGTATTTTCTCATCTGAAGACTGTTGCCTACTATCAGTCACAATCAAGTTGGGGAGTTTTCATTATGATAGTAGGCCCACTTGTCTACTGCCCATCAGAATACAGTTGAGCAATTTTCATTATAATGGCAGACGCTCACACTCCCCAACTGAAATAAACAGATCATTACAAATTCGTCAGTCGGAATGGCGCGATTGAAAGCAATGCTTTCATATGAAATACTCGATCAAATGAAAAACCACCTATTTTCTCACTTTTAACGAACAGTACTACGCTGCTGATCTAATAGTACAAAGTTCCAGAGCTGGAATGACCAAGCCGCAGACAGCCGTGATCCGTGAACACTCTTAATCTTTTTTCGGCGCAGGGGAAGGAAGGAGCGTCGAATTGTGGAGAGTCTCACGGCAAAAACTATGCCCTTTTACTATTCTGTTTCCTAGGAGTACCCGAAGAGTCGGAAAATCTCAATCCACTACACTGGCGGCGGAAAAATCTGACTTGGAGGGAAAATTTGCCTCCAAGTCAGAGGACAAACCCCCTCTTCACTGCTAATATGGTATAAAATTAATGTAGAATTTAATAAAAGTGAAGATGAAGAAGTTTTTCTTAAGAAACGGCTCTTTTCAGGGTTGAATGTTGATTTATTTAGTGAACTGTGGTGCTATAATTCGGAATAGGCTTAAATTGTTATTCTAGACCAGGTACTACTACTACTACTACTACTACTACTACTACTACTACTACCCTCTGCCTTATGTTTGCACACTGTTCATTCAAAACAGCGCATCAGAGTAGGGATCGAATGTCTGGAATACTATGATGAACCGATGTGCTACGTACCAGCAGTATCAAAAAATGTATGTAACAGAGGAATGGTATGCTAAAGAAGAAAGTTTTCTAACTCCCCAGCTATTTCCCGCCAATATTAAGTCAGGCTGTTTTACTTCGTACGTAGCAGTAAACCCATCTATCGGTGTTCAGTGGCAGCATAAGAGACAAAGAACATCACAACAACGGCCAATGTAATGTTGTTATTGATCAATGTTATGCGCTTTCGATATTGTAGGCCTTCACATTTAGTTTCCTTCGGACTCTGAAATACCACTCTTTTCACAGCCGGTACGGCAAAACTTAATAAAACATACATGATCGGAAATTTCGTCCTCTATAACTCTTGTTATGTAGTACTTTTCGATAGGACCAATAAAATAGGTATTTAAAATAAAATTTTAGGCGCCTTCCCCTAAACTACAATTTTATCCAGGGGGTGAATAAACTTGTTTATAGCTTAGACTGTAGTTTCTTATTCCCCGACTCTACATACTGTTTTTTTTTTTTTTTTAATTCTGTTAAACCATTTTCTCGTGGCTCGGCGTTGATATGGACTTTGCAACTAAAATACAAATTCATGAATATATATGTTATCATAGCCGGTACGGTTAAAATGTATAAGACCTAAATGATTGGAAATTTAATTCTATATAACTTTGGTTATGTAGTATTTATCGATAGGACCACTAATAATATAAATATTTAAGAATTAAATTTTAGGCCTTTCCCTAAACTACCATTTTATTCAGCGTGAATAAAATGATTTATAGCCCAGATTGTAGAGGCTCATCCCCAGACTTTACATACCGATTTTCATTAAATTCTCTTCAGCCGTTTTATCGTGATGCGTGTACATACATACATACATACATACATGCATACATACATAAATACACACAGAAATTACGGAAAAGTAAAAAGTGTATTTTCTTGTTACTGTGGACACGACACAGAAATACCATTATTTTCACATTCTTAGTAATGTACAGACAACACTCTCGTTATATATAATTAGATTACGTAAATCTGTGCTCAAGAAGGTGGTACTTCATCAAGAAATCGCTGAACAAATGCATCGCGTTCCAGTCGAGCCGACTTGTACTTGAAATAACTTTCACGTGATAACTGTCTCACCATGTTAACACCTGAGATTCAGAGCGGCTATTAATCCTAGGTCGAACACGTGCACGCTCCTTGCAAGGTCGAGAATTATGCCCGGCCGCCTTTGACCCCAGGATTTTTTTTTTTTTCTACGGGCTTTACGTCGCACCGACACAGATAGGTCTTACGGCGACGATAGGATAGGAAAGGCCTAGGAGTTGGAGGGAATCGGCCGTGGCCTTAATTAAGGTACAGCCCCAGCATTTGCCTGGAGTGAAAATGGGAAACCACGGAAAACTATCTTCAGGGCTGCCGATAGTGGGATTCAAACCTACTATCTCCCGGATGCAAGCTCACAATCGCGCGCCTCTACGCGCACGGCCATGACCCCAGGAATTAAGCTGGTACTTAGTCTTGGTGTAGGCTGAGAACCCCAGGACCATATGCCTATCCGGAAGTGGAAATATCGTTTCTTAATTTTTTCGACTTCCTGACGGGGAATCGAACCCACGTCCTTCCGAGTTAACCTTTGCCTTTACCGCCTCGGCCAGGCAACCCCTAAAACATACATATACCGAGCTCGATAACTGCAGTCGCTTAAGTGCGGCCAGTATCCAGTATTCGGGAGATAGTAGGTTCGAACCCCACTGTCGGCAGCCCTGAAAATGGTTTTCCGTGGTTTCCCATTTTCACACCAGGCAAATGCTGGGGCTGTACAGACGTGCACATTAATGGTATCCCGACATAAACAATCAACACTGCCCCACTCCAGTACTGAAAAGAAGGGGAGAGAGTAAAGGTGTAGTGTTGAAGGCCAATCCAGTACAAAACATGGGGGAAGAGAGTGAAGGGGTAGTGTCGAAGGCACAATAACTCACCTTCTCGCTTAACGCATTGCTGCATGGACTGCATGCAGACAGCCCACTACAAGACTTCGTTGTGATCGAAATGGGCACAGTGGCGGATGTATTGAAGTACAGCATTAGGTTACCTACTCTTCCGGCCCCGCGGTGTACGGGGCAACGCGTCCGGCCGCCCCGAGTTCGATTCCCGACCGGGTCAGGGGTTTTAATTGTACATGATTAATATCCCTGGCCTGGGGACTGCGTGTTTGTGTCGACCTTAACGTTCCTCACATTCAACACTCAACACTTCCGCAATTCCAATTGCATGCAGGTTCATATAATGTGTAAGCAGGGGCAAAAGAACTCTATAGGTCGACGCCCCGAACAAATAGCATTTTAACAAACAATTAAAAAAGTAACCTACTCTGATAATTACAGTATTAAGAGGTAAAGGAGGTTTTTAACCGAAAAGTATGTTATACTACAGTAGTTAGGAATATTTTGTAGCTGCGTTATATCGGGTCTACCAATCCTTCTTCACCTCGTTCTTGCCATACTTCTATCCATCTCCAAACTGTCTTAAGACTGCATGGTATTGTTGTGCTATTGTTTAGGGGACCATGTGAGCCTCCCACATCCAATAATACGGCCTCGATGCACCTGCGATAGGATAGGAGCCATCTTATTACAATGTTACAGTATAACGTCGGAATACACACACTGTGTATTCAGCACTACCTGTTCACTCCCTTCCCCTCATTTTCAGTACTGGAGTGGCCTTCAACACTATCCCTTTACTCTCTCCCCTCCTTTTCAGTACTGGAGTGGGGCAGTGTTGATTGTTTATGTCGGGACACCATTAATGTGCGTGCGTGTACCTTAATTAAGGCCACGGCCGCTTCCTTCCCACTCCTAGCCCTTCCCTGTCCTATCGTCGCCACAAGACCTGTGTCGGTGCGACGTAAAGCAACTAGCAAAAAAAATAATAATAATAATAATACATAGCCTACAAAACATAGAAAGAGATAAATAATTATGTTTTAAATATATAATTAACCGGTCTCAGAGACCGGATGGCTCCCACAGTGTCTACAAGGGGGATGACTCCATTGCAGTGTTACTAAAGAGACTTCAACATTTTGAACATTGAACACGAAGGCCACAAGTGAAGCAGTAATCTGAAATTCGCACGAGAGTGCCGATGCCTAGCAGAGACGATCGTTAAGTCTGCGGCGTGGAAGCGGCTGAAGGTGGTTGTATTCTACTCTCGTTTCTTTTGTTGTCAGCTCTCGTTACTGTGAATACGCCAGTCTCCCCCACTGGTTCATTCATGACAGCCTCATTGGTCACCCTGTAAGGTGCGGAGACAAGTTCGCGTATGCTGCTGCTTTCAGTAATAGTTGAAACGGGATTCTTTCCCAGAGGCGAAAGTATGCAGGAAGTGTAAGTTCCTCCTTCTAAAGGAAACCAAACGGTAATTTACACGAAATAAATTTTAAAAAGTCTTATATTAAACAAAATTGGGTGATACATGACTGAGAAATAATTCCACAACATCTATTCTACTTAAAGGCGTAGTTTTATTAATTTTTTGCGAACAAGAATAATGAAGTGCAGTCGAACGAAGTGAGGTGATGTAGGTAATATTAGATAGGGAATTAGATCTTAAAGGAAGTAGACGAATATTGTTAGGGCCTACTTGGGTAGTAAAATAACTAACGATGGCAGAAGTAAGGAGGTAATAAAATGCAGAGTAGCACAAGCAAGGAAGGCCTTTCTTAAGAAAAGAAATTTGCTCATTTCGAACACGGATACAATAATTAGAAAGATGTTTTTTAAGACTTTCGTCTGGAGCGTGGCATCGTATGGAAGTGAACCATGGGCGGTAACTAGTTCAGAAAGGAACAGAATAGAAGTTTTTGAAATGTGTTACAGAAGAATGCTGAAGGTGACAGCGGCGTATGCTGGGATCAAGGCGTGGGTCCATCATCAAAATTTAAGCCCCCTCCTCCCGCCGAGAGGAAGAGTTTGGTTAGTTTTGCTGGTACCGGTGCGAGTGAACGCTCCTCACCCAGCGGTTTAGTGAAATATAGTATTTAGGGAAAATGCATAATTGAGCGATTGTTTTAGTGAGTATTTGATAGTTTTAGAGAAGGTTGATAATTAGTGAATAATAAAATTAGGCCCATGCCCTATGTTGCTTAACTGCGGTTAGTGAATTTAATTTATTAGCAGAGGAGAGTTATTAAAGTGAAGTTAGATGGAACTCATATGATTGTTCGCTAAGTGTATGGCTGACACAATTTAGTGTTTTAGATATGTCGTAGCATTGGAATGGTTACCCATCCAAGTGCTGACCACGCTCGAAATGTACCTTTATGGGTAATGAGACTTTATCTGACTAATTTGCAGAGGCTAACATTTAGTAAACTGTTGTGTTTACTGTTTAATGTTAGCTTGCAGGTGTGAATTTTGAAATAACAGCAAATTATCGGCATTAGCGGTGCACCGAGCCTCGTCCGGAGACCAGTGCTTCATCTTTTAGGCGTTAATATTGCTTAGAAGGCTGGGTTCTTTAGTGGAAGTGAGGACAGTAACTTGGATGATCTTACATCTTGGCTGGGATTGGCAGGATTTTTGGGGGTGTGTGTGTGGGGGGGGGGGGTGTGCTGATTAGGTCCTTCAGGGTCTCGGCTACTCAATCCACCGAGGGGGCCCTGAATTTGGCTACCACTAGACCTAGGGTTACCCCTTTCCGACGGTTGGTTTAGTGAACGCCAAGCCTTCAGCGTTTTGAGCTGGAGCCAACAGCCAATGGAGAATCCTGTTGTGTTGTCACGGCTGCTTCACAAGCTACTGCCCTAGTCTCTGCTACTGCTAATACTCAACCCCTGATTAGATGGTAGCCTAAGGTTTAGCAAATGAAAGTCCGGCTTTGTGCCTAAATGGATAGAATGCTTGCCTTTAGTCCGAAAGCCCCGGTTCAGTTTTCAGAATAAACCCCCTCATACTGTTAATTCCGCCGGCTTGGGTATTTAATCCTCATTAGGTCACCACCAAGACTATGCAGATGCCCCATCATTATTATTATTATTATTATTATTATTATTATTATTATTATTATTATTATTAATAATAATAATAATAATAATAATAAATTAAAATGTTGAATTTTACAGCGGTTGTACCCATCCTTCACTGGTTAATTAGCTTCCTCGGGAGATCAGTGGTGGTGTCCGACCCATGATCACGGGTTTGATTCCAACCAACAAAAGAACACTAAACCTGAAAGATTGCACTTCATTTTAGCAGATCTACCTATAAAAAGAAAAAAAAAAAACTATTACTCCTTTCTATAACAGCAGCCCAGTAATGTCTTTCTACAAGGATGTAGAAGTAAACGGAAGTGAAATACCAGCACTCTTATCTATATAATTAAGCGAGAAGTGTGAGGTGAGGAAGAGTATACGATGAGTAACGCAAGGTTGATAGCAGTGGCGATCTGATGGACCGAAGCCTATAGCACACCTATCCGCCCCGGTCCCCGCTCCTATCGTACACAAGGCAGCAAGCCGCGCGAGGTGAGTGGAGGAGAGAGGGACGAGAGTCTGGGCTGCGATATCAGTCTCCGACGTTTTGCTCTCAGAAATACCTGCGACGTTTTTCTCACTGTTTTCAAGTTTTGTAAATGGAATAATGTGTCAGATGCTTACATTATAATGTGCTTTAAACTTCCATCATTCTCAATTGAGGTTTGGGCTTCACTGATAGCCTTGGTAGCCCTCAGCATACGCCACTGGAAGGTGAGATGGATCGATCGAATCATGAATGAAAAGATACTGAAACGAATTGATGAGAAGAGATCGATTTGGCTAAATTTCAGCAGAAGAAGAGATAGAATGATAGGACATATCTTAAAACACCCAGGACTTATTCAGCTGGTATTGAGGGAAGTGTAGAGGGTAAGAACGGTAGGGGTAGACCAAGGTATGAATGTGAGAAGCAGATTAGAGCAGATGTAGGTTGCAGCAGTTACGTAGAAATGGAAAGGTCAGCACAGAATAGGGTGGCATGAACAGCTGCATCAAACTAGTCTCAAACAGCAAAATACTAAGACTGGTCTTATGGCGACTATGACATACGACAGGGACAGGGCATGGACTGAAGTGACCGCTGCCTTGCGGTACTGCCGCAGCATTCCCCCTGGTTTGAAAGTGTGAAGCCACGGAAAACCATCCTCAGGGCTGCCGACAGTGGGGTTGGAACTCATTATCTCCCGAACGCAAGCTCATAGCTAACTGACCCGAACCATGCAGACAACTCAGTGTATAGGTAGTTCTATTAAATACAAATAATCTACGGTGCTGTAACGTCTTCGAAACTGCTAATGACCTTCAGAAAGTTTTCCTTACAGGTAAATCTACCAACACACGAACTTCTTATTCAATCCGTCTGAGTAGAAGTAGAATCAGCGACCTTGGACTGAAGAATCCGGCCTCATAAAATTAGTAGGCCTATATGGGCTTTAAAAAATTTGCGAGTACGCCCCGTGTGCTACCGAATCTATAAGAGAAGATAGTTCCGAGATATATATCAGAAGACAAACAACCGAGGTTAATTTCGACATGATGGGCTGGACCAATCGTTTATAAGGTTCACACATAAACCCTACTTTTCATTCCTTTTGTTCAAAGTTCTCTTTAAACACATCGTATCAACTTATTTGTTACACTACCAAGGTCATCTGCTTCGTGAGAGGTAATTCAGGATACTTCCGACGTTTGTAACCTTCGTATTCATCCAGGCTTCTCTTTAATCAAACTATCTACAAATGTAATAACTTGAAAAGCTTGGGAATTGCATCTAATATTTGGAGATCGGTTTTACATTAAAATTACAATTTGAACGTAATAACAACAACTGAAGCTGGTGCCAGACAGGCAGTGGATTGGGAAATGTCGCTATCTTCGAAGTATATAAACTGTATACTAGCGAGATCTGCTACACATCTCTGGAACGATGGCGAATTATTCTGAACACAAATTTGCTGCGATTAAACTAATATAATTAATGTGGTTAAGTTTCCTGAATACCTGAGACGCAGGGCCTCTCAGGGTGCATGCACTGTGCACGGTGCAAAAGACGGCTTCGCTTAGTTGCCCAGAGTGCAGACTCCCACTCCTCGATTTGGAGCAATATCGCTGTCTCTCTTTCTCCAAGTCTGTCTCACTCGCTCCTCCTATCTCCCTCTTCCTCACTTGCTCCGTAGCGCTCCAAATCCGAGCCGAATTGAGCCGAGCAGCCCAGAGACGAAGCGTTGGTCCGAGCCGAGTGGAACCGATGCAGTGCAAGGAGCTCTTGCGCCTCGATTTGCACGGGTGAGATTTTGGGCGTTTGAGAGGCCCTGTCTGAGAGTGTTCTGCAGCAGTAACCACTTGACCTAGTTCTAGGCCCCTTGAAACGAAAACCTCCATTCGATTCCAAACCTCTCAACAGTGGTCATATGGAGCCAGGGCACACGACGTTGTTGATTGTGATTCGTCCGTCGGATGGAGACGTTAAGCCTTGAACACACCTCGTGGTGATGTTCGACACGAGTAAGCTATGTGCCGACACCGAGTTTTCTCTCGCACCCAGATGTATAGGTCGCCCACAAGCGTTAAATAGAAAGACCTGCAGTAGGCGAGCCAAACATTTCCTCGGACACTCCCGGTACTAAAATCTCACGCGTGCAAATCGAGGCGCAAGAGCTCCGTGCACTGTGCATCGGTTCCACTCGGCTCGGACCAACGCTTCGTCTCTGGGCTACTCGGCTCGGATTTGGAGCGCTACGGAGCAAGTGAGGAAGAGGGAGACAGGGGGAGCGAGCGAGACATGCGTGGGGAAAGAGAGAGACAGCGCTATTGCTCCAAATCGAGGAGTGGGGGTCTGCACTCTGGGCAACCAAGCGAAGTAGTCTTTTGCACCGTGCACAGTGCATGCACCAGGCGCATACGCCCTGAGAGGCACTGCGCTAAATAAATAAAATAATTAAATTACATTAATTAAACCTTTCACACAATCGTTGGAATAGTTCTCCGTAAAGGCTCTATTTCCCTACGACTAATTTAGTATACATCATGAAATGTTGCGCACGGTTTGCGGTTAAAGTAGTTCGCTATTTGAACGAAACAAAGAACAATATCATTCCCTACCAGCCGGGCTGGGTGGCTCAACGGTTGAGGCGCTGGCTTTCTGAGCCCAACTTGGCAGGTTAGATCCTGGCTCAGTCCGGCGGTATTAGAAGGTGCTCAAATAGGTCAGCCTCGTGTCTGCAGATTTACTGGCTAGTAAAAATTCCTGCGGGACTAAATTCCGACACCTCGGCGTCTCCAGAAACCGTAAAAGTAGTTTTGAGTTATTTCTCCGGGTTGAACCCGGAAAGATAACTAAATAATTCTACACACCGTGGAAGCTTCACTTCTAAGAAGTACCCGGTAGGCAGTGCTATACATTTTGGCCTATTCTAACTTTTTCTGGTTGTGATTTAGCCGACCTTATCTTGGAGAAGGATATTGGAATGCATTCAAAGACGGAAGAAAAATTGGTTAGGCCACTGCTTGCGACGAAACTGTTTAATAACCGAAGCATTGGAAGGGAAGATAAAAGGGAAACTGAAGAGAGGAAGAATGAGGTACCAGTTAGTGGCCAGTGTAAAGGTGAATAGAAGCTATTGGAAGACAAAGAGAATGGCTGAAGACAGAACAGCGTGGAGAATTCATGTGAAGACCTGACGATGATGATGACCTGTTTTAGTAGTAGTTCGGTTTTTTTTTTTTTTTTAGTCATCAGTCCATAGACTGTTTCACCTCCATACAGCACCACGTTCCATTCGAAAGTCTTCAAAAACATCTTTAAAACTCCTATATCAATGTTCGAAGTGAGGAAATTTTTCTTTCTTTCTTAAGTAAGGCCTACATTGCTTGTGTTAGTCTGTATTTTATGACCTGCTTACTGCCATCGTTAGTTATTTTACCACCCAACTTACTGAGTTAAAATTGGGTTGCCAACACTGGTCGCGGTGGCGTGCCGATGCGGTCGCATGTCCGACTCGTTGGCTGAATGGTCAGCGTACTGGCCTTCGGCTCAAAGGGTCCCGGGTTCGATTCCCGGCCGGGTCGGGGATTTTAACCTTAATTGGTTAATTCCAATGGCCCGGGGGCTGGGTGTTTGTGCTGTCCCCAACATTCCTGCAACTCATACACCACACGTAACACTATCCTCCACCACAATAACACGCAGTTACCTACACATGGCAGATGCCGCCCACCCTCATCGGAGGGTCTGCCTTACAAGGGCTGCACTCGGCTAGAAATAGCCACACGAAATTATTATTATTAGCGACCGCATAATCTGTAACCGTGCCGGATGCGACCGGCGTTGACAAGCAAATTGTCATTTGATAAGTTGTGTCATCACCCAAGATAAGGTAAGCTAAACGAAGTGCAATGCCATTTCAATAAGTCCTATAAGCAGCTACTGCCCCTACTTTACATAACACTTCTGGGGGAAACTCGTTTTACAACACGAAACAGGGTGATGCGTTTACGTCTTTTCCCACCGGGCGAGTTGGCCATGCGGTTAGAGGCGCGCGGCTCTGAGCTTGCATCCGGGAGATAGTGGGTTCGAATCGCACTGTCGGCAGCCCTGAAGATGGTTTTCCGTGGTTTCCCATTTTCACACCAGGCAAATGCTGAGGCTTACTTTAATTAAGACCAGGGCCGCTTCCTCCCCATTCCTATCCCATCGTCGCCGTAAGACCTGTCTGTGTCGGTGTGACGTAATGCCACTAGCAAAAAGAAAAAAAAAAGATCCTCATTCTCTGAAATTATTTACGACTTAGGCCTACTTACTTATCGTGTCCTATTAGTACCAGGAGTGTCCGAGGACGTGTTCGGCTTGCCTGGTGCAGGTGTTTCTACCTGACTCCCGTGGGCGGCCTGCGCGTCTGGATGTGAGATTATGATTATGAAGTAGCGAAAGATGAAACCCGGTTTCGGCACGTAGCCTACTCCTCTCGAATAATACCAAGGGGTCAGCTCAATGCTTTACGTCGCCATCCGACGGCCGAATCACCATCAACAGCATCATATCCCCTTACTCCATCTGAACACTGCGAAAAGGTTTGGATTTGAATCCAGGCTTTTGGCATGCAATCTAGTGATTGCAAACTGTCTACCACCAACTTTCCTACCCTGCCGGCCAACATTCTGATGGTGATTTTTTTTTTAATCCAGGCTAAGTGGCTCAGAGGGTTGAGATGCTGGTCTTCCGACTCCAACTTTGCAGGTTCGATCCTGGCTCAGTCCGGTGGTATTTGAACGTGATCAAATACGTCAGCTTTGTGTCGGTGGATTTACTGGCACGTAAAATAAATCCTGCGGGATTAAATTCCGGCACCTTGGCGTTTCTTAAACCATAAAAGTAGTTACTGGGACGTAAACCCAGCAACATTATTATATTTTTCTTTCGACCAACGGCACTCGAACCTGCTAACCACGGTGTTAGACCTTTATTTTAGAAAAGACCAAGGTAGCTACTTATAAGCAATCTGCCACTTGGTGATAGGCCTTAATGCAGACTAATTGTAAGTGATTGATGGGTCGCATGCAGTACGATGCTTATCCACTCGGTCGCTATTGGCACGATAATGGCTGGGTCGCATCCGCACGGTTGCATCTGGCACGTAACCCTGGTCGCATCCGGCACGGTTACATATATGCGGTCGCTAGTGGCACCGGTCGCGCCCCGGCATGAAACCGAACGACAGAGGAGAATCCCTCCTGATAAATTATAGTTGTAAACATGCGTTACGTTACTTTTCCTCCAGTATTTAAAAACTGCCCCAGCGAGCGTCTAAGATCAGCAACACGGAGGAACGATGCCTGTCGAACACCTCCGGTGCAGTTAGAAATTAAGACTGAAGTAATACCCGAATGAATTTCATAGACAATATTGGATACGTGGAAGTAAATTTAAAATCCAGTCCCGGAAATTTGAACGCGGGATATGGTTGTAAAAGATCCCACAGGGACTGACCGCCGACATATCGTGAAATTGTAATTAAATAATACGGTATACAAAAGGCCTATTCAATATATAAAGTCGGTTTTCTGTCTGTATTTTTGTAAATATTAACCTGATACTTGGTTTTTGTACCACAATAGAAGCTTATGAAATGTGGTGTTATAGAAGAATGATGAGACTCGTAGATCGAATCACGAATAAAGATATACCGAACTGAATTGGTGAGAGGAGAACTATTTGGCGAAATTTGACCAAAAGAATGATAGGATATATCTTAAGACACCCAGGACTTATTCAGTTGTTTTTTGAGGGAAGTGTAAGCGGTAAGAACGGTAGGGCTATACAAGATTTGACTATGACAAACAAATTCGAGTAGAATAATAATATTAATATTTTATACGTCCCACTAACTACTTTCGAAGGTTTTCGGAGACGTCGAGGTGCCGGAAGTTTGCCCCGCAGGAGTACTTTAACGTGGCAGTGAATCTACCGACACGAAGCTGTCGTCTTTGAGCACCTGCCTGAGCTAGGATCGAACCTGCCAAGCTGGGGTCAATTAGTGTAGATTAAATGTAGGATGTAGTAGTTACGCAGAAATGAAATGTTAGTTCAGGATAGGGAGGGTTGGAGGCTGCATCAAACCAGTCTATGGACTGATAACCTAAACAGCAACAACTTTGTTTTTATACCAGCCGATCAAATTGTAGCATATGTGGAGTTCAGTTTCATTTGTGTATGTCTGTGGATTTTCATGAAATTTGATATACAAATTTAGGTGAAGGACGTGGGGGATCTAGTCTATAAATTGTTCTAAAGTATTCAGCAAGAGGGGCGGATTTCAGAGAGGACCTGAGACACAAAACTCGATGTATCCCGATTGCGGTTTATTTTGTACGAAAGACCTCATGATAAAATTGATTTAAAATGTTATTACAAAATTATTTGTTCTATTCCATTTTGCAATACAGAGAAAAATACAAGAAATATCAGTGACTGTCGTGTGAAAGTTCAAGTCCAAACGCCGAAAACTTGCTCTATGGGAATTTTCTATCCCTAGAAAGAAGAGATGAAATCAAGAGCAAGAATAATGTAAAAAAAAAAAAAAAAAAAAAAAAAGAACGATGAAACTGGAGTGTCAGTGAGAGCCGCTAACAGGAAGGGCCATGCCCACTTACAAGCCTCAGAATCTCGGGAGCAACATGAGCGGTCGACAAAAATGTAATCATACACATGCTGCTATGTTACTGTACCGTCAAAAACAGGTACAGCGAACAGTATAATTATATAAATTTATTAAATAGTCAACCTCACACTATTTACTAATTTCTCAATACGTAACCCTGAAACGAGCTCCCTAAATTTTGAAGTGAGAATAATAGTTCCACGCTGGCCACTGACAAGAGCAAATAAAACACATTCACAAACTGTATTTCAGTAAAAGTCAGCGTAAGTAATAAGATATAACGTCGAAATGATACGAATTATGTCTTTTATATTTTGTTTAACCCGGAGATCGTAGATACAGTCAAATTGTGCATCACTGCCGTGCCAGGTGGGAAATAATGTAAGATATGACAGCACTAAAAGTCACGTATTATACTACAATAGTGCCACATTCAAATAACGAATCATTTTTGGACTTACTAATATTAGTAAATCTCCGTAGGCCAACAACTTTCATTAACACGGATTTTTACAAAAAGCTGTCTAAGAAGCAACCTAAACACTTCCAGCATTTCAAGACTATTTAATCTAAAGATAAGTTTTTTTCCGCAACTTGCTTTACGTCGCACCGACACAGATAGGTCTTATGCCGAAGATGGGATAGGAAAGGCCTAGGAGTGGGAAGGAATCGGCCGTGGCCTTAATTAAGGAACAGCCCCAGCATTCGCCTGGTGTGAAAATGGGAAACCACGGAAAATCATCTTCAGGGCTGACGACAGTGGGGCTCGAACCCACTATCTTCCGGATGCAAGCTCACAGCTGCGCGCTCATAACCGCACGGCCAACTCACCCGGTCTAAAGATAAGTAACGTCCGCAATGTCTAACATTGATGTCACAACTAACAAGGTGCATCTTTCCAACACTTTCTCCACCGAGTACTAACTGCCAATCACCTAAATGTCGCAGAGCAGGCAACGACCACTCCCACAAAGCAGCGAACAAGATGTTATTTCAATTGCGTCCCTAGCCGCTGGGATGCTAAATGCCACACTGTTCTGTCTCTAATGAATAATTGCGGGCGATAAAGTTGCAGTATCTTAGCGAATCAAAATAAGAGCATGAACTACGTAGAAGCTTTGCAACGTAACTGTCACTTTTGTAAGAGCCTCTCGTATGAACAAAGACTAATAACCAAACAAAATATACCAATGTATGATGGAATGTTAAAAGTCAATATTAGTTACAATTATTACGTGGAGCGCTTAATCTTGAAATAATAATAATAATAATAATAATAATAATAATAATAATAATAATAATAATAATAATAATAATAATAATGCTTCAATAGTTTTACACACTCAGGGAAACAGACCAACGAAATTTACACCTATTGGTACTTAATAACAAATATCACCCAACAAAATTGATTCTAACGTCAACAAAAAAACAAACCAAATATTATTCTCCCTTCCGGAAAAGAAAATTAGATCATTTACGATACTAATCTGAGATTAAGTCAAAGATATGTACAAAGAATATGTACTCAATCCACGGCGGAAATCCTTCCAGGGTTGTACTTGAGGGCAAATATTACCTCGACTTGATAATTTTGTCACTTAAAGTAACAGGTTAGTAGTCCACTGCCGCTATTTACATCATAGTAATTATTTCTGTCTCAGCTACTAGATCTATCAAAATGTTCATCGCTCATGAACTGTAAACCGTACAAAATGAACAATGCAGTTCGTTAAATTAAGCCTGAAACATACTGAAAGCATTTTTTTCTATTATCACTGCACGGCAATTCTTTTACAGAAATAAAAATAAAATTAATACAATTATTTATACTGGAGGTTCAAACATACAACCCCTCCCCCCAACCAGATATGAGCCTAAAATCTTTAACATTTATATTTTTTTAAGTGCAATACAACAAAAGACTACGAAAAGTTCAAATATCTGGCAAGTGTTTATGACAAATTTCTTGGGACAACGTTTCAAATGAATTGCATACTGAGATTTTTAATACAGCAGAACATAAACTTAGTATGAAATAAGGGTTATGATGGGAGTAATACAGATTTACCCAAGCTTTCTTAGTCAAAATGACAGATCATTGAAACAAAGTGAACCAAAGTAATTCCATATTACTACTGTGGGCATATTCACGTTTGTTTAGAGTACATTTCATTACCTGGGTAATCTTCAGAACGAAAAACATTGCCTATTTCTCAAAACAAAACAAGTTAATTCTTAAACAGGACATATTCTGTTCATAAATAATGTTGGACATAACTTACCTTGGTTGGATCCCCAAACGATTGCGGTGACTCATGCCCAGTCAATAAGCAGTGTGTTCAAATTTCATTCTTGAATACTGTGAAGATGAAAGTGTCAAAGCAATGTGTCGAAGTAGAGAGAAAAAAACAACACAAAGAACCTATTCCACGAAAGCACTTAAATATTAAAAATTAACACTAATAAAGTCTATTGAGCCTGTTCACACATTAGTGGGTTAGTAAACGCACACAATTCTCTAATAAATCAAACGGGACGCAAGACGACGAGGTCTGTCACCCCTCCCACGAAGAACCATGAACCAGCCCCCCCACTCGAACAAAAAAGATCGTGAAAAATAGCTGCATAAATGTTACACAGCGTCTGCCAATGCAAGTATATGTGGCAACACAATTTCAACCGTAACTCAAAATAATTCATAAACGGAAATAAACAAAACCATTGAACGCCGCCGCATCAGTAATCCAGAACAATGGTTTCCGACACTCACGGCATTAGCTTCGACCGAGCTACACAAAGCGACTGAAGTTTCATTCTTGAGCCACCAAACAGCAGGTAATTGGCAGCGCTAGCATCAACCAAAGCTTGGCCGGTAGGAGCGCTAACGTACAGACGCAAGTTCAAGCCATCTGCAGCCGCACGGTGCTACCAATATCAGAGCACAAAGATGGTTTTGTACGCAGCGAAAAGGGCAATGAAATTAAGAAACTAACAGTTAAACGAGACATGAAAATAAAGTAAGGAAATGTTCCCAGAAGCCATCACAATATGCAATAGTAGTTGAATATCTACAGACAGGAAAGCAATATAAGTACACGAACAGGAAGATTTTTATGTTGTCAGCAATTGCGTGTTATTTTCATACATTTAAATTGATTTCTATACATTTCCAGTGCCGTCTTGAACTGCCCTTAGTCCTGCGGATATTGTGCGAAAATATGAAAGAACATTACACTTTTGATTCAATGCAAAGTGAGACAACCCAACACCCGTCTCTTAAACTATCATGCAGCTGTTACGCAATGAAATGTCGGATGAAAGATGATGATTGTCTATATCTCATAATTTCAGCATAACATCGTACTAAATTAATAGCTCAAAAGTAACAAGTAGTACTACCATCATGTTCTGATGTTTAAATTACAGTGTAACGAAGCAAGTGGCCGTGAGTTTAGGGTCGCGCAGCTGTGACTTTGCATTCGGGAGATAATAGGTTCGATCTCCACTGTCGGAAGTCCTGGAGCTGGTTTTCCGTGGTTTCCCATGTTCACACCAGGCAAATGCTGGGGGTTGTACCGTAATTAATGCTACGCCCGCTTCCTTCCCACTCCTAGCTCTTTCCTATCCCATCGTCGCCATACGTCTTAACTGTGTCGGTGCGACGTAAAGCAAAATAAAACAAAAAATACATTGTGGATGACAGTCATTTTGAACATAGCTCCCATATTCATTCCAGCTACTTAGAAAGATGCTTTGCAAGATAAAAATAGAACAATTGCACACACGAACATTGAAACAAGTAAAACTCGGGATAAAAATACACCATTCTCATTTTAAGTAGGCGGCCTACACGTGCAGTACTCGGGAGATGGGGTGTGTCTCAGACGGTAGAGCGCTGGTTTTCTAATTCGAAGTTGGTGGGTACGATCTAGGCTCGTCCGGTGGTATTTGACGGTGCTCAAAATACTTCGGCAAATTACAGTAGATAGATCGATAATTGATCTATCCTGGCAAAGTTAACCAGTATAAAAATTAGGTAGATAACTAACTGATTACATATTATTGTTTAGATTGGTAGATTTTCATTTCCTTGGCGTCTTCAAAAACCTAAAAATAATTTGAAATGCGTAGAACCATTATCATTATTATTGTTAGTTTTTATGAAAACACGCATCATCAATCGTGGCTTAGCGTTATTATATCAATATGTTAATATTAACCCGAGATCTATACGGAAGTTTGAATATGAAAATAACAATGCTTAAGATTATTATTTATTTAGCGTATTTTAGCGCTTTGTGGCGCCTCCATAATCCTTTATTTATAAATGCGAATGTTTCCTCTTCTGCTTCGATATCTCCTACATTAAAGTTGTAAAACACTAGGCCTAACAGCTTCCTCTGTTGACCAGTGGTAGAATGTCGGCCTCCCGATACCCGGCGGAAGTAGTCTGATTTTAGAAGGACGGGCACTCCATGTCATGATACATTCGGTGTTTACCCAACAAAACGTAAAAGTCTGCAAACGGTCGTCCAATTAACCCTTAACTACTGACGTGAGGTACCTGGGATAATTCAGTAATGTGTGTTTTATTACAATACGTAGTTTATGTATCAAAATTAATACTTTGACATTTTCTAACCCATATTTCTGTAGTGGTCCATGGGACCTCACGTCAGTAACTACCCACAAAATGTTAACGTCCGTATTTAAGGGTTAAGTTCCAGTCTCTCAGCTTCCTGATAGAGAAAAATGAAGCGTAGAAATTGACTCGCAGAAAGTATAAATGATGTCAAATCTAAATAGCACCGAGCAAGTTGGCCTCGCGGTTAGGGTCGCGCAGCTGCGAGCTTACAATCGGGAGATAGAGGACTCGAACCTCACTATTGGCAGCCCTGAAGATGGTTTCCCGTAGTTCACACCAGGCTTTCATCCACGGCCGCTTTCATCCTGCTCCTAGCCTTTTTCAATCCCCTCGCCGTAAGACCCATCTGGGTCGATGCGATGTAAAGCCAATTGAAAAAATAATACAGAGTAGCTTCACCAGTGCTACATGAGATGCTTTCTTACCTCTCCAGCACTTCCATTTTTTAATGCTATTTGTTCGACCTAGTAAGATCTTTTCCCCTACTTGCACCACATGTGAGGAACCTGCGTGTATTTTGTAAATGGCGGAAGTGTAAAGTGTTGAATGTGAGGAAAGGAACGTATGGCACAAACACCCAGTTCCCAGGCCAGGGATATTAATCATTTACAATTAAAAACCCCTGACCCGGCCGGGAATCGAACCCAGGGTCGCCGGGTGACAGGCGGACGCTTAGCCCCCTACACCGCGAGGCCGGACCCACCACTTTCATACTTATCCTAATTTATCCATCACGGCTGGGGATGTTCTTAAACTAAACACAAGTATTCTTTTAACTGCCCCTGTAGGACTTATATTTAATGCTAAGAAGAACTTACCCCCAAAGTGGTCGAAATTTAGCAATGAGAATTTTGATAATCAATTATTTTGTAACGTAAGTGGCAAATCATTTACATGCTAGAAGTCATTAACTAAAATAAAAATTCTGGGAAAATATAATTTCGAAAGTTCCAAGGTATCATATTTAGTCTCACGTAGTGATGATGGCCATTTAATGTCTCTATGCTTAAAGAAAAATCACAAAATGAAGTAATATCCTGTTCCTTTTGTGTCATTCTAGCCCTATGCGAAGATTTTTTTTTTTTTTTTGCTAGTTGTTTTACGTCGCACCGACACAGACAGGTCTTATGGCGACTATGGGACACGAAAGGCCTAGGAATGGGAAGGAAGCGGCCGTGGCCTTAATTAAGGTACAGCCCCAGCATTCGCCTGGTGTGAAAATGGTAAACCACGAAAAACCATTTTCAGGGCTCCCGACAGTGGGGTTCGAACCCACTATCTCCCGGATGCGAGCTCACAGCTGCGCGCTCCTAACCGCACGGCCAACTCGTCCGGTATATGCAAAGACAAATGTCAGCGATTTCCTAAAGACTGTGTTCTGTGAAGCAATTATTGTAATTGTAAAATTACTGATTACGTGTTGAAAAAGTAATTTGTAAGAAGTTCTTTCTTCATCAGTTTATCCTCCAGCGTTGGTTTTTCTCTCGGACTCAGCGAGGGATCCCACCCCACCTCTACCGCCTCAAGGGCAGTGTCCTGGAGCGTGAGACTCTGGGTCTGGGGGATACAACTGAGAAGGAGAACCAGTGGCTCGCCCAGGCTGCTTCACCTGCTATGCCGAACAGGGGCCTTGTAGGGGGATGGGAAGATTAGAAGGGACAGACAAGGAAGAGAAAGGAAGCGACCGTAGCCTTAAGTTAGGTACCATCCCAGCATTTGCCTGGAAGAGACGTGAGAAGCCACGGAAAACTACTTCGAGGATACCTGAGGTGGGAATTGAACCCCCTGTTCACAGCTGACATACCGAGGCTGAGGGGACCCCGTTCCAGCCCTCGTACCACATTTCAAATTTCGTGGCAGAGCCGGGAATCGAACACGGGCCTCCACAGAGGCGAGTTTGTAAAAGGTTGATTGAGTAAAATATTTCTCAGGTAACTGTAACTCAGCGCAATTACTTTTTTCTTGTATTTTTCCCACCTCTGCATTTATATAAGGCCACCCACATAATTTCTGAGCCCCCTAATAAATCAAGATGGCGGGTTCCCTCTCCATCAACTTCATCATAAAGTACGAAATAAAATCTGTACAATGAAAATTGGTACAAACGTAAGGATGGTAATTCGCCCGTCGGATGGCGACGTTAAACAATGAGCAGACCCCTTGGTGTTATTCGACACCGGATTTCACCCTCTCCCTTTCTCATTATAACCATCCTAGTCCGACTCCATGGCTAAATGGTTAACGTGCTGGCTTTTGAACACAGGGGTCCCGGGTTCGATTCCCGGCAGGGTCGGGAATTTTAATAATCATTGGTTAATTTCGCTGGCTCGACGACTGGGTGTGTGTGTGTCGTTTTCATCACCATTTCATTCTCATCACGACGCGCAGGTCGCCTACCGGAGACAAATCAAAAGACCTGCACCTGGCGAGCCGAACATGTCCTCGGACACTCCCGGCACTAAAAGCCATACGCCATTTCATTTCATCACCATCCTACGTCCAGACGCGCAGGCGTCAAATAGAGAAAACTACATCAGGCGAATCGAACATAACCACGGACACACTCAGTACTAAAATACGGTTGTTATAATAATAATAATATACAAGATTTTTTCCAAGGCGTTTCTAACACGAGAAGGAGCCTCCGTGGCTCAGACGGCAGCGTGTCGGCCTCTCACCGCTGGATACCGTGGTTCAAATCCCAGTCACTCCATGTGAGATTTGTGCTGGACAAAGCGGAGGTGGGACAGGTTTTTCTCCGGGTACTCCGGTTTTCCCTGTCATCTTTCATTCCAGCAACACTCTCCATTCTCATTTCATAGCATCTATCAGTCATTAATAAATCACTTTGGGAGTGGCGACCCCATCGTACTAATAGCCTATATCTGCTTCATTCATTACTGGACAGTCAACTTGAAAAATATCAGACAGGCTTGCATACTCCAAAATGAGAAACCGCAAAGTGGTCGTCACCTTTGTTGATTTTCGGAAGGCTTACGACTCCGTTGATAGAGAAACAATACAATTCTCCAGAAACTGGGATTAGACGACAAAACTCGCAGATTCATTCTAGAAACCTTGATAAACGCCCATTCCAAGGTTACATTTAGAGGCGAGGTCTCGGAAAGCTTCGAGATAAAAAGAGGAGTGAGTCAAGGGGATGGACTTTCCCCACTTCTCTTCAACTGTGTCCTTGAAAAGGTTGAGAGAGAATGGCGCAAAGAACTGACCAAACTGGGTGTCCAGAGTAGGATATAGGCCTTCCTGGATCATATCATAAGAAGGAAGGAAGGAAGGAAGGAAGGAAGGAAGGAAGGAAGGAAGGAAGGAAGGAAGGAAGGAAGAGCTGATTGTAGACTGCCTGGCCTTTGCTGACATGGCACCGATTGCCGATTCACTGGATACAGCAACAATGCAGGTCAATATTGCCTCAAAAGACAGGCAGCTAAAGCGGGCCTTCAAGTGTCGTTGAAGAAAACGGAGTTTTTCACCAACATCAAAGAAACTAGCAGAGAGATACTACTAGAACGGGGAAAAAATCAAGAAGACTGAGTAATGTAAGTTGTGATAGTACATATATCACACCTCCGAATTATATGTAGAAGGTAGAGATATTATTGTCAGTATTCGATTTATTATTATTATTATTATTATTATTATTATTATTATTATTATTATTATCGGTATTTCATTTGTATGTTTTGTCATTTATATTTATAAGCTGGAAGATATCCACATATGTAGGTATGAATAATTTGTTTTGCATGAGTGGGAAAACATTGCTTTAATAACTCTGGTAATTTGAATGAGTCATATGGCTGCCCCAGTGCTTGTTGTGATGTACTTGTGTCGGGAAATTCATGAGTCATGTATATATCCCAGCCTGATGAGATGAGCTTGTTGTTGTATTAGGAAAGTTTGGTGATTCATGGAATATACCCCAGAGTTTGTTATTGTCTTGGGAGGAAGAAGTAGTTCAGGGCTTGGTCTTGAGAAGAGGACCACCCATGATTGGCTAGCAAGCACCAATCCAGACGTAGCATCTGAGAGGAGGGGGATGTTGATGTCTATAAAGGTTGATGATACGGCGGCAACCAGGACATTGTAAGAGACATTGTAAGGGTGATTGTAAAGGTGAAGGTAAAGGAACGAGAAGGAAGATAACTACAACTACAACTGACGCACTGTACGGGAAGGAAGTGGTGCTGATACACGGTACTGGAGTGACACGGCTGCAATGGACTGGACTTCAAACGTTCGTGGAGCGTAGTCTTGTTATGTTCGTGGAAAGTGGTTGATTGTGGAGAGTGCTTGCGCATTAAGTATTGTAGCACTTGTGGCGGCCTAGCATTATATGTTGGTGAAAGCTATCTCAGACTTTCCATAAATTTATATGTTGAGGATCGACAGACGTGTGTATATATCTTCACAACAAGTGTTAAAATATGTGAACACAGTAGTACAAGGTACAGTATCTATGTGATGTGATAACTGCCGATTATGAGAATCGGTAAGTCGAATTGATATAGAGACAGTGAAGGGTATTTATCTTCATACATGTACATTGTTCATCGGATCATCTACAAATGGTAGCTTAGTTCTCGCTTTCGTTTTCCCACGATTTTCATTATTATTGTTGTTGTTGTAAATATGGAGTCTTCTAGCAATATTTTATGTGTGTATTATATGTATAATGTTGTATGTTGATGAGGTGCTCATGCACGGAATTTGTTCAGAATATAGTTAGCTATTTTAGAATCAGTGTTATTGATGAACCTAGGTGCAGTTCCTACCTAATTAGTCGTTTTCAGGAGGTTAGGTAAGGCCTGCAGCAGATGTACCAGTACGCAGCATAATGTACACGCCCTGGGATATACAGTTTATCATGCTCTTATCTAAATTCGAGGGATCCATTCTGGTGAACTCTGGCGCCCATACTACGGACATTTCGGTTAATTATGCTTATTAATTTTATTAAGTTTTTGAGTAATTTTATTTATATATTTTTATTCATAATTTATTTATTATTATCATCAAAAAAGTTACAAAGTATCTAATAATAATAACAACAATAATAATAATTGTTATTGGCTTTACGTCCCACTAACTACTTTTACGGTTTTTGGAGACGCGAAGGTGCCGGAATTTGGTCCCACAAGTTTTTTTACGTGCCAGTAAATCTGCCGACACGAGGCTGACGTATCTGAGCATCTTCAAATACCACCGGACTGAGCCAGGATCGAACCTGCCAAGTTGGGGTCAGAAGGACAGCGCCTCAACCGTCTGAGCCACTCAGCCCGGCAATTTAATTTAAGTACCTCGGTGAATGGATTGACCCCAACGTATGAGAAAGAGCATCATTATCCATGAGAGTCAACAAGTTGGAACTGGCCTATGGACTGACAAAGAACACTTATAACAAAAAATGCTTGTCACGCAATCTGAAACGGAAGCACTACACGTGAGTCAAACGACCAGAAGCTCTGTATGCCATAGAGTGTCTTTCATTGTACCGAAGAGGTCTGATGGAGAAAGTGGAAGTCAGAGAGAGGAGAATTCTCAGGAAGATCGTAGGTCCGGTAAAGGAAGATGAAGAATTTCGTAAACGGCACAATTCCGAGCTCTACGAACATATAGAGAGGCTCTCTGATTGTGCTAGGGAAAGGAGAGTAGCTTTCTATGGTCATATAGTAAGACTGCCTTCCAAATACTAACCAATCGCCTGTTCACCTTCTGGCAGAAGTAGAAGATTCGTACCACTTGGCTGACAGAAACTGAAAAGGACATTGAACTGGGAATATCAGATATCCAATATAGACGGTCTGTACGACATAGCCTGAAAGAAGTTCATGGATTTCAGGAAAAACCCTAAAAGAAAGGTACTCCCTGGACAGATGAAAGAAAATGCGACAATACAGGGCAAAGATCGAAGCCCAAAAAGTAGTCTTATTAGAACCAATAATAATAATATTAATAATTGCATTCATGGAGATATTTTGGGAGGATAAGGAGGAGAAAACCATCAGGACAACGAAGAAGTTCGAACGCGCTCTTTGAATGGGCATAACGAAGAAATAAATAATAATAATAATAATAATAATAATAATAATAATAATAATAATAATAATAATAATAATAATAATTTTTCATTTAGGGGAATTTCTGTGAGATCATGTAGCGATTTATACGAAAAGTCAAAAGGAAATTATGAATGTTAAAGTCAAGAAAAGAGTTATTGACTCTGATCACCACTTATCTCTAATCAAAGTCAAATTTCAACATAACAGACCCAAAATCAGAACAAACAGGAAACTGCGAATCGACCCGGAACATCTTAAAGAAAACTCGGACTCCTTTATTGCAAATATCTCCAACCAGAATCCATCCAACCGGTTAAAACTCAAAGAAGTATTTGTAGAAGCTTCCAAACGTATAGGTATCCCTCCCAGGAAACGCAAACGCATATGGTGGAATGAAACCTGTGACAAGGCCATAGAACTTAGAACGAGAGCCTGGAGAGATTCGAATTCCCATAAAACTGGAAAACCTTGGCAGAATTTCATTAAGATCCAGAAAGAAACCTCAAAAATCATCATATGTGAGAAACGCAAATATAATCACAGAAGATTGGCAGAAATTGAACTGGAATTCACAAGAAATGACACACGAAACTTTTACAGAACTTTCAGAGAAGAAATATCAAATTACCATGCCTTTATTTCAAACGTCCGGATGGAACTATAGAAACAAACAACCAGTAAAACTGCAAACTGTTAGCAAAGCATTTTCAGAAACGTTTAAACTTTGAATCTCCTGGAGAACAACTCACCTTTGAAAAACCCACACCAAATCCAGATTCAGAACCACCTACGTTAGAAGAAATCAAACAAATTATCAGTGAACTGAAAAATAACAAAGCTCCAGGTGAGGACGGTATAATTGCCGAAATGTGGAAAATTGGTGGTGAAAGTTTTGCCTCGAAACTTCATGCTATTCGCTGCGATATCTGGATCACGGAAAAAATTCCTGAGGGCTGGAAATGTGCACTAATTCAGCCACTGCACAAAAAAGGTGATAAAACTAACATCAACAACTATAGAGGTATCCCCTTGGTATCAGTTACCTACAAAATATTCTACAAAGTTCTCCTGAGGAGACTTGAAAGACAAATAGATCACCTCATTGGAGAATACCAGGTAGGTTTCAGAAAGGGCAGATCATGCAAAGAACAAAATACTCAATCTCAAAACTATCTTATAAATGCGCAAAACTAGACAAACAGTGATCTTCTTCGTAGACTTTAGAAAAGCACATAACTCCATAGACCGACAGACACTTCTCAAAGTACTCGAAGAAAAACAAGAGAACTGATCAGACAAATATTAACTGACACTACTTCCGAAGTCCGACTCGTTGGCTGAATGGTCAGCGTACTAGCCTTCGGTTCAGGGGTCCTGGGTTCGATTCCTGGCAGGGACGGGGATTTTAACCTTCATTGGTTAATTCCAATGGCTCGGGGGCTGGGTGTTTGTGCTATCCCCAACATCCCTGCAACTCACACACCACACGTAACATTATCCTCCACCAGAATAACACGCAGTTACTTACACATGGCAGATGCCGCCCACCCTCATCGGAGGGTCTGCCTTACAAGGGCTGCACTCGGCTAGAAATAGCCACACGAAATTATATATTACTATTTCCAAAGTTAAAATCTTAGGAGAAATATATGAGCCTTTTGATGTCAACACAGGGGTTCGACAAGGAGATGGACTGTCACCTCTCTTGTTCAATCGTGTTCTAGCAAAAGTAATCATAAACTGGGAAAAAGAAGTTAAAGGAATAACTCTTGATAGACAACTGAAAAACAGAATTCACCTGCGGTGTCTAGCTTGACAGACGATCTGCTAATTCTTTATAAACCGAGCAAGTTGCCGTGCGGTTAGGGTCGCACAGCTGTGAGCTTGCATTCGGGAGATACTGGGTTCGAATCCCACTGTCGGCAGCCCTGAAGATGGTTTTTCGTGGTTTCCCATTTTCACACCAGGCAAATGCTGGGGCTTTTCCTTAATGAAGGCCACGGCCGCTACCTTCCCAATCTCCCACCCTTCCGACGCCGAAAACCTTCGATGTGTTAGTGGACGTTAAACAAATAGCAAAAAAAAAAAAAAAAAAAAATCTAATATCAGGCAAGAAGCAATCCACTCTCTCGAAAACCTACATGAAATTGCAGCCAAAACAGAACTTCAAGTATCATATGAAAAACTCAGTATATGGAAGGAACCTCTCGGTTTCTAGATGGGCAAGCTATGATGACTAAATTTGGACAAATTTCTCAATTAAATAAATTTAAATACCTTGGAGAAATCATTCAACCTTCTGGATTAAATAGTGAAGCAAATAAGGAGAGAATTACTAAATTACAGAAAGCATACCGAATCACTTGGAACACATAACAAAACATCATTATCTCGGAAAACAAAACTAAGATATTATAATATAGATATTATAATATAGTAATAAAACCTGAAGCATTATACTCATCGGAAACTTTAAGCATTGGCGGTAGATCACTCATAAAAGATATAGAAAAAAGGAAAGAAAAATGTTACGGAAAATTTTCGGCCCAGTCTGCACAGAGGGAGTGTGGATGGAAAGGAAATATCATTAAATTTATTGCTATACTGAAAAAAAACTCAGACACTATCAGGAAAAGGAGGTTGAAATTCTATGGTCACATTCTCAGAATGGACAATGATAGACTGACCAAAACAATTCTAAATCTTTCCCCCACACTGAAAGTCAAGAAAAACTGGCTGAATGAAATAGAATCAGATCTTCAGGAAATAAACATCAACTAGGGAACTGTGAAGAACCGATCTGCTTTCAGGACACTGATTAATAATCATTGATTTGCGAATCCAAAAGCTAGAACTAGTAAAACCTGGACAGAAGAACGTGAGAATAATTCCAGTGAGAGGATGAAGAGATTTTGGGAAGAGAAGAAAGCAAAATAAGTTGAAGCGTGCTCCTCAGTTTGGCATAAAATGTAATAATAATAATACTAATAATAATAATAATAATAATAATAATTATTATTATTATTGTCAGCTGGTTCGAGTCCCGTTAGTGAAAAATGTGAGAATGTTGGCCGACAGAGTAGGAGAGGTGGTGGTATACAATTTATAATCACTAGATTGCGTGTCGAAAGCTTCCAATCAATTCCAAACCTCTCCGCAGTATTCATAAAAGGAGTGTCCGGCTCCATGGCTAAATGTTTAGCGTGCTGGCCTTTGGTCACAAGGGTCCCGGGTTCGATTCCCGGCAGGATCAGGAGTTTTAACCATCATTGGTTAATTTCGCTGGCACGGGGCTGGGTGTATATATCGTCTTCATCATCATTTTATCCTCATCATGACGGGCAGGTCGCCTACGGACGTCAAATCAAAAGACCTGCACGTGGCGAGCCGTGCATGTTCTCGGACACTCCCGGCACTAAAAGCCATACGCCATTTCATTTATAAATGGATTTGGCGGTATACAACATTGTTGGTGATGGTTCGTCCGTTGTAACACTTGGTGTTATTCGACAAAAGTAGGCTATGTGCCGACACCGGATTTCACACTCTACCTACTTCATTTGTCACTATCATCCTACATCCAGAAGCGCAGGTCATCCCATAGGGGTCAAATAGAAAGATTTGCACGAGGCGTACCAAACACTTCCACGGGCACTCTCGAATTTAAAATACGCTAAGTGAATAATAATGATAATTATGGATCTTAATAATAATAATAATAATAATAATAATAATAATAATAATAATAATAATAATAATAATAATAATTGTACGGGCGGTACACCTCCACTCCGCTAATTTAAAATGTGCGCCTGTTGAAACTCCTCTGCTGGAGGAAGTCTGAACTTTATGGACAGTATTAATTTTCAAGTTTCTCAGAAGATGTCTCTATCTGGAAATTTTGGAGTTTTTGAACTGTGTCATTTTCGACGTATTTTTGTTTTGCTTGTAGTAAGAAGTGTGAACTTTCTCTTCTAGAGGACATTACTGAAGATCAACAATAGTGCACCCTAGTGCGGAGTGAAAGAACTATTTTTTTTTTTGGAGAAGTTCTTATTTCAAAAGTTTGTTTCTTGTTAAATTTCTTTCTGTTATTGTTTAAGTTGGCTGTATACCCCTCTTTTTCCCCTTGTTTTAGATTTATCCAATCCCGAATTTCTTTTAGTAATTTCCGACCAATCCGATGTATCTTCCCCCAACTTGGATATGTTTCTGTACCCTAGCCAATAAAGTGATTGTGGGCGGGTGTTCTCTTCCCTAAAACGCCTAGAACCTTCCGCGAGAGTATTTAAACTGCTGATTTTTGGGTCTCCGGGCCACTTCTGTTCCATCTTTCAGTGTGTAAAGTACATAGCAGGGGGCGGGAAGCGCCTCTTTCTTCTCCAGCTGTTCAACACCAGGTAATGGCCTCTTAATAACTTCTTTTCTTGCTAGGTGGGCAGTTTAACTCTCGGAGCGGGTTCGAAGCGTTTCCACCATGTAACCTTTTCCTAAAATGTAACCAATCTTTTCATCTATTCTCTTTTAAAGCTGCATATTGGGATAGAGAGTGCTAACCCTCTCGAGCTCCCACTCACATTGTTTTGAGGTGAACTTATTTTCTCAACCTATTCTTCGTTAACGTAAAACAAATTGCTCTTTTCTAAAGTCACCTCTGTAGTATGGGATTAGCCCTTGCATTAGTGGCCTAGAGCCAGATTAGGTTTTAAAAACAAGTGTATGAGGAGTGCAGTTCGCCTCCTCTCAAATTGTTATTTTAGAGGTCATGTAATTGCCCCTTTTCATTTAATAGGTTGGGTATTTTACCCCTGTGTCTATGTCCAGTGAGGACAACTCGAAGGTGGAGTTTGGTGTGGCCTTTGAGAGGCTTAAAGTTGAGAGCGTGTGGCTCTTTTGAAAATTGAGTGTTGTATGCCTCGTGGAGGCTTTTCAGTGTAAATTGGAGCAAGGCCTCCTAGGCATGAATGGAGTTTTCTGCCCCTCTGTTGAAACTTGTGTTTGGGGTAAAACTGAGCTGATTGTCCAAGCATTGTGAAGTCAGGGCGCGAAGCCCAAATCCTGTAAATATTGTAACTACCCTTTGGACTTGCTACTTTGTACCTGCCAGGCTTATTATTTCTTTGTTTTTGAAAAGAAAATATAACCTTGTTAAATTTTACATTAACTTTGATTCCGTAGTTTGAGACCCGTTCACGCCCGTACCTTCTTTCACGCATAACTACCACAAAAACACGGTAACAAGTGGTAGCAGAGCGTGGTTGAATGGGTCTCAATTTAGCCCTTTTTGACGGTTAAACATTGTTTTATTCCGAACTCTAACAATTTTCTCAGTTGCTGGATTTTTTTTTTGAGTTTTTCAAAATTGTTCTGTCATCATGCCCGGACCTCGCGATGTTCTCCATCTTAACTATTTGCGCAAAGAGGAGTTGATATATGAGTTAACTATTAGAAATGTGCAATCTGGAGGCACGGTTGCAGTAGACACAAACAAGCTTAGAGAGTCCCTTGAATTGCCTATTTCAATCCCCACCTTGGGAGAGAAAGAAGTTGACGACTCTCTTTCCACGATCGTCGAGAATATTACTGGGCTAGCATCTGTAGTTAGTTTTTTTGATGAAAATGATCCTTCTCCTAATCAATTTAAGCGTGTGCAAGCCAGGCTATATCACTTTTCAAATAGAGTTAATGATCTGTTGTCTCTGAAGTTGAATGACGTTCAGAGGAAGGAAGCTAGTACGCTGCTTGAAAACATTTCTGAATTATCTAGCAAGGTCACTCAATTGTTAACTGGGGAGGTTCCTCCCAAAACTGACCAACCCGTCACGGTGAATGTAGGTAGCGAGGAAGAGCCTCATAAGGGATAAGTCAATAGGAAAACCATTGCTGCTCAAACAACCTCTGCCCCATTGGACGAGTCTGAACGCCGTAACTCATTAAATAATGTACGTTCTGAATTAACTTCCTTGCCATTGAAACCTTTACCTACTATGTCACCCGGGTTTAGTAGCTTGCCTCATCCATTGGCAATGTTGCTCAGAGGTATCTCTAAGTTTTCCGTTAATACCACCAGTGACGTAATTTCATTTTTAAGATTTCTAGTTGAATTTCAGGATCATGCCCTTGTTTTTTCTCTTTCTCCATGTCAAATTTTGCAAATTATCTATCCGTATGCTATTGGTATTCTCTCTGATAAAATCGTAAGAGCCATTGCCGAGCAATCATCTATTGAGGATTTCCATGCCCACTTGCTAGCTAACTTCATCCCTGCTAGGGCCAGGTCCTCCCTTATTCAGAAGTACTATTATCGGGTACAGCGCTTGGATGAAAACTTGGCAGACTTCATCCAAGATATTAAGTTTTATACTAGGGTGTTTGCTCTTCATTTCCCTGAGGATCAGATTGTACAAGCTATTGTGGAAGGGATTTCACCACCCTACAGGTCATATTTGTGTTTCGCGGCGTGCCCGCAAACTTTCTCGGAACTTGAAGCATTGGCCGTCTCAGCGGAAGGAGTTAGATACGCCGATTCTTTGCGTGTAGCGAAAGAACCCCCGCCTTCCTTTAGTAATACTCGGCCTCCACCTCGCCGATCAGTCACCCCTCGTAAATGTTATGCTTGTGGGTCGCCTGACCACCTGCGCAATAAGTGTCCACTGATCAAGTCGAGTGGGACAAGTAATGGGGCTGGTTCATCACAAGGCTGTTTTAAATGTGGGGCTTTCTCACATATCGCCAAGAATTGCCAAATTCGAATAGCACCCCCTCCTGCTCAACTTCTGGTGCAAATTCCACCTATGCCAATAATAAAAAGTGACTAGTGGCTTCGGCTGAGTCGACTAATCCATCTTCCCGAGACTCAGCCCCTAGTAAACAGGTTGTAAATTCAGGGAACGAGCAATTTTCAAATGCATCTTTTGAATGTCCCAAAGAGTGTCTTAGGATTGCGGCGGATTCCCCCGCACCTATTCCTTTTCTTAAGATTGAGTTAAACAATGAGCCTATAACCGCTTTATTACATTCAGGCAGTGTCTGTTCGATTATTTCGGCTGAATGGTATTCTAAATTGAAATCTGTTTGTAAACTACCTGACTATGTCTCATCTCCTGTTCTATATGTTTCGGCTAATTCATCTCCATTAGAAATTCTAGGTTCCTTACTGGTCAAAATTCGTATTTTTAAATTTACATGGAAAACCAAACTGTTTGTGGCTAAGCACTTGTCTTGCCCCATCATACTGGGAGCGGACTTCATTTCTCACACTGGTCTTGTGCTCGATCTTCAGAGTAAGTCGTGCACATTCAAATTTGCGTCCAATTGTAACATTCCCTTGTTAAAGTGTAATTCTGTATCATGTTCATCTATTTCGCCTACCCAGGATGAGATGTTGTTAGACCTTAGACATCTACCTGAGGAGCGGGCTGATAGTATTCGCAAATTGTGTCAGTCCTTTCCGGAGGTGTTCTCTGATACTCTTGGTGTTACTGACCTTATTGAATACAAAATTGAGGTCACGGATTCGATTCCTGTCCGTTTTCCACCTTATAGGCTATCTCCACCTAAAATGAAGGCTCTGAAAGAAATTATCGATCAGATGTTGAAGGATGGTATTATTAGGCCCTCTAAGTCAGCGTATTCTTCGCCTATTTTTCTAGTCCCGAAACCCCAAGGGGGCTTCAGGCCTGTCATTGATTACAGGGCTCTCAATCGGAAGGTGGTGTTACAATCTGTGCCCCTTCCCGACCTTCATTCTTGTTTTTCATGGTTTCGTAAGGCCAAGTTCTTTACTATCTTGGACTTGAATCAGGCCTATAATCAAATTCCCCTTGCCGAAGAGTCTAAACACCTTACAGCGTTTGCAACGGACTGGAATTTATATGAATACAACCGCGTGCCTTTCGGGCTCCCCACGGGAGCAGCTGTACTCACTAGGCTGCTAGATAGGGTCTTCTCCGACATCAAATTTGAATACTTGTACCACTACTTGGATGATGTCGTCGTATTTTCGGAAACCTTCGAAGAACATCTAGATCATCTGCGAGAAGTTCTCAATCGCCTTCGTAAGGCTGGGTTAACTGTCAAGTTGTCCAAGGTTGCCTTTGCTAAGCCCTCTATGTCATTCCTAGGGCATATTGTGTCACCTGATGGTGTTGCAGTCGATCATTCGAGAACACAGGCCATCCGTGATTTTAAACCTCCCAAGGACATTAAAGGCATCGCCAGGTTTATTGGTATGGTGAATTTCTTCAGAAAGTTCATTCCTAACTTTGCTAATAGAGCAGCGCCCTTAAACCTTCTTCGTAGGAAAGGCATCAAATTCGAGTGGGGACCTTCTCAACAAGCCGCTTTTGAAGATCTTAAATTGGCTCTCTGTAATGCCCCTGTACTTGCTATGCCTGATTTCTCGAAGAAATTCATCATCCAAACTGACGCGTCGTCGTCAGCAGTAGCTGCAGTCCTTCTTCAAGAGACTGAACTAGGGAGGCGACCCATCGCCTATGCATCTAGGACCTTGTCGGCTCAAGAAGCCAAGTATTCCATCTATGAGCTCGAAGGTTTGGCAGTCTTATTCGCCTTAGAAACGTTCCGTCTCTATCTGGAACACGTCAAATTCGACCTGGAGACAGATAATCAAGCCTTAAGCTGGGTCTTAGGTAGGCCGCGTCGTACTGGTCGTATAGCCCGTTGGGCCATCCGTATTTCTGCCTTCCAATTCGATGTCAGGCATATCAGAGGTACCGAAAATGTTGTTGCTGATGGACTCAGTCGTGTGTTTTCTAACGACGTTGAGACCCATGAACCGGTCGACAGTTCATCACCTCCCGAGTCCACACTATCTGGTGTTAATGCCATCTTAACAGATGCTCCCATGCTTTTTAGGGATATTGAGAAATACCAACGTGAAGATCCGACGCTGGCTCCGATAATGGAAACCCTTTCTTCTGGGGAATATGTTGTCCCTTATGTTCTGAGGAATGGTGTTCTATGTTGCCCATCGAGGCATGATAAGATGATGAAAGTTGTCGTTTCCGCTGTTCTTGTACCTATGATCTTCAAGTATTATCATGAGACCCCATTAGGAGGGCATCTGGGTATCTTTAAAACTCGTGAAAAGATTCGTGAAATGTTCATCTGGAAAGGTATGGACGGTGAAATCCGTGAACTTGTAAAAGCTTGTAAATCTTGTTTGCTCAGTAAACCCACCATGTCCACCAAGGTAGGCCTTTTGTCTTCGCATCAAGCGTCGCGCCCCATGGAACGCCTGTATATTGATTATGTAGGACCCTTCCCCCAGTCAAAGGGAAATGCTAACAAGTTCATCTTTGTATGCGTAGATGGCTTTACTAGATTTTCCTGGTTATTTCCGACTAAGCTGGCTACCGCTCAGTCTACCATTACTTGCTTAAATTCTATTTTTGCTTCTTTTGGTCCGTGCCAATATATTGTATCTGATAATGCTAAGGCTTTTACATCTAATTTATTTCGTAAATTCTGTTTTGACTTGTCCATCTCTCATGTAACTACTTCTGCTTATTACCCTCAACCATCTCTGGCTGAACGAGTTAACCGTAATCTCAGGTCCGCACTTATTGCCTATCATCATGAAGATCATTCCAGGTGGGACACGTCCCTGCATTGGTTAGCTTTTGCTTTGAATTCGGCGGTTCATGAATCACATAAATTTACTCCAGCCTCGTTGATGTTCAAGTTTGTTCCCAACACGCCGCTCTCTAACCTCTGGTCTCTGAGTGACATTCTACCCGAGACAATAGATCCGGACAACATTAAAGATCTTTGGAAGAAGGCTAAAGCCAATCTTAAAGTGTCTCATGAAAAGGTTAGGGAAAGGTATGATCGTGGACGGAGACCCACCCCTTTGAAGGTAGGTGACCAAGTTATGGTCAAGAACTTTGTTCCCGCGGGCAAGCTTGCCCCCAGATTTCATGGGCCTTGTATCATTCTCGATTTTCTTACGCCGGTTACATTGTTAGTAAGCAATCCAGCCACCGAGAGGATATTTAGGGTTCACCTGTCCCAGGTGAAACCGGTGTAAATTTTGTGTCAACTTGCTTCACATAATTTGATAGGAATATGAAGGTTATATTTTTTTTGAGTTTCCACTCTTAAGGCATTCTGCTCCTTCTATTTTGTTTTATACGTAAGCATTTTTTGTAAAACCTTCCCCGATCCGTTAAACTGCCATTCTGTCCTTACCATGGCCATTACCACGCTCCCGTCTCCTGCTATACACACTGTGGCTTGCTTAGATTAAATGCCATGGATATTTGCACGCCGCTGGCCCCTCTACCTCTCCAACAAGCCTGTGCCCTCAAAAAAATGATGATGGTCCAACAAAATTCTGCCGCCTAGTTTTAATGTTTCAGTGCCCCCGCAGCCGCGCGGCGCCGTGCCGCGACTGGGTTTGAGGAAGGGCCCCCTCGGCCCCAGCGAGGACGACATGTGCACGGCGAGCCGGAGCTCTCCTCCCGGCCTAGGCTGATGTGCGGCGCACGACCTGCTACTTGTCCGCAGCCTGTATATGTTCACCGCGGGCGCGGCATGCTTCAACACCTCTGCTCCCCTCATAGTGCGGGCGAGTGGTATCTCAGGGTACTTGAGGGGTCCGAGCGGCCTCCTTTGGACGCAAGCTGCAACGGCCGGTCTGGCCATCCAACTTCATCAACATCAACTACATGAACAGTTACTATAAGCAATGACTACACTTGGGAATTCAACAGCAATATTTGGTGGACATTGCAAAATTTTTCATCACTTTTAAGTATTAAAAGTTTATCTTCAGAATTCAACTTCTACAAACATAAAGACTGTACTTCACCTGCAACAACAAAATGTTGAAACTGAATCAAACCAAATTAAGAAAATCTTATAAATTTTTTTGGCAATTAATCTCCATATCTACATCAAAACTTGGACCTTGTTTTCAAACAAATTCATGTGTCACCCCGGGAGGAATTTTGGGGGGGGGGAGGTCTGTACCGGGCGGTACACCTCCACTCCGCTAATTTAAAATGTGCGCCTGTTGAAACTCCTCTGCTGGAGGAAGTCTGAACTTTATGGACAGTATTAATTTTCAAGTTTCTCAGAAGATGTCTCTACCTGGAAATTTTGGAGTTTTTGAACTGTGTCATTTTCGACGTATTTTTGTTTTGCTTGTAGTAAGAAGTGTGAACTTTCTCTTCTAGAGGACACTACTGAAGATCAACAATAGTGCACCCTAGTGCGGAGTGAAAGAACTATTTTTTTTTTTTGGAGAAGTTCTTATTTCAAAAGTTTGTTTCTTGTTAAATTTCTTTCTGTTATTGTTTAAGTTGGCTGTATACCCCTCTTTTTCCCCTTGTTTTAGATTTATCCAATCCCGAATTTCTTTTAGTAATTTCCGACCAATCCGATATATCTTCCCCCAACTTGGATATGTTTCTGTACCCTAGCCAATAAAGTGATTGTGGGCGGGTGTTCTCTTCCCTAAAACGCCTAGAACCTTCCGCGAGAGTATTTAAACTGCTGATTTTTGGGTCTCCGGGCCACTTCTGTTCCATCTTTCAGTGTGTAAAGTACATAGCAGGGGGCGGGAAGCGCCTCTTTCTTCTCCAGCTGTTCAACACCAGGTAATGGCCTCTTAATAACTTCTTTTCTTGCTAGGTGGGCAGTTTAACTCTCGGAGCGGGTTCGAAGCGTTTCCACCATGTAACCTTTTCCTAAAATGTAACCAATCTTTTCATCTATTCTCTTTTAAAGCTGCATATTGGGATAGAGAGTGCTAACCCTCTCGAGCTCCCACTCACATTGTTTTGAGGTGAACTTATTTTCTCAACCTATTCTTCGTTAACGTAAAACAAATTGCTCTTTTCTAAAGTCACCTCTGTAGTATGGGATTAGCCCTTGCATTAGTGGCCTAGAGCCAGATTAGGTTTTAAAAACAAGTGTATGAGGAGTGCAGTTCGCCTCCTCTCAAATTGTTATTTTAGAGGTCATGTAATTGCCCCTTTTCATTTAATAGGTTGGGTATTTTACCCCTGTGTCTATGTCCAGTGAGGACAACTCGAAGGTGGAGTTTGGTGTGGCCTTTGAGAGGCTTAAAGTTGAGAGCGTGTGGCTCTTTTGAAAATTGAGTGTTGTATGCCTCGTGGAGGCTTTTCAGTGTAAATTGGAGCAAGGCCTCCTAGGCATGAATGGAGTTTTCTGCCCCTCTGTTGAAACTTGTGTTTGGGGTAAAACTGAGCTGATTGTCCAAGCATTGTGAAGTCAGGGCGCGAAGCCCAAATCCTGTAAATATTGTAACTACCCTTTAGACTTGCTACTTTGTACCTGCCAGGCTTATTATTTCTTTGTTTTTGAAAAGAAAATATAACCTTGTTAAATTTTACATTAACTTTGATTCCGTAGTTTGAGACCCGTTCACGCCCGCACCTTCTTTCACGCATAACTACCACAAAAACACGGTAACAATAATAATAATAATAATAATAATAATAATAATAATAATAATAATAATAATAATAATAATAATAATAATAATAAGGGTCGCGCAGCTGTGAGCTACCATTCGGGAGATAGTGGGTTCGAACCCCACTGTCAGCAGTCCTCAAGATGGTTTTCCGTGGTTACCCATTTTTGCAATTGAGGCTACGACCGCTTCCCTCCCATTCCTAGGCCTTTCCTAGCCCATCATCGCTATAATAATAATAATAATAATAATAATAATAATAATAATAATAATAATAATAATATATTATTATATATTATATATTATAATATATTATAATAATAATATATATATTATAATATATATATATAATATATTATTATTATTATTATTATTATTATTATTATTATTATTATTATTATTATTTGTATGTTCAGTCCTCAGACCGATGACTGGTTGGATGCACAAAATCTTCACCATTAGCTATCATAGATGTCCTAGGCATCACTGAAGAGGTGTACTAGGGAAAATGAGGAGTGAGGTAGTCTCCCGTTGCTTTCCTCGCTGAGTCAGAAGTTGCTATTACATATCACTCTGCCAAGCCCACTGAAATGTACCCACCAACCGATCCTATGTGCAACATTTTCACACCATTCATACCATGCACTGGCTGCATAAGGAATGGCATTACAAGCATCGCTCATACCTCAGTCACTTTCATATTGTCAAAGCCAAAGAGAAGAGTGAGACAGTTCAACGAAAGTAACAAAATTGCTCAAGCACATACCAGAAGACATAGTGCACTGTAAACACTAGATCTCGCCAGCAAAGGCATATTATTATTATTATTATTATTATTATTATTATTATTATTATTATTATTATTATTATTATTATTATTATTATTATTATTATTTTACCGGGGTTTCCGTGGATCCCAGAGGGATAAGAAGCACCTCGTTTGAATGGGTGGACAAGGAATTAACTAGAGCAGAACTTAACACATTTTGAAATGTTTTTCTTTCCTTTTCTTTCTAATTTAAAAATTGATAAATAGAAAATCTGAATGAATAACAACAATATTAATGAGCTCGTCAGCTCTAGCAATAACAGGGACTTAAAAGTCCGAAACTCAGGTACAAAATTTACAATTGTTAACAGTTCGGTTGATTTACATTGAAAAGTGCGTTATTGCTCTTTCACAATCACAATCACAATCACAATCAGCCATTTCAATCATTAAAATGATGTGGCCTCTTTAAGTCATGGGTATAGGTAGGCCTTCAACAGTCTTCTCCAAGTGGAACGGTCTTGGGCAGATCTCATCCAAGTGGTACCAGCGATCTTCTTGATATCTTTGTCCCATCTGTCCGATCATTTATAAGACATAGGAGTCTGCGCTCCAGAGGTACCATAGTCCAGCCTCGCAGTGGCATCAATTTCATATGGCGCGCTTAAGTAACACCTGACAACCTATCGGTTGTCCTCAGTTAAAGTATTTCACCAAGTAGCCCTCGGGCTTATCTATTGCTCAACAGTTTATAACTCACTGTTCCTAAAGGGAACTAACACCAGAAACGATTACCGAATAAACAGGGGCATGCTTGTCCATACTAAATGGCCATAATGTAAAAAGAAAAGGTTGAACAGGACTGGCCATAAACAACAGGCTAGGTGGCGAAAGACTTGACCTCCTTATATAAATAGGTAAAACCCTAAGTGGACTTATGGCCCAATGACACAGAGGCTAAACCTACTCTACATCGGGTGACTAAGTAACAAATATTAAAGCCAAATATGATTAAAGAAATGTAGAGATTTTGAAAAATTGTAGTCACCCCTAGCTAAGTTGAATGGGAATCGACAGAGAGTAATCACTCTTTGTTCGCTTATATTTCATATTCCCCAAGAGGGAATAGGATAGAGTCCTCAGACTTGCCGAAAATTCTACATTTAAGCCACCAAATTTAGAAATTTACATTATATACGAGGTTGAAACATTCCACTCAAACTATGCGCAGGAGTTATCACATACCTATGAAACTTCTGCCATTACCTTGAGTTGCTGGACCTTCCTAACGCCGCCCGCGCCCCTGCCTCCTGGTTCACGTCAATTCACCCTCCTCACACTGGAGCAATTCAGACAATATGACCCTAAAGCGCCTTGCTTTTATATTGCTTTTAAGGGGAAGCTTCCAGAACACTTTACTGATAGGCTGGATTCCTGTACACACCCCCAATTTTAATTGGCTAGACAAAATATTTACAAGTTTCTGATAGGTTGTTTACGATTGAAGAAGGAACCAGCTGAAGTGTTGACAACTTCGATATATAAACAAAACAATCCTCAAATCCTAAGGTTTGCCAACTGAAAAAATAAACATTCCTTTATAAAATAATTGGAGTTCTTCCCGCTAGAGGGAGCAATTAAACCGATGATAGAGACATCTAACAGCTGAAGACCAAAGTATCTGGTAGTACACCAGTTCAAGTTTGTTTACGTAGATGGCCTTAAAGAAGGCGCGCAGTCATCTGGCCGGGGAAGGTGTACCCCGGTACAATTATTATTATTATTATTATTATTATTATTATTATTATTATTATTATTATTATTATTATTATTATTATTATATTCAAGCTTAAATTATCTTAGCGCCTCCATAATCGCTTTTTATAGTTGTGAATATTACCTCTTCTTTCTCTTCGATCTCTCCTACATTAAAGTTGTAAAACACTAGATCTGACAACTTCCTCTGTTGAGCAGTGGTAGAATGTCGGCCTCCTGATATCAAGCAGAAGTAGTCTGATTTTAGGAGCACGGGCACTCCATGTATGGTAAATTCGGTGTTTGTCCGAAAAAATTTGAAGTCTGCAAAAGGTCGCCCAATAAAGTTCCAGTTTCTCAGCTACCTAGCAGAGAAAAATGAAGCGTAGAAATTGACAAGCAGATGATATAAATGACGTAAAATCCAAATACCACCGAGCAGGTTGGCCGTGCAGTTAGGGTCGCGCAGCTGTGAGCTACCATTCGGAAGATAGTGGGTTCGAACCCCACTGTCAGCAGTCCTCAAGATGGTTTTCCGTGGTTGCCCATTTTGCAATTGAGGCCACGACCGCTTCCTTCCCATTCTTAGGCCTTTCCTGGCCCATCGTGGCTATAAGATCTAACTGTCTCGGTGCGACGTAAAACAAATTATTGAAAAGATTGAAAAGAAAAGATTAAACCATATCATTTATTATATATGTATATAATTCGCTGGGGCCATCAAGGACCACGTTAAGTCTTGTTGCATTTGACACTGAACTTGGCCTTCTTTAGAGCCCAAATTTCCCTCATTCTTTGTGAGTGGGCCTGCTTACGCTCCTCTATCCAAGGGGCACCGTGTCTTCTCTTCGGTTGCTCGTCTCGGTTTAGCCCGTTCGTCAATATTTTCTTGCGGAAGAGATCTCTGTTAAGGGCGTCTTCAGTTGAGATATGTAGCATTTACAGGTCTTCTTTGGTATTTCTAAACCAGGGAATTGTGGTTTTGGGGTTTGAATCAAACAAGTGAAAGATTTCTTTAGTTAACTTTCTTCCATCCATTCTTTTCAGATGACCGTAAAATCGTGCCCGTCTTTTTCTGATTGTGTCGGTAATTTTCTCTATTTTGCTTTAGACTTCCTTGTTGGATCTCTTTTGATGGACCGAGCTCGATAGCTGCAGTCGCTTAAGTGTGCCCAGTGTCCAGTATTCGGGAGATAGTAGGTTCGAACCCCACTGTCGGCAGCCCTGAAAATGGTTTTCCGTGGTTTCCCATTTTCACACCAGGCAAATGCTGGGGCTGTACATTAATTAAGGCCATGGCCGCTTCCTTCCTACTCCTAGCCCTTCCCTGTCCCATAGTCGCCATAAGACCTATCTGTGTCGGTGCGACGTAAAACAACTAGCAAAAAAAAAAAATTCATAGGTCTTAGAGAGCTCTTTTGATGGATTCCATTTCTGTACTTTGATCCCAAGATTCCTCTCACAATTTTGCGTTCTCTTTTCTCTAGTTCTTCAAGGAGTCCTTTGTTGGCATTTAGAGACAGGGTTTCGGCTGCATATAGAACTACTGGCTTCAGAACTGTTTCATAGTGACGTATCTTGGTGTTTTGGGAAAGGCATTTTTTGTTGTAGATTGTGCGGGATGTTTGGTAGGCTATTTCCAGTTTGCGTACTCGCTCCTGAAGTGCTTCTTTGTCCAGTCCATTTTTCATGATGATCTCACCCAGGTATTTGAATTTGTCTACTCGGGTGATGTCCCCGTATTTTGTATGGAGTTTTGGTGGAGCCTCTTTGATGTTAGTCATTACTTCTGTTTTCTCAAACGATATCTGCAAACCAGTTTGTTCGGCAATTTCCTTTAAAATTTCAACTTGAGCTCTAGCGGTTTCTATGTCGTTTGAGAGAACAGCAATATCATCGGCAAATGCTAAGCAGTTTGTTGCGATCCCCTTGGATTTGGTTCCTATTCTCAATGGACTGTAGTTGGTTTCCTGTAATCTCACCCGCCAGGGTTGGTTGCTTCCTCTGACTCAGCGAGGGATCCCACCTCTACCGCCTCAAGGACAGTGTCCTGGAGCGTGAGACATTGGGTCTGGGATACAACTGGGGAGAATGACCAGTACCTCGCCCAGGTGGCCTCACCTGCTATGCTGAACAGGGGCCTTGTGGAGGGATGGGAAGATTGGGAGGGATAGACAAGGAAGAGGGAAGGAAGCGGCCGTGTCATTAAGTTAGGTACCATCCCGGCGTTTGCCTGGAGGAGAAGTGGGAAACCACGGAAAACCACTTCCAGGATGGCTGAGGAGGGAATCGAACCCACCTCTACTCAGTTGACCTCTCGAGGCTGAGTGGACCCGTTCCAGCCGGGTCTCCGGGGGTGGCAGCTAATCACACTAACCACTACACCACAGAGGCGGACGTGAAAGGTTTTATTCTCAACAGAAGTATATTTTGTGGCATACACAAAACACTTGGTGGCGTCCGCCTTAGACAATTCAAACAAGTAAAGAAATATTCAAAGCCACGATTCAATATTTAGTCCGTCTTCGTCACAACCCGACCACATATTGCAGTCGACTGGGCATGGAGTCGACTAATCTTTTCAAATAACGACTCTTCTCAGTCAGGGTCCAGCTCCATGGCTGAATGATTAGCGTGCTGGCCTTTGGTCACAGGGGTCCCGGCTTCCATTCCCGACAGGATCGGGAATTTTAACCATAATTTGTTAATTTCGCTGACACGAGGGCTGGGTGTATGTGTTGTCTTCATTATCATTTAATCCTCATGACGACGCGCAGGCTGTCTACAGGAGTCAAATCAAAAGGCCTACGTCTGGCGAGCCGAACTTGTCCTCGGACACTCCCGGCACTAAAAGCCATACGCCATTTCATTTATTTCAGTCAGGGCATCATAGGCATCTTGGACGAGCTTCTGCAAATTATCAAGACGTCTTGGAGATGGACTGGGACAACGCATGTGCTTCTTACCTTGTGCCTACATATTCTAAATTGGGTTCAAATCCGGAGAGCGACGAGGCTAGTCTATCAATTCGATTTCTTGTCTGCCTGCAAACCAGTCGCGAATCCGTTGAGATGTGTGGACTCGATGAATAACCTGCTGAATTCCATCAGGATACAACAACCTGGTATAAAGAACTAAATAACAACCGTTTATATTTATGCTGGTTCAGTTTTCCGCGAATGCGATGGATTGTGTCTATTCCATGACGAACACGAACAGAGACTCGGCCACTGCGGGCACGAATGGCAGCTTATCAGTGGTCGAATCAGATGCCAGGAGGACGATATACCAAAGTGGGTCCTTCCTTTCGAGTAAGGGCGGTGACTTAATCAAAAAAGATTACCCCTTTTCCGGGGGTCATCGTTGCTTTACGTCCGTAGGTATAACCTTAAAGTGCCCTTCACGTGTCCCCCGGGTGGTGCTAAGTAAGCAACAACATTGGCTGCTGGACCAAAAGAAATTTTCTTTCGGATATCCCAGCAAATAGAGGATACATCACAACCGTGATCATGACTACAAACAGTTCTTCTCAGAACCAAACACAAACGAAGGACCTAGGACATTCACTGACAATACTACAACTAAGTGTTGAAGGCATAAGAAAGGCAGTGAGCGATTTACTTACAAGAGTGCTGAATGACAACCAAGTGGATGTTGTACTCTTACAAGAAACTCACTGTGAAGACCAAAGCCAACTCCTGTCCAGATGTAAGTTGCCAGTATACAGTCTTGTCGCAGCAACTTTCCACGAGAGATATGGAACAGCAACTTACGCTAAGAACAACATCGAGCAGGTAGAAGCTTTAAGTACAAGTGCTGATAATAATATATTCATCATCAACATTAGAACTGCTGGCTTAGAAGTTATCAACATCTATGAACCTCCTTCCCAGCCCTGGGTTAATGAAGCCATCCAGAATGTGAAACACCCTACTGCCATCCTAGGAGAATGGTCAGTGGCAGAATATATTTTCTTGATGTATGATGCCAAAGAGACAGATACCTTTCACTCTGCTAGATGGAAACATGACTATAACCCAGATCTCTGTTTTGTTTCCAAGGACCAACAGGGGAGACCTCTCCCTTGCAGAAGAAAAGTGCTAGACAATTTCCCCCGAAGTCAGCATATACCAGTTCTTCTGAAAGTCGGCAATGACGTTCCAATTGTAAGATCAAATCCAGTGCCCAGAAGGAATTTTACAAACGCTAAATGGGATTTCTTCACCAGTGAGATGGAACACAACATCCAATGGATTCCACCAACTCTTGAAAACTATAACCATTTTACCGGGATGATGTGTTCTATAGCAAAGAATCACATTCCCCGAGGATTTAGAAAGGAATACATCCCAGGGTGGAGTGAGAGATGCAATGAGCTGTACGAAGATTACCAACGCAGCAATCAAACGGAAGTCGCTGATGAATTACTGCATTCCTTAGACTCTGCCAGGAAGGAAAAATGGCATACACTGACATCTAGTATTAACTTCCAACACTCCAGCAGAAAAGCATGGTCCCTCCTTAGGAAGGTGGACAGTAGTGCCCTTATTACCATAGCAAGAACTCTAAAATAAAGCCGGAACATATAGCAAACAGAATTGTTGGCTTAACCAGAGCATTAGCAGACACAAAAAAGGGATGAAACAAGGCAAATCCTAAACGAGCTTAAGATAGAACTGTCCAGAGCTGAAACAAACTCGCAGTTCTCCGAGGATTTTTCTGTTGCAGAGATCTCGGCTGCTTTGAAGGAAATAACATGGGGGAAAGCAGCAGGCCTGGATGGTATCCATCCCGAATTTCTGAAGCACAGTGGTCCTAGAACAATGAAATGGCTTGATAAATTCTTTAGTGACATCCTAATGAAAGGAAGGCTCCCACCTCTTCTTAAAAGAACAAAAGTAGTTGCTGTTGTGAAGCCTGGTAAAAGTGGCTGTGATGCGGAAGATTATCGACTTATTGCTCTGCCGAGTATCTGCTACAAACTACTAGAGGGATTGATCTATAACAGAATCTCAGCTACAGTACTTCACCACATTCCAGTTGAACAAGCAGGATTCAGACCTAACAGGAGCTGTTGCAATCAGGTTCTGGCACTATCCAGCCATATTGAGCAGGGCTTTAAGAAAAAATGAAAACTGTTGCTGTGTTTGTGGATTTATCATCAGCCTGTGATACAGTCTGGCGAAAAGGGATGATCTTGAAGTTCCTAAAAATTATCCCCTGCAAGACCCTAGCTTCCTTGCTCAACAACATGCTATGCAATCGCCTAATTCAAGTACATATCAATGGAAACAGAAGCAGATCCTACAGATTAAATGATGTACTGCCGCAGGGTTCTGTTCTTGCTCCACTTCTCTTCAATCTCTACACGGCAGATCTTCCATCTACTACATGCCAAAAGTTTATATATGCTGATGATATAGCCCTAATAGCACAGTCCATAGACTTTGAGACCGCTGAAGCCATTCTCACAAAATATGTCCTAAAAATTGATAGACACTTCAACACCTGGTGATTGAAACCCAACGTAAACAAATCAGAGATTAGTACCTTTCACCTAGACAACAGGAGAGCCCATTACATCCCACAAGTTCAACTCAGAGGCCAACAGCTAAAATACTGTGCTCATCAAAAATACTTGGGTATTGTGCTGGATCGCTCTTTGACGTATAAAGAACACCTCTGCAGAACAGCAGCAAAGGTTAAAACACGTAAAAACACCCTTCACAAACTCAGTGGACTAGTTGGGGAGCAAATGCTAATGTCCTCCGAACAACAGCTCTTGTCCTAGTATATCCAGTTGCAGAATATTGCAGCTCTGTATGGATCAACAGTGCACACACAGGAAAAGTTGATGTCCAGCTGAATGATACCATGAGGACAGTGTCTGGCAGACTCAAATTCACACCACTTAAATGGCTGCCAGTATTAACTAACATTCGAAGGTTAACTGCTCTGAAGAAGGAATGGTTAAAGTGTACTGCAAATACACTCTTGCCGATTCATCAGGACTGCAACCCTCAGAAGCATGGAAGATTAAAATCTCGACATCCATCATGGCAACTAGGAAATAGCCTGGTTGAGTCACAGTACAATATGAATAATGCCTGGAGAGAAGAGTGGTCTGCTTCAAACCCTGACCAAATAGGGTTGGTATCTGACCCTTGTAGGAAACTTGCTGGGTTCAACTTGCCAAGGAGAATCTGGGCTTCGTTTAACAGAGTGCGGACCGGTCTTGGAAGATGCAACTTCTGGCTCCACAAGTGGGGAAAAATTTCCAGACCTCACTGCGACTGTGGTGAAGTGGCTCAGACAGTCCACCATGTTGTAATGATGTGCCCACTTCGGAGCTTCCAGGAAAGATACCACGAACTTCATACGGCAAGTGAAGAGGCAGTGAATTGGCTAAATTCTCTGGACATATTTATAAGTTATAAGTTATATTACGATCAATTGATCCTTTGTCCGATTGTTACCGGGCGAGTTGGCCGTGCGTGTAGAGGCGCGCGGCTGTGAGCTTGCACCCGGGAGATAGTAGGTTCGAATCCCACTATCGGCAGCCCTGAAAATGGTTTTCCGTGGTTTCCCATTTTCACACCAGGCAAATGCTGGGGCTGTACCTTAATTAAGGCCACGGCCGCTTCCTTCCAACTCCTAGGCCTTTCCTATCCCATCGTCGCCATAAGACCTATCTGTGTCGGTGCGACGTAAAGCCAATAGCAAAAAAAAAAATGTCCGATTGTTGTTCTATCTACTTTAAGTGTATATACTGTATATAGTTTCTCTGTACCCTATATACGCCATACGAAATAAATAAATAAACGCCTTTTCCAATCCCGATCACAATTTTTCACTGAAAAGAGTATACGTTCCTCCTTAAAAAAAATCGAAGGAAGCCGTCCAGATCCCAAATTGGCGGCCCTTAAACTATTTCCGTCTGGTCGTGGCCAGGGAAATAAACAACTGCTTTAAAAGTAGCAGCATATGAAAGCGATTTCTTTCAACCTATACCACTAACCTGGCGTGCTGTTACGGTGTTGAAACTTTCCTTCTACCAACCGCAGCTTTTCGGGCAGAACTACCCGAACATCCACAATTTTGCACCCATCTCCGCCTAGCTGCTACGGATGCCGAGAAATCAAGTTACACAACCCGTATTTCGCTTTCTTTCATTCCATCACCACTCTGTGGAACCATGTCAAGCAGTGAACTGCAAAGTCTCCGGCAGAAGTGGAGCCATTTATTATTCTCGTATAGTGTCCTCTACCTACTGTAGTTCTTAAAATAACGGCAAAGTATTCACAATGATAAAAGAAATAGAATACAAATAAACAATACACTTAGAGTCTTATTAATTGGTCCACCTCTGTGGTGTAGTGGTTAGTGCGATTTGCTGTCACCCCCGGGGGCCCGGGTTTGATTGCCGACTCTGCCACGAAATTTGAAAAATGGTACGATGGCTCGAACGGGGTCCATTTAGCCTCAGGAGGTCAACTGAGTAGAGGGCATTCGATTCCCACCTCAGCCATCCTCGAAGTGGTTTTCCGTAGTTTCCCACTTCTCCAGGTAAATGCCGGGATGATACCTAACTTACGTCCAAGGCCGCTTCTTTTCCTCTTCCTTGCCTATCCCTTCTAATCTTCCCATTCTCCACAACGACCCTGTTCAGCATTGCAGGTGAGGCCTCCTGGGCAAGGTATCCTCAACCAAATGTCTCACTCTCTAGGACACTGCCCTTGAGGCGGTAGAGGTGGGATCCTTCGCTAAGTCCGGGGAAATAACATATTTGGAAGGTAAGCGGATTATATAAATAAATCATTACTATAGTATTTCCAAACCCTATGGCGCAAGAGACACGAAGGGCCATGGCCTACCAAGCGACCACTGCTCAGTTCCAAGGCCTGCAGATTATGAGGTGTCGTGCGGTCAACAAGATGAATCCTCTCGGCCGTTAATTCTTGGTTTCCTTGACCGGGTACTATATTATTTGCAGACATAAATTCCAAAGATTTAAAAGAAAACATAGTTCATGATCTCGACCTCAAAGTCGTAATTTGTTTTCTAAAAGCTTGCATAGTGAGTAACTCTATCCATAAAAAAATCCTTAATCATTGCTTTGGTTATCAGTTAGGAAATTCTACTGCGGCTGCAGCTGCTACTACAACTGCAAAATAATATTATTGTCATAAAATAAACCTAGTCGGGCTGAATGCCTGCGACGGTTGAGGCGCTGGCCTTCTGACCCCAACGTGGCAGGTTCGATCTTGGTATCTGAAGGTGCTCATATACGTCAGCCTCGTGTCTGTAGATTTACTAGCACGTAAAAGAACTCCTGATCAATGTTTGTAGCTTAGGATAGTATCTCTTACTCGTGCCGTGCCTACATCCTGCCGCGACTTCTCGTGAGACGCAGATATATACCAGGTGGCTCAAGAACGCCGTACTTTCTACTTACAAATGCCCCTCATGCACAAATTATGAATGGGATATCTACCAACTGATTTTCACAGGCGCACTGCTGCCAGCGGGTAGGTTACGTCATAATATGAAGAGGTAAGAACAAGCCTGTCGCTCACAGCATGTTACTCAGCGTTACAGGTCTAATGCACCCCTTGCGATAGTAAACATCGTTTTCCACCGCATATTTCTAGGCTGGTGTATGGTACAGCCGCATTGTATTTGCTGTCAGCATATCGGCATTGGATAGTGTGTTCAGCAGCGACAAATACACAGACATTATTTTAATCTGGAAAACCTGGTCGGAATGCAGCCGAAGCTCCAAACAGACGTAGGCCAATGGCCCCTACACACGTATTTCACCGAACAGTATTAGTTTTTGTTTCATACAAGCAACTCTATTATCGATTGGAATGTCTACATGTGTATAAATTAATACGTTATTAAATTTCCTTTTCTGCATCTTTGGCGTGTTTACAAACAGTAGCGGTGATTAGGGGGTGGGGCGAGGAGGGACAGTGGCACCCTTCCTCAACTTTTTGGAGTAAACATTACAATTTTTTTCCACTTTAGCCAGCTGGAACTAGGAATTATTATTAAAAAAAGCTATTTGTACAAGCCTTGTTGTCTTATCTGCTAATTCTTTCCTTTATTTTTTAATTATTAACATAATTATTGGCGGAAATACGCACAAAATGCCGTTCGTCGCGGCTAAACGATTTGTATAGCGCTACGGCAGGTAGTGGAGACTTTGCATGTGCTGTGAGGAAGGGTAGTAGGGGTACATTTTTTTTTGACAAGGTCGTGGACACTGAGTTATAATTCACCCGCTTGCCGCGCGCATCCATCAGTCTGGCAGTCTCTTTTAGTGCCAATTAGTTTCTTAGTGTGTATTCAAATACTAAATTATTTTTAAATACATAATCATGCCGTACTTCTATTTGATTGTACCGGGCGAGCTGGCCGTGTGGTTAGGGGCACGCGAATGTGAGCTTGCACCCGGGATATAGTTATTTCGAATCCCACTGTCGGCAGCCCTGAAGATGGTTTTCCGTGGTGTCCCATTTCCACACCAGGCAAGTACTAGGGCTGTACCTTAATTAAGGCCACGGCCCCTTCCTTTCCACGCGTAGCCCTTTCCTGTCTCATCGTCGCCATAAGTCGTATGTGTGTCGGTGCGACGTAAAACCAATTCTTCTTCTTCTTAATCTGCTTACCCTCCAGGGTTGATTTTTCCTCTGACTAAGCGAGGGATCCCACCTCTACTGCCTCAAGGTCAGTGTCCTGGAGGGTGAGACATTGGGTCGGTAGCCTATAAAGTGGGGAGGATGACCAGTACCTCGCCCAGGCGGCCTCCCCTGCTAAGCTGGACAGGGGACTTGGTGGCGGGATGGGAAGTTTGGAAGAGTTAGACAACTAAGAGGGAAGGAAGCGGCCGTGGCCTTAAGTTAGGGACCATCCCGGCGTTTGCCTGGAGGAGAAGTGCGAAACCACGGAAAACCACTTCGAGGATGGCTGAGGTGGCAATCGAACCCACCTCTACCCAGTCGACCTCCCGAGGCTGAGTAGACCCCGTTTCAGCCCTCGTACCACTTTTCAAAACATCGTAGCAGAGCCGGGAATCGAACCCGGGCCTCCGGGGGTGGCAGCTAATCACACTAACCACTACACCACAGAGGCGAACGTAAAGCCAATTGTAAAATAAATTCAGTTGTAATTGTAATTTCAACGGGAGATAACACCAACGTTCCTTTTACTGGGCTAAATTATTTGTTTTGTGTTATTTATTAAGTAAATCTATTTAACCTGCCCCATGGTTTGTTTGTGAGACCTGGTGAAAAGTTTAGTATAAAGCATTTAATCACAATCTCAAAAAGAGTATTATTACAAATAAACCACGGGGCAGGTTAATTACGTTTACATAATAAATAACGTAACACAAACGAAAGAATATAGTCCGGTGAAAGTAAAGTTGGTATGATCTCCCGTTGAAATTACAATTAAATTTTTTTTTTTACAATTGACTTTACGCCGCAACGACACAGATAGGACTTATGGCAACGATGAAATAGGAAAGGGCTACGCTTGGAAAGGAAGAGGCCATGGCCTTAATTAAGGTACAGCCCCAGCACTTGCCTGGTGTGAAAATGGGAGACCACGGAAATCCATCTTCAGGGCTGCCGACAGTGGGATTCGAAACCACTATATCCCGGGTGGAAGCTCACATTCGCGCGCCCCTAACCACACGGCCAGCTCGCCCGGTACAATCAAATAGAAGTAAGGCATGATTATGCATTTAAAAATAATTTAGTATTTGAATACACACTAAGAAACTAATTGGCACTAAAAGAGAGTGCCAGACTGATGGATGCGCGCGGCAAGCGGGTGAATTATAACTCAGTGTCCACGACCTTGTCAAAAAAATATGTACCCCTACTACCCTTCCTCACAGCACATGCAAAGTCTCCACTACCTGCCGTAGCGCTATACAAATCGTTTAGCCGCGACGAACGGCATTTTGTGCGTATTTCCGCCAATAATTATGTTAATAATTAAAAAATAAAGGAAAGAATTAGCAGATAAGACAACAAGGCTTGTACAAATAGCTTTTTTTAAAAATAATTCCTAGTTCCAGCTGGTTAAAGTGGAAAAAAATTGTAATGATTACTCCAAAAAGTTGAGGGAGGGTGCCACTGTCCCTCCTCGCCCCACCCCCTAATCACCGCTACTGTTTGTAAACACGCCAAAGATGCAGAAAAGGAAATTTAATAACGTATTAATTTATACACGTGTAGACATTCCACTCGATAATAGAGTTGCTTGTATGAAACAAAAACTAATACTGTTCGGTGAAATACGTGTGTAGGGGGCATTGGCCTACGTCTGTTTGGAGCTTCGGCTGCATTCCGACCAGGTTGTCCAGATTAAAATAATGTCTGTGTATTTGTCGGTGCTGAACACTCTATCCAACGCCGATATGCTGACAGCAAATATAGTGCGGCTGTACCATACACCAGCCTAGAAATATGCGGTGGAAAACGATGTTTACTATTGCAAGGGGTGCATTAGACCTGTAACGCTGAGTAACATGCTGCGAGCGACAGCTTGTTCTTACTTCTTCATATTATGACGTAACCTACCCGCTGGCAGCAGTGCGCCTGTGAAAGTCAGTTGGTAGACATCCCATTCATCATTTGTGCATGCGGGACATTTGTAAGTAGAAAGTACGGCGTTCTTGAGCCTCCTGGTATATTTTAGTGAATGGATTTCAGTTCCGGACGACAAAGTCAAATATCTTGGAGTAGTCCTAGATAGAAAATTAACCATGCTATACCAAATTAAAGACATCCAGCGGAAAACTCACGCACGACTCTCACAGCTTTATCCTATACTGAATAAAAGATCCAGTATTAACAAGAGAGTAGCAATCAACATGTACAAGGCCCTAATTAGGCCAATAATAACGTACGCAGCCCCCGCCTGAGGCTACACTGCTATGACGAACCTGGATAAGCTGGAACTAATACAAAACAAATGCATTCGAGCAGTGGCTAGACTCCCGTGTGACACACCAATATGCCACCTACGCGCAATTGTGAAAGTCAGCTCGATAAGGCAACACATACGAAAACAAACACTCCAAATGTTCACGAAGTCATGGGATAATAAGATGAACCCATTAGTCAGTGGAATAGGCCACTACGACGTCGATCTATACACCAAATACCCCACGCCGAAACACATTCTGTTCAGCCACAGGGTAAGGAGGCCGGGAGTCCAAAAACGCCCCTCCCCCTCCTAAGCTGACACCAACTCAATACACCGCTCCACTTAATATTACCCACACACACCACACTGCAAACACCTGTATGTATGTACGTGTATATCTATGTCTCTTGTCTTATGTTGCAGGGAATCAAGCGAGGGAGGATTGAGAGAGGAAACACAACGACGAAGGCAACACAGCCAAAATAAGAGACGACACAATCCACCCCCGCCTCCCGCCGGTGAAAAGGGAGTGGACAGAAAACCCCCCTGCAGCTATTGCTTAATTATTTAATTTACTAATTTTACATGACATGAGAGCGGAAGAGCGGTCCGCACTCTACCGAGAAACGTATAAATATATATGATGACGATGTATGTATGCATGTATGTATGTATGTATGTATGTATGTACGTATGTACGTGTATATATAGTTGCGGAGACAAGTGTGTGCCACCAACACCGCAAAGAAGGAACGGCATCAGGCGAGAAAGAAGAAGCCCCTTACCCTAAGTAAGGCTTGGCTCTACTCCCCTTCTCCTTAAAGAAGACTTGACACCAGGGACCGCTGGCTGCTGGACCAAGAGACTAACCTGTGGCCCAAAGCCCAGACGCCAGCGGACCCGAGCCGCACCAGGCAGTGACAAGAAGGACTGATTCCCCATAATAATTGACAAAAGGTAGGAAAATGGTTATGATTGCATGACACATACTTCTAACTAACACAACCTCTGGACTTTTCCAGCCCACATCCTTGCATGTGCTATCAAAAGATGTCAGGTTTTACATGTAGGCTCTTTCTCTTTTCTCCCTATGTGGTTTTTCCCTGACCCTTCAATGCCACACCTTAACACCATCCAACCAATACAAACTCGCCTGGTAACGTGTCCGACATGGAAACAGGCAGATACTCCTTGTATCATTTCCCACTCTTCCCAGCTATCTCTTTCTACTTGGAACTAATAGCATGTCGGAGGCAATGTAGATTGAGTCGATTGCCACGACGGGGGAGTGGGATACGGGGGCCTCCCGTAATAAAAAAGAATCAGTGCCGGGAGTGTCCGCGAACACGTTCGGATCGCTTGTCCCGGAGCTGCTTTTCCCAGTACGCCCCGGGAGAGTCAGCTACTGTACAGCTGTGAGAAGGTGTTATCAGTGAAGTGTTACTGTACGGGCTAGGATTGGGGAGGAACTGGCCGTGGCCTCTAGAAAGGTACTATCCCGGCATTTGCCTGGAGTTGAAATGGGAAACCATGGGAGACCATTTCGAGGATGGGGATTTGATCCACCTGTCTCCCGAGTACAGAGCTATCAGTCATAACTAGTCGTGCCGCAACGCACTGAGCTAAGATCTTCGGTATTGTTATAATAAACACAGAGGAATACATATGATGCGAAAAAGTTATTTGGTAATACCAGCCGGGACTGCGTGCCATCTTTTAAAAATGGTACCTCAATCTTGATGACGTAAGAGATTGTCCTAAAAGTTTGTCCATGTCTCCAGATTCTTCATATTTAGCCATAGAACTTTTGATTCTTTCGTCTAGAATGCAATATTTCCTTCTTCTCTTCGAACCTCGAGACTCATATTCATCCCGGCTATTTGAAAATCAGTTGTTTCAGCTTCTTCTTTCAAACAAGATACCAATTTCTTGAAGTGGGGATGAGATTCCTTTTATCAGACGGTTGAACTTAGAATTTCATCCTTCAACGGCATTGTTTGTTCTGTACCGTTTTTCATAACATTTTCACAGATCAAGCGGCATTTGTGGATTGTCCAGCCACTGGTCGTGGAAGTAGTTTAAAAAATTTCAAATGTCCCGACGCAGGAGCTTGACTGTGGACGTATATTCATCCTTCTTCGACTTCCTTCGGCTTGAGAAAAGCCAGAACTACACACATTCTGATGTGTCTTCATTTGTTTTATATGCCTGGGAGAGGCGAACTTCGTGAACCTTTCTCCAAAGACATTGCGAAAAATGAAACAAAGACACCCTTGCACTTGAGCAGATGAAAACAAGTCTCGGACAGCTAAATCAACCGCTGCCTCAAAGTCCACATTAATTGTTGCAGGATTCCATTCTGAAAAATGTTGTTCTAATGGTTCTGATAATAGGTAGCCATGATTCACTGAGGTTGTACCCTGTATCGTGGTTGAAATTATCTGGGTGTTTGAAAATGATGCTCGCCGTAAGACCTATCTGTGTCGGTGCGACGTAAAGAGAGAGAGAGAGAGAGAGAGAGAGAGAAAATGCTTTACTGTTGCTATTCGTTGTCCCTTGCATGGGGCTAAAACGGCATCCATATTACATCTTAGGGCACCATTTTAAGTTCCTTGATGCTTTCTCTTAGCAACATTTGATGCGCCGTGTTTACTTTTTCCTTTTCTGTGTTCTCCTGATGAAGAAAGGCAAGGTTCCTTTTGAAACGTCAGGGGGGCGAGGGGGAGGGCAGTCGCCCCTCTACTTTTTGGAGATAATATTACATTTTTATTCCATTTTAGCCGACTGAAACTAGGAATTATAGGGATTATTAAAAAGCCATTTGTACAAGCCCTGTTTTCTTATCAGGGAATTCTTTTCTTTATTTTCTTTAATCATTACCAAAATTATTAGCGGACATACTCACAAGATGTCCTTCGTCCCGGCTAACCGATTTGTATAGCGCCACACCAGATAGTGGCGACTTTGCTATGTTATGAGGAAAGGTACCAGGGCTATATTTTTTTCTAAGGTCATGGACACTGAGGTATGATTTATCGCCTTGCCGCGTGCATTCGTCAGTCTGGCAGTCTCTTTAGTGTCTGTTAGTTTTTAGTATATAGTCAAATACTAAATTATTTTAATTGTATAATGACGCCGTACTTCTTTTTAACTGTACTAAATGTGTAATATTGTTCCTTTGGAGAACGTTTTATTTCCTATAGTAATGAATCAAAATCTTAAAAAATACCGAATTCAAGTTGGTTAAACTGTCAATCTTTACCTCGCTGAGAGAGCATAAAAACTTACCATTTTGTGGCTTTTTTAAGTTTTGATGTATATACCTCCCCCCGCTATATCACACAAAGCCGGGTACTGTTTGTTGCCTATATTTTTTTTTGCCCCCGCACTTTTAATTTCCAATCGCTACTAATTACACGGCATAAACCCAAAAATATACATCATGAACAGTTACACGGGCCGTGAAATTCTAAATGATAATACTAATACGTTGCAGATTATTACATACTAGTGGACCCGTGCGCTGCTCCACAGCAGGTCAGATAACTCATCTTGATATGCCTGTCGTAGTCATATTGTTTTTCCTGCCCTTTTCAATAATTTTATGAACATTTAATACCGATAATATAGTTTATGGATTTTCCAAAAATAAAAAAATGTGTTTATTTTAAAAGAAAATTCCAAATACCAATGTTAACGTCTGTAACATCTTCAGTTGTACGATCCCGCCCGTATGTGTGTCTTACCCTACAGTTTTCATTCCCGAACAGTAAGTCATAATATGTTTACCATACCGATTGGGAACGAAATTTGACTTAAACGGCATTCAGGGTGTCACAGTGTGACTTCCCCTCTCGGAGAACAATCATTGAACGAGAAATGCAAACATGCAAGCTAAGGGCGCCAATCTTTAAGTTGATGACTTAAAGATAAAAATTTATAATCAAGCTTGGACGGACTCTTATCACAGGGGTGGGGTGAAAGTGCACTAATCATTAAGCAGGAGAATTAGAAATCAAAAGGCTAATTAAGGCAGATTGATTAAAGTGAACTAGAAAAATATTATTTATTATATTGAATATAAATGACGACGGTTTAACGAGAACTGAATTTAAAATAGAAAATTAATTTAACAAAAAGTTGAATGACTCTACTTCGCGAAAACTTGCAATATTTTTAACTCGCTTGCTCACCATGTAGTCTTGTTCTGCTGGTCCTTGGGAAGCTTCCATCCTTGTAGCTGGGACATCACCGGTCGTCTGAGATTTCTTCATCTGCAGCTAAGTACCATTCCTGCCTTGCAAATTGCATCAACCACTAATTGGAAGATGGCTTCGACACTAACACTCCCTATTATGCTCTATCCCATATATTGGAGATGAGCCCTAAATCATAGTTAGAAAAACCTCCTTGGGTTATGTGGAGAGGATACACAATTAATAATCCTTCCAACTTTACTGAAAATGTGCCCTGAAGTTTCATTTCTATCTAGTTTAATACTACCTATTGTCTTAGACTGGTACAAACCGGTCTAGTAGCCGAGCTGTACGTACTTCCTGATGAGAGTGGCTATACACCCCTCATTCAGAAATTCCTAAGTACCACGTCGTAGTAACGAAGTAATTAATGTAGAAGACGAAGAAGAAACCAGAAGAATAACGCAGATAATCGCAGAAGAATCTTGCAGAATGAGGCCAAGAGCTCCAACACGCCCTTTTATAACCTTCTCTGGCGCTAATTACAGGTCGCTACACGTGGTCCAATCAGATGACACGTCTCTTCCCACTCCAAATATTAGAGTTGATGGGTCTTAACCATGATATCAACTGTTCTTCTATTAGCCCTTCCACTCAGTATCCATGGCAACATGACGCTCCTTTGAAAATATAGGCGGTGATCAGTTTGAATTATTCTGGTCGAAATACGGTAGCGGTCGTTACAGCGCTTGAACACGTGCTTGCTTTTCCCAGAATTTGATGTCTAAATTTGTCCTTCCTTCTTCCTCGGTGATGTGGCAAGATAGAGGAAATCTACTGCAAGTTAATTTTAAACGAATGTCGCAAGAATCTAAGTGAATATTAGGATATTCAGCCCTCGTTTACAAGTCGTAGTTACAAAGTAATGAAATGATAGTGAGCAAATGATTAAACATGAATTATAATAAAATTACATACCAAGATAAAATCATGACGTTAAATTCCTGAATTAATTACACATAATAAAATTAACATAATTACACTGTGACGTCTGGAACGTTACATACGCCCCCATGAGTTCTTAACAAATATCACATGAGTTGAGAACTCACACACTTACTGTACTCTCACATTGACTTGAAATACCTCTATTACCTGCCCATTACGAGCGACATTATTTTCATACAATTAATTATTTCTCACTGTTTCCATATCACTCTTAGACTACTTACCATTGCGAATGTCTGTTATTTCAGTTCATCTTCAGGTTTAGATACTAAATTATGCCCAACACGAGCAACTTTCCATTTTTAAAAAAAAAACAAGATTATCTTTGAGAATATAACATAATATATATACAATTCAGATTACAAACTCTCCCGAGTGTCTATTAGTCCTTTTACTCCCCATCTTTCCGACATTCTCTGCTAGATAGCAGTAACACATTCTCTTCCAATCTTTTACATTAAAACCATGGAAAACAAATGATACAACCAATTTACACCTTAATCACTCTCTCGAATGTTTCAACCTTATCTTGAAGCAGGATGCAATACACTTCACACGAATACACACGCGATTTAAGCTCACGGTAAAATTATTGCAAGTTAGAAATGCACATACGGGAAAATTAATTATTTGCCGTCGTCAGCTTTAATTAGCCTTCGGTAACATCTCAGAAAACAGATAAAATATAAAATATAAAATTTCATGGCCTCACATACAGAAAACAGATGATCTATTGTCAATGAACGAGCGTAAATCTACCGCTACACACAAACACCTCCCTTGTTTACAAACACAACTAGGAAATACCACCACAATTGAGAAGTAAACTCATTCCGCTCGTAGTCTGACATAACAGGTAGCAACTTCCCCCAGTTACTGACCTATATCTTACAATCCGGTTCAGCCACCTCACACGACAGGTATCTCCGTAAACTACTAATGTTATATGAACCATTCATTACGCTCTCGCCATCCGCTAACTTGTAAGCACAGGGTCCTAGTTTTCTATGTACTTTATAAGGACCTTGGTATAAAAGAAAAAATTTCTTTGTTACCTTATCCTCATTGTTTGACAACATGGGAACTCTCACCAAAACCATATCACCTACCTCAAAGTTATCAAGTACCTTACGTTTCTGCTGCCTTTTACGTTTATCTCCAGATTTAATCAGGTTCTCCCGTGCCAGTCGGACGTAAAATTCAGCATTACGAGGTGGTTCCTCAGGCAAACCTAACACTCTCACTAGTTCATTCTGGGGCTTACGACCAAAATGAACTTGTGACGGCGTCAATCTAGTGCTTTCATGTTGAACTGCATTGATCCATGTCTCTATGCGGGATAAATGAGCCACCCAGGCTGTATGCTTATCGAACACTAAGCATCTAAACATGCGAGATAACTCTTTCATAACGCGCTCACACATATTGCCCTGAGGGTATCTAATGGATGAATGAACCTGTGTAATACCTAGCTCTCTAATTATGGACTTCCATTTTCTCGAAATAAACTGCGGTCCACTGTCTGATAATATTCTAAGAGGAGTACCTAATTCAGGGATATACTTCTCTTGGATTATACGACTACAAGATTTTCCAGTGGCTTTTCTCATACCGTATAATCTGACCAACTTCGAGCAGGCATCAATAATGACTAAAATATATTGGAAGCCAAACTGTCCCTTTACCACAGGTCCAAATAAATCAGTACACACCAAGTCACCAGGTCTTTCTGAGATTACTGCCTGACGAGGTCCTGCTAAATAGCGGTTAGGAACTTTGCTACGCTGACACAGATCGCAAGTGGAAAGAATTTTTCTTATATCTCTTCCCATCTTGTCCCATATAAAATTCTGTCGGATCTCATACAGAACTTTATTAGCTCCATAATGTCCTAATTCCTTGTGGATAAACCAAATCAATTCCACACGTAGCGCTTTGGGTACACAAATCCCCCAGAGATCCTCGCCACATTTCCTGGCTAGAAACCCGTTAACCAGTTTGTACGTGTGCCTACCATGCGACACAGTGAGCTGCTCTCCTCCCTGAAGTACAGACAAAGGTTCCCGACATTCTTCGTCTACCGACTGTTCAACCAATAGGTTACGTAGTCTATTTAGAGCAGTTTCATTTTCCTTAGACAGACATGTACATATAATAATGCCCTCACGTGGCTCAAGAAGGCTACCTTCTTCGCACAACTTCGGATCACGTGACAATAAATCAGCAAGGACATTATTCTTTCCCTTAATGTGAGTTACCTTAAAATCATACTCTTGTAGGGCGAGTATCCATCTACTAACTCTGTTAGATGATAATTTACACTTGGATACAAAAGAAAGAGCATGATGATCCGTCCTAATTTCAAATTCGGTACCTAAAACATACATCCTAAATTTACTCAGGGAGTATACGATAGCTAGGAATTCAAGTTCCGTTATAGTATAACGCTTTTCAGCAGCACTTAAACCTCTGGAAGCTAAAGACACAATCCCTAAATTACCATCATCATCTACTTGACATAGTGCACCAGCGATACCACAGTGAGATGCGTCCGTCAGCAACACATACTTCCTATCGGGCATGGGGTATCTCAAAACAACCGCCTGCCTGAATCCTTCTTTTAATTTTAGGAAAGCTCTATCATGACCTTGTGTCCATTCCCACTTACTGCCAGCTTTCAATAGTTCTCTAAATGGCTCTAGTAAGTTACCAAATCTCACTACAAATCGTCTGAAAAAATTACATACACCAATATACGATCTGAGCTCCTTAATATTTCTAGGTGTCGTAGTATTCAATATTTTTTCAATTCTTGTGCTCTCAGGCGTCACTCCCATTGCCGATACACGGTGCCCCAAAAAAGTCACCTCTCGTCTACTGAAAACACATTTGTCAAGTTTCAGAGTAAAACCAGCATACTCTAATTTAGAAAAAACCCTCTCCAAGTGGTCCAAGTGCTCTTCAAAGGTACTAGATGCTATAACCAAGTCATCGATATAATTCGTAGCATAATCTCCAGTATCATCTCCCAAGGCAATACTTAGTGCGCGAATTAGAGCTGCCGAACTCGTACGGGTCCCAAAAGGAACACGCCTAAATTGGTACAAACTATGCTTATAGCTGAAAGCAGTAAGAGGCCTGTCTTCTGATCTCAAAGGTATCTGCCAAAAACTACTCCTAAGATCTAACGTTGAAAACCAACTCTTACCCTGAAAACTCTGTATCAACTCCTCAATGGTTTGTGATCTCAACTGATTAGCACCAATACGTTTGTTCATTTCCCTGCCATCAATACACAAACGTATTGATCCATCAGACTTAGGCACGACAATTAAGGGATTAACGTATTGACTGTTTGATAATTCAATCACATCGTCTGCTAACATAGCTTGAATTTGATCCTCTACGGCTAGGGCATATTTGTGTGGTATCGGATACCGCGGTCCGCTGAATGGACTCTTATCCAGCACAGAAAAAGGATGTTCGTACAGATGGGTAACACCAGGTTTCTCAGAGAAAATCTCCACGTGTTCACACAACACTTCAAATAACTTGTCCCTCTGGACTTCATTTAACTGATTTCTACTTACGGCTTCTTTCAAGCCACATATTTTATCCTCATTAATCCACAACTGGCACAACTTCAGGCCCTCACTAGCCTCTTCATTAACTTTAGAAACCTCTCTCATTCTCCACACTGTACTAACTTCCGTTTTCCTCTGAATTTCCTCCTCAAACTTGACCTTGATATCCTCATTATTCCACCGCAAATTTAGCACTAAATCATTGTAATTTAACTGAGCCAATTTTAACGTTAACCAGTCAGATCCCAAGATAAGATCAAATATCAAATGCGGAATTACCAAACATATCTGAACGCTAATAAAATTATTAATACAGATCGGAACAACTACTTGTTTACAAATTTGCTTAGACCTCTTTCCAACAGCCGTAATGATGAAAGTAGACTTAACAGGCATTTCCTCCAACTGAATACCCTGTTTCACTAATGACTCATACCACTGAGAACTAATACATGATATTTGGCTACCAGAATCAATAAAAACTTTAACCCACGCCCCCCAGACTTTCAATTTAACAACGGGATTGACTACTTTATTACTTGAATCTCCATTATTCTGCTCGGGTTCATACAACAAATCGTCTCTAACATCCAGGTCATATGGTAACACTTTCATGACAAGACACTTCGCTACCTTCGTACTAGGCTGGAATTCTGACCTAACATTACAGCCTCTAGTTAGTTTAAAGGTTCCCTTTGTGTGTTGACGTTGGACTCATTAGTACATTGCTCTGGCCCCCGTTGGGAATTTCCTGTCCTATATTCAGGTGCTCCGCTCCTACTGTTATGCTGAGGTCTGAACTGATTGCGAGCTTCGTGATTCTGTGTTCTTCCGTTATGTCTCATTCCGTTGTGATGACTAAAGTTCTGAATATTCTCCGTTCTACTCCTAAGGTTACCTAAAGCATCAAAACTGCCTAGTAGGTTCTCCATCTCCTGAATAGTACCAACTCTTTGCATGCAGGCCGCTTCTCTCACCCTGTCCGGAAAATGTCTCAAAAGTAGTCTTACTACATCAGACCCCTCGGTTATACCATCTAAGTTCTGACAAATCATGACATGGGCCAGGAAGTACTCGGTCATGGTGACTCCCTCATGCTGTTTGTACCTCCCAAATACCACCCTTTCTCTCTCCCGAGCTTGTATCGCTTCATTCCAGAATTTCTCTCTAAACTTATTTCTGAATTCTTTCAGGTTCGTCATCGTTTGCCTATATACCATGAACCAAGACCGAGTTTCTCCTACAAAAGCATGGTCAATATTTTCCATAACGTCTTCCCAGTCCATAGACCCTTCCTCTAGACGCTTTTCAAACCGTTTTTCTATCATCTTAAGGAAATCTAGCGGGTTCGTTTGTTTCCCATTAAATTTAGGTAGTTCAATTTCCCTAATGTAGCTATTTCCTAGACATTGCTTTCCCGTGAAAACCTGTTTATCCTTTGCCACCTGTTTTAATTGATTTTCTGCTTTCTCCATCCAGCATTCTACCTCTTTGTCTCTCCTATCAATTTCGCTCTCCAAATTAACCTGCTTCTCTTTCAATGTGCTAATTTCAATCTTATTCTCTTCAGCTATCGCAAACCTTTCTTCACTTGCCCGGGTCTCATCTTCTATTCTAAGCTTTACTGTGTCAATCTCTTGTTGGACGTGGTCTTTGAATACCCGTATTTCCCCTCTTTGAGTCTCAACTCTCTTATCAATACTAGTGACCTGCCTCATTACTTCCTCCCTAGTAGAGTTGTTTTCCTTCCCCATTAATTCCAGGAATTTACTTCTCTGCTCCGCAAACTTTTCTTCTACCTCTTTCCCTTGCCGTTCATATTCACTTTTCTAGTCCTCTAATCGCTTATTATAATGTTCATTTTTTACCACCAGATCGCGTAACTGCCTACTGTGTTCGTCCATTCTCCGATTCGCTTCCTCCTTATTTTCCCTCATCTCCCTGCTTAATTCAGCTTTAGTTTGCTCTAACTGTTCTTTAAGTTCATATTTAGTTTGTTCTACATCACTTTTAAGCTCAGATTTAGTTTGTTCTAATTCACTTTTAAGCTCAGATTTAGTTTGTTCTAATTCATTTTTTATTTCAGATTTACTGTCCTCTATCTTACTCAACATTAACTGCATCATTCCCATCAACTGATCATTATTATTACTTTCATTGTTAGTGTTTACTTCCGCTTCGCCCCCCATCCTACTATCATCTGACTCCATACTGACTTCTTTCTGCTTGCCTTCACTCTCCATACTACTTACACTTCTATCTTCAATTTCCTCTACTAGACTACACAACTCTTCCTCTGAACTCAATACGTTATTGCCTTTTATCGCCCGTCCACTGCGCAACATCCTCTCCTCTTTCGTCTGATCAGCCATGACCCTCCCCACAATCAAACACTCCTAATGCAACGTGGATATCCAAATTTTACCCATAATACGAATTCTGATATCGTTACTGTCATTAACTGCTCCGTACTTAATGATTTTCTCGCCCTACGTTGGAGCGGCATTTATGTGACTTCCCCTCTCGGAGAACAATCATTGAACGAGAAATGCAACCATGCAAGCTAAGGGCGCCAATCTTTAAGTTGATGACTTAAAGATAAAAATTTATAATCAAGCTTGGACGGACTCTTATCACAGGGGTGGGGTGAAAGTGCACTAATCATTAAGCAGGAGAATTAGAAATCAAAAGGCTAATTAAGGCAGATTGATTAAAGTGAACTAGAAAAATATTATTTATTATATTGAATATAAATGACGACGGTTTAACGAGAACTGAATTTAAAATAGAAAATGAATTTAACAAAAAGTTGAATGACTCTACTTCGCGAAAACTTGCAATATTTTTAACTCGCTTGCTCACCATGTAGTCTTGTTCTGCTGGTCCTTGGGAAGCTTCCATCCTTGTAGCTGGGACATCACCGGTCGTCTTTGAGATTTCTTCATCTGCAGCTAAGTACCATTCCTGCCTTGCAAATTGCATCAACCATTAATTGGAAGATGGCTTCGACACTAACACTCCCTATTATGCTCTATCCCATATATTGGAGATGAGCCCTAAATCATAGTTAGAAAAACCTCCTTGGGTTATGTGGAGAGGATACACAATTAATAATCCTTCCAACTTTACTGAAAATGTGCCCTGAAGTTTCATTTCTATCTAGTTTAATACTACCTATTGTCTTAGACTGGTACAAACCGGTCTAGTAGCCGAGCTGTACGTACTTCCTGATGAGAGTGGCTATACACCCCTCATTCAGAAATTCCTAAGTACCACGTCGTAGTAACGAAGTAATTAATGTAGAAGACGAAGAAGAAACCAGAAGAATAACGCAGATAATCGCAGAAGAATCTTGCAGAATGAGGCCAAGAGCTCCAACACGCCCTTTTATAACCTTCTCTGGCGCTAATTACAGGTCGCTACACGTGGTCCAATCAGATGACACGTCTCTCCCCACTCCAGATATTAGAGTTGATGGGTCTTAACCATGATATCAACTGTTCTTCTATTAGCCCTTCCACTCAGTATCCATGGCAACATGACGCTCTTTTGAAAATATAGGCGGTGATCAGTTTGAATTATTCTGGTCGAAATACGGTAGCGGTCGTTACAGCGCTTGAACACGTGCTTGCTTTTCCCAGAATTTGATGTCTAAATTTGTCCTTCCTTCTTCCTCGGTGATGTGGCAAGATAGAGGAAATCTACTGCAAGTTAATTTTAAACGAATGTCGCAAGAATCTAAGTGAATATTAGGATATTCAGCCCTCGTTTACAAGTCGTAGTTACAAAGTAATGAAATGATAGTGAGCAAATGATTAAACATGAATTATAATAAAATTACATACCAAGATAAATATCATGACGTTAAATTCCTGAATTAATTACATATATTAAAATTAACATAATTACACTGTGACGTCTGGAACGTTACAACAGTTCATCTCAGCTACCCCAAAGACTATGAATTCGTCACTAATATCGTCATTTTCGGATTTTTAAGTTTCACTCCTTCCTTTAGGGGTGCTAGGGGTTTCTTGCCCCTACAGTAATTTTTCCAGATAAAAGCAGAAATAAGTTTTAAGGAAAACATCATAATCTTCACATACTGTTGGGTAGGTTACCCGCTGATCGGACTTGTCTTGCGGTTTGCTTATCTTCCCATATTTTATTTTTTACCCTTTAGTGCCGAACTATCAATCAGATTTCGTTCAAACCACTTCATAATCCCTCTCAGATGTAGCAAGAACAAACTGTGAAAATTTCAGCGAAATCGGTCCAGTAGTTTTTGAGTCTATTAGCTTCAAACATACCAACATCCAATTTTATATAAATAATCGTTTTTTCGAATTAATAAAATGAACATGGTGAAAGTATAAATTAATATGTTGTCATATAAACATACCGAAATAAAAACCGTTGTAATTTACGATTTTTTGGTCATGAGGTAGTATGAATTAAATAGCTTCAACATATGGTAAATTATTAAACACTGACAAAAAATAAAATATGATGCTTATAAAATGAATAAAAATAAACATTCGCCCTCACCGTAGCCAAGTACGAGCATTCAGCTTGTAAAACAAATAAATGCTCGTTTTTAAAACCCCTGTTACCTTTTTTTTCAAAAGAAACTACTTGTATTGTTTGTACGTACCTGTGAAACTGAAGCGTCACTCTCTTCACGCGTTCGTTTCTTAGCCTCAGATACTGACTTAATCACTTCAAGGCTGGCTATGTCCGGTACACACCTAACAACCTTTTCGTCTTCGACTTTCACTTTCGCGGCATTCAATGTACTTTTAATGCAACGGATGCCCCTGATTTGTTACCATTTTTTAATGCACCTAAACCCGTTGTTAGTTACGGCGAGCTTCCCGTTTTGACCTGTCCATGATGTGCACTACTCGACAATATTGTTACAAATAAAACTTCGTCTGTTTGATTACTCTAATTTATTTCAGGATGGCCCAATAAATGTACACACACATATATATACACACACAATTCTAATCAGCTATGAATGGCCTCACTTGTTAATTACAGTCTATTTACTCGCACAAATTCCTCTTCCTTACGCCGCAACCCGTTGCTATACCTGGGTACGCTTAATCCTTACTTTCACTTCCCCAAATCCAGTTACCTCATACAGCAGCTGTGTATAAACTGCTGGATCTGAACACAGGGCTACGGACCACTCGACACACGATGACTGTTCGTTGGTTCGACTCCACAGACAGTTCAGTAAATAACATAGTCACATGCAGTGAACAACTAAACAGCTCAACAGTATTCAACAGCAGGACGATACTCACAATTGCGAACATTAACACAGGTCTATTTTACCGTCACACACACAAAAGCGGCTTCCCTCGCTGGCTCACGCCGCGTCTCAGTCCACAGAGATACACGAACCCACAGCACAGTGTTCTGTTCCGTCGCCTCCAGCCCACCCACTTATTGGTCTCTCCAACAGCACAACAACAACTACTGGTTCAAACCTCGGTGGGACAATGGTGACAGCCAACACCTCTGTTGCCCTCAGCCCAGCCACCGAACCCCAACAAACTGAGTCAATCACTGACTTCACCACGGAGTCCAACATGTATCTCGAGTCCAGCACCAACACTGGCTCCACCACGGAGCCCAACACTGTGACTGACTGTCCGCGGCTAGCCACCCTTTTTATAGCTCGGGAGATTTGAGCCAGAATTTTCACGAGTTGGCTAGAGGCACAACATTCCCGTTGAATCTCCAAGAAACTCGCAGATAAGCCGGCCGACGAGAACAATGCACGGAAAGGCCGGCCCTACCACACAAGCCAGCTGGGAGATCCCAGGTCGTGTGAGTCACTAGCCCCTTCCTGTAAGTACCGAAAGGGCTTCGATGGGGCTGGCACGCAACAATACTAATGACAATAATTCCACTCCCCCACTGCCAAGTCTTCGTCTATAGCAGAGGTGCTCACGCTGGCCCCGTGGGCGCCCAGCACTGTAAGTGGGCGGGCAGGCAGGCGATGAGCGCAGCGTATGCTATTCAACCACAGTGACGTTGTAGCGGCTACGTCACAGGCCGTGAAGTTTGGGCGAAGTTCTCCCAGTCACTCTCGATCACAGCGGCGATACCCGAGTTTGAAATGGAGACAGAAAACAATGAAAGAGAAAGGGTAGAAATCCACGCCATTTTCAATTTACGTTGTAAGAAATAAGTTATTTACGTTCATTGCAGTTTATGTATTTTGATCGGATAAAATAAAGAGTTTGGACTATATCTTAAATATTTTTAGAATGTACGTAATGAATTACTATTTTCACTATTCAATTTTAAGAGATATTTCAGAAACATCTCTAATATAATACGGAGTTAAGGTGAATAAGCTGTAGCTTGTGGTTGTATGGGTTCAAATTATCTCATAGAATCATGCTTATCGCGAATAACATATGCTGTCAGTTGGTACAGTTATTTATTTCACCTTAACTTCACATAAACATACACATAACCTAATCAGCTCCTGTCACAAAGAAAATACACATATCAACAAAACCACCATCTTTAACAAATGCCTATCACTAAGCCACACGGCAGGCTGTATATCTGTCTGGTAGATATATTTGCATTGTTGTACTTTTACCTTGGATAAAACTCTCTCCCGCCATTTAGAGGCTAGCTATTATCATTGGACGCCTGTCAAATTTTTAATACTATTTTCAGAAATTCAGTGAACAGAGAAAGTCGCACAACACTACAGTACTGTGCAAAATCAAGCAGTAAACTTGTTGAATTGCGTAATTATATCAATTTTTGCTTAATGAATAACAGGAATTTTACCCTTTAAAAATGGAAATACTGTCATGTCCATCCAAGGAATTGTAAATCGTAGCGTATAACGCTTTGATGTATCCACAACGACGCACACAAAGCGCTGTCAGTTGGTACAGTTATTTGTTTCGCTTGATCATGAAGCTGTTTTTGTCGCAGTTAGTGATTGTAAGGAACGTCTTAAAAGTAGGACTATTAGTCAGTACCATATGACTGATAAAGCAGGCATGAGGCAGTTTTTGATAAGTAATTATGATTGGTGGAAAGCGGTAAATAAAAATGTAAACAGACTCTGGGATGGGTTTAAAGCAATTGTTGAAGAATGTGAAAATAGGTATGTGCCTGTAAAGGTGGTAAGGAATGGCAAAGATCCACTATATTATAACATAGAAGTAAAGAAACTAAGAAAGAGGTGCAGGTTGGAAAGAAATAGAATCATTAGTCCAGCCCGTGGACCGCTATTCACACAGACGCGTAACGATTGTCGTTTGTTTTCTCGCTCGCGGCCGCCTTGGAAAGGATGTTCTGCACCAGTGCTCAGTGCTGCCAACCTCTGTACTTAGGAACTATGCTTCAAATTGTATACGGCTAGGACAGGATCTAGTCAAGACCATTGGTCTGGACGGTTAGGATTCTTGCCGTGGACAAGATCATTGGTCTGGACGGTTAGGATTCTTGCCGTGGACAAAACCATTGGTCTGGGCGGTTAGAAGCCGCGAAGCGGCGTTAGGCCCCTAGTTTCGTATACGGTTAGGATATGATCTAGGCAAGACCATTGGTCTGGACGGTTAGAAGCCGCGAAGCGGCGTTAGGCCCCTAGTTACGTATACGGTTAGGATAGGATCTAGGCAAGGCCACTGGTCTGGATGGTTAGGATTCTTGCCGTGCACAAGACCATTGGTCTGGACGGTTAGGATTCTTGCCGTGGACAAGACCATTGGTCTGGGCGGTTAGAAGCCGCGAAGCGGCGTTAGGCCCCTAGTTTCGTATACGGTTAGGATAGGATCAAGGCAAGACCATTGGTCTGGACGGTTAGGATTCTTGCCGTGGATAAGACCATTGGTCTGGATGGTTAGGATTCTTGCCGTGGACAAGACCATTGGTCTGGGCGGTTAGAAGCCGCGAAGCGGCGTTAGGCCCCTAGTTTCGTATACGGTTAGGATAGGATCTAGGCAAGACCATTGGTCTGGATGGTTAGGATTCTTGCCGTGGACAAGACCATTGGTCTGGACGGTTAGAAGCCGCGAAGCGGCGTTAGGCCCCTAGTTACGTATACGGTTAGGATAGGATCTAGGCAAGACCATTGGTCTGGATGGTTAGGATTCTTGCCGTGGACAAGACCATTGGTCTGGACGGTTAGGATTCTTGCCGTGGACAAGACCATTGGTCTGGGCGGTTAGAAGCCGCGAAGCGGCGTTAGGCCCCTAGTTTCGTATACGGTTAGGATAGGATCAAGGCAAGACCATTGGTCTGGACGGTTAGGATTCTTGCCGTGGATAAGACCATTGGTCTGGATGGTTAGGATTCTTGCCGTGGACAAGACCATTGGTCTGGGCGGTTAGAAGCCGCGAAGCGGCGTTAGGCCCCTAGTTTCGAATACGACTTGCGCTTTTATTGTGCTGCTGTTGGTAACGGATTATCATCAACATACTTGACGGGAAGGAGATCACGTGCCACTTTACATTGGCCAATAAGAATACAAGTACCTACTTCATAAATGAGCATGGCGTGTAATAATCTTTATTAGGTTATAAAAGTAAATATACTTCTTGGGGCGGGATGGTGGGTTCCTGGACATCGCAAAGAACACACCTCTCCTCTGAGACGCTCTCCAAGTAAGATTTCACTAATTACACTCACTTGTAACATTACAAATTACGCCGGTCTACGGGCTGTACTAATGCCGAAATAGAATAAGAAATGGCTGTGGAAGTAAGGAGAAATTTAAGGAACTAGGAAATTGAATCTAGCAAAGAAGGGAGCTAAGGATAACATGGCAAGCATAATTCGCAGTCATACAAATTTTAGTGAAAACTGGAAGGGTATGTATAAGTACTTAAAGGCAGAAACAGGTTCCAAGATGGACATTCCAGGAATACTAACTGAACAAGGGAGTGTGTATGTGAGGATCCTCAAAAGGCAGAAGTATTCAGTCAGCAGTATGTAAAGATTGTTGGTTACAAGGATAATGTCCAGATAGAGGTGATGACTAATGCTAAAGAAGTATTAAAATTTACATATGATAACAATGACATATACGATAAGATACAAAAGTTGAAAAGTAGAAAAGCGGCTGGAATTGATAAGATTTCTAGGGATATGCTAAAGACAATGGGTTGGGATATAGTACCTTATCTGAAGTACTTATTTGATGATTGTTTGGTTGAAGGAGTTTTACCAAATGAATGGAGAGTTGCTATAGTAGCCCCTGTGTATAAAGGAAAGGGTGATAGACATAAAGCTGAAAATTACAGGCCAGTAAGTTTGACATGCGTTGCATGTGAGCTTTGGGAAAGCATTCTTTCTGATTATATTAGACATGCTTGCGAAATTAATAACTGGTTCGATAGAAGGCAGTTCGGTTTTAGGAAATGTTATTCCAATGAAGCAAACTTGCAGGATTCCAGCAAGATATAGCAGATATCTTGGATTCAGGAGGTCAAATGGAATATATCGCGATTAACCTGTCTAAAGCATTTGTTAGGGTGGATCATGGAAGACTACTGGCGAAATGAGTGCAACTGGACTAGACAAAAGAATGACTGAATGGCTTGCAATATTTCTAGAAAAATAGATCTCAGAGATTTAAAATAGGCGAATCTTTATCTGACCCTGCAATAATTAAGAGGGGAATTCCTCAAGGCAGTATTATTGGACCTTTATGTTTTCCTATATATACGAATGATATGAGTGAGGTAGTTGAATCAGAGATAGGGCTTTTTGTGGATGATGTTATTCTGTATAGAGTAATAAATAAGTTTCAAGATTGTGAGTAACTGCAACATGACCTCGATAATGTTGTGAGATGGACAGCGGGCAACGGTATGGTGATAAACGGGGTTAAAAGTCAGGTTGTGAGTTTCACAAATAGGTAAAGCCCCTCTCAGTTTTCATTACTGCGTTACCGGGCGAGTTGGCCGTGCGGTTAGGAGCGCGTAGCTATCTCCAGATAGCCTTTGCCTCGGTCTTCTTTGCACATGACATAGACCATTTTTTGTGCGGTTGGAACAGAAATATACATTAACATGGTCACTTTCGTCATCTTAGAGTACAAAGCCTTCTATGATTTAGAAATATATTGATACTAATGCTTCTTTTAATTGAATCGTACTGAAGTATTGCTGACTACTAATATGGTTATCAAAGTTTCAATTATAATGAGATTTAATTTCCTACAGCTTGTCCCTCATCGCTGATGTTCTTCTTATTTTCTAGAGAACAAATTATGATACTGGGTACTTCTTTCCTTGGTGTCTCGTGACGTGATTGCGTAATGATCCTGTCCAGCTGTTCTGTTTCAATTTATAGAAATGCGGTATTCTCGCCGTCTCGCACAATTTCCTGTTGTATGTACCTATTTGTTCTTCAACTAAAAACCTTCTTTTATGAATCTAGTCTTCTTTTCGTGTCAATCTGCCATAACGATCTTTTTTTAAATAATAAATTAACAATATTTCATCTTTCTTTCCTTTTCACCGCCTTCTATATGTTCTTTCTCGGCTTGTACCTGGTAAAAGTATGATCTTGACATTTACAATTACATTAGCGGGTTATTTTTAATGTTCTCGCGGCATACCGTCCATTTTTGTTCCAGAATATTCACTGCTAACAGTGAAATGGCACACTATCAATGCTAAAAGAATCCAAGATACTTGCTCAGCCTGCACCAGGGACTAACTTTTCAAAATTTAACATTACCATCTCAAACACCAAACTTGAACAAGTAAACCACTTCACTTACCTCTTGTCTGCCATACTGTACTTCAGAACAGGATGTGGAAAACAGGCTTCGTGCTGCCCATGTGGACTTTCGCCGACTATCACACAGTCTTCAGGAATAAAAACCTTACAATTTGCACAAAACTAATAGTGTACCAGGCTGTAGTCATCTCTATACACTTCTCTATGGCTGTGAAACGTGGACATTATACCGCTGTGACATCAAAAAGCTGGAGTGCTTTCACCAGCAAAAACTATGCTCCATCATGAACATCAAGTGGGAACACTACGTCTCTAATGTTGAAAGCATGTGAGTGTAGAAGCATTGGTCGTTGGCCATCGCCTCATATGGGCAAGACATGTGCGCCATATGAATGACACTAGATTGCCGCGCCAGATCATCTATGGTGAACTCAGCTCCGGTTCAAAACCACGGGGTGCGCCCCCAAAGACGTTTTCCAAAGACCAACTGAAACAAACCTTAAAGATGGCAGAAATAAACATACAAATCTGGGAAACACTTGCCAAGCAGTTTACTTTGGTGGCTTAGTATCTGTGCCTCAGTTCAACACTTTGAACAAGAACGCTGCAGACATGAAGATATTAAGCGACAGGAACGCAAACTTCGCCAAACCCGGCCAAGATCTCCCCCGTCCCTCAGCTGCGTGATGTGTGGACGCATGTTCTATGCTAGAATTGGCCTGTACAGTCAGCGGAAGTTTAAACACAAACTGCTGTGAATTGAAGTGAGCTATTAGCCAGGAAATCTGTAAACTTGGAAACGAGTAACTGACGACGACGTATACGTAGTTCCTGTACGTCAAAGAGCACCAAACAACTTCTACATGCAGCTGTCTCATCTTTTGTTCCAAATACTTTCCACCTTTTAACACTCGTTCTGATCACGATGCTGTAGTTTTTCTACCAGGTTTTCCTTTCTGTTCATGTACAGCTCTTGTACAGGGTCTCTTTTATAAACCCAGACCGAGCGGACGGTGTTTGTGCTCTGCGCTACAGCTGCCTTAGCCCAAATTACATCGCACGTTGCTGCCCTGCTTTAAGCATGTATACAATCTTATATGAAATCATACCTTATAATAGATGCTGAAAATGTCATCCTTCATAATGAGGGACTTCTTAAAAACACCATTAGGATTTTATGAACATCAATTGCGAGAGTTATGACTGTTCACACAACCATTAAGATGAAAACAGACCACATCCGGAAAGAGCACAAGCTGTGGGTCAAACAAACGATCATTCGATGTTGCCAGATACCACTCACAATATCTCACTCTTGTGACTGGATCAGCAGGTTTTAAACAATGAGTCCATGTAAACCTGTACGGTTTGATGTGTAACAGCTTTGTAGCTCTGGGTGCAGAAGAAACCGAAACCCCTACTTGTTACGCTAATTTTGAGTGATTTATTCGGTGACCGCTCAAGATTTGCACCAATGTCATCTACCTTTTCCTCTGTTGAAACTATTTGTGTGTGCACGTTTTTGATTGAGCACCGAGCCAGTAGTTTCAAATTTATTTACAATTACGTGAATCTGTGATCATGAAGATGGCACTTCCCCACGTAATTGCTGAACAAATGCATCACAGACCCATCGAGCCGACTCATACTTAAAATAACTTTTACATACGAAAATATGGTGTTGCAATGATAACTGTCTCACCATGTTAACAGCTGAGATTCAGACTGGCTATTGATGCTAGGTCGAACTCGTGCACGCTCCTTGCAAGGTCAAGCACTATGCGTGCACCTCCTCCACAGCTGCTTAGATCTTGGAGAGTAGAAACTCCACTGGATGATCTGGGTTTGTAAACAAGACCCTGTATACTGTAGTTCTTATTTCCTATAACTGACTATTTTCCTTTTCTTTTCCATAATAGGATTTGTTAGGCATGGAACTCATTGTTACTGATGGCACTCACTGTGTTGTACCTACGAAAGGAGACTGGTCCTGTTTTTTCTATTCCCTATCTTAATATACGGCACTGACTCACTGGCACCTCAGGTGCGGGATAGCATCGTACAGCACATCTCTAACAACTGGCAATGGTTTCAAATGTTTACTATGATGCTGTGTGGAAACATATACAGAACCATGGTTGAGTACCAGGCTTACATGTCGCTTCCCACCTCTCATGCCACCCAGTGTAAAATTATGGCTGCTGGTGATATATACTCTTACCATCTGGTAGTGTATTGGGAAGGCAATGTGATAATACAGTCTGAAGAGCCTGTTGAGGGAAAGACCATCATATTACGTTTTAAATGTTCTAGTCACATTCTGTCATCACATTTTGAACCACTCATACCTCAATATGCCCCTCCTCATCAACAACCAACCCCTATTGCAATTTCTGACTTCACATCACTTAATGTAATCAGCCTGCAACTTTTATTGTCTAGTGCTCTGCCAATGATAAAATCGACAATAAATTTTCTTTAACTGATTATTAAACTTTTCCTAAAAGAAAACAAGTGTCTTTCTGTTGTGCCTGATGATCTACATTCTCTCTCTGACTCAAAAAACAATTTAAAAGTTGCATCATCCAATGAAAACCAAGGAGGAAACAAGCACCATGCTACATTTGCCAATAGCATTGACATAAAAAACATAGAAATCTGTGATGATGATGTTTGTTGTTTAAAGGGGCCTAACATCTAGGTCATCAGCCCCTAATGGTACGAAATGAGACAAAATGAAATGACAAATTAAAAACACAAAATCCTCCACTGACCACAATTCAAAACGGAGAATGAATGAATGGATGGATGGATGGATGGATGGATGGATATGAATTTAAAACGATCAGTGGAACCAACCCACAGTGCCTCACATGCACAGAAGCTGGCGTAGAGCAATAGTATTACTGACGAAGGGACTGCTTCTATAGCACGATGCTGAATCGATTATGCGTATAATCGAAACAGGTCCAAAATCCAGGTCATCAGCCCCTCATAATGGTATTTATCGCTAGGAAAGTAGAACCATGCTATGTGTAATGTTGCGGTACTAATCAAAAGTAGCGGAGACTCGCGGTATTCCACACATTATGGTACTATTCACAGGTAGTGTAATGCGCAAATGTAACACAGACCTATAGTGTTTCGAACATTGCGGCACTATTTGCAGGCAACGCAAACCTATAAAGGCAATGCAAACCTATGGCGTTCCTCACGTAAGTGGACTAACCACAGGGACTCGTACTATCCCGTGGAATTCCTCACACAGTGGGAACTGAGCATAGGTAAGGCAGAACCATGGTGTCGCTCATATAGGTGTACAAATCACAGGTACTGTAGGACCCATATCCTGATTCACACACTGTCGCTACTGATCACAAATCTATTGCGTACCGAACATAGTGGTACTACGTGCAAATAATACAACCCATGGTGTTCTCTGCGTGATGTTACTAATTACAAGTAGTTTCATGGTTCTAATTGGATCATTCCTTGGTCGCCCCTTTTAGTTGCCTCTTACGACAGGCACAGGATACCATGGGTGAATTCTTCATCTGCCTTCCCCACCCACAGGGGGTATAGAAATCTGTAAACATAGGTAGGCCTACTGCAAAAAAATCTGATGTAAATAGGGAGGCTGTTACAAAATCCACAAAGATTATTTTTACACAATTTTAAGTCGCACTGACACAGATAGGTCTTATGGCGATGATGGGATAGGAGAAGCCTAGGAGTGGAAAGGAAGCAGTCATGGCCTTAATTAAGGTACAGCCCCAGCATTTGCCTGGTGTGAAAATGGGAAACCACGGTAAACCATCCTCAGGGCTGCTGACAGTGTGGTTCGAACCCATATCTCCCGGATGCAAGTCCCTAACCACATGGCCAAATTGCCCAGTACACAAAGAAAAATTCCTGAAGTCAATCAAAACGTTGTTAGGAGATACAATGAAAATAAACAATTGATCCTGTGGAAAACAAAATCTTTACTGGAATTCAAGTACGACTGCAATACAGATTACAGCAATTGACAGGTTTGTTGCTACTGGCCAGAAAGTCGATTGCAAGTGGTGACATGCACAAAAATGGAAAGAAGAAAGCCCTGGTCTGTGTTGTAGGAAAGGAAAGGTAAATCTCCCTCCTACTGAAGAGCTTCCTCTTCCTCTGCACAACCTCCTTACTAATGATCATCCTGATTGTGAGCTTTCTTCAGGAACATTAGAAAGTATAACGGATGTTTTCAAATGACGTCCTTTGGCGCTAAGGAGGTACACGAGGGAAATTTGATACGAACTTTTAAAGTTCAAAGCCAAGTTTATTGCAGAATAGGAAGTTCGTTACCTTACTCACAAGAAAATCACCCAGTTTTACAAATATATTTTGTTGGCCATGATGAAAAAGAGTTGGAAATTCGGTCCAATATTTAAAACTTCAACAACTTCTGAATAATCACAATCCTTATATAGAAGATTTTTAAACAGCAAAGGAGAATGCCCCAAAATGAAAAGAGTTTAAAGTTGTGATTCATGCGGACCAGCAACTACCAGCTGAATAGAGGGGTCGATATAACATGCTACGAGTGAGGTGGCTTTGGTGATTGTGGGGCAGGAGTTTGAAAAACGGGACGCTGTTCTTCACAGCAGACAAAAAGCTGGTGCGAATCAATGAAACTCACCGTGCTTATGATGTTCCTTAGTACCCTCTTATGTTCTGCCGTGGAGAAAGTGGATACTCCATTAGCAACAGGATCAGTGGTAGAGTGTCGGCCTCCACATCCCAAGATAGTGGGTTCAAACCCAGCTAGATTTTTGAAGGGTGGAAAACAAGTCCATTCGACACTCCATGTTGTACGATGTTGGCACACAAAAGATTTCTGGGAACACATTTGGTGTTTACTCAACAATAATTAAAACTCAGCCATAGATGCCCGAGAGAGATTTGGTTTTCTCCGCCACCTACCAAGACCTAGAGTAAAACAGAACGTTGAAATTAACGAGCAGACAGCCAGAAGGCGTCAAATTAAAATGTCTGCACACAGTAGCTGAGACCATTTGATTATTATTATTATTATTATTATTATTATTATTATTATTATTATTATTATTATTATTATTATCTCTCTGCTTTGTTTCAGCAATCTGTGGACCACGTTATTTCAACTGTTTGCATCCTTGAGCTTTAATTCTTCCCCAGTATTCCTGCATTCGCTTTCTGTGAGCCTCTTTTCTTTCATCAGTCCACTTATTATTATTATTATTTTATCTCCCAGCTTGATCCAAATTCTAAAGCCCCTCTTAAGAAAACTCTTTATGCTTTAGAGTTTTACTCTTACCGAATCATGGAAAGAGAGTTTCAAGAAAACTACATCTTACTCTATCGCAGTCTCCTTAATCAGCATTTCGTTGATATGTACTTCAAGACAGAAAGACTGAATTTCATTAGACACAGCCAAAGCAAGGAAAATAACATACACCAGCGGGATGCCATGTGCAAAAGAGATGGGCAAGTTTCTGATCTTGGCAAGATGGCTGTGCTACCCGTTACATGCACAAGCGGAATCAGGACGCTCTAACGTGCGATGATGGTATGGTCGTCCTGATCTGTTCATTACATTTACACGAACCAAACGACGCACGTGTGTGTGAGTTATGCCTGGAACTCTGTGATAGATACCATATTATAAAATGCAGGAATAGACAGAAATCCATCGTAGCTTATAGCAAAGAAAAGTAATGTAAATGTAATGTAATGATTTCTTATTGCACGGCATGTGTGCGTTTTCAATAATACATTTACATGTAACCCGAAGTGGACTGAGATAGAAAGGGTATTAAATGTCAGACAAAAGCCCCAAGACAGATATGCTCAGGTTTTTCATATACAAGTAAAAAAGATGATCTCCCTCTGATCTAGAGGAACTATTTTTGGCCTAAGTAGGTGTGACATGTACACTGTGGATTGACAAGGAGGTCTGTCTTTATAATGACTACGCAATTCAATTATGACTGGCTGTAGACAGGAGATCCTGCCATTATAAAGAGAACTTCCAAAGTCGATGTGACTGGCAGTAGACAAGTCCTGCTATTATATTGAAAACTTTCCAAATAACTGTGACTGGCAGAAGGAAATGGGAGCCTGCCATTGTAATGAAAACTCCCTAACTCGGACTTTACATGATAAATGACGTATGCCAACCTCTCCGTGGTGTTTCTTGGGTAACGCTAAGAGCAATGCAAACTTATTAAATACTCACAATTTGTAATAGTATTTTACCTAGAATTCCATAGTGAAGCACAGGTACATGAGGTGATTTATAATATAAATTAATTGTTAAAATATTTGAAATATATTTTTAAATATTGTAAATGGCAACTGACTGAATGGAATTTTGTTCACATTTGCACTGTTAACAAGCTGAAACAGAAAAGTATGGCTTCTAACCAATTAGATGGGTAGGATTTAAAATGTGCCTTATTAACTTGATAATGGTAAAACCTGTAAAGCTGAACGTTGGTTGACAAGAACATTTCAATTCTTTATTATTTTCTATTGACCAAAATGTCAAAAACATAGTGCCCAAATCCATTGTCTGGTGCTCTGGTGATTATATATGTATTTCTGTCATAATAACTAGGTCCTGGATCTGTACCACCTACAGACAGCATGTAGCACTAGCGATTTCGGTTGGAAATGATATGGTGGTTTCATATTACTCAAGCAGTGATTGACTGAGATGCAGTGTGCTGACTGTACTCACTCACACCCACTAGATCAAGTTTCTTTCATTTTCCTGTTTGTCTCATCCGTGGCTTTGACAACATGAAAGTGATTGAGGTATGAGTGATGCTATTTATGCAGTTAGTCCCTAGATTAATGATGCAAAAAAGTTTTTCATAGGGTCAGATGGTGTTGCATTTCAATAGACTTGGCACACTGATATGCAAAATCACCTTCTGGCTTGGTGAGGAAAGCAACAGAAAATCTCTCACTCCTCCTTTCCACAGCAGATCTGTTTAATGATATGTAAGCTACTTATTACGGCTGATAACAGATCTGCTGAGTAAAAAAAAAAAAAAAAAAAAAAAACCTATGGTCATCCTGTATAGCAATATCATTGATAGTTCACATGTAAGTATAGTAATTGCACTGTACCAAAATAACAACTATTTCAACATTAAAATCATTTATTAAATTATGACATATTACACAATCTTCCACCAACATATATACACCGGTAGAAAGGAACATTATGAGATATCTATTTACACTGTACGGTTTAACTTAAAACAAGAAAGAATAGGGCACTATCTTATTTTTATAAAAGCAGGCCAACGCATCACATTGTACCACCAGAGGGACCCTTGAAAATGTTTTACATACCGTACTTATATTACAGAAAGATTATACTACTCTGACAGATTGTTTCAGGAGGACAACAAGAGAATTAAATAGGTGTAAAACTTTCCTCATGGCAAAGAAAAGAAAAAAATACTTCACACAATATTGGACAGATACGAGCAGCAGAAAGTACTATAAAAATGTTATTGGTTTTATAGTCCACTAATAATGTTTATGGATTACAGAGATGCTCGGGTACCACAATTTCATCCCACAGGAGTTCTTTTTACGTGCCTCTAGAGATGTAGGTATGGAGGAGAATAGAACAAGTGAAATGGGAAGACCGGGTAAGGAATGAGGAGTTATTACGAAGAGTTGGAGAATAATGAAGTGTGTCGCAAATCATCAGAAGGAGAAAAATGAACTGGATCGGACATTGTTTGAGGAGGGACTGTTTACTGAAAGAAGGAATAGAAGGAATGATGAAAGGCAAATGAAGAAGGAAAAAATATCAAATGTTGGACAATATCAAAGGAAATAAATATTCGGACATGAAAAACTTGGCGCAGGACAGGCACCAGTGGAAGAGATTCATCCCATGACAAGACCTGCCATAAGGCAGAATACCTAGATGATGAAATCTGCAGAAATAAGGCCATCATATTTCAACATCTTCACATACCCCTGGATATCGCTGGTAACCCATCAGTTTTGGCTCAGAAAGCCAGCCAGCTATGTAATCTTAACACTCAACCTGGTTAAGTATGAAGTGTTTCATAACCCCAAGGTGGTGTTGAAACATAAAAATAAATTTTTTTTTTTTTTTTTTGCTAGGGGCTTTACGTTGCACCGACACAGATAGGTCTTATGGCGACGATGGGATAGGAAAGGCCTAGGAGTTGGAAGGAAGCGGCCGTGGCCTTAATTAAGGTACAGCCCCAGCATTTGCCTGGTGTGAAAATGGGAAACCACGGAAAACCATTTTCAGGGCTGCCGATAGTGGGATTCGAACATAAATAATATTACAGACTTTAAAAAAATAAATAATATTACAGACTTTAAAAAACTCTCAAGTGCTGGAATTCTGCCTTGAAAAGGGATTTCTTTAATGTGCCAGTAAATTTAATGATTAAGGGAAAGGAGGATTGTACAAGGATTTAATCTTGCAATCCTGAAAACAGAAATCAAATTGCCAGTCTAACTAATCTATGCAGCTGGTCTGCATTAAAAAGACTCAAATCTCATAGTCCTATTGAAAATGAAAATTTGATGGTTTTTGAATTGTTATCATACGATACCAGCACAATTATACTGGAACGTTGAATTATAGATTACTGTAACCGTCTGATGATACAATGTGTGCTAAGTGCATAATAAGAGTCCTTAGAAAGAAACATCGCATCAAGACAGAAGCTGAAGGATATGAAATTTGCAAGTCAGCACACTCAAAGCATCATATGCACAAAATATCACAAAATATTCACATTTGTTTTTAATCTATAATGACACATATGGATAAAAATTACCACATTCAGAGTTCTGCAATGTTTATAATAAAGGCTTCGGGCTCACTTTAATTAATTAATCCGTGGTTACTAACATGGTGAGCGCTGCGCTCACCCCTGTAGTATATTGCTCGTTGTTGGAATATTACAATACCTCTACTTTTGAAAGTTGATATACTTTTCAAACAGATTGTTAAGAAGGGGATGTGTCAGTTATTTCCATTATCTTTGACAATGAAGACCCGCAATCCATCATTAGGCGCATGTTTGGTGAGTGGTGTGCTCGGTAGCGAGTAACAGTGCTACTGAATTTTGCGCACTGTAATAAGTCCAGGTTTGTCTTATGCTTGTGTTTAATGTGAAATTTTTATATTGTGACTGTTGTTAGTGAATTTAATTTTGTCATTGGGTGAAAAGTTGGAGGAAATGGACTTTAACACTGAAGAAAGTGATGGTAATGAAACAGATAAGGTTTATGAAAGTGATCTTAACTTTGAAACAGAGTGTTTGCAAGTTCTGAGGAAGAAGAGGCACTTTCATTGATTGAAAGCTGTATTCCATTCATTTTAGGAAAGGATGGAATAGCCAAGTGGGGCCTCCAGGCTGCCCCTATAAAATGTTCAAACCCAGAAACAGTGTTCCAGGAAAGATGTGAAAGAAACAGAAGTGATGACTGACTGTGTAAAATGTTTGTTTCCTGTTATGCTGAATTAATGTTCACATTATTTAGTTCATACTGAGCATACTCCTCCTACCTCAAATTTGTTTAAATTTAAGCATTCGTGTTCCTAAATAGTTTGTCTACCCCTTTGTCCCGTTTCTTGATACGGGGTCGGGGATGAGGTCAGATGAATCTATATTGCATGCCTTATGGCAGGATGTCCTTCCTCTTGTCAGCATCAGTGTAGAAGCTAAATTGAAATGAATGATAGTGAATGAAATTGGGTAAGGAGGTGGAAGGAATTAGCTGTGGCCTATGAATAGGAACTGACCCAGCATTTGCTTGAAGTGCAAACGGGAAACCATAGAATTCCATTTTCAGGACAGCTGACAATGGGGTTCGAACCTAAGGCATCTCCTGAATGCAGAGCCTGGCTCCAGAGCCATAGCGCGTTAACACGTGGCGGCCACTCCACTCGCACATGTTCCTAAATAAATTATATCAAATTGATGTTTTAAAATTGTCTCCATCTTTATATGGCATATAAAGGTGAGCGCTGCGCTCACTAGCAAGTAACGGGGCATGTAAAGACCTAGCGAGTTGTTTACAGGATCTTGTTATTAGAATTTTAACTTGATGGGGTTTTTGCAAACTGATGAATCTACAAGCACAAGGCATTCACACGCCTACCAATTTCCAGACCTGTACAACCTGTAAAAGACATTAGGCTAGCCAAAATAGACCAATACCTAACTGAATGGTCTCCAATTACTGTGGTGAATTCCCTCAATTATGTCATAAGGCTAGGCTTTTATGAAACGTTTGCTATCTCTTGTATAGCATAACTCCTCAAAGGTACTCACAATGCTGGGTGAACTTTGTTCCAATGCTGAGATCAGGATTCAAGCTTTGGATGAACGACAAATGGAACCTCCAACACAGAGCGAGAGTTGCTACCTCTGGATCAAACGCATCATTATAAGCATACAGAAAGTTAATGTTTAACCAAACAATCCACTCAGAACAATGAATGATTTTACTAACAGCATATGACAACAATAAAACAATATGAATATCATGTTTAACAAGACTGTTTCTGCACTAAATCCAAGCATAAATACCAGTCTTCTAGATATTACTGTGAAAGAAATGGATGGAAGGTAAACCACATTACTAAATACCTGAAAAATGTGCGCCGGTATGCGAAGCAGTAAACTTTACACCTACGGTTTCGTAAGCGGACGTGTTGGGAATCACTTGGAAGGACTGAAAAGTAATGTTTTACAATACTTGAAGTAGCAGAGAGAAGAGATCCTTCCTTTAAGCCTGCTACAAACCCACTATCTGCCCCAAAAAGTATTCTTATTTATATAGGAGAACTGAAAGAACAAATTGCCACCATTATCTTTGATCATACTGGCCAGCTCTGATCGGCTGTGAAGAAGTCTATGTAATTCTTTTTTCCTCTAGAGTTTGCATGGTCGGTGGCCACAGGGTTACCACATTCGGTGAAACTGTATCCCCCGCCGTAATAAAGGTAGTTTTTGATCATTCAATCTCTGTCACGAAAAGTGTGTAGATGAACATAAATTAAGTGACTTTCCTATAAACCAGCCCAATGGTCTTGTCACTAGATATCTGTAGGTTGGCAGCCTTGTGTAGCTGGTTGAGACGTCATTCGACCCGCACTATCCTGTTTGTGTAACATCTGTTACATCATTTGAGGCGTGCCATGTTGTTTGTTTAATCTGTGTGACATTGTCCAAGCCATGCCATACTGCACCCATTTACGGAACAATTACCAAATTGGGATTGTAAAAATTGTGGTGTCGATTTGGATTTTTTGTTTAAAGGTGTGCCCCCACTGCCAACATCGCTTGATGTTGAATTATGGCATCAGGAAGTGTCGATAGATTAACTCTCATCCACAATTATCGACCGTATCAAAGTATATGGCGTTGAACTGGTTCGATAGCACAACTCTCTCGACAGTACAGGTTTGCCGCATAAAGTTTGGGAACTTCCTTTATGTGATTGTCATCAGCTTCACTTCACTTCCTGTTCGCTTAACTGTGTTGCTTTGTGTGCAGTGGTTCCGTCTGTTGTGCATTCTATACGTGAACGGGTATGTTTCCTGTGGTCTTTATCGACCGTAATGAATTCTGAAATCAATCAGTACTTCTCTTCTTCTCCGTCAAGTGAGAAATTGAAACTTTCTGAGAGTGAATCAAGTGAATGTAGTGTGCCAAAAGCAAGTTTGATGGAGAATGCTGCGACTGCATCTGTAAAAGCTGAACACGTGGTTGTGGCCACCGAATATGCGGCTGCAGATGAAAATCTTCCCTAGTGTTGGGACTCCACAGCAAAAAGCTGACTTTTGCGAAAAAATGACTGGTTAATAGTGAAAAATAAAAAAACTTGGCTCTAAAATATGTCAAGAAGTAATCAATTTGGGCCCGGACAGAAACAAACAAGGTATGAATATTTCTGAGGCATGGGCAAACGTTCAGATTGGTGAAAATAAAAAAAATTAAAATGACTTCACGACGAAAAAAAGATCATGATCACAAAATTAGTTCCGTTGATAAAGCTGCCACTAACATAATAACTGCTGTAAAAGAAAGAAAGAAGGTCTCTTTTACTCAAACTTATGAACATGACAAAGAGGTAACCTCCAAAATCTTCAGAAGAGCCTATAAAATTGACAAGAAAAATGAGGCATTTAATGATTTTTGAATCTGAAATTGATCTCCAAGAAGTGAATGGTAGCAATATGGGCCAAATTTTTCATTCAACCAATGCTTGTATCAATATAGGCATATTGGAGCTGAAATGAAGAAAATAATTGAATCTAATTGTAAGATTTCTTTGCTAACTGATGAGAGCATTACTATTAGCCAATTATCATCTTTAATAATATATGTAAGGACAATGGTTCCTGATTGGACAAAATACAAGGTATTTTTCAATGTCTAATTAATGTTTTGAGTGAACTGGGATTCTCTCACAATTTTTTGAAAGAAAACCTTATTGCAGTAGCATGTGATGGAGCCGCTGTGATGTTAGGAAAAAAGAAAGGTGTAATGACTGATTGAGGAACAATAATGTCTTGTTTTGGCATTGCACAAACCATAGACTTGAACTCTCTGTTGGAGATGTAGTTACGAAGAACTTTCCATCACAGATTAATCATTTTAAGCCATTTCTTGGCAAACTTTATACATCATATCACCAGTCACCTAAAAATGCCAGAGAACAGAGAAATATTTCTGACGATCTGGACCAGCAACTGTACCACATTGGAAGAATTCTAAATACTCGTGGAGTAGGTTCAAGTTACAGAAGTGTTTCTGCAGTTTGGAAAAACTATAGATTACTCATGGCAGATTTTAAAAGAGCAAAACTGTATGAGTCTCTTCAAAAAAATTTACAAATGTTGATTTTATTCTTGATCTTGGTCTTATGAGTGATGCTCTTCAAGAGTTGTCAGAACTCGGTCTTGAACAAGCATGCGATATCTCTTTATAAGGATCATAGAGAAATATACAGGCAGATTCTTCTGTTTGAAGATAGGAAATTCAATAACGGATTTTACTATCCTGAAGCTCGAAGTACAGTTGAGAATTTGAAATTCTCTCGACAGTACAGGTTTGCTGCATAAAGTTTGGGAACTTCCTTTATGTGACTGTCATCAGCTTCACTTCCTGTTCGCTTAACTGTGTTGCTTTGTGTGCAGTGGTTCCGTCTGTTGTGCATTCTATACGTGAACTGGTATGTTTCCTGTGGTCTTTATCGACCGTAATGAATTCTGAAATCAATCAGTACTTCTCTTCTTCTGGAGAAGAAAAGTTGAGTTGCCAATGCAAAAAGCTCTCTTAATCCTAAAATGTTCTGTGACAGCTTATGACGACGGATGGAAAATCGTCTGTTAACAGAAGAAGACACACAAATACCAGAATGGACAAAAGTACTGTATCCTGGATGTTGGACAGATAATGTTCAAAAGAATGTCACTTTTGGTGAAAGTGAAGTACAAAATTTGTGTAGGCCATTAAGGATTAATGACAGCCAAATTCTAAGAGATTGGTGTGATTTTCTTGTTGAGAAGAAAATGCCAGCGTCACTACTACCGCTTGTAAACACCATCAACAGCATTCCCATTTCTCTCTCCAAGTGTGAACGTGGTTTCTCGCAAACGAACTTACTACTGACAGCAACAAGGGCTTCTCTACACCTGACAACTGTGAGTTAATTGATGTTTATCAAGTTCGTAGGTCCTCCTCTGAAAGATTTTCAACCTCTACCATATGTCAACTCCTGGTACCTGAGAGGAAGGCATCTTGTGACCGACACAAAGAGCAAAGAAAGTTCACTTGAAAATGGCAGCACCAGCATCATGGGTCCAATTTGGAAGTTACAGTAATGGTAATGCTATATCTTCATTTTTACTAACATTTTAGTTACTTGTGTGGAAGTCTGAAAGTTACGTAAAGATTATGTTAAGATGTTGTTTTTCCCTAATAGACGGAGTTAGACATTATGGTACACTATGTGTTTTAAATACAATTTTAACTAATTTACTGTAATCAGCTACCTGGTAGTATAATATGGTTATATGACACCACAGAAACTGTAGCTTGCGACTCCATATGCTATGTTTGGGTGGGTCAAATGAGTACCGGTTAACTTTTTTCCAGAAAAAAAGAAAAAGAACTGATCTAAACAAATAATATCAATTTATATTATAACTCACCACTACAGCAGGGGTAATATTTAGAGTTGAAGTCACGACGGATTAATAGACTGTGTTTTCACATAAAGCATTTCTGTAATAATCAACATTTCTTTCAACTGAAAGTATGTTGCATAGAATGCAGCAAAAATTAGTTTATCTAAATTTCATTCACCTCACAAAATCTTAAACATTACACTTCCAACATGGCATCTAGTTCCCATGTATATAAAATATATACAGCTGCCATACAATGTTTTACAATGACAGGCAAATCATTTAGTCATTTGTTCCTGACACAAAAAGATGTAGGGGTGAATCAAAGCCTATACTGTGATACCAATAGGCCACTGTGAGAATAAATACATCATAAATGCACGTATTTTCATAACAACGTCAGCATATGTAATGTGTGTGACCACAAGGATCCTGAATGTTACAGAAATGTCCAAAGATCCCAAGATGTAATGTTACAATTTAAAAAAGAAAGTAAATTATTCATATACACATATAAAGACTTGCTTGGACCAGACTTTTATTTCATTTTTATTTTTGTTAAGAAGGAAGCCATATTCTCCAGTGTCGACTTAGTTAAATGTAACTTAAAAGCTTTCCAGTCTGTCAAACACACAATTTCAATATAAATTATAACACTATAACATACCTGTAAAAATAATACACACTATTAAACAAAGAATGACATGTTTCGTTCTACAAGAACATCCTCAGATTCTATCAAATCACTTATGCGTATATATGTACAGTATTGTTTACGTAGAGTAAACTTGTCAATGACTGAGAGTTTGGTGAAAATATGAACAAGTATTAAGAAATAATGATTGTATAATTCTTTGTTTAATAGTGTGTATTTTTTCTTTTTTTTTTACAGGTATGTTACAGTGTTATAATTTATATTGAAATTGTGTGTTTGATAGACTAGAGAGCTTTTAAGTTGCATGGACTAGACTGACAATGATGAAAAGTGGTGGTGGTGCAGAATGCTTACAAGTCTTTGATAATGCCTATTATGATACTGTTGGGAGTATTTTGAGAGATACCTAACACTTTCTAAACATTTCATGTGTATTTTGTACCATTGTACCAAATAATCCTTACTTTTTAATCATTCCAGTAATTTCTTCTCTATTTGCTCACCAGAATATTGAATTCGGTCATATTATGCTCAGAGTGTGCTACTATGCATACAAATATTTTTACTAATATCCATCAGTTTCTTTCTTATCTTCCTCAGCTATCAGATGAAGATCATCCACTAACTCTTAAATAATGAATATAAAAGTAATGTAATATTCATCAGCCTTTTTTTTATACACTGGAAATAAATAATGAAGCTAAGGAAAATAAAAACACATTTTGTGGCAAGACTCCTTTTTTATGGCACTTTGGATCAATGAATAATGTACAGAAAAAACGTCATAGACAAGATTCCGAATAAATCAGTCATTTTGAAAACACATCTACTTCTGGGAAAATAAAAGTTATATACACAACTAATATTACATAATAAATTATATATACATATTCATGAAGCAACTTTGATTTTCTATATTGCTTAAAAACTGAAAATTATGAATATATCTTACATTGAGGAGTCAATGATTATCTGGGTGTGTTTTGCTTAAACAGGTATTTGTTGATAGAAAATGGGGTGAAAGTTCAGGTGAAAGCTTTTGTTCACCAGGAAATAGTGCTCATTTTGTATGAAATGTTTCATGTATTGTACAGAAAAGGAAAAGACAAAAGGACTACTATGCCATAAAAAATCTAGAAAAACAAACCACCATCATACCTGCAAAGTTGGTGAAATGTGCAAGTCCTAATACTAGTGAGGTTATACCACCTCAAATTTGTTATGAGTTTCTTAATTTATTACACATGACTATAACTAGAGCAGAACTATTTCATTTTCTCATGTATTCTGAGTCAGCACTTCATAACATGTATTTTTCTCTAGGTAAAAGCTAATGCAATTGTATAAATTTTTTCTTAAGCTATCAGCAGGCTGAATTATTTGTACTTATATCTTTTTTTCTCAACAGTAGGAATATAACTTCAACATGCTTCTGATAATTAAGAGAAGCAATTATCCTCTATTCAGTATCAAGTATGGAGAATTTTATGAAAGACCTCCTAATTAATGGATCCCAAAGATGGCAAACGACCAATAGGTAATTAGATCTCAACTTCACTGCTGTATATTTTTACCTCTTATTTTTAAACTTCACGTCAATTTCTTGATACATCTTAAATGCATGGAACTGTGAGAATATTTTATAACGGAAATATTTTTAAAAAGTTAAATAACTTGGATAACTGTGCTATGCATTATAAAATATAGTTTGTAACTAAAATGTAAAAGAACAAATAAACAACATCCGAAACAATAACTCAATTTGCATATGAATTTGGATTACAGAAATTCAAAAAATAAGATCAGTTTGTTTCAGACAGAATACAAGCTAATATGTAGAGAAATTATGGATGATCTGAATAAATGGCGCTTTCAAAATGACCGATTTAAAACTACTTTGCTTGGTCCATTTCTATCATACAAGTGAAAATACAAAATGTACAGAACTCTGAGGAATGCTACAATATAATAAGTAATGCAAATGTCAGACTGTTTGATGGAAGAATTAATTAAAAAATGACTAAATTCCCTGAAATTCCCTTCACTGGACTTTCTCTCGACTTGACGACAGAGAGCTACTACTGTACATGTTCATCCGGGCTGTACAAAATGAGTGTCAGATATACTGACATAAATGCTGAATGTCACGTTGTTAAAGCCACCACATGAAAGACTATATAAAATTTTCATATATCTGAGTTGTCGATTCAAACGCATATACAATCATAAACACTAAAAATATTTAGATACAAAAAAGGATTTTACGAGTGCACAAAATGCATAATGCACAAAAATATCTTCCACTTTCACGTAAAATAACATATCACTGCACTAAAATCAACAGTCATGTATCTCCTTAACTCTTTATTAAGCCCATCTTGGGTTTTGTTCCAGTTATTGGCAGTTCCTTTGAGTGAATCACATTTGAATTATTTTCTCCATGGGATGATCTGAAAAGAAAGATCTTACAGTTAATATTGAGAGTTACTCAAAGTTATACTCTAGTCACACACCTTCTTATGTGTAGTAGCCACTGGCATAAACAAATACTGAATTTTGAATGTCAGTTGCTCTTACAAGGAAACATCAGCAATGGTCAAGTTATTACATTACATGTTCTGAGTCTTATTGTGATAGCCGTATTGGTGTACAAGATGTAAAAAGTTTCAAACAAATTTATTAAAAACCACCAATCCAATACTACTACTTCGCTTAAGCTTTGTAAGCATCTTCAGCCACATTTAATCTAAAGCTAAGTCAAAGCCCTGAACTGGGTTCCTCATAAAAATATAATACATGCTTTAATACAAGATAAAACAGTCATAAAGATCTAGTCTGTGGAGAAAGTGATGCTTAAATGTAACTAAAATTCAACAATAAACTTGTCATAGTATGTACATGGAATGAATACTAGTGTTTGTCTAAAAAAGTACAAGTTGGTTATTTGTAGAACGAGACATAGTCATAATGATCTGACATACAATTGGATTTACAAGTTATTTGATATTAATGAAGCGTGGATTAATTAAGATATCGAAAAATAAATCTTCGAACGTTGTTGAATGAGAATCAGGTACATAGAATTACAGTAAAGTTGTTGACTTCAAGTGGTTGTGTGATAAGGTCAAAAGGCGCTTGAAGCATCAGTATAGAAGTGTTGTCTCCTTCTAGAATAATCTTTGTAATAGATTGTAGTCATGAGCTGTCTAACGTAGATTCAACAAATAGGGTGTTCAATAAAGCCTTAGATGTGGGAGAATTCGCAATGTGGCGTGTGCTGAACCCTAGTGTTGACAGAGAGGTGACTAGCCTTGTTGGCTGTTTGAGATGATCAAGTTGCTGATCGCGATGAAACTTGGAAAACACATCAAGGTACACATAAAAATTATGTTAGCATCAATTTTGGGTGTCGACATTCATTAGGGCATTAACTAAGGGGCCTAAAAGTTGCAATATTTCAAGTTCTGCGCGAACAGCGATGAATACCTGCTGGCCAATGCTTAGCCGGCACACTCTGCCTTGTGCCACACCTCTGCACCTCCTCCCCTCCTTCTGGTTCACCACCGCACGTTTCCCTTCTCACCGTGTCTGCCTGGCTGCTTAGCTGTCTAAGAGAACCGGAGCTATACTTTGCGTACTCTATCAGCCTTCTTCATATCTCTCCTTTGTAATTTCCACATTGTATTAGTCAGTTTACATTTTCTGAAATGTTTATGAAAACGTCTGCGATGATTCCTTAAGTGCAATGTCGTTGAGCATGTTAAAAGTTATTTTTCATCTTAAGCAAATCACGGAAGTTACGGTGAAGAAGGTCCGTTGAACCTTCATGAGCTGCAGCTTTACGACGCGATTGAGGGGGAGTGTTAAGCAGTCAACTGTTTTCAAATAGGTTTTAACGCTCACGGGGTGATGTCACACTGAGTGGCATAGGCGAGCCAGAACCGGGACAAAGCCAAGACAGTGCCAATTCGACGGACACTGCAGACTTACAGTATAAAACAAGAGCAGTCAACTACTGGAGGAGTGGAAAATGGAAAAATCTGAAATTTGCAACTGTGCAAAAGAAATTCCGTTGTTTGCATGGTGAGACACAGCTCTCCACCTGGAAAAAAGTAGTGGATGAAGGAGGCTCTCTCCGATACAAATTTGATCTTACTGCGATGGATTGCAATGAAAAATTTGACGCGGAGTACCGTACGTCCACCATCCATGACATCACAAACAGTGGGCAATGCAAAATGCCCGCTCTCGAGGGATCCATGGCTTTAAAGCATCCTCAGGCTGGTTGTACGACTTCAAAAACAAATTTGGAATCACATCCCAAAAAATTACTGTTGTGACAACAACGAAAAACTTGACAGGGAAACTGATGTTATAGTGGAAGCCAAAATGTTTGTGGAAAACATAAGAGAAAAATACAGTTACACAGCCCATCGCATGTTTTTAACAGTAACCAAAGCGGCTTTAATTTGGAAATGTACACTGGCAGAACGTTAGCGCGCCGAGGAGAGAAGTTGATTAACACGGTGGTCCCATCAATTCCCTCTACTATGCACAGTTACACAATTATGCCTACCGTATCAGCAGAAGGTGAGCTACTCTCCCCGTTGCTAATAGTTTTAAAGGAAAGAAATGGTGATTTTGGTTCCCTTGTTAAGAAAAGTATATTTTCACATGAAAATATTTATGTCGTGTGCACCACGTCTGGAAAGATGGGCAAAGCAGAAGTTCACAGCTGGTGTAATGACATCTTGCAACCAAGTTTACCCGATGGACGTGTTGTATGTTGGGTATTCAGCCCGAAGGCTGGTTTGATCCTCTACAGCTCCACAAACAGCTGTCATAGATAGCCTAGGTGTCACTGAAGATGCATACTAGGGAAGTGAGGTAGTTTCCTGTTGCTTTCCTCACTGAGCCAGAAGTTGCTATTGCATATCAGTCTGCCAAGCCCACTGGAATGCATGCACCAACCGACCCTATCAGCGATATTTTCACACCATTCATAACAGGGACTGGCTGCATACGGAATGGCATTACTGGCATCGCTCATACCTCAGTCACTTCCATATTGTCAAAGCCAAGGATGAGACTGAGACAGGTCAATGAAAGTAACAAATTTATTCTCGGCCATACCAGAAGACATAGTGCACTGTAAACACTACATTCTGCCGGCAAAGGCATACCCGATGGACAAAACATTTTATTGTTAGATTCTGTCTCTGGCCACAATGCGCTTGTTCATGGCACGGAAGTAGAAGTTATGGCGATTCCAGCCGGCGCTACAGCAATTTGTCAGTCATTTGACGTGTATGGGTTTCGGATTTGGAAAACGTATACAAGATGAATGTATTCCGGGCTGCGACTTATGAATACCGGTATCGTGCTGCACCACCGTAACACCATCTTAAAGTTGCAATCACTGTTACATTTCCAGCTGACACCCCCTCCCCATGGCACTACAGCCCTTGAAGGGCCTTCGCCTACCAAGCAACCGCTGCTCAGACAAAAGGCCTGCAGATTACGAGGTGTTGTGTGGTCAACACGACGAATACTCTCGGCTGTTATTCTTGGCTTTCTAGACCGGGGCCACTATCTCACCGTCAGATAGCTCCTCAATTGTAATCACGTAGGCTGAGTGGACCTCGAGTTAGCCCTCAGGTTCAGGTAAAATCCCTGACCTGGCCGGGAATCGAACCCGAGACCTCCGGGTAAGAGGCAGGCACGCTACCCCTAGATCATGGGGCCAGCTGACATCTCCTCGATTCAAAAACATGTGGAAGCACTTGTGGTACCGCAGTGGATACCTTGATGATCATCCTGGACAATCTGAACACCCGAGGAACACCACTATTGTAAAGCATACGTCCCGTAATAAAAGTATGGTGCCTGTTGTTAACTGTGCTTTGTTTCAGTTACTTTTTCATTATTTTTTAATGTTTCAAATAGACCAAAGATTGTTTTTGTTTACTATCAGTTATTGACGGGGAGTGTGCCCGATGTAATGTATACAGAGTCATTTATTGTGTTGCCTTGTAATTGTTTGTTGTTGTACCAGTTCGTAATGTAGCCATTAAAATTTTTGCGTATGTAACTGCCATTGTAGCCAGAAGACTGTAGCGTGATAACTTTAATATTGGTACTTGTTGATTATATAGACCTTCGTTAGTTATATCGCAAAAGTACTGGTAAAGTAAGACTACAGGTCTGCCTGTGATTACCGTATATCTACTGCATATATAAATGCACATCTTTTTTATTTTTCAAGGCTTTTTCTATTACGTCAAACTTTACTACATTCCATGTCATACTCATATCCAAGTTGCCTATGCATTAAATTGATTTATATTCGACAACCATTGCTGCAATTGAAAGGTGTTGTGTCTGTCACTGCAAAACATAAATAAATAACTCAGTACAAAAAAACATTCTACCTATAGGCCTAATCCTTATACCAGAGTACACAATACAGAAAATACCAGTAGTTTCAAACTCAAAGTTTATAATTGTTGTTGTTGTCATTGTCTGTGATTTTGTTTCATTTATGACACAACTGATAGTGTACACAAAATGGGTGGGGGGAAGGGGACATAAAAAGAAGATCTGGACCTGTAACCAGGTTTTGATATCCCGAGGTACTGAATCTCATTACATTCATTGAGATCCTCTACCCGGGCACGTAATTTCTTTATATAAAAAGATATTTAACGTTGTTTAAAGTTGGGTGATTTAGTTAGTGGTGGGTGATTTAGTTAGTGGTGGGTGATTTAATTTAATTAATTCCATATGTATGTCCACTCTAAAAGACACTACGGACAGCTTTAAGGCGCTTTAGAAGTAAATAATAATTTAAGCGTAGGTCGGACGCGGTACCCCATCCCATGTTTGACCACGCCCGGTGGTGCTGAACTCGGGGTTGTACCCACAAATGTGGCAACCCACCGGAATTAGCAGGAATGAAAATATAACATTTGAATAAAATATGGGTATATTAGTTATTATCATTATGTGTGAAACGGAACGTTATTTATAGGATTTCAATAATTTTAGTACAAAAAGAAGCAAAGTATAGCACCGGTCCCATTCAACAGCTAAGCAGCCGGCAAGCGCGGGGAGATGGGAAACGTGGGGCGTCAAATCAGTTAGAGTGGGGAGGGGAGGAGGTGCAGAGGTGTGTCTCCAGGCAGGAAGTGTGCCGGCTTAGCATTGGCCAGCAGGTATTCATCGCCAATTGCGTGGAACTTGAAATGTTGCAACTTTTAGGCCCCTTAATTAACGTCCTAATGAATCTCGGCACACAAAACTGATGCTGACAACTTTTGTACGTGTACCTCAATGTGTTTTCCAAGTTTCATCGCGATCAGCGACTTAACAATTGCCGATGTTCCCTTCTTAGAAACGAAATGCTTCCAAGACATGAAACTTGGATATCTTATTACCATTCAAGGATGTCAGTCTCTCTCTCTCTCTCTCTCTCTCTCTCTCTCTCGTGTGTGTGTGTGTTCTGGTCGCTCCACTAGCTTGTGGTCCCTGCAGCCCGACCATTTTCAGAGTCTACTGGCAGTTACTACCTGCATGAAACAAATCTTTTATATTCTCAAAACCCTTTCACAAATAAGCACGGAATGCAGATATGTATGTATACCAAAAAAACCTGTTCCTATTCGTAGTGATTGGAAATAGAGGCGTGGCGATAAGTTTATCTGAGCTCCAATATAAACACAAGAGTGGTTTCTTGACTTGCCCTCTTATTTATCCATAAGCCTATAAATATCTTAATTTCCCCAACAGACATGTCTCTCCATTTCAAATTTTTTGGAGATGTAGCCGTTCGCGGATTTTGTCTATAGTACTTGTTAGTTTCACCAGCTAACCTTTGAAACCATTCGCCAGTCATGAACAGAGCAGCAACATGGTACAACATTCAAAGTTTCCGCAACCTGGCATTTAACCCCTGTATTAACACTGAAGTTTTCAATTTGAGAAGCTGTGTCCTGAGCGGATTTAAAAAATGGTTCAGAACGACGATATACAAATATATCAATGCCATTTACAATTTCATCGTCATCACTACACTCAGAAATATTTACACTCGTACCGGGAATGGGCTGAGCACCTGTTGTTGCGTTTCATGGGTTTCTTCTCTCTTCATACTTACTATTGTCATCACTACTAGTAATAAAATCATTCAGAGATTCACAATCTAACTCTGCACTAAACTCAGAATCACTATCCGTTAATATTTAATGTAATTCTTGATCGAGCGATTCATAAACATTTCAAATGGGCAGTAGCGGTAATTAGGGGGAGAAAAATAAATTTTTATTCCATTTTAGCCAGCCGACTATTTCTAAGTTTCAATAGACTGAAGAATCGAAGAGTTATTTAAAAAATTGCCAGAAACTAAAATTACGAAATTTACACTCGTAAATCCACATTGTTTTTCAGCTAATTCCTTCCTTTCACTATCATCATCATCATCATCATCATCATCATCATCATCATCAATGTCCCACTCCAGTCGCCTGGGTGTGGTTTAACTCCTTCCTTTAATTTCTTTAATTATTAAGACAAACTTACTGGAAATACTCAGAAAATATAGTTCGTTGCAGCTAACCGCTCACCCTCTTGAACCATGCCAAACTTCTATTTAATTGCATGTGTAGGCCTAATTATTTATTGTCGCTTTGGTAAAAGTTCTATTGTATTGTACCTTTAAGTCTCTATCGAAATTCGCCCAGAGAGCATTAAAACACTTACCATTTTGTACCTATATTTTTTCCAATTTTTATGTCCTCCCCCCCCACTTCTATAGCCCTTAAACCCAGGTACTTTGTGCTATCTAGACATTTTTTACCCCCCCCCCACTTCTAACTCCCAATCGCCACCACTGCGAATGGGCATCGCCATCTTTACCAATCAGTTACTCAAACCGCATGGATTAAAATTCTTATATAGCAAAACAGTGCCGGTAATAAGAAAAAAAATTTATATTCTCTGATAGCTTCAACATCATTCACCTTCAAATAACAATACTGCTGACGCTATCTACCGTCTGCAGAGAGAATTATCACATTCTGAACTGAACCGTACGCAATATCGAGAAAAGATGATAGCGGACCCTTCGTAGAGTCAGCTGCCCATTGGCATAACTCGATGGCGGGGCTGAATGTGTTAATTAAAACAAGAGTGCATATTCTTCAGCAACAGGAAGACATACCACGCAAAAATGAGCAACTAATTTTACCTAATCTTATTGGCTTTTTTCGCATCAAGCTAGACAATTCTTTCAAACTTTTAAAAACAATTTTTTATTTACACAATTTCTCTTTTTTCATCATTTTATCTGTCACTGTATTTTAATTTTGTTTTAAAGGCATTGTACACTTGTCAGTATTTTTTTAATATTAACCCAATACTTTGTTTACTTTTATACTGGAAGGAAGAGATCAAATTAAGATCAGCAATAATGCAAAAAATATGGAACTGCAAAGGGCCACAGTAAGCAAGGATGAGTACGTCATGACAAACCGCTGACGGGGGATCTGGGGAACAATATAGGGCTGGACAAAAATGTAATCATGCACATGTGAAGTGACTGTTCCAACAATGAAGGGTACTACAGCTAGTATTTGAATACAACTGATACAGATTAATAACGGGATATGAAAGTATTTATTGTGTTCCATGTTCTGAGCTGGTAATCTTTAAATCACTATAAATATGATTTATTATTAAACAGTATCCTTACTCAATACAATATGGTATAATGTGAATTTAAAAAAAAATTAAATTTCATATTTGACATTATATGTATCATATTTAAAAAAATTTAAAACTGAAGCAAGATTGATGTGAATGTTAAAATGTTCTTATTAAGAAAAAGTTCAAACTCTTAAAAGGTAATGTTAAAATCTTCAGTGTGCACTGTTATCCACTTGTCGTAATATCCTCCTGATTTTTCATACAATATACTTTTTGTGTTTCTTTGGCATTTAATTAACTTTAATTTTCTAATTACAGCAATAATACCACTGAGAAATATGCAATTATGGTAATCCTTATTGGCAACAAACGAAATCATGAAACATCAATTAATAATAAGATTCCGCCTAGTCTAATTAGCACACTTTTAACTAATGAAACTCCTGGTGTACAAAGCTGTTGTCATTTCCACGCTGCTGTATGGCTGTGAAACTTGGACACTCTATCGCCGTGATATCAAAAAACTTGAGCGCTTCCACCAACAGAAATATGAGATTCATCTTGAATATTAAGTGGGAGGTAGTGATGGGTCGAACTAGCTCTTTCGAGGGAGCTAGCTCATTTGCTCCTGCTCCCAGCTGAGAGTCGTTCAAAAGAGTCGACTCATGGAAGCGGAAAGGTTGGAGCGAGCCAAGGAAGTCGGCGCTCTCCGCCTCCAGGTTCGTTCGTTCATTCATTCTTCTGGTTTAGGGCAGATGGCTCTGTATGACTTCCGTTCGCTCTTCATGACTTCTGGCCGCTCTTTATGACTTTCGGGAACGAACGAGATAGCGCAAATAGTTTACATTTCCCACAACAGATAGCAACACAATATCCAATTTGGCACGCTACTTTTGGAATAAAACAGATGAACAACTAAATTATGCACTGCTGGCAACATTGACAATTAATCCAATGATACAGCTTTATATATATAGTAACGAGGAAATATATCACAAGTATACAGTATTAATGGATGACATCCATGTTTGATGACATCTAATATTACTTTGACTAAGTTCCATTCTTCTTAAATGATATGTTTCAGGCTGAATGCACCGTGCGAGACGTATATTCGAGATATTGGCACTACTTACACGTTAATAAATTATTATTAAAATGTAATGCCATGTAAGTTACTGTGATAGATATGAAGGCATGAGTTATTTATTAATTAGAGCCCAAAATAGTGTTATTTTACATTTTATAGACTACTCATGACTCCAGTTTTTATTTGAAGGAACGAAGTAGCGCGAGATAGTTCACGTTTCTCACAACAGATGGCAACACAATATCCAGTTTGGCACACTACTCTTGGAATAAAACAAATGAATAATTAATATAAACATTATTGGCAACATAGGCAAATAATCCAATGATAAAGCTTTATATACAATAACGAAGAAACGTATCATAAATATACAGTATTAATGGATGACATATAATATTACTTTACCTAAGTTCCATTCTTCTTAAAATGATGTCTTTCAAGATTACATGCACCGGACGAGATGTATGTTCCGAGTAGTGGCACTACTGCCATTCGGTCGCATTAATCTACTGGAATTTCCTGTTCACGTAGTTCACATTTCCCTCAACAGATGTCATCAGAATATTCTTGGTTTCGACTGGTGATACAGAAAGTTTTTCGTTTCACTCTGCACGTTGGAACAACAGATTCTTTCATTCAATAGTGCAGTGTAGGAAACATACTGATTAAATGTGATCATTAACGAAAATAATGGAAAATACTATCAGCACAAAAGTAGCCTACACATAACCACGTATAGCATCTATTACTACGTTCTGTAATTTTTTTTTCTTTTTTCGCGTACAGTATGTTACACACTGTTCCAATATTTTTTCAAGAACGAGTACACCGCAGGAGACGTATATGTTTGACATACAGTATTGACACTCCTTACACGATTAAACTACTACTTCTTCTACCGTTTTTCCCACACCTGTGGGGTCGTGGGTGTGAACTGCTTCGCACATGTGGAGTTGGCCCTATTTTACGGCCGGAGTCCTTCCTGACGCAAACCCTATGTGGAGGGATGTAATCACTATTGCGTGTTTCTGTGGTGATTGGCAGTGTGGTGTGTTGTCTGAATATGAAGAAGAGAGTGTTGGGAAAAACACAAACACCCAGTTCCCGAGCCAGAAGGATAATCAGAAGAGATTAAAATCTCCGACTTTGCCAGGAATCGAATCCGGGACCCTCTGCACTGAAGGCCTCAACGCTGACCATCCAGCTAAGGGGTCAGACTCCTTACAGGACTACACGTTAATAAATAATTAATTCAAAATATACTGCGGTATATACTTTGGTATGAGTTATTTAGCCTATATTTTAAAGTCAAAACTAGCGTTATTTTATATTTTCCTTAATTCGATTTAAAACTATGATCATCATCATCAGTTTTCCACTCCAGTTGCCCGGGTGTGGTTTACGAGCACTCTCCACTTCTGTCTGTCCATGTACCACTCTTCCCTCAAGACGACATCCCAGCTGATTCCTCTTGTTCCTATGTCCTCTTTCACTTGGTCCAGCCACCTCTTCCTAGGTCTTCCTACCGGTCGTTTTCCGGCCACGACTGTGTGTAGCCATCGTTTTGCTGTCCTTCCATCGTCCATTTGTTTGACATGGCCAAACCATTTCAAACGGGCCCTTGTCACTTTTTCATTCAGGGATGGGTACACACCAGCTTGCTCCCTTATCCTTTCATTCCTTACCCTGTCCCTTTTTGTCTTCTGTACCATAGTTTGTAGGAACTTCATTTCTGCGGCTTGTAGTTTGCTGTCCACTTGTTGGGTTGTTGTGCAGGTTTCTAGGCCATATGTTATTATGGGGGTGAAGTATGATTGGAATAGAATCTGCTTTGATCTTAAGGGAACTTGTTCGTTCCAGAGGAGGTTCCGAACTTGATGGTAAAACTGAGCTGATTTTTGAATGCGGTTGTTAATCTCATGCTGTATTCTGTTATCACTTGAAATGATGCACCCAAGATATTTATATTGGTCTACTGTTTCCAGTTGTGTACCTTCCAGCATTATTTTTCCTTTCTTCTTCTGCCTGTTGACAGACATAGTAACAGTTTTCGATTTATTTATTGTTAATCCGTGTGCTTTCAAATGTTCATTCCAGGTGTTCAGCCTCTCTTGGACCAAATGATGTTGGCAATATGTTGATTCATAGCTATGACCGCATTTAAGAAATAGAGAGTATTTCTTAATTATTTAGACAGAATAATACTATGCCCTTTCTATTTGCCGGATGGTATATTCAGTATTCTGGATAGTGACTATTGTTCGTGCTTAGTTTAAGATAGTTAACTCGAACTTGGTGTCGCTCATTTGCTCTTAACCTACTGGATCTACAGTACATCCTTCATAGATTATGAGTGACTGGTAAGTATTGCTCAATATGTTTACTTCATTTTCTTGTTTCGTTAGGTAGCAGGCTGCCAGAACTATGGCACAAATAACATACATGGTCTACAGACCACAACCACTGGCGCACTGAGTGCGGGAAGAGGCTAGTCTGGGTAGTCTATAAGAAAGAAAGCGGCATCTGTATGTCACGTGATTATCTGAAGCATGGTATTGGCTAGAAATAAACGAGAGTCGATGTGACGAGCTAGCTCTTTCGTGGAGTTGCAGTTGATAAAAGAGTCGGCTCGTACTAGCTCTCAAGGAGCAAGGAGGGAGCTAGCTTTTACAGGAGTCGACTCTCAATGAGAGAGCTAGCTCTCTCCAATGAGTCGTTCAAAAGAGTCAGTTCGTTCATGAACGACCCATCACTAGTGGGAGGACTATGTGACCAACACGGCAGTTCTCAACAAAGTGCAGCTAAATAACACTGAGGCAACTATCATCGCTCATCAACTGAGATGGTTAGGCCATGTTCACTGCATGGGTGATACCAGGCTTTCCCGCCAAATTCTTTATGGTGAACTTTGCTCCGGCAGTAGACCTCATGGAGTCCTCCTCTCTTAAGCATTTTAAGCACCAGCTGAAACACATGTTATTTTTCAAATTTTTTTTTTTTTGTTATTTGCTTTACGTCGCACCGACACAGATGAGTCTTATGGCGACGATGGGAGAGTAAAAGCCTAGGAATTGGAAGGAAGCGGCCATGGCCTTAATTAAGGTACAGCCCCAGCATTTGCCTGGTGTGAAAATGGGAAACCACGGAAAACCATCTTCAGGGCTGCCGACAGTGGGGCTCGAACCCACTATCTCCCGATTACTGGATACTGGCCGCACTTAAGTGACTGCAGCTATCGAGCTTGGTAAACACATAATGAAGACAACTGGTATAGATATACAGACATGGGAAGAATGTGCTGTGGACCGCTTACTGTGGCGGAACACTACATCCATCACTGTCAATTTGTTTGAAAGAGAACGCCGCAGACACCAAGCAAGAAAACTCCGTCAACTACAACCCCGCCCTCCTCCATCCATTCACTGTGATTTGTGTGGGCGTATGTTTTATGCCAGGATTGGTCTGTTTAGTCATCGTAACCACATCCATAAACTGAGTTGAACTGGTCAATGTATGCAGGAAGAAGTTATATATACAAGGATTGAGTTACAGACGACGGCGATACTTTTTCTTAATAAGAACATTTTAATATTCACATCATCATTCTTGCTTCAGTTTTAAATGTTTCTAACTATGATACGTATATGTCAATTTTTAGCATGTACTGAATAAAGAGCATACTGTTTAACAAAAAAATCACTGTTATAGTGATTTCTTACCTGAATAAACAATCAAAGACTGACAGACTTCAGAAAATTGAAAGGAGGATTGGAAAAACCTGCATCAACAAAAAATACCAGAAAGATGGACAGTGGCGGTTAATACCTAACAAAGTCATGTACAATGAGCTAGAACCCATTACAGATACTATGCGTAAGAGGAGACTGGGATTCTTTGGACATATCATGAGGATGCAGGATTCGAGACTTCTGAAACAACTAGTACAACACAATCTCGTCTCAAAAAATACCTTAACAGGATGTAAATGGATCAGAGAAGTAAGAGAGGATCTGAAGGAAATAGGCCTTACAACAGAAGACACCACAAATAAAATAAAATTGAATACAAAACTCAAGAATACAAACCTCCGCTTTACCCTTACACAAAACAAACCAACAACACGCATATTTTCAACTGAGGAAAGGGCACGAAGATCGGAGCGTCTGAAGAAGTACTGGGAGGACCGCAAAGCCTGAACAATTCCTTCAGAGAGATCTGAACAACGGACTGACTAAAGTGATCCTATGTAGTCATAAAAGAAGAAGAAGAAGTGATTTACAGATTATTAGTTTAGCTGTCAATACAGAAACATGAAATTTATATTTTGTGGTTCTGTGCCTGTATGCTTGCCCCAAATGATCTCAGTCAGTGACATTTATAAGGCCACTTTCCGGGACCCACGGAAGAATGTTTCGGATGATTTCAGATTTTATATATTTTTCCTGCAGACAAAATTTTGCAGGCCCAAAAAACAAAAGTCTCCTTTCTTACTGAAAATTTTAATACATGTTCCATTTGATTTAATTTTACACATTCAGGTTTTTATATTTAAAAATTGTTTACAGTAATTTATATGGAAAGTAAATACTGTACACGGGTGCTATCAGCAGTTTTCATGAAGCTTGTAATGTACGAAGGTAATTCCAAAAATAAGGTCTCCTATTTTTTTATTATTACATAGACCTGTTTATTTCTACAATGGTTTACATCATTTTACAGCTTGAACATTTAGCTATTTTTCTATATAATCACCATTTCGGTCGATGCATTTTTGTACGCGCTGCAACAGTTTTTGTATGCCCATGTCATACCAGCTCGTCGCCATGCTGTTCAGGAAGTTGTGAGCGGCGCTTTGGGAAACCTCAGGAACCAGAGTGCAGAGATCATCCAGGGTGATCCGCCGATCTTCATGCATGATTTGCTCAACCTTCACGATTGTCTCAATGGAAATTGACGATCTCCCGCTTCTTTGTTCGTTTATCGTAAATTTCAGTCCGACCGGCTGCAAACTCTCTGCACCAACTACGAACATTTTTGACATCAATGCACGACTCACTCACCATGCACTTCTGTCAATTGGTGATGGATTTCAATCAGTTCAGTACCTTTTGCGTTAAAAAACCGAATAACTGTGCGCACTTCGCACTTGGTGGTAACAACCAACGGGAGCTCCATTCTCAACGGCTGCCAAGCTAAGACTGAATGCCTCAGCATGGTGTGTGCATGTTTATATGCGAGCGCGAGAAACACTCTTCACAATATTGTGACTAACAGCCACACAAACAGAGTTCTGTATTTATAAAAAAATAGGAGACCTTATTTTTGGGATTACCCTCGTAATTTAGTTTGCAACAATATTGAAGTTAACATCAGGAACTCAGGAGCAAACTGCCTCACGCTCTGAAATGGTGTGTTCAATTGGATATTTCTACGCAGTTATTATATAATCTTGGCAACAATGTAATTTCTCTAAACTGCCTGATTTAATGGCCGCTAGTATAGATTTATGGGCCTAATTAGCATGCCCTCTTCCAACTCGAGTAAAATTATTAAGAGTAGTAAGAAGATTTAGACTAATATAAATTGAGTTTGTGTAGTATAAGCAGTGATTATGATGCAGGATATAAAGCGATAATAATAGTTGTAGGCCTAATTATTTCCAAGTCATCGCCCAACTCATGCAGAAATGTTTTGTAAGATAATAAGGTTAAGTAAACCGTGTACAAAAGTTTATGTGTGGTCAAAACCCCAAGCAGCATGTGTTGTAAATATCAGTTTTGCAGGGGCTGACGACTACGCAATATAAACTTGAAATTTTAAGTAAAAGCCTACGAAGTGTTGCACTTGCAACAGTGAACTAAATCCTGAACACCAAAACAAATACTGGCAACCAACTTAAGGGAACACGTCTGTGAACACCATAATAAAATAGTGCAAAATCATCATATTTGCCATCATAATATGACCAGATACACTTGTTCTAGGTGGACAAATATTATTATGTGCAATGAATGAACATTGTTGATTGTTGTTATATCATTAATTGTTGGTTAAAGTTCATAGTTAATTTTTTATGAGAAAAGTGATAAATTATAATTGATAAATTAGATATCAGGTTAACTTCATGGGTACCGCAATGAATTGCAAAAATTTTATACCGGACACAATGTATCTGTGTTAACCACATCTTCATGTGCTGTCCTGACAATGTCCAACAACATTTCAGCAAGATTTAACAAGCACCATGAGAGCATCTCATTTATTACTTTGATGAGGATGAAACAACATCTAACAGATCCCCATCAGCTGGTGGTTATTTACAGCGGTGTCCAATGGATTACATATAGCTAACACCACACAAATAGATTTGATGACAAACTACAGGATCAACATTTACCAGATCCTATTTACTATTGAAATATTAATGTTCAGCAGTATTAGAACTAACAGTTCTGTGTATATAAATTAATACTTGAAATTATTCTCAATGATGAACATACTCAAGATGTTAGAACCTAGTTCATTTTCAAATTTATTCATAATTTCATCCCAGTTTTTAATGTCACTTTGTATATATTTGTTTTCATTTGTTTTATGTCAATTGTGTGCATGTACATTTGTTTAGTTATTAGGTGTTTTACATTAAGGCTGAAGATGGCCAGCCCCGGCCGAAACTAGCCCCTTCTTCTTCTTCTTTTCCTACCGCTTTTCCCACACCTGTGGGGTCGCGGGTGCGAACTGTGTCGCACATGTGGACTTGGCCCTGTTTTACGGCCGGATGCCCTTCCTGACGCCAACCCTATATGGAGGGATGTGATCACTATTGCGTGTTTCTGTGGTGGTTGGTAGTGTAGTGTGTTGTCTGAATATGAAGAGGAGAGTGTTGGGACGGACACAAACACCCAGTCCCCGAGCCAGAAGAATTAATCAGAAGCGATTAAAATCCCCGACCCGGCCGGGAATCGAACCTGGGACCCTCTGAACCGAAGGCCTGTACGCTGACCATTCAGCCAACGAGTCGGACCCGAAACTAGCCCCTAATTAATGTAATTTAGAATATTGCATATTACAGTATTGAAAGGTGGACCATTACTACATTAATTTAATAATTATATTGTACTTACAATTCAATACGGATCAGAACCATGAAGTTTATAACCTATGACAACTGAATGTTCCGGTATGCCCAACCCTACCGTGGAGGCCACTGCGTAGGCTACTTGGAGCCACCGGCAGTGCCAATGCACTATGAGAGACTTTGTCTCATTTTCAAAAATTGATGCCTGCCTGGCCATTAGATGATATATATGTTGATTCCCATAGGGAACCTGAAATATTCCAAGTAGCCTACGCAGTGGCCTCCACGGTATGCACTAGCCATGCGTCTTGGTGGGTGTGCTATTTACCAACTGATGAGTCCAACTTAGCATACTGGGGCAAAACGCTGGCTACCAGAAATGAGTTAGCTGGAAAAATTTTAATGTCCTATAATGGAACAAATACATTGGATTTATAAATTTACTCATTCGGACAAACATTTCAGGTTCCCTATGGGAATCAACATGTATATCAATAGATTTTTTCCTCGCATAAAACACACTAGATTTTTGTTACAAAAATTAGGGATAAAAATTATATCCGTTACGTGGAAAAATATGAAATACAGTAGATAGTCAGCCACCAATGGCAACAACGTAATCTGTCATTTGTTTTACTAAATTAAGAATAAAACTTACCGATATTTTTCTTCTTTGAGAAAATTTCTAATTTCTACAGGAAAAATTGAAGTTTGCAGCTTGGATTTGCTTCCAGCTATGATCTGCAATTAAACAAGCTAGAATTAAAATATTATAAATATTAAAGTAACAATTTGAAAGCATTTCAAGTCAAATTCTGCAAAATTAAAGCCCCAAACACTTTCCCTCCTTCTGCTGGACAGGCTGGAATTTTACAATGAATGGATTTGCAATAGGCCAGTAATTCATTGATGGTTCTCCTCCATTTAACCAGTCTTAAATGCTAACTGACTATGGAGCAGTCATGGCCTTATGGGTATAGAAAGCTGACCTGTTTGCAAGTGATTTCAATGCATACTAGCCAATTGATTTCCCTAAACATGGTGATACAGTTCAAGTGAAAATGTGGTTAGTTCAATTATTTCTAAATAATTCTTTTTGTTAGGCAATGCTTCTGAATAGTAAGTAATATGACAGTTTGTTTCAACCACTAACCTGAAGAATCTGGAGTCTGCTCCACCGAGGACTATACAAAATGTGTCAAAACATGACCAGAATCAATACCACACATTTGGTAAATGATGGAAATCTACTGGCAATGGAAATTATTTAAAACCTACATATATTCTATCAAGTACAAAATACAGTAAAAAAACTTGCTCAAAGCGGAATTGCAAGGGACCAAAGTATTTTTCTGAATTAGACAAGTTTCCGCATTACACAAAAAGTTTTTTTGGCCTTAAAACACCAATCACCACCGTTAAACAAAACATGATACAGTATATACAGGCACAGTATTTTAAAATATTAAGTAGATCATCTGCTGAAAGGTATAATATGGCAGGGAGGGATTCAGTTAGGTGGAAATGTAGTAAGCAGTCTGGCCTATGCTGACGACTTGGCCTTAATGGCAGATTGCGCTGAAAGCCTGCAGTCTAATATCTTGGAACTTGAAAATAGGTGCAATGAGTATGGTATGAAAATTAGCCTTTCGAAGACTAAATTGACGTCAGTAGGTAAGAAATTCAACAGAATTGAATGTCAGATTGGTGACACAAAACTAGAACAGGTCGATAATTTCAAGTATTTAGGTTCTGTGTTCTCCCAGGATGGTAATATAGTAAGTGAGATTGAATCAAGGTATAGTAAAGCTAATGCAGTGAGCTCGCAGTTGTGATCAACAGTATTCTGTAAGAAGGAAGTCGGCTCCCAGACAAAACTATCTTTACATCGGTCTGGTTTTAGACCAACTTTGCTTTACGGGAGCGAAAGCTGGGTGGATTCAGGATATCTTATTCATAAGTTAGAAGTAACAGACATGAAAGTAGCAAGAATGATTGCTGGTACAAACAGGTGGGAACAATGGCAGGATGGTACTCGGAATGAGGAGATAGAAGCTCATTTAGGAATGAATTTGATGGATGAAGCTGTACGCATAAACCGGCTTTGGTAGAGGGGTCATATGAGGAATATCTAAAGAACCATATCACTCTGAGTGAAGATTTAGTCCAAAAATGCTTGCTAAGTGCCATACAGTATTAGCTGGCAGAAAAGCACAGCTGGTTAGACATTTCTTCAGGGTTCAAATCCCTGAAAAGTTGTTTGGTATTTAACGGTACTGAAATGTGAAATACATTTATTGGCAAGTCAAGGAACCCTCTTTAGAGTAAAATTCTAACACACAGGCTCTCTAAAGACTAATGGAACTTAAAAGAATACTGAAATTATTATTACTGTTATTGTTACCGTGTTTTTGTGGATCACAGAGACATGAATGGGTGGAAAATCGAAAGATTGAACTGAAACGTTAAAATTGGCAATTTTATTTCTTTCCTTAATGGTGGTGGTGGTGGTTATTGTACTAAGAGGAAGTACAACTAGGCAACCATCCTCTATATAACACTAATCAGAGGGAAAATATGGAAGGGATCTTGACACTTCGAAGAATGAAGGTATCGGCCAAAGGAAGATACGGGCCACGAAGGCCGTGAAAATGAAAGACTCCCTAGGACTCCATACGTAATATCGTCGGGGTCGGAAAAGAACAAGAGTTGACCAAGGAAGGTCGGATAGGATAGATGAAAGTGAGGAGCCTGGCACAAGTAAGTGGAAGCAATGCCAGGACTCAGCTAAGGGCCCCGTGGTCGCCACCCCATGCTCCAAAGTTCAGAGTCCCTGGGCCCCTTTTAGTAGCCTCTTACGACAGACAGGGGATACCGTGGGTGTTATTCTACCGCCCCCACCCACAGGGGGATTTCTTTCCTTAACCTTCTCCCTTTTTTTTCTTTTCAAATCTTAAATACCTTGCCAAGTACTTAACAATTAGTTACAAAAGTTAGTTCGTAAGATTGAAAAACACTTTTAGAGAGGTCTAAAATAATCAGATAGAAATTTTACAGGCTGAGCTTGAAGCTCCCAATTACAATCTTTACCTGAGCACTACTGCTCCTTTCAAAAAAATATCAAGGAGATGGATCTCCCAATTGCTTTTACATCACTAGTAAGAGCATCTATGCTCTACAAATTTACACTTAAGAATCTATTTTTTTAATATTCACACTTTCCAGGCATATTAAAGGCACAATCTACATTTAACAAAATCAAGCAATATTCACTGTCTAAAATGCTCAGCAGTCTGATATCTTTAACATGAAAAGAATGAAATAGAATTTAACAGGGGTAACAAGTACCCATTCCACATGGCCTTCGGTAAAAACAAAAGGTTGACTGGCTGGAAAACCAAAAAGGGGAGGAGGCGAACACTTGTGCTCCTAAACTTTACATTAAATGCATAAAATCCTATTTGGGCTTATGGCCTGACGTTACAGAGGCTAAGCCTATACTATGGAGGTGACCAGATGGAGAAAAATATTTAAGTTACAGAAATTACAAGATAGAACATCATTAAAAATAAACTGTACAAACACTATGAGAACATACTGAGAGAAGAACAATTTGGCTTCAGAAAGGGAAGATCTTGCTGTGATGGCTATTTCACATGAAAATCCTTCTAGAAAAACACAAGGAATTTAATGTAGAAACACATATTGCCTTTGTGGGCTTCAAAAAAGCTTTTGACAAAGTAAACCGCAATACCTTACTTAATATTTTAATATCTGACCACACCCCACAACAGTTGGTACAGAACATAAGTAACCTTTAGAAACATAACCTGATTTCCATAAAGGTCAATGATACATTACCAGAGTGGAAAGCAATAAACACAGGAGTAAGACAGGGTTGCGGTCTTTCCCCTCTCCTGTTCATAATCTACATGAATGCTCTCATACAAGAATTTAGAGAAACGAGATATGGTTCTATCCACATTAACATAAATCTACAGCTGGACACAATATTATTCGCAGATGACTTAGTGCGGATCACCACCTCAAAAGATGATTTACAGCGTTCAATGTATAACCTAAACCTAGTCTCAGAAAAGTACTCAATGGAAATATCCCCTGAGAAAACTAAGATAATGGCTTTCTGTGGCAAGGAACCAGTAAGAAGCAAGATCTGCTTAAATAACATTTTGGAAAGAGTAAATGATTTTAAATACCTGGGCTACAAACTGTCCTTCTTTGAAGAACTGGACAAACCCGAGAAAATCTCCAAATTCAACAGATGTTTGGGAATCATCAATAAAGTTTTTAGACCATCATTAGTACAAGAATCTACAAAACCTTGGCAAGACCTGTACTTTGCTATGGAAGTGAAGCATGGACCCTGAAGAAATGCAATGAGAGAAGAATAACTACAGCTGAAATGAAATACATGCGGCAAACAGCAGGAGTCTCTAAGTGGGAACACAAAAGAGATACAAAAGTGCTGAATGACCTTAAAAGCAGACCTATATTGGAATACACCTATGAATGCCAGAGAAATTGGCTAGAACACCTAAACAGGATGGACAGAAGCAGGATCCCCAAAGCAGTCATAAACTACAGCCCCAGTGGGAAGAGACCTCTGGGACGCTCCAGGAAGAGATGGTGTGAAAAGGCAAATCTTTTGTATAGACCGTAACGGTTCTTCTGTAGGACTAATACATGAAAGGATGATGATGATGATGATGATGATAAGATAGAAAATGGTTACAAAATCATAGCCACCTCAAAATCAAGTTGAGAGGGGGTACGAGAGGGTACCTCACTCTCCATTCACTGATTTTGGTTAAGTTCTTTAGGCTTGATTGAAATTTACATTTTAATTTCGAAAGTTATATTTTAGAAAATAAAGTTACATTACTGAAGATTTTAAACCTTCTCCTCGAGCTAGCATTGAAAGACTATCAGATTTTAAACTGGATCTGCCATCACCTTGAGCTGGTGGAACTCCCGAAGATGGATAAGGCACACCCCGCCTCTGTTACAACAAACACACACTTAGACTGGAGCGATCGCAAAGACAATCTGGTCCGAAAAGTGCCAGCCTTTATAGCAGAGGGGAAGGTTCCAGAAAGCTCTGGGCCAAGGGCCCGACACACCCCAATTCTCATTGGATAATCAAATAAATAAATAAAAATTCTCATTGGTGAATAAATAAATGTATAAAAAATCCTGATTGGCTAACTCCTCAAGTTGGCGGGAAGAGATACAAGTGTTGGTAACTTTTGACCACGAAAAAACAAACACTAAATATTCCAGTTTCGGAAACCTTAACATACAAAATTACTCTTGCATTTTAACAGTTCATCTTTACACCAGAGGGCACGACGTGAGTTTATAGTAGCGACATCTGTTGAGAAATGTTCACACTTCTTGTACTAGTTGTTGCAAGGTTTATATTTAAGATGGCATTCTCCAAGGTGCTTGATTTAAATGCGCAGGACGGGTGTACCTCCGGTACAATTATTATTAAAATCCCCTTAATCGCAGTAGATTTTAAGATATCTGTTATTATGATCATTATTACTTTTTTTGGGGTACACGAAAGGAGCCTCCCCGAAGATTGCGATGATTTGTGATCAAGATAATAAAAGCAATCGGGCGTACCCCGGGCAACGTCAGAGAATGAATAACCTGACGGCTGATCCTTTCACAACAGAAACATCCACACCTGAGCCCTTTTCAGGGCCACAGTTAACGATTATCTCTGTTAACATAGAAGGCATTACACCAGCCAAAGAAGAACTGCTACAAGAACTATGCAGGAAGCACCAGTGCCACATACTGTGCATACAGGAGACACATAGAGGTTGTGATATTCGCAGGCCAAAAATAGATGGAATGCGTCTCGCCATTGAAAGACCTCATGATAAATATGGAAGTGCTATTTTTGTTCATCCAGATTTCCAGATTTCATCCACAGCATTCACAGAGGAAAACAACATTGAAATCCTTACTGTAGAAACAGCTAATTGCACCATTTCATCCCTTTATAAACCACCTGGTGCTCAATTCACTGTAAACCTACCATCCAATTTCGGAAACAAGCATGTGCAAATTGTGATCGGTGATTTCAACAGCCATAGTCCTCTCTGGGGCTATGACCATGAAGATGAGAATGGGACAGCAGTACAAGAATGGGCAGAAATAAGCCAGCTGACTTTAATCCATGATGCAAAACTACCTGGATCCTTTAACAGTGGCAGGTGGAGAAGAGCTTACAATCCTGACCTCATATTTGGCAGCAGCAATATCAACCAACAATGTGTAAAATCTGTCTGTTCCCCAATACCCAATACACAGCATAGACCAATAATGTGCCAAGTATTTGCTGCTATAAGACCTCAGATGGTATCCTTTCGGAGGAGGTTTAATTTTAAGAAGGCAGACTGGTCAAGATTTGCGGAATTACTGGACGCTGAAATATCTGCTATAGAACCAGTACCCAGTTACTATGACACCTTCACCACAGCTGTAAAGAGATGCTCAAGGATGTCTATCCCCCGTGGCTGTCGAACATCTTATATCCCCGGGCTTACTTCAGATCAAGCCACACTACTTGCAGAATACAAAAACTTATTTGAAGAAAATCCTTTCAATGAAGTAACTGTGGAAGCAGGGAACAAGCTTATTTCCTCTATTAGAGAGACCAAAAGGGATCAGTGGATACAAACTATTGAAAACTTGGACCTGAAAAGAGACAGTCATAAAGCTTGGAGACTTCTGAGACGTCTAAGCAATGATCCAACCAAGACCACCGCACATCATAATATCACTGCTAACCAAATAGCACATCAGTTACTGCTGAACGGGAAGGCAAACCACAAATCACAAAAACCGAAACTGCAAAGAGAAGAGCATGAAGAGAGCGACGACCTAACATCATCACTCAGCATGGAAGAATTAGAGAAGGCTATCAAACAGAGTAAAAATGGAAAATCAGCTGGCTTGGATGATATACGAACTGAGCAAATTAAACACTTTGGATTAATGACAAAGAAATGGATTCTCCAACTCTTCAATAACTGTTTGAGCAGAAACCAAATTCCAAAGATATGGCGGAAGAGCCGAGTGATTGCCTTGCTGAAACCTGGTAAAGAAGGGAATGATCCAAAGAATTTTAGACCAATTGCGCTACTATGTCACCTTTACAAACTGCTGGAAAGATTGATCTTAAATCGCCTATTACCTGTAATTGACCCATTACTTATACCTCAGCAATCTGGATTTCGTCCTGGTAAAAGCTGTACTGGACAGTTATTAAACCTTACACAGTTTATAGAAGATGGGTTTGAGGCTCGTAAGGTGACAGGAGTGGTATTTGTTGACTTATCAGCAGCGTATGACACTGTCAACCACCAGCTACTATTAGTGAAGGTCTACAATCTAACCAAGGACTTTAACCTAACAAGACTCATCGCCACTCTTTTGCAGAATCGCAGGTTCTTTGTTGATTTCCAAGAACAGCGTAGTCGATGGAGACTACAGAAAAACGGTCTTCCGCAAGGAAGTGTGCTGGCTCCAATTCTGTTCAATATATACACAAACGACCAACCCATAGCCCCCAATTGCAGTAGCTTCTTGTATGCTGATGACCTCGCCCTAGCCACTCAGAGAAGAGATTTTGAAACAGTGGAGATCACCCTCACGGATGCCCTTAATGATCTTTCTAGATATTACAGCACAAACCAGCTTAAACCGAACCCCTCAAAGACACAAGTGTGTGCTTTTCATCTGAGAAACAGGGAAGCCACTCGCAAGTTAAAGATAGTATGGTCAGGAGTCGAACTGGAACACTGCGAGTCTCCAAAATATCTAGGAGTGACACTTGATAGATCTCTTACTTTCAAGAAGCACTGCATGAACTGCAAATCAAAAGTCTCCACCAGGAACAATCTTTTACGGAAACTGGCCGGATCACAGTGGGGTAGCCAACCTGAAACCATCCGAACTTCTGCAATGGCACTATGCTATTCTGCAGCAGAGTATGCGTGTCCTGTCTGGTATAATTCAACATATGCCAAACAGGTGGATATAGCTCTCAATGAAACTTGCAGAATTATAACAGGTTGTTTGAAATCCACTCCAGTTGAATGGCTCTACCACCTTGCAGGAATAGCACCTCCTTCTGTTCGAAGAGAAATAGCTGCGAACAAGGAAAGAAAGACAGTGGAACAGGAAAGGACCCACCCTCTATATGGGCATGCACCGCATCTGCAACGTTTAAAGTCAAGGAAGAGTTTTCTCAGAACTTCAAAGGAACTTAGAACCACTACTGAAAAAGCCAGGTTGCAATTATGGAGGGCTACATCCTACCTTCCTCCTGGCTGGATAAGATTTTCTGAAACTCTACCTCCTGGCTACAATGAAGAATGGATGACCTGGAAGTCCCTGAATAGACTGAGATCTGGAGTTGGCAGATCCAAAGTTAATTTGGCAAGATGGGGCTATATAGATCAAGAAAAAATCCAATGTGACTGCGGAGAAGACCAGACAGTCCAACATATGCTCCAGTGTCGTCTATGTCCAGCCTCCTGCACAGAAGATGAACTATATCAAGCATCAAAAAATGCTTTGGAAGTGGCCAAGTTTTGGGCAAATGTAATATAGTAATTATAACTGTGTACAACATGTATGTTTCTGATACGAGAATAATAATAATAATTACTTTTTTTTTTTTTTTTTTTGTAATTAGAACATTAGTATTGCAGCAAATGGTCCAAACTGCCTGAAATTTGTGTCAAGAGATGAGATACATACAAATTAATGGCTTGAAAACAATGCACCAGATACCTAATTAGTGATTGCCATGGGAGCCTTGACATAAGAATATGGTCACTAGAAGTTCAAATCTAGTCAACCATGATAGAATTACTGTTATTAAGCAAGTCAGTCTAGTACTTAAGATTTATCACAGTCATCATCATCATCATCATCATCATCCCACTCCAGTCGCTCGGATGTGGTTTACAAGCCTCCTCCATTCATTTCTGTCCTTCCAATTTTCCTGCTCCATTACTTCCGCCACATCCAATCCAGCTTCTCTAATGTCCTTCCAAATCTGATCCATTCACCTTCTTCTCGGTCTTCCAACTGGTCTCTTTCCCTTAACTTCTCTTTCCAATTCCCTTCTTGCTACCCGTTTCTTTCCAATTCTTTTTACATGTTAGAACCACCTCAGTCTTGCTTTTTGTATCTTCTGTACTAACGGTTCTATATTCAGCTCTTCTCTGATTTTAATATTTTGAATTCTATCTCCTCTTGTCTTTTTTACCGATATTCTTAAAAATTTAATTTCTACTGCTTGGATCTTACTATCTTCTCTCTTATTAGTTACCAGCGTTTCTAGTCCGTATGTTACAATTGGTATGAAATACTGTTTATAAAATGTTAATTTTGTTCTCATGGGTACTTTGTCATCCCATAAATGCTCTCTGACTTGATGATAAAATGTTGTACCTTTACTTAGTCTATTATTAATTTCAGGGTTGATTTCATTACTTCCATTAATAATGCTACCCAGATATGTAAACTGTTCTACATTCTCTAACTGTTCTCTATCTATGTTCACTTGGTTTCTCTTTTTCTCTTTTCCACAGTGCATGACTACAGTTTTCTTTTTACTAAGTACCATTCCAAACTCCTTCAGATTTTCATTCCAAATGTCCAGTCTCCTTTGTACTTCTTTTTCTCCCTTTCCCCAAATCACCACATATCTGCAAATACCAAAGCATTTACTTCATCACTACTGTACCAGGAATGCCTATGGCCTGGCACATTGTATTTATAATTCATTATTTGTTAAAGAACTGCTAAGCTTTAGCATTTGAAACAGCTTTACGAACGAATGTTCTCGACTCTGCTGCTTGCTGCAAGAGTGAGACAGCACAATGTTACAGAGCGAGGAACCGGCGGAGTGACGTAATCGCCACATGTTGTAGATTCACCCCTATGGAATGGTCTAGAAACATTTTAATAACTACTAAATGGCTTATGTTATAGAGATATGAACTACACCAGCGTGAAGCCCCCATTTATAAAGGGTAGTAGCCAAAATTTGAAGTCAATCCATTCAGTAATTTTGGAGATACTGAGGTGGAAATGAAACTACTTTTTCGTCGCTTGGAGCAGTGAGCCAGCCAGCCACGGGTATATAAGGTCAACGACTCGCCGTGTATACCAGTTGAAATTTATAACTCGACCATGTAAGGTGATAATACTACTTATTTATTGTAAATGGATTTTATACTAGTACCGGTTTCGGCCTTTCATGGCCATCATCAGCTAGTACATAATATATTACAGCCATTAGACAAAATCACAAAGATGTTATGTTAGATCATCCGGATGTCTAATGGGGAATGGAAATAAAATATATTGCAGTAGTGTGGGGTTAAAATATCTGTGATGAAAGGTGGTGGTGAAAGTTACCATAAACTAAAACTTATTGAGTGTACATAGGACATGAGTACATTAAACACATTAAAACATATAGGTCACAGTATACAACACTTAAAACATTTTAAACACATTAAAATATGGCTTATTAAAATCTGAGTTCGTATTGCGTGGATTTCATTCTTCAATCTTCTATGTAGTTCTTGTGCTTCTATATCATGTTGATTTATTAATATAAGGTGATCTTCGAGATTGTTCTATGGCTGATATACGTCATATTGATACGTGGTAAGAACCCTTGTCATTAAATTATTATTATTATTATTATTATTATTATTATTATTATTATTATTATTATTATTATTTTTAGTAACTATGTAATCCAACTGATGATGAACTTCAGTAAGTTTTTTATGATGAACTGCAAGACTTTAGTTTAAATTTAGGAGCTGTTGGTGGCGACACCTCTCTCGTCTATGTTTGTTATGTGGTTGTTATCTATAAAGATAAGCTTATATAAGTATAGTGTGCATGTGAAGGAATGCCCGTTGTATATATCAAAATGACAAGAGTACTTACTATTGTTGTTGTGAAGGTCGTGTACTGGTATGTTTGGAGGCTTGCTGTGTTCTACTATGACTGCGTCTGGGGCTCATGTTAGCTGAGGAGAGGGATGTAGGTAGAGGAGACGGAGGAGTGGTTATTGTGGAGGTAGGGGCGGGGTCAGGCTTATGATTCGTCGGTTTGTTAGGGTTATGATTCGTCGGTTTGTTAGGGCGTGTGTTTACTATTTTGAGATAGTCGTTCTTTAGTGTTGGAATGGCTTTATCAAAGATGATGCTAGTTTTCTCTGTAATGTCGTTTATGTTGTGATTGGGATTAGCGTATTAGTCCAGAGAAATATAGAAATCTTCGGTTATTTAAATAAGCCATATTTTAATGTGTTTAAAATTTTTAAGTGTTTTATACTGTGGCCTATATGTTTTAATGTGTTTAATGTACTCATGTCCTATGTACACCCAATAAGTTTTAGTTTATGGTAACTTTCACCACCACCTTTCATCACAGATATTTTAACCCCACACTACTGCAATATATTTTATTTCCATTCCCCATTAGACAACCAGATGATCTAACATAACATCTTTGTGATTTTGTCTAATGGCTGTAATATATTATGTACTAGCTGATGACGGCCATGAAAGGCCGAAACCGGTACTAGTGTAAAATCCATTTACAATAAATAAGTATTGATCGGTGGAACACTTTTCTAGTCTATACACTGAACCCAATCAATGCGGAAAATGAAACTTATAAATAATAAAAGGTGATAATAATGTCATGTCACGCTACGCAAAGTCAGAGTGAAAGCCGTGCAGAAATACTTAGAAAGTCCGCCGTACGAGAACGCGATACTTAGAAATTTCAGCCGAGTCGTGGACTTGTGAATATTTCAAAGTGCTTCTAAGTTCAACTCCGTGTTATACAAAACTTAGGAATTTTCTACCGAGTTGTGGACTTGTAAAGTTTCAAGGTGCATTTAAGTTGAACTTAATACAGTGCAAGACTTATAGATTTCTATCGTGTTGTGGACTTGTTGATATTTCAACGTGTATTCGAACTCTGTCACTCTCAGGTACAGCGTAACGGACATTGAAAGGACTATGTGTGATAATTTGAACTATTATTGTCAACGCATTTATGAATTTAAAGACGTTTCTACATGTGTTTTCATATTTGAATACGACTTTGAACAGTTTACTGTGTTATGATACTCAAACACTCAGTGATTATTAAGATCGTATGTGGATAATTTTCACACATTTAACGAATGTTTGAACAGTGCTATTAGGAAATCGACTGAACCTTAAGGACATTTTATGTCGGTTTTAGGAAATATGGACTTCAGCAAGGCTTACACTGAAAATTCAATTAAGACGTGTGTTTGAGATTTTTAGAAACTGTTGAATACGTCGTGTATGAACTGAATCTGTGCTTAATATTCCCATGAACTGTGACCTTGACATTTCATTCTGAGCTTATTATTACGTGTTTTAAATGTCATGAACTGTGCCCAGTGTTATAATCTCGCATTAACTGTGCATTTAGAAACTGTGCATTTAAAACTCTCGTGATTTAAGAAGTGAGAACATTTTACTGTAAATACTTCACACAGAGACCTGTGTTAAAGCCTGTATTATTTTGAGTATTACGTTAACTGCTGCATGACGAAGTGCAATTATGAACTGTGATTTCAGACTCACATAATTTCGAAGTGCAATACTAGTCACCCTACACTTACTAATATCCAGTTAACAGACAGTGCTACATTTTCATATTATCGTGTCAACTGAACTTTCCCGTGTGTCAATTATATCAGACGACACCGGAAATCTTGACAAAGTGTTAAATAATATATAAGTAATAATAATAATAACGTAAATGTTTCCACCTTTTCAATACAATATATTCACAAAATTACAAAATTATACGGTACTAGTTTCGACCCATCTAGGGGTCATCATCAGCCGTATTGGAGCAAAGATCATTTGTGGCGAAATCCTAAGACAATATTATTTTAAAGAATAACAAGTGAAATGAGATGTTATGGTAATAGTTAATAATACAAGGAATATACATAATTCTTTAAAATAATATTGTCTTAGGATTTCGCCACAAATGATCTTTGCTCCAATACGGCTGATGATGACCCCTAGATGGGTCGAAACTAGTACCGTATAATTTTGTAATTTTGTGAATATATTGTATTGAAAAGGTGGAAACATTTACGTTATTATTATTATTATTATTACTTATATATTATTCTCAGTTCAATACGGACCAAAAACATGAAATTCATAACCATCAAAGTGTTAAAACCTTGTATTTTCTGGAACATCTAATTCAATGTGGGACAGATTACAACGTTGAAGGAGATAAGGGTACATCGAGAGATAATACGTCGTACGTCGAGGGATTTGGAACGTGGTGCGCCGCTGTTGGTGCTTGGTTCGACCTCATGCTGAACATCGTGAGAGTACCAGTCGTCGATCTGCAGAGTCCCATTTCATCAGTTCCAGTTTGTTGAACTCAGGTGATATGAGTGCACTTTACAGCAATTTTTCTCTGGTGAATATCTTCAAAATATTGTACTAGACAATCACTGACTCATTGCAAAGGCACGTTTCAATCATAATTCTTGAGTGCTATGTTAGTCAAATCCAAGTGCCTAATTCATGAAAATTTTATTATGGTGTGAATTTCACTTCTACAACCTAGATAAACTGTAGGAATTAATTTAGATGAACTGTAGGTCTATTTATAAAAACAAGTGAATTTAGGTGGACTTTAGGATTTTCTGAAGCCAGTGTGTGTTCTGTGAAACCACATTCAATTTGGGAATTTCAATTTAAAAAGACTATAGGGTTTCACAGGAGTGATTTATGAGAATCAATATTAATTTTGAACTTTTGAGACACCATATACAATTGATGAATTAATTTAAACTTAGGTTTTCATATGAACAATTTATGAAATAATTGTTGAGTCATATTTAATTTACAAATTGCAAGTCAAGATTATAATTGGACTTTAGGAATCAACCTATATGAACTGTAAGTTTATTTGAGTGTAAAAGTTGATTTTGGTCATTTTCAAACGTCAAGAAAACATATTCGACGAAAGGTTATATTTCTGTTTAACTTTACATGCATTAAAGAGTTCTGGATTTTAATTTAAAATTGAACATGTCAATGGAAGAACGTATTTTTAAGACAGTCTCTAGTAGAGATAGCCACTATCGACTGATAACTATCGAACTAGTCGATAGTTTAAACTATCGTAATAGTCGACTACTTTAAAAAACAAGTCGACTGAATTCAGTCGCATTCCCGCCACGCATCTTTCCACGTTTCACTGTCCAGTCAGCACAAAACAAGTCGACTGAATTCAGTCGCATTCCCGCCACGGATCTCTCCACGTTTCACTGTCCAGTCAGCACAAAGCAAGTCGACTGAATTCAGTCGCATTCCCGCCACGGATCTCTCCACGTTTCGCTGTCCAGCCAGCACAAAACAAGTCGACTGAATTCAGTCGCACTCAAGTCACAGCAACATGGAAGCGAATGGAACTATCGGTTTATGATCACTTCGGATATGTAATATATAATTATGTTAACTTCATATGTACGTACCTACTATATATGGCGATTTTCTCTTGTTGTTTATATGCTCTTTATTTCGTTGCATATTTGTTTATGTTAATCACGTTAAGCACTATTCATACATACGGCATAATAATAATAATAATAATTTGAATTACTATAATAATAATCTAGAAAATACGGTAGTATTGTGTTTGGCTGTTCTCATATACAGTATATCTTGATTGTGTACCACAGCAACGCGTTGTACATATTATTATTGTTAGCATTGTTCGGGAATAGAGCCTCATTGTCATCTCTCTACGTTTCACTGTCCATTTAGCACCAAGAAAGGCCATTCGTATGATGTTGGTTCGTATTAAGGGCATCTCTCTATCTATTAGCCCCGTGTACGAACGAGTGCGTAAATTGGATTTTAATGGGTGTCTATATAAGTGATTTCTAATTATTGGTAAATTACGTTAAAATGAGTCGAATGCGTAAAAGTACGGCTCTACAGTTTTGATATGGAGATTTTCGACTGGAAACATTCAAATGTTTTTCATAGACTGACTACTTGCGTTATATGAATACTTTCATTCGACTGTTCAGTCTTCTTGACAGGAAGTAATGAATACTTTTGTTCGACTGAAAACATTCGACTATTTAGTCGATAGTTCGAAGGGACTATCGCCCGACTAGTCGATAGCGGTTTTCAGTCGATAGTGCCCATCTCTAGTCTCTAGTGTTTAAATGCGAGATAAAAGCAGGGTGATTTCTATTCAGAGCTTGAATAAATTCATCAGAGAAAATTAGACATCTATTATTTGCCCTGCGAAAATTCCTCCTCTGTACCAGCTCCTAAGCACCGTACACTACCTGAGATCTTTCCCGTGCTCAAGAATTCATCATCTTTTCCTGGTACACTACTGACACTCAGTTTTACATGTTTTATGATTTCATCCATCAATATAATAAACAATAATGGCGAGAGTGCACTTCCTTGCTTGAGAATTTTTTTTTGTATAAAATGTTTCAGAGTCACCACTCCCCACAGGTACACTGCTTTTACTCTCATGATACAACATTTTTATCTTGCTAATTGATGATTTTGGTACATTCCTTTTCCGTAGACATTCCAAAACATGTTTTCTCTTAACTGTATCATAAGCTTTTCCCAAATCTCAAAATACGAAGATGATTTCCTTGTTCCTTTCCAGATGTTTTTCCATTATCGTTCACACTGTAAATATTAAGTTTATTGTTGATCTATTCGGTCTAAAGCCATGTTGTTCTTCCTCTAACTGTGTTTCTATTATATACCTGTCTTTTATCTAGGACTTTCTCCATTATTTTTAGCCCATGTGATAATAGGGTTATACAGTGAAACCTCGATTCTCCGTTTTTCGAGGGACCGTGAAAATAAAACGTACAACACGGGAAAACGGAAAATCCGGGAATGAATGAAAACTATCAGTTTGGCTAAACATCACAAAAATGAAATATGTATAATTATAATCTTACAAAAACTCCTAAACCAAACCAAACTACAGCCCCAGTGGGACTTTGCCTGCCAAGCGACCGCTGCTCAGCCCGAAGGCCTGCAGATTACGAGGGGCGCATCGTCAGTGCGACGAATCCTCTCGGCCGATATTCCTGGCTCTGTAGATCGGGGTCGCCATCTCACCATTAGATAGCTCCACAATTAAAGGTAATCACGTAGGCTAAGTGGACCTGGAACCAGACTTATATCCAGGTAAAATTGCCCGACCTGGTCGCAATCGAACCCGGGCCCTCTGGATGAGAGCCAGGCATGTTAGACCGCGAAACCGCATTAATTACCGGTACGCGAGTTCAAAATCTCGATACTTTATATTCAGTTTTACAGGGGAATCTTCGTCAGTTTCCCGTGAAAACTTCTTTCAGTTCAGCAACTTTGATTACGCTAGCCAAACTCTTCGAAAAATTTAACAACGCCAAGCCAAACGACAATCGACCACAAGTAGTTTTTAATTCTCTCATCTAATAAAATAAAGCATATTAGATACAAAAGCACCCAAAATGATGGCGAAATCTGTTCATTTCTTAATCTTTCATTGTAATTTGGTCTCCGGTATACTGTTCGTAGTCAGTTTCTGGAAATCTCGTACCGCGCAAATTAGGCCTACATCGACTTTTAAAGGTTATGTTGAACTCGAAAACATGGTTTCGAATGTAAGTATCAATTCTTAAAAGTTCTTGAATACATATTCAATTCTGCGCGTCACAAATCCAATCAAATTGGAAAGATAAAAGAAATATCAAAACTTCAGAAATTACGGTTATTCGTGACCTTGAGGTAAGTGCGCTCGCTGCACATGTCAGTACGAGTTTGAAATGATACCAGTCATTTAAAATGTAACGTGAGCAAATAAAACGACTGCGGTTTTTGGTATTTTACCACGAAAACGTAAAATTCCCAGTCTTACATTAGTAACAGTAATAGGCAATCCCAAGACCTCCCATGGCTTTCTTTTTTTTAATGTAAGGTGCAACATCTGTTTTCGTCTCGCTAACATAATCATGTACGATAATATAAAAAATACCGAATTTGTGTTAAGGAGCAGTTTCGATTCCTGCCTGAAAGCCCACTTAGGTGTCTGCAGTGCCCTGAGCAAAGTGCCGAAAACCCCTTCGGCAGTACGATCGAAAAAATGTAAATAAAAAAACATCCCTGGACATAATATGGACGTTTTATAAGTGCGAACATTTGACGAAACTCGTTCCGTCTTCACGCAGAGCTGTCGAAATGCGCCGTGTCTTCTAGCAATTGCTGTGGCCACTCTCTGCCCTATGATTTTCCGAGATTCTCTAAACAATACCACCCGAATGCGATGCAAAGATGGTCCCTTATGCAAGTTCACCGCCGATCGCCGAACGCCAAGATCCATAAATATGCCATAGCCGTCCTTTCGTGAGATACAGTTTATTAAAAAACGATTGATCGAGGATTTAGCGTTGATGGGACTGGAATTTCTGGGCGGTTGATCTGGGAAATCGTTTCTTCGAGGAACGGATAATGCGGGACTTTTACAACGTGATTTAATTACGATGCTCTCGGGACCACGTAATTTGAACGCATATTCCGGGAAAACGTACTTTCCGGGAACGGATAATCGAGGTTCCACTGTACCTCTATAATTTTCACATTTCCTCCTATTTCCTTTTTTGAACAGTGGTACAATGTTTCCTTGTTGCCAATCTTCAGGTATCCTTTCATCCATATGGCACTGAGGGCTCTGTATAACCACTGCAGTCCAATGCTTCCTGCTGCCTTAATCATATCAGCATTAAATTAGTCTTTTCCACTAGCTTTACCTTTGGTCATTGCTTTCACTACCCTTTCAAGTTCCAACCATGTTATTGGGCTCTTTTCTTTTTCTCCATCTATTATTTCCATTTTCTTATCTCCTTCTTCCTTGGAGCAGTCACCCTCATTATAAAGTTTTTCAAAATACTTTGCCACTACTTGCTGAAGACTCTTTTCGTCATGTACTATGGATCCACCTTCTCTCTCTAATGCCTTGATTTATATTTTTTGATTTCATTACTCTATATAATAGTTTCTGATCGACTATCTTGCTCAATTTTGTTAGTAAACTTTCCCCAATATTTCTCCTTTTCTTCCTTTACTTGTAGTTTCAATCTTTTGTATTCCACATGTATCCTTTCTATCTTGTTCTCATCCCTCTGATACGTTTTTTGCTTTTCCTTATCCATCCATTCCTTTCTTTTATTTCTTTTTTAATTTTGTCTGTCCACACCGTGTCTCCTTTCCCTTAACTTTCGTTTTCCTGCATACCTCAATTGCTGCTTCTGCAAATGTCTGTCTTAATTTGTCCCACTCTTCTTCTCCACTTCGTATTTCTGTGTTAGGCAACTTCCTTTTTATACAATCTTGGATTGCCATTCTTTTATCCTCCTCCTCCTCCAATTTCCAAATCCTGATTTTTGGTTTCTTCTTCAATACAATTTTAGGGGTTTTTACTTGTTTTATTTCCACAATTAGTAATCTATGATCACCTTCCATACTTTCACTGGGGATTATCTTCTTATTCATGACATATCTTCCCCATTCTTGGTCTGTTATTATAAAATCGATGAGTGTTCCATACTGTCCATCTCAAACATAACGGCTGATCTTATGGCTATTCCTCTTCATAAACCACGTGTTCTTTATTATCAGGTTATTTCAGATACAAAAGTCCGTACGGGTCCAGAACATTCTCATGTCCCATTCTATCAGTTCCCACATGGGCATTCAAATCTCCTATTATCATGATCCATCTCCAACAATATGTGTTTCCAGTTCATTGAGGAACTCTTCTTTTTCTTCCATGATACGTCCTGTCTGTGGAGCATACACCTGTACTATCTTCAGTAGTTCCTTGTTTAAATGTATGTGCATTATTATAATTCTTTCATTTACATACTCAACTTCAGCTATTGGTTTAACAATCTGATTCAGTACAAATCCTACTACATTTCTTTTTTCTTTACTGTTACCCATCCAGTACAAGGTGTACCCCTTTCTTAGTTTCTTCATTCCTTTCCCTTTCCATTTTACTTCACTTACTTATAGAATGTCGAGCTTTTGTCCCTCAATTAGGTCAATCAATTCATTTTCCTTCCCATTCATTGTTAGAATATTTACTGTTCCAAATTGGGTTTTGTTCTCTGATCTAATACTTGCACGAACATCACCATTACCATCATACTGTGCAACTGTAGTCAGAGACTTGTCAATTCCATTTCCATTTTTAAACTTCCATCCGAGGCTTGTATTATAATTGAAAGCAAGTACAAATTTACTTATCTGCTGACCTGCTAAGCCTAAGGCATCTGAGGATTTTCTTTCGGGGTTTACTCCCTTAGCCTTTGAAGATCCCTCTTCTCCACAAGGCAGTGGTTTCCTCTTCTAATTTTCCCCAGAGAGGAAGGGGTACCTCATCCACCATCTTCGCCATTCCAAAGGTTTCCTTCTCTGCCTAAGATGCTGTTAAGGTCTTCACCCAACCCTGGGCATGAGTTCCACGTTATACCATGGGTCCCTGCCTGAACTTAGCTCTCTTTCACACCGGCCTACTGATGTGGAGGATACCACCCACGCAACGTGGATGCACCAAACAAGAATTACTCAAGTGAAGGATACGGAAGATGACCCTATCTCCCTTGAGCCGGGTTAATGGTTGTGTATGATGCCACAACCAAGTAATCTTGTTATATCTGAGACTATGAGTGCAGGTGCAAGTTTTTCAGCAACTCTAAAGGCTTGGTTTATTCTTTCCCCTAAATTTCTTACAGTGAACGGAGATATTTACAGGTAAGTAAATAATGAAATGAACTAAGAATCACTAACCCTGTTCTTCATTACATCCAAGCAAAGCATCATCTTCCCGCCTTCAATTCGACATATCAATGTTTGACTCTGAAACAAAAATAATTTACATCTTAGACATCCTGAACCTGGAAAGACAATGAACTGGGAGTTTCTGTAATTCTATATTTATAACTAGTGAAAGGATTTTAATGTGCAGCACCTTTACAAAACAATAGTGTTTTTTTTTTTTAATTTTTAATACAGACAGATCAACATATGTATTTGGTGACATGGAATGATGTGAAATAAACACAATTTGTTGCACCTTTTTGTGAGATTACTACATTTTTCCATCTTTTTCTCTTTTATTTAATGCTTCAGCACCTCCTTCCCCACTTTTAACTGCATTTTCAAAAGATTAAATAGGATATTTTTTCTCTTCTTTAACATATTTTAAAAATTTTGTTTAATCAGAAGTCAACAAAAGTCAATAAATAAATATTAAAGTATAATTTATGGAAACCACTAGTAATTCATATCCCAGCAACAATGACCAATCTACAGCTGTGAAATCAAATTAATATTTGAACAATGATGCTGCAACTATTTAAACTAAGTTCAGTTAGTCCTGGCATGTATTTAACGGTTCCATTTATTGACTGTGTACTCTCTTGTTGGCCTTGTTAGTGTTTTACCAGTCCGGAGAACTTTTTCTTTTCACAACACAAAATCATTCCAAAGGGTAAGAAGGAGAAGTTGTATGCAGTTTCAGAAGAATTCAAAATGCAATTTATTGAAACTGATGGCATCATTCTCGGAAGTGCCATCTGCGAAGTAAATATTGGAACTGACTGTCAAAAACATTAAAATGTCATCATTCTCCGAAGTGCCATCTGCGAAGTAAATATTGGAACTGACTGTCAAAAACATTAAAATGTAGTGTGTAATCCAAAATAACAAGTTCATTAACTTTTAGAACCCAGTAAATGGGATAAAGAAAGTTCACGTAACTGGTTTAAACATTCGTGGAGTTGATTTCATCAGCACCTTCCTTGCGCCTTTTTGGTTGTATTTTCAGAACCGTGTTTCCCTGTTTTCTGACCATACTTTCTACCTTAAAATCCTTTCTCCATTTATAACACTGGATGATATGGTATTAATTTAGTATGACATTTTGTTCTTGGTGAAGTAAAAGATTGAAGTACCATATACTGTATTCAGTAAGAAACACAAATATACCTCGTTTTTTGTATTTTTTGTTTACAAGTTGCTTTACGTCGCACCGACACAGATAGGTCTTATGGCGACGATGGGACAGGAATGGGCTAGGAGTGGGAAGGAAGCGTCCGTGGCCTTAATTAAAGGAGAACACAACACAAAAACACATATTTCGTTATTCATTGCTAAAGATGTATTATGGGAATGTAATAATGCCGTTAATCCGATGCCTCTATGTCCAACCATTCTCAAGTTATGTGCGGAAGTAGTAACTGGTCGTGACGTCACTGCGCTGTAGAGTCTACCTGGCAGCCTTGACGCTGGGAGTAAACTCGCGCAGTCTTTTTCCGCACTCCATCTGCTACTGCCGTGTTCTTCTGTTGCCAGTAGTGGGCTTATTTTTATTTATAATGGATGTAAATATAATTCGTCTTTATCAGTATGAGCCAGAACGAACGACGTTTACTGATGTCCATTCAGATAGCGATCTTGACATGGATATGCTAAACACTACAGGCCATGCCGGCACGCGAATTTGGAGTAAATGTAATGAGTGTACCGTCATGGATACGGATGAAGAAAGTGTATGCTGTTGTGAATTAGACAATGTAAAAGCAGTGAAATCTGAGAAATTTATGTGTATAACAAGAAATCCCTCGTTTACAAGGCTTATTTTAGACCGTGAAGTATTGACAATGACAAGGCATAACATGAGCTTAAAAACAAAGAACATGGCAAGGAAACGTTTACTGACAGCTTTAAATCCACCAAATAGAACTTGGCGTTTTATTTGTTACAAACAGTTCACTTCGTGGGTAAATTCATGGACTGTGATTGGTAAAAAGAACAGAGTTGTCATACCATCATGTGTTGTCAACACCATAAGGAACACATTTCCGGAACCCGATGGCACCTATTGAACCCATGATCTTGGACCAAAGGGTTCACTATGTGGGCTTCAAGCTGTAAATGAAAAAATGAAATTAAAACAGTAGAATTATGTAAGAGTTTCCTAAGCTTGTTTGTATGATAAATATAGATAATGAATTATTTTGACATGAAGTGCGGTACCTCATTTATTGCTGCGAGTGAAATCGTGAGAAGTGCTTCTTGATCAGGTCGTCATTGGAAGGTCGAGGTATTGGAGCAATGTTTTTAGGCATTGACAGATCCATTGCTTGATCTTCAGGTGAGGCTCTACTATAGTTAGTTTGCAAGAGATTTATTTTGTTCATTATTGCCTTCTTCCATCCATCGCTTGACGCTTCATATTTCTGTTTTATCATCCAGGCTCCTGTTGATTTTGAGTACTGAGTTTTGATACCAGCTTTCAATTTATTGATGTTCCAATTATAGTCCAATGCAGCAATCACTGACCTGAGCTTTAAGCCTCTGTATGAGAAATGAACTCTTTTAGGAGCGTATTTCAAACGAAGGTTGTGATAACTGTCTAGGCTTCCGGTGTGAACGTAGTGTTTTATATGTTCCACATCTTTTAAAAAAGATCTGTCTAAAACTATTTTCTTCAAGGCTTCATATGAACTTGAATTTCCTTTAATCCACATTTTCTTTCTCTCTTCCTCCTCCGTTAATGTATCGTGCTCACAGGATTTCCATTCACCGTTTTCTAACCACTTATGCTCATTTTTTACGTGAAGCAAAATTGACGTAAATTTATCAATTAACACAGAACTGTTTCCATTACATGTTTGTGCTGCCCACCATAAATGATTATTTGTACTGGCCTTCCAACGCTTGAACTTCTGGATGATTTTTACCGAGAGCTTTCATCTTTTTCATTAGACTTTTTGATATGTGCCAAACATCAAATTCATGTTCAATATCAGCATACTGCGTTCTCAGTAAATACCTTACTCCTTGTGTCTATCGGAAAGGAAGAGTTTTATATTACAATTTTCTTCCTGTACAATCTTCCTCATCGCGATTTCACACGCAGTCCTTTCAAGATCACCTTTCACCATCACTCTCTGAACAAGTTCCAAATGAGCTATGTGGCCTGTATTTATATCCATTAGTGAATACACTAAATATTTGGCTGAAAAGCCAGGAGAATCATACTGGCCATCTCCGGCTAACCAAATGGGTTTGGCACTGCTTTTCAAACAATCAATAACATTAAGTCCTTTCTTGATCCCAAGCACCCTCCACTATCGGACCAGTTACTCTATGAATAATTCTATCATATACAGTTCGTGACATCATATGTAAGTTAATGGACTTGCAGAATGACTGAAATGGTTCAAACAGAATGCCTGACAACAATAATGCTGATGATATTAGGACATTTGCTTCCGGTTTCTTTCCTTCCATAGGTTGAGAATACCAACAGACTTTATTACCACAATCGCAAAGTGATTTTACGCACAACATAGTCCCTTTAATGTAATGTGAAATGTTTTTCACTTTACCTTTACAAATGTAACAAATTTCAAAGAGTGTGAGCAAACTTGTCCCCGCTACAAAGAAATATGAACCTGTAATATGTACATCATCCTGAGTGTGTTCGTTATCAGTATCACTAATATAACTTTCACTGTCACTTTCATCTGGTTCATAGAAACTGTCATTCAACTGTTCTCCCATTACGTCACTGTTCAAGGCTGTGCTGGAAGTTGCAACGTCGAAGTATTTTCTAACTATTTCACTTCCTAACTCACACTGTATTTCTACACTACATCCATGTCTGTCTGGTGAAATATTTTCTCTCATATCATTCTGAACGTCGTGTACATCATTATCATTATCACTTCCGTTTAATACTGTGTCAACAAACTCCCTTCGTCTTTTAGCCTCATACCTTTCCGTCCTGCTCTTTTTAGTTTCTGACGAGTACTCCCACCGTGTATTTTGTGAAGCGGCTTCTGTATGAATTAGCATTCCTGCCCGAGAAGTATCTCCATCTGTCGATGCCAGACATCTTATTGAAGGAACAGACCCTGGCTTCAATTCTGGACCTTGCAGCCTTTCCGTAGGCATCACCTTCATTTTCAAAAGTTGCGTTTCATCATAGTCTGTATTTTTGAAATGCACTGAGCACACAGTAGCTCCCTTACCGGGAGAAAAGTGATTCCTCTTGCAAAATTGTACCCAACTGCTAAACCTTCGAGGCGACTTACTTCGATTTGGAAACCTATGGAAATGTATTTCTTTCTCTCTACACTTTCGGTTTCTACTCGTTGTGTTGTTACAGTCGTACACACTACAGGAAGGCATTTCGACAAAATGTCACCGCACTATTATAATAAACAACACTCAAGTAAATGAAAGAGCGGCTGAGCGCGTACTGCAATAATCAACTGGATGGCTCACTCAGCGCTTACAGCGCAGTGACGTCACAACTACTCGTGTTTCCTTAGTTCACCGGCCTACGGAGCGGCGTACAGCAAAAGCAAATATATAGTTGAACACTGTCCGATACACTCTTTGATTCTGAAGCAACTTGATTTTTGTGTTGTGTTCTCCTTTAAGGTACAGCCCCAGCATTTGCCTGGTGTGAAAATGGGAAACCATGTATACCTGTACTATACAGTATCCTTTTGCTTCTAATATACTCACTTTTAGACTATAGACATAGATGTAACCATCATAGCATCCAGCAAAAAGAAGATTATTGTAGATCTTCATGCAAGATACACCATTACCAGATTTCATCTTGCACACCTCTTCACCAGTCTGGAACAAAATACCACAACTTAACATTTATACTCTAAAGTCAAATTAGGCTGCTTTTGTGAAAACTAGAATTAATTACATTTTATGTTCTTACAAATAATTGAAACAAATACATCTTTTGTCCTTTTAATGAATCACATAGAACTGGAAAACAAATAGTTTCAGAAAAACAATTTGTCAAACTATTTGTAAAATTGATGAAAACAAAAACCTACAACCTGTTTTCCAGTCATTGACTGGGTCAGGGATGAAAGGAATGAATCATATACAGGCTATTAGTACGATGGGGTCACCACTTCCAAAGTGATGGGAATTTGCCTACTTGCCTATTTTATTCCTGTGTTCAGCAACATAGACTTTTGAGATGTAAATCCATTTTAGGGTCTTTTTAGCCATATTTGTTGGTTTTATTGTGTGCCAATTTCAGGGGTTTGTGCCTATTTAGAGTATAATTGCCTATTTGATGCCTTTTGAGTGTATTTTTAAAAAAGCCGATTTTCTTTCAGTGCGTTATATTGCAGCTAGTGTGCTCGACAGAATTATCTTCTCTTTTCTCAATATCTGTTTACTCAACAAACAAAAATGAGAATTCTCGGAAGTCACCAGAAACAGTTCTAAGGAAATTTCCATCAGGAGAAATAAGGAACAATTTGACCTCGAATCCTTCAACCCCTCCAACCTCCTAAGACATATGCGAGAACCAGTCAGCGTCGAACTATGTTGCACAACCCATATGCCCTGTACCTCCATTTCGATGCGAACTGTTGTACACATACGCTTTATGTTCAGAACGTGTTGTGATTTATTGTGAAATGGAAGAAGAAAAAGCGTGTTTGCGGCAATGCCCAAAGAAAAATCGTTACTAGCTGAAGCAATGGATCACAGGGGATTCCAATTTCACTGTGGATGGAAGGGTAGTCTGTCAAGATTGCTGTAAGGAGGTAAGTTTGTTTGTTCCTGTTATCTTTTTTGTGTTTGAGAACTATGGTCTCATTTCATTGTAGCATATATAGGCCTATTAATTTATGTATTGTGGCAAGCTTTTTGTTGGAATGCTGTACTAGTCGTGAACTTTCAATAATTTATATTGCTAAAACGTAAATAATCATTAAATTATTGAACGAGGAGTTAGAACGCTGGTAGTCTCTTGCCACAGAATGGATGAAAATTAAATTAGTATATTGAACTGTGATTCATTTCCTATGAAAGTAGAGATTTACAACAGAAATGCAATTTTTACAACTCCCTTTAAAAATCATGAATTCTATTACACTTCCGCTAAGCCCACGCGAAACACGGGTTGCAGATCCAATGTAGCCCAGCTAGGACGATGCCACAGCGTGTGTTACAAGGTTGCCAAGACTATCTTTACAAGACCGTTCCAGCGAAAAGACCACTGGTCTGGATTGATGAGGTCTGGTTAGTAACCGTTGTGCTAGGGGCGGGGGGAAGGGGGAAGCAAAGAGAGTCTGATGGGCGTAAGCTCCCAGGTTAACAAGTGTCTTGCTAAATTGTCGTAAGTTACGATCTTCATTTCCGTGTTAACGTTTAACCAATAATGTAAAGTTTGAGGGATGTTCCACCATTCAACACATTGCAACAATTTATTAAATTGCAATGTGTTGAATGGTGGAACATCCCTCAAACTCTACATTATTGCTAAATTGTGACTAAAAGAAGGTTATGCTCGCATGTCACGACAATTTGAAATTACGCGGTTTTTAATTTTTAACGAGGGTGGCGGCCTTGTGGGCACACATGATGCAGGATCTATTGCAGGCAACAGAAAATAGTCTTCATGACAGCTGACCCGGCTGACCAAACCTGGCGAATAGAAATAAATAAAATGTTCTCAAATCTGAGATTTATAGTGCCTCAGTTTTCATTCTTCTATATAAGTAAGAATACTGCAAGGGGCAGCATAGTGGGTCCTTGGCAAGCATAAAGGACGGATCTCCCCTCTACGCTACTCCGGTATCGTTTCAAGTCTTTTTTATTATATTTTTCACCCAGTGAACTTAACATGATACTACCAAATTATAACTGAAAATCTTTGAGGACATATTTCCATGTAAATTACTAATTCCCTTGTTCCTACTTTAAAGTTTTGTATTTCTAGAAAAATTATCTCTAATAGTCTTTTTTTATGAAACAAATGCATGATATATACTAATCATTATTGCCAATTAGTCCAACTGTAGAAATTTAAGAACCAAGCTCGATAGCTGCAGTCACAAGTGCGGCCAGTATCCAGCATTCGGGAGATAGTGGGTTCGAGCCCCACTGTTGACAGCCCTGAAGATGATTTTCCGTGGTTTTCCATTTTCACACCAGGCAAATTCTGGGGACTGTACCTTAATTAAGGCCACGGCCGCTTCCTTCCTACTCCTAGCCCTTTCCTCTCCCATCGTTGCCGTAAGAATTATCTGTTGATGCAGAGTTGTAAAAAACAAGGGACAATGTAATTTATGTCATTTTAATTATTTTTCAGACCAAATGTGAGAAAAATACCGCATAGATCAACTTAGGAATACTGCGATGGATCTGATACGAGTTTAGAAATCTGTATCAACGCAGCCTTTCTACCAATCGACTTTGGGCAGTGACCAACAACCATTTTCTTCAGACCTACGCACTGCAATGTTGAGAGCTAATACGCCCCTGCATAAACCGGGGCATCTTCAAATTTCAACAAGCTGCCAGGAGCAAACACCAAGTTGAAGAAGAGTGGCATGCCCCTGGTGGAGTCATTTAGGATTGTGGAAGAAGTTGGGGAAGTTTTGACCGAACCTCTGGGAAGGCAGCCGCTGTCAGCGAAATAAAGAGGGAGGGGAAGGAAAGGGAGGAGTTGTAGAAGACAGGTGGTCTAATGTTCTAAGGGGAAGGAGATTGCAGGCCAAGGGCTCTATTCAGGATCAGAATTCAGGACAGGTGTCTGTGCGAAATCGGTACGAGTCACTCCAGGTAGAACAACAGAGGGAAGATGAGGGACTGGGAACTGTTGCTGAGATGCATGGAAGTAGGAGGAAGGGAAAAGGTAGGAAAGGGAAATGTAGAGTAGAGGATAGGAAAAGACAGGTGGAACAGGATCATGGGAAGGAGAAAAGGGAGGAGGAAGTAGCTTCTGCAGCTATCAGGAAAGATAGGGCTGACCAGGAGGGGAGGGGATCAAATGAGGTGGGTAGGGTTGAGGCTCTGGTCATGGGGGATTCCATCGTTAGACACGTGGGGAAAATGTGTGGAGGAAAGGGAACCAGGGTAGAATGTTATACAGGAATTAGGTTGAGGCAGATGTTGAGGAAAGTAGAAGAGAGGGAGGAGGGGAAGGAGAAGGTGGTAGTGTTTCACGTTGGTACCAACAACGTAAGGCAAACTGATATAAGTACCAACATAGTTGGAGATGTGTGGGATCCGGTAAATGCAGCACGGGTGAAGTTTAAGAAAGCGGAGATTGTTATTAGTGGAATACTGTGTAGGAGGGATACTGACTGGAGGGTGATTGGGGATTTAAAGGAGACTATGGAGTGGGTATGTGGGAAACTGGGAGTGAAATTTCTAGATCCTAATGGGTGGGTAGGAGATAGGGATCTGCGCTCGGATGGCCTTCATTTAAACCGCAGTGGTACGTATAAGTTAGGAAATTTGTTTGGAAGGGTAATAGGGAGGTATTTTCAGGGAAACGGGATGGCCTAGGGAGCGGTGATAAGGGAACAGGGAACTGGAAATCGAGTAGGGATGACATAAAATTGTTAGTGCTGAACTGTAGAAGTATTGTAAAGAAAGGAATAGAATTAAGTAATTTAATAGATATATATTTACCAGATATTGTAATAGGAGTTGAATCATGGCTGAGAAATGATATAATGGATGCAGAAATTTTCTCACGGCACTGGAGTGTGTATCGTAGAGATAGGATAGGAAAGGTGGGAGGGGGAGTTTTCATTCTGGTGAAAGAAGAATTTGTAAGCTACGAAAAAGTTAAAGATGAGACACATGAAATTCTAGGTGTAAGGCTCATTTCTAAAGATAATAGGCAACTTGATATATTTGGAGTGTACAGATCGGGAAAGGGTAGCACTGATGCAGATTCGGAATTATTTGATAGGATAGTCAGCTATGTGGGAAACGACATGGAAAGAAATGTGATTGTAGCGGGAGATCTGAATTTGCCAGATGTAAATTGGGAAGGAAATGCGAATGACAGGAAGCATGACCAACAAATGGCAAATAAGTTAATATGGGAAGGACAGCTGATTCAGAAAGTGATGGAACCAACCAGAGGGAAAAATATCCTGGATGTGGTGCTGATAAAAACAGATGAGCTCTATAGGGAAACTGAAGTAATAGATGGTATTAGTGATCATGGAGCTGTTTTTGTGGTAGTTAAAAATAAATGCGATAGAAAGGAAGGTCTTAAAAGTAGGACTGTTAGGCAGTACCATATGGCTGATAAAGCAGGTATGAGGCAGTTTCTAAAAAGTAACTATGATCGGTGGAAAACTGTAAATAAAAATGTAAACAGACTCTGGGATGAGTTTAAAGAAATTGTTGAGGAATGCGAAAACAGGTTTGTACCTTTAAGGGTGGTAAGGAATGGTAAAGACCCACCTTATTATAATAGAGAAATAAAGAGACTAAGAAGGAAGTGCAGACTGGAAAGAAATAGAGTTAGAAATGGCTGTGGAAGTAAGGAGAAATTGAAGGAACTTACTAGAAAATTGAATCTAGCAAAGAAGGCAGCTAAGGATAACATGATGGCAAGCATAATTGGCAGTCATACAAATTTTAGTGAAAAATGGAAGGGTATGTATAGGTATTTTAAGGCAGAAACAGGTTCCAAGAAGGACATTCCAGGAATAATTAATGAACAAGGGGAGTGTGTATGCGAGGATCTTCAAAAGGCAGAAGTATTCAGTCAGCAGTATGTAAAGATTGTTGGTTACAAGGATAATGTCGAGATAGAGGAAGAGACTAAGGCCAAAGAAGTAATAAAATTTACATATGATAACAATGACATTTACAATAAGATACAAAAGTTGAAAACTAGAAAAGCGGCTGGAATTGATCAGATTTCTGGGGATATACTAAAGACAATGGGTTGGAATGTAGTACCATATCTGAAGTACTTATTTGATTATTGTTTGGTCGAAGGAGCTATACCAGATGAATGGAGAGTTGCTATAGTAGCCCCTGTGTATAAAGGAAAGGGTGATAGACATAAAGCTGAAAATTACAGGCCAGTAAGTTTGACATGCATTGTATGTAAGCTTTGGGAAGGCATTCTTTCTGATGTGTTTATTCTGGTGAAGGAAACTTACTGTTCACATGAATGGTTTACCGATGAAAGGGATGAAATATTAGGGATAAAATTAGTTTGTGATAATATGAAGGAGGTGGGAATTATAGGAAGATACAGGCCTGGAAGAGAGGAAAGAGACATGGAAATCTTTGAAAAAATAATAGATTATACTCATAAAAACAATAATAATGATATGGTAATAATTGGGGGAGATCTAAATTTGCCTGAAGTTGAATGGAAAGGAGCTGCAAGCGAAGCCCATGAACAGAAACTGGCAAATAAGTTAATTTGGGAGGGAGGATTTACACAAGTAGTACAAGAACCGACTCGTCTCAATAACTTACTAGATGTATTCTTGGTTAAACCATGGGAAATTGTTGATAAAACTGAGGTAATTGAAGGAATAGGAGACCATAAGGCTGTAATAATGGATGTAGGACTCGTACCAAAAAGGCTTAATAAGAGGGTTACACAAGACAAGAAATTGTACAGAAAAACTAAAGTTGATGAATTTGGGACTTACCTTAAATCACAATTCAGTTGTTGGATAAGTGAAGGGAGTAACGTGGATACACTTTGGGCTAAATTTAAAGGAATTATTTGGGAAGGAGAGAAGAGATTTGTACCTGTTAAGAAGGGTAAAATGACCTCAGACCCTGTTTATTATACAAGGGAAATAAGAAAATTAAAAAGAAAATGTAGAATAGTAAACAGGAAAATCAAAGAGGGTAGGGAGAGTAGAGAAACTAGAAAACAGCTAATGAGGGAACTGAATAGAGTGAAAAAGGAAGCAAAAGAGAATTATATGAATGGCATACTTCAAGAGGGTAATGACCACAAAGGGAAATGGAAAAAGCTGTATTCATATATCAGGAATCAAAAAGGAAAAGGAGTCCAAATTCCTACAATGGTGGGAGAAGGGGGTGAACACTATTTAACAGATACTGAGAAAGCAAACCTATTTAGTAGGGAATTTAGAGATTCAGTCGATGATTGTCAAGAGTTGGAAACCGAAACAGGAGATAGAGAGGGAGAGAGACAGAGGGAAACAAGAAGCTTCTCATTCACAAACGAAGATATTTTCAGAGAAATCCAACTGCTTCAGCAAGGAAAAGCTGCAGGAAGTGATCAAATTACTGGGGAGGTATTAAAGACAATGGGGTGGTACATTGTGCCTTATTTAAAATTTCTCTTTGACTATGTCATAAATAATAGTGTAATACCAAAGGAATGGAAGGAATCTATAATAATACCAATTTATAAAGGAAAGGGTGATAAAAGGAAACCAAAGAACTACAGACCAATCAGCCTGACCAGTATAGTTTGTAAAATTCTGGAGAGTTTAATATCGAAGTACATCAGAGGGATATGTGATGATAAAAATTGGTTCATGAGGAGCCAGTATGGATTTAGAAAGAAATTTTCTTGTGAGGCACAACTGGTGGGATTTCAGCAGGACATATCAGATCAGTTGGATTCAGGAGGTCAGTTAGATTGCATAGCCATAGATCTTTCCAAAGCCTTTGATAGAGTGGAACATGGAATATTATTAAAGAAATTGGAGGGAATAGGATTGGACGTAAGGGTTACACGTTGGATAAAAGCATTTCTAAATTCAAGGGTTCAGAAAGTCAAAGTAGGAAATAATGTATCGCAGGAAGAGAAAGTTTGGAAGGGAATTGCACAGGGTAGTATAATCGGTCCGTTACTTTTCTTAATATACGCAAATGATTTAGGGAACAATATAACATCAAAAATAAGATTGTATGCAGATGACATAATTGTTTATAGAGAAATAAACAACATTGAGGATTGTTCAGAATTACAAAGGGACCTTGAAAGTATCCAACAATGGGTTGAAGAAAATAATATGAAGGTTAATGGAGGCAAATCAACTGTTACAACTTTTACAAACAGGAGCTTTAAAACTGAATTTGAATATACTTTGGATGAGGTAGTTATCCCAAAAGATGGCAAGTGCAAATACTTAGGTGTGAGATTTGAAAGTAATTTGCACTGGAAGGGTCATATTGATGACATTGTTGGGAAAGCATACAGATCATTACATGTCATAATGAGGCTACTTAAAGGATGCAACAAAGAATTAAAAGAAAAAAGTTACTTGAGTATGGTTCGTCCATTATTGGAATATGCAAACAGTGTTTGGGATCCTCACCAAGAATACCTAATAAAAGAAATAGATAGTGTGCAGAGGAAAGCAGCAAGATTTGTAACAGGGGATTTCAGGAGAAAGAGTAGTGTATCAGAAATGTTAAAGGAACTTGGGTGGGAAACTTTAAGTAAGAGAAGGGAGAAAACTAGACTTACAGGATTATATAGAGCCTATACAGGAGAAGCAGCATGGGGAGATATCCGTGAGAGGCTTCAGTTGGAAAATAATTATATCGGCAGGACTGACCACAAATATAAAATTAGAAGGAATTTTAGCAGAAGCGATTGGGGTAAATTTTCATTCATTGGGAAGGGTGTGAAGGAGTGGAACAGTTTACCAGGGGTAGTGTTTGATCCTTTTCCAAAATCTGTACAGATATTCAAGAAGAGAATAAACAGCAACAGAGAAAATAAATGAAGTGTTAGAGGGCATTCGACCGGTGCAGGTTATTGTAAATAAAAAAATGTGTGTGAATAAATTAATTCCATCCCCTGGTCTAAGGAGTTTGGACAGCCAAAGTAGGGGACTGCCTGTAGGGGTGAAGTACAGTGGGGACTTCGAGGGCCCTGGGACCGCTACGGTAGCTGTGAAGGCCCTTCAGGAACTCTGAAAAGTGGTGGCAAAAGGGGCTCTGGTTAAGACGCAGCAGGTCGTTATGCTACTTAGGATCCAGAACGGGTAAAAAAAAAATAGTAAATAAATAAATGCAATGTAAATATTAATGTTATACCAGTTTTATAGTATCATTTGAAGCAATTCCACATACTGTATATCAGTTGACTATATTTGTAAGTAGTACAGGAGATATTACAATTAGAATTTTGTAAACAATATAAATTTATTAAGGATGAGCTGTGTGTTTAATAGAAAACATTGTTAGCGTAAATTGTATAATATTGTATTATAGGAAAAATTTTCTTCTCTTGTTAATTTAATATTTAGTGCTTGACAATAATGTATTTTAGTGTACCATTTGCCACCGAGGTAGACACCTCATTTGCAAATAAAGAGATTTTGATTTGATTTGATTTGATTTGATTATATTAGACATGTTTGTGAAATTAATAACTGGTTCGATAGAAGGCAATTCGGTTTTAGGAAAGGTTATTCCACTGAAGCTCAACTTGTAGGATTCCAGCAAGATATAGCAGATATCTTGGATTCTGGAGGTCAAATGGACTGTATCACGATTGACATGTCTAAAGCATTTGATAGGGTGGATCATGGGAGACTACTGGCAAAAATGAGTGCAATTGGACTAGACAAAAGAGTGACTGAATGGGTTGCTATATTTCTAGAAAATAGATCTCAGAGAGTTAGAGTAGGTGAAGCTTTGTCTGACCCTGTAATAGTTGAGAGGGGAATTCCTCAGGGCAGTGTTATCGGACCTTTATGTTTTCTTATATATATAAATGATATGAGTAAAGGAGTGGAATCGGAGGTAAGGCTTTTTGCGAATGATGTTATTCTCTATAGAGTGATAAATAAGTTACAAGATTGTGAGCAACTGCAACGTGACCTCGAAAATGTTGTGAGATGGACAGCAGGCAATGGTATGTTGATAAACGGGGCTGTTTTTCGTGTCTATAATTCTCGTCTCTATTAATGACCGATAGATGCTATGAAATGAGAATGAAGAGTGTTGCTGGAATTAAAAATGACGGGGAAAACCGGAGTACCCGGAAAAAAACCTTTCCCGCCTCCACTTTGTCCAGCACAAATCTCACATGGAGTGACCAAGATTTGAATCACGGTATCCAGCGGTGAGAGGCCGACACGCTGCCGTCTAAGCCACGGACGCTTCTTGTAAAATTGATATCATATATGAAATTTTAACTAATATTGTAATTTTAATGTAAAATTATTTTCAATAATGCCTTCTTTGGATATACTGTAGTATAACTACACAGGCAACACATAAAACAGCTATTATACACATAGAAGTTCAATCTGTATGGGCATCTTTCTTCATTTCAAAGATCACTGTTATTAACGTATTTCTCTACAAGCATATATTTTCAATGCTCATTTCTCCTTTGTAAACACTACTTCATCTAAGGACCACTCATATGAATCACTTCCCACTTTCACAGTACATCAAGTAGTTAGAGATTATCCAAACTATAGATAATTTACTGTACGCGCACTTTTTAGTGATAGATTTTTGTACTCGGTGAGGAGTAAGTAGGGAGCACTGCCGGTTCCGGTAAATACTGCCAACTGAATGGAAATTAAATCTGAATTGAATCGATAATATGATCGATCGATATGAATTTTCTAAACCTTTATTATTTTAACGGCAACAACTGTGTCACACACACAATATATAATACTATATAATATTTCCCAATGCGAAACGTGTTCCTAGCATGAATTCTATAGTTTGGCTTTGCTGTGTAAACAACAACAGTACGAGTACGTAAAGTGTACGGCAAATGTCGCACAGCGATGATAAGCGATTCTTAGTTTGTGTTTCATAGGTTGCCAATACGAATCTCGAAGACAACCGAAGTCGACCAATTCAGCACTAGGGTGTAAATCTATCGCTAAAAAGTGCGCAGATAGTAATCATTTCCTTTGACTAAACCATGTCAACCATGTGAACCATGGGCAATGGATGAGTGGCTCAGGAGGATTGAATAATCGGGATACCAATTACTGTACTATGGAATGAGCACCTTGAACTTCTTATGAATTGTGGCCCTACATACGCTTGGGTACCTATACCAGTAGCAATAAAATCAGATGGGTGCACTGTTGTCAGATATGGGAATGGCAAAGGGATAGATGGTCAAAGGTTGCTTATCTCCATGCACAGTTTGGCAACGCTGATCGTGCAGTGTTGTCTAGTCCAAGCCGGTCCACCGGACCTGTCATTCACTCTCACGCAGCTGTTGTCCTCGCATTGTGATAGTGCTATTGAAGATGGATAATGAATGTGTTGAGCCTGGTGGTTCTACGTATGGATCTGCTATCTGAAAGTGTGACAAGAAAGGAACAAGAAAGTCCCACGATACTTGTTGATTGGAAAGGCTAAAGGGGGAGGAATTAGGCAGCCAAATAACATCACTAACTGTAAATGTACTGCAATTAAGGGGGACTTATGAGTGAGTTTTCATGAAAATACGGCCAAAATACAGAATTTTAGATTGAAATAAGGAATGTTGAAATTTTTCCCATAGCCCTGGCGGTGATTTAATCTTTTCCATCCCATGCTCGAGTTAACTCGGATGTCAACATTTCTACTGCTGTCCCAAAAACGAGTTAATTCGGATTTAAAGCAGTGTTCTCTTGTTCACTTCCGAGTTCAGTCCAACGCTGTTGACATGCTTTGTTCAGACGACGGACGATTCATAAATCGCCTTACCATTTTTTGATGATAATTATGTGCCTTGTGTTTTTCTTTCACATCTGTTTTCTGAGATGGGTGGACAGGAGTGTAAAGAAAGCATAACGACGAAAGATTATATTTTAGAAATTTTAGGCAGTGATGATGTATCTGATTTTTTATGAATATAGTGGAGATAAGTTTCAGTGAAACAAGCTGTCGACATTTATCACACCAAGTTCTTTCAAGTTTTGCGAAAAGTGTTAGGAGAAAACTATTGCTAATATTGTTGTTCCATGACTTTTCAGTAGCTGTGTAAATACAAAGTATTTATGGCCTATTACAACCACTGTCAAAACTTCCAGAAAAATCTGGTATGGGGCATGCATAAGGCTGAAAGAAATTTGGGAGTGAAAAGGTTAAAGATGGTTGCACATCATTATTAAATACCTAAGCAAGGCACGCCTACCTGTCTCATGTACTGAAAAACTTCGTATTTTGTTTTCCATGTCATTGCTAACAAGTTACCACAAAATCCACTTGAGGATATGCTCATGCAAGTGTCTTTTGACATCTAGGAACAGAAAATTCTCATAGTTTACAATGGTAGTCAAGTTATAACCTTTTATACATGGGAATGAAATAACCTCTGTCATAAAATATTGGAATAATTTCCTTTAGATTTTGAGTTTTATTTTCTTCATATGATCCAATATATCTTTGTTATCAGTAATGAAGTAAATAGAAGAAACTAGTAAATAAATGAGTTGCTTACTCGAATACTATAGTTACTGCCTACCAATCTTTGTTGACATTCGCTCCATGTGGGTTGTTTTTGAAATATTTGTTGCTGTATATTGATCTGTGACAAGGGTATTATTGTTTGGAGTGTGCCTTATTATTCCTGCTTTGATACTTCACGTTATTAGTTGTGTGAAAACCAAGTTGTCATTTGAAATTGTTGGAAAAATACTGCCTATTTACCAGAGATTGGCCTCAGATGCCTTGCTAGAGAGGTGCAAGAGAGGAAAAACTCAAAACGCTGATGAGACTCTCCATAGCATTATATGGCATAACTGCCCTAAAGAGGTCTTCGTTTCAAAGAAGAAGCCAGAATTAGCAGTTACAAAAGCAGTGAGTGAATTTAACATGGGTTGTGTGAAAACATTAGAAGTGATGCATGACATTAAGCAAGAACCTATGACAAGTTCTTCACTCAAGATCAGCCGTCTTCGTCAGGGCAGAAAAAGAAGCACTCCAGGAGAGAAAACTGCAAAAATGTGTCCTTAGAAGAAAGGATGAAGAGATCTGAGGGCTGTAGATATGGTGCAGGGCAGTTCTGATGTATGTAACTAACCACCCAACTTTATTTGCTGTTTTCTCATGAAGTGATTTTTGTTACAGGTATTATGATTTAAAAAAAGCTCGGTGTATTGCAGTTTTCAAGTTATTTAGTTCAAAGTTGGTTTTGATATTTAAATATGTATGAAAATTATAATTAGCTTTGGATTTTTATGTCGGAGAAAACTGCATTAATTGTGCTTTCAAATATAAATAATTTCTGATTTTGGGGTAAAACATAAAATGTTATCATTTTGATTCTCTCTCCTGATTCTCATATTAAAGGCATATCAAATTCAAAAGCAATTTCTAATTATGATTGTATTTAAGTATTTACCAAGTATGGATGAAAAAGAGTGAAAACTACATCGCAAGGAACATTTTTTATGACCCAATGATTTTGATGATAATTTTATTATTATTATTATTTCAAAAACTATTTCAGCAATTAAGTTAAAATTCAGAATGTGTCCTATCTATAGGCATATCTACCTGTGGTTAAATTTTGAAAATGATCAATAAATATATTTTTATAAAACTGATACAAATTAAAAATGAAATCTGAAAGTACTTACAATGTCCCATGTCGTGTGCTGGGACATGTGACCCAAACGACCGCAGTTAGCGATTTTATATGGCCACTTTCTGGGAAAACTAAAAGACTTGTGGAAAAATGTTTCCAACAAAAAAGTTTAACTCATACAGTTTTCTACATTCTTCCCCATAGACAAAATTCCACTATTCTAGGAAGCAGAAAAGACCAACCCTCTACTTATTGAAAATTTCAATACACGGTTTTTCAAATTTATATTTGTTCAGGTTTTTATATTTAGTAACTATTTAAAGAGGTTCAGGTGGAAAATAATTATACCATTGAAATCAATTCTTTCTTGAAGTTTGCAGTATAATTTGTTTTGAAACAATTTTGGAGGTAACGTCAGGAGCTCGGGAGAGAACAAACTGCCTCATGCTCCGGAATGGTGTGGTGTTCAACAGAAATTTCTATGCCAGTTAATAGATAACCCTGGTAACAGCGTCAATTCTCAGATCCATCTGTTTTTGTGGCCACTAATATAGAGCTATCTAATCTATTGGAGGTCTCTAAGCCTTTTAGGTTATAAAGGTAAAGGCAGGTAAAGCCTGCTGAAAGGCTGTGTTTTCCCGGCACACTAATTGGTGCCCATTTGAAGTGTGAGGATAAAGTAATTGAATGGGTTTATGAGGACCACCGTACTGATATAAAGTGAACTTCCATTTCTAGCAACTTGCAGCTCTTGGCCGTGACTTCCTATTGCATCTAGCAGAGTAAGGGCAATAATGACTCCGTTTGGTCCTATTGGCGGCCATGATTTCCCCATTTCCACGTTTTTAACTTTAATGGTTCTTCTACACGTATTTCTCAGGTGAGTGTATCCTTGCACTTCTTGCGAATTTCAGTTCAGCTTAAGCTCTTCAATATGCAGCAAATCTACTGCCACCTTCTCTTATAAATTTGAGCTTCAATGGAACATAGATTTGTAGCCTTTTGCAGCTTCTCACCGGATATACCATCTGGTCACCTCAAATTCATAAATTGTCACAAGCACTGGTTTATGAAAACTTGTATCTTCTTCATGACCTTATACAGCCATACAAGAAGAACTAGTCTGCATTTTATGTCCCGACTTCTACAATCATTAGTTATTTTACTAGGCTAGTAACAATATTCATCTACTTCTTTTAACACTTCATTTCCCAATCTAATCCAATATTACCTGCATCACCCGACTTCATATGACTGCACTCCATTACTTTTGCAGACTAGTATAAGCAAGGAAGGCATTTCTTAGGAAAATAAATTTGCTCATTTTGAAAATCAATATAGGAATGAGAAAGATGTTTCTGAAGACTTTTGTCTGGAGCGCAGCCTTTTATCGAAGTGAAACATGGACGATAACTAGTTCATAAAGAAAGAATAGAAGCATCTGAAATGGGGTGCTACAGAAAAATGCTGAAGGTGAGATGGATAGATCTTGTCAGGAGTAGGAAGGAAGCAGCCATGGCCTTAATTAAAGTACAGCGCTAGCATTTACCAGGTGTGAAAATGGGAACCATAGAAAACCATCTTCAGTCGGGTTCGAACGCACTATCTCCCAAATTCAAACTCATAGCTGCATGTCCCTAACTGTACTGCCAACTTGCTCAGAGAAAGAGAGAGAGTGTGTGTGGGTGTGTAAGAGTTATGTAAAGTATTCTAAGGAAGACAACAGATGTTCAATCCTACTGCCTAGGGTAAGCAGGGCAGTTGCTAATGATGGAGCACATGTGTCAAGACTAACGGAAGCGGTTAGCTTAGACATGCTACTAAAATATTAGGTTTAACCTCTATTACATTATAGCATGTATAAAGAATACAAACCGTACACAGTATTTTGTTTGCCTAAGCAATAAAATAAAATATCTGAAGTTTAAAAGATATGAAAAATCTTGAATATACACACCGTAAATGGCAGTACAATGACCTCTCCAGTCTTTGTTCCGCAATAAACAAAGCTAGAATCCAGAACCAGGCTGAATACAGTACGAGGTAGTCCAAATGATCGCAAGAGTAGGCCTGAAAATCAGAAAAATTCTTTATTACATAACAGTTGAATCATCATAGAGCAAGTAGTGTTTCTCAAACTTTCTTTGGCCATGAAGCACTTTTCATTTAAGGGAATATATACAGAACATTCATACCCACAGTAATCATAACTTTCTTTGTGACAGTTTTAAGCAGATGTTACTATTTTAAAAACGCACTCATGCTGCTCACTTAATGAAAACTGGTTTTCCTATGACCTAATAGACTAAGTTCTATTCTTAAAAAAAAAACTAAGTGATACAATTTAATTTTCAAAAAGCAATTACCAAACAAATTTCAAAGTCACACTAATGATGTAGCAATAAAATTAGAAGTACTGGGTGACAACTGAATCCTCATGTCAGATTCAGTATCAAGTCTATTTCTGTACTTTGTTTTTACTGAAGCATAATATGAAAATCCTGTTTCACACAGATATGTTGTCACAAAAGGAAGATGCATTTATATAGCATGCTTAGCAATAATAGGGTATTCTTTCATAACACTGCACCAAAAGTCATTCAGAGCGAGATCATTGAACTTCTGTTTTAGAGTATGACCAGTCTGGAAAAATCACTAGACTCATCTAACTGAATTGCATACCCACAGGATTTTTTCAATCGGTGAACTAACTCTTCCTAAATGTAATCAGCAAGATCGTGAATCTGTCAAGAAACTGTATAATTTGACAACTGTACTTCGTCAATTTTTTTGCTGGCTCTTCATCCAACATGCAGATCATAATGTCTTTTGCACATGGCTTTACAAGTATTTCTGCAATAGTATGTGCTTTCCCAGCAAGCCCTATACAGTAACTTACAAGATAGAATGCTTCTGTTGCACTTTTGTTATTGGTCTTAAGGCACATCCACACAATGCCTCTTGTAATAAAAGTGCACGAACGGAATGTACATCCTAGCGTGTGCATTGGACGGGGCAAAACGGTGCCTCAAGTTGCCTGCTGTAATGTGACGGGCGATGCGAACACTGTCTCGTGAGCGGGTATTTGTTCTTATTTGAATACACTACTATGCAAATTGAATAACAATGTAGATGTTGAATTCTACAAGCTGTCAAAAATGATTCAACCAAGAATGAAAAAACTGGATATAAATATGTGTGAAGCTAAACCTGTTGGGATCAGACCTGCCGTTACTTTATGGTTTCTTGCTACAGGATATTCATACTCCAGTTACCTCTTTCCTTCTTCCAGGTTGACCAGTGTTGTTGTATTCTGTACCTTCCGCACGGTTTGCAGATGAAAGCAAGTGTGTGGAACGTGTGTGCAAATTGGCCAATACAGGTCACACAACAACATAAATGACCGGCAATTCCAGCTACTGGCCAAGTGACATACATGGTCCAGACACTTCACGAGGCACTACAGGACTTTGCTTAAGTCAGCCAGAGAGAGGGAGTGGAGCCTATGAAGGCGAAGCGCAGTAACCACTCTCATAGTTGATTTAGCTGCCTGAAGAGACTGATTACCTTGGATTGAGTAAGGATATTTCAGTCACCTTGTCAAAGAATACTGCAATGTATTTGAAACGCCAGCAAAATGTACGGAATGCACGGAAAACAACAATACAGTTCAACCCGGAAAAAGAACTAAATACACTGACTGACAGAGCAAATGCAACACCAAGAAGGAGTGGTTCGAAAGGGATGAAAGTTGGGGAAAAAACAGAGACGGCACGGACGAATAATTGATGTTTATTTCAAACCGATATGCAGGTTACACAATGCGCACGGCATCGACTCAGTAGGATGTAGGACCACCGCGAGCGGCGATGCACGCAGAAACACGTCGAGGTACAGAGTCAATAAGAGTGCGGATGGTGTCCTGAGGGATGGTTCTCCATTCTCTGTCAACCATTTGCCACAGTTGGTCGTCCGTACGAGGCTGGGGCAGAGTTTGCAAACGGCGTCCAATGAGATCCCACACGTGTTCGATTGGCGAGAGATCCGGAGAGTACGCTGGCTACGGAAGCATCTGTACACCTCGTAGAGCCTGTTGGGAGATGCGAGCAGTGTGTGGGCGGGCATTATCCTGCTGAAACAGAGCATTGGGCAGCCCCTGAAGGTACGGGAGTGCCACCGGCCGCAGCACATGCTGCACGTAGCGGTGGGCATTTAACGTGCCTTGAATACACACTAGAGGTGACGTGGAATCATGCGCAATAGCGCCCCAAACCATGATGCCGCGTTGTCTAGCGGTAGGGCGCTCCACAGTTACTGCCGGATTTGACCTTTCTCCACGCCGACGCCACACTCGTCTATTTAAAGATAAAAATTTCATTGTTCCGTATTGAAATTATTAACATTAAAAATTAAATAATTGAAGTTCAACCAATTCAATACATAAAATAAAGAAATGTAGTAATTACATTCTTATTTAAATGGGACCGGTTTCGACCTTAGTCCAGGTCATCATCAGCCGTAAAAACAAGTAGGCGAAATCACACAATGTTTATGAATATTGGAGAAATGGGTCAGATTCACACTCTGTCAGGCACAAAGTCACAACACTATCAAATAATATATGAAGATTATAAATAAACTTGAAGTCGCAGACGAATAAATTTGTAGAAGCAAACCGCCAGTTCTCGGTGATCAGCGCGGCACATTCAAGGTCATGCGCTGCGGTCTCGAACGCCAAAGTAGAGTGGAGAATGTCTTGAAGGTCCAATATTTGTCTCGGTTGCGGGAAGTTAAGTACGTATATGAAAAATATACGACGCAAATCAGTATAATTGAATGAGAACTTGTGCTCTTGCTAAGTTCTTGGAAATCGAGTTCTTGGAAATTGTCGGAAATTGTGCTCAAGACTAACCGGTATGCCAGTGTAAACATTCAAAAGCCTATATGGAGGTCGTGGACAGATGTTACTCTTCCTGAATTCAAAGTATTTTTAGGCATAATCCTAAATATGGCATTGAACAGTAAGCCTGAATTACAAGACTATTTTTCAGAAGATTGGTTAGATAAGTGTTCATTTTATAAAGATGTGTTCCCTTGGAAGAGGTTAATGCAAATATTTTTTTTTCCTAGTTGCTTTACATCGCGCCGACACAGATAGGTCTTGTGGCGACGATGGGACAGGGAAGGGCTGGGAGTGGGAAGGAAGCGGCCGTGGCCTTATTTAAGGTACAGCCCCAGCATTTGCCTGGTGTGAAAATGGGAAACCACGGAACCATTTTCAGGACTGCCGACAGTGGCAAATATTCTGGATGTTACATGTTTGCCCTCCACCTGTAAGGCAAATGCAAGGAGTTAGTACAGGAGCAAAAACCCTTGGTGGATTGTAAATTTAGGGAGTTCTATGTACCAGGTCGTAACATCAGTATAGACAAAAGTACAGAGGATTTCAAAGGAAGAATTATATTCAAATGCTACAATCCAAAAAAAGCCAACAAAATGGCATCTTAAAATAACTGTTTTAGCTGATTATGAAACAGGGTATGTTGTAGCACTTGAGCCATACTATGGGGCTACTGCAACAAGTTTTCTTCCTCAATCCCTGTCATTTACATCTTGGATTGTCTTACATCTGTGCGATAAACTTTTTATCAGCACAAATGGTGCAACAGGTTCCCATATATTTACAGACGGGTTTCACACAGGATATGATTTAGCGGTGGAGCTGCTAAAATTTGGGTACCATCTTACTGGAATGGTAATGTTGAACAGGAAGGGGTTACGAACTTCTGCTAAGAAAACAGTGAAAACAATGGCGAAACATGAAGTGCGTTCATATCGGAAAAATGACAGGGTTCTTCTCTTACTATGGAAAGACAAACAGGTTGTGTCAATGCTGAGCACCTACTACAATAATTCAAGCCAAGAGGAAGTCAGAAAGATGAAGGGAAAATAAAATGAAGTGCTCCAGAAACCGAAAGTTGTATGCGAATACAATATGTACATGGGTGGGGTAGATCTGGCAGATCACTTTTCATCCGCTTATGCCGCCATGTGTTGAAGAAATTGAAGAAAGGGAAGATGGCATTTCCACAAGTTGAAAGAAAAGAATGTGAGGAATTGTTTCAAGGAACATGTTGCACAAGGACTTAATGGAAAGACTGAAGGAAACGCAATAGAGAAAGAACAGACAGTCGTGAAGGTTGAGGCCAGTAGGGCTGCTGAAGAAAGGTTAGGAAGAAAGGAAAGATCAAGTAAGAATCAATGGATGACTCAGGAGACACTAGACATGATCGATGAACGATGAAAGAACAAGAATGCAAAAAATGAGAATAGCAGAAAAGAATACAGGTGATTAAGGAATGAAGTGGATAGAAAGTGCACGACAGATAAGGAAGAATGGCTGAAAGATAAGTGCAACGATTGTGAAAGGAAAGGTACATGCTGCATACAGGAAAATCAAAGAAACCTTTGGAGAAAGGAAAACTAGGTGAATGGATGTTAAGAGCTCAGATAGAAAACCACTTGTAGGGAAAGAAGACAAGGCAGAAAGATGGCAGGAACATATCCGAAAGTTGTATCAAAGTAAAGATGTAGATGATATTTTCCTGGAACAAGAATAGGCTGCTGATGCTGATGAAATGGGAGACCCAATTTTGAGGTCAGAATTCAACAGAGCTTTGAGAGACCTAAATAGGAACAAGGCCCCTGGAACTGACGACATTCTCTCTGAATTAGTGACTGCCTTAGAAGAAACCAGCATGGTGAAGTTATTCCATTTAGTATGTAAGATGTATGATACAGGAGAAGTGTTATCTGATTTTTGGCAGAATGTTGTTATACCGATTCCTAAGAAAGCCGGTGCTGGCAAGTGTGAAAAGTACCACACTATTACTTTAGTATCTCACGCCTGCAAATTTTTAATATGTATTATTTACAGAAGAATGGAAGGACAAGTTGAAACTGAGAAGACATATAGGAACACATGAAGCAATCCCGACTCTATGTCTGATCTTAGACAATCGAATAAAGAAGGACAAGCCCACATACATGACGTTCGTAGATCTACCAAAGGCATTTGATAATGTTGATTGGATCAAGCTATTTTAGATTCTGAAGCTGATCGGGATCAAATACTGAGAACGAAGAATTATCTACAATCTGTATAAAAATCAGTCTGCAGTGATAAGAATCGAGAGCTTTGGGAAAAAAAAAAAAAAAACCAGCAATCCAGAATGGAGTGAGGCAAGGCTGCAGTTTGTGCCCCTTCCTGTTCAATGTTTACGCAGAACAGGCGGTAAAGGAAATAAAAAAATTTAGAAAGGGAATCACAATCCAAGGAAAGGAAATCAAAACTCTCAGATTTGCCGATATTGCTTTTTTATTTTAGACTGCAGTCGAACGAAATCATGTGATGCAGAAAATATTAAATTAGGAAATTAAGTCTTAAAAGAAGTAGATGAATACTGTTTCCTGGGTAGTAAAATAACTAATGATGGCAGAAGTAAGGACGACATAAAATGCAAGCATAAAAGACAAGCAAGGAAGGGCTTTCTTAAGAAAAGAATTACTTACTTCAAACATTGATACAGGAATTAGAAAGATGTTTCTGAAGATTTTTGTCTGGAGTGTGGCATTGTATGGAAGTGAAATATGGACGATAACTAGTTCAGAAAAAATGGGAATAGAAGCTTTTGAAATGTGGTGTTACAGGAGAATGCTGAAGGTGAGATGGGTAGATCGAATCACGAATGAAGATATACTGAATCGAATTGGTGAGAGAAGATAAATTTGTCTAAATTTGACAAGAAAAAGAGAGAGAATGATAAGATATATCTTAAGACACCCAGAACTTGTTCAGTTGGCTTTTGAGGGAAGTGTAGGTGTAGGTGGTAAGAATGGTAGGGGTAGATCAATGTATGAATATGACAAACACATTAGAGCAGATATAGGATACAGTAGTTACGTAGAAATGAAAATATTAGCATAGGATAAGGTGGAATGCAGAGCTGCATCAAACCAGTCTATGGACCGATAACTCAAAAAACAACAACAACAACAACTATTCAACATGATTTAATGGAATCGGAGGATGTTTTTGTAGAATGAAACATGTCATTTTGTTTTTAATATATTTTTACAGGTATGTTATACTGTTCGAAGTGTCATATTTTGTGGTTCGATACACTAGAAAACTTATAAGTTACATTAACTGAGCTGACACAGAAAATGAATGGCTTACTTCTTAACAAAATAAAATAATATAAAATCATACAGAGTGGAAAAATCACGCAGCTGGATGGGACTCGGATTTGTGAGTGGGTAAAATGTGCATGGGACTCCATTCCACTACCAAGGGTGGAAAAAATCCTTTAAAAAATGCAGCATCACGAATTCACTTGATGGAACTGAGGATGTGACGTTCTACGGGAAAATGGAGACGACAAACATGATTCTTCCGCTAGTGATGATCATTATGTAAAGAGGTAAAGGAACATAGGAACATACAATTGGCTTTATAATAATTCATTGCAAATATAACCAATAAATTTTATTCAATTATTGAGTACATTATTATATAGGATTAATTTCTTGTAAATAAAGCATAAATTAAAGCCAATTTTTTTGTTTTTTCTAATGTTATCTCTCAAAATTAGGCTGCACAGATTATTCAGTGGGGTGGAATATTCACATACATATACTAATTTCAGACTGATTAATTCACTCCATCTAGGTTTTTCTGTTAGAATACTTATAAACATATCTCATCTATACCCACCAGTAGTAGCATCTCGAATTGCCAATGGTTCATTGGAAGTTGCCACAACCAATACATTCCGAGGTCCTTCCTTGGTAGCTTTCAGTGCCAACACTGAAGTCTTACTGCATTCCATCTGATTATCAGCCAACTTGAATAACTAAAATTCCAAAACAACAGTAACTTGAAAACTTGATTAAAACTGTTTAAAATGGTATTTTCTGAACTCTTACTACACATGTTAATATAATTAAAACCATGTATAATAATGCAAGTGTATGATGAAGAAATAATAGGTTCTAAATGATACAGAATCCATGTTCAAGTTTACTCATTCTGAATAATAATAGTTATAATATAACAGAGAATATACTGAAGATAATCAATGCTAAATATATTAAATATTATTTTTAAGCAACTGAAAGAGTAAGAATATACATCAAAGACTGGAAGCAACAAAGAATGATAGTAACATACATGAAAAATAAATGCGACGACAGGTATAATGCCCACTCAATTCTTCATTCCACACAGACCCAGCATTTTAAACTAACGTGTTTCTGCTGACTTGTTGGTCATTGCCTTTATCCTTCGTGTAAGTTATTAGCTCCTTGTCTTTAAAGTGTTGTTTGAGTCATCAGTCCATAGACTGGTTTGATGCAGCAGTCCATGCCACCCTATCCTGTGCTAACCTTTTCATTTCTACATAACTACTGCATCCTACATCTGCTCTAATCTGCTTGTCATATTCAAACCTTGGTCTACCCCTACTGTTCTTACCACCTACACTTCCTTCAAAAACCAACTGCACAATTCCTGGGTGTCTTAAGATGTGTCCTATCATTCTCTCTCTTCTTCTTGTCAAATTTAGCCAAATCGATCTCCTCTCACCAATTCGATTCAGTATCTCTTCATTCGTGATTTGATCTATCCATCTCACCTTCAGCATTCTTCTGTAACACCACATTTCAAAAGCTTCTATTCTCTTTCTTTCTGAGCTAGTTATCGTCCATGTTTCACTTCCATACAATGCCACGCTCCACACGAAAGTCTTCAAAAACATCTTTCTAATTCCTATATCAATGTTTGAAGTGAGCAATTTTCTTTTCTTAAGAAAGTTCTTCCTTGCTTGTGCTAGTCTTCATTTTATGTCCTCCTTACTTCTGCCATCGTTAGTTATTTTACTACCCAAGTAACAATATTCATCTACTTCCTTTAAGACTTCATTTCCTAATCTAATATTTCCTGCATCACCTGCCTTCGTTCGACTGCAGTCCATTACTTTTATTTTGGACTTATTTATTTTCATCTTGTACTCCTTACCCAAGACTTCGTCCATAGCATTCAGCAGCTTCTCCAGAACTTCTGCAGTCTCAGATAAAATAACATCATCATCGGCAAATCTCAAGGTTTTGATTTCCTCTCCTTTGATTGTGATTCCCTTTCCAAATTCCTCTTTGATTTCATTTTCTGCCTGTTATATGTAAACATTGAAGAGGAGGGGGACAAACTGCAGCCTTGCCTCACTCCTTTCTGGATTGCTGCTTTTTCAAAGCCCTCGATTCTTATCACTACAGACTGATTTTTACACAGATTGTAGATAATTCTTCGTTCTCGGTATCTGATCCCAATCACCTTTAGAATCGTAAATAGCTTGGTCCAATCAACATTATTGAATGCCTTTTCTAGATCTACGAATGCCATGTACGTGGGCTTGTCCTTCTTGATTCGATCCTCTAAGATCAGACATAAAGTCAGGATTGCTTCAAGTGTTCCTACATTTCTTCTGAAGCCAAAATGATCTTCTACCAACTCAGCTTCAACTTGTTTTTCCATTCTTCTGTAAATAATACATATTAAAATTTTGCAGGCATGAGATACTAAACTAATGGTGCGGTAGTTTTCACACCTGTCAGCACCGGCTTTCTTGGGAATAGGTATAACAACATTCTGCCGAAAATCAGATGAGACTTCTCCTGTCTCATACATATTACACACTAAATGGAATAACCTTGCCATGCTGGTTTCTCCTAAGGCAGTCAGTAATTCAGAGGGAATGTCATAAATTCCAGGTGCCTTGTTCCTATTTAGGTCGCTCACAGCTCTGTCAAACTCTGACCTCAAAATTGGGTCTCCCATTTCATCAGCATCCATAGCCTCTTCTTATTCCAGAAACAAATTATCTACATCTTTACCTTGATACAACTGTTGGATATGTTCTTGCCATCTTTCTGCTTTGTCTTCTTTCCCTAGAAGTGGCTTTCCATCTGAGCTCTTAATATTCATACACCTAGATTTCCTTTCTCCAAAGGTTTCCTTGATTTTCCTGTATGCAGCATCTACCTTTCCCAGGACCAATACAACCTTCGACATCCTTGCACTTCTCCTTCAGCCATTCTTCCTTAACTACCTTGCACTTTCTATCCACTTGATTCTTTAATCGCCTGTATTCTTTTCTGCCCTCTTCATTTCCAGCATTCTTGTATTTTCGTCGTTCATCAAACAGGTCTAGTATCTCCTGAGTTATCCACTGATTCTTAGTTGATCTTTTCTTCCTGCTTAACATCTCTTCAGCAGCCCTACTGACTTCATTTTTCATGACTATCCACTCTTCCTCTATTGTGTTTCCTTCAGCGTTTTCATTTAGCACTTGTGCCACATGTTCCTTGAAACAATCCCTCACACTCTTTTCTTTCAAATTGTCTAGATCCCATCTTTTAGCATTCTTTCCTTTCTTCAATTTCTTCAACTTCAGATGGCATTTCATGACCAACAAGTTATGGTCAGAGTCCACGTCTGCTCCTGGGAAAGTTTTGCAATCTAACACTGGTTTCTGAATCACTGCCTAATCATAATGAAGTCTATTTGATATCTTCCAGTGTCTCCAGGTCTCGTCCACGTATACAGCCGTCGTTTGTGGTGTTTGAACCAAGTACTGGCAAGGACTAAATTGTGATCAGTGCAGAATTCAACCAGCCGAGTTCCTCTTTCGTTCCTTTGTCCCAGTCCGAATTCTCCTCCTTAGCCTACCACTGCATTCCAGTCTCCCATCACAATTAGATTCTCGTCACCTTTTACATATTACATTAAATCTTCTATATCTTCATATATTCTTTCGATTTCCTCGTCATCCGCTGAACTAGTAGGCATATAGACCTGCACTATTGTGGTGGGCACTGGTTTGATGTCGATCTTGACAACAATAATTCTCAATTAGAAATAGGAAAGGATTTCCACCTATCAATACTTGTTTATTGCACTTATTATGCTACAGGACCGGTTTCGACCCCTTACATAAGGTCATCTTCTGCTGAACCATGCATACATATCTATATGATGAAGCTATGATTAAGATTGTATTGTCAAAGGAATGTCATATGATAATAAACATTTGGTCACATCCAAATGGGGCATGTCGTAACGTGAACTGGTGTATATGTCATTATGTGCAACAATGCAATTGTATGTCTAGACATAGCTGAAGATGACCTTATGTAAGCGGTAAAAACCGGTCCTGTAGCATAATAAGTGCAATAAACAAGTACTGATAAGTGGAAATCCTTTCCTATTTCTAATTGTGTAATTTGTCAAAACGGAAATGAAAATTATAGATTACGAACAATAATTCTTTCACTATGCTGGTCGTAGTAGCTTACCCACTGCCCTATTTTCTTATTCATTATTAAACCCACTCCTGCATTTCCCTTGTTTGATTTCGTGTTGATAATTCAGTAGTCACCTGACCAAAAATCCGGTTCTTCCTGCCAACGTACTTCACTACATCTAACTTTAGTCTATCCATCTCCCTTTTCAGATTCTCTAACCTACCACAATGATTCAAACTTCTAACATTCCACGCTCCGACTCGCAGAATTTCAGTATCCATCTTCCTGATGATCGCCCCCTCTCGTGTAGTCCCCACCCGGAGATCCGAATTGGGGACTAGTTTACCTCCGGAATATTTTACCCGGGAGAAAGCCATCATCAGTTAATCATTCATACAGAGAGAGCTGCATGTCTTCAGGAGTTAGTCACGGCTGTAGTTTCCCGTTGCTTTCAGCCATGTAGCAGTATCAACACAGCTAAGCCATGTTGAGTATTATTACAAGGCCATATTAGTCAATCATCCAGACTGCCGCCCTTGCAACTTCCGAAAGGCTGCTTTCGATGAGCCATTCGTTAGTCTGGTCTCTCAACAGATACCCATAGAGGAGGCTTTAAAGTGTATCTTGAGAATTTTGCTCCATTCAGGTGGCTCTACAGAGGTTTCTCATAGAACTATTCATAAGAAGTCTAAGATTCAGGAACCTATCAGTAGAGACCGGATAATACAATTTTGTGATGTTGGGAACAGGACAGAAAGAGATTTTAGTAGCTAAAGGACATGAAAGATGGTGACCAATTAATTGTAGATATATAAGAACTAAGGTTATAAGCTTGGCTCAATTTCTAACAAGCAAACTTCAACAAGTACATTTCTTTCATATTGTTGTAATACAATATTGATCCCTTTTCAATGTCTCCACTGGGATCTTGTTTGCACCTACTGCTTACCAGTTCTTCAGTATTCTTGCACTCCCTGCCATCTTTCCTTAATCTTTTCCTGATCCCATATCACTGTTCTCTTTACCTCTTTAATCACTGGGAAGTCCTAGGATGCCTTGTCTCTAGCTTTAACTATCCTTTCAGCTACATCTCTATCTTTCATTTCCAGGTCTCTATAGGCACCATACACTACATTTTATCACCTTTCTACTCAAAAGTAAGCAAAGCTTGTAGTTTTATGTGAGTAATGATATGATTCAGGGATCTCCAGTTTTTTGTGGGACCCAACCAACAGGAATGTGACTTCATTTTGAAAATCCCACATCACTGAACGGGATTCAAACCATGGATGCCTTGCTGTGAGACCAGTGACAATGTTATTTCTCATTTCTTTTAAATGCATCCTGTGCAGCATGATATATTCAGTCTTGATTAGCATATCTTAACTTTTATATGCTTTCAGTCAGTGTACTTTCTTCTCAGAGCAGAAGTTAATCATTGCCAGGTTGAACACCACCATATGTTGTACTACTCTCTCTCCCTTTTCCAGCATTGATGCACACTTCTGTAATGAGCTCATCAGCTGTCGTCAATCAATGAAACTGAAAATGAAATACCAAACTTATCCAATTATAGATAATGCCAGCCACAAATGCTCTCGAGTATTCTGCAGACATGTGGCATAGGATGAAATAATATTCCTGTTTACGTTCTGCAATACAGACTCAGGAATTTTGAGAATTTCACTATGAACTAATCTGAGTTGTTCTATTTTTTAAATTTTTTTACAAGCTGCTTTACTACAATTTACGCACTTCATCATATAGATCCGTATTGATACAGTTTAAATAAAATAAGGAACAATGTTAGGTTCAATGGTCCACCCAATCAATACACCTCACTTTACAAGTGAAAACTATTTAATATAAAAACATATTAAAGATATTCTGGAAGTTTTGTCTCCTTTGAGACTTCATCAGCCATAACGTCTCGTAGTAGATTATGAAGCTCATTGTTGCCACCTGGGGCCTGTTCCACGAACGAACTTTGCAACTTTTCAACTTTGCACTTTTCACTTTTCAATTCTTGCAAAGTGCAAAGTCTTTCTGTTCCACCATGAACTAGGCTGTACTTTTCAATTTCTTCGCAAAGTGAAAAGTCTTTGCGAATGAGTGATCCGATCGAGTTTATTCTATGAGCAAACTGTATAGGCCTAATACTCTATGATTTTAATGCTTTACTTTTCGCGGCGAACTTGGCGGTATAATTGTCGTACCGTTTAAGTTTTTATCGTGGGAAAGAAAGGTTATTACAAGAAGCTGTCTGTGCTGGAAGTTGTCAAGGAGAAACGTGACATCCTTTTTTGACAACTTTAAAGATAACCTCTCAAATGATGACACACATCAATGTTAACGAGAGTACCGTCAACACATCCACACACAGAAGGACATTCACCCTTCATTAGAAATCCCGTCGCTATATTAAGTGGATTATCAGGCCAACGTACTGTTAGCAAATATTACATTCACAATAACATCTATGACTTTGGTAACAGTTCTGCAAATAATTGATTTTGATGTCCCATGCATTGCTGTTACACAGTACAGCTGGGTACCATTTACTAAAAAATGTAAACATAAGAATTTGTTCTTTTTTGGAAAGGAATTTACTTCTTTATCTTTCAATAAATTACCGATCATTTCAAGAATATAGTCAGCCTCTTGGGATAATACGAAATCACTCGCGTTATTACGTCGAAGTGAGGTTATGAAAATTAATCCTGTCTTTGTACGTTCCATTATTGGATTCTTCATCACTGTCCTCACTTGATGCTAACAAAAGCTCACGTCGTGACGTGTTTATATCACTAAACCAAATTCTACGCCGAGAAACTAATGTACATACTTGTTAATTAACATAGGAAAAGGGAATCATCTCTTTGCAAGATTTATGAAAACTTTTCAGTTCATTTCTTTGCACTTTGCATTTCTGTACCAATAGAGGAACATAACAGGCTTGAAAAGTGAAAAGATTTCCAACTTTTCACTTTTCACTTTTCACTTTGCAAGCTAAATCTGAAAAGCGATAGTGGAACAAAATCTGAACTGAAAAGTGCAAAGTGCAAAGTGAAAAGTTGCAAAGTTGCAAAGTTCGTTCGTGGAATAGGCCCCTGGTAATTGAAAAAAATGGAAGAACTTATGTCAAAGAACTATTTGAGAATAAACAATAAATATACAATAAAATAAAATAGTTCAACACTTCTTGTAAATAGTGTGTATATTTGTCTTTAATTATTCTCAACAGGTCATAAAGGACATGGGTTCCTCTGTTTTTTTAATTACTAGACAGCAACAAAGAGCACTGTATTCTGTTACAAGACGTTATGCATAGCATGTCATGTTTCAAAAAGTGTTTCAAATTTTAACAATAAAGATAACAATTTTTTGCAAGAAGTAAGGACAATTTTGTGTAAATAATGTGTGTATTTTATCTTTAAATCAAATGAGACAAAACATGTTCCAGGATATGTTTAATATGTTTTTATATTAAATAGTTTTCACTTGTAAAGTGAGGTGTATTGATTGGGTGAACCATTGAACCATTGTTTCTTATTTTAAGCTGCTTTACATTGCACGGACACACATAGGTCTTATGGCGACGATGAGTGGGAAGGAATTACCTTAATTAAGGTACAGCCCCAGCATTTGCCTGGTGCAAAAATGGGAAACTAAGGAAAACCATCTTCAGATTCCCTATGGAAATCAACATCTATATCATCTTCAGGGCTGCCGACAGTGGGGTTCGAACACACTCTCTCCCGAATACTGGACACTGGCCGCACTTAAGCGACTGCTGCTATCAAGCTCGGTAGTTGTTCTATTGCATGATTACTAGAGCTAGGAATTTTAGGCACAAAATTTTGGTTTAAAAAGTGAAAAAGAAAAAAAAGAAAAGCTTTAATTTAGTCGCAAAGGGTGCAAAAAACTGTACAAATCTCTATATATAAAATAACTTGTCCTGACTGACTGATTCATCATCGCCGAGCCAAAACTACCGGACTTAAAGAAATTAAATTTTGGGGATACATTCATATTAACATGTAGGTGCTTGCTAAGGGAGGATTTTTGGATATTGCGTCGCTAAGGGGGTGAAAAGGGGGGATGAATTTATAAAGTGAGGTTATCTATATCTCAAAAATTGGTATTTGGAATCTCCTTTAAAAATAAAGAAACATGTATTTTTTGTTTTTGGAAGATCACATTAAGAGGGGGTGAAAAAAGGGGGAAAAGGGGTTGAACACCTTTGGTGAGGAGACTTATATCTGAGAAACTCAAGATGTTACAGATATGAAAATTGAAATCCCGTTTGAAAGCAAAGAAACACGTATTTTTGAGTTTTTGGATAATCCGATGAATAGGGGGTGAACAGGAGTGACAAACAGGGTGAATTTTTAAAAAGACTATACCTGAAAATTATCTCAGACACGTAACATATTACAGATTTGAAAACTGGTATTTAGAATTTCCTGTAAAAGTAAAGAAACCATAAATATTTCCTTCGGAAAATCCACTCAAGGGGAACTGAAAAAGGGGGTGAATTTTTTAAATTAGCGTATCTACAGTATATCTCAAAACCTTTCATGTTGCAGACGTGAAAAATGGTACTTGGAATCTCCTTTAAAAATAAGGAAACACGCATTCCTGGGTATTCGGGAAAAACCCTTAACCGGGGGCTGGGGGTGAAAGAATTGAAAAATTATTGGAAATATTTGTATGAGAATACATAAATACCAAATAATTCCAAGGTGTTACGAACATGAAAACTGGTATTTGGAATCTCCTTTAAAAATAAAGAAAGGCGAATTTGGTGGGGGAATCAACTTGGTAGGGGGGGGGGATGAAAACGGAGATTAATTCCTTTTACGAGGATACATATATCTCAAAAACTGAAGATGTTACAGACATGAAAATTTGCATTTGGAATTTTCTTTCAGAGTAAAGAAACACATAATTTTTAGTCTTTGGAAAACCCACTTAAAGGGGGAGAATTAATTGAAAAATTAGTTGAATACTTTGTATGAAGTTACTCTTTTCTCAAAAACTAAAGATGTTACAGATGTGAAAATTGGTATTTGGAATCTCCTTTAAAAATAAATAAACACACACTTTTGGGGAGGGGGGAATTAATTCAACGGGTAGGAAGGTAAGGGTGTGTGTGTGTGTGTGTGTGTGTGTGTGTGTGAAAAAGGAGTTGAATAACTTTTATGAGGATACTCATATCTCAAAAAATGTAGATGTTACAGATGTAAAAATTAGTATTTGGAATCTCTTTTAAAAATAAATAAACACACATTTTGGTGAGGGGGTATCAACTTGGGGGCGGGGGCGCTGAAAAAGGAGTTTATTCCTTTTTTATGAGGATACATATATCTCGAAACTGAAGACGTTACAGTCGTAATAATTGGCATTTGGAAGCTCCTTTATAAATAAAGAAACAAGTATTTTTGTTTTTTTAGGAAAATTCACTTAAGGGGGGAGAGTGAAAGAAGTGAAAAGATTAATTCTTTTTATGGAGGAACTTATATCTAAAAATCTTAAGTTTACACACATGAAAATTTGTTTTTGGAGCCTCCTTTAAAAATGAAGAAAAATGCATTTTTTGGAGGGAGGGGAATCAACTTAACGGGCTGGGGTGAAAAAGGAGTTGAATTCTTTTCATAAGGGTATTTATATCTCAAAAACTGAAGATGTTACAGACATGAAAATTTGCATTTGGAATTTTCTTTCAAAGTAAAGAAACACGTAATGTTTAGTCCTGCCTGCTGTCATTTCTTGATGGATACAGTACTTTTGCATCCATCTCTCGCCACAGGCCAGAGTAAAGTGTAGCTTCCACCGAAGTCCCAGTCTCATCCATGGCTGTGACAATATGGAAGTTGCTGGGGTATGGGTAGTGCTGAGTAATGACATTCAGAGCATGACTAGTGCATCTGAATGTTATGAAAGGTGCTGCTCATAGGGTCAGTCGTGCTGCAATAGTACTTTCTGACCCAGTGAGGAAAGCAATGGCAAACTACCTCACTCCTCATCTTGCCTAGTACGCCTCATTTTGGTGCTGCCATTGGTTTTTGGGTTTTTCTTATAACCGCATAACCTTTGGTGGTGCTATTTGAGGATCCAACCAGCCTCTGGGCTGATGACCTAACAGACAGACAATGTTTAGTCTTTGGAAAATCCACTTAAACGGGGTGAATGAATTGAAAAATTAGTTGAATTCTTTGTATAAAGATAATTATATCTCAAAAACTAAAGATGTTAAAGACTTGAAAACTGGTACTGGGTATCTCCTTCAAAAATAAATAAACACCCACTTTTGGAGAGAGGGAATCAACTTAACGTGTAGGAAGCGAGGGGGGGTTGAAAAAGAAGTTGAATTACTTTTATGAGGATACTTATATCTCAAAAACTGTAGATTTCTTTTTTGCTAGTTGCTTTACGTCGCACCGACACAGATAGGTCTTATGGTGACGATGGGACAGGGAAGGGCTAGGAGTGGGAAGGAAGCGGCCGTGGCCTTAATTAAGGTACAGCCCCAGCATTTGCCTGGTGTGAAAATGGGAAACCACGGAAAACCATTTTCAGGGCTGCCGATAGTGGGGTTCGAACCTACTATCTCCCGAATACTGGATACTGGCCGCACTTAAGCGACTACAGCTATCGAGCTCGATAACTGTAGATGTTACAGAAGTGAAAATTAGTATTTGGAATCTCCTTTAAAAATAAAGAAACACACACTTTTCTCGGGAAATCGAAGTAAGGGGTGTGGGGTTGAAAATAAATACATAAGGAGTTGATGAGGATACTTTATGTTAAAAACTGGAGCTGTTACAGACGTGAAAGTTGGTATTTCGAATTTCCTTTCAAAATAAAGAAAAACGTATTTATTGTTTTCAGAAAGTCCACTTTAGGCGGGAGAGGGGTGGAAAGAAGTGAAGAAGGAGAAGAAGAAGAAGAAGAAGTTGAATTATTATTACGAGTATGCATTTATCTCAAAACCTGAAAGGGTTACAGACGTACAGACATGAAAACTGGTATTTGGAATCACCTTTAAAAATAATGAAACATGTATTTTTTTGTTTTCGGAAAATCCAGTTAAGGGGTTGAAAAGAATTGGAAAAGCGGGTGAATTTTTTAAAAATGAGTACCAGTATATCAACAATGTCAAAATCTTAACATGTTAGGGACAAGATACTTGGTATTCGGAAAGTCTTTTAGAAATACAGGACCGGGTGAGTTGGCCGTGCGGTTAGAGGCGCGCGGCTGTGAGCTTGCATCCGGGAGATAGTGGGTTCGAATCCCACTGTTGGCAGCCCTGAAGATGGTTTACCATGGTTTCCCATTTTCACGCCAGGCAAATGCCGGGGATGTACCTGAATTAAGGCCACGGCCGCTTCCTTCCAACCCCTAGGCCTTTCCTATCCCTTCGTCACCATAAGACCTATCTGTGTTGGTGCGGCATAAAGCCAATAGCAAAAATATACAGGAAAATGTACCTTTTTGTTTTCGGAGAAGGCACTTAACAGGGGGTGAAATGAAGTGAAAAGTGGTTCAATAATTTTTTATGAGGATACTTATATCCTAAACACTGAAGATGTTAGACGTGAACATTTTTATTTGGAATCCTCTTTAAAATTTAAAGAAACATGTATTTTTGTTTTCAGAAAATACACTTAGATGGGGGTGGGGATGGGGGAAGGACTGATCAAGGAGTTTAATTCTTTTTATATTTATACATATCTCAAAAACTGAAGGTGTTACAGATGTGCAAATAGGTGTACGGAATCTCCTTTAAAAATAAAGAAACATGTATTTATTTTTTCGAGTTGAGAAAAGACTGTTTCTCACATGTACAGTTCTACGTCGCATGGTCGTCTCAGTCCCAAAAGGTAATACCACAAATATGGTTTACAAAGAATTTCTGGGGTAAATGAAATTCAATTTTTGGGCCAGTTTTTATACTTCAGGAATTTTCAAATAATGTCTTAGTACAATGGCGAGGAACGATTACTTTGATCAAATTACGAAATCCACGCGAGCGAAGCCGCGGGTAATTGCTAGTTTTAAATATAAATATTCATACAAACATCACCAAAACCAATGTTACATCATATATAAGGACATAAAATTCCAACTCATTGGCTGAATGGTCAGTGTTGAGGCCTTCGGTCCAGAGGGTCCCGGGTTCTATTCCCGGCCAGGTCGGGGATTTTAATCGCCTTTGTATAATTCTTTTGGCCCAGGGACTGTGTGTTTGTGTTTGTCTCAACACTTCCCTCTTCATATTCAGACAGCACACTACACTACCAACCACCACAGAAATATGCATTAGTAATTACATCCCTCCATATAGGGTTGGCGTCAGGAAGAGCATCCGGTCGTAAAACAAGGCCAAATCCACATGTGCGACACAGTTTACACCCGCAACCCCACAGGTGTGCGAAAAGTCGTTGTAAAAGAAGAAGAAAGATATAAGACAATAAAATTCATTGTCATTATATCATGAACACAACGTTATTAAAAACACATATTCAGAAAACTATAAAACAGATAACATTTACCATTTCAATGTTATTTTTAGTGCGGTTGCAGCTCTGGTCACTAAGTAAATACCTATATGTAGAAAAAAACCGTTCAACGTCAACAGACACATGTAGTGCATATTCTGTTTGTACGAAGACTGTAAATAAAGTAGTGGCAATATTTAATGAACTAACAAGTACAACTGCATTACATTACTTCAATGCAGTCACCTGCAAAGTCTATATTACCTTAACAAATGTCGGGAAGCTGTTGAAGACCGTTGGCAAGGCGTTCTCAGTTGATGACAGTGACGGAGCGCCCTAATGCACGGAGTACAAATGCCACGTCAGGAAATCAGCGACCTTGGAGGGGTTCCTTCAACTTCGAAAGCAAGTCAAAGTCACAAGGATTCATGTCTCGTGATACAGAGGGTGTTCCAAGACTTCCCAATGCCACAGTTACAATAAGAGTTTGATAATGTTTGCAACATGACAATGTACGCTGTCATGCAACACGATAGGGCGATCATCTAGCAATAAATGTGGATGTTTGTGCCGCATAGTCAGGTGCAGATGTCGCTCCAAAACTCTGCAACAGCAGTCACTGTTGATGGTTCATCCGTCAGGCACAGCATGTGTAAGAATAACACCCTTGTAGTCGTATGCCACAATCATAATAAGCCACCCGACTGGGTTCTTGTCGAAATTTCTGTGAAGGTGGTGAACCTCGGTGATGCCATTCACTGACAGACACTTTAATTCAGGCTTATAGACTTGTGCCCATGTATCATCAATGGCGAAAATACACTGCAAATATAAGTCTCCTTCATTGTGGTATCTGTCCAGGTAGATGCCAGCCAGTGCATACAGGTGCTATTTCTGCACATCGGTGAGTTGATGTGAAACCCAACAGCAGGCAATTTTCCTCATGTTAAAGGTCTTTTCTGCTCTGATGGCAGGCAGCCTACATGCTGTAAGGGTAAGCGGGGAGCACGGGACCGACCAATCCAGCACGACGTGAGAGGCCGTTAAGGGAAGGAGACAAAGGCCACTATTACGTTGCCAGGAGCGCCTGAGCACATGTTGAAGTTGTATTTAAATCCACATAACTTTGAAATACAGAGCTTCATATGCTATAGTTTGATTATGGCCTGTGGATAAGTTTTATTATTTTTATTTATTTTTTAATTTTTTAAATTTTTTAAATATTGTATTATATCTTCGATGTAGTATGATACAAGTTAATTAACAATGCATATAAAATGTGCATTGACAACAGACCGAAAAATAATTTGTACAAAAGTACAGTTACACAATACATTTGTTCAGTGTCTGGTATTCACCCTTTACGTAATAACTGAGAAGAATTCTTCTTATTACATCGTTATGGAATCTGTTAATTGCCTTTGTTATACAGTTCCATTTGATTCATTTGTAAGGTGATTGAAATGAGATGGAACTAAATGACTGGGTACTGTCTTTACCTTTCTTTACTATACACTGAACAGTTCGCGTACTAACTTGACAAGAATTCAACACTCTCTGCTGCACTTTATACACACTCACTAAAGGGCCATTATTTTCTGCTTCCTTTTGAAAATATTCATGAACATTGCTGATCATTTTTCTATCCTGGCTCCTTATCTCCTTCCTCTTCACCACTGTAAGATATACAGTGCAGTTATTACATACAACAACATAAAGCAATGCAAATAGAAACAAACTAACATCATATCACATCACATGCCACGAACACGCTAATCGAAGAATGCAGTAAAAGACGTGGCAAGAATTACTCATAAAACAAGAATTATCCTAAAACAAACTCGTCAAGCAAGCTCTTTGTAATACACACACGCACACTGCAAGGCTACTCGGCAACACAGCAGTTCGGAGAGCAAAGTAAGCGCGGCAAACTCCCCGGGCGACTGAGTAGTTCTCAGCACCATCGCCAGACGATCTTTCAATACTATTAAAATAAGAAATTAAGTTTATATTCCTATTTAATTAAAATTGGTACTGGTTTCGACCAGTATTCTTGGTCATCATCAGCCGATCACAAGTAAGTGTAAAACAATGCACAGAAAAATAAAATGCAAAGTTAAAATAATTCTGTTAGTTGCTGTTAGTGAAGCACTAAAATCTTTAGGGACCACTGTGCGTTGAAGTTTAGTCAATCACAAATAAGAAGCACAGGTAAAAAATGTGAAGTTAAGATGAAACCGTTAGATGCGGTTAACGAAGTACTGTAACACACTATGGAGCACTGTTTGTTGAATTTTCAATGCTAAGAAGAAGTCTAAAATTAAATACGTATTTTACAGTTTCAGTTTAAGATGCACAGTATAATTTTAAGGATCAGCACTGCGTGTCGATAGTTCTAAAAAACATGAAGGAGTCGTGGATCAAATGCGTTAGTAAAACATATGTGTTAGAGAGCACTGTGCGTGAAGAAGTCTAGGCGATCTTTTGCCTGATTGGGCCGTGATATACTGCCCGCACCCCACTTTGCCTGACAACTGTCCTATACGGTAATTCATTCTCGAAACAGGCTTCACGTAATGTTCAGTAACATTATACTGTACATTTTTGCCACGGGCAACCTCGATTTTAATCCACAAACACTGATCACCTTTCGAAAACATGCTTTAGAGTGGTGAAAATAACACTCCCAACTGGATGCCTGTCAAATGCACACTACACATCGACAATAGTGCCGCCTGACCGCTCCCATATCCTATTTGCGCATTCCTGATCTCCTGTGAGTGTCTAGACTACGTTGCCACTGCTTTATTTACAGCCCTCGTAGTTGATAATTTAAATCCCTGTTTGTTGCAACATCCTCAATGTCAGGGTTTTTGGCTAAGCTCTGTTCTAGTATTGGCTTTGCAGTACCCTCCAGCGATTCCTTCAAATCCATCATAACAGCCCACTGTTAATTCTTACTGAGCACACCGCTTCTCCAATTTTGTAATGGCAGTTGTCAGGAAAGAGTAGAGTCAACGGCAGCATCTAGGTCTCAGCGAGCGAGATCAATCTGGCTCTTGTCAGGCGGCAACTGGCTGTAAAACTTTGCCAAACCACAACTGATCATGACAGTACGTCACATCGGAAGAGTTATAATGGATAGATCACCTCCCAGCAAAAGTGAATCCCATGATAGGTCGCCTTCCTGCAAAAGTGAGGCTCAGTATAAGTCACTTTCGCGCAAAAGTCAGGTAAAAACCATGACTCCTGTCCCTAAAAGCGGCAAGGTAGTGAGAGCGTTACCAGAGATGAGAAGTGATACATGGAATATTGGTACAATTACTGGCAAGACATCAGAGTTGGTGGAAGTTATGGAAAGATGCAGACTGGACATCTTAGCTGTACAGGAGACTAAGTGGAGAGGAACTAAAGCCAGAAATATCGGTCGTGGATGTAAACTCCTGTATAATGGAGAAAATAACTTGCAAAATGGAGTCGGCATAATTCTCTCCTAATACTTCACCATAAGATTAACTTCAGTCAAACGGATAAGTGACTGTCTAATGGCAGTGAAACTTGCAATGGATGACGTTTGCAAGAACATAATTTCTGCTTATGCGTCTCAAGTTGGATGTGATAAGATGACCAAGCAAGAATTTTGGGAGAACTATAAGCATTTGTTGCAACAGCTGCCACCAGACGAGTATACAATCACTTTGAGTGACCTCAATGGCCATGTTGGACAGACTGCCAATGACTTTCCTAGACGTCATGGGGGTTTTGGCTTTCGAACCAGGAGAGATGATACTTCAGCTGTTATAGGAATATAATCTGGCAATAGTCAACACTTTCTTCTAAAAGAGGGATGAATAACTTATCACCTATAAGTTTCAAGTCCAGGACAGAACTGTTGGTACGCAGATTGACTATGTCCTTTGCAGCTCTGACCTGCTGAAACAATTCGTTGACTGCAAAGTTATACCAGGAGAACCTCTCACATTGCAGCACAGGCTTCTTGCCGGCGAGTTAAAGCTGAGACGTCCTTTGCATCTCAAAGCAAGCTTGCCAGTATAGATGACCAAATGATTTAAGCTGAAAGAGATGGAAACATCTCAGATGTTCATTGATGACATCAAGGTCTACATTGCCCAGGATATGGAAGACATCACTAGTGCAGACTATCAGTGGGAACAACTTCCGAATCACTGTACTCGGACAGCAATGCAAAATCTGGGAGTCTCAAAAGGGAGACTGAAAATCAAAGAAGAAACATGGTGGTGGAAGAGAGAAGTCTAGAAGGCACTAAAGAAGAATAAAACAACTTTGAAGGAGTGGTGGAAGTCCAAGAACAGCCTAGAGGGGTAGTAGATAAGGATGAGATACAAGTTGGCTAAGAAATCAGCAAAACAGATTGTGGCTAAAGCTAAACAAGAGGCTATGCAAGGATTCTATGCAGGCCTAGAAACTCCGGAGGGCATGAAACAAATCTATAAGATAGCTGCTCAACATGAAAAACAATCCAGAGACATCATTGCCACCAAATACATTCATGACAAAAAGGGCAAACTTCTTACAAGAGACAACAAAATCAAGAACCACTGGCAGGAATATTTCACAGATTTACTAAACAAAGAATTCCCAAGGGATATGGCAGCTCATCAACACCCTGTGTAGGATCCTGTGCCTATATTCACTGCAGGTGAAGTTAGGACAACTGTGCCCAAAATGAAAAATGGCAAAGCAGTGGGACCTGATGACATACCAGCTGAGTTGTGAAAAGCTCTGGGAAGTGAAGGAACTGACTGGCTTACAAAGATATTTAATAAGATCCTTGCTGGTGCTTCCATGCCGGAGTAATTCCACGAAAGCTTCCTTACGCCTATCTACATGCAGAAGGGAGATGTCAGAAAATGTGAGAACTATAGAGGCCTTAAATTCACTTCATATACCCTGAAAATTTGGGAAAGTGTTATTGTAAACATTCATCGAAATCAATATGGGTTGGCACGTGGAGTGTCAACTAGTGATGAAATTCAGGCTCCCTGGATATTGATAGCGAAACACTGTGCACTTTACATGGATCACCACATGGTGTTCATCAATCTGCAGAAAGCGTTTGACTGTGTGCCAAGGGAGATTGTCACGGCTGCATTACAATATCAAAACATTCCTGTGGAGTATGTGAGAATGATCCAGGACATATACGTCCGTCCCTCTACGAATGTGAAATCTAGTTCAGGTGTCTCTAAGTTTTCCTGTTGAAGTTGACGTACATCAAGGGTCAACCATGAGCCCAATTCTGTTCAACATTGTCATTAATTATCTGACAGAGCAGCTATGCCCGAACAACCATGGACTCTTTTATACGTGGACAACATCATACTAGTTGGTGAATCACATGAAGAGGTCGTGGCAGTCTTAGAACTTTGGAGGGTAGCATTGGAGAATTAGTTCTAAAAAGACAGAGTACTGTATTTACGCAAATAATCCCCGCATATTTTTTTAAAAAATTTGAGGCACGGAATTGGGGTGCAGATTTTATTTGCGTCAAGGTTGCCAACACGCTCCTGGCTCACCTAGTTTTCGATGCTGAGTGTACAGTTATGCTTTGTGCAACCGTAGATGGAAAAAAACTGTTCTCATATGTCATACTTAAACAGAAAACAATTCAGACTTTTAATTCTAAACTGACTTTACATTTTTTAACAATAGTACTGTATTTTACAGAGTAATTTCAATTCAAAATTTCTCCATGTCACGACAGAACGCGTCTTCCGGAACGTTCAGGGGTAGCTTTCTGCACTTTCACTCACCTCGGTGTGTCTATAGTGTGTTTCATAGTTGACAATAGAGTGAAATCGTAATTCTTTTGTATTCAGCGTTTTAAGGAATGCCACAATATCACGTAGCAGGCAATATGCGGAAAAGAAGAATCGCGAAAACTGGCGAGGGTTGGCATTTCTGAATTTCAAGATGGCTGTTAATTCGAAATAACGTAATTGGAAGTCCGATTTCTGTATTACAAAGACTTCAAATTAACGAAGTTTTACTGTATTGCAAAACTAACATCAGATTTTGCTGGTGTGTCTATTTCAAGAGTTTACATTGAACGAAAAGAATTATCCACCACCGGTCGTGTTACTGTCCAGTAATAGTCGTACTGATAAAAAGTCCTTATACAGTTGTTTAACACTTGTATAGTTATACAGTGAATAAACCCTGTATACGCGTTGTATATTTTTCTTACTAATAAATGTGGTATACACTTTGTATTACTATACAGCACGTATACACACATTCGAAGTCATAGAAATCTCTTCCTGCAGTTCACTAACGTATTTCGCACGTTCACTGCCTTTATGATCTCTTCTGCTTGTTATCTACGAGTAAAACTTTCCGGAAAGTTGCGCAGTAGCACAGCATATCAAAAAGGCAGTGGCAACACAAAGCGAAACAGCTGGAAACTGGCTTATATTGATATCAACATTTCTTCAGCATGCTTGTGTAATGAACGCCACGAAAGAAATGGAAAAGCTTAAGAAAAGATCAAGAACAGTTAACTGGGATAGTATGGAAAACATAAGCAATAGTAATTGAATCGGTGTGTTGAAAAGGGTACATATTCCAAAATCCTTATTTTTCAGGAGAAAGGAAAAACTGTTTTGTAACTAAAAGCAAGGTTTGATCAAAAAAGTTTCTATTCGGCATTTATACATCATATATCTGCGTATTCAACTACAAAGTATGGAAATCATATTACATACAGTTTTAAAGTTATACAATTTTTTATGTCAAGGAATATGCCCCTTTTTATACTCAAATCTGAGAAAGAACTTTGTAGAGGCAGATAATGTATAATAAACTCGTAATTTCAAAAGTCTATTAAGCAGCAACACATTATTACACAAAAATTCGCCCAACCATCATTTCTTTTATAGTTATTCATTGTCATTCCGTCTCTTTAAAAGTGTTTTACTTTACAAAGATATCTAGCCTCCATAACCCCTAAATGGTGTATGTCTTCTATGTTTAAAATATCGCGAAGATCATCAACGTTATCGTCCATTCCTTCAATGTTGAATGGACAAGTCGAATATTTCACCACGATTATATTACTGCAGACAGTAAATACCACGAAAATAAACTGCTCACTCGTTTTTTTTCCCGCTACACGTTGCTATACAACGCTTATACAAGGGTCCTGGTCTGTATAAGCAATTCAATGAATAACTATAACAGATGTATACACAGGAGGTTTATACACAGTTTATTAGTAATGAATTTCACATAAACGGTGTATTTAAACCTTATACAAAAGTTATACACCGTTTATTAGTAAGATGGTAAAAAGAGACCACGTGTGAAAAATGTTTCAGACGAACATCGGAATGCGCCAGCGTATCTGTTTCCAATGTTTACATTGCACGAAAAAAAACTATCCACTGCCAAGTACAAGGAGACGTGGTGTGTGACGAATTTGTAAGTAATTTAGGAGAGGATTCTAGTGATGCAAGAGACAACAAATCTTCCCATCTACAGGGAATCGAGCCTATTGCAAGTTCAGATTAATGAAATACCTGTCACGTAAGTAGGCCTACCTGCTCATTTTCCTGGAAAATATATTTCATATCAGTGATAATGTATTTTTATCATCTCAGGCAAAGCAGCTATATCTGTAAATTTACATGTTCATATTTGCGTAAAGACCACGTGGACCTCGGGGAGTGATACGAAATGTTTGTTTATGCCTACGTTACTCTTTCGATGGAAGGAATTTTAGTTCATTTCATTTGTTTTCAAAATGAGCCTTCCTAAAATGAGGGTGCGGGCATTATTCGACGGCGGAGATTATTCGGGTTATCGTTCTACGTTGCGATTTTATTTGACGTAAATAAATATCACACGAGAACACGTTCACTTCCTTGTCTAAACTACTTTATTTACCCTGTACGTCACAACACACAACTATACACAGTAGCAAATGACACTATATACAACACTCAATAGCGGAGTACCCTGAAGTCGATTCTGACAAGTACAGATATCAACAACACTGACGTGCGCACTATAACATACTCTCTCTTGAATTCCCCGCCTCACTCACTTGAGTCCAATGATCTCACTCCACCTCGGAGCCCTACAGTCACTCCCAGTCCATCACTTGCCTGAGTCCCAAGAACCAAGATCTGCGAACTTAGAACTGAGAACTGCCTTCACTGACTGACAGCTCGATATTTATACTCCTCGATCAACCATCTAGAATGATTGACTTCTGGAGGAGTTCTTACAACACTCTAATGAAACACACTCGAAACACCGATCGACCAGCTAGTCGAATGGGTACTCGAATGTTCTTTTCCTATTTAATAACACACATGGAAATATCTACCACATGCGTAATGTCTCCACATGTATCTGGATAATAAAACCTTACAGTAAGTTTCCAGAACCCTTCATATACACCAATTATAGTACAATAAGTCTAACATACGAACATTATGGAATTTTCTACCGCTTTCGACTCTATAGATTTTTAGGTTATACAGAATACGTATATGAGGTTATACAATTTTATACTACATATTTACAGAGGAAGCATATACTAGTCATGTTTAACACTTAATAAAAGATAATTTAGCATTAAATAAACTATAATTAAAATATATTAAACATAATAATTGAAGGTTTTACACCAATTACGATGTCGTACCTACGACAGGGTAAATACGGTATATGTTTCGTAACTTCCCCAAGCTAGAAGTTCAAGGTCCACCTAACACAGTCTTCCTAACGGGTGAGCACTGGTAATGATGGATAAATTCAAGCACCTGGATTTGGTTATTGCTACCGATACCATGATCGATGATAACACGAAGCACCGCATCAATCTTGGATGGACGAAATGGAGTTTGCTGACGGGTGTCTTGTGCAACAGGCAAATGCCTATAAAGCTGAAAGGCAAGATATATAAAACTGTCATCAGACTTACCCTCATTTACAGCTCTGAATGCTGAGCAAGGCAGAAGAAGCACGATCAACAAACGCATGTCATGGAGATGCGGATGCTGTGATGGTCAGTGGGTGTCACTGTCTGACCGAATGCGCAATGAGCACTTGCGAGGATCATTTAATACTACCCCTATCAGTAAGAAACTGGAGGAGCGGCAGTTACGCTGGTACATAGAGATAAGATCATCACATACAGAAAGCTCCTGACATTGAGGAATCACGGAGAGGACATCCTAGAGCACTGTGGTGGAGAAAAGCCAAAAAGACTTTGAAGAGAAACAGCATTCCAGTGTGCAGACATCAAACCGAAGAAAATGCTCTCGGAGGATCAAAAGAGCCTACCGAGTAATACTCAGGAGTGTCCGTTATGGACACAAAGATGGCCAGGAAAGAGTAAGCATGAAAAGTAAAAAAGTTCTTCTTGCAACTTCTGTTTACCTGCTAGTTCTTTGCTTTTTTTTTTTACGATGAAAACTCATTTGCTATAAACAAAGAAATCGTATATGGCCTTAAAATGGTTATAAATAAATACTGCAACCTTTACCCAAGTATCCCATCAAGTAAGAATTGGGGAGATTGAAAAATGAAAATCCTGTAATTTCAACATACGTTTGTATCCAAGCACAAGCCTTTTATTGGCAACTTCTTAATGCATTTGTATATGAATAATCATCTCTTAGTGCTTCATAAACTCGATACAATGCATGCACAACGAGGTCATGTGCTTTAGATTACAGTACAAAGGTTTCAGATTAACATGCAAGATGCTTGGTCCGTAAGTACTAGCCATACTCTATCAGGTTACAGTAGGTGTACAAGAGGGAGGGGAAAGAAAGGGAGGAGTTGTAGAAGACAGGTGGTCTAATGTTCTAAGGGGAAGGAGATTGCAGGCCAAGGGCTCTATTCAGGATCAGAATTCAGGACAGGTGTCTGTGCGAAATCGGTACGAGTCACTCCAGGTAGAACAACAGAGGGAAGATGAGGGACAGGGAACTGTTGCTGAGATGCGTGGAAGTAGGAGGAAGGGAAAAGGTAGGAAAGGGAAATGTAGAGTAGAGGATAGGAAAAGACAGGTGGAACAGGGTCATGGGAAGGAGAAAAGGGAGGAGGAAGTAGCTTCTTCAGCTATCAGGAAAGATAGGGCTGACCAGGAGGGGAGGGGATCAAATGAGGTGGGTAGGGTTGAGGCTCTGGTCATGGGGGATTCCATCGTTAGACACGTGGGGAAAGTGTGTGGAGGAAAGGGAACCAGGGTAGAATGTTATCCAGGAATTAGGTTGAGGCAGATGTTGAAGAAAGTAGAAGAGAGGGAGGAGGGGAAGGAGAAGGTGGTAGTGTTTCACGTTGGTACCAACAACGTAAGGCAAGCTGATATAAATACCAACATAGTTGGAGATGTGTGGGATCTGGTAAATGCAGCACGGGTGAAGTTTAAGAAAGCGGAGATTGTTATTAGTGGAATACTGTGTAGGAGGGATACTGACTGGAGGGTGATTGGGGATTTAAATGAGACTATGGAGTGGGTATGTGGGAAACTGGGAGTGAAATTTCTAGATCCTAATGGGTGGGTAGGAGATAGGGATCTGCGCTCGGATGGCCTTCATTTAAACCGCAGTGGTACGTATAAGTTAGGAAATTTGTTTGGAAGGGTAATAGGGAGGTATTTTCAGGGAAACGGGATGGCCTAGGGAGCGGTGATAAGGGAACAGGGAACTGGAAATCAAGTAGGGATGACATAAAATTGTTAGTGCTGAACTGTAGAAGTATTGTAAAGAAAGGAATAGAATTAAGTAATTTAATAGATATATATTTACCAGATATTGTAATAGGAGTTGAATCATGGCTGAGAAATGATATAATGGATGCAGAAATTTTCTCACGGCACTGGAGTGTGTATCGTAGAGATAGGATAGGAAAGGTGGGAGGGGGAGTTTTCATTCTGGTGAAAGAAGAATTTGTAAGCTACGAAAAAGTTAAAGATGAGACACATGAAATTCTAGGTGTAAGGCTCATTTCTAAAGATAATAGGCAACTTGATATATTTGGAGTGTACAGATCGGGAAAGGGTAGCACTGATGCGGATTCGGAATTATTTGATAGGATAGTCAGCTATGTGGGAAACGACATGGAAAGAAATGTGATTGTAGCGGGAGATCTGAATTTGCCAGATGTAAATTGGGAAGGAAATGCGAACGACAGGAAGCATGACCAACAAATGGCAAATAAGTTAATATGGGAAGGACAGCTGATTCAGAAAGTGATGGAACCAACCAGAGGGAAAAATATCCTGGATGTCGTGCTGATAAAACCAGATGAGCTCTATAGGGAAACTGAAGTAATAGATGGTATTAGTGATCATGAGGCTGTGTTTGTGGTAGTTAAAAATAAATGCGATAGAAAGGAAGGTCTTAAAAGTAGGACTGTTAGGCAGTACCATATGGCTGATAAAGCAGGCATGAGGCAGTTTCTAAAAAGTAACTATGATCGGTGGAAAACGGTAAATAAAAATGTAAACAAACTCTGGGATGGGTTTAAAGAAATTGTTGAGGAATGCGAAAACAGGTTTGTACCTTTAAGGGTGGTAAGGAATGGTAAAGACCCACCTTATTATAATAGAGAAATAAAGAGACTAAGGAGGTGCAGACTGGAAAGAAATAGAGTTAGAAATGGCTGTGGAAGTAAGGAGAAATTGAAGGAACTTACTAGAAAATTGAATCTAGCAAAGAAGGCAGCTAAGGATAACATGATGGCAAGCATAATTGGCATTCATACAAATTTTAGTGAAAAATGGAAGGGTATGTATAGGTATTTTAAGGCAGAAACAGGTTCCAAGAAGGACATTCCAGGAATAATTAATGAACAAGGGCAGTGTGTATGTGAGGATCTTCAAAAGGCAGAAGTATTCAGTCAGCAGTATGTAAAGATTGTTGGTTACAAGGATAATGTCGAGATAGAGGAAGAGACTAAGGCCAAAGAAGTAATAAAATTTACATATGATAACAATGACATTTACAATAAGATACAAAAGTTGAAAACTAGAAAAGCGGCTGGAATTGATCAGATTTCTGGGGATATACTAAAGACAATGGGTTGGAATGTAGTACCATATCTGAAGTACTTATTTGATTATTGTTTGGTCGAAGGAGCTATACCAGATGAATGGAGAGTTGCTATAGTAGCCCCTGTGTATAAAGGAAAGGGTGATAGACATAAAGCTGAAAATTACAGGCCAGTAAGTTTGACATGCATTGTATGTAAGCTTTGGGAAGGCATTCTTTCTGATTATATTAGACATGTTTGTGAAATTAATAACTGGTTCGATAGAAGGCAATTCGGTTTTAGGAAAGGTTATTCCACTGAAGCTCAACTTGTAGGATTCCAGCAAGATATAGCAGATATCTTGGATTCTGGAGGTCAAATGGACTGTATCGCGATTGACATGTCTAAAGCATTTGATAGGGTGGATCATGGGAGACTACTGGCAAAAATGAGTGCAATTGGACTAGACAAAAGAGTGACTGAATGGGTTGCTATATTTCTAGAAAATAGATCTCAGAGAGTTAGCGTAGGTGAAGCTTTGTCTGACCCTGTAATAGTTGAGAGGGGAGTTCCTGAGGGCAGTGTTATCGGACCTTTATGTTTTCTTATATATATAAATGATATGAGTAAAGGAGTGGAATCGGAGGTAAGGCTTTTTGCGGATGATGTTATTCTCTATAGATGATAAATAAGTTACAAGATTGTGAGCAACTGCAACGTGACCTCGAAAATGTTGTGAGATGGACAGCAGGCAATGGTATGTTGATAAACGGGGCTAAAAGTCAGGTTGTGAGTTTCACAAATAGGAAACGTCCTCTCAGTTTTAATTACTGCGTTGATGGGGTGAAAGTTCCTTTTGGGGATCATTGTAAGTATCTAGGTGTTAATATAAGGAAAGATCTTCACTGGGGTAATCACATAAATGGGATTGTAAATAAAGGGTACCGATCTCTACACATGGTTATGAGGGTGTTTAGGGGTTGTAGTAAGGATGTAAAGGAGAGTGCATATAAGTCTCTGGTAAGACCCCAACTAGAGTATGGTTCCAGTGTATGGGACCCTCACCAGGATTACCTGATTCAAGAACTGGAAAAAATCCAAAGAAAAGCAGCTCGATTTGTTCTGGGTGATTTCCGACAAAAGAGTAGCGTTACAAAAATGTTGCAATGTTTGGGTTGGGAAGAACTGAGAGAAAGAAGAAGAGCTGCTCAACTAAGTGGTATGTTCCGAGCTGTCAGCGGAGAGATGGCGTGGAATGACATTAGTAGACGAATAGGTTTGAATGGCGTTTATAAAAGTAGGAAAGATCACGATATGAAGATAAAGTTGGAATTCAAGAGGACAAACTGGGGCAAATATTCATTTATAGGAAGGGGAGTTAGGGATTGGAATAACTTACCAAGGGAGATGTTCAATAAATTTCCAATTTCTTTGAAATCATTTCGGAAAAGGCTAGGAAAGCAACAGATAGGGAATCTGCCACCTGGGCGACTGCCCTAAATGCAGATCAGTATTGATTGATTGATATCATATTGTATTCCTTCAGGCCATTATACGACACATGCATCATTGAAACTTAGCATCACACTGGCATTGTTTGATTAATTCAGAAAGTACATTTCCAACAGCATGGGTTTCACTTGTGTCCATTCAGGGGTGCTACTAAACTATTTAGAACATACCTGGTTTGCCTATCACTGGTTTCATTCAGTAAAAAAAATATACTGTACTGGATTTTCAGCTATTACTTGTCTGATCAGTTGTAATTTTTCTTCATGGAAAGGCTGAGGACATGATTTTTGTAAGGTGCTCTGATCTGAAACAGACTTCTCAGTATATTTCTGCAACTAAGTTTTCATAATAGGGTTGTGAAGCTTGGAAAGAGGAATACCACATGCAACAAATGTCTTTGCTGTTTCGGTCAAATAAATAATTATTTCTTGAATTTGAAGAAACCATTGCCTCACCAATTAATTGTCGCACTTCACCTTTACTGTACGTGGTTCCTTATTCTTCACGTGTTTTTTGCTAGCTATATGCTGCATAACACAATTACACTGGCGTTTTTCATCAGTTGTTATTGATATATTGCAAACGTACCTCAGAACAGACCCGTCGCTCTGAATACCATCTGCACTAAACTGTTCAGCAATATTACAGTACATATTTTCCCGGTGTTCACTTTCTGTTTCGGCACATTTGATACTGATACTGGCAACACAAGAAAATGGTAGACACCACACACAATCAAAGTGTTTTCTGAACCGTTGCCTACGTAATACTAACAAGGCCGGCAGATAAGCAGCTGACGGTGGGTGACAAGGTAACAGTTCAAATCACTTATTAGGTTCGCACTTAAGCTCCCGAATAGCGCAGTATAGTGCAGTATGATCCTTGTGGTGAATTGAGAACCAAGCTTTACAGATGAAACCTTCTCCATTTCCTGGCCTTTATAGTAACATTCGGTTTTCCTTGTTTTATTTCTTTAGGAATAAAATGTGACAAAGAAGCAAAAAAATATTAATAATAAAAGATACAAAAAGGTGCTTGCATTGAGAAAAGATACAAAGAAAGGTGCAAACAAAACACAGTTAGGGGTGTTCATTTGATATTTTCTTTGCAAGGCAAGCTAATTTGGACATTTTGACAGAAAAAAAATACCTTTATATACTTTGTCCTTTAAAATACCCTGCAAGTAAAAGTCACAAGGCATTAGACAAGAATATGGTCTGGCCATAAGTATGTGTTAATTGTTCATCCCCCAAACGTTTTCTGTACTGAAGTACATGATCATGCTGTATAAGCTGAAGCTCCACATTACTGGGAGTACACAAATGTCCTTTCAACTTCAGTCAGTAGTGGAAAATACTGGTTCAGGATCAACTCAACGTAACAGTCAAAATCTTCGGTCTGTTGAAACAAAATCCAACTCTATACATCTTGTAGCACTAATGACGCATTGAAGATCAATTCTGGGGATGTGGAAAGGAGTTCCATGTTTTCACAAGACTTTGTGCATTTGCCTGACCATTCAAGTGAAACCATGTGCAGTTTATAAAAAATAAAAACAATAGAAGGTTCAAACTGCAATTCTTCTCTGCCACAAGAAACCAACTGTAACAGTATATTCTGGTGGTAGGATCTCTTCTGCTTAAATTTTGCATTACAGTCATAAGTGGTTAAAATGTCCCTCTCTAGCAAGTTTCTCTGATTATTATGACAATGTTACAAAGTCCCAGTCCACGTCTTATTAAATACACTTATTTACTTACTCTTCGGCGCTATAACCCATGCAGGGCCTTGGCCTCTCTGACAATTGTAGCCCAATCTTCACAAACTTTAGCACGCTTCCTCCACCTTCTTATTCCCATAAATTCTCCTCCACATATACATATCATATTTCCATTTTCATCTTCCATTTCCTTGCACGGGTTGTTTACCATTATCATCAGTCCGGTTATTGTTGTCTTTGAGTTTCGTAACAATTTATTTTTCCAATATGGAGTTGTTAGCCCCATGAAGAACCCCCAACCTGGAGGACCAGGGTATCCGTCTTAGCCTGACCAATCACCTTTGACGTTGGGAGACCCTGCCAGGAGCTTACGCTCCCGCCCGCATAGCCTTCAGGATCACTTAGGCACACAAGCTCCCACATCACGACAAAATGAAGATACCAGCGTGGGAGTTGTTAAATACTCACAAAAGATAATAATGTCATTGCTTTTACGCCCCACTAACTACTTCTGACGCTTTCTTGAGACGCCAAGGTACCGGAATCTTGTCCTGCACGAGATCTTTTATGTGCCAGTAAATCTACTGATACGAGGTTGACGTATTTGAGCACCTTCAAATACCACACAACTGAGCCAGTATCGAACCTGCCAAGTTGGGGTCAGCCACTCAACCCGGCACACACCAAAGAAACCTGGATAGTGCATTTATGCCACTCTTTAGTATGTTTGTAACTCTTGCTATAAGGAATTTAAATTACTGTTCCCGACCACATTACGTGTGCGGTGTACCAGTCACAATTGGCCTGAGAAGGACTTGGCAGAGAACTTAATAACTGCTTGGATGTTGTCATCGATTTTTGAGAACTTCTTGCAATTACTTGATGCCAGAATGGGAGTGTGGCAGAGGAAAATCATATTGTTTACTGACCGATGTGCTGCACACCCAACTGATACATCTTATTTGAGAAAATGTATGTGTAGCGTTTCTTCCCGCGAACAGTACAAGCCATCTCCAACTGCTGGATCAGGGCACCATCTGGTGTTTGAAGCAAAAATATAGAAAGATGTTCTTGCAGAAAAGGCTGGCTTAACTAATATCTTAACATCTTGTAGTGTATTGAATAGGTTGAGTTAAAATAAATTTCTTATATTATTATAAATTAAGATTCTTTCAATACAGAAAAACGATTTTCATTACTTGTAATAAAATTCTTCAATGTTTTTTAGCGCTTCTCGACATACTACGATTTTTATCCAACATTCCAAGATGTCTTTATCTATACTGCCTCCAATTCGACTACGTATTTTCATCCTAATTTTAAATATTGAGCTTCAACTTCACCAAATACTGTATCTTTTAACTGTATCATTCTTATCCTGTGAAGCCTTGGTTTTGATAATCTGTTCCCCAGGCGTGATACACATTGTTCAAGCTTTTTATCAAAAAGATCCATTTCAGTTCATTTTTAAAAAAACAATGTGAACCAATTACTTTTAGATAAACGTTTTAATTTTTCAAAGAGATTTTAGTATATGTATCTATTTTATTAAATATTTTTTTGTCTGTAATAATTATGCAACCACAGTATCAACACCTGTAAGTGTTCATCAATACGTTTTATGTAAATTGTTAAGATTCCTCAGACCAGTGTGTGTTTTAAGATTGAATGAGGCTGATGATGCCCAATAAATAGTGGGCGAAACATGTACCTTTAAAATTGTGGTAATTTCTATGTGTATTATTTTTGACCACACAATAGTGGAATAAACTGTATTGAATAGGTGGTATTAAAATTACTCCTTGTGTAAACTTTGTGATTAGCTATTTTCAATACAGTTAATGACGAGAATAATGGTTTGTAATATACCACTTATTCGAGCAACTCGTCCCCTTTCTCCTAAAATCTTCCCAGCCCAAACTTTGCAACTTTTTTGTACCGCTACTCTTTTGTTGGAAACCACCCAGAACAAATGCTCCACACAGTGAAAATAAAGAAGAGAATTCAGAACAATTCCTTGCAGAAGTGGAAAAATACAAAGAAGAAAAGGAAGTAATTATAATGGGAAATCTGAATGCACAGGTGGGAAGAGAAAAATAGGAAACACATGGTTCAGGAAGAAAAATAGCCAGAAGATAGGGAGACAGAAGAACGTAAACGGTGATTTATTTTATTACTAGAAAACAGAACATCTGAAAGATCTTATGGATATTACAGCTATGCCTGAGGAAGCCTTTGGGGGTGACCATAGAGCAGTGATAGCATTTTAAAATGAACATTAAGATGATGAGAGTTCTTCTTGTTTCCGAATTTGGCCGCCTATGGACCGCATTGAACTTAAGGCTTTCTCTTCTTCTTCTTCTCCTCCTACTCCTCCCAGAACCTCTTAATTCTTTCACTTCTGATCTTCCTTTCTTTCTCAGATATGACCAGTTTGGGTCTACATTTTGGTGGTTTCTCCTGGAATGTTTTGATGCTGTCCACTCGACTTCTAAATTCTTTTCTGTTGTGAACCATATCCACTGTAAGTCCACTTTCTATTGCATCTCTTTTTACCTCTGCCACCCACTTCGACGAAGCTTTTACCCAGTGATGTACTTGAATATTTTCTTAGTTAGCCGTTTCTCATCCATTCTTTCTAGATGCCCATAGAATTTTAGCCTTCGCTTTCGCATGGTGACAGTGAGTTTTTCGGTGTATTTATAGAGGTCATCATTTTTTCTATTCCTCCACTCCCCACCAGCATTTTTCTGTGGTCCTAAAATTTTCCTTAAGATTTTCCTCTCCTCTTTTTCGAGATCTTGAAGCTCACCTTTTTTATTCATTGTCAGGCTCTCTGAAGCATAGAGACCCTCTGGCTTTACCACTGAGCTGTAGTGTCTAAGTTTTGCCTTGTAAGATATTGCTCTTTTGTTGTATCTGTCTTTTTAATTTTTAATACAAGTAATCTAAGTCTGTTTTCCCTGTATTTCTCCTGGGATATTCCCGTTTTCCCTGCATTAAATTCAGTGGGACAAGGTATATAAAAGTGACGCTCAAGTATGTTTATCATCCTCTGGAATCATCATCTTGAAACACGTTTTGCATGAACACTTACAAGGGCATAAAGAACGTGAAATAAATGTATCATAAGTCAAACAAGCAAAAACCTTATCATAAAGTGCCAATCTGTGAAGCAGTTATCAGTAATCCCATCATACACAGCCACTACAACCAATGAAAATGACTACACTGCTCACAGCAAACCGTCAGTCAATCACTCTTCAAACTAACAACTGTGTTTATCAGGTACCTTATTCTTGAAATTGGTGTGAGTGAGCATGCCAGTTTCTAAGCATGCTCGTAACAGAAACATATGGATTAGAGTTCAGAAACTCAGGAATAAGTTCCCAGTTTCTTTAGCAAATGTGTCATTCAAATGCATATGGTGGGCAACTAGTGCGCATAGCAACAAGCACGCACCAATGACACATTCCATTCTTTGTAAATTCTTTTCTGTGATCATTTCACTTCTCTATAACAATTTCTCTTAACAGTGAGCTGAAATGTGCAATAATTATGGGCAGTCCATAATAGTTAGCACCTCTACGTTACGTACATTACATGGGTAGATTTAGAACACTGAGCATTTTAAAATGAACATTAAGATGATGAGAGTTATTGTCTTTCTAATTTATAATACACACCTAAAAAAAAAAAAAAAGATTGCTACCACCAGGAAGGTCTCTTTGTTTGCTTTCACCTCAGCCAACGATCTTCCAAGCACGTTCTTCCCAGCTTCCATGATTCCATCTGCAGCCTCTTCCCAGCTGTAATTTTTTTGCCCTTGCTCTAGGGTAGAAATGATAATGGTTGAACTTCATTCAAGAAGCTATTACAACAGTTGTTTTCTTGCAATCCCCACCATTTCATTTTAGGCATCCCAATATTAGGTCTTACTTTGATACTTTGATTTCAGCATGGCAGGCAATCAGCCGATGTGTTGCTATAGCCTCTCCAGGGAAGACCTTGCACTGCTTTATCTCCCTCAGATCTCCTCCTACACAGCAGGTAATCAACTTTAGAGGCATTTCTTCTGCTTGCGAAGTGATCCGATGGTTTAACTTTTTCTCAAAGAAGGCGTTGACAACTGCCATATCAAAAGCCATAACCAAGTCGAAAATATCTTCACTAGCTACATTTCTGTGCCCCACTCGTGCCTTCCTAGGGCTCTTTCCACTCCTTTGTTTACATTGCCATCATGGCCATTAAGGTCATCACCAATAATAAGTCATTCCTCATCTTTTTATTGGTGGTGACCTTAATGGCCATGATGGCAATGTAAACTGAGGCAATACTATTTATGAAAAAATCCACACCTTCCCCACTCACCAAAACTTTTACAGCTGTAGGTGTCAGAGAATTGCTGGTAACTCCAATTAACATTCCAGACATTCCAGTCCCCAAATAACATGTTTCCAGAAAGAAAGAAAGAAAGAAAAAAAGAAGGCAAGTGTAGGCTTGTACTTGTGTAGGCATCTAAACTCCAGCTTCAAAACCATTTTCACTACCAGTTACTCTATTAGCAAAGTAATAACGTGTTGAAATGGTTTATTTAATCATTTATATTAGCTACTTTTTTTGCTAGGGGCTTTACGTCGCACCGACACAGATAGGTCTTACGGCGACGATATATATTAGCTACTAGTTCAGACGTAATTCCATAAAATAATATAACGTGACAAAATGACCTAAATAGACAACTTCAAAATATGACCAAACAAATTCCCCAAAATCAAAGAAAATATCCTTAAATTAAAAAACTGCAAAAAATAAAAAGGATATACAGTATTAGTATCAGGGTGTCTTGAACAGAGTTTAATTAATTAATTAATTAATTAATTTATTTATTTATTGGAGCACTGCACCAGACCACTCAGTACAAAGATGATACGTCATCAACATCCGGGCCCTGGACTAGTGAAGAGTTACTTTTATCTGTCCGAGCTACTTAGTTTTGATTCCAAGCCCTTGTTCAAAGGCCGAGTTGTCCGGAACAAAACTGACTTTTTCTTAGAATGATCTGTGAGGTGTTCTCAGAGAGATATTTGATATGCAGGCCACAAGGTACCCAGGTTCAGGAAATCATTAAGGGTTAGCAAAGTTCACAAGAACTACAGTGATTTGGGTTCTATGAATAGTAAACGAGAACACTTGAAATAACTTACCTTTGTTGAAAATCTTGCAACTTTTCCAGTTTTGGTACCTATAAAAATGGTTCCCCAGTTTTGATCCATACACTGAACCGGACTTCGAACATTCACAGCTTTGTTGATTAGAGCACCAGTCTAAATAACAAAATTGAAAGAATGTGTTCCATGAGACGCATCTGGGTAGACTTATTCTAAAACTACTTAATATAAACAAACAGTGAGGAAGAGCTTAAATATATCTGCTAAACTTCACATATCAACTAAAGTTTGGATTAATAAAGATTTGGCTATAATGGCTTTTCACAGTAAACCCATAATTGTTTTTAGATGAACTGTTCAAGAAATAAGCACATTCCTCTGCAGCACAACCATTTTTTGATAGAATACATAATATTAAAAAAAATCAATCTCTGTTCTATGTACGAAGGGAGTTCAATATATAAGGTGGCACCTTTTTTTTTTTTTTTAAAGCAGGTTGGTTTTATTGACGATTCAAATACAGCACATTATTCCCCAATCCTTTTACTACAATACCCTATTTTTCAACATAAAATCCGTTCAATGCTATGGCTTTACGTCACTGTAATGTGACGGCCTGTATGCCTGCATGGTACCACTCGACTGGTTGATGTCAGAGCCAACGTCATGCTGCATCCAACTTCCCCATCATCCACGTAGTGCAGCCTTTCTTGGGCCAAACAGATGGAAGTCAGAAGGCGAGAAATCCAGGCTGTAGGGTGGATGAGGAAGAACAGTCCAGATTAGAGAGGTTTGCTCGACCTTGCTGTGATGATGAAACACGCCTCGCCCGACTCACCGTGCTCTTGTCCATAAACATTCTGCACGAGCCTATGAATATCAGTGATGCCCTGGTTTTCTGCCAGAAGAGACTCAATAACTTATCTCTGTTTGGTATGCACCTCTATTACAGAAGCTATTTTGAAGGCTAGGTATAGTGCTGCCACCTATCAGAAATTAATGAAACTTTACGAGACGATGCAGCAATATTCAAAGATGTACGAAACAAAATTCCAATTTTTAAAAACCTAAAGCGGCCGAGAAATAAAATGTGTTGCTTTATATATTGAACGGCCCTCGTATGTACAGTATGTCTACCCACTTTGTTTCCTCATGTGGGGTTGGGGATGAGATGAGATGAAATTATATGGCACGTTCCACAGCCAGATAACCCTCCTGATGCCAACCACAGTTGAGGAGCTAATGAAGATAAAATAATGATGGTGAATGAAATTGGATAAGGAGGTGGAAGGAACTGGCTGTGGCCTATAAACAGCAACTGCCCGGCATTTGCCTGGAAGTAAAAAAGGGAAACCACACAAAACCATTATCAGAACAGCTGACGGTGGGGTTTGAAAACCAATGTCTCCCAAATGCACAGCTTGGTTTCATGGCCATAGTACATTAGCACCTGCGGCCACTCTGCTTGATAAACTCCCTTCTGAGTATATCTTCAAAACATGTTTGAAAAACTTTACCTCAAGGTAGCTGCTAGAAACAATATTGTGCGGAAGCTAACTGGTACATCTTGGGGAGCACAACCAGACACAGTGAGGACATCTGCCCTTTTCCTCTGCTATTCCGCAGCTGAATATGAATCCCCGGTGTGGTACAAATCTTGCCATGCCAAAGCAGTTAATGTAGCACTCAATGAGACCTGCCGCATTATTAATGAATGTTTGAGACCTACACCTTTGGAAAAAGTGTATTGCCTTGCAGGGATAGCACCTCCCGACACCCACCGTGAAGTGACAGCCAAGAAAGAAAAGAGAAAGATGTTGACATCTGAAGCCCACCCTTTGTTTGGATATGAGCCACCATGCCAGCGCCTTAAGTCTACGAAAAGCTTCTTGAGAGTAACCGAAACACTTGCAGGAACAGCGCAGCAAGCAAGAATTCAAGAATGGTGCGCTAGGAGTCAACATACGAGTGTCAGTCAATGGATGACCCGAAAAGAGTAACTCCCTCCTGGCCATGTTACAGATTGGGTGAATTGGAGACCACTGAATAGACTGTGCTCTGGTGTTACGCGGTGCAGGGTCAACCAGAAGAAATGGACAGTACCTTGTGTGTATGTGGAGAAGAGCAGACCACAGCCCATTTGCTGCAATGCAGTTCATGCCCATTCAGTTACACAACAGAAGACCTGATTAAAGCGAAGCCAAATGCACTTGATGTCGCAAGGTTTTGGGCTCACATAGTTTAATGTGGCTCTTCGTCACTGAAGAATTTATATTACGATTTATGTTTTATGTTCCTTCCTCACATTTAATTTAAAACTTATGTATGCTTCTGACACGATATAAATAAATCTTAATTAATATGCCGCTCCCATACACAGATGAGTTCTTCTAATCTCTGAGGTATGCTCTGAATGAATACATCAAGTTTTTTGGAGGTAAACGGTCCCACTACCCTAAGGTAGCTTCAGTATGATTAAGTGGTTGGGACACTGTGATATAACCTCTTTTAGCATGTCCCAAGTAGATCAATGGCATTTATGTCTGGATAGTGTGAAGGCCAGTCCAATTGGTTGATGTTACTTCTTTGAAGATACAGAAGTGCTGCTACAGTATGGTGAGGTCTTCCTTTGTCATCTGATAGGATGAAGTGGTCACTGACATCCAAGTGTGTAGGGGTTTACAATTTTTTGTAGAATCCCTTGAATGCAGCGGGGACCAGTCAAAGGAATTAAAGGAATCCGCCATCCCAAAATCAATTCCACCCTGAAAATAACACTTCTGCCAGCAAAAGGGTGGACTTCCTGAACAAAACTGTTTTGTCCAGACATTCTGCATACTGTATGACATCTCGTGTCAGGCCTCGAACTGATCCTGGTCATGTCAACAAATATCACATTCCTCCATTCGGCAATGGTCCAATATTAAATAGCTAGCCAGTGGAAGAAAGACAGGTAACTCAATCCCCTTCACAGCATTGTAATCACGGTCAGTGTCATTAATGTTTATTACAACGTGTTCTTCGATCTCAATGATGTATTTTACACATTTTCCAATGTTGAGGAGTCATTAATTCGATCCCTTCCAGCAGCAGTTTTCTTACTTCCACAAAGGTGAAAGTTTTGTTGCTATGCGCCACATGGCCTTTTAGATGGCTCCAGACACTTTTACTGAGATTCAAAGAACAATGGAATGGAGGTAATCTTAAAACTTGCATTCCCAACTACAATGCAATATCATCTACCTGATATATGCTGCGTGAATCCTTAATACATTGTGGAATGACATTAAGAAGTTCCAACTTGACACTTGTGAACTTTTCGCTGAATTGCATCCTATGTAAAAGAATCATACTTGTCTGATAACTTCATTTTATTCTGCTTCCCCACCCCGTGAAGCAACTGTTTCTATGGTTTAAAGTTACTTTCTAGCACAACAAATGCTAGTGTTAGAAATGCGAGTAAGCGCAGCTACTAACGTCGACATATTCTCAAGATTACTACCAGGATTTGAGTTACGTAACTTCTTAACAACTGTTATGATGCAAAGGCTGTTCTGTGGTTCACATTTCACCCTTTTTAATAGGTACTCTCTACACAAGTATTGATTAAGATTTAAAACTCAACAGGTTTTTGAAGTGAAAAGTAAAGCTTAATAGATTTAGATGACATACATATAACGATTAAGCGGAAATAGCATTATGCACATAAAGTATTTGCAAAGCTTTACCAAAAGGTAGGCTGTTCCAATCTCAAATGATCTGGGAGACAAAAATACCTGGGCATCTAATACGGTCACCAGAAAATACAATCAGTACAAAATAATAGAAAAATTATGGAAAAGCAAGAGTAAGAATAATATTATATGAATCACAGAACTAAAAGAAGACACGAGAGAGTTGCATATTACAATAGAAGATTTAAAATACAAAACAAATACACTCAACATATTGAAAGATTAACACACTAGACTACAGACAAAAATCAACAAGCAGAGAATAGGAAGAGTGATTCCAGAAGCAGAAAGAAAATTACGTTCAGAAAGGATAAAACAGTGTTGGGCTGACAAAAAGAAGAAAAAACTTCATACTGACTAAGTAGTCCTTTGTTGGCTAAAAAATTAATATAAAATAAATAAATATAAATCGGAAAGATTTTCATTAAAAAATGAAAAATACATGGTGAAGTTACTCCAGACAGTGGTATATAATAGGTATTTCTAGTATTATTAGTACTGAGTGAAACTGTTGCACGAACCTTGAAATCAAAGCATCTAAGGTGGTTGTCAAGAGAACCGGTAAAGACCAGATCTGATTCCATTTTACCAGATTTTCCCTTCAGATCATTTTCTTTTGCAGAATTTCCAAGCACAAGGAGACAAATAACTTTATCACCATGTCCGTCATATACATGTTTCAGTCTTCCACTTTTGAGAGAATAGCAATACACTTTTCCATCCTCGCATGCTGCCAGAATATGCCTGCCAAATGTCTGCAGAACATTAAATGATATTATTACTGCAGTATAAGGAAGTTCATTTATACTAATGTTTCAGAACCTAACCACCCACTCCAAAAACAATGCAAATGAAAGCACAATAGAGTAAAGAGAAAATACAAGTAAATGTAAAGGATAAGGTGATTTATAGAAACAAAAACCAGAAGTATAGGATAATATATAATTATATACATACAGAATGGAAACAATATTTTACATTTCTATTACTATACTTGATCGATATAATGGGCGTGTAATTTAACATCTTTGTCACCGTTGCACAGTGTCAAAATCTACTAATAACCTCTATTAATAGCAGGTCTACTCGAGTTCATGTAACTGCAATTACATATGCCCCATGACTGGGAATACTGGTTCAGAATATGAAATGAATTTGAAAAATTAAGGCAGTGGAAGAATTTTAACATTAGATGTTCAAACTTTGTAGTTTAATAGTCCTCTTTTGGAGCGCAAGTAAAAATTCCACTCATAACACTTTTCAACTATGGGGGGATAATGAAAATCTAATCCTGAGAGCCTCTTTGTGCTACGAAACTCATTTTTCCTCCAACTAATCCTTAACTAGAGATCACATTCTCTTTTCTATGAAGTGTGTGAATACAATGAGGTCAGATCTTTTGTCTGGGGCTAGCACAGCACTTTTGGATGTGCCAGTCACATTATTGGCAGGTGGCTGGCTGCTTTGTGCGATCAGTTAAGTCTGAGTGCTGCTATCCTGAAAGCCAAGCAACTCCCGGCCGAAAAATAATCTGACCTCACTGTATTTTGTCTAATATAGCAACTGAATAATTGCATCAATAGTAGTTGTGATCCTTTCTATTCTGTTGCTTATATGCTGATTCATTTACCGCTTCCATCCCGTCGGAAGGCATTGTACCAAAATCCATAACAATCACTTTCTCTACAAAGTCATTTCATTCCTACTTTACCATTATATTTTACACAATATGCGGTCTAATTTTAATGACTATGTTTTATGGCACTGCAGTTTATTATGACCCTTTTCACTTTCTCAAGCGTGATTTTATTTCCATCGCTTTCTATTCCCAATTAATTTTCTGACTCAAACCTTCATCAGAAATATTCTTTTACACTGAATAAATTTTCAAAATATTCTTTCCAACTATTCTCTAGGATTTACAAGGGGGATCATATATAAACAGGATTTTATTTTTTATTTAAATTCACTTATTGAAAAAACACAAGGCAATTACAATTTATTTTTCCACATAGTTTCCTGCTTTGGAAGTGCATTTGTCCCAGCGTATGGGCAGCTTTTTGATGCTCTCATCATAAAAAGAACAGTGTTGTGTCACCAGCCAGTTGCGCACGAAGTCTTCCACACTCTCGTCATCTTCAAATCGTTGCCCTCCTAGAGCTTCTTTAAGCGGTAAGAACAAATAGAAATTGCACAAGGATAAGTCGGGCTGTAAGGACGATGATCAAGTGTAGTCCAGTGCATTTCCTGTAGCTTGGAGACAGAGCTGCAGTATGGGGCCGCGATTGTCGAATCGGTTGGTCTCGTCTTTTGCGGCGATATGCAACTCTTGCCTTGTTAAACATCTCGCAGTAGTAAGCAGCATTGATTGTGGGTCGCTTGTGCAAAAAAATGAATCAGCAAAATGTCTTGCCATAAAAATAAGTTGCAAGAACCTTGCCAGCTGACAGTCGAGTCTTGGCTTTCACTAGTGCTGCCTCCCCTTTCCTCTGCCACTCCTTACACAAACACGTCCTAGACAATGATCACCGAACTGTGCAGCCAATCTCTGGCAAATTTCCGCCGCTGTAACTCCTTCACGAGCAAGAAATTTTACAATTATGCGTTGCGCAGTGGAGGGGTGCACCTTTTGCTCCGACATTGTGAGCGTTGCTGACAAAACGGCGGGAAATATCTAACAGCAAACTCTAACCACTCCTAAAGGTCCCGCCTAAGCATAGCAGAAGCGCGGGGCCGGTCCTACCAACTGTTGATGTTCAAGAACAAGAATCCCGTTTATATTTGATCAACCTTCATACAATAGCAATCATTGTTCTCCTCCTCATGAACTTGGTTATTCAGGATTTAAACAGAAATATTTCCTTTTACACTGAGAGAATTTTCAAAATATTCCTTCCACCTGTCCAGTAATTCCCTGCAATGACTTCATCCAATTTACCCAATACACTTTTATTTTCCCTCCTTTTCTTAGTGTAGTTGTAGAGTGAACCAAAAAAGAGAGCAGTTAAGAAGGATGTGTATAACAGCAGTGCAGAACAAAACAAAAGGATTTGTTTCCCAATGCAGTGACCAGTGCTGTTGGGTAGGTTCGGCAACCCTCGGTCACTTTTGTAGGACACCCCCTTCCTCACCGAGTAGATGCGTGTAGAACACATGCGTTTGTGCACGTCTATTAAAATGTCTTTTTCATCTGATCCCAATTATTAAGGTCAGGTTCTCTTTTTTAATGTCAGTCATTATGGAACCAAAGAGACACTGTACAAACAACAGAATTCCTTGTTTCCTTGTGAATCGATATTCACAGGATGAACACTACATCACTTGGATTTGTAGGCATTATTTTCAAGACATGTCCATTTACGATACATCGACAAAGACATCTTGACAACTTCAGTAAAATCGGCAGTTAGATTCTGCAAATCCCATATATCGCATAAAATGAATTTCATTGCAAAGCCTGTATTGTCGTTAGTATACTTTTTTAAACGTACAGTCAAAGGTTCCACCTTCACACTACTAAAATTTTGCTTTAATAGATCACATCACCAATGGTGATATCATCCTTGAACAATTGAATGCAGTTGACCCATGGATTAAGTTCACTTTCAAAGTTGAAACAAATAACTTTAATTTTTTAGATCGCACCATTAATAGCAGTCCGAACAAACTTTCTTATAGTATCTATAGAAAGCTTATCCAAACCCTAATCACCATTCGTCAAGATTCTGTGCACCCAGACTCTAAAAAAAAGAGCGATTTTATAGTCTAATTCAACAGAGCTTTTAACGTCCCTTTATCTGACACGAATTGAAGGAAAGAACTCGATACCATCTACTTTATTGCGAGCAAAAACGGTTTTGGCAGACATTTCATAGATAGGATTGTCAGTAAAATTGTAAACAAATCCACCTCAACTCTGCTCAAAGTGACTAAAAAGAAAGCAGACAACGATTCCACCTTCACTTACACCAATAGAAATATTTATGAAATCACGAACATTCTTAAGAAACAATGTCAACATCGCTTATAAAACAATCAACAACCAAAACAAAGACAATAACACCAATAACAAATACCACACATCAGGCGTATACATATTAAATTGTAACCAATGTCCAGCGAGTTATGTTGGTCAAACTGGAAGGAACTTTTTTTATTAGATATAAAGAATACGTCAACGACTCCAGACACAACAAATATTCCGCCATGAGTACCCACTTAACAGAATCCAACCACCCTTTCACTTCCTTAGAGCAGGACTTAAGATTCTTTGCTTCAATAATAAGGGCAATTTACTTAACATTTTAGAAAACATTTTCATTAACATAGACCAGAAATGCAATCCTGCTCACAATTTAAATGAAATTTCAGAAACTGTGAATGTGCTTTTTGAGGCATTATTCAACAATTTCTCCACGAACAAGCCTCACAACAAACTTTTACACACTCATGCCCCTCCTACTGGATCGAAACATCCCCTACTCTCCCAGCAAACGGTCTCCACAGTTCACCTTCAGTCAGCCGTCAACTGCAACACACATATCGAGCCTAACCTCTCTTGGGCAGACAAGGACGTAAGTAGTCAGATGTACAATATAACTATTTATAATAGTTTATTTAAATCCGCCTTGATCAATACACTCATTAAATGAAAGAAACATTATTTATTAAACCATACATGTTTCGGGAAATCTCAACCATTCCCTTCATCAGTGGTTAAGTTTATTAACAGTAGTCAGATGTATCGCATATTAATTCAGTTCCACTTGTAATCATAAGATGTTTCAACCTTGCCCACTTTTAACGTTGCTAAAAGGCTCCGTTTTCGTTCTAGAAGTATTCAACCACGACACAATTTTTCTCCATATGTGCACTTACAGTCAAATATTCCGCCTGCCTCATAACCTAACCACGAATTATCAAAACATCATCAAGCCAACAAGAAGAGGTTGATCATCGAATACTAATGGAACTACCACGTATGTTAAACAATTTCATCATAATTTTAACATAACTAAAAAGCAATTGTACTCCAGCATTTTAAGAACATTCTTCAAATTTTATCATACATCAATTTTTTTTTTTTTTTGCTATTTGTTTAACGTTGCACCGACACAGAAAGTTCTTATGGTAGTGGTGGGGACGGAGTGGTGCGAAGCATTTGTGACGTCATCACCCGATTGTACCAAGTGAATGTAACGTGGCGGCACATTTCAATACGTTATTGGTATGGCAACGTAAATGCATTGCCCTTTTCTCACAACATAACTGTTATGGTGAATACAGCAATGTTGTTTTCTGCTGGAGAAGCCGACCCACTCATTTCATCATTGTGATGCCTCTTGCTATGTTCCCACAAATTTGATATGCCACCACCCGTCACGCAAATGCGGTCACAAAATTTGCATTTTGCGGATTTTTATCATCATTAATTTCAAAGAACTGCCATGCATCAGATGCTTTTTCTTGGCATTTATGGTACAAATGTCTGTAAAAATTTATTCAGTTCCTTAAATATTCTAAAACATGAATAGCATGTAAAATGGGAATAAATATCAAACTAATACCACAAATATTATCTAATATACTTTATCTACAAAACACAAGTGAAGGAAATATAGACGCAAATTAAGAAGCACAAACTGAATACAGGCGCATTAATCTTACACGGGGAGACCACGATGTTCGGATCACGGGGCATCTTCAAACAATGTACACATTTAGTAGTCCATTAGGACCAGATAATGTGCAAAGTAGTACGGTACTGTAAGTTGTACTACTACGGCATTTTTGAGAAAATCGCAAGAGAAGTTTTCGGGTCGAATATGTACCGGTGTGTTGCGACTGTGAGCACAAAACGGCGGTGGTTGAGTGGTTAGCGTTCAAGCTCTGTAATCGCTGGATCGAGTCTCGCTTGTCGCTTTTTTCCTTTAATATATATATTACAATTCAAAGGTAATATAACGAAAAAAAGGTGTATTTGCATGAACTTTTATTGCATTTCCAATGTTATTTGGCTTTTTTAATGTTTATCGTTACAAAAAATTTATTTCTTTCTTTCTTCTTAATCTGTTTACACTCCAGGGTCCGTTTTCCCTCGGACTCAGCGAGGGATCCCGCCTCTACCGCCTCCTGGAGCGCGAGACTTTGGGTCGCGGATACAACTGGGAAGGATGACCAGTACCTTGCCCAGGTGGCCTCACCTGCTATGCTGAACAGGGGCCTTGTGGAGGCATGGGAAGATTGGAAGGGATAGACAAGGAAGAGGGAAAGAGGCGGCCATGGCCTAACGGTGGGTAAGGGCCTACATCCCGGCATTTGCCCGGAGGAGAAATGGGAAACCACGGAAAACCACTTCGAGTATGGCTGAGGAAGGAAGCGAACCCCCTCTACTGAGTTGACCTCCCGAGGCTGAGTGGACCCCGTTCCAGCCCTCGTACCGCTTTTTAAATTTCGTGGCACAGCTTGGGCCTCCGGGGGTTGCAGCTAATCACACTAACCACTCCACCACAGAGGCGGACTACAAAAAAAAATCTTTCTTTTTTAATCTGCTTACCATCCAGGGTTGGTGTTTCCTTCGGACTCAGCGAGGGATCCCACCTCTACCGCCTCAAGTGCAGTGTCCTGGAGCGTGAAACACTGGGCCGGGGAATACAACGGGGAAGGATGACCAGTACCTCACCCAGGCGGCCTCACCTGCTATGCTGAACAGGGGCCTTGGTGGGGGAGGGGAAGATAGGAAGGGATAGACAAGGAAGAGGGAAGGAAACGGCCGTGGTCTTAAGTTAGGTGCCATCCCGGCATTTGCCTGGAGGAGAAGTGGGAAACCACGGAAAACCACTTTCAGGATGGCTGAAATGGGAATCGAACCCACCTCTACTCAGTTGACCTCCCGAGGCTGAGTGGATCCCGTTCCAACCTCGTACCACTTTTCAAATTTCGTGACAGAGCCGGGAATCAAACCCGGGCCTCCGGAGGGTGGCAACTAATCACACTAACCACTACATCACAGAGGCGGTCACAAAAGAAAAAAAAATTAGTTATAATTATCAACAAGTAAACGACCAAATGCACAAAGTTTTCCTGAAAATGTATGCCTGTCGTAATTTGCGCAATCTCTCCTACCTGACAATGAAATCGGGTAAGATACCCAGAACTCCTTTGCACCTGGATGCTCTGACCTGCAATATATATGAAAGAATATGATCAGTGTTGAAAAACAAAAACAGAAAAAACAGAACAAAAACAAAAAGGCGATGAGCGGGACTCGATCCAGCGATTACGGAACTTGAACACTAATAACTAGACCGCCGCCATCTCGCGCTCGCGACCGCAACGCACCGGTACATATTCGATGCGAAAATTATCTTGTATTTTCTCAAAAACGCCAAAGTAGTACGCCTTACTATTTGAATATTATCTTGTCCTAATGGACTACTAAAAGTGTACAAATCTGCGATCCGAACGTCGTGGTCTCTCCTTGTTAAACATATGTCGTGTGCTACACTGTGCCCTGGTCCTCTGCGAGTACTTGCAGTTGTAAGCAGAGGGGATCGGAGGTGCGCTCTACCGCTACAACCGGATTACTCATCGATATTACTCGCTCCGCTCCCAGCTCTATCTTATGGCGACGATGGGATAGGAAAGGTCTAGGAACTGCGAGGAAGCGGCCGTGGCCTTGATTACGGTACAGCCCTGGCATTTGCCTATTGTGTAAATGGGAAACCATGGAAAACCATCTTCAGGGCTGCTGACAGTGGGGCTCGAACCCACTATCTCCCGATTACTAGATACTGGCCGCACTTAAGCGACTGCAGCTATCGAGCTCAGTACATTTTAAATTGACGTATTTGGTAACCCAAATCGTATTTAATTTGTATTTATCTTTGTCTATTTTACTTATCTTACAAGTATTTCGGCTGATGTCCACCAAGAAGGATGAAACATGTCCTGACATTTGTTAATTGATAATTAAACAAACAAACAAAAAAAAACCTCTGACTGTACATTTAAAAAAGTAAATCCCATCTATGACATCAGATAGTCATTGCACACAACACCACTCTACTATGAACACTATGCAAGTTTCTCCTCTCACTCTTTACTGCTCCACTTTAAATTCACAGATTAAGATCCAGAAAGCTTTATCTGCTACTTGACCAAGCTTTTCCACGTTATTTCCAAAATCTTCCCATGAATTTGTTTTGGTTTCTGCAGTTATTTGATTTGCTCTATTTCTTTCATATACATAGATAGAATTCCCTGTCTACATCAATTCTTCTTTGGAGCCACATTTGAGGTGCCTTCTTTCTACAATGTAAAAAATACAATAGTAATTAAAGTTAATATTGAGTAGGCTCTTGGCAGCATAACCAATATCCACTTTTTCTACTGAAAGCAGATTGGCAGTATTTTGTAAATCTAAATGTATTAACTTTTGGGAAGTACTTGCTTCAGCTATCTTTTCAGACTTAACAAATCTCATCATTATGTTTTTCATAAGTTCTTCAAGCGATGTAAAAGGGTAAGGCACCATAGGTCTCTGACTTTGAAACCTTCTGAGGAAAGGTTCAACATCTGACAAAATAATTCAAAAAAAAACTTAACTTTGCCTTAAGTAGTGGATTCTTCACAGCATCTCTAAGGTAGTAAGGTTTTTTCTTTTTTCAGTGTTCTCTTTCACAAATTTGTCAATGTGATCATATATTTTAAGAGCTTGATCAACACAGCATCCATTTTCCAACCATCTTATTGCAGTGAATTTATAAGAAAATGTGGTGCTTGTTGTTATGCCAGTATATTTAGCACGCTGAGCAGGGTTGTCTTTAAAAAGATTGTACAGAGACCTAAAAAAAATGAAAAAGGTCCCAATCAATTTTGGAGATCCCAGTTTTCATGGCTCCATTCACTGTATGCAAACTGTGTATGCCTCTATCAAGAAGAGATTCGTGCTCGGGATTTAGCACTAGCAAATGACTGTCAAGTTTTTTTAAATAAAATTGAGGTTAACATTCAGCCCATCCATTGAGACTTGCAAAATATTTCCTAAAGGTAAGGAGAGTCCATGTATAGACCCATCTAATAAGTGATCTGCAATTACCCTGCCTAAAAATACACTATTCCAATACCTTATTGCAACTTTCTGAATATTTACATACCAAAACCTTACACACAAGTCCATTTGTCCTCTTTGGACAGATTTGTTTAACGATTCATCAATACAAACAACGTAGTCGGAGCACTGTTTAAGTCATTTTGCAAACTTTCTTTAAAATATGGGACTCATCAATTATTTATGACATAGGAAGCCTTAGTTTTGAGCAATTTTACTGTCTGGGAACATTGTTTTGAATGCTGCAGAGGTTTAATCATAAGAGTTGAGAGACATCTTTCCAGTGACAACCTGGAGAGCACATATGGCTTCAGCCGATGTAACAAGTCAGGATAACATATGAGCAGGCCGTACGTGTAAAATAGTATAGCAGAGCAAATCAAGAAAAGAAATTTCAGAGAATGGTCCAACGCAAACCACCAGAAATAGATTATAACAAGGTCATAGTAAATATGTCTGATAACATACTAAACTAGAACTCAATATCAGTGCTGAAGAAAAGTTTTAACTTCGCAGTGGTGCCGAGAAGAATCCCAGTAGAGAAGATTGTCTGTGGGGTAGAGTGTGCCATCAGAGATCTACCGTTAAACAAGGTGGAAGAAATTTGTCAAGATGTATCTTACGTGCTGAAAAAAAGCAAAGCCACCACGTCAAAACCTGACAAAAGGTGAACTTAAAGAAGCTAATGTGTTTCGCAAAGACGATAGTATAACTGTAATTCCGGCTGACAAGGGTAATGTTTCAGTCATCATGAATACAACTGATTACGAAACAAAATTGAACAACCTACTAGAAGATGAAACATATTAAAAAAGTAAGGAATCCCACTACGAAAATGAATACACAAGTCACTTGACGTGTGAAGAGCTCAACACTTCCAGAACACTTTACTAAATTCAGACCTAGTACCTCCAGTCATTTATGGCTTCCCAAAAATACACAAGAATGATGTGTCACTAAGACCAATCGTGACTGCCATTGGTTCTGTGACCAATGTATTAGCCACCTATATTTCATCACTGTTACAGCCAGAAACAGGGACGACAGAACATCATGTTAAAGATTCAAAACACTTCTTGCAGAACTTACGGGAGCTACAGGTGGACGAAGGTGACGTCCTGGTAAGCTTTGATGTTACGTCACTTTTTACTAATATACCAGTAGATGAAATGCTTGCTTACATCAGACAATACCTGTCTAAGGACTCGACCAATCTGGCAGCAGTTTGTTTAAAATCTACTTACTTCTACTACAAAGGGGATTATTATGAACAGACAAAAGGAGCAGCAATGGATTCACCTCAGTCACCAGTGGCGGCAAATATTTTTACGGAACACTTTGAGTCTGCTGCATTAACTACAGCACCACTGAAACCTAAGTGCTTCTATCGTTACATAGATGACACATTTTCGGTCTGGCCACATGGAAGGGAAACATTAAATGAATATTTGGAGCACCTAAATTCCATTAACAGTAAGATAAAGTTCACAATGGAAGTAGAAAATGAAGGTAAATTACCTTTTCTTGATGTGTTAGTATACAAGAAGAATGATAGTACACTAGGCCATGCAATGTACAAGAAACCTACAAATTCTGAAAGATACTTTCGTAAGTCCTCACACCACTACCCTTATCAAAAAGCAGCTCTCCTTCGAACGTTATTTACTAGGGTGAATAACGTTGTAGATGTTGATAACCGTTCAAGTGCATTAAGAGAACTGACAACATCCATGAAGAAAAATGGCTATACGTCAGGAGATGTAGCACGAGCTGTGACGATCAAGAAGCCGAACAGGGATAGTACAAACCAGCACTACAGTAAAAAGAAAAAAAGTATTCCTTCCTTACGTGGCAGGTATAACTGACAGAATAGTATGCATTCTTAGGTAGTACAATACCATTCCAGTTTTCAACACAGACCAGAAGCTCAAATCCCTGTTTCGACCAGTCAAAGAAAAACCACATCTTGAAACACCGGGCATGTATGAAGTTCTATGTAGTTGTGGTTGCTCATATGTTGGCATGACAAAATGGCTTGTTAGCACCAGGGTGAAAGAACATATCAGGTCAGTTAAGAATGTCACTCTTTAATCCTCCATGGAAAATGCTATAAGCCAGTCTGCCACAACAGATTTTCTACAGTACGGACAATGAAATCCTCGTTGACCAGACAAAGGTCATCGTGCCTGTAAAATACTTCTATGCTCGACTTGTAAGAAAAGCCATAGAGATAGAACTGCGCCCAAATAACATCAACAGAGAAGATGGCTTCAAGTTATCAAATACATGGAGACCTCTACTCTAGAAATACATGTGTAACACTACCATGGCACAGTGGGATACACTCAAGAAACTGTCGGCAGAGGACGGTGAATCAGTAACTTCCCTCCCAACCACCACAGCACAGTGTGACAATCCCCAAGTCCAGTTAGCGGGGAGGCCGTAGATAGTATGGTCGTGACTTCCATGTTCCTTCGAAGACTTTATTTGCTCACTGCCGGAGCCCTGATGAAGGGCAATGCGATTTGGCGGAAAGCCTGGCTTTGTTACATAAATATATATAAGTGGCTTTAATCCAGTTAGCATTTTTACTTCTTTATTTTAACATCATCTTCGTTCACACTGAAAATCTTTAAACTCCTCTGACTTGTTCCTGGCACTGATAATTTTGTTGTAGCTATGGATGATTCTTTGCAAAGAAAGAAATTGCTGGCTGGGAAGACTTAGCTTTCAAGTATTTTATATGAGTAGGTCCTTTAGCATAAGTGACTGCTTGTTTAACCATATTACTAAGTTTGAATGATTTAAAATGCACTTTACAATATGCTGAAGTTGCATCATTTACCAATATGTCCAACCAACCACTCAGTTTGGGAAACACTTTACTGTTTAGTGAAAGTTTATTAAATGTACACTGCTTGATGGCCATTGCCATGAGTTTCAAGCAAGCATCCTAGAACTGAAATAAAAAAGAATAACATAAAAATGGTTGAAAGAAATGACACAAGGGTACAACAAAACTTGTAGAATTGTTGTGCACTTCTTGTGAAAAATACCTGAAAAAGAAATGTTACAATAGCCTGGGTTACAGCGGAGTAGAGCATAAAAATATCCCCTCAAATCCATCATTAGGGATGATTTCCATGACTATCCAGATTTTTTGTCTATTTCCCTGACTTAAATTGTTTTCCCTGACTTTCTAGAATGTGGACACTATGTCTAAGCATGGACCTGAACTGCGAAGTGCTGTCATTGCGCTGTGTAACGGGAAGTGATGAGTCAACGGGACACAGATAAGCTGGGTGTGCCTGCTGGCCAACCAATGAGAGAAACTCAGTGTACAACTTAGTTTTTCAGTCTGCAAAAACACAAAATGTAACACTATAATACACCTGTACAAAAATGGACAATTACTCTTTTACAGATATATTATAGTGTTACATTTTGTATTTTTGACAGACTAAAAAACTACAAGTTGTCGTAACTTAGGACTTCCTTCTTAACAAATTACTGGGGAGGGGAAAGAAGACAAAGATATGCAATTCTGAACTTGGGGCTGTAAAATATAAATAATGAATCTGAGAAAACTCTACTTTGGGGAATGACTTGAGGTATCATTGTGAATGGTGTAAATACACTGAAAAAATTAAAACAAAAACAGTGCTTACCTTTAAATCCAAAATAGATCCTATATGTGAGTCAAACACCATATGTTCTGGTGTTTCTGATTTCCTGATATGTTTATGTTTCCTAGAAGTTTTAATCTTACAACTGCCTTCACTATTCTCCTGCATAGCTTCATAGGAACTAACTGAGTCTCTATCACAATCATCAGGACTACTACTAAACCATACACTGCTATCGCGTGGCGTCTTCATAGGCATCTGCTCTCCATCACTTACCACCGAAGAATCAGACACAAAAGTTGACACACTGTTTTCATCTAGCAGAGCATCATTAAAAATTGTCTTTTGATCTTGATGTCCTAATGATACATCTTGGCAGGCTATAGTCACTTTCGATGAGTTTTCCTCTCTCTCTGAAACACTTGACAGATTGTCCTCTTCTACATCACAGCCTAAACTCTGCAAGTTTTCCTGAGAGTCTGAATGTTCAGCAAGGTGACTGCTCATTTCTTCCAAAAGAGCTAACTGACTTTCTATTTCCTGAGTAGGATCTGAATGTGCAGGAGAACTAGCATTTTCAGATTTCAACATTTCAAATATTTTAGAAATTGGCAAATTACTTTTTGGAGATGAAATACCTCTTCTATTTGTCATAGGAAAATCCTTTTCTAATACTTCACATTTTGTAATATCAAGATTTTCATTTGTATCAGTAATATCTTTTTCAAGTTTTGTACTGTTTTCGTTGCTGTTTCTCTCAGAAATTGAGCATTTATTATCAGCCATATCAGATGTAGATGATGTCTCTTCAGAGATAGTTTGCAATACATTCACTCTCGAACCAGATAACTCAGCCAAATTTAATTTATTGTCAGCCTTATTAGATGTAGCCAATGACTCTTCAGAGATAGTTTGCAATACATTTACTCTTGAACCAGATAACTCAGTCAAATTTAATTTATTGTCAGCCTTATTAGATGTAGCAGACGTCTCTTCAGAGATAGTTTGCAATACATTCCCTCTCAAACCAGATAACTCAGCCAAATTTAATCGCTCAAGTAATACACAACATTTTCTGATATTTGGAAAAGAATGTGTAACAGGAGAATCATCTGAATTACTCCTCATCCTTTTTCTAGTAGGTCTACAACCCACTTTCAGTGAAGACCTAGAAGTACCCTGCAGTTCCTCTTTCCTGTCAATGCTGTTGTTTCTTTCTGAATGCAGTTCCTTCACCTGGTCTGTATCTTGATGAAGACGAGATTTTTTCAATGCAAACCCAGGTTTCAAGTCAGATGTATTAGAATCTGCTTCCATTTCTAATTTTATGGAGTTCTCTCTCTTCCTTTTCCTCCGATTAGGCTTTGTACTAATCTCATCAGATTCACAAGTGTCATCGCTTGAAAGTCTGTTAATTGGGATTTTGTCGGAATTAAGTGTATTGATTTGGGTCTCTATAACTTGGCTGTTGAAATGACTTTGAGTTGAATCATTTTGACCATTTTCTGAAAAGAGACATTCAGAATTGCTACTTTCAAAGCTTACACCCCGAGCAATTTTCCTTTGCCTGCCCCTTCCCTTTGCTGCTAGAACACACATATTATCAGTCAAGTCATTTTCACACTTCTCATCAGTCTTAGTGCTGTTCCCCATATGGGCGGAATTAAGTTTCTCATTCTTTTCAACATCTTTTTCTATTTCTTTCATTTTAACATCATTTAAAGAAAAATGACAAGATCTTGCTTCTTCATCTGGCTCTTGTTTTAACACTACAATTTTTTCTCCCCCAAGATGTTCAAGCCCTCCAGCTGAATTACATCTCCGGTTTCGTGACTGACGTTGGTTCCAACGCTCTTTATGGAAGTCAGGTTGATCGCCAGGTTCCATTTTCAGCTTATCAGAACAAATAGCTGATACATTACATTTTGAATCTTCTGTTTCTTCAGCAAGTGCTGAATGGTTATGTAATTTCTTCAACTGGCTATCAAGATTTAAACGAGATGAGCATTCCAAAGTCTTTGATCTTATACTACCTCTTCTCCTAGAGCTACGCCTTGCTATGGAAATAACAAGCGAGCTTTCTGAATGGCAAGATTCACTCTCACCATCCGACAGGGACACTGAGTCATTCTGTTCACTATGACACCTAGTTCTTCTATAGTTAACCTTTCTCGAGGAGGTATTTACTTCTAGTAAGCTTTCTGATCGACTCTCAACACCTGCTTGAGAACTGTGTCTGGAAGACAATGATTTCTTCAGTCCTGAATTTCTACTTGCTCTTCTGCTGGAAGGCGATGAACAATAATTTTGTTCTGATTCAGATTTCTCACTCAAACTTTTTGGTGAACCAGCAGCATTTATTGTGCCAACAACAGACATTCCACATGGATTCCCATTTATCAACTCAACTTTAGTCATGCTCACAGGCAAGTTCTCATATGTTTCCACAACCAGACCCTGGTTAGATTCAATACCGTTGCCATCTTGCCTCGTACGTTCGTTAATATCACAAGTGATAGAACTGGTATGAGATTGAATGGATTTCTCTCTCACTGTACCCTCAACTAAGGAAGAACAATTAAACTGCACTTCTGACACGGAATCATCATCTCTTCGTATTTCTGTAGAATTTGGTGTATGAACTTCAGCATCAGATTTTTCAACACTAACGGGTGAATTACAAGCAATTAAAGTACCAACTGAAGATTGATTCTGCGAATCTTCACAAGTGAAGTTCATTTCTGATGAAATTTCCATATCACTAGTATTGATCTCATCTCTAATATCTGAGCAATTATTAGGTCCTATCAACTGTGAACTACTATGTTCAATATCTGCAAAACTGAAAAACCTAGAACGTGAAGTAACTACTTGTAAACGGTCACTCAGCTGACTATGAAATTTCATTAATCTCTCCATTTCCTTGTGAATATCAAACATGCATGCAAGAATTGACTGGCAATTATTTGATTCTAAAATGTTATTTTCACTCTCAGTGGCAGTAACTCTTATATTATGGTGAGATTCAGTGCCAACTAAGTTATGAACATTTGGAAATCTGAACATGTCTGTTTCTCTTTTCCTACACTGTCTTCTTTGCCTGGGACTGCTGAGAACACCACTCCCTCTGCTAGTTCTACTGGTGTTACACTGGTATTTCCGAGATTTTACGGCAACCTGGTTGGTGTCCTCTAGTAAGGAAGCATCTGGCAATATCTCTTTCTTCAGGATATGAATCAACTGAGGTGGACACCGACTAGATCTCTCTAGTATCTCAAGTGCCCTTTGAACATCGCCATCAGGATCGGTTCCAAGTGTTTGTGTACAGACATCAATGGAAGATGGATGCTGATCTAGAATAAAAAATAATGAACATGAAACAGTAACAAATATAACACATTTGTAATTTATTATGTACAACACTGACTTTACCATAAAACTTGAGATCTTAATTATGTCAAACATTCATCATCTTATTTTAAGCCTTTTTTTAAAACTAAGATTTATATTACACCATTATTAATAGTATAATCCCCCCCCCCCCTTCTAGCAAACTAACGAATCTGCAAAATGTCAAAAAATTAGGAGAGCTGAAAAGTTGCGATTACTGACATGTCAAATCAATTTTTATATTTAATGGTTGGTTTGATGCTTTAGCCATACAGAACGAGCTGCAGATGTGAGACTTTGTCAGAGGGTAGAAATTATATAAATAATAAAATCTAGACCAAAACTGCAGAAGTACAGAATCCCTGGTTTGCCATAGTGGGGACGATATGTGATCTCATCCATATAAGAATAAGGATGAGCAGGTCAAAAAGATCGTTATAAGTGAATGAAGAGATCAAGAAGCTTTCTAGGTTTCAGCAGTAATGTGCTTATGTGATCAGCCCTGTGATATAAAGGAAGCATGTCTGCCTCTCATACAAAAGCCCTGGAATTAATTCCTCGATAATCCCAAGGATATTAATTCTGTTGACATTGATGCTTTCACGGCCCGTACTTATAGACAAGATACTGTATAGGCTTTTGGGCTTATGCCGAGACAAGAAAATAAGGTGAAATTCTTTACGTTTCGCAGAAAACTGTGCTCTGCGTCCTCAGAAAAAATCTCGACTGTCCATGAGAAAGGCTTCTTAAACAATGACTCTTTGAATTTAGACGTTATAATAGAAGTGGAAATGGTACATTCACTCACCACCAGATCACTCCCAGGACTTAGCACAACGCTAGCATTTGAAGTGAGAGCTGACCGAACCATCAAAACCAGTCTAAGCGGTTCATATAACGTGTGTACGTAACATCTGACACTGACACAAGCCTGGAATGAAACATCTGGCGACAAGGAACATACGAATTTGGGAAACACCGAGACGAAATAACAATAGTGAAAGGACAGGGAATCGAACTACCTATGTAAATTCTTGATGGCAGGTAACCAGGTCTTACTCACTTGATAGCTGTTGAAATTGTTAGGATTTCTACGTATATCCACAGCTTCTCATATAATCCTGGACCTGTAGTGTCTAGTGTGGGTAAGAGCTCGAGCATCTTGGAACATGACATCATGACCCGATGATAGAGCGTGCTCAGCTATTGCCGATTTATCTGGTATATCTGGTTGGTTGAGACGATTATTACGCTCATGTTCTTTGATACGGGTATCAATGGACCGGCATGTTTGGCCGATGTATACCTTACAGCAAGTACAGGTGCCAAACACATTAAAAAAAATGTAGTATATACTATATATATATTATATATTAATTCCGGTCTGAGGACTGGAACAGGGCTTACTTGTAATGAAAATAAATGCTGTTTTATCGTGCCTAACAACGAGATCATTGGATTCTGATGAAATGAATGTTAAAGTTCTTCCATGGATAGGTGAAGTATGGATGAGAATATAAAAAATTAAATTAACATAAAAAGTCAATAATTATTAAAATCCACATGCCACTACATCAGTATAAAAAAGTAAACAGGTGATTAACCATAGCAATACCAATTTGGGGTTAACTTTTCTATTCTCTAAATTTGAAATGTCTAAATGGTCATTAAAAGATTTGAAAATACTGTATTATTTATTGTCTGTTATGAATTCTTGCAACTTATTGTGTTTCTATTCTGAAAGTATTCCTAAAAAGAACCAAAAACCATCGAGCTCAACACAAAGTATCCTCCCCCTCCCACCGGGTAATATATTTATAGTTGTCACAATATATCACACTGTTGGCATTTTATGTTATGTGAGTTTTGTATTTATGAGTTTTCAATTCTGTGAGTGTTAAACTGAAGTGACTGTTGAAAAACATTAAAATATTTTTCAGTTTACTATTATTGTATACACTGTTGTTATCAATGCCGGCCCCGTGGTGTAGTGGTAGCGTGCCCGCCTCTCGCCCAGAGGTCCTGGGTTCGATTCCCGGCCAGGTCAGGGATATTTCTCTCGACCTGAGGGCTGGTTCGAGGTCCACTCAGGCTACGTGATTAGAATTGAGGAGCTATCTGATGGTGAGATGGCGGCCCCGGTCTCGAAAGCCCAGAATAACGGCCGAGAGGATGCGTCGTGCTGACCACACGACCCCTCGTAATCTGCAGGCCTTCGGGCTGAGCAGTGGTCGCTGGGTAGGCCAAGGCCCTTTCAAGGGCGTTAAGTGACATGGGGTTTTTTGTTGTTGTTATCAATGATAGCTCAAATCATCCATAATTAAATATATTTGCAGTGATCACTAAATATGCTTGGAAGTACATACTACATGAAAACTAGGTTAAAATGTATATAAAAGCAGAGGTATTCTTCAAATTAAAGACAAAAAATGTGGTAAGCTACACTACGAACAGTTGCGAGAGTCATTTATGTGAAACACTTATCATATATTGTCATTAGAAAAAATGAAAACAAGTTGAAATTTTCATATAATTTTATTTATTCATTTGCACAATTTTTAGCAACTGTCAACATTTTTCTGAACCATGGAGAATGATGTGTTAGGAGATGTACTATTTGATTAACATGTCTCAAGTTAAATAGCAAATAGAGAATATTTAAGATATACTTAAATATTATATTAGTACATGTTTCGTCCCCTGAGGGACATCATCAGCTATAATAAATTAACATTAATATATCAGAATACAAAATAGATATTATTAAAATTGGCAAGACTCATTAAATAAAACCAATTGATGTATGGTACCATATTCAAAACACAATCTTAGCAAATTTTGTTAAAATTGTAAATCATATGATCGATAAAAACAGTTGAATTGTCCATTAAACTCTTGATAATGTTCTTGGGTGTAACGGTTGTGATTTATAAATTCTTAAATGATCACGGTTGTGAACAGCACTCTTGATTTAACGTAATTCTTGATGAAAGATTGTTAGGTCTTTAATATGAATTTCTTGGATAGTATACACATTGGATGCTTCAGAATTTAAAGTCAACTTGGGGCCGTAGTGGTAAAGCTCATTTTAGTAATGAATATTTTGTCTGATATTAAAATAAAAAACTAAGTGTAGGTAACGAGAGATAGAAGGTGAAATGAATTAATATAATGTAATATAATTGTGTTACTCCTTATTATTGGCCTCGATGTGCAGAGGAGGATTAACTTCTACTGAGGTAAGTGTGTATCTGATTCAAAACAAGTACTGGTAGTTTCTACGCTGAGCGAGGAGTGTGGAGGGGAAGTGGGAAGGTGTGTCCTAGGGTGAACAACCTGAGTGTCATCGAGCGTGTGACGTGTTAGAGTCTGACGATTTTCCCTAAAACTCGCTTTTATAAGTTCTTCATATAAGGTGTTATACTTCTCAGAAAGCTCATTGATATTACTTGTTGGATTAATTTTTTTTTGTCGCACCGACACAGATAGGTCTTATGGCGACGATAGGATAGGGAAGGTCTAGGAGTTGCAAGGAAGCGGCCGTGGCCTTAATTAAGGTACAGCCCCAGCATTTGCCTGGTGTGAAAATGGAAAACCACAGAAAACCATCTACAGGGCTGCCAATAGTGGGATTCGAACCTACTATCTCCCAGATGCAAGCTCACAGGATTGTTACTTTGGTCCAGATAAATGTAAATTTCTTCATATATGTTCAATAGATGGCCTTTATTTACAGTTTTCAGGATTTTAAGAACATTGTCTATGTATACAGGTGATTGGAGTCTGCCATGTGTTGCTCATGGCCGAGTATCTGTTGTATTTTTTGGCTCTGGTATGTTCCTGATATCTTGTAATGAAGTTCCTTCCTGTTTGTCCAATATACGTACTTAAACAGCTAGCGAATTTCAGTTTGTAAACACCCGAATTTTGAAATTTTTTATTATTATTATTATTATTATTATTATTAACAACACAAACTCAAAATTATTTTATAATAATAAAAGAAAGAAATAATAAAAAAATAATTTCGAGTTTGTGTTGTTAGTCCTACAAGCGATTCTTAAATTACGCCTTTTGGCTTTACTGTTATTATATATAAATACAGCAAATTTCTTATTCTCTTCTTCTTTTAGTTCTTTTACTAATGTAGTCATAGGCTATGCCTTTGCTGGCAGGACCTTGTGTTTACAGTGCACTATGTCTTCTGGTATGGGCTAGAGCAATTTTGTTACTTTCATTGATCTGTCTCTGTGTCTTATCCTTGGCTTTGACAATAATGAAAGTGACCGAGGTATGAGCGATGCTAGTAATGCCATTCCTTCTGCAGCTAGTCCCTGCTATGAATGGTGTGAAAATGTTGCTCACAGGGTCGGTTGGTGCATGCATTTCAGTGGGCTTGGCAGACTGATATGTAATTGCAACTTCTGGCTCGGTGAGAAAAGCAACAGGAAACTACCTCGCTCCTCATTTCCCTAGTAATGCCTAGGCCATCTATGACAGCTGATGGCGGAGCTGTTGAGGATCCAACCAGCCTTAGGGCTGAAGACTGAACATACATACAGTCATAGGCTTATTTTTTACTTTATTTACAATTCTGTTTACAAATTCTTTATTATAATCATTCTTATATGCTATATAGTATAGTATACAGTATTAATTTCTTTTTCTAAATCCTGGGTTGAAAGTGGAATATTAAAGGCTCTGTGTATCATACTAAAGAAACTGGCTCTTTTAAGAGCTCCCGGGTGTATAGAATCATTTTTGATCCTGTTGATGGTCTGCATTGGTTTTCTAAAGCTATTAAATGAAAGGTTTTTGTCATTTCTAGTAATTTTCAAGTATAAATAATTTAAAGTGTTATTTACTTAAAGAGTCAAGTGTGAACTTGATGTATGGATCAAGAGAGTTGAGTTGGTTTAAAAAGGTTTGGCCATTAGTAATTATTTTGTCTAATATTACAAAGGTGTCATCTACAAATCTAGACCAATGGTACAAACCTTCAAGTTTATCGATAATTTTAGTTTTTTCCATTTGATGAATATAAATTTCGGCTAAGATGCCTGATGCTGGGGCGCCCATCGGAAGACCTCTTTGTTGGTAGATTTTGTTGTTAAACATAAAATAGTTACTGTTTAAGACAAAGTCTAGGACTATTAGAAATTCATTTTTTTCTTGAAGACTCAAGTGGCTAAATTGGATCAAATTCTCTTTAATAATGTTGGTAGTTTCATTTATTGGAATACTACGATACATATTTTTAATATCATACGAATGTATTGTGTGATTGGGATTTAATTCTAAATTTTTGGTAGCATTACAGAACTCGACAGAGTTCTTTATAGATTTATTGTTGTGAAATCTGAAATGTTTTCGAAGAAATTTATGTACATATTGTAAAATTTTATATGTTGGGCTAGTCCTGTAATTTATAATAGGTCTGATGGGTACCTCAGGTTTATGTATTTTTGGCATCGCTCTAGCAGTAGGAAGTCTTGGGTTCATATTAATCAGTTTTTTATTTATAAAAAAGAGTGTTAGGAAAAAATGTCAGACTCTAACACATCACATGCTCGATGACACTCAGGTCGTTCACCCTAGGACACAACCTCCCACTTACCCTCCACACTCCTCGCTCAGCATAGAAACTACCAGTATTTGTTTTGAATCAGATACACACTTACCTCAGTAGAAGAATTAGTAAGAATTAAATTTTAGGACTTCCCCTAAACTACCATTATTATTTAAGGATTAGATTGTAGCGACTTATTCCCCGACTTTGCATACCGATTTTCATTAAATTCTCTCTAGCCGTTTTCTAGTGATGCATGAACAGACAGACAGACAGACAGACAGACAGACAGACAGACAGACAGACAGACAGACAGACAGACATTACAGAAATTTAAAAAGTGCGTTTCCTTGTAACTGTGGACATGACCGATACAGAAATACCATTCTTTTCAAATTCTGAGCAATGTACAGACAAAACTCTTATTTTATATACATATAGATTAATTCATTTCATCTTCCATCTCTCGTTACTTACACTTCGTTTTTTATTTTAATTTCAGACAAAATAATATTCATTACTAAAATGAGCTTTACCATTACTTTGAATATTATTTTGACTTTAAATTCTGAAGCATCCAATTTATTATACTATTTAAGAAATGCACATCAAAGACCTAACAATCTTTCATCAAGAAATACGTTAAATTCACAACAGTGATCATTTAAGAATTTATTAAGCATAACTGTTATTCCCAAGAACATACCTGCCAACTTTTAGAAACCAAAAATAGGAAGATTTTTTATTCTTGGATTTCACCACATATATTCCACCACAGTCTACATGAAAAAAAGGCCAGGATAAAAGGCATACATATCTATAGTTACAATGTGAATTGACCATTAAATTTAAAATCTTAAAGTAAGAAAACATAAAAATGGTTACAGGGTAGTTCCCCTGAACGTCTTCAGCCACTCTATGTATGGCATGTGCAAGACATGTTACATGCACCATTTTTATGATACAGAAATTGAAGACTTTTATGACACTTTCATGACACCTGCAATCATGCGAATAATATTATTTGTGTCACACCGGCACACACAACAAAATGATACCGTATTTTCTCGCGTAATTAACGCACTTTTTTGACGAAAAATACGGGTGAAAACTTCGGATGCGTAAATTATTCAAGGAATTTAGATCTTTACAAATTATTTACAATTCATTTACATTTAAAGGATACATCAAATATAATATGAACACAATTGGTTTAATTCATTTGTGGTTATCGTCATTTGGCGTAAAATTCCGGCGTGAGATTTTTTCTGAAAAGTCAAATAGGGTACATCAGGTAAGTTAGACACGTCGGTTTGAAGTACCAACACTAGAAAATATTATTCTCATTACCATCTGACAATACGACCTGAATGACATACCGGCAAAAAAGAAAACTGTCCAACACGAGAAGGACCGGTCATCGAAGGAGGGACCCTGCTACATTACCCCAAACCGTTCGTACCCAATCTTGTACGAGTGACGTGTCTATCCGCCCTTTTTCTTGAATACGAACGTGGATCACTCGCGGAAATTTTGCTTTAGGCATTGTTCTTCGTTTTAGAACAATGTAAGGTGCAAGCTTTCTGCCATCAGCTGTTACAGCAAGCACTGCAGTACCGGTACATCGTTGTTTTTTTGCTTCCGGTAGCGCGTACGATAACACTATGTTCAAGGCATTCTTTCTGATTATATTAGACATGTTTGTGAAATTAATAACTGGTTCGATAGAAGGCAATTCGGTTTTAGGAAAGGTTATTCCACTGAAGCTCAACTTGTAGGATTCCAGCAAGATATAGCAGATATCTTGGATTCTGGAGGTCAAATGGACTGTATCGCGATTGACATGTCTAAAGCATTTGATAGGGTGGATCATGGGAGACTACTGGCAAAAATGAGTGCAATTGGACTAGACAAAAGAGTGACTGAATGGGTTGCTATATTTCTAGAAAATAGATCTCAGAGAGTTAGAGTAGGTGAAGCTTTGTCTGACCCTGTAATAGTTGAGAGGGGAGTTCCTCAGGGCAGTGTTATCGGACCTTTATGTTTTCTTATATATATAAATGATATGAGTAAAGGAGTGGAATCGGAGGTAAGGCTTTTTGCGGATGATGTTATTCTCTATAGAGTGATAAATAAGTTACAAGATTGTGAGCAACTGCAACGTGACCTCGAAAATATTGTGAGATGGACAGCAGGCAATGGTATGTTGATAAACGGGGCTAAAAGTCAGGTTGTGAGTTTTACAAATAGGAAAAGTCCTCTCAGTTTTAATTATTGCGTTGATGGGGTGAAAGTTCCTTTTGGGGATCATTGTAAGTATCTAGGTGTTAATATAAGGAAAGATCTTCACTGGGGTAATCACATAAATGGGATTGTAAATAAAGGGTACCGATCTCTGCACATGGTTATGAGGGTGTTTAGGGGTTGTAGTAAGGATGTAAAGGAGAGTGCATATAAGTCTCTGGTAAGACCCCAACTAGAGTATGGTTCCAGTGTATGGGACCCTCACCAGGATTACCTGATTCAAGAACTGGAAAAAATCCAAAGAAAAGCAGCTCGATTTGTTCTGGGTGATTTCCGACAAAAGAGTAGCGTTACAAAAATGTTGCAATGTTTGGGTTGGGAAGAATTGAGAGAAAGAAGAAGAGCTGCTCGACTAAGTGGTATGTTCCGAGCTTTCAGCGGAGAGATGGCGTGGAATGACATTAGTAGACGAATAGGTTTGAATGGCGTCTATAAAAGTAGGAAAGATCACAATATGAAGATAAAGTTGGAATTCAAGAGGACAAACTGGGGCAAATATTCATTTATAGGAAGGGGAGTTAGGGATTGGAATAACTTACCAAGGGAGATGTTCAATAAATTTCCAATTTCTTTGAAATCATTTCGGAAAAGGCTAGGAAAGCAACAGATAGGGAATCTGCCACCTGGGCGACTGCCCTAAATGCAGATCAGTATTGATTGATTGATGAGTCTATAGTATATCGCAGTACATATTCCATCATCACATTATCTTATCGATTGTTTGACTTTGTGGCATATGGGAACTAACTGGCGTCTGACCTGCGGGAGATCAACCATTTTCTTCGCTTTGTGATTGAGAGGCGTAAAGTGAAGGGCACTTCTGTTAACGCGGTAGCACACGTTTCATGTGGACACTGAATACTTGCTGCCCGCTGCCCTATTCCCGTATGTTACGGCGTAACTGATCACCGCGAGTTTGTATGATGCAGTATTACTCCATTACTGTGGACTGACAAACAATTTTGAGATCACAGAATGTCCCGTACCCGAAACACTCGTAAAACGAGTGCAGTGGGATTTCCTGACGGCTAATAACAGCACGTTGCCCTGTGTTTGGAATGCCCGCTTTCGCAATAGGAAGCCTGCTACTTGAGTAGTTGACATCTCTATTTCGAAACTCAACCGGAGCTGAGTGATGGATATTCGAAGTTGTGGGTGCGTCAAATACGTGACCATTTCTTTTTATCCACTTTGGACCCAAAAATATTGGGATGCGTAAATTATGCAAGGGCGTTAATTACGCGAGAAAATACGGTAGTTTCCTTTATCAGACGGTAAAATGAACGGAAATTTATAGGTATCTCTGAACACTTGGAGATAACGTTTGTAATATTTTTTGGCCATAACGAGAAAAGAAAATGCCAGAAACTGGCACTGACACAACCCCCTTAAAAACATTCAACTCATTAAAATTATGCACTTAAATACGCGAAACTATCACATACAAAAGAATTCAATATGTCCCATACATTATTAACATACGACTTTGACAGAGGGGGAAAGCATAGAAAAAACACGTGGCCTACAACTCCGACGAAACTACGCACAGAAACAATGTTAAGAGCGCGCGAACAACACAAAAAACCCTCATTCTTACGTGCCGATTAACTGAGTCGTTGGCGCGCGCTAGCCTCTTGCTTACAGGACGATTGCCGTCCCGAATCCCCAACTGTATCAAGCGCACACGCTGCTGTGGTGAGTGGGAAACGATACACGAAGGCGACGGACGAAACACTCACGAAATAAAGCATCAAATAAATACGCTTGAAAATGAAGTTTCGTAAATTACACAAGCACATAAGAATTTATCCTTTATCGTAGGGGAAGAGTACTGGCCATACTAGAGGTTATATTAGTAAAAAATCGGAAGTAAAAATAAATCGGAAAACGAGTTAAAAACCGGAAAGTTTCCGGGTAAATCGGAAGGGTTGGCAGGTATGCAAGAACATTATCAACAGTCTAATGGACAATTCAACTGTTTATCGATCATGACTTATAATTTTAACAAAATTTGCTAAGATTGTGTTTTAAATGTCATACCATACATCAATATTTTTTTAATATGTCTTGCCAATTTTAATAATATCTATTTTGTATTCTGATATATCAATGTTAATTTATTATAGCTGATGATGTCCCTCAGAAGACAAAACATATACATTATAAATTGTATTGAATAGACGGACCACTTGTTTATAATATTTAAGTTTAAGATAAATATTCTCTATTTGGTATATAGTCAATACGGGATTATTATTAGAAGAAATGAAGCTATTAAAGCTTGTTACTTGTAATGTCTCAAGTTTGCAACGTTCCTGAAGCTGTCTTGTATGCTCTGCAGATGTACTTCTGGTCTTATTCAACTGCTTACTAAGTGTAGTTTCCTCCTGCATAAGTAATCTATAGACTTTCCTCACTTATTAGTCATATATTTGGACATTTGTGTTAACTGTGTCAAAATTTGTCAATTTTCAGTCACAAAACCTTTGATATTAAAAAATAATAATTTAAATGTACAGTCATATTTTAATCTTTTCTGGTGTTTTCTGATATATCTTGTCCAGACAAATCAAATGATACGTCATTTGTCTCTGCGTTACATCTACACGGCAAGCTACACTCCACAGTAAGTGATGTTTGACTGTAGAAAACATACCTTGACCGGGCAGCCATTTTGTGATGACGTCATGCACATTACATCAGCTACCACAGTTATGTCAAGTGCACTCATCTTCCTACTTCTAAATAATATACAGGGTGGTCGGAAACAACCAAACCGAGTATATGAGCATTAATAATAATAATAATAATAATAATAATAATAATAATAATAATAATAATAATAATAATAATAATAACAATAATATTATATGAGCATTAGAGCGTTGGTAATACTGATAGGTATTTTGAAAAAGTTATGCCAATATCTCACGCCGTTGTCATTTTCAGATCGCTTTGCGGACGAATTCAAATAGGCCTTACGAGGCGGTGTTGCGAAATATGTACGTGGCTTGGTCGGGCTTGAGAGCCATGCCAAGAAATGAGCATCAAACACTAACACACCGTGGGTATCAGCCAATGCCACTGTAGTGTGCTTGCTATGGGGTGGGCTTATCAGCAGGGAGGTTCTTGTTCAAGTCCCTCTCCTGGAGATGTTTATTTCTTCTATTGGCGCACTAAAGCTGGTCATAAGCCACATGCTAATTTAGCAAGACTGCCTCGCAAAACCCATTTGAATTCACCCGCAAAGCAATCTGATTGGCTAACTTCAGCAGCAGATAAAATGACAATGGTGCGAGATATCTAATATTTTTTTTCCAATTATTTATCTGTATGACCAACACTAATGCTCATATATCCGGTTCACGTTGTTTCCGACCACCTTGTATAAACCATTCCCATATGTAATACTTTTTGAGCTATAATTACACTTTGCGTCTCCTAACAGCTTGTCATCCTATAGTACAAAGGATGAGGTGCTACGTAATTTTAGATTATGGCACAGATTGGCTAGGTCCATGCACTTATGAGAACAAGTTCGGCAGGGAGAGGGGAGACAAAGGCATGTTTCATCTGTTGTTGTTTCTCAAGAGGAGGGGGGTTGCTAACTGTGACTTAGAGATGTCATACTTGTTCTTTCCCCCCTTCCCCTCGTCCTCCAACACCCCCTCACCACAACTATCAAGTTTCCCATGAGAATTTACAAAGCTAATATGAGAACATATATTGTGCATATTTTTACCTTATTTACACCTAAGCTTATGAAAATATATATAGCTGATGATGACTGCAAAGCAGTCTAAACATGTACTATTAGCGATTTTATAAAATTGCCAAAGGTAAATACAAGTATTGATTAATTGGATAAATATTGCTTTGATTGTTAGATTTCAACTGTGGCCAAGTCACGTGACATAAATGTATTATGAGACCATAGGAAAGCTTAAATTAGGAGCACTATATCCATTAAAAATTAAAAAAAAGTTGAAATTTCTTCATTTTTCAGATAATCGAGAACAACCTGTCGAAAATTTACTGATCAGGTATTAAAATAATAATTGCTTTGCACCAGGCATTGGGTTAAATACTCAATACAATACTCAATGGTGCAGCATATACATGAGCAGCTGACCAAGTTATGTGATGTCAGCACCAGAGTTACATTTAAGTGGTTTCCTAGCCACGTGGGTGTGATTGGAAATAAACTTGTGGATAAGGCAGTAAAAGAGGCAGTCTCACTTCCCGATGCCCTGCAAAGTGCTATTATATGATACATGTTCTTGGATGATACTTGTACTAATATCTCTTGGGCAAGAGGAGTGGCTGTCCATACGTTTCTCCAATTAGCAGATAGTGGTAAAGGGGACAACAAAGAGCCCCTGTGGGTGGGGGCAGTAGAATACATCTGCAATATACCCTGCCTGTCCTAAAAGATGATCTAGGAGCTTCCATCCTGAAAGCATGGTAATCACAGGTTCCCTAGCTGAGTCTGGCATTGCCTCCAATTGTGTCAGGTTCCTCCTTTTATCTTTTCATTCTCAACTCTCTTGGTCAGCTCTTGTTCTTTTCCGACCCAAACTGAGTAAAGTTCGCGAGGCCTAGGGAGTCTTTTCATTTTCACACCCTTCATGGCTCTTCCCTACCTTTTACTGATAACTTCATTCTTCGAAGAATCGGGCCTCTTCCTTCTTCCCTTTCAATTAGTGTTCTTGGATGATGGTGTCCTGTTGTATTTCCTCTTAGAACAATAATCACCATCACCAAAGGTATGGAATAATTCATTGTGGAACTCTTGGAAGGAATCTGTGGTATTATGTTATCTACAAATCAATCACAGCAAGCTACATACTTTTGGTTTCTGAAGTGATAAGAGCCCTCTCTGCGAGTACTTGTGTTCGAAACCAAGAATCCAGCTGGTCGACAGTGAGCTAATTGAGAACTGGGTGAAGTGTGCTTGGCAACATCGCCTGGGAGCTTTATTACATTAAGAGCCTGATTGTGCAAAACAGTTATGGTGGGCACATTACAGACACCATAACGGAAGTGATAAGTAAAGGAAAAACTGATATGGCAATAATTCCAGGAGGGCTGATCTCTATGCTAGTCACTGGATGTTTGTGTGAACCGGCCTTTCAATGCTGCACTGAGACAGCTATACGAGTGGATGGCGTCTGCTGGCGATCATGTACGGACACCAACTGCACAGGATCGCATGTTCAATGACATGATGAGGAAATGTTTCAAGAAATTTGAATTTCAAATTCTATGGATGGCAGTGAGGACGACTATGTATGGGATGATGACAGTGATCAAAGTTCCGATTGTAGTTCTGATGATGTTGAATAGTAACTGATTTGTAAATTGAACTAGTTTTATTTCACATTCCGGTGTTTTTTTTACTTGTAAAGTGTTTTAAATTAGCAATTCTTGACACATTTGCAGAAATTTAAAAAATTGGTAAATAAACATGTGAATTATTTTTTTCCAAATTTTGGTTTTAGAAATTCAGGTGTGCGGGTCTTATTCGGTGGTGGATGGTATTCGAGATTATAAAGTACTTTTGATAATATCAATGTCACTCCATGCTGCTGACGTATAAAGCACCGTGGATGTAGTTGCAAGATTTTCACTTTCATTATCAGGGGAGTCAATTTCTTTCACCATAGTACAGTACACTGCAGTCTAATTCTGAAATCATAGTTTCACTGCCACTTTCATCATCTCCACAAATTTCATTTACCATACTTTTGAGCTGATCAGCTGGAATGTGTCGACACATGCCACATCACTGAACTGAAATATTTAACTGGTACTTTCCTTGTTCGAGGCTTCTAACAATGCATGGTCTAAGTCAGGCCTCTTGAGAATTATGACAAAGAATCATGAACGCGTGTCTCGCTGATGACCTTTTTATTTGCAAGGAAGGAAAGACGGCACCAGAGTACTGAAACACACCAATGCCAGAGTATGGCTGAACTAATGGTGGGTGTGTTTACAAGTCTGTGCCAGGCAGAGTTAACGATAGGCTATTAAAAACTAAGACAGTCAGAGCACAGTAGCAAGTGCTGTTTGTTGGACTGAGTATACTGCAGAGTCTCCAGAATAGCATAAAGCTCTGCCGCGTATGTGCTGCAAAGCTGCAAATACATTTGGCCATCCGCAACTACCAAACAGCCAAATTTCCCTTCAATCCTTGAGATATCTGTGAACAGACACCCTGATGCTAGGTATCAGCTGATAATGGATTTAAAGAGCCTCCGATAACTGGAGGGGTTCATAACTAAGTATTTTTTACATGTACATGTATCACTTTTAAACAGTAAGTTGCCTTAAGCAATTTAGTGTATCCACAAGGTGGAAAATAAAAAATACTTAGTTGTGAATCTGTGGTAGTGCGATACGGACCATGAAGCTGATTTTATGTAACTGGAGGGGTGTTACATGTAACAAGCTGTAACAGCTTTCATTTTAGATAAAAACCCGTAATGACTATAAAATCAAATAGCAAACATAACTTCATATATCGGTGACGGGCATCGAGAATTCTCGCAGTTTCTCGGCCGAGCATACGTGACGGGCTACGAGAATTCTCGTTTTACTGGACCTCGTGTTTCCTTGATCGCTGCTACAATCTGGTGGAAAAATTATAAGTTTTAAACAGTGTAGTCATGGAATAAATAGTATAAGGTAACTAATGCTCCATTATCTTTTCTTTAAACCTTCATAACAAAATAATATCGGAAATGTCAAGCTATTCCTTGGAGCTTAGGTCCAGCTGTCAATATGGCCCGGCGCAAGCAGTTGCTAACAGATACTGATATTTGCGATGAACTGTGTGCAGACCTGTTATCAGATATGCCTACGGTTATCAGATGCGACTTAGAGACAATGAATTAGATATTTCTAATTGTGTGAGTGATTCTGACAGTGCTTTTGGTCCTATGTCAAATCACTGACAACAATCTCGTGTGTTGGAATACAGCAGAGACTCAGATGCACACAAGTCAAGTATAGGTAGCACATGTAGTAGGTATAGATACAGTCAGCAGCTTCTCAAAAGATAATTCAGTTTGTAATTTAAAAGTTTGTGGTCGATATCTAGAATAGTTTTTGCGTTACATGAGTTTGACAGCAGCAGTGTAAATTTGTTCTTGCAGGCTTGAATTATCCGTCAACAGGGGGAGTAGCCTCCGTTTGGAGACGGTCACCAATGTGTTAAATATTATATTTAAGGGGTCCGCCTATTCAATACATATATAAGTTATTAAATCTAGTTCCATGCTTTAAATATCTCGGTGAGATTCTAGAACCAACAGGGTTAGAAAAGAAAGCACAGAAAGTTTGATTACAGAAACTCAAAAGAGCATATTGGAGAACCCGTGACATCTACAACAAGAAATGCATGTCCATACATACAAAAATCAAAACATTATAATACGGTGATTAAACCTGAAGTGCTGTATGCAAGTGAAATCTTGGTACTTAATAATAAAGGTGATCTGGAAAACATCTTGAAAGAGGAAAGGAAGATCTTGAGGAAAATTCTGGGCCCAGAGAAAAAGGAAGAAGGGCATAGACTCAAATCACACAAAACTACGGAAAGATTGTCCAATCGTGCCGCAGACGTCAGGAAATGAAGACAAATTCTATGGACACGTTCACAGACTATCGTCTTCAAGGCTAACCCACAAGATTTTGACTTATACTGAAAAACTGAAGAACGTACCATGGATACAAGATGTTAAAAATGATCTGGGAAAGGCCCAGATAGAAACATCAGAAATACTAGACAGAAACATTTACTGCCACAAGATAAATAGTTGGGTAGTAAAGCCATAGAATGAAGTCCCTAAAAGATCGGGGACTAAGTGGTCAGAAGAAAGGAAATAGGCACACAGTGAAAGAATGAAAGCAATATGGACTGTTAGAAAGGCAAATCATAAATGTAATGCGTGATCCAACAGGGTCCGGGCAATAGAAATGGTGAAAGGCAGATAGACCACGTAGCGATCCGAGACAAAAACCATGCAGAGATCATGAACACCAAAGTCAGGAAAAACAGCAGGATGGAGTCTGACCACTATCTTACTGAAATCAAATGTAGATGGATACCAAACAGAACTAGGAGAAACACGAACACAAACTCACACCAGATCGACAGAGAACTGCTGAACAAAAACCAAGATCAGTACATGAAGAACCTGACAGTGGAGAGTAAATGGGAAAACTTAAAGGATAAGGTTAGAGAAGAATCCAAACGATTGGCCACTAATAACAAGAGAAGGAAGCATGAGTGGTGGACAGAAGAATGTGAAGAGGCGGTAGAGTACAGGAGGAAGATGTGGGTAAGGTGGCAGACTACCAAGAAGGAAGAGGACGTGTCAACTTTCGAGATAGCGAGAAAGATGGCTGCCAAGACGATCAGGAATGCCAGAAGGAAAAGGTGGAATGAGAGGCTGGAAGAAGCTGATCATGCGTTTAAGAAAAACAAATCATGATCCTTCTTTAAGGAGATGAAGAGCAGGATAAAGGGTTATGAGACGAGAGAACCTTTTGTGAAAGGACAAGATGGCGAGTTGAAAATAGGAGAAAAATATGTATGCGAGGAAATGGCAAGATATTTCAAAGATCTACTGAACACAGAAGCACCCACAGGAAGCATTACTCTACAGTATAGCAGAGACATCAACCAAGGACGAGCACCCACCAAAACAGAAGTTGTGAAGGCAATCAAGGATCTCAAGAACAACAAAGCGGCAGGTAATGATGGTATATGCGCCGAGGAGATCAAAAAGGGTGGTCCTGCAATGGAAGAAAGCATGTACAGAATAATAATGGACATCTGGATAAATAAGAAGATACCTAGCGATTGGAAAGAAGCCATAATTATACCAGTACATAAGAAAGGAGACAAAAGAATACTGGATAACTACAGAGGTATCTCACTGCTACAATATTGGGTACAAGATACTCTCGAGATTATTGCTGAACAGAGTGGAAGCACAGCTTGAATTGACCATAGGAGAATACCAGGGTGGTTTCCGGAAAGGGAGAAACTGCATAGAACAGATCTTTGGACTAAAGAGAATCATAGAACACAGACACAGGAAAGGAAAAGACACAATAGTTACATTTGTAGACTTCGCAAAAGCCTTCGATTCAATAGACAGGAACACACTACTGAAAATCCTACGCGACAGAGGATTGGATTCTACGACACATGGATTGGTGGGGGAAACATTGAAGGATACAACTGCTAGAGTAAGATACCGGAGTATGTTGTCAGACAGCTTTGAAATTAAGACAGGAGTCCGACAAGGGGATGGGCTTACATAAAATCAGCTTCATGGTCCGTATCGCACTTCAATAGATACACAATGAAGTATTTATTTATTTTCCACCTAGTCGATACAATGATTGCCTAAGGCAATTTTTATTGGTCAAAAGTGGTACATGTTTCGTATATTATCAACATCTTCAGCCACATAACACAGTTTAGATGAAAAATATAAAATTGACAAAGTAATGCTAAACTGTGTTATGTGGCTGAAGATGTTGATAATATACGAAACATGTACCACTTTTGACCAATAAAAATTGCCTTAGGCAATCATTGTATCGACTAGGTGGAAAATAAATAAATACTTCATTGTGTATCAAGGGGATGGGCTGTCGCCAATATTATTTAACCTAGTTTTGGATGAAGTGGTGAAGCAGTGGAGACAGTTGAATAGAACCATGGGAATTGAAGGTATACATATTGGATATAAGATCAAAAACAATGTCATAGTGGATTGCCTTGCCTTCGCAGATGATATGGTGTTGTTACATGAGAAGGAAGAAGAAGCAAAGTTGGCACTAGCAAATCTAGCAGAAACTGCAGCAAAGGTTGGTCTGAAAATAGCCTACAACAAGACGAAGGTACTGAATACGAAGACCGATTGGAATGTAAAAGGCCAAGTGGTAGAGAGAGTCGACAGCTTCCGGTACCTAGGTGAGAACATCACGGGTAAAGTACAAAGCAACAAAAGTACCACAGACAGAGCTCAACTGCTGCTGAAACTACGATATGCAGCCATGGCTACAAATGGAAAGAAGAACCTCTCGAGGAACGCCAAACTGCGACACTACATGATAACCATCAGGAATGCTGCATTATATGCAACTGAAACGCTGACGCAAGAGAGCTTGCATACAATTGGAGAAGGAGGAAAGAAGAATCTTGAGACATATATGAGGCACCAAAAAGCAAGGTGAAATTTGGGTACACAGATCAAGGCAGGAACTATATGCGAGTATAGAACCAATCTGGAGTGTGATAAGAAAAAGAAGGTTAGGATTTGTTGGACATCTCATGAGGATGGATGACAGTAGGCTGACGAAGAAGATATGGAATGCAACCTGCTTAACTGGAAATAAGTGGATGAAGGAAGTCAGAGAAGATTGGGAGACTACTGGCGTAAAGGAAAAATATCCACTGATGACAGTACAGGATAGGTCCAAATACAAAAGGCTTGTGGAAGGTCACAGATGGACAGACACCAGGATCCAGATTCAGATCACGGAAGCCGAGAGAAAGAGGAGGAGTGAGAGAATGAAGAGGTATTGGGAAGAAAGAAGACATACCGAACAAGTCACTCGTGATCCTCAGGGGTCGTAACAAACATAATAATAATAATAATAATAATAATAATAATAATAATAATAATAATAAATCTAGTAGATGTTTATTCCCCTAAGGGACATCATAAGCTAGAATAAATAACACAATATATCAAATAAAAAATTAAATTACTAGATTGGTAAGACAAATTGAAAACACTTTTATACACAAGAACATCTAAATTAAATTATTTTTTCAAGTGGGGCCCGGTCTGAGTGGCTCAAATGGAAGAGTGCTGACCTTCGGAACCTAAGTTTGGGCTTGATCCTGGCTCAGTCTGGTGAAACCGAATCTACTCAAATACACCAGCACCATATTGGTAATTTACAGCCACGTAAAATAACTCCCATCGGACAAAACTCCAATATCACAGCATCTTCAAAAACAGTAAAACTTGTTAACTGGACATTAAAACATTATTATTATTATTATTATTATTATTATTATTATTATTATTATTATTATTATTATTTATGTGGAATCCAGAATCTGCATCATAGGCACAAGACCTTTTCACTTACAAAATCCCACATGCATTGGCTGGCTTAGTGGGAAGCCAATGACAATGCTACTTGTTTCAGGATTTCGCATGTTGCAAAGACTTGATGAAATGAAATGGCGTATGGCTTTTAGTGCCAGGAGTGTCCAAGGACATGTTTGACTCGCCAGGTGCAGGTCTTTTGATTTGACTCCCATAGGCGACCTGCACGTTGTGATGAGGATGAAATGATGATGAAGACAACACATACACCCAGCCCCCGTGCCAGTGAATTTAACCAATTATGGTTAAAATTCCAATTTTCTTCAGATGTGGGAAACACTGGATCAAGAATTTGTATGAAGATACCCGAAGTAAAGTCAAAACATCTGAAGGAATGACTGAATGGTATAAAATCTGGGTTAAGACAGGGTGGTGTTTTAGTCTCCTCTTCTTTTCATCACTGTGATGAATGAGATTCAGAGAAAGTTCACCAAAACATTGGAGCAGGGGCGTATTCTCCTTGATTGCAAGGCATTCATTGCATGCGTTATGATAACACAAAGAACTGTCTGATTTACGATTTTAGGTTGTTTCAGATCAAATATTAACGATTTCATCTCTCAGAAGTTCAAAAGGTCCGCGCAACTGTACTAGTTCCGTTGCTTGATTACGTGTGGTGCTGGTGTAGTCTCGCCGTCTACTCCACTCTCGGAAGAAAGAGACAGCAAATGGAGGAGTTAACGACGTAAGGCATTCAATCTTAAAATTGCATTCAGTGGCAGACGTAGTTCTGAAACCCTCCGAACGATGTCGCTGCAATTGAAGCTTGGTCAGAATTTGTCACCCCATACCCGTGCTACCCTCTGCCATCTGTTAGCAACTTGGAGAAAGTCAACATGTTTACAGTGAACGGGACACACAGATTACCCCCTAGCGAGAACCCAACGTGACGAAACTGACCAATGCCACTGGGGTGACTTACCTCCAGTGCTTGAGTTGTGGCTAACTAGTGAGTTAATTCATTGTGTGTTTTGCTGATTAGTGAGTTTATTCTCTGTGTGCTGTTCCTGTGCTATTCGTCGTTTTCGGTGTTTTATTATATTTTGCGCAATGTGGTATTAACGATGGATGAGTCTAAAACGGATACAATTGTAAATCAGTTTGAAAAGCCATTTACTGGCCATTCGTTTGATGAAAAGATGCAAATAGTTAAAGCCGCGAGACCTCTACCTTCCCTCGTAAATTTCTTCTCCTTCTTCTTCTTAATCTGCTTACCCTCCAGGGTTGGCTTTTCCCTCGGACTCAGCGAGGGATCCCTCCTCTACCGCCTCAAGGGCAGTGTCCTGGAGCTTCAGACTCTGGGTCGGGGGATACAACTGGGGAGGATGACCAGTACCTCGCCCAGGCTGCCTCACCTGCTATGCTGAACAGGGGCCTTGCGGGGGATGGGAAGATTGGAAGGGATAGACAAGGAAGAGGGAAGGAAGCGGCCGTGGCCTGAAGTTAGGTACCATCCCGGCATTTGCCTGGAGGAGAAGTGGGAAACCACGGAAAACCAATTCGAGGATGGCTGAGGTGGGAATCGAACCCACCTCTACTCAGTTGACCTCCCGAGGCTGAGTGGACCCCGTTCCAGCCCTCGTACCACTTTTCAAATTTCGTGGCAGAGCCGGGAAGCGAACCTGGGCCTCCGGGGGTGGCAGCTAATTACATTAACTACTACACCACAGAGGCGGACCCTCGTAAATTTAAAAAGAGAAAACAAGAATTGAGTACGCACGTTCAATCCAGAAACTTACAGTAAAACTGTTTGGCTCGAGTTCACCTACATGTAATTAGGGTGAGTAGAATTGAAATTTACTTAATACATTGTGTTAACTGCATGGTTAGTAGTTGCATGCCTCAGTGGAGATTCCAGGATACGCCACTGCATTGGAGGTAAGAAAATGAAAGTTATCTTGTTTGTGGACGATATATGCTTGTGGGGAGATTCTAAAGAAGACCTTCAAGGACAAATAAACTCCTGGACAGAAGCTGCTAAAGAATATGGACTCATCTTCAGCCAAGAGAAAAGTGAGGTTATGGTCATGAAGAGATACGGACAACCAATGGGACACATAAAATGGAAGGGAAACAGCTACAGATGAACCATCAATTCAAATATCTTGGAAGTGTTATATCTGATACTGGTTCTATAGACAAGGAAATTTCCCACAGTATTTGGGCAGGTAGCAACTTTTACAAAATATTTAAAGACATAATATGGAACAAGAAAATACCAACAAAATGTAAGAGTCATACATGAAACCTATTACATACTAATCGTGACCTATGGATGCAAAACCTGGACCATGAGAAATAAAGATGTTAGTAGAATCCAGGCAGCAGAAATGAGATTTGTCCGTAGCATGATCGGCAAAACACGGAGGGACAGAGTCCGTAATGAGGAAATCCGCAAGCAGGCTCAAGTTGTAAGACTGCAGGACAGAATAAGAGCGCAGCAACTGAGATGGTATGGACATATGAGACGCATGGGAGATAACAGATTGCCAAAAAAAAGTATGATCTAAAACTTGATGACAAAAGGCCAAGAGGGCGACCAAGACTCAGGTACAAGGACATGGTGAAGATTGACATTCAACAGCGAGGACATACTTTGTAAAGCATCGAAGGAGAGAAGTTCAGAGACCGCAACTGGTGGAGAAGCCTCGTTCGCCGACCCATCGCTTAAGATGGAACGACGCGGGATATGTATGTATGTATAGTTAAAATTCCCGACCCTGCCAGGAATTGAACATGAGACTCCTGTGACCAGAGGCCAGCACGCTAACCATTCAGCCATAGAGATGGACATACTGTAGACTTGATGATGTACTCTGTTGGAAGACGCCGATGGAGGATAACTTTCAAAGTGCGAATGCTGCTGTATATCAACAATCGCGTGGTCATTGGCGGACTCTGAACCTGTGTCTACCAACAGCAAGTATGGCAATTCAACTGCCCGAGATTGTTGCAAACTTCAAGTAAATGTAAATGATTAGAGTTGCAATCCTCTGTGACAAGTACCATGGCCACCCGAGTGCATTAGTGTTGTTTGTTTTTAGTGTTGTTACCAGGCCTGCTAGGGTATATAAAGGGTGTGAACAGCATCAGATGTTGGGTGATCACTGTGAATAACATGGAGATGCCGCGTATTCGTGAGAGACAGCGTTATCTGTAACTGACAGAGTTTGAAAGGGACCTTTGTAGGTCTCCATTTGGCCAGCTGGTCAAATCTTGCAATATCCAAATTTGTGGGGCATTTGGTTTTGGCAGTGGCCCGATGTTGGACTGCATGGGAACGTGAGGGCAGGCATACTTGTCATCAAGGTTCCGGTTGACCACGTCTGACCACCACAAGGGAGGTTCGCTGAATTGTTCACCAAGCACATCGCAACCCCTTCACATCCGAGAACAAATAATGGACTCTCTGCAACATTCTGTGTCATCCACACCATTGGTCGAAGACCAGCAGCAGTCAGACTAGGTTTTCCGTCCCATGTAAGAGTGCCATTGACACCACAACACAAATGGCTGCATTTGGAGTGGTGCCGTGATTGACAAGCATAGGCTCCTGGTGAATGGCATTGCATTGTGTTCAGCAATACTGAACTACCGCGGATGACCATCATCCGCGAGTATGGCGGTGATCATTCCAATCATTCTTCCATTCATTTGTAGTGCATCCAAGGGCTATTCATGGATAAAGGTGTTGCAGTGTTTAACTGTCTAACTGCGCGTTTGTGCAGGCATGCTGGGGAGAAATTTAATGTACTTTTTATGTCAATAGAGTATACTTAGATACTCTAGTAGCCGTGTAAGACAAAACAATCTGTGCTATGAAAGGTTTTGAAGGGAAATTTTCTTTCACTCTTTAGAATAAAAGTAGAAAACAAAAGGTACGTGCTTTCGTTTCGCACATCCGCAGTAAGTATTGCAGGATTCAGAAACTATGGCAAGCACTGGCCTTTTAAGCGGGAAGTATGTCAATTTTTACTGTGGACTTTTTTTTTTTTTAATTTTACAATTCTCTTTACATCACACCATAGTAGCATTTGCCTGGTGTGGAAAATGGGAAACCACGGAAAACCATCTTCAGAACCGCCAACAGTGGGTTTCGGACCCACTATCTCCCAAATGCAAGTTGGCAATTACCTGCCCCAAACTGCACAGTCATTTGCTCGGTACAGTTTTATTCAGCCAGCTGGACATTTCAACTATATTTTCTAAGTAATTGGGGTGGCAGTATAATTATAGTTCAAATTTAGGAACATATTTTGTAAACTTAATCACATATTTTCCACTTTTTAAACACAAATACTTCTGAAAAGTTAACCCTCTCATTAATGAATTAATTTTGTTATTGGCTTTACGTCGCACCGACACAGATATGTCTTATGGTGACGATAGGACAGGAAAGGGCTAGGACTGGGAAGGAAGCGGCCGTGGCCTTAAACAGCCCCAGTATTTGCCTGGTGTGAAAATGGGAAACCACGGAAAACCATCTTCACGGCTGCCGACAGTGGGGTTCGAACCTACTCTCCTGAATACTGGATACTGGCCTGGCTGCACTTAAACGACTGCAGCTATCGAGCTCGGTGAATTAATTTTCATTTGCGTTTTTGTACATGATATGGTTTACCTTAATGGAATATATGAATAATTTACAGTGAATACTATTCTAAGCTTTTAACATTCAAAGGTCGATCATTACTGCCTACTGGCCATTGGTATGTATTGCAAAGCGCAAATATACTTGCACTGACCATAGGTCTCTAATACCTTTGAGGTTGATGACAGAGGTTCTCCTATGGTAACCCTATGGAGAGTGCTTACGGAAAATAAATGGAGGTTGGTATGCGTGGATGTTGACGGGGTGGAAGGAGTACCTTTCTTTGGATGTAAGGCTGTTTTGCAGTCTGTTATGTAAAAAATAAAAAACGAGGCATCACTGATACGTGTGTTAGATTGACTGTGAAATTGAATAGGCGATACAGAAAAAGTACTACCGAGATTAAAAATAATAAACAATGTGTAACAATGTACGAGAGCTCCGATGACTTCATACGAGATCCTCATTCACGAGAGATAACTGTCATACTGGGGAAAAGGTGCTGTGCTCAGCCTGAAGAATGTTATAGGAGGGCATGGCATCTAACAGTGAGATCAGACCTCATACAGGCTGTATGAGTAACAGCCGACTACAGGATGGGTTAAGACACGAGACCTAGTCCATTTGATAGTGGCCAGATTGTCATTGCCAGATGTATGGGCCATTTTATCTCTGAAGTTGTTCAGGCTTTCCAAGGGCCACCATATCAAGACAGTACTGTGCATGTGTGGATTCGGGCAAAACCACCGCTCCAGAATCAACTGTTGTGGTTGATGATAGGGGTCACTGGTGGCTAGCTCGGATGGTAAGAGTGGATAGACAAAACCACAGTGAGCAGATCACTCATCAGTTCAATGCTGGACAACAGCAAAGTGTGAGCAGCCATATCATCCAGAACCATCTCCTTGCCATGGGCTACAGAAAAAAGTGCACCATCTCAGCTCAAAACCCATCACAAGGCATGATGATTGAGATGGGCAGCAAAGGAAAACCTCTACTGGACATAAGAAGCATGGAAAAAGGTTACCTGGACAGATGAGTCAAGGTAACCAACTGGTACACGCCAATCCAGTCCATCGCTCCCAAATTGTGGCTGATTGGTTCAATGAGCACTTTACGGATATCCCAAGGATGATATAGATGTTGATTCCCATAGGGAATCTGAAATATTTGTCCTGAATGAGTAAATTTATAATACCAATATAAATGGCCCGTTATTGGCCTCCATGGTATGCACTAGCCAGCGTATTGGTAGGTGTGCTAGGTACCAACTGATGAGCCCACCCTAGCACACGAGGGCGAAACGCTGGCAACCAAGAATGAGTTTGCTGGAAAATTTATAATGTCCAATAACGGACCATTTATATTGGTATTATAAATTTACTCATTCAGGACAAATATTTCAGATTCCCTATGGGAATCAACATCTATATCATCTGATGGCCAAGCAGGCATCAATTTTTTATAATGAGACAAAGTCTCTTAGTGCAATGGCACTGCCGGTGGCTTCAGTAGCCTACGCAGTGGCCTCCACGGTATGCACTAGCCAGCGTATTGGTAGGTGTGCTAGGTACCAACTGATGAGCCCACCCTAGCACACGAGGGCGAAACGCTGGCAACCAAGAATGAGTTAGCTGGAAAATTTATAATGTCCAATAACGGACCATTTATATTGGTATTATAAATTTACTCATTCAGGACAAATATTTCAGATTCCCTATGGGAATCAACATCTGTATCATCTGATGGCCAAGCAGGCATCAATTTTTGATAATGAGACAAAGTCTCTTAGTGCATTGGCACTGCTGGTGGCTTCAGTAGCCTGCGCAGTGGCCTCCACGGTATGCACTAGCCAGCGTATTGGTAGGTGTGCTAGGTACCAACTGATGAGCCCACCCTAGCACACGAGGGTGAAACGCTGGCAACCAAGAATGAGTTAGCTGGAAAATTTATAATGTCCAATAACGGACCATTTATATTGGTATTATCCCAAGGAGCCCCGATCTCAATCCCATTGAGCACACCTGGATGCAGTCTAGATGGATGTGTGTCCTGGAGCCTACTCCAAACCATCTTTGTGGATTATGGGAGGCTGTGCAGTGATCATGGATCAGTATGGCTCCCCAAAGCTTCCAGTGTCTTACGGAAACCATGCCATGCCATCAAGGCGAAACTGGGTGCTAAAGGCTACTAGCCATGTATCTCCAGTTCAACTGCTCATGAGTGTATTCTGTCCAGGATTATAATTACGTTATATGTAGAATTCATGTCTGTCTGGTGCATGTATTTGAATTAAGTTTGGACTATGACAGTGGAGAAAGCAACTTGTGGTCTAAACGTTAGGAACAATCATGGCACTCAGAGATGTGGGAAAGCAAAGAAATCAATTTTAGGTTGACTAAGAGCAGGATTTTAAACTACTACACCAGACATGCCAACCTTCAAAAGTAAAAATTCCAGAGAAATTTAGCAGCAAATCGCGACTTATTACGACACACCACTGATGGCAGAACATGTACTAATTATTCTTCTTGTTTCGTATAGGCCAGCTAAGGACCACGACATTCAACTACTGCATTTTGGAATGGGCTTTGATGTTTGCCCAGTAGTTGCGCATCCTCAGGCTGTGTTGCTCCTTCCTTTCCTTTGTCCAAAGGGCGCCAGTCTTCTTTGTTGGTAGTCTGACCTGGAACTTCTTATGTACTAATTCATTATAATTCAATACATTTACAACTCTATTTGGCCTTCATATTGCGCCGTTCCTGCGTCCAGGGATGGACACAAGAGATCCTGACTAGCTCTGAATTCAATTAGTTCGATGACTAAGTTTTACGGGTGTGAGTTCCGTAAGAGAAAAACGTCCAGGTCGGTTAATGGTAGATTCTAACTAACGTTGAAAGACGTCTCTTACCCGTTACAAGTTAGATACCATACTCTTATTAGCTCTTAGAGAAGTTGTCGTCAACTGAAACTACTATAGTCTTACAACTAATTCTTATTCTAAGAACACATAGAAAGAACGTTGAGGTTTCACTATCTCATATTTATTTAAATATTAAGTCAGACATTTAAGAAAAATTATCTCAAATTCAACCAATGAATACTTCTTGAGGTGAGTAATTCGTTATCATCCCTACGGCTTGTATTCATTATCAACATTTCATGAAATCACATCTTCCACATTCACCGCAAATAAATGCATTCATGGATTCTATCATTTCCTTTCATAAGTCCATTAATCTCTCAAAATCATAGAATATTAAAGGAAGTATTGTGTAACATTTGGGAACTATCAAGAAACAGATGTTTTCATTCGTAGACAACTCACTTACGAAGTTGGGCGATCATAAATTAAATTAATATGAATGAAATTAATTATATTTACATGTGCCATACTGGCAAGAAAATAAACATGAAAATCAAGAATACTAAGAGTATTGGATGCATCCTTTAAGAAGAAAAATAAAAATTGTATCAATTACTATTTACAATATCCCTGACTATACTCTCTTGAGAAATAAAGAAACGCTTATTGAATCATCAGATTGGTGTTTAGATAAGAAATGGAGTTCAAGTTGGCTGAAATGTCAGCTATTCTTTGAGTAAGTATGAAATTCTACTCGTTACTACCTATTCCTTACTCTTTAAACTGACACATTATTCAATTTATAATAACTGTCTGTCTCAATGCAGGTTTAAAATTCTCAATCAAAACTATCACCAAATTCTCTTGACTTGGAAATGACAAGTACTCTCTTGTATGTTTCACAGTTTAAATATTCACATTCGCATATTTAATTGCCACTAAGTTACTCATATTTCCTTGTGTCTCACACCATAAGCTAAGCTACGTCCAGTGTAAGTCGTAATCACCCTTCAAGAAACGTTCTCGTAAGATTTAACTTATAAACATAAGGTAATATGACCTTAATTGTAGTGATAAGTATTAGACTACGTGCGTATTTGGTTGCAAGAAACGTCATCAAACATATCTTATGAAGTTGTCATCACACATACTACTAACGGAAAATCTACTTGGTCAGAAGACACTATCTCCGACTAAAATAATTCTTTTTTGAATATCTATGTCACCAGTGATTAGTCTAGTAGGTTGAATATTGTCCATAATAATGTTATACACAGTGAAAGGTTTTCAAATCATCCGCAATAAATCAGTGAAGGCTTAAATCTCATCATAACTACATATATGACTCTCTAGACAATCCTAACATAGATAAAACATTGCTCTACCAGTCTCGAGATCGTATCCTAAGCTATGTGAAAACGCATAGGATCAAGAATCATTACATGGAATTGGCAAGAATTCACTGACACTCTCAGAAACATCATTTGAAAATCATGACATCTCACTTCGAACAACTATGACTATCTCTCTCGAAGAAAATAATAACTATGACCATCATAAATCACTATCATTCTTATATCATATCTATAACGCGTTAATTATTACTCACATTTCACGTATAACAAATCTCTCACTTCATCATATGCAAATCACTTCATTAAACTGCACATTAACGTGCCGTGACATTCATAAAATGCCTACTTTATTTCTTACTGTCGTAGTGCCAAATTTAACATCATAACTCTGAATAGTCTACTGCCTTATTCCTTCATAAACACTTCCTATATACGATCTCGCACCGAGTGACTTTGATTAAAATAGTGTACACTGGTATTAATGCCAACTTCACTCCTTACACTTCACTGATAATAATAATAATAACAACTCTAACTATCTATCCTTACATATCACTGGAAACATTACGATCGGAATATCACTTGGTGACCTCGCCTACCAATGGAATTGACATTTCATATAGATGAATACCTACTTCCAATCATCTCAGCTAGACGTTTATCTACGCACTGTCTTCTCACAAAACACACAAATCAACATACAATAATAAAAGATAATATTCTCTTACTTACGAAAACGACTTAGATAACGGACTTAGCTTTGCTCAAGGTGGTCTCTATGTATTCTCCTCTCCAGTCATCTGAGATCAGGATCTCGTCATCTGGTTCCTCCACAAGTGATCGGGTTCATCGTAGCTCCTCAACCCTGATTACTGGTCATCCGGGATAGCCAACATCGTATCACCTCATCAGGATCCAAATAGCGTTGCCTTGCTTCTTTACAGGCTCATAGTGGAATCTCGTACGTATGTAACAGAATAATAACAAAATATGTGATTCATTGCTGTCATTCTTCGACTAATATATCTCTTGTGAAGCTCAGACTGTATGGATTTCGTTATGGTATAGTTAATCCAATAGATTAGCTCCAACTCGACTCAGATAAATGTTAAATATTTATTCCAATTTGGAAATGAAGTTCTTTCCTTTATATTTTTGTTGGTGTGAATGCACTCAACAGCTGATCAGTAAGTACCCTTCAATATTAAGCGGTATCGGGCAAATTTATTGAAGCTCTGCGCCACTTCGTGACGTAGTTCTATTGTAATCTGTTTATCTCCTTTTTAACGTATTTAATCTTTCGCACAGCGATTAAATCTTGATAACAGCTGATTGGCGTGTAGCCGCGAATGATATTTCGTTCCAAGTCACGGTATTTAATTCAGCTGGATAATTCTTTTCAATCTAGTCTTGCGTCTTCTTACTGCTTCACGGTCTGATTATAAAGTAAGTGATGAGCAAATTTTTTCTTGAATAATAGGTTTAAATAATGTCCATTTGTCATTCTTTTCCTACGCCTTCTATATATGGTTCTTTCCGTAACCGACTGATGAAAATACCTACATTTCGGCCCGTACTGACGTTAAATGCATTTCATTTAATATTTTGATCGCAGAGACTCCATCTTTGTTCCAACAGCTCTTATAAAGAACTGTGAAACGGCACAATATAAATATTTTTCATTATTTATATGTAAATACTAAATACTGGACATATCTGAGCTTCAGGAACATGCGACTTCTCATCTTCAGACATGCTGAACACATTAGGCCCTATGACTAATTGTTGTTCAACACAACTGTAGCTGACTTAGCCCTCCAGAAACTCAGAAATAAATTTATGCTCAAAGCACTTGCCTTGCTGAACGGATTTTAAGGTTAAAAGTGTCTCCAAAGTTTGTTCAGGCAGCAAGGATCTAAACTGTGTTTCTGTCTTTGTGACGCTGCTAAAAATCCTTTCACATTCAGTATTGCTATGTGGAATTGATAAAATAGCATCAATTTAGAGAGTCTGTCATATTTCAGTACACCATCAGCTGATTTCATTTGACCTATCAATGCACACTGAACATCAATTCTTCCTTTTGCCAGGTCTGTTTCTTCGAGCTGAAAGTTAAAGAACTGGGAGTGCAGAATAACAGTTTCTTTATCTAAATGTTCTATTTACTAGTCAGAATGTTCTGGAACTTGTTAATGAAATATCTAAGGCTAGAAAATAATGCCTTACTTATATCATTATTGAAAGGCCTGTATAAAAGCCACGCAGCAACCATAAATTTGGATGGTGATCTCTCAGGCATTTTCAATGTGACAAATGGAGTAAGGCAAGGTTGTATATTATCACCTCAACTCTACAACATCTATGCAGAGTATGTCAAGAAAAGAGCTCTAAATGGCTGGAATGATGGAATCTCGATTGGTGGCAGAAAAATTAACAACCTGCGCTTTGCAGATGATACTTCCTTCATCGCTGGAAGTGAAGAGGAACTTTCTGATCTGCTTACAAGGGTGAAGAACACTAGTCTTCAGTATGGTCTAGAGATAAACATCAAAATGACCTAACTAATGGTAGTTGATCGGCAAGGTTAAATCCGACTTACAGGATGCCAAAGAACCTGGATACAGTAAAGGAATTTGTATACCTGGGGTCAGTAATCAATGATATGGGAAGCTGTGATAAAGAGGTAAAAAGACGTGTTATCTTAGGTCGTGCTGCAATTGTTAAACTTGCCAAGATCTGGCAGAACCGGGCAATATCGAAAGCTACAAAGATGCGCTTAGTAGAATCATTAGTGTTCTCAGTCTTTTTGTACGGCTGAGAGGCCTGGATTGTGAATGCTGAAGACAAAAAGCACATTGATGCCTTTGAGACGTGGTGCTGGCAGAGAATGCTACGTGTACCCTGGACAGAAAGAAGAACTAATGTTTCCATTCTGGACGAACTCTGCGTCACGAAATGCCTATCTCCCTGTGTGAGTGTTACCTCCAGTTCTTTGGCCACATTTTCAGACGAGACGAAGAGAACTTGGAAAAGATCATTTTGCAAGTCAAAACAGAAGGCAGAAGAACACGAGGAAGAACAGCAGGCGAAGAAGATCACTGGTCTACCACTTCAAATCATATTGAAGACATTTGAAAACCACTCAGGGTGGAGACATCTCGTCAAGGTTGTAACACGGATATTATAGATTTATAAGGTCACGACACTCAGTAATGAGCATAACGACTAATGATGATGAAGACTTACAGCACAAATATTTGCATCTTCTGCATTAATTAAAACTTCGAAAAAGTTAAAGATAGACACATGAAATTCTAGGTGTAAGGCTCATTTCTAAAGATGATAGGCAACTTGATATATTTGGAGTGTACAGACCGGGAAAGGGTAGCACTGACAAGGATTCAGAATTATTTGATAAGATAATCAGCTATGTAGGAAACGACATGGAAAGAAATGTGATTGTAGCGGGAGATCTGAATTTACCAGATGTCAATTGGGAAGGAAATGCGAATGACAGGAAGCATGACCAACAAATGGCAAATAAGTTAATATGGGAAGGACAGCTGATTCAGAAAGTGATGGAACCTACCAGAGGGAAAAATATCCTGGATGTGGTGCTGATAAAACCAGATGAGCTCTATACAGAAACTGAAGTAACAGATGGTATTAGTGACCATGAAGCTGTTTTTGTCGTAGTTAAAAATAAATGTGATAGAAAGAAAGGTCCTAAAAGTAGGACTATTAGGCTGTACCATATGGCTGATAAAGCAGGCATGAGGCAGTTTCTAAAAAGTAACTATGATCGGTGGAAAACGGTAAATAAAAATGTAAACAGGCTCTGGGATGGGCTTAAAGAAATTGTTAAGGAATGCAAAAACAGGTTTGTACCTTTAAGGGTGGTAAGGAATGGTAAAGACCCACCTTATTATAATAGAGAAATAAAGAGACTAAGAAGGAGGTGCAGACTGGAAAGAAATACAGTTAGAAATGGCTGTGGAAGTAAGGAGAAATTGAAGGAACTTATTAGAAAATTGAATCTATCAAAGAAGGCAGCTATTTTAAGGCAGAAACAGGTTCCAAGAAGGACATTCCAGGAATAATTAATGAACAAGGGGAGTGTGTATGTGAGCATCTTCAAAAGGCAGAAGTATTCAGTCAGCAGAATGTAAAGATTGTTGGTTACAAGGATGATGTCCAGATAGAGGAGGAGACTAAGGCTAAAGAAGAATTAAAATTTACATATGGTAACAATGACATTTACAAAAGTTGAAAACTAGAAAAGCGGCTGGAATTGATAAGATTTCTGGGGATATACTAAAGACAATGGGTTGGGATATAGTACCATATCTGAAATAATTATTGTTCGGTCGGAGGAGCTATACCAGATGAATGGAGAGTTGCTATAGTAGCCCCTGTGTATAAAGGAAAGGGTGATAGACATAAAGCTGAAAATTACAGGCCAGTAAGTTTGAGATGAATTGTATGAAAGCTTTGGGAAGATATTCTTTCTGATTATATTAGACATGTTTGTGAAATTAATAACTGGTTCAATAGAAGGCAGTTCAGTTTTAGGAAAAGTTATTCCACTTAAGCTCAACTTGTAGGATTCCAGTAAGATACAGCAGATACCTTGGATTCAGGAGGTCAAATGGACCGTATCGCGATTGACCTGTCCAAAGTATTTGATAGGGTAGATCATGGGAGACTACTGTCAAAAATGAGTGCAATTGGACTAGACAAAAGAGTGACTGAATGGGTTGCTATATTTCTAGAAAATAGATCTCAGAGAATTAGAGTAGGTGAAGCTTTATCTGACCCTGTAATAATTAAGAAGAGAATTCCTCAAGGCAGTATTATCGGACCTTTATGTTTTCTTATATATATATATATATATAAATGATATGAGTAAAGGAGTGGAATCAGAGGTAAGGCTTTTTGCTGATGATGTTATTCTCTATAGAGTAATAAATAAGTTACAAGATTATGAGCAACTGCAACGTGACCTCGAAAATGTTGGATAGCATGTATGTTGATAAACGGGGTTAAAAGTCAGGTTGTGAGTTTCACAAATAGGAAAAGTCTTCTCAGTTTTAATTACTGTGTTGATGGGGTGAAAGTTCCTTTTGAGGATCACTGTAAGTATCTAGGTGTTAATATAAGGAAAGATCTTCATTGGGGTAATCACATAAATGGGATTGTAAATAAAGGGTACAGATCTCTGCACATGGTTATGAGGGTGTTTAGGGGTTGTAGTAAGGATGTAAAGGAGAGGGCATATAAGTCTCTGGTAAGACCCCAACTAGAGTATGGTTCCAGTGTATGGGACCCTCACCAGGATTACCCGATTCAAGAACTGGAAAAAATCCAAAGAAAAGCAGCTCGATTTGTTCTGGGTGATTTCCGACAAAAGAGTACCGCTACAAATATGTTGCAAAGTTTGGGCTGGGAAGAATTGAGAGAAAGAAGAAGAGCTGCTCGACTAAGCGGTATGTGATACAATTCCTTTAGTTTTGCCAATCGCCACCTTTTCAATACAATAAAAATATATTACAAACTTACATATTTATTATGATGTTTACATGGTACACGTTTCGCTCTTTTTCGTGAGCATCATCGGCCAAACTATCATTAATCTAAGATTGTGCGAGATCATAAAGCAATTCTTTTGGTTCGAGATTACTCCTATAAAACTTATTGACAATCTTATAACATTTTAAAAATCACACAACAATAAAATTATGTCTTAAGTTAACACTTTTTGTCTAAAATCTTCTAAAATCTGAAGAAGATCTGAAGAAGATTTTAGACAAAAAGTGTTAACTTAAGACATAATTTTATTGTTGTGTGATTTTTAAAATGTTATAAGATTGTCAATAAGTTTTATAGGAGTAATCTCGAACCAAAAGAATTGCTTTATGATCTCGCACAATCTTAGATTAATGATAGTTTGGCTGATGATGCTCACGAAAAGGAGCGAAACATGTGCCATGTAAACGTCATAATAAATATGTAAGTTTGTAATATATTTTTATTGTATTGAAAAGGTGGCGATTGGCAAAACTAAAGGAATTGTATCACAAGTAGATCTTCAATATGGACAAGGAAAATGAAGTTCATAACTTGCAATAAGTGATATGTTCCGAGCTGTCAGCGGAGAGATGGCGTGGAATGACATTAGTAGACGAATAAGTTTGAGTGGCGTTTATAAAAGTAGGAAAGATCACAATATGAAGATAAAGTTGGAATTCAAGAGGACAAACTGGGGCAAATATTCATTTATAGGAAGGGGAGTTAGAGATTGGAATAACTTACCAAGGGATATGTTCAATAAATTTCCAATTTCTTTGAAATCATTTAGGCAACGGCTAGGAAAACAACAGATAGGCAATCTGCCACCTGGGTGACTGAGCTAAATGCAGATCAGTACTGACCGATAGAACGGAAATTTGTGTGCCATGGACATGACGAAGAGAAACACTTTCTCACAGACTTAAAGAACATGCACTTTTCTTCAGACTTCAAAGTGTTCACCAAAACAAACGCATAGTTCCCTGTCATCAAATCACAATCATCCTTTTGATTTGCAGGAGTATGACAATCTACATCAAGGAGAAAGGAGGAGCTTTTAATAACGTGTGGTTTCACAAAACTTGCCATCACATTCTTCAATAGTTCCTCCAAAACCGACTTCAATAAGTGGATGTGCGGCATACTTGACTGAAGTGCTACGTTTGGATTCTCAAAGATATCCATAAAACTTGAGAGATAAAGACAAAAAGATTTATGTAAATTTGATGAAAGGAACATGAACAGTCGTTCATCACATGACAAAGCATGGCTCTTAGTGTCATCATTAGTTTCTTTTCTTTTTTTGTGGGTGAAACTGATGGCTGGGTTTTCCTTTTTACTGAGGAGTGTGGTGAAATGTTATGACAATGTTTTACCTTTTCAGACAAACAAGACACATCTGCACTTAGGAATTTTTTAAGTCTTCAAAGTTCCCGTCTGAGAATCCTTACTCACAATTTTGCTCCTGAATAAAGTAACCAAAGGGTCCCACTGCAGCAAAATCCTATCTAAACACCTTCTTAGAGATAACCATCCAGTAGGCACATGCTTCAGAATTTCCCTGATCTCTGTGTTGTGTAAAGTCTGAAATTCTCTGAACTTTTCTTTCCTCTTTGCACTCCTTTCCAGATAATAAAATATATCAATTATACTTTAATCTACATTTACAGGCAAACACGCCGCACCTTCCTCTGCAGCATGATTAATTAGGTGACAAGAGAAGCCTACAATAATTATGTTTCCATTATCCCACTTCATCCTGCCACACCATTCTTTAATCCTACCATTACTGGAGCATTATTAGCACCAAGAGCTAGGCAGTTTTTTTAATGGAATGTGGAATTCCAGAAAAGTTGAGATCAAAAGATTGGCAATTTAACTCCAGTAGCATCCCCCACTAAATTAGGCACAGAGAGTAGACAACTCTAAATTTCATTGAGTTCAGGCCTAAAAAAATGTTACAACAATGGGATATATTTTCAAGTCGCTTTTATTGCTACCATGAGTAGCAACAGAAAATGCATTCGCCTGCAAATGTGATACAATTTTCGCCCTTTATTCCATGCACATTTCTGTAATGATAGTCACTGTTTTCATTCTAGCATACCCATATCACTAAGCGATTGCGGAATCAGGAAATATTTTGCAAAACAAAGACCCCGCATCGTCGGCACAATTTGCAGGCAGGTTTTGTTCTATGATAATTGACATAAATAAAGCGTCGGCATTCGTCACAGGATTTACATCTTGGTTTTTAAATGAAAAGTTCAGTTTCCAGTTTCTTTCTACACACTGGACACTCTCCTTATGTTTTTCATTTGCATATGTTTGAGTATATCACACTTCCCGCCATGCACAATTGAAAAATGACACTACATATAATACAGAATGTGAACGTTGGTCCCTTCCTGGATTCACTGAAACACGGAAACTCTTCCTTATACACGCTTTTAAACACTGCATCGTATTTCTTTTTTTGACATTTTGGCCAAAACAAATATAAAGACATACAACCAAGAAGCACTACTACGTGACATAACGCGAGCAATTATGCAGGTCCTGCACCGGGTAGACATCTATGGAGTGCTAATTCTGAGGTTAGGCTATTCGCTTGCGACTTCCACTTCCTATTATTATTTGAGTATTTGACTGTATTATAGACCAAAGAGGAGCACATGGCTGGCCACCAAGCCCTGTACTGCCATCCGGTTGTGATTATTAGAACTACTATCAATCAGCCACACTCCGCTATATATCGATAGAATGAGGAAATGCACCGGAATTTAAAATAACACGAAAATTACTGAAACTGCTCTGAAAATCAGGAGGGTGGGGAGGGGATCGGTCCAGGAGATTGGGCAGAGTGATGAAAAACCGGAAGTCTCCTGCTTAAATAGGGAGAGTTGACACGTCTGCTTCTCTTATCATTTGTACTCTTAATGATAAGTGCACCTCATTCCAGGCCTTACATTCATTTTAGAACAGAAATGTAATCCAGACATAATTACTAGAATAACTTCTACTTCACAGCAGTTGCCTTCTATCTAAAGGTCCATTATGAGCTACACAAATTATGCAACGAAATCCCAATCAAACAAAGCTTGATTTTATGTCAGAAGAATGTTTACTGCGCATTAAGAAATTAAACCTACCACTACAATCCTTTGAATTCTTTATGGACTGACGACCTGAAGCACAAACAATATTGTTATGAAGGCTACCTCCAGAATTTGAATGATCGTTTCTAGCCTCTGTCCCAATACTTGATCCCTAAAAGTAAAGAAAGAAAAACAGAGTAACATTTCTGTAGGCATTCAAAAGTCTTTGCACAAATACAATATAGCATAGACTGAAAAAATACATTACCTGCAAGTTTTTTTGTCTCTCAAGATATTCAAAACTACCACTTCTTGAATCCTGATTTTCTAGATGAACCATCTCCCTTTCGACCACCTGTTCACGAGAGACTGCAGCTGCACCATCATTTGAACAGCCTGAGATCAGCGAGCCAAAATTCTCCAACTCTGGCACTTGCTGCATTGATTCATCCTGTCCCACAGACACTGCCTGAGTATTCTTGGAGAAACCAAAGTCAACAACACTGTGTGTTAACTGTTGTTGTACATGCTGACTGTCCACTCCTGAAACTTTTCTTTTCTCAGCACTAAATTCTGAACAGCCCAACAATTCTGCACTACTGCTCTGAACATCTTGCTCTGACCGAGTCACTCTGCTACCTTTCTCGTATCTGGGCAGTTGGTTTACAATATTTGCAGAAGTTAAATTTGCGGAATAATTAAGTACTCTTCTTTCCTTGGTTCTTTCTGAATCTGAAGGGGCAGTTATACTATCCATATCTCCTATCCTTGTAACTACATAATCCAAGTTTTTTTCAGAGCTATGAGATTCTAGGACTGGGCTTTTAAGACTATCTTCATTACCCCTGCTCTTTACCCATGAATTCTCTTTCAGAACGTCCTTTTCATGTAAAATGGTTTCATTCTGATTATATCCATCAGAATCAAATTCTGTCTTTACTGTCACATCCACTCCATCACAGTTATTCCTATTCAAATACAATGCAGCAGTACTGAAATTATTCCTGTCATCAACAGTTTCTTTTGCACAGTCATCAATATCATTTTCTGCACACAGTACTTCTTGCAAGGCTTGAAGTTCTTCTAGACCTTCAGAAACACAATCATTTTCTTCAAAATTAAGAGCACTCGCTTTCTCAAAAGAATCTGCAGAGTCTATGCAGTCTCGAAAATCAATATTAAATATATTTCCAAGCTGTTCAATAACTTCCATAGGAAGTGTTGACAAGTTTATATCCAAATCTGGATCCAAAGGGTAGTTCTCTTGGTCCTCAAGAACATCATGATTTTCTTGTCCTTGAAGACCTCGAATCCGAGCTTGTGCTAACAATCTAAGCCTACGTGACAAAAGCATGTGGTGCTCTTTTACAAGGTGCTTCATAACAAACTCCAACTTTCTAGATCGAGGATTAGTGACTATGTCTTTCAAGCGGGCTTTACTCATGCTAAGCAGCTGACGCATAACATTCTCCTTCAACTTTTTTACATGACCTTCTGATCCAGTCTTTTTCCTTTCAACATCAATTTGAGTTTCTGGAACACTTAATGAGGCCGACCTTGCTCGAAGCCTACCTGATGCACTAGGCAATGTGCCATTAGCATTCGAGGATTGAAATTCCACTAAATTATTGTGAAATGATTCAGAATTGTGTCTTATTCTTCTTGGAAGAACTTGAGATGAATGTTGAACTTCAGAGAAAGTTTGTCCTGCATCATTCTTTTCAAATGAGGGAGGAGGAGGAGGGGGACGTACTTCATCTGTTGATTCCACTTTAATACAAATAGAATCTCTACATAAACTACCATTAGCATCATTAACTGTAATCCCACTAACAAGATCTTCCTTAAGTCTTGCTGAGCAAAAGTCTAGGTCAGGAAGACACAGTGAGCTAGTCATTTGCCTTTGAGAATAGTCCACATGTGAAGATACAGGAACAGTAATTTCGGGAAGCATTGATGAATTACTAGCATCTTTTTCCAAATTACATAACGCAGATTGAACAGTCTGTAACTGTTGCAATTCTGTTTCAGTTAATCCCACTACTTCCTTTCCATCACAGCTATATAAATCATCACTGATATCTTCTTCTGAATCATCTAAATCAACCGTATCAAGAACAGTAGGACCATATGATTCACTTACAATCATTACATCTGAAGCTTCTAATGGACTGTCTTCAGCAGGTTCAACTGAATCATTACCCTGTGGATCAACAGTTATGCTAGAAGTATTCACTTTTCCTATATCTCTTAAGTCTTTTGGAGTTAACTGTAACTCTGGCACAAAACGAATACTGTCCACTGCAGCTGAGGATTTCTCTTCTTGCTTCCGACCGTCGTCTTTTGACAACAGGTCCTCCAGAACTTCAGATTTCTGATCCTTAAATGACATTAAACATAACTTCAGCTTATCAGCAGCTTGAGCAATTTCCTTTTTCCGAGCTTCTTCTGATCCTGGCAATGGACTTTGAGCACGTTTGCTGTGTTTAGGTACACCCAGTTTTTTCTGCAACTTCCCCTTTTTCTCACCAATTTCATGAGCCAAGTTTCCTCCATGTTTACGGCCATCCTGCTTTGAACTTTGGGAAGGAAAAGTTGGATATGCTCGACCCACATTACAATGCTGTAGCTGGTTTGGAAAAGGAAGTAAAGGCCTATTATCTTTGCGATAAGGGTTTTTGTCTTCAAAATTATTTAATTGCCATGGACGCTGGGAAGCCCCATGTATATTTGAATGGTTTTGAGCTCCCCAAATGTCAGATCTACGAAACCAAGGTTTGGAGAAGAACTGGTAGTCCCAGTTGGTTGGGATCTGAATGGGACATGTCACATAATTAGCATATCTGTCATCAACATCACCATTCGGAGCATTGGACTGGCTGTCTAGCCAATGGTTCGCATTGGACTGGCTGTCTAGCCAAGGGTTCGTACTATTGTAGTCATTGTTACTACTGCCCGCACAGTACTGTTTAGAGCCCCTCCTCGTTTCTGAAGACTGATTCCTGCCAGGTCTTCCAGTCATATTACCATGACAGTAAAATGAATTATGATATTTATGCAGTTCATAAGAAACATTTTCTCAACGTTTGCATTTGATTGAGTTCCTACAACTGCAGTATGATTAATCTTCATTCAATTTCCCTGAAACAAACAACAAAAAAGTTAGTATAATCCGCTATCAAATTATATTTAAAATAAAAAATGAAAGAGCGAGAAACATGATTAAGTAAAATTATTTCAAGAATAAAATTACTGTGGCCACCTATTCAATACAATTATCAACCTAATGTTCATCCATACAGTTGGAGAAGCCCTAGTTCACGCTGTAATCAATCTCTAGTCAAACGAACACATTTGCATAAACTTTCATCCATACAGTAGGAGAAATCCAATTTACACTTTGGACGTTTCCTAGTCATTGTAAAATAAAATAATTTAGTTGCTTCCTTGTTCACAAATTCTGGCTTTTAATTAATGTACATATTGTAAACTACGTAAATATCACCTAAAGTAAAACTTTTGTAAAAAAAAAATTTAGCATAAGACCATTGTTTTTAGTATTAAGTTCCAATGTTTAATAGATTTAAGACTTGACCTTAAGATTAGTATTAGGCTGAAGATGCCCAAAACTAGGGCAAAACATGTTCCTAACTAGTGTTTATAATTCACGTAGGATTTAATCACTACAAAATATAATTGTATTGTATAAGTGGACATAGTAATTTTATCCTTGAAAAAATTTTACTTATTGTATCTTCAATATGGAACAAAATGAGATTAGTTACTTGTAAACATGATTAAGTCAAGGACAAAAATATTTTCTCTGCTGAGAAAAAAATGCACTACACTTACATTTTTGTAAGTAATTATAATCTGGTGTACAAGAATGGCATTATCCATGATATATATCCTCATAATTGTTATATTACACCTTTGTAGAGAGGAATGGCATCACTGTTTACAGGAATGGGATATATTTAAGTAACAAAGAATGAAAATTATCCATTATTCTCCCTTGGCACCAATTGAGTTCACTTCATACGAGTAACTTCACAGTCCTTTATTGTCTGTACTCTTGGTTGTTGTTCAGTTTTCTGTATTTGGTGGTCCTCATGTGTACTGTACAAGCTTTGCACACATTTTGATTGTGATCTCTGAAAGACATGACTCAATCTGGAAGATGATGCAAGAGCGGTAACACTAATTGATGCCAGGCACAGCTTCTGGTATGTAGACGGTAGATGGATGGGCCCTTTCTGACTCTTTCAAAAAATTACTGTTCTAATGTTATAAAATATTGCAGACCTACTTGAGTCCATGTGACTTTCATGATTCATTTTCCACAACTGAAATTAAAATATTTCAATCCATCAGCAACGCCCACGTAATTCAATTAATGTACAAGAATCTAAATTTTTCACAGATTTTGTTCCATATGCCTGATGTCTGTTATTTCCTTCTTCCATCATTACACTTTGTCACCTTTCGTTCACTTCGCATACAGAAATGTACAGAAACAGAGGCTTAAAGCAGCTACAATAAAAGAACTGGTCTGTGACACTGGATTAACTCTGCATTTCTTAGTTTATGAGACAACTTGTGTAAAACACTTTCATTTAATATTACTTCAGTCCAAAAATTGGGGACTTAAATATCTAAGAATGGTCTCTCAACATCATTTCATAGAAAATTTTGAGACTCTTGAAATGAGATTTAAGATCCACAAGGTAAAAGAAAATTAAAACTGTTTAAGTTTTCCCTGCCGGCCCCGTGGTGTAGGGGTAGCGTGCCTGCCTCTTACCTGGAGGCCCTGGGTTCGATTCCCGGCTAGGTCAGGGATTTTTACCTGGACCTGAGGGCTGGTTCAAGGTCCACTCAACCTACGTGACTACAATTTAGGAGCTATCTGACAGTGACGTAGCGGTCCCAGTCTAGAAAGCCAAGAATAACTCCGAGAGAATTTGTTGTGCTGACCACATGACACCTTGTTATCTGCAGGCCATAGTGCTAAGCAGCAGTTGCTTGGTAGGCCAAGGGCCTTCAAGGGCTGTAGTGCCATGGGGATTGGTTTGGTTGGTTGTTTAAGTTTTCCCTGATAGAGGAAGTAGGGGAATGGTTTATTTCAAATTCCCATATCTAACTTATAAACAGTATTACAATTTTGTCTGTACACTTCAAATCCTTGACCCATACTCAATTTCTATCTCGCATTCTGTATACTATTTATTTATGTCACAAGTCAGCATAGAGTTATCCTCCATTTACAACAGACATTATGAACAAATTTAATGAATGAACGCATGATGGAATGAATAAACACTCTTCTCTCCCAGTCACGGATAACTACCAAATGAATGATGATGATGATGATACTTGTTGTTTAAAGGGACCTAACTAATCTAGGTCATCGCCCCCTAATGGTACGAAATGAGACAAAATGTAATGACAATTTGAGACCAAAATCATCCACTGACTAGAATTCAAAACGTGATGATGAAGAATGCATGGGTGAATATGAATTTAAGACAATCAGTGGATCCAACCTGCAATGCTCCGCCTTCCCAGAAACTATCTTAAAACAATAGTATTACTGACCAAGGGACTGCTTCCAAAGCACAATTCTGAACTGATGATGCTTGAGGTCTAAAGGGGTCCAAAATCCAGGTCAACAGCCCCTCATACTACTACTTATCGCTAGTAAAGTAGAACCATGATATCTGTCACGTTGCACTACTAATCAAAAGTAGCGTAGACTCGCGGTATTCCACACATTATGGTACTACTCACAAGTATTGTACATCGCACAGGTAATGCAGACCTATGGTGTTTCTCACATAATGGCGCCACTCATAGGCAACGCAAACCAATGGTGTTCCTCACATAGGTATACTAATCACGGGCGTCGGTATTCCCGTGTTGTTCCTCACATAGTAGGTACTAATCACAGGCAACGCAGACCCATGGTGTCGCTCATATAGTGGTACTAATCACAGGCAACGTAGGCCTACGGTGTCACTCATATAGTGGAACTAATCACAGGTACTGTAAACCCACAGTGTACCACTCTCTGCTGCTACTAATCACAAACCTGCTGTGTACCCAACATAGTGGTAATACTCGCAAGTAAAGGCGACCCATGGTGTTTGCTGCATGATGGCACTAATCACAAGTAGTTTCATGGTTCTAATACAATCATCCCTTGGTTGCCTCTTTTAGTTGCCTCTTACAACAGGCAGGGCATACTGTGAGTGTATTCTTCATCTGCGTCCCCCACTCACAGGGTTTACCACCACCACCACCACCACCACCATCAAATGGGGAGAGAACCTTCATTACTGAAAAAATAAATGCGCTCTGCCTACGGCTATGGAACACCAGCAGCTGAGGAAGGAATATTCCATCTATTGTAACCTAAACAAATTCACATGCAATTTAACAATTAATTACATAAAGGAATAATAGTAATAATAATGACAATACAACAATAATACACAAGAAGCTAGTTTATCCGACCCTCATTAATTCGGATCTCCGATTTATCCAGATCGAAAATAATAAAAATTTATTTTTATTTGTACAGTATTTCTTTTACGGGGTCAACTGTTCTTGACTGTCTTTTCCACCAAGGATAGTGAACGACAGGAATTAGAAGCAGTCTATCAAAGGTACCGTCCTGGCATTCGCCTGGAACTGAGAATGGGAAACCATTCCCAGGACAGCAGAGGTGGGATTCGACCCATGCTCTTCTGAATGTAACGCACTACTAATTCACTGATGAAGAATTTGAAAATGAAACCAGCACTCCATCAGAAGAAACAATGACTCACAGAGCGGCAACAATGCAGCTGGACAAACTGATGGCTTATTTTAGAATCCCAGGCTGAAACCACACCAGCAGAACTGCTGTTAGTAAAATGTCTTCGTGATCGTGCTGCGTGCAAACGCTATACAACATGAAAAAACTCATACATTATTTTAGTGTATAAAACAGTCATAAATGTAAGAAAAGTGTTTGTATATTTTCTGTACAATTGAAAAAGGTATTACTGTAGAACTTATGTTAATAGATTATATAACATGTACTATATTTGTTTTTTAGTTTTTCCGGATTATCCAGATTTTCGATAATCTGCAGTCTGCCCTGCATGTATTTCAAGATATTTTTAACTATTGTACTAATAATAAATTACTAAGATTAGTAGGCTTATTCCATGCTTATTTTCTGATTCTATGGCAATTCTCATCCTGACTTAACACATGTCATTCATACATTTCCTTCCAACTGCTGGGTTTCCTTTACAAGATTTCAGCAAGTGAAATTCTTCCTTATTCTCACCACAGAGAAAGCATCCTACTGTGTCCTTTACTGTAATTCATCCCTTATTTTTATAAATCCCCATCATCCCCAGATCAAACCTTGTGTTCTCTTCTATTTACATGCACAATATTTGTTCATACCTTGACTTATCCAATTGAATTATCAGAGGGTTGTCTGCTACATTCGGACACCAACCACTGTCTTCGAATATCCCGAAGTCGTATAATTTGTTTACTGGTCCATACCTCAACCCCCTCAAATCCTTCTCCCAATAATCTCCAAATCTCACACTCTCTAATGATGATATCTTGTCTGAAGAAGCTGGAAACCCTTACTTCTTTTCAATGTTAACTAATATTTCAAAATTTTCTTATAAGAATATAAACTTGAACACTTTCTTCCCTTATTAATCTTACTCCACAATTTGCTGAACAATTTGGTAACCCCATTACAATTTTACAGAACTTACTCACTACCTGATTCAGCATCTCGCACTCTTTCTCTAACCCCCCCCCCCCCCCCAATACTTTAGCTCCACGTAACATTTGACTTTTCACTACAGCTCATAGAACATTTTTTTGAATCTTAATAATCTATATTTGGAAATTTATTTTCAAGAATTTTAATTACTGATAATGCTTCAAGACCTTCCCATGTTTTAAAATTTTATCTGGTGGACCCATTTCCATTATTTCCTATATATTCCAAAGTATTCTAATCTATTAGTGACTCCTACTTTACATCCATTGTTCATTCTTCACTTGTTTACTGCCCTTTTTTACAAAACAAAACGTTCTCCTTGGAAATGTTAATTTTTAATGACCATATTTTTAGAAAATTCTGGCATAGCATTAATACTCTTTTGCATGCCTCTGACCATTAAAGTCATCAGCAAGGCATCGTCTGCAAAAATTAGACCTGGTATGTCATGATTTGCTAAAATTGGACACACCCACTTATCTCCTCTGTGCCCAATTAATATATCACTGATAAATAACAAAAATAAATGGGAGATAGCTTACACCCTTGTTTCAAACCCAATTTAGATTCCATTTGCCCATGTAGTACCCCACCACCTACCCTAAACCTATTCTGCACCCCTCCATATATGGCCTTAATAGCTTGTATCATCTTCTAAGACACCCCTAACAGGCGTAATTTCCCGACCAATGCCCCCTGCTGAATGTGCCAAAGGCCTTTTTCAAAATCTACAGCCATTACATGTAACTAGTACATAAGCCTGTCTTCGGCAGTCGAAATTACTATCTATAAAGGAATTGGAAATTCTAAATGTACTATTAATATATCTTATGTATAAAAGTTACACTTTCCAGGTTTTAACTGCATCCGAATGGAATCAAAACAGGTATTGTAGTATTTCCTTAGAAAGCATACTAAGTGCAGTTGTAGCTCTGAGTTGTTCTCTGACATCTATGGATCTGCATACTGTTGGAAAAACTACATACCGCTGTCCAGACTTAACCCAACTTTCAAGTTTATGCTGGTGACTTATTCACTGTGACAGAGAAGGCTAAATTTAGAGGAAATTGAGTGGATTTAAGAATGAATGGTATACACAGGTGCTAAATCTATTCTTGGATTAAAACACTTTCTTCCCAAAGCTGAGTCCGACTGAATTTCTGGATGAATGATACTTGTGTCTAGCTTCTGAAAATTCAATCTTGTTTCACAGCACAAACCAGCTTTATTAACTTCGTTTACATTATGGAGTCAATAAAAATGTAGGTTATTTATTTTACTGACACAGCATTTTTCACTATACAGGATGATGGTCAACATTGCATTATTCTTATAAACCATATATGGTACCAGTTGGAAATGGTGAGACAATAACTTCTCTGACAGAACCCCCCCCCCCTTTTATATATAGAAAAGTACAAACATTGTGGTCGTGAGAGGTTCATTGTATTTTTCTTGTAAAGAAGACATACAAATCACCGGGCGAGTTGGCCGTGCGGTTAGGGGCGCATACCTGTAAGCTTGCATCCGGGAGATAGTGGGTTCGAACCCCACTGTCGGCAGCCCTGAAGATGGTTTTCCGTTGTTTCCTATTTTCACACCAGGCAAATGCTGGGGCTGTACCATAATTAAAACCACGGCCGCTTCCTTCCCACTCCTAGTCCTTTCCTCACCCATCGTCGCCATAAGACCTATCTGTGTCGGTGCGACATAAAGCAGATTGTAAAAAAGACATACAAATCCATAACTGGACCAATTTCAGCTGTTTAAACCTTCTTGTTTGTCAATATTACTGTGAATGATGGAGAGAATTAAGTATTTAATATATATAGACAAGAGAGATGTCCTCACTCCGTATGAGCACTGCAGAGAGGTTTGGAATTGAATCCAGGCTTGTATATACCACCACCTCCCTTAACATTACGGCTAACATTATGATCGTGGTTTATGAGTTTCATGTCCGTATTGACAGATTACACACATAGAGATAAGAAAGGATTTCCACCGTATCAATACTATTTATACATACATACAAACATACATACATTATCATTATAGACTGTTATGCCTTTCAGCGTTCAGTCTGCAAGCCTCTGAGAATTTACTAAACGTCGCCACAATCCTCGATTTGCAACTAGTGTTGTGGCCTCATTTAGTTCTATACCTCTTATCTTTAAATCGTTAGAAACAGAGTCTAACCATCGTCGTCTTGGTCTCCCTCTACCTCTCTTACCCTCCATAACAGAGTCCATTATTCTCCTAGGTAACCTATCCTGCTCCATTCGTCTCACATGACCCCACCATCGAAGCCGGTTTATGCGTACAGCTTCATCCATCGAGTTCATTCCTAAATTAGCCTTTATCTCCTCATTCCGAGTACCCTCCCGCCATTGTTCCCACCTGTTTGTACCAGCAATCATTCTTGCTACTTTCATGTCTGTTACTTCTAACTTATGAATAAGATATCCTGAGTCCACCCAGCTTTCGCTCCCGTAAAGCAAAGTTGGTCTGAAAACAGACCGATGTAAAGATAGTTTTGTCTCGGAGCTGACTTCCTTCTTACAGAATACTGCTGATCGCAACTGCGAGCTCACTGCATTAGCTTTACTACACCTTGATTCAATCTCACTTACTATATTACCATCCTGGGAGAACACACAACCTAAATACTTGAAATTATCGACCTGTTCTAGCTGTGTATCACCAATCTGACATTCAATTCTGTTGAATTTCTTACCTACTGACATCAATTTAGTCTTCGAGAGGCTAATTTTCATACCATACTCATTGCACCTATTTTCAAGTTCCAAGATATTAGACTGCAGGCTTTCGGCACAGTCTGCCATTAAGACCAAGCCGTCAGCACAGGCCACACTGCTTACTACATTTCCACCTAACTGAATCCCTCCCTGCCATTTTATACCTTTCAGCAGATGATCCATGTAAACTATGAACAGCAAAGGTGAAAAATTACAGCCTTGTCTAACTCCTGCAAGTACCCTGAACCAAGAACTCATTCTACCATCAATTCTCACTGAAGCCCAATTGTCAACATAAATGCCTTTGATTGATTTTAATAATCTACCTTTAATTCCATAGTCCCCCAGTATGGCGAACTTTTCCCTCGGTACCCTGGCATATGCTTTCTCTAGATCTACGAAACATAAACACAACTGCCTATTCCTCTCGTAGCATTTTTCAATTACCTGGCGCATACTGAAAATCTGATCCTGACAGCCTCTCTGTGGTCTGAAACCACACTGGTTTTCATCCAACTTCCTCTCAACGACTGATCGCACCCTCCCTTCCAAGATGCCAGTGAATACTTTGCCTGATATACTGATCAATGAGATACCTCGATAGTTATTGCAATCCTTCCTGTTTCCTTGCTTGTAGATAGGTGCAATTACTGCTTTTGTCCAATCTGAAGGTACCTTACCAACACTCCAGGCTAATTTTACTACTCTATGAAGCCATTTCATCCCTGCCTTCCCACTATACTTCACCATTTCAGGTCTAATTTCATCTATTCCTGCTGCCTTATGACAATGGAGTTTATTTACTATCCTTTCCACTTCCTCAAGCATAATTTCACCAACATCATTTTCCTCCTCCCCATGAGCTTGGCTGTTTGCAACACCACCATGATGATTTCCTTTTATATTGAGAAGATGTTCAAAATATTCCCTCCACCTCTCCAGTGATTCCCTGGGGTCTATTATGAGTTCACCTGAATTACTCAAAACACTGTTCATTTCCTTTTTCCCTCCCTTCCTAAGATTTTTTATTACTGTCCAGAAAGGTTTCCCTGCTGCTTGACCTAGCCTTTCCAGGTTATTACCAAAATCTTCCTATGACTTCTTTTTGGATTCAACAACTATTTGTTTCGCTCTGTTTATTTCATCTACGTACAACTCCCTGTCTGCCTCGGCCCTTGTTTGGAGCATTTTTGATAAGCCTTCTTTTTACGTTTACAGGTTGCTCTCACTTCATCATTCCACCAAGATGTTCGCCTTTTCCCATCTTTACACACAGTTGTTCCTAGGCATTCCCTTGCTGTTTCTACTACAGTATCCCTGTATGCCACCCATTCACTTTCTATATCCTGAACCTGCTTACTGTCTACTGTTCGAAACTTCCCACTAATCATATCCATGTACTTCTGTCTAATTTCCTCGTCCTGGAGATTTTCTACCCTTATTCGTTTGCAGACAGATTTCACTTTCTCTACCCTAGGCCTAGAGATACTTAGTTCACTACAGATCAGATAGTGGTCTGTATCATTGAAAAATCCCCGAAAAACTCTTACATTCCTAACAGATTTCCTGAATTCAAAGTCTGTTAAGATATAGTCTATTATGGATCTGGTACCCCTAGCCTCCCATGTGTAGCGGTGAATAGCCTTATGCTTGTAGAATGTATTCGTAACAGCTAAACCCATACTAGCACAGAAGTCCAGCAAACGCTTCCCATTCCCATTAGCTTCCATATCTTCCCCACATTTACCAATCACCCTTTCGTATCCTTCAGTTCTATTCCCAACTCTCGCATTGAAATCGCCCATTAGCACTATTCTATCCTTGCTGTTGACCCTGACCACGATGTCACTCAATGCTTCATAAAACTTGTCAACTTCATCCTCATCTGCACCCTCACATGGTGAATACACGGACACAATTCTTGTCTTAATTCCTCCCACTGACAAATCTACCCACATCATTCGCTCATTTACGTGCCTAACAGAAACTATGTTGCGTGCAATGGTATTCCTGATAAAGAGCCCTACCCCAGACTCTGCCCTTCCCTTTCTAACACCCGTTAAGTACACCTTATAATCTCCTATCTCTTCCTCATTATCTCCCCTTACCCGAATATCACTTACTCCTAGCACATCCAGATGCATTCTCTTTGCTGACTCAGCCAGTTCTACCTTCTTTCTTCCATAAGCCCCATTAATATTGATAGCTCCCCATCGAATTCCATTTCGTTCGCCAAGTTGTTTCCAAGGAGTCCCTCGCCTGTCAAATGGGAGTGGGACTCCATTACTCCCATAGGTCGGAGGCTTGCTTAAAGTGTTCTGAGCTTGGTAAATTCATGAAGCAGGATGCTGCCCTACTTGCACATAGTCCAAGTGAGGATCTCTCCTCTAATGGGTTATGGACCACCGGTGAATTGTATAGTACTAGCCGCCTGAGCACAAGGAGGGCCACGACTCAGAATATGTCCGAGATGCCCACTCCCATTCCATAGCAACTGGTATCCCTACTCTCAGGACCACTTACTAGGCCACTCAGCCGTTGCCCATGGTTCACGAACTAGGACGTGACTACTGTAACCCACAAACATGAACCATTACTATTTATTATTTATAATTTTTTTTTTTTTTTACAATAAACAGTATTTGACACAGGTGTAGAATAATATATTGGAAGTGGAAAGTGTTTGTAGGAGGTTTTATTTGTAACTCTTGTGTTTTAGTATTATCTTCTGTATGATCTGGAGTGTGTTGATAGAATATTTTATTTGTATTCCAAGTAACTACCTAACCTGTACAGTGTAAAAAAATTTGTAACATATTGTATTTGTAACTAGTAGATTTCATTTCTATATTTACTGGAACTGTCCAGAAAGTCTGACGTGAATTTTTGAACAGGGTGTGTTGGCCTTTGTTAGTTATGCATTCCAGAAATATGTTCTTAATATTCTGGAAATGGAAGGATCGCGATCGTTTGTGTTCGACAAAATGGTTCAAAGATCGCGAGCGCAGAAAGTGTTGTGATTGGTCAATCTGGGTAAGCTCCTGTGTTCTGATTGGCTACTCCAAGGCCCGATTTCCCTTTAAAAGGGGCTAGGCAGCATTGCGTGAGAGGTCATCATTTCATACATCATTCCAGCCAAGCGTTCAGTGTGAACACATCAAGGAGAGCCACGTCACCGAGCCAGCTACCAGTCAACCGCCAGCTCGCCATCATCGCCCGGCTAGCACCCTGCCTGCTCGCTGCCAGCCCCTGACCAAGCACTACATAGGCCAACTGCCAAGCATCTACGGACTGAGCTAGCTCCCTGCCAAGCCGCCAGCTCGCCCGCTCCGGCCGCCAAGAATCCTGCCCGCTCGCTGCTAGCCCCTGAGCCTGCAGCCTGAAGACTACCTGCCAAGCACCTCCCGCCAAGCCTGCCTGCCATTGTGCGGGCACACTAAGGAGCCTAAGAAGAAAACAAAGAGCAATTGTCTAGCGCTCAGTGCGTGTCTGCTCGTGTCTTGTCCCGGCGTGATCCGTTTAACTACACCTGACACGACTGATACCCACTGAGTGCGCCATTACAGACCCAGGTCCTCCACGGAGTTTGACCTTTCTTCCTAGCGCTCCCGCCCCTTATCCAGACACCCACAACCCCTCACCCGCTGAATTATGGATACCTCCAGTGGATCGAGTAGCTGGGGCCCATATTCTGTTATAAATTCCCATCTAAATATCACCTTCACCCAAGCCACCCCCGACGTTGAGAAAACCTACGTACTCATCGAAAAACCAATCCTACCTTCTGAAAATTACCTACGCCATCTCAGACAGAGAATTATCAAAACCCTCACTCCAGTAACCCACCTTCTCCACAAAACAATTGAAAATTCAGAACACGCCATATATATCTTCTCCAATACCCGCCCCGATGTCTACGAAGTGCAAGATCTGCTTTCTCAAAACAACATCATCTGTGCATCATACGCCATAGACCTAGAAGAAGAAGAAAGAGAAAAACTCGCAGCGCCAGAAGAATCAATACTCTTCGAACGTCCTTACCACTACACCAGCAAAGACACTCCATTCCCCATCGCTACCAAGTGCAATTTCCTTATCATACCTCTCACCAATCCAGGACCTGTCCCTATCACTCGACAAACAGCCATCCAAGCCATAGAACCAATCATGAACCGGCATATAGCCATCATTGAAGAGACCCACAATAACCATCTCCTCATCACCCCCCTCCGTAATAAGTCACTCCAGACCATCCTCAACGCACTGAAACATACCGACATTCCACCCCCAATCATTGTCAACCCGGTAAATAACTCCGTGAACCAAGAAAACACCCCCTCCACCCACACCAGTAATCAAACCAACCCCGAAGAGGAAGAACCGATAACCATCAGCACCCGCCACTCCGAAGCTCAAACCAACCCGCTTCCACCACCCCCTCCTCCACCATTACCGCCCCCACCTACCCAATCCACCCAAGTTCAGACCAACCCTCCTCCTCCTCTCACAGATACATGTTCTGGGCCTGAAAACCCAGCTCCATACATACAGACCAAGGGCAGACGTAAGAAACCTGCCCCCAAGTCTACACCACTCATAAACCCTGCCTCACGCCCCCACCGACCCACCCACGCACACTCCTCAATAGTCACAATGTGCTATAATTGCCTCAAACTAAATCACACCGCTGCTACGTGCACGGAAGCCACCCGCTGCAATAGGTGTGGTGGTGGTCACCGCCATACAGATTGTAAGGTACCTAAGGCCCAGCCGAAGTGTGCCAACTGCCAAGGCAGTCATGCCGCTTCGTTCCCTGGCTGCCCGTACTTTAAAAGGGCAATTAGAGCACATTGCAAGCACGCACAACACCTACACACGAACAATAACCCACCTCCACTCCTAAACCAAGTTCCTTTCACCCCACAGCCCCGCCAAGACAATGCAACCCTCCTTCTTTCAATACTAAGTCTCCTATCTCCTCTCCTCTCTCTCCAAGCACCCGCCATGCCAAGTCAGCAACTTCTTATCCAGTAAAATGCCCCGCCAAGATATTCAACTCCTAAGCCAACTGCAACGCCAAGAAAATAACCTTCTCCTTCCCAACCTACCTCGTCCGAAGCGCTGTAAATGTAATCAAGCGTCACGAATACGAAGCAACATCGGGAGTGGTCATCACCTGGATGGGTGACCCTCCTCTGCAGACTACGTTGGACTACGTTGAGCTCCGGCTACGCAGTACCAACGTCTATCTCTCCAACCGCCCCGCAAGGGCCCAGGTCATATCCTGACCAGTGAAGAGTCAAAATTTGCTAATCAGCTACAAACAACAAAGTGAAGTAATCGAGCTAGCATCCTGAAGAAATAGCACTCAAGGCCCAAAATGAGGTCGAAGGGCTACAATCACTCACTGGTCCTTCGGGACCGATGAGAATAGCTGCTGGGTGAGAGGTCTCAAGTCTCTGAGCCGTCTTGGTCTTAGCCTGCCGAGCTCGCCGAAGTTTTGACGTCGTGAACGTCTCCTCCGTACCAGAATGGCCTGCTTCAGGGTAAGCGCTGTTGCTTTCTGTCCGGTTTTAAGTTCCATTTAGTTTTCATTTGGTGTATCACAGGAGTTTGCCCTGATCGCCACTCTTTTGATCAGATGTGAAAAGCAAGTTTTGATTTCACTCTAAAATGTAATAGTATTTTGTGCTTCCTCTTACCTTCAATACTGTATTTGTGGAATTTGATTTGTACTGAGATGTACTTGCTTAACTCTTTGAACATAAGGCAAAGCTCTTGTCTAGGAACATCTAAACTGTATTTTGTCAACGAACGTGTATATCGTGTGTAGTGTGTATCTAGATTTGGTGTACAGCTGAATTTGTTTCGGAAGTTAACTTGTATTGTCGATTTTGTAAATAATATTTTGAAAACAAGAGATCACTTTTGGCTTTTCGGAAAACCACAACCTTCGCACCTTCATGGGCCTTGGGAAGGTTTCCCAGTCTCCTTTCCATGTTCCTGGTTTATTATCAAGTTGACCCTACTGATATTTACCAGTGTTGTTATCGGCGGAGTTCCGCGTAGTTCATCAGATGTTTATTGTGTGTGTTGGTGTGTTAGGTACCGTGTAATTGCACTTACTTTCCTCCCTTTACTGTGTTTGGTGTAGCCGCTGCAGCACCGGTTAAGGCGGAAACACATTACTGTCACTTCACGTGAGTTCGCGCATATCGTGACGCAATCGAACCTGTCAAGAAAGATGTGCCATGCCTTTTTACACTGTATGAAATGTAAAATGATCACACTGCACTCATGTCACGGCTGTTGACGTCAGCTGACGTCATTGTGACGAAGAATCTGGTGACAGCGCTCTTCACGCGGAGCACAATTTTCTGCTCTTGCACATATCTGGCGACGTGAAGTGCGAATAGAAGCAGTTTCTTTTAAGATATGGAAGAAATGTTCATTGAATTGGTGCGGGTGCATGAGAATCTGTATGACATAGGTTCGATTAACTATAGAAATAAGTAAATGTGGCATGAAGCTTGGTACAAAATAGGAAAGGAATTTAGATCACATGTACTAGTTTTAATAGGCATTCATTTGTTGAAAACAGTCCACAATTGTGCTTATGATTGTTAACATAATAATAATAATAATAATGAGCTCGATAGCTGCAGTCGCTTAAGTGCGGCCAGTATCCAGTAATCGGGAGATAGTGGGTTCGAACCCCACTGTCGGCAGCCCTGAAGATGGTTTTCCGTTGTTTCCCATTTTCACACCAGGCAAATGCTGGGGCTGTACCTTAATTAAGGCCACGGCCGCTTCCTTCCCACGCCTAGTCCTTCCCTATCCCATCGTCGCCATAAGACTTATTTGTGTAGACGCGACGTAAAGCAAATAGCAAAAAAAGAAAAAAAAATAGATATCCAGTTCATTTCTTCTTTGTTCAATTTATTCTTCCATGGCAAACTGTTGGTAATTGCCATGGCACAGAGCCTTCAAATGAGTTGAATTATTTTTTGAAATTTTCCCATATCTGAAATGCTTGTGTAGGATTCCTCCGAATAAGTTGCAAATGTAGAGCGTACTTCGGCCAACAATTTCATCCTTGATGAGATTATGTAAGTAGTTGAATTCATATTTTATTTTTTTTAGCCTGAAGTACATCTGAAATTTTTCTGGATGCCCATTTAGCTCCCTTACTAAATTGTGGTATTCACCGTAAATTACTTTCATGCACCCACAGTCGTTTGCGACGGACAGTACCCATTTAAAGATAAAAACTTCATTGTTCCGTATTGAAATTATTGATGTTAAAAATTAAATAATTGAAAAGGAGGTTCAACATGGACAGTACCCATGGCAACAGAAACATCACAGGCAATTAAAAGATCATCAGAATCCGATGAATTGGATGTACAATCGTAGTTTGCCATCGGACAAAGTATGCTGTGATGTGTGAATGTGAGGACAGTGTGTTTCCTTTCTTCACGCCGCATGCAGCGACATCATCAACTTCCACTCCACGCTGACTCAGCTGAGAGATGGTTCACGTGAAGTGACAGCAGTGTGTTTCCGCCTTTACAGTGTTTATAAGGTGGAAATCCTTTCTTATCTGTATATATAACATTATGATGGTAAATTTTTTTTCAACTAATGGGACTCAAACCGGATAACCATGGTGTCAGACCATAAATTTAACACCTTAACGACCATGGCCGCAGACAGACGGTTTACTTTCGTGCTTATCGAGGAGATAATGGATTTTGATACCCCAGAATGGAAAAAAGTACTCATTTATTTTACCGAAAGATAGTATTTTTCATTAAACAGTATGATGGTCAACAATGTATTATTCTTATAACCCATATCTGATACCAGTTTGAAGGAAATAGAAGTCAGGAAGTAAGTAGTGCCAACTCATGCCGTGACATATAGCTGTGTACTTACGTCACCATGGCGATGTGACAATAACTTCACTGACAGAAACAATTTTTTTTAAAAAGTACGCACGTGAGATGTTCACTATATTTTACTTGTAAAGAAGACATAGAAATCTATAACTGGTACCAATTTCAGCTGTTAAAACCTCATTTTCTCAATATTGCTGTGAATGACAGATGGAATTAAGCATTTTATATATATATATATATATATATATATATATATATATATATATATATATATATATATATGTAGAGAAAGAGAGAGATTTTCCTCCATTCCATTTAATATATTTATCTACTGATTTTACAATCATAATGTTACCTACTGTTCTAACCTTCCTCAAACCACTTTGATATATCTTAATTTACGTATCTCAGGATCATCCTTTTTCCTCAAGGCCTTTACGGCTCTAATCACTTCCAATTTCTTAATTTTACACAATTCATTATACCATCGTCTTCCCTTATCTTTATTTTTATTCTGTTTTCTTTCCACATAAGCTATGGTCTTCTCTACCATTTCTATTGCTAATTACTCATTAATTCTACTTCTGTTCCACTGTTATTTATTAGAAATTTCCCCCCTCTTAAATATTTATTATTTTTAGTGGTGTTACCGCACTACTTAGATTTACTCATTATTCTATTATCCTCTTTTTGTCTCATAATATATATATTTTTTACAACTTACTTTATGTCGCACTGACACAGGTAGGTCTTATGGCGACGATGCGATAGGAAAGACCTAGGAGTGGGAAAGAATCAACTGTGGCCTTAATCACGGTACAGCCCCAGCATTTGCCTGGTGTAAAAATGGAAAACCACAGAAAACCATCTTCAGGGCTGCTGACAATGGGGCTCGAACCCACTATCTCCTGGATGCAAGCTCACAGCCGCGCGCCCCGCAATAAACCTATTACCGGTTTTATACGTACATTAGGCCAGTCCAACGATTTAGAAAGAGGACACCTCTTTATACCCCGTGCCTGTCAATAACCGACTCGTAAATGTATTTTTATTTTTTATTTTACAAAATATGGAATGTACTTTCTTCTTCGCAAGTAAAACTGCCGTTTCATGTTCATTTTAAAGTTCTCCAGAAAAATGGTTTTATATTTAAATCTCTTAAATGGACATAGGCCTATCTTTTAAAACATTATAAATTGCCTGGTCATGATTTAGGTTTGTTTATTACAAAGGCAACCTTCTGTCGCTCATATATTCAAAGTTGTGAAATGTGCGGCACGTTAGGACTCGGGCCCATATATCAACGTATATATGAAATGAACATTTTAACATTAAAGGACTGTATTCAACGTTAATTCCTCAATTTTAAGATCGTATATGAACCCGATATTTACGATAATACAGAATAATAGCCATTACAGAATTTGAAACAACTCCTCACTCAGAGATGAGATTTTATATTTTTTTCTTGTTACAAATTAGAGTTTTTATCCTAACATAATATAGATATTAAGGAGTTAAATATAGCAATATGTTGTTGTTGTTCATTGTTGATATCGCCAATTTTTTTTCACTTACTATGCAGCTGATGATGGTGTCTAAATGAACACCAAAACTAGTTCAGTAATGAAATATATGTTGTAAACTAAACAACATTGTATTTTGTATTTAAAAAGGTGGAACTTGCTAGATTTTTAATCCAATTGTGAAATTTACATAAGATCGGCGAATCCCCGATACACGCTCCTACCTTGTTCGTTTTATTAAGCATAATATATTAAAACAAGCTGTATTCGGAATTTTATTTTTAAAACTGTACCGGGCGGTACACCTCCACGCCGCTAGTTTAAAATGTGCGCCAATTGAAACTCCTCTGCTGGAGGAAGTCTGAACTTTATTGACAGTATTAATTTTCAAATTTCTCAGAAGATGTCACTACGTGGAAAATTTGGAGTTTTTGAACTGTGTCATTTTCGACGTATTTTTGTTTTGCTTGTAGAAAGAAGTGTGAACTTTCTCTTCTAGAGGACACTACTGAAGATCAACAATAGTGCACCCTAATGCGGAGTGAAAGAACTGTGTTTTTTTTGGAGAAATTTTTTATTTCAAAAGTTTGTTTCTTGTTAAATTTCTTTCTGTTATTGTTTAAGTTGGCTGTATACCCCTCTCTTTCCCCTTGTTTTGTATTTAGCCAATCCCGAATTTCTTTTATTAATTTCTGACCAATCGGATGTATCTTCCCCCAACTTGAATATGTTGCTGTATCCTACCCAATGAAGTTTTTGTGGGAGGGTGTTCTCATTCCCCTAACGCCTCGAACTTTCCGCGAGAGGATATAAACTGCTGATTTTAGGGTCTCCGGGCCACTTCTGTTCCATCTTTCAGTGTGTAAAGTACATAGCAGGGGGCGGGAAGCGCCTCTTTCTTCGGCGACAGTCAACAACCAGGTAATGGCCGACTAATTACTTCTTTTCTTGCTTGCTCAGCAGTTTAACTCTCGGGGCGGGTCCGAAGTTTTTCCATTATGTAACCTTCCTTAAAATGTAAAGAAACTTGTATCTATTCTATCTTTAAAAATACATATTGGGATAGAGAGTGCTTAACCCTCTCGAGCTCCCACTCATATTGTTTTGAGGTGAACTTATATTTTTCTCAACCTATTCTTCTTCGACTTAATGTAAATTGTTTCCTTCTTAAGTCACCTCTTTAGTATGGGATTAGCCCTTGTATTAACGGCCTAGTGCCAAGTAGGTTTTAAACAAAGCGTATTAGGAGCGCAAGTTCGCCTCCTCTCAAATTGTTATTTTAGAGGTCAAGTAATTAATCTTTTCTCACTTAATAGACCTCAGTAGGTTGGGTATTTTACCCCTGTGTCTATGTCCAGAGAGGACAACTTGAAGGTGGAGTTTGGTGTGGCCTTTGAGAGGCTTAAAGTTGAGAGCGAGGGGCTCTTTCTTGAAAATTAAGTGTTGTATGCCTCGAGGAGGCTTTTCTGTGTAATTTGGAGCAAGTGCTCTGGAACATGAACGGGGTTTTCGGCCCCTCTGGTAAAATTTATTTTGGAGTAAAGTCGGGCTAATTGCTCAAGAATTGTGAATTTGGGGCTCGAAGCCCAAATCCTGTAAATCCTGTAATTGGAACTGTTGTTGCCTTGCTACTCTGTACCTGCCGTAATTGTTATTTCTTAATTTTGAAAAGAAAATATAACCTTGTTAAATTTTAAATTAATTTTACTTTCGTAGCTTGAGACCTGTTCACCACCCCGCACCTTCTTTCACCTCTACCTACCACCAAAACACGGTAACAAAAACAATAATAATTTTTATCATTCCTGTTAAAATTTCAACTGACGTATACACCTAATATTTTGGAGGACTTTACCCATGTTATATCAGTGTTCTGTTTGATATCATACTACCAAGGGTATGTTTGAAATCGGATTAGTTTTGTTTTTACTGTATTTAATTGTAGCCCATTATCTTCAAACCGGTTATTTGGTATTTCTACTATCTTCTTTTCTACGTTTCTTAAACTGCTAACCCTTAAAATTGCATGGATACCATAATCATCTAGAATAAATTTTGTCTGTATATTGGAAGCAAGATCATTAGTATACATTATGTAGAGAAGCAGTCTGAGGAACACACTGTTATGTCACTCCAGTGTGACCGAGCGAGTTCGCCGCATGGTTAGGGGTGCGCAGTTGTGAGCTTACATTCGGGAGATAGTGGATTCGAACCCTACTGTCAGCAGCCCTGAAGATGGTTTTCCATGGTTTCCCATTTTCATGCCTGGCAGATGTTGGGGATGTACCTTACTTAAAGCCACGACTGCTTCCTTCCCACTCCTAGCCCTTTCCTGTGCAGTCGTTGCCATAAGATCTATCTGCATTGGTGTGACGTAAAGTCAACTGTAAAGAAAAAACCTCCAGTCTCATAGTATTTTGTCTTTTCTTCAAAATATAATTTTTGTTTACATTCACAAAGCGGAATTCAAACTACTTCACGGTAGATCTTCAGTATTTTCCCCCAAGGAGAACACACTGCACACGGCACAGAGGACGATGCTGTCTCATTAGCAGCTACCTCACTTGCTTGGATAATGCTGCCACTTGTTCAGGTAAATCCCAGGAGAGGGGGAGGTGATCTTTCTTTCTCCATTGGTCTATGCACTTCCTGGCTAGTGACAAAAATCCACTGGACTAACACGTCAGGGGGAGTTTAGCAGAGAGCCTCTGTTTCATGACAGACCATTGTCTAATTAATATAATTACTAGCTATAATAACAAACAAAACAAAAAAAACCAAACCCCACGGCACAACAGCCCCGAAGTCCATGGCCTGTGAAGCGACCACTGCTCAGCCCGAAGGCCTGCAGATTATGGGGTGTTGTGTGGTCAGCACGACAAATTCTCTCAGCTGTTATTCTTGGCTTTCTAGACCGGGGCCTCCATCTCACCATCACATGGCTCCTCAATCGTAATCACGTAGGCTGAGTAGGCCTCGAACCAGCCCTCAGATCCAGGTAAAAATCCCTGACCTGGCCGTAAATCGAACCCGGGGCCTCCGGGTAAGAGGCAAGCATGCTACCCCTACACCGCGGGGCCGGCTAACTTCTATAATAATATTAATAATAATAATAATAATAATAATAATAATAATAATAGTGCATAACTTTTTCTGTTTCACAGTCAGTAATTAAATACATCAGTGTTCAATTCTGGGAGCGATGTAATGCTGAATTCGTATCATAAGAAATAAATTTCATGATAATCGATCCGTATTGAACTGTGATCACAATAGTAGTTAAATATTTTATTTATACGGTCCACCTTTTCAATACAAAGTTGTGCAATATGTCAAATTACATCTCCTTTTGGGACGTCCGGCTACATGGCTAAATGGTTAGCGTGCTGGCCTTTGGTCACAGGGTCCCCGGTTCGATTCCCGGCAGGGTCAGGAATTTTAACCTTAATTGGTTAATTTCGCTGGTACGGGGGGGCTGGGTGTATATGCCGTCTTCATCATCATTTCATCTTTATCACGACGCGCAGGTCGCCTACGGGAGTCAAATAAAAAGACCTGCATCTGGCGAGCCAAACTTGTCCTCGGACACTCCCGGCAATAAAAGCCATACACCATTTCATTTTCTTTGGGGACTAGTTTCAACCTAACTGTAGGCCATCATCAGCCATCAAACAAATCACATAATTACATTGAATAAACAAAACAATGTACAGACACAATGTCATTAAAATAAACTGTGTGTAACCCATGGGAATTAAAATTAAGACTGGTTACTTGAATGCATTCTGTTAAAAGTTCAAATGATGCAAGACAAGTGTAGTTAGGTTGAAACTAGTCCCAAAAGGAGATGTAAATTGACATATTGCACAACTTTGTATTGAAAAGGTGGACACTATAAATATAATAAAATATTTAACTATTATTGTGAATTCCTATCACCCAATAATGGTGTTATTTCACCTGCATATTTTGGAAAATGTTAATTTTATGACATTTTACAATAAAATTACACCTTAGGGTGGGTTAGTGGGTCATAATCAGAGGCAATGAACACCTCTCCTACATGTCACGCAACATATTTATAAAATTCCACAGCCTACGTTATATACTTACTAAGACCTGGGGGAAAATACTTAAGTTCTACCCATTTCAATTCCATGGTATCGTAAATTATGTAATAATATCTAATGACTAACAGAGCCAAATACTTTATGTGCCACACACTAAGCCTGCTATGGAGTGTCCATCCACAACAATCCCCACATCACTGGATGTGGAAGAACCACTCTGCACAATGCAGCCTAGTTGACTTTCAGTCTGTGAAGTTAAGTGATTTCATCAACCATGTTGCTATGACAGAATAGAACATATCAACCAATGTTGCAGATTTAGAGGTGAACTGCGCTTTTGTCTTGGCCACAATAGTCAACAACTGCATCCGCCAATGTAACAAAGATAGAAGTCCAGTCAATGGTACTATCCACACAGGCCAATATCAGGCAGTAATAGTTGGGGAAGCTATTGGCTTCAGTGAAATAGCAAAAGGTGATTGCTGAGAGCAACACAACTCCTGAAAAACACTTTGACATAGCATTCAAACTGAATTCCGTCCCTCAGTTGGCCAATGTTGCAAATGGGATGTTCAAACAAGTCAACAATGCTCACACTGTATGCATCTCTAAGGAACCTGTCCATATCATCACTACTTCACAGTGGCTCTCCAGTTTCCTAGACTTACAAGGGTGGGAAGATAGTTCGCTGAACAACTTTCGGCGGTCACTCTAAACTAAGGAACAACTGACCCATACTCGTACATACAGTAAGAATGGCCTGCAACTCCACAGGAAACAATACAGAGCTTTACCAAGTCCATGCCTCAAAGATTTATTTATTTATCGTACGGCTACCCATTACAATTAGGCATGCAAAATTAACAATACTTTCTTTTGCCTCAGAGATTTTAGTAACTGCAGCCTGAGATGGCTCCACTTTGTATTGATTCTTGTCTGAACAGGAGCAGAGATAACCAGGAACTGTGATCACATCATGGCCCAACCCTGCTCAGCATGCTCTTTCGCAGCTTTGCAGTCTTACGCCTTCATACTGTTGTAATCTGCGTTTGGAGTAGTATATTTAAATACTCTTCAGATTATATTAAGAAAATCTGAAGACCACTCTGGATGGAGACATCTCGTCAAGGCTGCAACACAAAAATGATAAAGTAACAACAATGCTTGCGGTGCTTCATTGCGCTTTGCATAGACAGCGACCTTTTGAGGTCTGCACTGAACTGGGAACGTTATTCTTGATGTCATCTCAAAGGACTTAGTGCTCTTTTCCACCTCATTAGGATTGCTCCATTAAAGGGACACTGTAGTTTTTAGTGAATTATTTATACTATGATGCTACGTCAAGTTTTAAGAAGTGCGATAAATTAAGCACATAGTGTTTCAAGACTATAGTATTTTATAATTTGAGGTTCTTTTAAAATCCACTTTATATCATAAGCGAGCAAATCGGTTTGCATATGTTTTTATCAGTTTATGGCATAAGACTCGCAAGTCTTTGACTTGTTGGAAATATGAATTTAGAGACAGTATATTTTTAACACAATATCATGTTGTTAAGATGGTTTTAAATTGTGATGAATTTGATGTTGATAAACTTATATGATTGTGAATTTTTCTACAAACTTCTATCAGCTGATGATGACACAGTGGGGCGTCGAAACTATTACTGATTGAAAAATATATGTTGTAATTACATATACGCAACAATTTTTATGTATTGAATAAGGTGGACCCAAAATTATAATAAAAGTTGTAATCTTGGTTCAATACAGACAAACAATGAAGTACAAAATAACCAAGTACCAGAGTAGACTGAGACCCTCCATTTAGTCAGAAACACAGCAATACAGACCATTTACCTGATGTTTTATTTCTAATGAAGATGCTAATCAAAGATCTTTAAGTCCTCAAATACATATTTATTACCGAGCTCGACAGCTGCAGTCGCTAAGTGCGGCCAGTATTCAGCACATGACAGCAATTATAATAAGAAGTATTTCTTATCCACCTATTCAATACAAATCACCTCTATTAGTGTTTACATTTTCATACAATTAATTCTTCTAAGGGACATGTTTCGCTCTTATAAAGAGCATCTTCAGCCATTAATTTTAATCTTAAAATGATGTTCGTGAACAGTTGTAAACATATTAAAAAGACAATAGTCAAAATTAAAATTACAGTAGTCTAAAAATCTCTTTAAACGAGCAAAACATGTCCCTTAGAAGAATTAATTGTATGAAAATGTAAACACCAATAAAGGTGATTTGTATTGAATAGGTGGATAAGAAATACTTATTATAATTGCTGTGATTAACATCATTCAATACGGAACAAACATGAGGATAATGACCAGTATTCAGTATATAGTGGGTTCGAACCCCACTGTCGGCAACCCTAAAAATGGTTTCCCATTTTCATACCAGGCAAATGCTGGGTCTGTACCTGAATTCAGGCCACGGCTGCTTCCTTCCCACTCCGAGCCCTTTCTTGCCCCAACATCGCCATAAGACCTATCTGTGTCAGTGTGATCAATCAATCAATCAATCAATCAATCACTACTGATCTGCATTTAGGGCAGTCACCCAGGTGGCAGATTCCCTATCTGTTGTTTTCCTAGCCTTTTCTTAAATGATTGCAAAGAAATTGGAAATTTATTGAACATCTCCCTTGGTAAGTTATTCCAATCCCTAGCTCCCCTTCCTATAAACGAATATTTGCCCCAATTTGTCCTCTTGAATTCCAACTTTATTTTCATTTTGTGATCTTTCCTACTTTTAAAGACACCATCCAAACTTATTCGTCTACTGGTGTCCTCCCAAGCCATCTCTCCACTGATAGCTCGGAACATACCACTCATATTAAATAACACATGTACGTTTTAATATCCATCCATCTATTCAACACAATTTTTAAAAAATTAGGACATTGTCCTTATTAAAATTGTTGACATGAAATTAGTACATTAGATGGTACATGTTTCACCCATCAATAGTGGGCAAAATCAGCCATATTTTCCACCTTAGAATAGATCAGGTACCTGATTGGAAATAATCTATGAATGCTGTTAAAAACTATGTCGTATAAAATATATATTGGAGATTGTTAAACAACTATTACAATATAAAATGTAGTATGCTGTTATTTGACAATATTAGTGATAATATTGGAGTCTAAAACATGGCAGTTGTTTAAGGATTAGACATAATAGTCTGACATAATAAAAGATATTACAATGAAGATAAAAATCAGAAAATACATTCCATTTAGTAGTCAAATGGCGTATTGTTAAAAAAAAAATTATGGAAAGTTAAGCAATGGTAATGGTCGTTGGTTCTTGCAGTTAATAAATGTTGATTTTCATTTATTTGCTTATAGATTTGGAAGAGTTGATTTTATGGCCTGGTTTCTTTTGAGATGATATTAGTTGGAAAATGTTGGTGCCGTAGGCTATATTGAAATCTTTGTAGGTGTCATTAGACCATCTTCTATGATGTGGTAAGAGTTTGTGATGTGGCTGTTGAGCGTGTTGAGCTAAGTGTGTTAGATGGAAGGGAACGTTGTTGTCATTCGGTGATTAGCCAAAGGTATGATGAGTTCTGTAATTAAAGAGAAAATATGAAAATTTAATGAATTACCATAATTGGAATTAAGGGTCCGAATAGTGAAAGTTACATTTCGAGTGTTGACACTTAACCCCTTCGACTGCTGAGATGTTAGTTACGTTGAGAGTTTTAGAGTAACTGGCAGTTGCCGAGCTCTTGCTACGCGTGTTGTATTTGTGAAGTCTTGGTGGAGGGGGTTGAGCTTGAGAAGGTGTGGCTGAGGGCCCATTCGCTGCGCGTGAGGAGGAGTTGTCGGCAGTGGAAGGAGGGGAGGGGGGTGGTGTGTGTGTGTTGGATTGGTGGGCGTGTTTACTGATTTGGTGCTAAATATTTTGTAAAAATTATTCAGAAGGAATGGTTTTTGTAATAGAACTGAAATCTGTTCATAAAGAGGACTTTTGTTATCTATTACGTCATTTAAGTTCTTGCCTTTGTTAAACTGTTGATCTAAGAAAATGTATAAGTTTTCGTATTCTGTCATGAGCTTACCTTTTTCGATTCTTTTTAAAATTAAATTTTACAAATTTTGTAAATCCTGATCTATTATAGTGAATTTGTGACCTGTTTCTTTCAGGTGGTTACTCATTGCAGAGAATTTATTATGTTTTTGGGTATTATAATGTTCTGCACATCTAGTTGAAAAACAGCGGCCAGTTTGACCAACGTAAGAAAAATTACATACGGAGCATTTAAGACTTGAATTTTGCGAATTTTGGTTTGTTGGGTTTTATTGGAGAAAGGTTTGTGGTTATTTTTAGCCTGACTTTATTAATGATTTTGTTGATCATATCTAGATTGAATCTGTTGAATTTGGTAATTTCTTTTATGAAATCTAATTCATTTTTTAGATTATTCGGTGAAAGGGGGATTTTTAATGCTCTGTATACTAGACTGTAATAAGTGGCTTGTTTATGGGAATTTGGGTGTAAAGATTCGTTTTTTTATAGTTATTGGGGTAAATGAAGGCTTGCGATAAATTTGGAAATCAAATTTGTTCATAACTCGCGTGATTCTGATGTCTAGAAAATTGATTGAATTGTTGTTTTCGTTTTCTTTTGTGAACTTTATATTATCGTCTAAATCATTTAGAAACGTTAGGATGTTATCATTATTGTTAAGCTATTTATCAATAATTGCCAATGTGTCGTCGACATAACGGAGCCATAAACTGAGTCCGTTAATGTTTTTTACTACTTTATTGTGTTCTAGATTGTCCATGTAGATGACCGCTAAAATGCCGGAGATTGGGCCTCCCATAGCTAAGCCTTCTTGCTTATATATTTTGTTGTTGAAAGTGAAGTAATTATTGTGTAAAACAAAATTTAGTAACTTTATGAATTCGTCTATTTCAATTTTGCTTAATGCGCTGTGTTTGGAGAGGTTGTTTTTTTATTATGGTGATAGTTTCGTTAACGGGTATATTTGAGTACATATTCGTGATATCAAAGGAACATAAGACATGATTTGGTTGTAAATTGAATTTGTTTAAAGTTTCGCAAAGTTCGACAGAATTTTTGATCGGATTTGCATTGTGAAATTTAGAATGTTTTTTTAAGAACTTGTGGAGGAACTGAGAAGTTTTATAAGTGGGACTGTTTCTGCTATTGATTATTGGTCTGATGGGGATGTCTTTTTTGTGTATTTTAGGTAATGATCTTGCTGTAGGTAATTTTGGATTCATAGTGATCATTTTTTGGTAGTCTTGTTCATTTAGTAGGAATGTTGAATTTTTAAGGAGTGTTTTTAGATTGCGTTGTGTTTTTTACTATGGGATCTTTATTGATTAATGTGTAGGTTTTATCGGAGAAAAACTCTTCTGTTTTCTTGATGTAGTCTTGTTTATTCATTAAAACTGTTGTATTGCCCTTATCAGCTTTTGTTACTATGACGTTATTGTTGTTAATTTTGGTTATTGAGGTTTTGTTTTGAAAGGTTAGGATTATTATTAGTTATAATGTCATTTATGAGAGTAGGTATTTTCTTTTTTATTTCGTATTTAATATCGTTTTGTTTCTCTACGGGAATCTGTGTGTTAATATTAGATTTGGTCTCGGCGATAGTGGTGATTACATCTTCGATCTTTTGTGGATTAGGCCAGTTGTATTTTATGCCTTTATTGAGGAGACTCATTTCATTGTCTGAGAAAACTGTGTCAGATAAGTTAATTGTAGTGGAAATGTTCGTCAACGAAGGGGTAGAAAACTTGGTATTTCTGTTCTGGTTGACGGCTTTGGGTTTGGCATTTTGTGAACAAGTTAGTTTGTGGTTTAGTGTCTTTTGTTTTCTATCTAATACAGTGGTCAGTTTATAGTCGGTGTACCTAAGAAAAGAGCTCCATTCAAGTGGAGATGGTCAAATGCGTTTGGTATAATTGCAAATTTAGGAATGATTTTTTCTTATACATTTGTTTAATTTCATTTCTCAGCCATTTGTTGTTTACTTCATTTTGAGTGCCGTTTGACTTTTGGTATAGAATGTTTTTCCTTTGTAGTGGTTTAAGGAACTTAGGTATTAGTCCTAGTTTCAAGCAGCCTTAACTGACATCTATGAAGAAAAATGACTATACGTCAGGAGACATAGCACGAGCTGTGAAAATCAAGGAGCCTAACAGGGATAGTACCAACCATGACTACAATAAAAAGAAGAAAGTATCTCTTCCTTACGTGGCAGGTATAACTGACAATAGGGCGCATTCTTAGGAAGCACAATATAATTCCAGTTTTCACCACAGACCGGAAGCTCAAATCTCTGTTTAGACCATTCAAAGAAAAACCACATCTTGAAACACCAGGCATGTATGAAGTTCCATGTGGTTGTGGTTGCTCAAACATTGGCATGACGAAAAGGCTTGTCAGCACAAGGGTGAAAGAACACATTAGATCGGTAAAGAATATCGCTCTTTCATCCTCCACGGAGAATGCCATAAGCCAGTCTGCCATAGCAGAACATTTCTACAGCACAGACCATGAAATCCTCTTTGACCAGGCGAAGGTCATCGCGCCTGTAAAAGACTTCTATGCTCGACTGGTAAGAGAAGCCATAGAGAGAGAGCTGCGCCCAAATAACATCAACAGGGAAGATGGCTTCAAGTTATCAAATACATGGAGACCTGTACTGCAGAAATACACGCATAGCACCGCCATGGAACAGCGGGACGCGCTCACGAAACCGTCGACAGAGGACGGTGAATTACAGCATGACAATCCTTGAGTCCTATTAGTGGGGTAGGCCATGGATAGTACGGCCATGACTTCCACGTTTCTTTGAATTTCTTTGTTCACTGTTGGAAGCATTTAACTTGCCCTGATGAAGGCCAATGCAATTTGGCTGAAAGCTCGGCTTCATTAAATCAACTTAGTGGTTTTAATCCAGTATTTATTTATTTATGTTAATACTCTCCAATATCATTTCATCTGTCAGTCATTAATCACTGCCCCGGAGGACTACAACAGGCTTCGGCAGCCGGCATAATTACTATCCTTGCCACTAGACGGGGGCTTCATTCATTCCATTCCTGACTCGGTCAAATGACTGGAAACAGGCTGAGGATTTTCATTTTCAAGAGGAAATTAGGGAGACAAACTACTCTCTGACAGCAATATAACAACTTCATGCCAAGTTTATTAACTTAACCATTGTGGTTTGATTTTTATAATGGCCCGTATCGACTATGATCTCCACTCCAATAAATATACCTTCGATAATTAAGAGTCAGCCTTGTCAATACTTAAAGAGTTATTTAATTAATTATTTTTTATCACATCATACACGGTACATGTTTCGAGGACCTTATTGTCCTCTTCCCCAGCGTGTTTTCTCTCACTGCCAATTATCTCTTGGACCTCTTAACTTAATATTACACACTAAACATCAAAGTTCAAAACATCTCTTAATAGAAATCTAATACTGTAATGTCATAATTAAAATAAAATGTATCCTAAATGGCATATAAAAACACTAGAACTACACTATTCTATTTACAATTTTCTAAAAATGTCATCCTTGTCTATTCTCTAAGAATACAATCAATTTATTAAAATTAGCGTCCCATAAAATGTTTACTAAATCTTCCAATTCAGAGATCATGTCATTTAAATTTCGCTGGTATTTCCATCTGTCCTCAGATCCCTAGAGTTGTAGCTCTTCACTCCAAACTAAACATAATTGGTCTTGACCTTAGCATCGGGTAACATGCCTGTCAGCTGAACACCGATATCAAGATTACTATCTCCTCTATTTGCAAATGGACAATGATTATTTTGACACACAAATCTGAAACTCTGTCAGTCGTTCTAGGCCTATTTAAAATTCAGTGTTTCACTTGCCCTTGACCTCTGTTGGTTGTGAAAGTCTACAAGAAGAGAAACTTACTGCTGGAGACATGGCCATGCAGTCTGTTGTTGGAAAAACACAGATCAGAAACATTCTCAGAAACAAAGGAAACATTCTTAAATTGTGGACTAGAAATTAAAATCTTTCTGGTAAGCATTCATTCCCCAATAAAACGGACTTCAAAGTTGACAACTTTACATTTGAATGGTTCTGTAGTGCTCATAGCAATAACATGCCTGTGAGTGGATATCTTACCCATGGAAAGGCACTCAAAATCATTAAAAGAACTAGGGTATCATGAGTTTAAAGAATCTGCAGGTTGGTTTGACAATTACAGGATTAGGGACAACATCTCTTTCAGAAACACCTGTGATGAATCGTGTTCTGTTGACAAAAACATTGAGAGAGAGTGAGGGGGAAAAAAAAAAAAAGAAATACATGGAATCTGCAAAGGTTATGAAGAAAAAACATGTTTGTTATGAGATAGCTCTTTTCTTCATAGTTTTACCCAGTATGACAATGTCCTTAAAAGGTGAACATAGTTTTAAGAGGAAAAATTTCAAAAGAGGCCTGTCATCATAGGCAACACTGCTAGACCTAAACGTTTTAAGGTAACTGACTTGGGTAAATTGAACATAAAATGGTATTCAAATCATCGTGCCTGGATAACAAGGGCAATAATGACCAACTGGTTGTTGGAATTTGATCAAAATGGGAAGGCAAAATAGGAAGTCATCTTGGTTTTGGATAACACTACATCACACTGCAATGCTACTCCAACGAACGTGAAACTCGTCCTTTTGCTACCAAATACTACTTCATGCCTCCAACCCTTGGATCATATGATTATTCATAATTTTAAAGTTTTTTATAGTTAAAAAGTACTGAGACATATTTTGTATCAAATGAACAACCTTGAATCTGCAGATTATTTGGCAAGATCTATCAGTGTACTGGACACAATTTTCTGAGGACCATGAATATGATAGGCCTAATCATAATTTACTACATGTGATTGGTGAAGCTGAGGATAATGTCACAATCAATTAATAATCAAAGATCTGTGTTTAGGGCTGTCTCCCAGGTGGCATGTGTGTTTGAGTCATCAGTCCATAGACTGGTTTGATGCAGCAGTCCATGCCACCCTATCCTGTGCTAACCTTTTCATTTCTACGTAACTATTGCATCCTACATCTGCTCTAATCTGTTTGTCATATTCATACCTTGGTCTACCCCTACCGTTCCTACCACCTACACTTCCTTCAAAAACCAACTGAACAAGTCCTGGGTGTCTTAAGATGTGTCCTATCATTCTATCTCTTCTTCTTGTCAAATTTAGCCAAATCGATCTCCTCTCACCCATTCGATTCAGTATCTCTTCATTCGTGATTCGATCTATCCATCTCACCTTCAGCATTCTTCTGTAACACCACATTTCAAAAGCTTCTATTCTCTTTCTTTCTGAGCTAGTTATCGTCCATGTTTCACGCTCCACATGAAAGTCTTCAAAAATATCTTTCTAATTCCGATATCAATGTTGGAAGTGAGCAAATTTCTTTTCTTAAGAAAGCTCTTCCTTGCTTGTGCTAGTCTGCATTTTATGTCCTCCTTACTTCTGCCATCGTTAGTTACTTTACTACCCAAGTAACAATATTCATCTACTTCCTTTAAGACTTCGTTTCCTAATCTAATATTTCCTACACCACCTGCCTTCGTTCGACTGCACTCCATTACTTTTGTTTTGGACTTATTTATTTTCATCTTGTACTCCTTACCCAAGACTTCATCCATACCATTCAGCAATTTCTCGAGATCTTCTGCAGTCTCAGATAAAATAACAATATCATCGGCAAATCTCAAGGTTTTGATTTCCTCTCCTTGGACTGTGATTCCCTTTCCAAATTTCTCTTTGATTTCCTTTACTGCCTGTTCTATGTAAACATTGAAAAGGAGAGGGGACAAACTGCAGCCTTGCCTCACTCCTTTCTGGATTGCTGCTTCTTTTTCAAAGCTCTCGATTCTTATCACTGCAGACTGATTTTTATACAAGTTGTATATAATTCTTCGTTCTCAGTATCTGATCCCTATCATCCTCAGAATCATAAATAGCTTGTTCCAATCAACATTATCGAATGCCTTTTCTAGATCTACGAATGCCATGTACGTGGGCTTGTCCTTCTTGATTCGATCCTCTAAGATCAGACGTAAAGTCAGGATTGCTTCACGTGTTCCTACATTTCTCCTGAAGCCAAATTGATCTTCTCCCAACTCAGCTTGAACTTGTTTTTCCATTCTTCTGTAAATAATACGTGTTAAAATTTTGCAGGCATGAGATACTAAACTAATGGTGCGGTAGTTTTCACACCTGTCAGCACCGGCTTTCTTGGGAATAGGTATAACAACATTCTGCCGAAAATCGGATGGGACTTCTCCTGTCTCATACATCCTGCACACTAAATGATATAACCTTACCATGCTGGTTTCTCCTAAGGCAGTCAGTAGTTCAGAGGGAATATCATCAATTCCAGGTGCCTTGTTCCTATTTAGGTCACTCACAGCTCTGTCAAACCAGGTGGCATATTTCTTATAAATTAAATATTTTTAAAGAACTTGGAAATTTACCAAACTTTTCCTTTGATGAATTATACCAATCCCATATTCCTCATCCTATAAATTAATAATATTTGTTACCGGGCGAGTTGGCTGTGGAATGCAAGTTGTGAGCTCGCATCCGGGAGATAGTGGGTTCGAATCCCACTGTCAGCAGCCAAAAGATGGTTTTCCGTGGTTTCCCATTTTCACATCAGGCAAATGCTGGGGCTGTACTTTAATTAAGGCCATGGCCGCTTCCTTCCCATTCCTAGGCCTCTCCTGTCCTATCGTCGCCAAAAGACCTATCTGTGTCGGTGCAACATAAAGCAAATAGCAAAAAAAAAAAAAATATATATATATATTTGCCTCAATTTGTCCACTTGAATTACAACTTTATTTTCATATTATGATATTTCCTACTTTTACTTTTTTTTTCTAGTTGCTTTACGTCGCACCGACACAGATAGGTCTTATGGAGACGATGGGACAGGAACGGGTTAGGAGTGGGAAGGAAAAGCCGTGGCCTTAATTAAGGTACAGCCCTAGCATTTGCCTGGTGTGAAAATGGGAAACCACGGAAAACAATTTTCAGGGCTGCCGACAGTGGGGTTCGAACCTACTATCTCCTGAATACTGGATACTGGCCGCACTTAAGCGACTGCAGCTAACGAGCTCGGTTTTCCTACTTTTACAAGCTCCACTCGAGCTTATTCCTCTACTAATGCTATTCCACGCCATCTCTCTACTAACAGCTCGGAACACAGCACTTAATACCAATACCAGTGGCTCTAAGTAGTCTAAGCAGTGGCCTCCAGTATGCACTAGCCATGCGTCTCTATGGGAATCTATTTCTGTGATATAGCCTATATAACACTTAGTCAAGCATTTTGTCTCCTTCCTCCCAAGTCTTCCCAGCCCAAAGTTTGCAGCATTTTTGTAACACTACTCCTTCGTCAGAATTCACCCAGAACAAATTATGCTACTTTCCTTTGGATCTTTCCCATTTCTTGTATCAAGCAGTCCTGGTGTGGGTCCAGTATATTGAAGCCATACTTTAATTGGGGTCTTACCATAGACTTACACGCCATCTGCTTTACATCCTTACTACGACCCCTAAATACCCTCATAAACATGTGAAGAGATCTATAACCTTTCTTAAGAGCTCATTAACATGATTACCCCAATGAAAATTATTCCTTATATTAACATTTAATTTAGTTATTACAAGTAATGAACTTCATTCCAGTTCCATACTGACTTTAAATATCCAAGATAGAATTCTAAAAGAATTGAATTATATAAAGTCCATCTGTTCAATACACGTTTGCCATTTGATAAATGGTCTGTCTAAAAATTTACATAGGACATATTTCAATCTAGCCTAGAGGTCTTCATCAGCTAAAATAACACAAAGAAGAAAGACGTACACAAAAACAGTTTTAGAACAATATCTTAGATATCCAACTTAGTTACTTAGGCCTACAGTGATCTCCATGAGGTACTATCACACCATCAACACAGTAATTAAAACTGAAAGCTTTTCCTCTTGGTGAAACTTACAACTTGACTTTTCATCCTGTTAACCGTCATACCATTGTCCGCTGTCGATCTCACAACATTGTCTAGGTCCCCCTGCAGTCGCTTACAATCCTACTATTCATTTACTACTCTATACACTACAATATCATCTGCAAATAGCCTTGTCCGTGATACCAGTTTTTTACTCATATCATTTATATGTATAAGAAAACAAAGGTCAAATAATACTGCCCTGTGATAGTGTTCTCCCTAGGATCTTTTTAATGGGCGCACCGCCCTGTTGTTTTTACGGACCGCCCGGCTAACATAACCTAGATATATGCTAGCTATATAATATTACAGTGGGTGGCCAAAGTATTACTCAACGTCAGTTTTCCAATTTCTCCATGTCTCTCTTATCAACCATATGGTATTGCCTAATAGTCCTACTTTTATGACATTGCTTTCTACAACATTTATTTTTAACTATAACAAAGACAGCTTCATGATCACTTATACCATCTATCATTTCAGTTTCTCTAGGCTACATCTAGAATATTTTTCCCTCTAGTTGGTTCTATCCTTTTCTGATTCAGCAGTTCTTCCCGTATTAACTTATTTACCATTTTTTGGTCATGTTTCCTGTCATTCGCATTCCATTCCCAGTTAACATTTAGTAAGTTCAGATCACCCACCACAGTAACGCTCCTTTCTGTGTTGTTTCCCATATAGCTGATTATCTTATTAAATGGTTCTGACCAGCGCCAGTCTAACCAGGTCTGTACACTCCAAAAATATAAGTTGTCTATTATCTTTAGAGACAAGTCGTACACTGAGAATTTAATGTTTCTCAACTTTTCTGTAGCTTACAAATTCTCCTTTCATAAGTATGAATATCCCCCTCCCAAAACTCCAGATCCGCAAGAATATTTCCACATTCATATCACTTCTTAGCCATAATTCAAATCCTACCGGGCGAGTTGGCCGTGCGCGTAGAGGCGCGCGGCTGTGAGCTTGCATTCGGGAGATAGTAGGTTCGAATCCCACTATCGTCAGCCCTGAAAATGGTTTTCCGTGGTTTCCCATTTCACACCAGGCAAATGCTGGGGCTGTACCTTAATTAAGGCCACGGCCGCTTCCTTCCAACTCCTAAGCCTTTCCTATCCCATCGTCGCCATAAGACCTATCTGTGTCGGTGAGACGTAAAGCCCCTATTACACAATTAAAAATAGGAAAGAATTTCCACCAATCAATACTTGTTTTTTTAATGCTTATATTAAGCTACAGGACCGGTTTCGACCCCATATACAAGGTCATCTTCAGCTGAACCATGAATACATATTTATATGATGAAGCTTTGAACATTCCTTTGACAATGCAATTTAATCAAAGCTTCATCATATAAATATGTATTCATGGTTCAGCTGAAGATGACCTTGTATATGGGGTCGAAACCGGTCCTGTAGCTTAATATAAGCATTAAAAAAACAAGTATTGATTGGTGGAAATTCTTTCCTATTTTTAATTGTGTAATTCGTCAATACGGAAATGAAGATTATAGATTACGATACGTAAAGCCCCTAGCAAAAAAAAAATTCAAATCCTATTATTGGTATATCTGATAAATATAAAACCCAAACCCCATGGCACTACAGGCCTTGAAGGACCTTGACCCACCTAGCAACCGCTGCTCAGCTCAAAAGCCTACAGATTGCGAGGTGTCATGTGGTCAGCACGACGAATTCTCTCGGCCGTTATTCTTGGCTTTCCAGACCAGGGCCGCCATCTCACCGCCAGATAGCTCCTCAATTCTAATCACGTAGGCTGAGTGGACCTCGAACCAGCCCTTATGTCCAGGTAAAAATCCCTAACTTGGCCAGGAATCGAACCCGGGGCCTCCGGGTAAGAAGCAGGCACGCTACCCCTACACCATGGGGCCGGCGGCATCTCATAAATATATATCAATTAATTTTTTTTTTTTTTTTTTACAATACTTCTACAATTAAGCACTAACAATTTTATGTCATCCCTACTTGACTTCACACTTGCTATACTGTCATCACAGCTCCCTAGTTTACCAAGTTTCCCTGAATGTACTTTCCTATAACTCTTCTGAACAAACCCCCTAACTTATATGTACTGGTACAACTGCGGTTCAAGCAAAGGCCAACTGAACGTAGATCGCTATCTCCTACCCACCTACTTGGGTCTACAAATCTCACTCCCAATTTCCCACATACCCATTTCATAGTCTTATCTAAATACCCAATCACCCTCCAATCAGTACCCCTCCTATACAGTGTCCCACTGATAACAAACTCAGCTTCCTTAAACTACTTCTGTGGCTGCCGTAACAAAATACCACACGTCCCTAATCATGCTCATACCTATTCCCGCTTGCCTTACATTATTTGTACCAATGTGGAAAATACCACCTCCGTCTTCCCCTCTATCTTCCTCACCATCTGCCTTAACCTAACTCCTCCACACACTTTTCCCACATACCTAACGACTGACGAAGAAGCACTGTACAAAGAAAATTGTGTCAACAGATATCAAGAACTTCCACAAGATCTTCATCAGGAAAAGTGTGGTGCTGAAGAGAAGAGCAGTCAACATGATGATGCTGAACTGGACTATCCTCCATTTACAAAGAACTTATTGATGTGAGGAAATTAAATCATTACTGGTAAATTAAGAAAAACTGATGAAGAGGGACTCAGTTTAGCAGCTCAACTTGAAATACATAATGTACTGAAAAGACAACTGAAAGAACTTTAATAGAGTTAATGTGTTACAGGCTGGCATCCCCAGTTCACAGAACTCCATATTTCAATAAGTATGTTATTAAGAGATTAGCCACAGCAAAGCCTAGGTGTGACCTGAGATACTGTCCATTAAAAATATACTTGCATAAGTAAACGTTTTTAGTTTAGGCATATACAGTAGTATTATCCTAACCTCAGAAGGTGCCTTGCAGAAAACCTTCAACCAGTTGGTGGACTGGGCACAAGAAAATTACCTGGCATTGAATGAAGGGAAGACAGTCTCCATGACCTTCAAAAGAGGGGGAAGACCCGGCACTTTCTACAATGATATAGATGTTGATTCCCATAGGGAATCTGAAATATTTGTTCCGAATGAGTAAATTTATAATACCAACATAAATGGTCCGTTATTGGACATTATAAATTTTCCAGCTAACTCATTCCTGGTTGCCAGCGTTTCACCCTCGTGTGCTAGGCTGGGCTCATCAGTTGGTACCTAGCACACCTACCAAGACGCTGGCTAGTGCATACCGTAGAGGCCACTGCGTAGGCTAATTGTAGCTACCGGCAGTGCCAATGCACTATGAGAGTGTCTCATTATCAAAAATTGATGCCTGCTTGGCCATCCGATGATATAGCTTTTCATACCTGAGAGTTACCCTTCAGATTCTGGGAACCGTATTCACACGTCACATAAACGACAGAATTAGCGCCGTGACGAGCCATAAGTGACATTAAGTCAATAGGTAAACTCTCTCTGGAAACAGCCCTATGACTCTTCAAACTCGAAGTTGAACCCGTTGTAACATACGGACTGGAAAACATATGGACACATCTGAAGAAGACAAACCTCGAAATGATAGAGAAGCTGACAACAACATACTTGAAAAGGGTGCTCTGTCTCTCCAAATACACACACTCTTCGCTCGTGTATGAATTGACCGAGAGCACTTCTTTATAGAACGGCTACGACTGAAACTCTTACTACCAGCAACGTTAGCCAACCAGGATATACTGAGGGAACTGCATGAGAAGAAACACAAGATATGGGAGGAATTCTACGTTACTGACGCTATGACAAGCTGTGAATGGACGCAGGGAGGATACGAACTCTGCCACACAGTGACAAGACACTCAGTGCATGGATTTCACCACAAGCCGTGCAACATCCAGAGTTTTCACGAGGTTGGCACGAACTGTACATGCGCAAGATGCGGTGACCAATGTGAGAGATAGGCCTACCACGGGTTAAACTGTAAGATGAGAACAGAGTCGCTGGTGAAATTCTGTTTTGAATAAGACCTGTAAATAAGATTTGTAAATTCATGTATTTCACATACTAAATGGCCAGTTTGGCTGCAATAAACATATTATTATATAATATTACCTGTATCTTTAACTAAAGTACAATGTGACCCTATTATAGAAAACTTTGCGCATCACCACTGCTGATACCAACAGGAAAAATCCTATTTGCTTTACGTCGCACCGACAGAGATAGCTCTTATGGCGACGATGGGATAGGGAAGACCTAGGAGTAGGAAAGAAGCGGCCGTAGCCTTAATTATGATACAGCCCCAGCATTTGCCTGGTGAGAAAATGGGAAACCACGGAAAACCATCCTCGGGGCTGCCGGATGAAATGAAATAGCGTATGGATTTTAGCGCCGGGAGTGTCTGAGGACAAGTTCGGCTTGCCAGATGCAGGTCTTCTGATCTGACACCTGTAGGCGACCTGCGCGTCAGGATGAGGATGAAATGATGATGAAGACGACACATACACCCAGCCTCCGTGCCAGCGAATTTAACCAATTCAGGTTAAAATTCCCGACCCTGTCGGAAATCGACCAAAGGTCAGCATGCTAACCATTTAGCCATGGAGCCGGACTCACGGATGCAATACAGGGAAGAAACCTGACCTCCAATTAAAATCAACATTCAAACAGATAACCAGAATAACTCAACGACTTACATATAACGGCGCCTTCGGACTGTGTTAAAAACAGGAAATATATCGTAATAGTTCCTGAAGACAATCATGAAAACACGAAAAGACCCCCAGCCATTTACAGAATGTAAACATAAGAGATATTAAAGCCCTAGGATCAGAAAACATCATGGTAAACTTTTACTCGAAAACACAAAATAACATAGAGCTCGGGTAGTAAATAAGAGACTGCCAGAAAGAAGTGTAACGCCTACCAGTTAAGAATTATCTGGCAATGGAGCAGATATAAACAATTACAAAATAGTATTCATAAGAAACAATAGTCGTACCTGAAGCTATTATACCTTTAAGTTCCACATAGTCAACCAGAATTGTAAGAAAAATAAGTTCTGTCCATTAAAATTCACTGGCAGCGTAAGAATGACACCAAATTACTGTACCGAATACACACTTAACAAATTGACATACGTCTTTAGCCAGATCAACTCAAACGCTTTAACTGTCACAATATCACTCCCTACAACAGGTTTCATAAATATGCAATTAAATCAAAAATTAAACGATGAAATCCAATAACAACCCAATAAGTTCTCAAGTAAACAATGACACCTTCACAACTTCCTTCCAAGTTTCAACTACAAGTCACAGATGATGTCAAAGATCTTCCAAAAAAATTACGAAGTCTTTTACATCTCTCAAAGAATAAATAAGAACAGGGATTCAACCTTCGAGCAAAGAAATAGGAAGAGAGGGCGCTCCGTAAGTTTCAAACGGCCGAGCGTGGCACCAACATCAAACTCTGAGGGAACAGCTGATGAAGGACCAAACAAGGTAGTTTTCCATAAGAAGTGCATTGCGGAGTGTTTTTAAATCCCGATTTAAGCGTGCTGCTTATGATAATTGATTTAAACTATTAAGGATGGTGATAAATGTAATTCCCTAAGAATATTTTCGTCCCCTCTTGTATGAAAAGTGCTAAGTATCATTTTATATGTTTGATAATCTGATGCGTTTATGTATCGGTTAAGCGATACAGTGACATGAATAGGTCTCACGTTGTTAACTAATTTTAGTTACTTGTCTCCTAATTTCACAAGTTTCATTTTTCTCCGTAATATTCGTCTGAAATAGTTATATTAAAAATATTTTCACAGTGCTGCAAGTAATAAACTCAACAAATCATACGGTACCAGTAACCTGCATTTCTAATAATGCAGATTTTATGCTGGTTAAGCCGTATATATCAAGAAACGTGACCGATAATAACGCAAACGTCCCCACTGCACCTATAATAATGATCGTCAAAGAACCTCTGAAATTACCAATACTTAATGTAGGTGATAACATCAAGGTTCTGTCGTTAAAAAAAAAAAAGAGCTATCACCATCATCACACTTATTCACAGACCTTCACATTTAGTTTAGTGATGTACATTCAGGCATGATGATAATTATTCTTACAGGGTCTAACATCTAGGTTATCAGCCACTAACATGCATGAACGCACATACAACAACCTGACATCTAGGTTATCAGCCACTATCAAATATGAAAACGCACGCACACACACACACACACACACACACACACACACACACACACACACACACACACACACACACACACACACACACACACACACACACACACACCCACACCCACACCCACTGTTATTCGCTCTCCCCAAACATTCGTATCTTACATTAAATAAATGATGTTGTTGTTACTTCATTTGAGTGGCTTGGGACATATTGGCCATCATCCCGTTACACTTAGGGTGTTTGTTGAATTTGTCTGATAATCTACTGTGTGTAACTAGTTTTAATATTCCATGATTCAGGCAGTTGGGAGGGAATTTAAACGACGTACCATCAGGGCATTTTCATGGAAGGAGTATTGAAAAAGCCGGGGAAAATCACTACTCTAAGGATGGCCAGTCAGCACCGGGGTTCGAACTATCTATCTAGGGATAACCGGCTCAGTCGCGTAGTCATGGTGCGCGGATTACGGCTGTGCTGCGAGGTTCAGAAATACATTTACGCTACCAGGAAAAACGAGTTTGTCAAAAAAAGTTCAAAGTAAGATAAGCCCACGATGTAGTTATAAGTCAGAACTGAACTATATGTAGGCCTTACTGCAACACCCCCTAACAATGATGAAAAATTACGTACTGAAGAGATCGTCCTAGGGAAGTGCGCACACAAGACAATGTTAAAAAAGCAAATAATTCAAAATAGATCACATAATAACACATCAAATATCCAAGGAAGGAGGAAGAGGGCTGGAACCTACCAATAAAATTAGAGGTGGGGCTCACTAGAAATTGCGAAGGAATTCACCAAAACGTCACCAAAATTCAAGATTTTAAAAATAAATATATACTTGAGTAAATCATATTTACATGTCATAAAAATAAAAGAAATCTTTTATGCCCTGAAAAAATAAAATGAACTTGAAAGAATGAAAATCTTAATCTGCACACGCGGGGAGCTCCTTAGAAAAACGCGGCACCACCAGATCAGATCCTTCATTGCCGCAGAACTGAGAAAGAAGGGATTCAGTGTACATGAGGAGGTACACGGACTGGCCGTAAATGGTAGTTCGCAAAGAATTGACATCATAGCCTTTAAAGAAAACAGCTCTCAAGGATTCATATTAGATCCGACGGTCAGGTTCGAGCACCATAGCGGTCAGCCAGAGGAGGTTAATCTAGAAAAGATTAACAAATACAAACCAACTATCCCTTACTACAAATCAAAATACCACCTTCAGGAAATTGAAATAATAGGGATAATGGTCGGAGCTCGCGGTACCATACCTCGTCACTTCGTCGCCACATGGAAGCGCTTCCAACTCCCATTGAAGCTCATCCCGGAAATCGCGACCCTCGTCCTCCGAGCCTCCATCAAGATCATGAGGCACCATCTCTACAGCTAATTTTGAATGTTCTTTTATTAATACATATGTACATAAAATTGATATGTTTTACCTAATTCCTTCATTTTAAAAGAAAATCCTGGTGCACCGGATTGCTTAAAACCTCACAAGTTACTAGTAAATATTGTTAAACAAAATTAAAATTTTAATTAGAATACCAAAATTGCTTAATAGAGGGCTTCCGACACACTCTAGTGGAAGTGTCACGTTTACTCCGAGTGTTTGGCTGTATTTTTATGGTGATCTTTGGAAAAAAAAAAAAAAAAAAAAAAGAGAGAAAAGATGGCTGACAGACTGTAATATGTGATATTGTATTTTCCGTCATATAGTGTTTCGTTTTTAAAGCAGTTGTGTTTATTATATGATTAACTGGTTATAGCTATATCGGGTAGGCATAGGTCCCTAACAAATTGTGGCGACCCTGCCAGGATACGTATTAATTCATACAACTTGTAGATTGTACTGAAATGGAGAAGTTAACGAAAGCTCGGAGGCCGGTAAGAGCGACTTTTACGAAAACGTACAATTTGCTCGTGCAAAATTTAAGTCAAGAAATACAAGACGGCATTCATGAAGACACGTTGCAATACTTGATAAATAAATTGAAAAGGTTAGGAAAGGAACTGGCACCGTTGGACGAAAAAGTGTTCAATTTGTTGCTTATAAGAGAAGGAAACTACGTGTATGACCGTGAGTACGAATCTATAGACAGTTTTCGAGACAAATAAGATGATGCAAGACAAAAATGTGCCCTGTGGTTACAAGCTAATAATGCCAATGTGTTGGAAATAGTGTAAGGTAGATCAACTGTGTCAGCTGAGAATAAAAACAAAAGGCAATTGAAATTACTAAAGATACAACTCGTGAAATTCGATGGGGAGGTTAGGAATTGGTTGGAATTTTGGGGACAATTTCGGCGCATCCATGAGGACTGTGAAATTGAGGATGAAGATAAATTTCAGCACCTAATCCAGTCCACGAATGTTGATAGCCGAGCTGGAGATTTAGTTACCAGTTTCTCCCCCCCCCCCCCCCCCCACTGCTGAAAATTACTCTAAAGCAGTAGGATCCCTTAGGGGTAGGTTTGGAAGAGAAGATTTATTGACAGAATTCTATGTCAGGGAACTCATGTCTTGTAGTAAAAAATGTTTCTCAGACAAGGCAGAAGTCTATGCTTGCTAGTTTATACGACAAGCTAGAAGCACAGCTGAGAGCTTTAGAATCAATAGGCGTTACTCGAGATAAATAGGGCTCGATGCTCTTTCCGTTAGTAGAATCTTGCTTGCCTAAGGAGTGCATCAGCGACTAAAACGGATTAGGATAATGGACATGCTGACAAACTGACCACGTCATTGGTTATCTGAAGGGTGAAGTAAAGAGTGAAGAGAGAATTGCATTCGCTCAAGCCAGTTTTGGACTCTCTAATAAATCGAGGAGTGCTAAGATTAAAGAACGGGAGCGGGAGGAGCAAGGTTTAGCTACTGCTAGTGTAGTTTTCGCTGGAAAGGTAAACAGTTTGGAGGTTGTCTTCTGTAATAAACCGCATGACAGCAAAGGGTGGCATCTGGCTCAAGAATTGAACTTAAGGGATAAACATAAAAGGTTGTCAGAGAATAAAGCTTGTTTTTCATGTCTGAAGGTGGCACATAGGGCTGCTAATTACGAAACTAAAATGTCTCGTGTGCAGTGATAAACATGAGGCTATTATGTGTCCCAAATTAGATGTAAATAAAGGTAGTTATAAGTGTGATGAGAAGAACCAAGAAAGGGGTTCAAACTTGTCAGGTGGTCCAACTGTAACCCTTAACAACTAAACGAGTGATGTTTTGGAAGTACTGTTACAAACTTTTGCAGTTAGGTTAAGTCATCAAGGGAAAGAAAGAACTGTACGGGCATTGCTGGATACAGGCTCGCAGAGATCCTATCTACTGGAGAAAACTACCGTGGAAACGGGTTATATTCCATCAAAGACTGAAAAATTGAACATAAGCTTTTTGGGGTGCTTCAATCAGTGCAAACGATCATAACCTGTATGAGATAGCTATTGTCAACCTACGTCATTCAATTTCTCAAAACATTAAGGTACTCGGACAAAAGGTAATTTGTGGTACAATCCCACGGTTAAAAGGGGGTCCTTGAATGGATGAGACGAGAGAAAGGAAAATGTGGCTCTCTGATTATGGTCCAGAGTCATCGGAGATTGAGTTACTCGTTGGTGAAGACAACGTGGGAAGTTTATTGACCGGGGAAACAATCAAATAGAGGTCTGGTTTGGTTGCTGTTAGGACCACATTTGGTTGGACAGTGATGGGATAGCTATGGAAGACAACTGAGAACCCTAACACAATGTCTATGGTGAACTCTCTGTTTGTGAGAACGGCTTCTTTGGGTGAACTATGGAACTTGGAAAGCATAGGAATTCGTGATCCGACTGAAACGCTGTCGAAGAAGAAAACTGAAATGGCAACATTGAAACATTTCCAAGGAAATATTTAGATAGATGAGGAAGGACGTTATGAAGTCGCACTTCCATGGAAAGAAGATCGGCGGCTATTGTCAGACAACAAGGATGTTGCATCCAAAAGACTGGTTTCTGTAACACACCGCTTAATCAAGGAGGAAAATATGAGAAGTACTAGCAGGTGCGCCATGACTGGCAAGGTGAAGGGATAATTGAAGAAGTTAAGAAGCTGGCCAGGAAAGCTCTCAGAATGCTGGGTACTTTTTACCGCACCGAGGAGTTTTTAAGGAAGGACGACTACAGCAGTGAGGCCGTTGTTTGATGCTTCATGTAAATTGAAAGGAGGACTTTCACTCAACTACTGTCTGGAGAAGGGACCTAATCTATTAGAAGTAATTCCATGTATTTTGAACCGGTTCCGTTTAAACAGGACTGGCGTGATCTCAGAAATAAAGAAGGCCTTTATTCAAATCGCAGTCTCTAAAAGGGATCGAAATTTTTGAAATTCCTGTGGTGGGAGAGTTTTGCTGAGGGAACTCTTAAATTGTACCGCCACAAGCGGGTTGTTTTTGTAGTTAACTGCAGTCCGTTTCTTCTTGGAACTGTACTAGATTTTCAATTAAGAAACAATTCATGCTTCCGTGAAATCGCACATAAACTGATAACATCTCTGTATGTGGACAACAGCGTCACTTCCGTGAGGACAGAAGAAGAATTTAAACTGTTTGTGAATGAGTCGAAGGAGCTACTGTTGCAAGAAAAAATGGCCTAAGGGAATGGGAGTACACCAGCTTGACTCTGGAGGATGAAGTACCTAAAGTGGCACCTGTTTTGGGTTTGTTGTGGGACCCCGTAGCTGATGTTTCGTCATGTAAAATGGTGAAGTTGAATGACTAATGTTCTCACAAGGAGGACATTTTTGTCAATGACTCGAAGTATTGGTTTTACTTGTCCGGTTTCCATAGTACCTAAGGTTTTACTACAGAAAAGTTGGAAAGAGAAAGTGAGTTGGGATAGTCCGTTAAGTGAAGACACCCAAATCTAATTCAATAAGTGGTTGAATGAGTTGTCCTCTGTTGATAAAATTAAAGTGCCTGGAAGATGTTCTAGTTGTGAGGACAAATCATCATGGAGTATGCATGAATTTTGTGATGCCAGTCAATAGGCTTATGCAGCCGTTATTTTCTTAATATCTTTCAATGGAAAAGAGTTTGAATAACGACTGGTCACAGCAAAATCAAGGGTAGCTCCCCTAAAGAAAATAAAGATACCGAGACTGGAGTTATTAGCCTGCACTATAGGCTCAGGTCGCGCCTTTTCTGTGAAAGAAAGTTTGAATCTGACGGACATCCCGGAGTATCATTGGAGTGACTCTTCTTCTATGCTATGTTGGATGAGCAGATCAATCAATCAATCAATATATCAATCAATCAATACTGATCTGCATTTAGGGCAGTCGCCCAGGTGGCAGATTCCCTATTTGTTGTTTTCCTAGCCTTTTCCGAAATGATTTCAAAGAAATTGGAAATTTATTGAACATCTCCCTTGGTAAGTTATTCCAGTCCCTAACTCCCCTTCCTATAAATGAATATTTGCCCCAGTTTGTCCTCTTGAATTCCAACTTTATCTTCATATTGTGATCTTTCCTACTTTTATAGACGCCATTCAAACCTATTCGTCTACTAATGTCATTCCACGCCATCTCTCCACTGACAGCTCGGAACATACCACTTAGTCGAGCAGCTCTTCTTCTTTCTCTCAATTCTTCCCAACCCAAACATTGCAACATTTTTGTAACGCTACTCTTTTGTCGGAAATCACCCAGAACAAATCGAGCTGCTTTTCTTTGGATTTTTTCCAGTTCTTGAATCAGGTAATCCTGGTGAGGGTCCCATACACTGGAACCATACTCTAGTTGGGGTCTTACCAGAGACTTATATGCACTCTCCTTTACATCCTTACTACAACCCCTAAACACCCTCATAACCATGTGCAGAGATCGGTACCCTTTATTTACAATCCCATTTATGTGATTACCCCAGTGAAGATCTTTCCTTATATTAACACCTAGATACTTACAATGATCCCCAAAAGGAACTTTCACCCCATCAACGCAGTAATTAAAACTGAGAGGACTTTTCCTATTTGTAAAACTCACAACCTGACTTTTAGCCCCGTTTATCAACATACCATTGCCTGCTGTCCATCTCACAATATTTTCGAGGTCACGTTGCAGTTGCTCACAATCTTGTAACTTATTTATCACTCTATAGAGAATTACATCATCCGCAAAAAGCCTTACCTCCGATTCCACTCCTTTACTCATATCATTTATATATATAAGAAAACATAAAGGTCCGATAACACTGCCCTGAGGAACTCCCCTCTCAACTATTACAGGGTCAGACAAAGCTTCACCTACTCTAACTCTCTGAGATCTATTTTCTAGAAATATAGCAACCCATTCAGTCACTCTTTTGTCTAGTCCAATTGCACTCATTTTTGCCAGTAGTCTCCCATGATCCACCCTATCAAATGCTTTAGACATGTCAATCGCGATACAGTCCATTTGACCTCCAGAATCCAAGATATCTGCTATATCTTGCTGGAATCCTACAAGTTGAGCTTCAGTGGAATAACCTTTCCTAAAACCGAATTGCCTTCTATCGAACCAGTTATTAATTTCACAAACATGTCTAATATAATCAGAAAGAATGCCTTCCCAAAGCTTACATACAATGCATGTCAAACTTACTGGCCTGTAATTTTCAGCTTTATGTCTATCACCCTTTCCTTTATACACAGGGGCTACTATAGCAACTCTCCATTCATCTGGTATAGCTCCTTCGGCCAAACAATAATCAAATAAGTACTTCAGATATGGTACTATATCCCAACCCATTGTCTTTAGTATATCCCCAGAAATCTGATCAATTCCAGCCGCTTTTCTACTTTTCAACTTTTGTATCTTATTGTAAATGTCATTGTTATCATACGTAAATTTTATTACTTCTTTGGCCTTAGTCTCTTCCTCTATCTTGACATTATCCTTGTAACCAACAATCTTTACATACTGCTGACTGAATACTTCTGCCTTTTGAAGATCCTCACATACACACTCCCCTTGTTCATTAATTATTCCTGGAATGTCCTTCTTGGAACCTGTTTCTGCCTTAAAATACCTATACATACCCTTCCATTTTTCACTAAAATTTGTATGACTGCCAATTATGCTTGCCATCATGTTATCCTTAGCTGCCTTCTTTGCTAGATTCAATTTTCTAGTAAGTTCCTTCAATTTCTCCTTACTTCCACAGCCATTTCTAACTCTATTTCTTTCCAGTCTGCACCTCCTTCTTAGTCTCTTTATTTCTCTATTATAATAAGGTGGGTCTTTACCATTCCTTACCACCCTTAAAGGTACAAACCCGTTTTTGCATTCCTCAACAATTTCTTTAAACCCATCCCAGAGTTTGTTTACATTTTTATTTACCGTTTTCCACCGATCATAGTTACTTTTTAGAAACTGCCTCATACCTGCTTTATCAGCCATATGGTACTGCCTAACAGTCCTACTTTTAAGACCTTCCTTTCTATCACATTTATTTTTAACTACCACAAAAACAGCTTCATGATCACTAATACCATCTATTACTTCAGTTTCCCTATAGAGCTCATCTGGTTTTATCAGCACCACATCCAGGATATTTTTCCCTCTGGTTGGTTCCATCACTTTCTGAATCAGCTGTCCTTCCCATATTAACTTATTTGCCATTTGTTGGTCATGCTTCCTGTCGTTCGCATTTCCTTCCCAATTGACATCTGGCAAATTCAGATCTCCCGCTACAATCACATTTCTTTCCATGTCGTTTCCCACATAGCTGACTATCCTATCAAATAATTCCGAATCCGCATCAGTGCTACCCTTTCCCGATCTGTACACTCCAAATATATCAAGTTGCCTATTATCTTTAGAAATGAGCCTTACACCTAGAATTTCATGTGTCTCATCTTTAACTTTCTCGTAGCTTACAAATTCTTCTTTCACCAGAATGAAAACTCCCCCTCCCACTTTTCCTATCCTATCTCTACGATACACACTCCAGTGCCGTGAGAAAATTTCTGCATCCATTATATCATTTCTCAGCCATGATTCAACTCCTATTACAATATCTGGTAAATATATATCTATTAAATTACTTAATTCTATTCCTTTCTTTACAATACTTCTACAGTTCAACACTAACAATTTTATGTCATCCCTACTTGATTTCCAGTTTCCTGCTCCCTTATCACCGCTCCCTAGGCCATCCCGTTTCCCTGAATGTACCTCCCTATTACCCTTCCAAACAAATTTCCTAACTTATACGTACCACTGCGGTTTAAATGAAGGCCATCCGAGCGCAGATCCCTTTCTCCTACCCACCCATTAGGATCTAGAAATTTCACTCCCAGTTTCCCACATACCCACTCCATAGTCTTATTTAAATCCCCAATCACCCTCCAGTCAGTATCCCTCCTACACAGTATTCCACTAATAACAATCTCCGCTTTCTTAAACTTCACCCGTGCTGCATTTACCAGATCCCACACATCTCCTTGGGAAGCTTGGGGAGTATTCGTCACTAACAGAGTGAAATAAATTAGATTAATTACTAATCCTAAGCGTTGGTTTCATCTACTAGGCACAGACAACCCAGCAGACCTTCCTTCGAGAGGTTGCTCTACTTCGAAGCTGATTTCTTCTCGTTGGTGTGAGGGACACGCTTAGTTAAAGTTGGAAGATAACAGTTGACCATCGCGCATTGTAGAAATTAATGAAGAGGAGATCTATGAAGAAAGAGGAAAAGGCCTTGTTACCACTACTATTCTTGTCTCCCAGGAAAAGCAGTGGAATTTGAGATTCTTTTCTCAGTATTCAAGAATCGTCAGAATGGTGGTCTGGAAGCTGCTGTTCATCAACAATGCGAGAAAGGACGTAGAGCAGAATGTTGCTTCTGAATTGGATTGTTTTGAAATTTCAATGGCGGAGAGACGACTGTTGAAAATTGTTCAAGAAGAGAAATTTACTGAAAGGGACAACAAAAAAACATTGTGCCTTTTCAAATACCAGCTGGGCCGGTTAAGACAAAAATCACCAACAGAAAGAATAAATACGACTTCCGTACACCTCTTTTCTCACCCTCTGACTGAGGTGATAATCAGAGAACATAATTTGAGAGCTTCTCATTCTGGTGTTCAGATTCTACTTGCCATACTGCGGGAGCACTACTGGATACAAAAGTGGAGGAAGAGTTATAACCCTTCTCGCCTCTGTCTGCAAAGATTGTGTTTTGATTGGTATCAAAAGGTGGGAGAATATCACGTTTACTCTGAGTGTTTGGCTGTTGTTATGGTGATCTTTGAAAAAAAAGAAAAGAGAGAAATTTGGCTGACAGTCTGTAATATGTGATATTGTATTTTCCGTAATATAGTGTTGCTTTTTTAAAGCAGTTGTGTTGATTATATGATCAACTAGTTATATCTATATCGGGTAGGCATAGGTCCCTAACAGGAAGGATCATTCCCCGTAAAAACCCACATAACGTAGATCCAACAATGCATCACCATAAACTCAAACCCCACAAAAAACGGACCAATATGCTAAACACCATACCGCACAGAAATTAAAATAATATCAACTCAAATAATTTATGAATTAAATCACCCAACAATGTAGGCATGGAAATTAATAAATACCCAACCCAAAATAAATAATATAATGAGGCAGAACACGCAACCACAAGAAAGAAGACACACGATCTCGCCTTAATACCACAAACAATCCATAATTATATTCACAGCGGACACAACAGCGGACGCTAATCCAGACGAGTTAATAATGCCAAATTTCAGTTGCGTAACTGCCACACAACGATAAGATAAGATAAGCTAAGATAAGATAAGATAAGATAAGATAAGATAAGATAAGGTAAGATAAGATAAGATAAGATAAGATTAGCAAATAACCATCACAAGAGTAGATAAGGCCCAAGCAAAGATCGCTCCACACTAGGGGTGTCCAAACCCTCAATTAAAACCCAAGATTTACATTATTAAGGAACTACATCTTTGAAGTTAATGTGGGTATCCCCATCTAATAAGGTAATAATGAAATAAAACCACCCACAGTAATGCAGAAATATGCAATCCTAATCCATAACTCTACGTATAAAGCAAATAATAAAATCTACGAAATATCATACTCATAATAATCATAATATTGGAAAAAGGGGTGGTGTTTATTGCAAACGTAGTACTTAGGTTGGAACACGGGTAACAGGATGCCGAAACACACCAAATGATGCACAAAAAATAATATGAGAATCATAACATCAAACAAAACACGATAATGTACACCAAATAAATACCGCAATAACAGCAGTGAATAAGAAATTTACCAACAGTAACCGCACACGTATAAAAAAAACTCAGGGAAAACACATGCAGGTACACCAGAAATAAGATTACATCAAAGGAAAACACAAAATTTAGAAAAAGCAACGAGGAGTTTTGACGGTTACCTAGACCCAACAATGCACTTCGCCGTTATACACAGCACATACTTGAAGTTTGAACGCCATCACCAAACAGTGACATAATTTCAACTACAATAAATACACTCATAGAATACAGTAACACACATCAAGAATGTAATATTTACAGTAATAAATCCTAAAGGCGTACATTCATGGTGACCAATTATTCACAGGTAACCCCCTCGTGTTTCACCTTGTACCGGTTGGTACACCTATACGCCGCACATTTAATTTTCCGCCTTAAAGTACTCCTCCACACGAGGCGGTGTGGACAGGACGGCTGCGATCATGCGACATCTTGCGATGAACTCTTTTTTGGCCTTCAGCTGCGTATAGGGGCGTGTCTTAGAACCACGTGATCAAGTAAGTTGCCAAAATGGCGGTTGGCGGCAATCAGTAATTTTGTTGACGAGAAAGTTACCTTTACATGTGCAACATTATTTCTTTATAAATGTGTGAACTTATGGTGTAGGTAAAATATCGTTATCGTTCGAGCGGGATAAACATTTCAGAAGCGTGTGCAAGATTTGGTGCTTGAAAAGTATAGTAAATGTGATACATGTTTTGTTCTTTTGATGAGATATCTCTTAGCACTCGTGCACGCTTATTTGTGCAATATGCTGTAAATTCCGATGAATTACAGTTTCAGATAATAAGGACGAGCTGACAGTCGTAGTGAAAGGACGTATGTGTCTCTCGCTGCGCTTTCTCTCTCCTTGCCAGGCGCTCTGTACTTTTGAAGTATCAGCCAGGCACTTGTACTTATTAGTACATCTTCGAAGGAGCATTGTCTGAGCTGTTGCACTTTTCATTGCTCGCTCTTTCTTCTGTTTCAGGATTTCTTACAGGAGGACCAGGATGGAGAAACTATCAGCTCCAGCGAGACCGGCCGACTACAACCACAAGGGAGCGGTGGGGAAACTACAAGCGGTGCTCAGGCTGTTGGACGCCCCCGATTCTCGACGCCGTCGCTGGTGGTGTACAACCGGTTGGGGAAGAACACCTACCGGGGAACGAGCGACATAATCGATCTCCTTAGTGTGATCGCTGAGTTCCTGGGAGAGAAGATCACCGAGATCATCGGCAAGGTGATCCCTACCTGGGCGGTCATCATCCGCCCTAAGGACGCACACCGCTTCGAGGTCTACGCGGAGCTGGTGTCCCAAATGTACCAGGTCGCACGGCTACCAGGACTCAGGGAGAAGCTGGACGCCTGGGGCAGCCACGAGGATGCAGCCACCCAGTCGGAGCCGAGTACCGAGGACGACGACGGCGGCGCTTCCCAGCTACGCGACGGCGCGACCCCTGTTGGACCGCTGTGCTCTACGAAGTACATGCAGACCAACAAGGCCGCCAACCAGGACCATCGACCACCTACCAAGGCGAAGTGGTCGCAGACGCAGGCCTACCAGGAAGAACCTGTTACCCGGGCGCAAACCAGGAGAGCGCCCGTGATGGTGGAGAGCAGCACAGCTGTGGAGAAGGACGCCCTCTGGCGTTCCGAGGCTGCTGCCCAGGCCCAGCTTGCCTGCATGTCAGTCGAGCTGCAGACCTCGATGTGCCCCCCTCAGGACAGGGAACGCAGTCGAGTGTTAGCACCGACCGACGCCTCCGCCGCCAGCCAGGAGAAGGATGAAGACGGCGACGCAGCCTGCATGTCTGTCGAGCTGCAGACCTCGATGTTTGCCCCACAGGACAGGGAACGCAGTCAAGTCTTAGCACAGACCGACGCCGCCGCCGCCACCAGCCAGGAGAAGGAAGAAGACGGCGACGCAGTGGAGCCACCAGCTACCCCGGTGTCACCAGGCCGGGAGGAGGGCCACCAGGACGAGGCCTCATCCCCTGCCGAGAAGAAATCCCCGGGAAGAAGACGACACCGGACCAGGAAGCAGAAGACGACGCCGGCCCACCAGGAGAGGGCCGCCCAGCCGCAACCCAAGACTGCTCTAAGGACAGCAGTCAACCGAGGAGGCAATCAGGAGAGGACCTCAGCGGGTAGCGGCAGTCAGGTGAGAGTAAAACGTCCCCCTCAGCAGCTCTTGCAGTGTTTCCGCTGTCTGAGGTGGGTCCACCGTCAGGTCAGCTGTGGACTCGTGGTGAGGTGCAACCGCTGTGGTGGTGATCACCACTACACGGCCTGCGCAACACTTAGGGAGGCGCCGGTGTGCGCCAACTGCTCGGGGGGCCACCCGGCCTCCCATCGCAGTTGCCCTATCTACCGGGCCATGGCGCGGGCAGAGAGGAAGGAGGCCCTGCGCCATGACCCACCCCCTTCCAGGAGGCCCCCGCTTCGGCGGGCTTGGCCTCATTCTCCGGGTTCGGAGACTGGGTACGAGGTGCCCCAAGGAGGTGGAGCCGTGCTACAGGCCCTCGTGGTAGTCGACGCATGGCTCCGCAGCCGGCAAGGACCGCGCTAGCCACAGCAGTGCCCAGACGGAATGATCCCCAGACAATGGAATGGCGAGGAATGGGATTATGTTTTGTGCATGTTACCTGTTCCTAACTAACACAACCTCTGGTCTTTTTCCAGCCCACATCCTTGCATGTGCTATCAAAAGATGTCAGGTTTTACATGTAGGCTCTTTCTTCTTTCTGCCTATGTGGTTTTTCCCTGACCCTTCAATACCATACTTCAACACCATATACCTAACACAAACTCTTGCCGTGGTAGCGAGTCTGACTCGAAAACCGGCAGATACTCCTTGTGTCACTTCCCAATCCTCGCTGCTATCTCTTTCTCCTTCTTAGAAATAATAGCATGTAGGAGGCCATGTAGACTGAGTCGATGGTCACGCGGGGGGAGCGGGTTACGGGGGCCCCCCGAACATTAAAAAAAAGTTTGAGATAATGCTGCAATGCAGCATGCCTCGTCACTGGCGTGAAAGGGTGCAAGTCCAATTACACCCCAGGAGAAGCGTCTGTTTCTTGTAAACGTATCGGCAATATCCGACCTGTGTCAAGCAAGAAACCTTCCCTGGGTGTCAAGGAACTTTATTCGAAGTGACATCAATAACATACGACACATAACAATTTTGAATCACCTGCAGCTTTCTAGCAGTGAGAAAGGCCGAGAAAGAGGAGCAGACGGAAGGAGACAAGCAAGAAGATCAAATCAAAATTCAAATCCATAAACAGACCCTACAGTGCACTTGTGAGATAAAGCATTTGCCATTACATCTAACACTTCCATGCTTCATGAACTAATGGCGTCAGCTAAGGACTGCATTCAGAAAGACATGATTAGAAAGAAGTGAACACAAGTTTCTTTGTTTCATCTGTGGAGGAAAGCTTAGTGTTGTGAAGTACTGTATAGTCTATTGAGTGTTGTGGTGGAAAAAAGTTTGGAGTTGTTGTGGAGTTGTGTAGTAATAAAGCGCAGTAATAATAATTAACAAATCAGTGTACTAAAGTACTGCGTACATCAGTCTGGATAACCAAGTGTCATAGGTAGGCAAATGTAGGTAAGCTCTAAATAATACTTTACATTTCTGTATACTGTACCATTTCTAGTGTAGCAGTGGTCACGATTGGTATGTTTAGGAAAAACGTCAGAACGCTGTAAGCTTTGCCGGCTTTTAGTATCCCGCATGACACTACCATTGGTCTGGATAGGTTAGGGTAAGTTAGTGACAAAACAATTGGTTTGGATAGGTTAATGACAAAACCATTGGTTTGGATAGATTAGGGTAGGTTAATGACAAAACCATTGGTCTGGATATAATTCTGTTCCTTTTAGCAAATATGGCAGCCCTGTACTTGCACACAATGTGAGCTCTGTCAGAGACCATACGAAGTTTGTCCGGCGAATAGGAGCACATCGCAAACATTGGCCAGTGTTTAGGAAAACAGCACATGGTCGCATTCACCTGATGTACACAGTCTCGAATTTGGTAAAGCAAACTTACGCATTCTTAGTGACAAGACCAGAGCTTGGCCTGGATTTTCAAAGATAGGTTAGAGCTAAATTACATTTTTTTCTTGCCGTGCGGGCAGTATGCGCCACGGCCATCGTTACGAGCCTCTCTAAGGGAGTGTGGCCCCCGAAGCGGGCCACTGTTCTCATGACAGAGCTTGGTCTGGATTTGCAAAGATAGGTTACAGCGAGTTAGGAATTAATGGTTCTCTTACTTTTAGCGAATATAGCAGCCCTGTACTTGCACACGATGCGAGCTCTGACGGAGACATTTGAAAGCTTGTCCGGCGAATAGGAACTCTTCGCGAACATTAGCCGGCCAATAGGAACACAGCACATGGTCGCTGTCATCTCATTTACACAGTCTCAGTTTTAATTCTTCTATATAAGTTACAATACTTTTTGGGGCGGGATGGTGGGTTTCTGGCAAGCATGAAGGAAGGATTTACCCTTTCTGCTACTTAAGGTATCGTTGCACATCATTCTTATATGATTTTTACCATCCCTAAGTCTGCACACCGGGTACGGAAGTAACACCTCGAATTTCATTCTGCTATATAAGTAAGAATACAGGACCTTTTTTTTAGCCCGCTCAGCAAAGTTCAGAATAGGTTACATTTTCCAGCGCACGCATCTAGGCGCGATTGCACTGTCATTTGTTTCTCTCTCGCTCGCGTCTCGCGAAGGGCTTGATCATGCGGTGGACAGAGCTGCCAACTGTTCATATAAAGAACTAGTCCTAGCGCAGCGGCGCTACTTTTGAATTTACGAATCTTGTGACAAAGCCATTGGTCTGGATGAAGCAAAGGGGGTCTGGGGGGCTTCAGGTTAGAAGCAGCGAAGCGGCCTTAGGCCTCTAGTATCCCGCGTGGCAAAGCCATTGTTCTGGATTGGTTAGACCATCGGTCAGTGACAGAGCCATTGGTCTGGATTGGTTAGACCATTGGTCTGGATCAAGCAAAGGGGGTCTGGGGACGTAAGCCCCTAGGTTAGAAGCCGCGAAGCGGCCCTAGGCCTCTAGTATCTCGCGTGACACCTCCGTTGGTCTGGGCAGTTGCGTATTTCTTGTGCGCGGGTTGGTAACGGAATTCATTTTCTTCATTGCTACGAGTGACATATTATCCCATTGTGTCTCACCCTATCGAAATGCTGGAACGTAGTTAGGCGATGAACTATAGCGCGTGATAAGTTGTATTAGGTTATAAAAGCAAAATTACTTTTGGGGGACCGCGGGTGGGTTCTTAACTGTCGCAGTGAACACATCTCTCCTCTACAAGGTATTCCACTTAAAATTTCCAACATATTACACCCATGCTATAAAAGTAATGCAACTCTTACTGAATTTCTACCATCATCATTGATGTCCCACTCTAGTCGCCCGGGTGTGATTAACAAGTCTCCTCCACTCCTTTCTGACCTTCCACTTTTACTGCTCCATTACTTCCGCTACATCTAATCCAGCTTCTCTAATGTCCTTCCAAATCTGATCCTACCACATTCTTCTCGGTCTTCCAACTGGTCTCTTTCCCTTAACTTCTCTTCTCGCTACCCGTTCCTTTCTCATTCTTTTTACATGTCCGAAATATCTCAGTCTTGCTTTCTGTATGTTCTGTACTAACGGTTGTATAATATCCGAAAACTAAGTCCGAACATTCGCTACTGCGCATGCGCAACTAATTTCATTATTTAACATTTAACTGTGGACAAGAAAAATCATTGTGACGTCAAAGGTATATCACACCATCCCCTGTACCCCTATAGACAGGCCATGTAGTACACCTGCAAGAATGTGACGTAAGTAAGGTCCGCAAACTCTTCCTCGTGGAAGGAAGGGGTCGTAACACATGCGGTGGTTATACAGATATGCGTGGCTCATAATGGATTATTGAAAAAATACATAACCATGGCAAATAAAAACAGTGAAATTTTTAAGTACAAATGGAATCATATGATTTAATTTTTCATCACTAAAGAGTTAAGTATTAGCGTTAGGGGTTGAAGGCAATCGCCAAGTGGTTATGTTCCTTAGGTTGGTACTTCTTATGTGCATGTGTAGATCGAAGATGGACGAGCGGTTACTTGCAGCAAATACCACGTGGTCGTGATAGTTGTGTCATTACTGTCAATTTGAATTAGCATATTTAATTAATGGCACGTATATGCACACTGTACGGTCTTGTGTAATTAAGGAATGATTCGTATATTCAAGGTGGATTTATGAACGTTTTAGGCGTTTAATTGCATATCAAAGTGAGATGAAAGTAATCTCGATTGCTTTCAAATTAATGCTGGCTGGCTTTGTAGACGATGTCAGTAGTACGTGCTATGGATACCTAAGTAACCTTCTGTGAGTACCATTTGAACACACTACTTTTTCTATTCTTGCTACTGTGTGAATTTGCAATGTAATGTAGCCTCCGTTTTCTGTGTGGGTAATAAAACTTTTTTGGCTGGGACGCGTCCCTGGCAAGCATAAAGGAAGGATTTCTTCCTATCTCTGTCATGTATCGTGTCATCGTTCGCACATGCTTTTCTGATTCCTAAACATGCTATATTTCTAGAAAATAGATCTCAGAGAGTTAGAGTAGGTGAAGCTTTGTCTGACCCTGTAATAGTTGAGAGGGGAGTTCCTCAGGGCAGTGTTATCGGACCTTTATGTTTTCTTATATATATAAATGATATGAGTAAAGGAGTGGAATCGGAGGTAAGGCTTTTTGCGGATGATGTTATTCTCTATAGAGTGATAAATAAGTTACAAGATTGTGAGCAACTGCAACGTGACCTCGAAAATATTGTGAGATGGACAGCAGGCAATGGTATGTTGATAAACGGGGCTAAAAGTCAGGTTGTGAGTTTTACAAATAGGAAAAGTCCTCTCAGTTTTAATTACTGCGTTGATGGGGTGAAAGTTCCTTTTGGGGATCATTGTAAGTATCTAGGTGTTAATATAAGGAAAGATCTTCACTGGGGTAATCACATAAATGGGATTGTAAATAAAGGGTACCGATCTCTGCACATGGTTATGAGGGTGTTTAGGGGTTGTAGTAAGGATGTAAAGGAGAGTGCATATAAGTCTCTGGTAAGACCCCAACTAGAGTATGGTTCCAGTGTATGGGACCCTCACCAGGATTACCTGATTCAAGAACTGGAAAAAATCCAAAGAAAAGCAGCTCGATTTGTTCTGGGTGATTTCCGACAAAAGAGTAGCGTTACAAAAATGTTGCAATGTTTGGGTTGGGAAGAATTGAGAGAAAGAAGAAGAGCTGCTCGACTAAGTGGTATGTTCCGAGCTGTCAGCGGAGAGATGGTGTGGAATGACATTAGTAGACGAATAGGTTTGAATGGCGTTTATAAAAGTAGGAAAGATCACAATATGAAGATAAAGTTGGAATTCAAGAGGACAAACTGGGGCAAATATTCATTTATAGGAAGGGGAGTTAGGGATTGGAATAACTTACCAAGGGAGATGTTCAATAAATTTCCAATTTCTTTGAAATCATTTCGGAAAAGGCTAGGAAAGCAACAGATAGGGAATCTGCCACCTGGGCGACTGCCCTAAATGCAGATCAGTATTGATTGATTTTGATTGATTGATTTGAATTCTACATGCACCCACGTTCGTAAATTGGGAACCGTTAATTCCTCCATAATGACCGTGTGCTCAAGCTGCATCAAAGCGATGTCTGATGTTTTCTTCCTTTGTTTTTAATTTCCAGTATTTTAATGGTTCGTTGTAATTTTTATGGTGAATTTATATCATCAGCACGTATCATGTGATGTGGAGTGATAGTTTTCTGCTATAACTCATGGTGTGCATAGTTTCTGCTTTTATGTAAATTTAAATGTCAGATGTTGACTCATGATGTCATGGCTTCATAATGGCCACCGTGGCAAGACAGTCTTAGCGCTTGAAAAATATTTGCATTTAATAATTACATAGGTTTTTTTTTTTTTGGACATGGCAGAATTTGCCATTTAGGTTTAAAAATTCTGAGACCGGAATTGGAGATAGTCGGCTTATCTACCAGACCCGAGCAAAGTTTTGGGTGCTACAGGCAGTTAAGTGGCAATAACTACCATATATCATTCTTGTACTTCATTAAGATTGAGAGGAAACTCAGGTTTAAGTCTGTAGAGTTGTAACAGGGGAGTGTACTGTACGAAATGATTTTAATTAAGTAATCTAATTAGTATATACATACATACATACATACATACATACATACATACATACATACATACATACATACATACATACATACATACATACATACATACATACATACATACATACATACATACATACATACATACATACATTATCATTATAGACTGTTATGCCTTTCAGCGTTCAGTTGCAAGCCTCTGTGAATTTACTAAACGTCGCCACAATCCTCGATTTGCAAATAGTGTTGTGGCCTCATTTAGTTCTATACCTCTTATCTTTAAATCGTTAGAAACAGAGTCTAACCATCGTCGTCTTGGTCTACCTCTACTTCTCTTACTCTCCATAGCAGAGTCCATTATTCTCCTAGGCAACCTATCCTCCTCCATTCGCCTCACATGACCCCACCATCGAAGCCGGTTTATGCGTGTAGCTTCATCCATCGAGTTCATTCCTAATTTAGCCTTTATCTCCTCATCCCGAGTACCCTCCTGCCATTGTTCCCACCTGTTTGTACCAGCAATCATTCTTGCTACCTTCATGTATGTTACTTCTAACTTATGAATAAGATATCCTGAGTCCACCCAGCTTTCGCTCCCGTAAAGCAAAGTGCGTCTGAAAACAGACCGATGTAAAGATAGTTTCGTCTGGGAGCTCACTTCCTTCTTACAGAATACTGTTGATCGCAGCTGCGAGCTCACTGCATTAGCTTTACGACACCTTGATTCAATCTCACTTACTATATTACCGTCCTGGGAGAACACACAACCTAAATACTTGAAATTATCGACCTGTTCTAGCTTTGTATCACCCAAATGACATTCAATTCTGTTGAATTTCTTACCTACTGAAATCAATTTAGTCTTAAAGAGGCTAATTTTCATACCATATCATTGCACCTATTTTCTAGTTCCCAGATATTAGACTGTAGGCTTTCGGCACAATCGGCCATTAGGACCAAATCGTCAGCACAGGCCAGACTGCTTACTACATTTCCACCTAATTGAATCCCTCCCTGCCATTTTATACCTTTCAGCAGATGATCCATGTAAACTACGAACAGCAAAGGTGAAAGATTACAGCCTTGTCTAACCCCTGTAAGTACCCTGAACCAAGAACTCATTCTACTATCAATTCTCACTGAAGCCCAATTGTCAACATAAATGCCTTCGATTGCTTTTAATAATCTGCCTTTTATTCCATAGTCCCCCAGTATGGCAAACATCTTTTCCCTCGGTACCCTGTCATAAGCTTTCTATAGATCTACAAAACATAAACACAACTGCCTATTCCTCTCGTAGCATTTTTCAATTACCTGGCGCATACTGAAAATCTGATCCTGACAGCCTCTCTGTGGTCTGAAACCACACTGGTTTTCATCCAGTTTCCTCTCAACGACTGAACGTATCCTCCCTTCAAAGATGCCAGTGAATACTTTGCCAGGTATACTAATCAATGAGATACCTCGATAGTTGTTGCAATCCTTACTGTTCCCTTGCTTATAGATAGGTGCAATTACTGCTTTTGCCCAATCTGAAGGTACCTTATCAACACTCCATGCTAATTTTACTACTCTATGAAGCCATCCCTGCATTCCCACTGTACTTCACCATTTCAGGTCTAATTTCATCTATTCCTGCTGCCTTATGACAATGGAGTTTATTTACCATCCTTTCCACTTCCTCAAGCATAATTTCACCAACATCATTTTCCTCCTCCCCATGAGCTTGGCTGTTCACAACACCACCAGGATGATTTTCTTGTACATTGAGAAGATGTTCAAAATATTCCCTCCACCTCTCCAGTGATTCCCTGGGATCTATTATGAGTTCACCTGAATGACTCAAAACACTGTTCATTTCCTTTTTCCATCCCTTCCTAAGATTCTTTATTACTGTCCAGAAAGGCTTCCCTGCTGCTTGACCTAGCCTTTCCAAGTTGTTTCCAAAATCTTCCCAGGACTGCTTTTTGGATTCAACAACTATTTGTTTCGCTCTGTTTCTTTCATCTACGTACAACTCCCTGTCTGCCTCGGCCCTTGTTTGGAGCCATTTTTGATAAGCCTTCTTTTTACGTTTACAGGCTGCTCTCACTTCATCATTCCACCAAGATGTTCGCCTTTTCCCATCTTTACACACAGTTGTTCCTAGGCATTCCCTTGCTGTTTCTACTACAGCGTCCCTGTATGCCACCCATTCACTTTCTGTATCCTGAACCTGCTTACTGTCTACTGTTCGAAACTTCTCACTAATCATATCCATGTACTTCCGTCTAATTTGCTCGTCCTGGAGATTTTCTACCCTTATTCGTTTGCAGACAGTGCAGACAGATTTCACTTTCTTTACTCTAGGCCTAGAGATACTTAGTTCACTACAGATCAGATAGTGGTCTGAATCATCGAAAAATCCTCGGAAAACTCGTACATTCCTAACAGATTTCATGAATTCGAAATCTGTCAAGATATAGTCTATTATGGATCTGGTACCCCTAGCCTCCCATGTGTAGCGGTGAATAGCCTTATGCTTGAAGAATGTATTCGTAACAACTAAACCCATACTAGCACAGAAGTCCAGCAAACGCTTCCCATTCCCATTAGCTTCCATATCTTCCCCATATTTACAAATCACCCTTTCGTATCCTTCAGTTCTATTCCCAACTCTCGCATTGAAATCGCCCATTAGCACTATTCTATCCTTGCTGTTGACCCTGACCACGATGTCACTCAATGCTTCATAAAACTTGACAACTTCATCCTCATTCGCACCCTCACATGGTGAATACACGGACACAATTCTAGTCCTAATTCCTCCAACTGACAAATCTACCTACATCATTCGCTCATTTACGTACCTAACAGAAACTATGTTCCTTACAATTGTATTCCTGATAAAGAGCCCTACTCCAGACTCCGCCCTTCCCTTTCTAACACCCGTCAAGTACACTTTATAATCTCCTATATCTTCCTCGTTATCTCCCCTTACCCGAATATCACTTACTCCTAGCACATCCAGATGCATCCTCTTTGCTGACTCAGCCAGTTCTACCTTCTTTCTTCCATAAGCCCCATTAATATTGATAGCTCCCCATCGAATTCCATTTCGTTCGCCAAGTTGTTTCCAAGGAGTCCCTCGCCTGTCAAATGGGAGTGGGACTCCATTACTCCCATAGGTCCGAGGCTTGCTTAAAATGTTCTGAGCTCGGTAAATTCATGAAGCAGGATACTGCCCTACTTGCACATAGTCCAAGTGAGGATCTCTCCTCTAACGGATTATGGACCACCGGTGAATTGTATAGTCCTAGCCGCCTGAGCACAAGGAGGGCCAGGACTCAGAATATGTCCGAGATGCCCACTCCCATCCCATAGTAACTGGTATCCCGACTATCAGGACCACTTACTAGGCCACTCAGCCGTTGCCCATGGTTCACGAACTAGGACGTGACTACAGTAACCCACAAACATGAACCACCCACAAACATGAACCCACTAAACAAATATTTCCCATCACAGAGAATTGCATTGATTATTCCATTAAAATAAAAATGTCTACAGATACCTTTCAGACCTCAAATTATGCTGTTTATTTCCCCTGCACTTTTCACGATTCCTTTTTTTCAGTCGCAATTTGTAATGTGGCTGGTCGTGTAAGATGCAGAGATTATTGTCACAGTGTATGAATACTTGTAAAATAAATAAAAATGGTAGGTTATTCATATGAGCAGATGCAAGGATCATTCGTATAAGCGCAGTTGTTCGGCAAATATTGGATGGGTCATGTGGCTTCGCTCGTTCATGTGCACGCCCGGGCATGTCTTTCTTGTTGGCCTTGGCCATCATGAATTCTAATGCTGAAGACGTCACACACACATACCCAGACTCCAAACCATCGGAATTAACCAGCGAAGGTTAAAATTCTTGACCTGGCAGGAAATCGAACCTTGGACTCTTTGGATCAAGGCCAGCACGCTAACAATTTTGACTGGACATTCATTGAAATCAGCCCAATGTATAGAATCATATAAATTTATGCTGGATGTATAGTAGCCTATTTAATAACATTCATTGAAATACAGTAATCACACTGCAGAAATGTACCCTCTGGGGGTGGGGGTGCAGAATAACACTCACGGTATCTCGTGCCTGTCGTAAGAGGCCGCTCAAAGGGGCGCCAGTGGTTTTTAAGTTGGGAGTCTGGGTTGGCGACCATGGGCCTCTTAGCCGAATCCTGACATTGCTTCCACTCACTTATGCCAGGCTCCTCAATTTCGTCTATTGTATCTGACTTCCCTTGGTCAACTCTTGTTCCTTTCCAACCCCGATGGTATTAGGTTGCGAGGAGTAGGAAATCTTTCATTTTCACGCCCTTCGTGGCCCTTCTCTTTCTTTGGCCGATACCTTCATTTTTCGAAGTGTAGGTCCCCTTCCATTTTGTGCTAATAGAGGATAGTTGCCCCGTTGTTCTTCCGTGTAAAACAATAATCACAACCACCACCTATGCAGAGAAATGTCAATGTAGGCTATCTGTGCAGTATTTAATGTAAGCTGTCCCAAAAGAATTAAGATTAGTAAATATGACAAACTATACAAGTAAACATGCGTTTAAGTGATAAATTCCTATCTTTCAGCCATTAGGAAGCCAATGATACCCCTTTATAAGAAATCTGAGAACGGTACTTCAGAAGATAAGAATAGGTACAACGTAAAACAAATATACAAGAGGAAAATTAAATTGGCAAACGTTATGACCAATGAAAACCATATTAGAAACGCTAAAAGTGTAAAGCTGCTTGGGAAATTATAAATAAGGAAATAGACAGGAATGTAAGAAAGGAACAAGTTCCCATTTCACCAGATTTTTTAATTTTTAAAAATTACAAGTTGCTTTATGTCGCACCAACCCAGATAAGTCTTATGGCAATGATGGGACAGGGAAGGGCTAGGAGTGGGAAGGAATCGGCTGTGACCTTAAGTAAGGTACATCCCCAGTACTTGCCTCGTGTGAAAATAGGAAACCACTAAAACCATCCAACAATGGGGTTCGAACCCACTACCGCATGAATGCTGGATACTGACCGTACTGACTGCAGTTATCAAGCTTGGTCAAACCAGATGTCCTTAATCATGTTTTTGTGAACTCAATACGAAATATTGCCAATCCTGGTAATCATTCTGTAGAGCGACAAGACTCAACCTACAACTATGTCTACAGTCAAAGGACTGATGAGGTCATTTAACTGACAAATCAAAGTTCACATGGGAAGAAGTGACACTGCGCGATATTAAAAAGATAGTTACAGAACTTAGTTATTCCAAAACAGAAGATTATTATGGTGTGTCCAACTCCCTTTTCATATAAATTGATTTAATAGTGCTATTATAATAATTCCCTTGTGGCTATTTCTAGCCAAGTGCAGCCCTTGCAAGGCAGTGCATCCAATCAGGGTGGGCAGCATCTGCCATGTGTAGGTAACTGCGTGTTATTGTAATGGAGGATAGTGTTGTGTGTGGTGAGTGAGTTGCAGGGAGTAGTCCAAAGGTCAGTGTATGTTTCTGTTATATATTCATGACAATCAGTCAATACTGATCTGCATTTAGGGCAGTCGCCCAGGTGACAGATTGCCTATCTGTTGTTTTCCTAGCCTTTTCCTAAATGATTTCAAAGAAATTGGAAATTTATTGAACATCTCCCTTGGTAAGTTGTTCCAATCCCTAACTCCCCTTCTTGTAAATGAATATTTGCCCCAGTTTGTCCTCTTGAATTCCAACTTTATCTTCATATTGTGATCTTTCCTATTTTTATAAACGCCACTCAGACTTATTCGTCTACTAATGTCATTCCACGCCATCTCTCCGCTGGGTGCACGGAACATACCACTTACATGTTATAATTCTCATATTTTGGTCCGTATTGAAATGTACAATGAAGTCAAATAAATATCAAAGTTCAACTACTCCACCCACTCAATACATAAAAAGAGACCCCAATAAAGAACCAAATCCGTAAACAAAACTGGTTGAAGTCTTGGAGTGGTACCGTACTTTTTGTGTTCTTGCCAACGCAATATAAAATAATATAGGTCTTACGAACTTGGTTAGGATAATATCCAGTGGCGTATCCTGGAATCTCTACTGAGGCATGCAACTAGTAACCATGCAGTTAACACAATGTATTAAGTAAATTTCAATTCTACTCCCCCTAATTACATGTAGGTGAACTCGAGCCAAACAGTTTTACTGTAAGTTTCTGGATTGAACGTGCGTACACAATTCTTGTTTTCTGTTTTTAAATTTACGAGGGTCCGCCTCTGTGGTGTAGTGGTTAGTGTGATTAGCTGCCACCCCCGGAGGACCGGGTTCGATTCCCTGCTCTGCCACGAAATTTGAAAAGTGGTACGAGGGTTGGAACGGGGTCCACTCAGCCTCGGGAGGTCAACTGAGTAGAGGTGGGTTCGATTCCCACCTCAGCCATCCTCGAAGTGGTTTTCCGTGGTTTTCACTTCTCCTCCAGGCAAATGCCGGGATGGTACCTAACATAAGGCCACGGCCGCTTCCTTCCCTCTTCCTTGTCTATCCCTTCCAATCTTCCCATCCCCATCCCGGATTCTGAAGCTCCAGTACAGTGCCCTTGAGGAGATAGAGGAGGGATCCCTCTCTGAGTCCGAGGGAAAAGCCATCCCTGGAGGGTAAGCAGATTAAGAAGCAGAAGAAGAAGAAGAAGAAATTTACGAGGGAAGGTAGAGGTCCCCTGGCTTTAACTATTTGCATCTTTTCATCAAACGAACGGCCAGTAAATGGCTTTTCAAACTGGTTTACAATTATATCCGTTTTAGACTCATCCATCGTTAATACCACATGTGCGCAAAATATAATAAAACACCGAAAACACAATGAATTAACTCACTAATTAGCCACAACTCAAGCACTGGAGGTAAGTCACCCCAGTGGCATTGGTAAATTTCGTCACGTTGGGTTCTCGCTGGGGGGTAATCTGTGGGTCCCGTTCGCTGGAAAGATGCCGACTTTCTTCAAGTTGCTAACAGATGGCAGAGGGTAGCACGGGTATGGGGTGAAAAATCCTGACCAAGTTTCAATTACAGCGACATCGTTCGGAGGGTTTCAGAACTACGTCTGCCACCGAATGCAATTTTAAGATTGAATGCCTTACATCCTTAACTCCTCCATTCGCTGTCTCTTTCTTCCTAGAGTGGTGTAGCGGCGAGACTACACCAGCACCACACGTAGTCAAGCAACTGAACCAGTACAGTTGCGCGGACCTTTTGAACTTCTGAGAGATGAAATCGTTAATATTCGACTTGAAACAACCTAAAATCGTACATCAGACAGTTCTTTGTGTTATCATAACGCATGCAATGAATGCCTTGCATTCAAGGAGAATACGCCCCTGATAATATCACTAACGGTTTGCTGATGTTCTTTGACCGCACGCTGTAACAAAACCCATTCTGAAAGGTGTTTCTTTTTGCTATTTGTTTTACGTAGCACCGACACAGATAGGTCTTGTGGAGACGATGGGATAGGAATGGGAAGGAAGCGGCCGCGGTCTTAATTAAGGCACAGTCCTAGAATTTCCCTGGTGTGAAAATGGGAAACCACGGAAAACCATATTCAGGGCTGCCAACAGTGCGGTTCGAACCCACTATCTCCCGGTTGCAAGCTCACAGCTGCGCGCTCCTAACCACACGGCCAACTCGCCCGGTATTCTGAAAGGGAAGACGTCGCAAGTCGTCGTATCACGCTCGTATGTTTGAAGGACTTCGACAATAGGGTACAGCAGCTTAAACGAACTCTTCCTCTGTCCCGATGCATAATCAGTTCCATTCATCGGTGTCGAAGCTCTAGGCAGTGAGATGTTGCTGACCCAAAAGTGAAACTCCATCCTATCTTCAACAACACGAACCTAGTACCCGCAAATTAGGATTTAATTTCCTGTTTCTAGTTTGATTGTAATATTATCGTCTGGATATCTGAGGTTGTCCAAAATGTCTAAACATGAAGACGTTTGTTTTGTGATTGTCCGTCAGAATTCTTATCACAAGGAATCCACTATAAGAGGATCGAGACGGCGGTGTTACCAGTTAATTTGTTTCTAATGCTACTTTAGAGTGAGACCATTTATTTTGCAAAATGGATCTCCTTGCATCTACACAAGTTGATCAAAGACACAGCATACCAATTTAATCATAATAAATGATATTCAGCGGCAATTATAGCAATAAATGACATCCCTCGCCTAAGAATTTTATCTGTAGAGACTGCGATCAAGTTATTCAAACTCAAGATAATTTCAATAGTTACTTATGGTTCAGAACTCACGTGGGAATTCGTAACTAAGAACGACCTAGTAAAGCTGTGTATAACAAGTAAAATCCCTTTACAAAAGATTGGTATATGAGATGGCTAGGGAACCGTTCTTCATCGAGGAATTAAGATATGAAATGACCTTGACGTGTACACAGCAAAGCTTCGCACTATTACAGACTCTGTATGAAAAGAAGAGGAATATTCCTATAGAATTCTACGCCACTGAAGCTATGACATCTAATGAATGTAAAAGCACAAACTATGAATTGATGCATACGATTACCCGTTTTGTCGTACATGGATTTCACTTCAAGCTGTGTACAAATATAAAATTCCACGACCCAACCTCAGATTGCAAGTGTAAATGGAGTGGGGGATAGTGTGACAGATATCACGCTCTAGTGTGTAATAAAAGGACTATCTCAATAAGGCAACTTTGTAGTGAGTAATAGTAGAATTGCATAAATATGTATCATGCACATTGTGCGCTTTCTATTTAATAAATATTCAGACTCATATTACAGAAAATACTTCATTCTAAAAATAATTTCTTTGTTGCAGATCAATGGCTATATAAGTAAGTACTTCAATCTAATGATAGTCTATTGTGTAAATGATCAAGTTGGAATAGATGGAATGGAAGAAAGTTACCTGCCATTTTGGGTCCAGACATACGGGAGTTCCTGTAGTCAATGTTGGATGTTGGATGAAGATTCTGGTAGTGGTGTTGTAGGACTGAAATTCCTCATTAGCTAGGGACCGAATTAAAAAATGCATATGCGCATATGCAAATGCATATTTTGAACGTTACCGAATATTTTGAACGTTAGTGCATATATAGATACATTTTCCCTTATGTGTGATCGATTATCTAAGATTTCTGAACGAAATTAAAAATGTAATGGACTCTGTGCATGTTTTACATCCTTTGGCAAGACGAGAAGACTTCACTCATCAAGGACAGTGCTTTCAGTGTCGCAGACGGATAATGATCCTTTTCACAATAGCTATTTCCTTCTTTCTGACATTTCAATCCATAAGCAACTACATAAGTAGAATCAGGCAGTCTTTTCCAGAAGAATGTTCCAAGCAATCAGTTCCAGTGTGCAAGTGTTGCCCAGTCACGTGCGTCGACGTAGAACGATCATTTTCAGCGTATAAATTAATTCTGTTCGACAACACAAAGTCATTGACCCCTGAAAACATTGAAAAACTGTTTAATAACCCACTGCCATGAATCATTTTACAAGGAATGAAACATGTTTATCAATTTAACACTGAGTTAGCATTAAATAATACGTTTGGTAAGTGTATTTTGTTTTATTTTTAGTGCATATTTTCGTGCATATTTAAAAAATTTGGTGCATATGTGCATGCATATTTTTGGAGTTTTTACTGCATATGAATCCGGGCCCTACGGAAGTTATCACACATGCACTTAATCAGACTGATGATCTCCTTGGGAATGCCAAAGATCTTAAATGCTCTCCAGATCTCAGCCCTAAAAATGCTGTCGAAGGCCTTCTCAAAGTCAACAAAGAGCAAATACAAAGATCACTGGTATTCTGCTGATTGCTCTGTAAATATCCGTAAGGTACTGACCTGATCAGCACAGGAGTGGCCTTCTCGGAACTCAGCCTGCTCTTTTCTCAGCTTATTGTCCACATACAATTCGAGCCTGTCGAGAATGACTCGTGAAAGTACCTTGCTGGGCACATAGAGCAGTGTGATACCACGCCAGTTGTCGCAAACCGACAGGTCCCCTCTCTTCGGAAGTTTGATAAGCAGCCCTTTGTTCCATTCTTCTGGGAAAGTCTCCTTTTCCCACATAGCAGAAATCAGTGGTAGCAGTAAATCTGCAGAGACCTCTGGATTTGTTCTGAGAGCTTCAGGTATGACATCATCCAGTCCAGGAGCTTTGCTATTCTTTAGGTGTTTGATGGCTTTTACTATTTCTTGTTTTGTTGGTGGCTCACTGCTGATACTTCGGTCTTCTGGTATCTCTTCAGTCTCTTGTTCTTTCCTCACTTTGTTCTGTAATCTGGTTCAGGACTTCCATAAAATACTCCCTCCATCTCTTTATCTGCTCTTCCTCGGAGGTAAGAAGGCTGCCATCCTGATTCTCAGTTGGCTTACTACCATCAAATTTCTTGCTGGCCAATTGCCTTGTGATGGTGTAGACATTTCTTACATCTCCTACTTCCGCTGCATGCTCTGCTTCTGTGGCTAGCTTGTTAATAAATGTCCTTTTATCTCTGCGAAAACAACGCTTAACTGATCGATTAATGACAGCGTATTCATTGTGGGTCCTGTCTTTAGCATCTCGCGCTTTGGCAGCATTTTTCTTGGTTTTAGCGATTCTTCTCTCTCGAGAAACCCAGTCAGGTCTTCTCTTTTACTCCAAGTACCACCTCACAGGTTGAGTTTAACGCTTCTTTACCCTTAGTCCAAAGTTGGTCGATATTCTTGACCTCTTCCTGCTCCAATTTGCCTAGCTCTTCGTACCGATTTCGAAGATCTATTGATAATCCTTCTTTGATGGTAGTCTCCTTCAGCCTGCTGGTGTTATATTTCACTCTACTATATTGACCTGATCGTCTCGCTGATGCTATCTTAATGCGTACAGTTGCTGTGACTAAATGGTGGTCACTACCAACGTCTGCTCTTCTATTTCTCACATCGAGTACAGAGGTGCGCCAATTCCTGTTTATGGCAAAATGGCCAATCTGGTTTTCAGTCTTATGATCCGGAGAGGCCCAGGTTACCTTATGGCATTCTCTGTGAGGGAAAATTGTACCACCAATGACCAATCGAAACATACCGCGCAGACTGATGAATCGTTCTCCATTATCATTTCGGGTTCCTATAACATGCTTTCCCATAATTTGATCCAGGCCTTGGCTAGCACTTCAAATTTTTGCATTTAAGTCTCCCATAACCATAAAAAATAATAATATAATTGCATAAAATAAGTATTCTAGAGTCGTGGAGGAAAATGTTTGTAGTGAGCCATAATGAAATAAAATGTCCAATAATAATAATAATAATATGGGAGGTAGCGTTGATCACGTCCGTAGGTTTAACCTCTAATTGCCATACACGTGCCTCCTGGGTGGTGCTAACTGAGCAACAGTGAAAACAAGCAGCCAGACTATTCACAGGATCTCCTGGCAATGACATATTTTCGACGAAATAACAGAAACAGTTCTTCTCAGAACTCATTAACGAGAAACATTGGTCCATCTATCAGACTCCTACAACTGAATGTCGAGAACATTAGCAAGGCAAAGTGTGACTATCTGTCAAATTCCTGTTGGACAATAACATCGACATTGTCGCCATTCAGAAAACTCATGTTTCCAACGAAGAAACATTCCGAAGCAGAGGTCGAATTCCAGGATATACTGCTCTTGGTGCAACTTATCACGAGGTATATGGTATTGTTACGTATGTTCGGAGCCACTTACACAAGGCTTCACTAATTTCTGTTAATATGAAGGAAGATGTACATACGGTTGTCATACAAGTGCATGATATAACTATAACAAATGTTTAAAAGCCACCTAAGACACCCTGGTCCGATTTTGTCTTACAAACTGCAGAACATCCTGCAATTTATATAGGGGACTTCAATAGTCACCATGAATTTTGGAAAAACTCTGACAATGATAAAAATGGAAGTATGCTTGCAGAATGGGAAGTGAACAATCTTCATCTAGTGTTCGATGCCAAAGATCAAGGTACTTTCAGGTCAGGAGGAAAGGGAACCAGGGTAGAATGTTACCCAGGAATTAGGCTGAGGCAGATGTCGAGGAAAGTAGAAGAGAGGGAGGAGGGGAAGGAGAAGGTGGTAGTGTTTCACTTTGGTACTAACAACGTAAGGCAAGCTGATATAAGTACCAACATAGTTGGAGATGTGTGGGATCTGGTAAATGCAGCACGGGTGAAGTTTAAGAAAGCGGAGATTGTTATTAGTGGAATACTGTGTAGGAGGGATACTGACTGGAGGGTGATTGGGGATTTAAATTAGACTGTGGAGTGGGTATGTGGGAAACTGGGAGTGAAATTTCTAGATCCTAATGGGTGGGTAGGAGATAGGGATCTGCGCTCGGATGGCCTTCATTTAAACCGCAGTGGTACGTATAAGTTAGGAAATTTGTTTGGAAGGGTAACAGGGAGGTACATTCAGGGAAACGGGATGGCCTAGGGAGCGGTGATAAGGGAACAGGGAACTGGAAATCAAGTAGGGATGACATAAAATTGTTAGTGTTGAACTGTAGAAGTATTGTAAAGAAAGGAATAGAATTAAGTAATTTAATAGATATATATTTACCAGATATTGTAATAGGAGTTGAATCATGGCTGAGAAATTATATAATGGATGCAGAAATTTTCTCACCGCACTGGAGTGTGTATCGTAGAGATAGGATAAGAATGGTGGGAGGGTGAGTGTTCATTCTGATGAAAGAAGAATTTGGAAGCTACGAAAAAGTTAAAGATGAGACACATGAAATTCTAAGTGTAAGGCTCATTTCTAAGGATAATAGGCAACTTGATATATTTGGAGTGTACAGATCGGGAAAGGGTAGCACTGACGCGGATTCGGAATTATTTGATAGGATAGTCAGCTATGTGGGAAATGACATGGAAAGAAATGTGATTGTAGCGGGAGATCTGAATTTGCCAGATGTAAATTGGGAAGGAAATGCGAACGACAGGAAGCATGACCAACAAATGGCAAATAAGTTAATATGGGAAGGACAGCTAATTCAGAAAGTGATGGAACAAACCAGAGGGAAATATATCCTGGATGTCGTGCTGATAAAACCAGATGAGCTCGATAGGGAAACTGAAGTAATAGATGGTATTAGTGATCATGAAGCTGTGTTTGTGGTAGTTAAAAATAAATGTGATAGAAAGGAAGGTCTTAAAAGTAGGACTGTTAGGCAGTACCATATGGCTGATAAAACAGGCATGGGCAGTTTCTAAAAAGTAACTATGATCGGTGGAAAACGGTAAATAAAAATGTAAACAGACTCTGGGATGGGTTTAAAGAAATTGTTGAGGAATGCGAAAACAGGTTTGTACCTTTAAGAGTGGTAAGGAATGGTAAAGACCCACCTTATTATAATAGAGAAATAAAGAGACTAAGAAGGAGGTGCAGACTGGAAAGAAATAGAGTTAGAAATGGCTGTGGAAGTAAGGAGAAATTGAAGGAACTTAACTAGAAAATTGAATCAAGCACACATCATTACAACATCAAGGATGCCTCCCGACAAGAAACATACCAAACATATTAGACGGCAGCTTCGAGATTTGAAAAAGACGACATCTCCCTCCTCTGAATATACACGCCCCTTCACAGTTTTAGACATTGACATGGGACTGAAGGACCTCAAACCTTTCAAATCACCTGATTTCGAAGGCATCCATCCGGAATTTCTGATTCATTTGGGAGGATATGCTAAGAAATGGTTGGCAGAGTTCTTTACTGACATCCTGCTGACTGGTCAACTTCCATTGGAGTTCAAGAAGGCAAAGATAATTTATATTCTGAAACCTGGCAAACCCAGCAACAAGGTAGAAAGCTATCGACACATCGCCCTTATTAGCTGCTGCTACAAACTTTTTGAAAGGTTGATATATAACAGAATTAGTAGCGCAATTCTAGAGCATATTCCGGTTGAACAGGCAGGCTTCAGACCAGGACGTAGCTGCTGTGACCAAGTATTGTCTCTTACACACTTCATTGAGGCAGGATATCAAATGAAGTTGAAAACATCTGTAGCATTTGTTGATCTTACTGCTGCCTTTGACGGGTACTTATCAGGCAAGTCTGTACTCTATGCAGATGACATTACTCTCATAACAGAAGATAAAGAATTAAAAAAATGTAGTTACTCAAAACAGGGTAAGGTACCTGGAGTCATTGGCACGGGAAAAAGGGAATAAATTGGTCTTAAAATGCAACAAAACTCAAGAAATTTTCTTTTATCTAAGCAATACAGCTAGGGAGTACAGCAACACGTCTATGAAATTGTTAGGATTCCATTTCAATCAGTCACTACAGATCTGCATCTTGGGCAATCACCCAGGTGTCAGGTTCCCTATCTGTTACTTTCCTGTCCTCTTCTTAAATGACTGCAACGAAATTGAATATCTCCCTTGGTAAGTTATTCCAATACCAAACTCAGCTTCCAATAAACAAATATTTACCCCAATTTGTCCTCTTGAATTCCAACTTTACCTTCATATTGCTATCTTTCCTCCTTTTAAAGAGACCACTCAAACTTATTCGTCCACAAATGTCATTCTACGCAAATATCTCCACTGACAGCCCGGAACACACCGCCCATCTGAATACGTAGTCTTCCTTCTCCCAAGTCCTCCCAGCCCAAACTGTGCAGCATTTTTGTAACGCTTCTCTTTTGTCAGAAATTGCCCAGTACAAATCAAGCTGAATTACTTTTGTTTTTTCTCCAGGTCTTGAATCAAGTAGTCCTGGTGAGGGTCCTATAAACTGGAACTATATTCTAGTTGGTGTCTTACCAGAGACTTATATGCCCTCTCCTCTACATCCTTATTAGAACTGCTAAAACCCTCATAACCATGTGCAGAAATATGTACCCTTTATTTACAATCCCATTTATGTGATTACCCCAATGAAGATCTTTCCTTACATCAACACCTAGGTACCATACTTACAATGATCCCCAAAAGGAACTTTCACCCCATCAATGCAGTAATTGAAACTGAGAGGACTTTTCCTATTTGTGAAACTCTCAACCTGACTTTCAACCCCATTTATCATCATACCATTGCCTGATATCCATCTCACAACATTGAGGTCATTTTGCAGTTACTCACAATCTTGTAACATATATTACTCTATACAGAATATCATCATCCACAAAAAGCCTTATCTCTGATTCCACTTCCTTACTCATATCATTTATATATATATATACAAATGAGCTGATGCGACTGGAAGGGTACCACACAAAAATTACCAGTAACACAGTTTGTTAATTTGTATTGTTTACTTTGGTCCTCAAGGTGGCACAGAATCTCTACTGTCTACTAACATTCCCACAATTGGCCTATTCTTTGTAGCAATTCGGACACACTATATAGCCACATGTCTTGCAATTGACACACTCCCTACAAGTCTTCCAATCTTTCTTTGAAGAGCAAACTCAACTCAAATTTACTTTCTGATGCACTTGTTTCTTTAGTATAAACAGACATCTGCTGAAAAGTTGCCCATCATCAAAATTGCCCATAACAAAAAACCAACTAAGACCATTTAACAAAAATTATTACACTTAAAAGATGACCAGATGACTGTTATTTATAGCAGACAGTGTGCGAGAATGAGCTGAACGCAATTGCACCTCAAAGCTAACTGAAGAGTGGGAGAGCACAGATAGTGGTCCAGCACCAGACTTCCAACTGCTGATACAGGAAACTGAAATTCTGTGTGTCTCGGGTCTTAAAGCCATCAGCAGATAAAAATAAAATTTTAGAAGGTATAATAACTGTCGTCCTCTCCTAAAATTCACATCTACAGCACGAACAATAAAGTAGGATAATTCCATGGGACTCAGGATGTCTTTACATGGCAAAAGAAAGGTACAATGCACACTATTTAATGACAATTATTTTAATATATACTGAAATCAAGGCATTAATTGAAATCACCATACTGTACAGGAAGTTGTTAATGTAGGCAGTACCGATACATACAGTATTTAATAACACTCATTGAAATCAACACATTGATATCATCACACTGTACAGGAAATTGTCAATGCAGTCTTTATGTACATTATTTAATAACACTAATTGAAATCAACACATTGAGATCACTACCCCTGTAGGTGGTAGGATAACACACGAGATATTCCCTGCCTGTCATAAGAGGCGACTAAAAGGGGACTCAGTGGCTCTTAACTCGGGAGCCTGAGCTGGCAAACACGGGGCCCTCAACTGGGTTCTGGCGCTGCTTCCACTTAATTTATCTATCCTATCCGACCTCCATTGGTCAACTCTTGTTCATTTCCGACCCGACATTATTAGAGTATATAACAAATTCCAACTTGCAAGTTTGGGAAGTCCCACCACTTTAAAATCTTACAATTTTTTTAGATTACAATAACATTCATTTATTTTAAAACATTACTTGGTACTGTACCCGATGCATTTACTGGGCGTATTAAAAATGGCGCCTACGGAAGGTAGAGGCCAGCCAAGGCAAAGAAATGTATAATAGGATATCGACATTGATGTATGCTAGGAGGCCATGACTAACTTAAACCTACCACTTTGAAGGCGGTGTACAATGGTGTAGAATCGATAGAATTGTTTTTTAAAAAAATAAGAAGGATCAAACAGATTATTATAAAAAATGACTTTAAAAATTGACGTGGTGAGAACAAGATATTCCGAACATCGCTCTCAAAAATAAGCGAGATTGGCAATATTTAGCGTGAAGTATTAAGCTGAGAGGACGGAAATATTGAGCGAATCGAATAGATAAACGTCGAAATACTATAAAGAGGGAATAAAATCCTGAAGCTTTGAAAAATACGTCCAGATACTGAGACGCAAGGTCGTTTGAAAACAAGAACTTGAGTGAGACGTGAGAGCTCGAGATTGAGCCACATTTAGTAAAAATTATCGCAAGGACAACCTAAAATAAGAAGCAATCACCATAAAATATATATATTCTACGCAGAACCATGACGAATTTATATTTTCCAGAATCAACGTATATTGTCTACTGTGTCGCTGAACAGATGATGGCTTGCTAAATCGGCAAAGACCAACCTGGAGGGAGATGTCATCCTGGCCGTTAAAACCACCCGACCCGTGTGGAGGAGGTCACTCTACCTGAAATACCAGTGGTGGAGATCCTGCCCAGTTCCCGATCCAAGGACTACGACCACACCGAAGAGCAACTAAGGCCCGAGATATTGAATGACGAGCTAAGTAATAGTATTAAGTAGTATAATTTCTTATGTAGAGTATTACCAGTATATACAATAGATCTGAATAGCCTAAGCGTGAGATAATTAAGTGTGCTGTGGATATAAGAAAGTGCAGTGTGAAATATTTAAGACGATATCTTGTTACAGAATGGTAACGTGTTTACTACATTATTTTATACAAGGATGAAGGAATACGATTTAAAAAATGCGACATAGTATAACCGCTGTTTTCAAAGAATCCCGGTTAGTTAGAAAGATCCATGAGTGATGTAGTACTAGTCAAATCCAGTTACGCCACAGAGGGACGCATGTTGAATTGGTTAAGTTAAGTTGCCATACTCTTTGCTGTGTAATTTTATTGAAAGGAAAGATACTGAATTTGGGGTTATATATGGAATTGTATGATAAAATGCGTTTTGAGGAACGAATTCTGCGCTATTGATGAGATACGTATCGTTGTGTTTAATTAATATTGGAGGTTAAACGCGGTAGTTGTGAATATTAAATGAATTAAATATGGTTGAATTGAAGGATAATAGTGAGATAATGGAAGTGTATATAGTATTTTAATTGATATATTGCGCAGATTAACAGGAAGAAAAACATATATGATATATTTTATGTGCGATGTTGGAGCACATGTAATGCGATTACAGAATATAAGTATGCCCCAGGGAGGAACCATAGCAAGGTATGGACAATAAAATTACGCATATTTTAATGAAGTGTGAAAGTGGTTTGACAATGATAACAACAGGTGATGGGTAAATGAATACATGATTATATCATATTCTGAATGAATTGTTATTGCATGGAAGAACAAGCTTGTATGCAAGTAGTATGATAATGTAGTGTTGAAATATCTTTGTGTTGGCATTAGCACACCTATAATGAAAAATGCTTACTGGCTATATGTATATCGAGCTGGAATACGATACATAAGAAATTATTTAGCTAGAGTAGGGAAATTATTTGATATTTACGTAGGATATCATCGATGTTTTGTTAATATGAAATATTATTAGAGCGAATACTTAGTTAGGAGCCGTAATTTAAGTGGCAATCGGACCAAGAAACTTAGTGCGTCATTCAATATTTCATTTACTTTACTGTAGTCTGCACCAACGAACTCAGATAATTTTCAACGTAACTTAGGTCACTGATATTTGTATTCAGGATACTTTATTCAAATTCAGTTCATTTCTGCGGTAACTTGAACAATGTTAAGGTTGTATTTTTCGATGAAGGTATATAATTAACACTGTGAGTGATGGAATAATTTATTAATATACCGAATTTTGACCGTGATCTGAAGACTGTGATGTAATATACTTAAGTGACCAGATGTAAATTTTAAAGGGAAGATAATTCATTTCAGGAATACGTGACCTAGAATATTAAGATGTAAACTTAGTTTAGGAATTAGGCAGCGCTGACCTTAAATATTTGATTCAACAATTAAGATATTTATTTATTAGATTGATAATTGAGAGCTTATGAGCCATATTTGACATTAACCATTTCTTTTGCGAATCTTGACAATTTAATAAATGTGTTTCTTGATTAGTTTTTATATAATGAAATGAGTTTTCATTTATACTGGTAATCAATAGTTGTACTTAGTGTGTAAGGTTCTCATTGTGCGGATATTTATTTTTAAAGTTTGACTGAAGTTTACGTTCACAAAACTACTATGGAGCGTTGAATTATGTAATTCTGAACCGCGTATGATACCGTTATTTCTCTTCGAACACACGTTAAACCAAACATAGAAAAATTAACCATTTTTCTGGAGGCATGAATACCCTGAGATATATATAACTGACTAGTTGGGAATTACTGTGGTTACCCTGACCCGTAGGGTGCAGTACATGTTTCGTTTTGCATGGAAAACATCTTCAGCTGTGATCTTGAACGACAGTTAAAATATATACAAGAACACAAGTAACATAGGTAAAACACAATACAGTAGTGTTAACCCAAAAACAGTAATTATACAGTTTCAGGTGTTTACAGACTTAATTGTGAAAAATTCTCTGCTATGAGTAGTCACGTGGAGGAGTCCAGACATACACATACCTCAATTGAACAAGATCTGGAGGTAATAAAAAGAGTGAAGAAAGGGTCCCTCATGAATATAAAATGGAGAACCTATTCATTTCCCTCAGCAAGTTCTATAATAATAATCGCAATCTGAACAAAAACATAGAAAATAGGAATCCTTTATTTGATTCAATACCTCCCATATTAAACCTACTCTGCATCAATAACAAAACAGGCTACAGAATGAAGAACTTTTCCCCATCTAGAAGGACCATTTCTTCTTCACCTCCTTTTGCACCTGCTGTTCCCCCTCCCTCCACCAAGCATGCAAGCACAAACAGATGCAACACTAGAGACCCGGTGTGAGTCAACCACGAGGGGTGTCAGGTGGTCAGTGAACTTGAGGCCTCAGTAAACATGACAGCTGAACCACTTTTGCTATCAAGCTTTTAAATTAGTTCTTTCCGCATTTCGATGGCACCACATCACAAACAGTTGCTTTACATCTTGAACACAATTAGTCCATTTCACCTAGCAAGGAAATTTCCATTAACATCAAGTGTTGAATGTTACAAAAATTTTGTTGCATAGCTTTACGCTACTGTTTTAATAATTTATTAAGAAATTTGAAGACCTCTTTATCTTAGGATAATGGCTTTTCATGAATAACACATTCTTTATATCGAGAGGTGTCAAACAGTGACAACAAAGAGAAAACCGAAGAATCTTTATACATTTTAACCTTTTATCTACTCAAGGTCACGTTGTTTTACCTATGTTACTTGTGTTTTTGTGTATATTTTAACTGCCATTCAAGATCACAGCTGAAGATGTTTTCCATGGAAAATGAAATGTGTACCAACTAACCTTTAAAAATGAATGTTATTGTAATCAAAGAAAATAGAGGCCTCAGTAAATGACAGCTGATTCACTTTTTCTACCTAGTGGTGGCTATTAGCTTTACGTCGCACCGACACAGATATATCTTATGGCGACGATGGGATAGGAAAGACCTAGGAAGTGGAAAGAAGCGGCCGTGGCCTTAATTAAGGTACTGCCCCGGCATTTGCCTGGTGTAAAAATGGGAAACCTCGGAAAACCATCTTCAGGGCTGCCGACAGTGGGGTTCGAACACACTAACTCCCGATTTCTGGATACTGGCCGCACTTAAGCGACTGCAGCTATCGAGCTCGGTAATCTAGTGGTGGAACCTCCCAAACATACAAGTTGAAATTTGTTATATGTAATAACTCCACCACAGATCAAGTTGAAATTTATTACCTGTAAGGATGGTATTAGAGCACTCAAGGCCAAGGGTGATTTCATTTTCATGCCCTTCGTGGCCCTTGTCTTTCTTTGGCCGATACCTTCATTTGTGAAATGTCGGATTCCTTCCATTTTCCCCTCTGATTAGTGTTATTTAGAGGATGGCTGCCTACTTGTACTTCCTCTTAAAACAATTATCAAAGCCTGAGATCCCTACACTGAACAGAAAAATGCAGTGGTGACACGTGACGTTTTGAAAAATGTTACAACACTCCTCCTTGACAGTATATTAGTGCTCGCGCCTTCTTTCTGTAAGCTGTACTCTATTCTAGACCTTCCAAACTGAATCATATCGGCCAGTGTTGATGTGTGCTTTTGACACCTCACGGCGTATCTTTAAAACTCTGAAACTATATAAATTCTCAATAGCTTCGTTTTTCCAAGCATTCATTCCTGAGGATAACGGAATTCGCAGCCAAAAATGCAGTTTATTCATTTTTGCATAACCAAATAACCAGTGCAGATTTCTGTACCACGAGTCATGAAAATATCGTACTGTTCTTTTTGATTCCTTGATTAAATTCTTAAGTGAAGGCGAGGGTCTTAATTTTTCAATTATGTTTCCCTTTACCTTCAAAGTTTCCTAAGGAAATTGGTGTGTCCTTTACACTTTCTATTATACATGAGCATTCTGGGCCCACCAACACATTTCTTTTCGAGGTGGAAGTGAAAGCACTCATTTTAACACTTAATAAGTTGTGCAGTACTATATGCTACCTTTACGTAAGACAAATTAAATATAAATTCACACTAACAAGAAAAGTCACATCGTATTATAATAGAAAACAATAATAACACAAATTATAAGAATGCACTTTTGAGCAAGGCAGAAAGAATGGACAGAACCAACCAACTTTGTAAGTGTTCGTTACCATTTAGCATTGTGGTAACATAATGAGAGAACGTACGAGCACGGCGGACTTGGTACGAGGGTACATCTAAGTATCAGAGGGAGAAGGGCTTTGTTTGGTGTAGTAATACTCGCCGAGGTGTTAGAAGAGATTCAACGTGTATCCACTGCCTGGAGTTGGTAACAGTCTCTTTCTCAGCTTTGATGGTGGCTATCTAATGTAATGCAGTTCTCGCAGCACGTTCCGGCAAAGAAATACATATATTAAATACACTGACTGACAGAGCAAATGCAACACCAAGAAGGAGTGGTCAGAACTTTATGCCAATTGCAGGGTAGACTGACGTCACTGAGGTATGCTCATGATGTGAAATGCGCCGCTGTGCTGCGCACGTAGCGAACGATAAATGGGACACGGCGTTGGCGAATGGCCCACTTCGTACCGTGATTTCTCAGCCGACAGTCATTGTAGAACGTGTTGTCGTGTGCCACAGGACACGTGTATAGCTAAGAATGCCAGGCCGCCGTCAACGGAGGCATTTCCAGCAGACAGACGACTTTACGAGGGGTATGGTGATCGGGCTGAGAAGGGCAGGTTGGTCGCTTCGTCAAATCGCAGCTGATACCCATAGGGATGTGTCCACGGTGCAACGCCTGTGGCGAAGATGGTTGGCGCAGGGACATGTGGCACGTGCGAGGGGTCCAGGCGCAGCCCGAGTGACGTCAGCACGCGAGGATCGGCGCATCCGCCGCCAAGCGGTGGCAGCCCCGCACGCCACGTCAACCGCCATTCTTCAGCATGTGCAAGACACCCTGGCTGTTCCAATATCGACCAGAACAATTTCCCGTCGATTGGTTGAAGGAGGCCTGCACTCCCGGCGTCCGCTCAGAAGACTACCATTGACTCCACAGCATAGACGTGCACGCCTGGCATGGTGCCGGGCTAGAGCGACTTGGATGAGGGAATGGCGGAACGTCGTGTTCTCCGATGAGTCACGCTTCTGTTCTGTCGGTGATAGTCACCGCAGACGAGTGTGGCGTCGGCGTGGAGAAAGGTCAAATCCGGCAGTAACTGTGGAGCGCCCTACCGCTAGACCACGCGGCACCATGGTTTGGGGCGCTATTGCGTATGATTCCACGTCACCTCTAGTGCGTATTCAAGGCACGTTAAATGCCCACCGCTACGTGCACCATGTGCTGCGGCCGGTGGCACTCCCGTACCTTCAGGGGCTGCCCAATGCTCTGTTTCAGCAGGATAATGCCCGCCCACACACTGCTCGCATCTCCCAACAGGCTCTACGAGGTGTACAGATGCTTCCGTGGCCAGCGTACTCTCCGGATCTCTCACCAATCGAACACGTGTGGGATCTCATTGGACGCCGTTTGCAAACTCTGCCCCAGCCTCGTACGGACGACCAACTGTGGCAAATGGTTGACAGAGAATGGAGAACCATCCCTCAGGACACCATCCGCACTCTTATTGACTCTGTACCTCGACGTGTTTCTGCGTGCATCGCCGCTCGCGGTGGTCCTACATCCTACTGAGTCGATGCCGTGCGCATTGTGTAACCTGCATATCGGTTTGAAATAAACATCAATTATTCGTCCGTGCCGTCTCTGTTTTTTCCCCAACTTTCATCCCTTTCGAACCACTCCTTCTTGGTGTTGCATTTGTTCTGTCAGTCAGTGTATTAACATTAATATTAAAGAGTACTATATTTTTATATTTTCAAACTGTTACCAGTGGTAAGAGTGGATACTAGCAAGCTTCGCCACTGGAAAAATGTCAATGTAGGCTGTATATAGAACATTAAACACCAAGGTATCAATCAGTTTATTCATTTCATCGCTTCCCAGAACTTAGGTTCCCCTTTCAAGGCAGGAGAGACTTGGTTAACAAAACAAGCCTTAACCTGATGAGACTAGCAGGCACTATAGGGATGTACACAAGACACACTCAACATCACCTATAATACATATCTGAAACGTATAATTAAATATGTAAAGGAGGTAATCACAGGAAATAAAACATGTTTACAACAGTTTGAAAGAATACAATCAAATGCCTTAAGATTAACATCAGGAGCAGTTAAATAACACCAATCACAGAACTATGCTATATACAAATAACCCACCAATACAAAGATTAATACAAAATTAAAAAAGTGCAATAAACTTAGTTAAAATGGAAGCTTCATGAAAAGCAAACTGGATACCCAGAATAAGACACAATGAATGATTAAAAAACCAAGAAACACCTATAACTGCTAGTAGAAATATTTTAAAAGCACTAAGTATACGGTACCATTTGAAATTGAAACCACCCCTGAACCAATAAGCCCATTGGACTACACCTCAATACAAACCAACCTACCCCTCCCTGATAATCTCAAAAAGAGAGATGGTATGTCAGTAATGCTGAGAAGCTCAGCACTTCGTATGCTAAACGAAGAACATCCTGAAGATCAGTGGTTAAGAAGCTAGGCTGTCCTTTGTTAGGTACTCCCAGACAATCTCTAATGCTTATGTCATGACGGGGGAGATATTGATGCGGAATAAGGCTATTGCTGTCTCTATAGATAATTGTCGAAGAACTTTGATGTAATTCATTGCTGCGACTGCTGAGGCTGCTTTGTCTCTGATGTGTTTGGTAGATAATCACAAACAAAACCCTTGAAAAATGGAAGAAAGGAACAACCCAACTTACTACAATGAAGAAATGAAAAAATGACCTATGGTACAAAAGAAGCAGTGGTGATCTTCAGATTAGAAACAGGACATAATTGCTTAGCTGCACATCTAGCTACAATCAAAATATACCAGATGGAAAAGTGTACCATCTGCAAAATTACTGGATGGACCCGAACCAACGAAAACAAGGTAACTTACCAGCCCTATACTGGACAGCCAGAAACAAGATGAAACAAGAATCTGTTGTTCCCTAATAGATCTGTACATTATTACTTAAAGCCATAGGTTACAAGACATCAATTGAAATCAACACACTATACAGAAAACCGTCAAGGTATGCTATAAGTACAGTAATTAACAACAATTCATATCATCACACAGTACAGAAAAATGTCAATGTAAGCTATTTGTACAGCACTTAATAATATTCATTCAAAGATTTTTTGTCTTTTGCAATACATATGATCTGAGTCATCATCAGGCCCACTAAGAAGATTCTTAATGGCCTGTTTTTCCCCTAGACTGGGTTTACTTACAGCTCTTTCATCGTTACGTTTCAGTCTCTTTTTTAGTGCTTTCAAAGCGAATTTGCCTATTTACAATTTTATTTGATGGTTCCTTGTCAGATACTCGTGTAGCAGACTGACACAAACCAATTAGCACATCTAGAGCTCTTTCTAATTTCAGTGCATGTTCAGCATCAGGTTTGGTATTTGATACGTATGCTAGTAAATGGTTCAACTTTGATTTAATCCTGTCATTGGAGTCATGCATTTGACTTTTGTGTAGTGCAATTAGCTTGTGATCATGTTGCTCAGTTTCATTTCGGCTTACAATTGTAGTGTTCAAACCCTTAGGTGTATTTCTTACAGCACCCAACATGCTGCAAACGCTATGTATATGTTTACACAAATTACATCTTATGTAATAATCACTGCACTCACATGTAAACATATGGACACATACTCTACAGTCTTTGCATACAAGTTCACAACCTTTACTACATACATTGTTCAACAACTTCACAGTGTAATACTGGTTACTCCTCTCAGACTTCACATCCCATACATTTTCATCCTTTGCCACAATGTTATCTTGTGTAATCAACATACCCCTTCTATGCCTATTATTAATATCTTTTAATCTATAGGTCCGCTTTCCTTTTATTTTCTTCCCCAAACGGTCAAATAACTTATCTCGCACTAATTTCATCAATGCACCAATACATTTTTCCACTCGTTTTGCTTTTTTCCTTCCAAATAAACATATTTCAAGGTTTTATGCATGGATTCAAGATGCATGTTCGTATTAATCCCTAGTCCTCTACGATAACAGTATGCCCAACACTTTGGCCTTTCAGCATAATATTCTTGGAAATATTCCCTAAACATTTTGGTGTTTTCTGTAGAAAGCAACTCATTTAACAAAGAATCCAATACCTTACAAAATTCATCTTCATCAGTTGTCTCCATTACCATTCTTATACTTTTATATACAAGAACTTTCAGAGTTTGATCCCCTTGTACCTTTTTGAGCTGCTTACACCAGTTCCTATCGACATGCCAAATACACAGCAGGCGGTGTTCAGGACGTTCCATTACATTAGTCCAAGCATTGTAAAACTCAAGAGCATCATCTGACATAAACACTTCACATGTTATTGACACTACCTTACTTTTTAGCACATTAAATAAATGTGTAAGAGTATTGGTATCAACACGATTTGAAAGCAAAAATGCCACTGGTATTCCTTCACCATATTAATCAACAACCAAAAGTGATGTTAACTGAAAATCATACTGATTGGTACCATGAGAGGAATCAATACAAATCTTCTTGTTACCAAATTGCTTCAGCAGTGACTCTTGAGCAGATGTCATTATTATCAGAACAAAATCATCATCTTTGAACATTTCTGACTCACTCACCATTTCTTGTCGTTTATAGAATAAAACAGGAGAACAGTCAGTAAACTTGGACATCTGCTGAACCCACAAATCTACACTTACAGCATCATTTTTATGAAATTGAGACTCACTTTTTAACAAAAATTCTTTCTCAATATTCCTAAGAACTTGTCGACTAAGGAGATGGATTCTTTCCACGGACTGTTCCATGTTTATGCTGCCTCTTATATCATCCAAGATTCTATTGAAAGATATGCCCTGTTGAATTTTACCTGAAATGAAATAGGCTAATATTAATACTAATTTCACAATCATCATTAGTAATATGCAGCATGCTTCCCCTATATAAAAAAACCACATACCCGCTATTTCAGCTCTTTCTGCCTTGGAAAGATTTAAGTATGTTAGTGAACATTCATGACCAATGTGTGGTGTGAATAATGTGGCTTCAAATAATTCGCTATCAGTATGTTCTCTCAGTTCAAGTGTTGAAGAACAGCATGAACCCATTTTCACCAGACCCTAGCTTCTCTGTGCTTTTCTTGAATTAGGCATTTCTTTACTTGAACCTGAACGGTGGCAAATGAAATATGACCTTTTATTTTCATTTGATTGTTTTATACCCGTTACTTCCACATAAGAGCATTGCATTTCCTTTTCTTTCGCATCCTTCCATGAAAGAAAATCTGTAAGATAAAATATAGCCTACATTAGTGTGCTTGTTTAATGAAATATTGGAAAAACATTAGTGCGCTCGTTTAAGAAAATATGGAAAAACAGGCTTTCTAATTAGTCTGTTATTGTACTGTGTACTTATCGGCTAAGGAACTGAATACTTTTGTTTCCTTGAAAATGTTTTTATTATGTGTTTCAACATAATGGTCTCGAAATCCTTCGTATGTTTTGTGATACGAATCGCACAATGAACAACTCAATTTATTTTCATCTGAAACATTAGGTTCTACTTTATGAATGTTTCGCAGATGAGCAAATAAATTCTTTCTCACTGTGAACTGTTTGTCGCAATATTCACATGTCCTTTCCATTTTTACAATGAAAAACAGTTATCTAAAATTTGAAAAGAATCACACTGCAAAATAGCTTTCAAGCCACACAACCATTAACCGTGAACTACTTGTCGCACCCAATAATCACAACGAAAAGCAGTTGTCTAAAATCGTATTCGTAAAGAATCACAATGCAACAATGGCTTTCAAGAGACATATCGAAGCTGTAGGACAGGACGGAAAACATGAACTTCCGCCATATTGGAAACTTACTTGATCACGTGGTTCTAAGACACGCCCGTCTACGCAGCTGAAGGTAAGAAAAGTTCACCGCTAGAGGTCGCATGATCGCAGCCGTCCTGTCCACACCTCCACGTCTCCTCTACTGCTGAAACTCTGAACTTTAAAACTGAATTAATTCAACCGTTTACCAGAAGATGTCACTGAGTTAATTTCGAATTGTTTTTGTTTACTAATTATCAAGAAGTGTGGACATTCTCTCACAGATGTCTCTACCAAAAATTATGATCATGCACCCTGGAGCGAAGTGAACGAAATTTTCTTGAAGATATTTTGTATTTATAAGTTTGTTCTTTACTAAATGTTTTTCTTTCATTTGTGGGTTGGTAATATTAATCTTTTCTTTCCGCCAGTTTTGAAATTAGCCAATCGTAAATTTCTGTCATTAATTTTTAGCCAATGGCGTCTTTCTTTACCAATGTCGATGTGTAACTGTAAGCTACGCAATAAACGAGTTCATGAAAAGCAAACTGGATACCCAGAATAAGACACAATGAATGATTAAAAAACCAAGAAACATCTATAACTGCTAGTAGAAATATTTTAAAAGCAATAAGTATACGGTACCATTTGAAATTGAAACCACCCCTGAACCAATAAGCCCATTGGACTACACCTCAATAGAAACCAACATACCTCTCCCTGATAATCTCAAAAAGAGAGATGGTATGTCAGTAATGCTGAGAAGCTCAGCACTTCGTATGCTAAACGAAAATACTCGAATGTCCCCCGAGAGTATAAAAACTGCTGATTTTCCTGGCTCTCCGCCACTCGTACAACATCTAGCTTGCTGTATGAAAGTATAGCAGGAGGCGGGAAGCGCCTCTTTCATCCGCCAGCAGCTCTTCTACAAGGTAATGGCCGTTTAACATCTTTATTTTGCTAGCTCAGCAGTTTAACCATCGGGGAAGGTCCGAAATATTTTCAGTGTAACCTTCCTGTCTGAAAATGTAAATTAGTGCCGGCTCATGCAAAATTTTCATATTGCTTGAACTGTAAATCGGGGATAGAGAGTGCCTTACGCTCTCGAGCTCCCCTTCCTTTTGATTTGAGGTGACTACGTTTGTAACTGTTTTCCTTCTTTATGTAATGTCTTAAATTTTTCTTGTACGAGTCACCTCCATAGTATGGGAATATCCCCTGTGTAATTGGCCTTGCGCCACTTAGGTTTTAACAAGTTTCATGTAGGAGTGCAAGTTCTCGCCTCCATTCCTTTTGTATTTAGGGCCGTTTAAATTAACCTATTATTGTTTCATTTAAGGCCCATTAGATTGGGTACAAGATACCCATGTTTCTTTGTAGGCGTGCCTTGAGGGCAGTTGATAGTAATGTTGGTTGTTGCCTTTGATAGGCTCGGAAAATTGAGAGCGGGTTAGCTCTCTTACTTGTGGTGAATGTGCCTCAGAGAGGATTGAGATTTAAAGGTGGGAGCCAGGGCTCCATTTTATAAGGAGATTTCTGCCCTTTGGTAATATGTGGTTGTGAGCTGAGAGCTCAGGAATTGTAAAAATTAGGGCTTGTGGCCCAGATTGTTAAAGTCTCTCTAAATCTAGGCTTTCTTGGTCCTGTACATGATTTGACTTGTTATTTGTTAAAATCTGAAATTTTAATGTGAAAATTGTTAAGTTTTGAAAATATAACCTTTATTAAAATTTTAATTCATCTTTCGGCCTTGTAGTTAGACCCATTCCAGCCCGCACCTTCTTTCAGCTCTGCTGATCCACCAAAACATGGTAACACACCTAATTACTACGGCACTCACAAGTCAGATTTTAAAAATCTTTACATAATTAACTCCAATGTAACTAAGATACTCTAAAACACATTTTGTCCTCCTCGCTTGGCGAGGAAAATATTCGTTTATTACCCAATACTGACCGATTCAGTCATAATATCAGACGCAGTTCGGCAGCTGACCATTGCTGCGATCAGCGTCTATACTCGAGCAGTTCCAATAGCCGATAGATACACTCCACGTTTCGCCACATGGCGCGACACAGTCTAACACCGCTATACGCTCTGGCGGAGACCGCCAAAACACACACTGTAGTTGCAATATACACACACAGATGTCGTAGGAGGCCGTGTAGCTGTCTACAATACAATTATACCCTGTAGAGGCACTACCATACAGGAAACTATGTGACGAAAAGTCACATTTGCCACATTCAGACTGAATAGATGTTCAGAGCGCTCATGCATTAAAATAAGCTAAATCCACCAGATACAAGGTTTAGTCGTCTAATTCTTCAAATAGTGTTGAATTCCAGTCTCAGCTCATATACATGCACTAGGGTGCGTATACAAGGTCCAAAAGCAGAATGAAATAATTCACCAAAGATTACAAGTAGCGATAAGAGACGCAATTAAAATATATGTCGCGTAGACAGTTGATTGTCCAATTTATATCACATTAATAGTATTTTTGTATAATAATGCCTCAGACACCCCCACCTGAAGGAGGACCACAGGGGGCCGAAACGAGGCAGGTAGCGTACAGTCATATGCGCTTGAAAAAGATCCACTCAGTCACACAGTACAAGAGCGTCCAAGGAATTCGGCGTAGGTCGCAAGGTAAGTCCAATTATTGAGACGAAACCAGTTTAGTATCAGAGTTTCTCGACGTCGAGTATGTTTCCATTCATGCATAGAGAATTACTTTTGGAACAGTCTTACTTGGGACTAGATGACATCGAAGGTTCAACACAGGGCATAGCACGGACTGTTCAGTGTGCAAGAAGACGGTGTTCAGAAGGCCAGTAAGGACAGCGTACAACGCACCAGGTGGAAAACAGACAGATGAGTTGCAAACAGCAGCACCAAATGTTGAGCTCCAATGACATCCTGCGATGTACCAGTCCTCGGGTGCTTCAGAAAACAGCAGCTTCATGATGGAGAATGCGCGCGCAAGCTGACACATGAACGAGGAAGCAGACAACGGGGGAACAAGCATACCACACATATATTAAGGAATGTGAAATGGTCCAGTCACATACATTTGGGAGTTCATTTAGTTACCAACAGGGTTCTTACGACCCGAAGTAACAATAAAGTTTTACAAAAATCACGGGGCAATAGTAAGTACCAACACTTACTCTGCCATGAGATATTGTCTTAGAATATTCCACGGTAAAAGTTTTACAATTTGCCAAGGGCTACCATAACAGATACCAACCATCAAATAATACAAGGCGTAATAAGGAGGACATAACCATCATTTTGTTACTAAGAATTACTTAAGCCATCAAGGCCATACAAATGAAATTGTACATTAAAGGATGTAGATATTAGATCATATGACTAGTGCATCATTTTTACATCTGACATAAATTAACAATTTAAGTGGGGTTTACTTGGCTGAGATGTACACGGCGGATTCTTTTAGCAGGTGAGTCATTTACCAAAATAGAAACAGGGGTCAAAAACTCAAGAATAGTACAAGAACCGTGAAAACGGGGAGCAAGCTTTCGAGTGAATTTGTCAACTGACTTTCTTTGGTAATGAGTCTTGATAAAGACTTCGTCACCAACAACCAGTTCAGAAGATCGACAGTCCTTGTTATATTGCTTATCCACTTCAGCATATGAAACTTTTAATCTATGTTTAGCTTTCTTCCACACTTTTTTAATCTCCTCAGGATCTTTTTCTCAGGAAGCAACTCATCAATCCTCAGCAAATTAGAAATGGGGGAAAATAGACTGAAAATGAACATAAGTGACATAGGAGTTTGCCCATGATACTCATGAACAGCGGAATTTAAAGCATATGTTAACCAGTGTAGAGAGGAATCCCAATTTTGATGATCCTTATGATGGAATGCAATCAACGCAGACTTAAGGTTCCGATTCACTCTCTCAGCATATGATGGGGCAGGATGATTGGGGGATGTAGTGACATGTGAAATGGACAGGACGAAACAGAATTTCTTGAACAAATTACATGGTAAGTACTTACCATTATCCATTACCAGAAATTTAGGTGGGCCAAAGGAAAAAAGATGGAGTTCAAACATTTAATAACCGTAGAAGCGTTAGCTGGTCGACCCGAGAAAGTTCAGGCAAAACGAGAATATTCGTCTACCCACACAAGTATGAATCTGGAGCCTCGCTTCGAACGGGGTAACAAACCTACGAAGTCCACAAATAGCCTTTCTATGGGGGAGGAAGCTTGGCATGTTCAACGCCGGTTTGCTAATAGCACACACATGACAGGATTTGTACCAACTCAACAATTTGAAAATACATGCCCTTCCAAATGAAGAAATGTCTGAACCTTTGACGAGTTTTAATGATACCAAGATGTCCGCCAATAGCAGAATTATGATAGTACTGAAAAACAACAGGGATTAAGAGTTGAGGACATACAATTTTCCATTTCTTGCCATTACGTGCCTTGCAACACAAGATACCATTGCGCATACGATAGGGTTTTACCATTTTACCAGCATTGATATCATTGATGATCAATTTCAATTCAGGGTCTTCCTTCTGATGCTTACTAATTTCTTGATATAACAATGGGCACTCAGACAACATTGCATTGACACAACCAGAGACACAATGACATGGTTTAGAAAAATAGACCGTTTCAGGTTCATTATTTTCTCAATAGGGGAGTCACGAAACATACGACTCAGACAGTCGGCAATGACGTTGTCAGTCCCTTTTATGTGCCGTACCTGAAACTTGAAGGCAGAATTGCTAATTGGCCATCTAGTAAGACGACCAGTTCGACGTGGGCGATTCAGAACCCAACTTATGGCCATGTTATCTGTTTCCAAGCGAAAAGTAGTATGCTCAATATACATGCGAAATTTTTCCAGAGCAATGATGACCGCCAAACGTTCAAGCTCATACGCGGGGTACTTAGATTCTAATGAACTCAATGCACGAGATACGTAAGCAATGGGGCGTCTAACAAGTTCAGATTCCTGAAGAAGAACTCCGGCGACAGCGGAACATGAGGCATCAGTTTGTACGATGATTTTTTTTGGAAAAATCTGGAATGGCCAAGACGGGAGAGTTAGACAGTGCCGTTTTCAATTTTTTGACAGCTTCTTTTTGGGACAGATCCCAAACAAATTTAGCATCTTTGCGTCTTAACGCATTGAGATGGGCAGCAATTTCGGCGAACGTTGGCACAAATTTCCGAAGGAAGTTAGCCATGCCAATGACACGAGCAATGTATTTTTGGTTTTTGGGAGGAGGGAAGTCGTGAATCGTTTGAGTTCGAAATTTATCGATCGCAACCCATTCCGGAGACACAATGAAGCCAAGAAAGGACATCTGGGTTTTAGCGAAGGACACCTTAGAATTTGGACAGACAGGCCAGCTTTCTTTTTAACCGAGTAAGCACCTCATGAATATGTTGAACATATTCCTGAAAGGTTTTAGGATAAATTATAAGATCATCCAAATAATGATACACATACTGTAATTTAATGTCCGAGTATATAATCTAGGAGGAGCGTGAGAGCTGCAGCTCCAAGCGAGAGCACAAAGTGTATGCGACAGAATTCATACAGATTACAGTCCGTTGCAAAGGCAGCTAGATGACGAGACTCTTCGGCAAGAGGAATCTGAATGTACGCACTGTTCAAATCGAATGATGTATACAATTTTGTTCCATGGAACCAGGAAAAACAAGAATGAATTACAGGTAACGGAACAAACTGGAGAGCCACTTTGCGCTTCAAGACGCGATAATCAACGACAGGACGATAACTACCGTTAGGTTTAGGAACCAGAAATATGGGAGATGAATAGGCTGAGTTAGATGGCCGGATGACACCCTCATTCAGCATATCTTGGATAATGTCCTTCAAAATTTTCATACGAGGAGAATCCAAGCGATAAGGAGGGGATCTGACGGGTATGTCATCGGACACATCAATTTTGAACTCGAGGACGTTAATCAACCCAAGCTTATCGGTGAAAACATCAGGAAATTTCTCACACAAATCACGAATTTCTACAGCTTGGTCACTAGGTAAATGCTCCAAGAAAATTTTAACGGAAACAACATTAGCCGTGTTCTCGACAGAACAAATTAAACTGGAGGCAATAATATGCCTGCCAATTAATGGAAATTTGGATCAGGAGAAAACTTGAAAAATAATGTCCTTTCATGAAGGTCAATCACCAAACCAACATGAGTAAGGAAATCATCTCCCAAAATAAGATTACAGCATAATCCCTTAGCTAATACTAACTTAAATTTCCACGTGAAGTTCAAAATTCTAATTTTGATAACAATAGACCCAATAGAACCGTTAGCAGTGACACAATTTATGATTACCGGTTATAGCACAGGAAGGTTACAACAAGGGGACTTATACCTTTCATACCAAGACATGCTGACCAATGAATATGTGCTCCCAGCACCTACGAGAGCGGACATGGGCTCACCGTTGATCTCAGCTACAATAAAAGGCAGATGAACATATAAATGGGCAGAGATATGCCGACAAACAATATTACACAGGACATCGTTAGATTGGCTAGGCAAGTTCATAGATGTTGTTGAGACAGGAGAAAAACTCACAGTATCGTTAGGGTCTGCTGGTCAAGTACTGGATTTATTGGGATTCTTTGGGCAAGAACGCTTACGATGTTGATTGGATCCACAAATGAAACCGGCGAAGTTGGGGTTTGAATAGTTCTTAGGTGTAGTGGGCTGTTTCAGGCTCGGACACTTGTCCCGAAGATGATCTCTGGCACCACATGCGTAACATTTCTTAACTGGTTTATTAACTGGAGTTAACATTTGAGAAACACTGGGTGGACGACGTAACGGTGGAGGAATGTTCGCCACACGACACGAATTCTCATATCGAACACTCTCCGCTTCGATACAAGCAGCCTCCAGATCCTTAAGAGTTACCGGTCTAGCACTAAAACACATGTAGAACCGATACTGTGGCGAAATGCCCCTGAACAAGTGGTTCACTAAGTAAGTTTCAGGGATGGATTGCCTCAAGATTTTGCAATAATACTTGACGTCTTTTATGTAGTTCGATAGATTTTCGTTTAAGGACTGCCTCCTAAAAGAACAACTCTGAATCAGGGACTGCTGGGCTGTCCAAGGGATATGTTTTTAAAATATTATCATGAAAATTTTCAACAGTAACATTTTTAGAGATGGCATCACGTAATTCGTCTTTTAATATCCCGTTACAACGAGGGAGGCAGACACTGAAGATATTCAAAGAAGTCAGTTCGAAAATATATGCTGTTTCCAACAATTCGACCCAGAACCTCATAAATCGAAGGGTCTCTGCGATGGAATCAACTGAGAAATCGGCCAAACCCTTAAATACCTCTAAGACTGGGGGGTGGTACAATGAACGAGTTACCAGGAGAGAATCCTAGACACTTATTTTCATTTCGTTGAGACAAGGTACCACTCGGACTGGGGTTGAATGTAGTAAGATGTTCGACGCTACTCGCCCGGGCATCAACATCAACGAGGGTAAGCTTCTGGACATCAATACTTCAAGTGCGTGGACATCACAAGACAAAGAAATGACTTTAGTTAACAATTCGGAAACTACTAGACGATTATTACGGCTAAGATTTAAGGAAAGCACATCCTTAATTCCATTCAAGTAGTGTTCTACACTTAGACGGCGTAATATCAGCAAACGAGGAACATAATTCAATCAAATTACCGACTGACTGTTGATCAAGCTCCGGTACATTAATGGGAAAGTGGGCTGTTTCACTGAGCCTCTCGATCCTGTCAGCATTGGTCTCCCCGCTCCCAAGGCCCCGTATTTGCAACTCGTAGGCCAACTCAGCACGTCTCAGCAATAGCGGGTCAGTTACGGTGCGTAAAGCCATCATGGTAGGGTACATGGAACAATAAAGCCAAAAAAATTAGTCGGGTCCACCTTAGCTCACACATACATGCTAAAGAATTTCATTTATTGTTGGTGTCACTTTGGGTGCCTGCGTCGCAATTTTATGACTAGCCATTCGGCGTAGTTTCAACAGATAAGCCACGCCTATAGCGACCAAATGAAACACCCCCTAACAATGATGAAGAATTACGTACTGAAGAGAACGTCATAGGGGAGTGCGCACACACGACAACGTTAAAAAGCAAATAATTCAAAATAGATCAGATAATAACACATCAAATATCCAAGGAAAAAAGGAAAGAAGAGGGCTGGAACCTACCCATAAAATAAAATTAGAGGTGGGGATCACTAGGAAATTGCGGAGGAATTCACCAAAACGACACCAACATTCAAGATTTTTAAAATAAATGTATACGTGAGTAAATCATATTTACATGTTATGAAAATAAAAGAAATCTTTTAGGCCCTGTTAAAATAAAATGAACTTGAAAGAATGAAAATCTTAATGACATGCATAAGAGTTTGTAAAATAAATATAAATAAAATTAATATACTTTAAAATAATTTCTTAATTTTAAAATAAAATCCTGGTGCACCGGATTGCTTAAAACCTCACAAGTTACTAGTAAATATTCTTAAACAAAATTAAAATTTAATTAGAATACCAAAATTGCTTAATAGAGTGTTTCTGACACACTCTAGTAGAAGGATCATTCCCCGTAAAACCCACATAACGTATCTCCAACAACGCATCAACATAAATTGAAAACGCACACAAAACGGACCAATATTCTAAACACCATACCGCACAGAAATTAAAATAATATTAACGCAAATAAATTATGAATTAAATCACCCCACATAGTAGGCATGGAAATTAACAAATACGCGACACGAAATAAATAATATAATGAGGCAGAGCACGCAACCACAAGAAAGAAGACCCACGATCTCGCCTTGATACCACAAACAATCCATAATTATCTTCACAGAGGCACACAGCTGCGGCCGCTAATCCAGCCGTGACAATAATGCCAAATTTCAGTTGCGTAACTGCCACACGACGATAAGGTAAGATAACATAAGATAAGATATGATAAGATAAGATATGATAAGATAAGATAAGATAAGATAAGATAAGATAAGATAAGATAAGATAAGATAAGATAAGATAAGATAAGATAAGTTAAGATAAGGTAAGATAAGCAAATAACCATCACAAGAGTAGATAAGGCCCAAGCAAAGATCGCTCCACACTAGGGGTGTCCAAACCCTCAATTAAAACCCAAAATTTACATTATTAAGGAACTGCATCTTTGAAATGAATGTGGGTATCCCCATCTAATAAGGTAATAATGAAATACAATCACCCACAATAATGCAGAAATATGCAATCCTAATCCATAACTCTACGTATAAAGCAAATAATAAAATCTACGATATATCATACTCATAATAATCATAATATTGGAAAAAGGGGTAGTGTTTATTGCAAAGGTAGTACTTAGGTTGGAACACGGGTAACAGGATGCCGAAACACACGAAATGATACACAGAAAAATAATATGAGAATCATAACATCAAACAAAACACGATAATGTACACCAAATAAACACCGCAATAACAGCAGTGAATATGAAATTTACCAACAGTAACCACACACGCATCAAAAAACTCAGGGAAATCACATGCAGATACACCAGAAATAAGAATAAATCAAAGGGAAACACAAAATTTAGAAAAAGCAACGAAGAATTTTGACGGTTACCTAGATCCAACAATGCACTTCGTCGTTATACACAGCACACACTTCTTGAACGCCATCACCAAACAGTGACATAATTTCAACTACAATAAATACACTCACACACATCGAGAAAGTAATATATACAGTGATAAATCCTAAAGGCGTACATCCATGGTGACCAATTATGCCCAGGTAACCCCCTCGTGTTTCACCTAATTACTACGGCACTCACAGGTAAGAATTTAAAAACTTTGCATAATTAACTCTAATGTAACTAAGATACTCTAAAACACATTTTGTCCTCCTCGCTTGGCGAGGTATACCATCCTTAATTACCGAATACCGACCGATTCAGTCATAACATCAGACGCAGTTCGGCAGTTGACTATTGCTGCGATAAGCGTTTATACTCGAGCAGTTGCAGCAGCTGATAGATACACTCCACACTTCGCCACATGGCGCAACACAGTCTAACACCGCTATACGCTCTGGCGGAGACCGCCAAAACACACACTGTAGTTGCAATATACTCACATAGATGTCGTAAGAGTCCGTGTAGCTGTCCACAATACAATTATACCCAGTACAGGCACTACCATACAGAAAACTATGTGACGAAAAGTCACATTTGCCACATTCAGACTGAATAGATGACCAATAGGCTAACTGTTCAGAGCGCTCATGCATTAAAATAAGCTAAGTCCACCAGATACAAGGGTTAGTCATCCAATTCTTCAAATAGTGTTGAGTTCCAGTCTGAGCTCAGTATACACGCAATAGGCTGCGTATACAAGGTCCAATAGCAGAATGCAATAATTCATCAAAGATTACAAGTGGCGATAACAGACACAATTATATATATATGTCGAGTAGACAGTTGATTGCCCAAATTATATCACATAATAGTATTTTTGTATAATAACGCCTCACTGCCTAGACCTAATATTTCATTTGGTCCCAACGGTACAAGTAAACATCTTAATATCTATCTATGGGAGAAGAGTACAAGTAATTTTCTGACTTATACCCGCTTTCCCTGGCAGCCTAGGTATCGTATGAAATCGAGACGGTATTTTCATTTACATATTTTAATCCTTACTTGTGAAAGATATCTTACTACACTTTTCAAATCTCTGACTGCAATTGTAAGCAGACTAAGATATGACCATTTTTTGTATTGTATTGTATTTTATATCATCCAACTGATCATACAGTGATATGCCATACTCTTTCAGCCTGGCGTACTACACTTATCACATCAAGGAAATGCGTGATTTTTAATCTTTGTAATAAGATAAAATTGCATAAAAAAGCCTGGTTTGTCGACCATGAATCCCTGAAATATCCCCGCTTACGCCGATTGCCCGTGCAATTTATGATAGGGGCCCAACATTAGCTGATTTGTACTTTGGCGCCGTGCTCTGCTGGTAGTGCCATCTCTATCTATTTGTATGCTCGAAGGATTTAACCATTTATAAAAGGACAATTAGATATGACTAATGCGACGACTACCACTGAAACACATTTTAACAACACGGCCAACTAGTTCTCCGCAACCGGTACGATCTTTATACGAACTATAGTTGGGCCCACGAGATTTGAAGTCTGACAATTGAGCGGCGAAAGCAATAACTACGAAGTACGTTGCGTTGTCATAGTTACCTCAATCTGCGGCATATCACTCTTTCATACAGGCAGAATATTTGATCAAATATTTTGCCCTAATGCAATTCAATAAACTTTTACCGTTCCTAAGCTCGTGCTAATAATTCCGGCATTTAATACATAATACGTCATTGCCGATAAATATGAGATTTCATATTCATTAATCTGAGATTAACCTCAACAAATGCACATGTCAAATAGAGAATAGAACTGTACAACTAGCCACTGATTAACTTACAAAGAAATAAGGTAACAACGAAAATAATATTCAGCAAACAATCACTTACATTAGTACATAAACCAGCAAAAACTAACGTAGCTAACACAGTACTGAAAAATATCACAAAAGAGACTGAGAGCAAGCCAACCCTCGTGGCGGTAGCATTCTTAAATGTGGCATCTCTGTTATCGTTGCCATAGCAGCAGACCATTTTCGATCAGCGTTGCTCAACCTTTCCTCGCAGGTGTCGCTAAACGTTAAATTTCAACTCTCATGGGCCAAAATATAGGCAATCACTCTTGAAGCTATGTATAACGTTAAACTTGGAACGTTTCTCCATATTCCCCCTAGGGCGCTGGAATACAAGGTTACAAACCAGGTTTGCGTTCTCTTTTTCCGAAAATTACAAAATGAAAATACAACCTTAAATGACAACTGTTGACGAGGTGCTAAGGTATCGTGTATCAAATAGAGTATTTGCTTGTATATCAAAATTTTGGAATATTACCAGAATAATATTAAGTTCATGATTGTTTGCAGATGACATCACACTTTTAATAAATGACTGAGTCTCTGCAGCAATCTCTTAACGTCGCAGAAAAGTAATCATGTAATAATGAATTACCGGTATGGAAAAAGAGTTCCTCTTAATATCCATGTGACCAAAACAGGTATCCTGCCACTCTAAATTTAATTTACAACTTAGAAACAAAATGTTTAGAGATATGCATTCAGCATGATCACGTGTGGAATAAACATATACCGTATATCAATTCAAAACTGAGTACAGTGTCTAGCTTTATGCATTGTGAAAAAATGCACAAGCAAGATAACATTAAGAAATGCATAATTTCCATGCACACATAAAGAAGGAAGTAATATTGTGGGGTATGTCACCGGATATTTAAGCAATTATAATTATGATGAAAGTTAAAGTGGATAATCCAAGCCTTTAACCATCCTCTCTTTAACCTGCATCTTTATCCTTGAAGGTACTCTGTTTTCCAAGACGAATTTAATGAATAAAGGCAGTACGGTACCTTAAAAGGGAATAGCTGTATTAAGGACCAAAACACAAGAAACAAATCATTCTTATCTTATAGTCAAATACAGGTATATAAAGAGGAGCATTTCACGCAGGGATTAATTTATACAATAAAATGCCGCAAGACATGAAATTTGCCTCAAAATAAAATCATTACAACGCTCATTAAACGTATATCTATGTATAGAGTCTACGACCATAACACATGGGACAAACAAAACATGCTTATGTTATACACAAATACAAGTAAGCATCAAAAAGGAGCATTTCATATACGGATCAAATTAAAAAAACAAACAACCACAGGAAATTGGATTTTTTCTCCTAAAATAAAACCATTGCAAAGATAAGATATTTATTTGTTATTCTGTGGAGCAATAACTGATCAAGCCCTAAATTAACTAAGATTTATACTGTAACTATCTGTAGAACGTGTCGATCACTTAGATGTTCATGATTACTGTTTAGTGCACCATTCATATATTCTCCTTTTATTGACGCACTTTAGTAGCTTGCCTCTCCCTGTCAGCGGTTTGTCGTACACGCTTCCTTGCTCTGTATCACGCTTTGCAATTTCCGTTTTCTGCATTATTGCTGATATTTCTATTTCTACATGCAAGGAAGCCAAATATTGGGTTAATATTCAAAGAATTCTGACAGACGTTAAAGCCTTCTAATTGCCGAAACGATCTCCATAACAACTCTCTTTATTTCTATTGAGTTAGTTACCGGCACTTGGATTTCAAATTCATTCGACTGCTAATGGCATGTCAGTTATTATCAGCAGTATTGTCTCTCAAGTGGACTACACAACTCGTCGCAGAAGACTCTCCTGCTACTTTTGATCGGCCGGGTGGCTACATATCTCTACTGTCCGCTCGCGCCGAGCCAACAAAGCATATAGCCCGACTCCTCGTTGGATGACAGCCTTCCTACTATCTACCACCATGACGACCACCACCATCACCACTACCTTTGCGACCCCTGCTAACACCTTCTCCTTCCTTTCCATCACAACTGTTACGTCGTCCCATTCATCGCCGCTTCTATCCACCTCTCTTCCCACACTACCTCCTGTTGGTCCACGTCGATTATTACGTATTACTCCCTGGTACTTCACCCGCCCTTCTACGTTGTCTACAACTGCCTTGCCAACCACTACGTCACCACCATCTTCCGTCGTAACAGCAGCAGCAGCCGCTCATTAACTTCCATCACCGTCAGCAACATCAGCCACGAACGAAGTCTTCAGTTTATACTGTCCCGTTACGTAGATCAACCCAAACAACTACAATAACGGCAGTAACAGAAGGGCAAAACAAACTAGCAGAAAAGCAAAGAGCTAGTTCGAGGAGAAAAATGATAAACAGGAAGCGTGAACAGACTCTCACAAAACAAACAGTAGGTAACTTACCTTAATAGATGGAAGAGTGTCACTTAAAACCCGTGGAAAGAAAAGCAGGAACCTGGTATCAACCTACTAATTTTCTAAAAGAAGAACACCAATCCTTTCGTGAAAAGGTATAAATAGAATTTATTGAATAATTAAAATATTTGAAAATTGTAACAGAAAATGTCCACATAGGAAAATACAAAATTAAAAGCTAAAATTAAATTAACACATCCAAAGAAAAATTAACGTGATTAAATTGGGCAACCACCGCACAAGAAACTCAACTAAACATAACTTGAATTGATGGCATTGGGGCCCCATGATATTAGAGGAAACAGCATAATTGAAATAATATTTGTTCATAACAATTCTCTTGTTCTTTCTTTTAAAAAGGAAAAAGAAAAACGAATTTAACCACCGAGTTCTATCCAAGGGCAGGGATAACCAGGAGACCTGGTAGAATAATCACAACATTTCACACACGAAGAAAATAATTCAGGAAATAAACCTTGAAAACGCGAGTAAGAAATGAAATCATGACAAGGAATGATCATTCAATTATAAGGTAGTAAGCCCAGGAAAAATCAAAAAAATTCATCCACCATCAGGTTATTTTTATCAACAATTACCATCATCAACCTTTGTCATGGTAACCCAAGAACTCCATGACCAACGCAAAGGCAAAGAGTACAACCGAAACAGAACCCGAAAAGGAAAAAGGAAAGCATATAATTTGGTCGAAAGTACCTAAGATAGGAAAGAAGTATAAACAATACCGTGAAAATTAAATAAAACTACAGTCTCCTTGGTTAGAACTAAGTGGTTCGTAACTTAAGCTAGTTGAGGTGAATTGAAAAGCAGTATTAGAAAATAGTACACTATCATATTCCATTTTTGTTTAAATAATTTAGATCATAACTTAATTTCACCCCAGAAGAATATTACAAGGTTATAACGGCACTAACAGCATGTGATCAAAACGAAGTGCACGTCTCTAATATCTTACGCAAATGTTTTTTTGAAAAACAGATCAATAAGATTTAGCCGAGAGTAATTCCATTATCGCAATAAGGATTTAGACACACCACATCATACCGAAAACTTCCTTTTGAGTTCATAAATGCTTAAGGTGGATGTAAGGTTGAGAGGACGCCGCAGCGCCATTTTGTACTCACGTACGAATGTACATTAAATTGATATAAATAAATAATCCATACAGTCTGTGGACGTTTACATGTTGAAACTACACAACACAAATCCTGAGGGCTAGAAGGAGAGCCCTTTCACGATGTTATTTATCCTTTTTTCCATCTCGCCGGCTGTAAAGTCGTCTAGCACGACCCACCAAGCACACTCACGATGCATCTTCTTCCAACAACAACCAGTTAATAATGGCCGCTCTCTCTAAGCAACAACGAGCTCGCCGAGCTAGGGAGCTCCCATTGGCTAGTGGGCGGAGCATCGTAGTACAAAGTTTCTGAGTAGATACCATCACATACAAGGAGCCTTCATTAGTTAAGCTCCTCGCTCAGACTAGAGCGCCAACACAGAGTAGTAGTGAAAAATTAAAACTTGAGGTACCAAGAAACAGAATAAGAGATAACACCATGTCGAAAACCTTGAGAGGAGGAGAAAAACATAATGTCATGTCCATGTCAAGTTGTGTCGTCCGCGGTGAAAGCCCACTCATCCCAGCAACCGACATTCAAGAACAACTCCGCCTTCAAGCCCTACCCGTCAAGAGGGCTTTCCGTATCTACAACTCCACCTGCCCGACATAATCAGACTTCAGCTTCACAGCGCAGCAGCTGTCGCCCACCTGATCTCCAACGGAGCACTTCTCTACGGCCGTCATCATACCGTCAAACCCTCTCGCTCACCTCCCCGCCCTAGCCTTCGCACCTCCACAACTCGTCATCATACCCGGCCAGATCATCCCCGCTTTCACCGTTCTTTCCATGCCCGTCCACCTACTTCCCCTGCTAATCCCTCCCCAACTACCCTTGCACATCTCCAACACCTCATAACTGTCCTTTACATTATCGCTTCAACACTTCACCACCTTACTGTGCCATATCATATATGCCCCAAAACATCAATTATATAATATGTTGTAATATTTTGCAGTTCATATTCGAAGGGAGTCATGATGCGACCTAGAAGTTGCGTAATGCAGTATTCCGTCATCGGGTGACATCAGTAACAGCTTCTTATCTAAGTATAGCAACAGTGAAAATGTCGAGTACTCCGTATGAGTCACTCGGGGATGCACGAGAGTGTTTGAGAGCGGCCGATTATAAAAGAACCAATTACAGCCCTGGAAGCGATATGGCAGAATGAAGGGATTTACAAAACAAATTAAGTCAGTCTTACCAACTTCTAAATTTACAGTGCTGTACTACTCTTTATTTTATCAGGCAATTTGTTATAAAGCTAGACTCCACGGTTTAAATATAAAATAGAAGCCAGTTAAACATTAAAAGAACTACCTGTAGACAGTTGCAATACTTAATTTGAATTAATAAAGTAATCAACATATTTTTATTGAATCAGCGCTTTGCAGAGTAGTGGGTGAGCAGCAACGTCATCGCGTCAGTGGAATCCCCTAAGACATGACTAATACCGGGAGCTTGGTGTATATAGTAGCCTCTGGAAATGGAAAGTCACTCTGCTTTCGAAGTGTGAACCGCGCGGGTCGGTGTTTCTGATATTAAACCAGTGGTATAGGAAAGTAACTTTTTTTAAGTGACCAGTGTGAACATATGAGTAGTAAATTTGTGAAGCTGAAACGTTTTCCTTTCTGAAAATATGCATTACATGAATGCAAGTGTTAGATTGCAGTTACGAGTGTGCATAGTATATTAACAGAGCAATTACCTTTGCTATATAAATAATATTAGGTATCACGTATGTCAAAGTGCGGTGGTGACATGGGATTATATCAATAAAACGATAGTTACTGTCGATATTTCCGTACCCGCGTATGCGTAATTTGCATACGATTTGTGCAAATACTGTGTCCGCTACGCGTTCGGTTTCGCGAAGAACTGGTACGAACCGTCGTCATCGTATCGGTACAATTAAATGGTGTGTGCGAAGCACTATTACATAATGATGAAGAGAGAAGAAGAGACTTGCAGAGTATTTGATAACGCCATGCAGTTTGGTGCAATAATGGCGTAATTTGCTGGACGCTGTGGCCTGGAATCATGAAGAAACTGAGACGCTACCAGTTAAGTTCATTTTTAATTATAGGCATGCTTAGATAGAAGGAATTAGGCTAATTCGATCCCAGTGTAATGTAATGTAAATGTAAATGTCAGTCTTGTTGTGACTGAGCTATGTTGTATTTTTATAGATTAGTGTCATGTTTCAGGGAAATGCATGTTTTATATTTTACTTTATTACCTTTTTATTAGATGGGAAAGAGGGAAATGATTAGGTGTAGATGAGGATATATATGTCTAAAGGTAACTGTGTATTCCATTTTGGTACAAGATGTAGACTCTTTTAGTATGAAGGCTACACAGCCTAAAGTTTGGTCTGGGAATAAAATTTAGTAAGGTATTTTTTTTTCCTGCATGTAGCACGTTTATAGGAATACATGGCAGTGATGACCAACGTATACGTGCACCGTCGAACTAATATCTTCTAGATCCGCAGAGAGAACTAGCTAATTGGTATTGAGTTATGTTTTTACGAGAAAAAGGCAAGATTAGCCTGTAACTGAGATTACTATATGTGAATATCGGAAAGATATAATGGTGTCAGCTGCATGGAAAAAGAGAGGTTTGATTTGCCTCAAGTGTTCATTATGATTGTGAGAATCGAACTCACGGACCCCAAAGTGTTAGGCCAGATGTGTTGAGTATCATATCTGCAAGCCGTGTTATATTGGAATATGTAGTTAAGGCCATAGGAATGTGTATGGGTCCCATTGTTTGAGTTTGAGGCCTTGTATTAATTAAATGAACAGAGAAGTGAATGGCAGCGTAATTTATGTTTTCAAACATATTAGAATTTCTCAGGCAAGATTTACCAAACCAATTAGTTAGAGTCTTTTCTGGCGAAGTAAGATGTTTCATAGCAGGCGCATAGAAGTGTTCCGTGATTTATATTACAGCGTGCTAGTGAAAGATCAACAGACGGAAGGCTGAGCCTGGGGTTCGGCGTTCTTTTTAGATGAAGGAGTCTAGTATCTTATTGTTTATACTTCAGATATTGAATACACAGATGATATTATTTTTTTTATTGCATGTCATTACAGGTTTCTCCGAGAGTGTTTTTTTTGTATTAATTTGTGTTACTTGGATTGTTGTTGATTATGTCATGGCCAGCGTTGAAAAAGATTTGTTCTTAAATATGAGTCCGAAACTCATTCTATTGGGAAGCAGGCTTCTAAGCCATCCAATTTATAACAGAACGGTCTGTTAAGTAAATTCAGTGTAGATGTAAGCTAAGGTCCCTGAAATATTGATTTGATGAAAAGTGATGTATATATATAGTTTTATTATGGATCGGATTTAGCATAATTTTATTCTGTCGCGGTATGTCCTGTAATTATAATTTAAATGATATCCGTCAGGATGCGTTAAAATGAATTTAACTGCGTAGGTCGAAGCGAAGTGTGAATTTCTTCCCCAGGTCGTTGCGTTGATTTTGTAAATGTTTTCATTTTGAAACGGGACATTGCCCGTCCTTTGTAATTTGTTGTAAATTTATGTTAATTATGTGCTCGGCACATATAAATTTTTTTTGGCATTTATTTGAGCCATATTTTAATTATTTTTTGTTTATCTCGAATTTCAATAATGTTTAATAGTCAATAAATCCATCTTACCCCTTTATTTTGTATTTTATTTCGGAAATATGATACTGTTTCCCGTTCATATACCCATGGTATTTATTTTATCCTGAGATTTTTAATTTATTTTAGCCCGATCAATTTTTAAGAACCGAACACGCAGCTCTCCGATTGGCGCCGGAGGACTGTATTTCAGACGGGAACGGTACATATTTATCTTATGGCTTCCGTATGTGGGGCGGATTATCATGTTGATTGGGTAAGCTCCATAGCCAGGATAGCGCATTGTTGTCGCCCATTATCATTGCTATGTCCGGATATTATTATTCAGGAACGGAGTAGTATATTATTTAAATTTGTGTTGTTAACCCTGAATGTGCGATTTAATATTTAATGTAGGCAGACGTTATATATTTTTGTTAAGGCTATTATATCGATATTGAAACCATGAATAGTGAAAAACGTCGCACCTATTTGGAGCCAACAGAATGATGCTCTTCGCACACATAGCAAGTTGTTATATAGGCCTTTATAGGATTTTGGAATTCGAAATTTTGGGAATGTCCATAATGGATACCTGAGCTTTAATATTTATAAATTTAGATAGGTAGAGATAATTTCGAATGGGCGGATGATAGATGATGAAGTCTGAGATTCTTATTCGATACCCAGACGGAGTCATGTGAACTGGCAACCTAACGTAGTAGACAGTTGAGTCTAAGGTCCTGTGTTCAATATTACTAGTTGGTATGAGAATACAAGAAGTCAAAATATATTTAGAAAAAATTAGTAATTACTGAATATATTAAATTACGTTCGGAAAATATCGGCATTTATATTTTTTATATGGTAGATATCGGGCATAGAATATGATAGCCGATGAGAAAGGCATGTCAAATATTGAATGATTCCATTGGAATTCGTGAACAATAAAATGATTTCACGTGAGGCAGATGCTGTTATATCCTTCTGATATAATTGATCGTAGACATAGCATGAATAATTTGTTTGTATAGCAAATTTTAAATAGCCAGTGCGTTGGTAGGTTTGTAATTTAGATTCAGTCAGGGACACGAGATAGCCTCAATCTCGGATGGAAAGGGATAACTATAGTGGCATTGTTTTTGAAGGTTGAAGGTGTATGGACCATTGTAACGGGAAATATCATCCTTTAGCTGGAGATAATATGCAAATATAGTTAGGCATTGTTGTCTAATGCATAGTTTTGAGCCCATATTAGGAAAAGCCTATTTTTATTTAAAATATTTCGGGCTATGGATTAAATTATTTTTTTATATACTTGAATACGCGTGGATTTTATTTTGAAGACGCGTGATGAAAACATTATTGACATTCGGTAGGTAGTTTCTGCATGGCGTATTGTAAAGCCATATTGTTTGTTTTCCTTGAGTAACGTAAATCGCAGAAACTGATGAAATTAATCTATAAACCTGGGGAACACACTTAAAGTTTTCGGAAGTGATTCTAGGCCGCGTAGTCGTATTTGATTTGGTATTATGGCAGTAACCTTAGCTGACCTGTTGGCTAAGATGGACTTGGCGGAGAAAGAGGCGAAGGAGCGTGAACAAGAGGCGCAGAAACGCGAGCAGGAGCGTATGCAACAAATTAAGGAGAAAATAGACTTTGTGACTGCGGAAGTAGACAGAAGCATGACAGGGATCATGGAGGCAATGGAGTTAGCAGCGGTTGAAGGTGAGAAACGTGAACAGGAGCGTATGCGGCAGATTACGGAGAAAATAGACTTGGTGACTGCGGAGGCGATAAATCGCGAACTTAAAAACATTAATGAACTTTCTGGTAAAATATCAGAGGGGAATTGTAAACTGGAGGAAAAGATTGATCATGTTCAAAAGTGCTGTCAGGAAGGGATGATACGTTTAGAAAAGCGTATGGATGATATAGAGAATAGAAATGAGGAACAGGTAGACCGGATTAGAAAAACCGTTGAGGAGTTAACTGGCAAAATAACAGATGGAGCCGTAAAGACTGAAAAGCAATTGGAGGAAATGACAAATAGCTTAGAGGAGGCGCGAACTGAGATAGGCAAGAATCGAAGCGCGATCGACCACTTAAGCGAGGCTACAGAAGAAAGATTTTCCAATATTACGGAGGAAATTAGTGCCCAGATAGCCGAAGTACAACGGAAGAATGCGGATCAGTTGGAAGCGAAGTTAGGTGAAAAACAACGGGAAACTGAGTCAAAGATGAGAACGATGGAAAAGGAATTGAGAAAAGAGGTTGTAGATCAAATTGCAGGCAAGGGTGAAGAGATCAAGAAGATGATTTTAGTAGATAGAGAGAATGCTAGAGTCAATATACAAGAAGTAGGTGCAAATATTGAGGCATGGGCTGAATCTTCGCAGAAGAATACGAATAAGTTGATATCTGTGGAAAAGGAAGTACAATATTTGAAGGAAAAAATAGAATTACTTGATCTAAGAACAAATAAGGAGATGGATAAACTGAAGTGTTCAATGCAGAATGATAGTCTTGAAAGAGAAGCGAGTCAAGCTAATGAACCAGCTCTACTTAGCGATCTGTTAAATTTACCAAGACCGGAAGAAAAATCATCTACGCCAAGAGAGACGAATGGAGGCCAAATTTATAACATATTTCGTACATCTTCAGAAGATAAACCCCGTAAATTTAGTGGACTAGATGATAGAACACCAAGGGCATTTCTTCGAGAGATAGAAGATTATATGACAGATGCGAAGGTACCAGCTGATAGAAGATTACGTACAATTAGCAAATTCTTATCTGATTCGGCTTTAGAATGGATGATGGCATTCCAATATACATTCAGTACGTATGAGGAATTTAAGGTAGCATTCTTAAAGAAATTCTGGGATGTATCTATACAGCAGTCATTACGTATGGAGCTTTATTCAAAAAAATATCCTACTACTATTCCAACAAGGTTTGCTAATTATTTTATTTCCCAAATTATCAAATTCAGAGATTTGGACACGCCACCTTCCGAATCCGAGATGATCGTAGCGATATCTAGACAATTACCGTTGGAAGTGCAGAGAACTCTAATAGCAGCAAATGTTAGAACAGCGACTGAGGCGGAATTGACTTTACGTCAGTTGGATTTAACTTCTACACAAAATCAACCAAGGATCAGACATTCGGAGGCTTTACATACGATTGATTTAACGGAAGATAGAAGTCCACCACCTAAGATGAGGAAGGGAGGTCGAGTGCAAAGTTCAGGAACGCAGACGATATCACAGCAAGCTAGACCAGTTGAAAATGAGCAATCACGGAGAGGTGAATGGAATTTCAATAATTATCCAGATGATAGAAGAGGACAAGGATATACCCACGATAGGAATGATAATAGAGGAAATAATTATTCATATGGAAGGAATGGACGAACATTTAGATATCGGCATAGAGGTTATGCAGGTCAGCGGCGACCTTACAATAGATGGGAGAATAGAAGGAATGTGGATTTTCGGAATGATTTCAGACAAAGATCTGATTATCAACAAAGGAATGCTGAGTCGCAGAGATACGTGACGGAGTTGAGAAGTAAACGACAGGACGGAGATCAATGGCAACAGGCCATACAGGGAAACACGAGTGGCCAAAACCATGGTGCAGAGAGCAATGCTTACCGCGAATTCCGGGAAGCAGAACAAATTAAAGGATTGAATCCACATGCATCAGATTTCAATACGAGGGACAATGGGGCTAAAAAAAAGCTCAATACTAGTATGCGGAGATAGTCTGAAGAAAGCAAGTAATACGGATGATGGCAGATGGGTAATAGTTTCGGTGGATAGTTGGGTGATTCAGCCTGAGGATTTGTTAGAAGAAAATGAAAAATTAAGTCAAAATTGCTTAAGGAAATTACCAGTGATTTATGTCAGAGTAGGAGGAATGAGAGTTCGAGTTTTGGTGGATACCGGCGCTACTATCAGTGTTGTTTCTCAAACGCTGATAAACGAATTAAAGACCAGGGTAAAAGTTCCTACAATACCCATTTCAAGATTAAAAGTTCGTGGAATTGTACCCGACAAAACTACTATTTGTAAAGAACAAGCTTTATTAGATCTAGAAATTGGGAATTCAACAGTATCACATCCTTGCGTTATCCTACCGCGCATGGAATATAACTTAATTTTGGGTGCTGACTTTTTAGGAACTTACAATGCTGTGATTGACATGGGGTCAAATACGTTAATTTTTCGGATGGAAGATCAAAATGAAAATTTGCAGTTAAATCAAGCAGAGGAAGAGTTTGGCGAAGAGCAGATATGGACAACAGTTGTGGACGAAGGAAAGGAAGTGGATGATTTTCCGGTAAATTGGATTTCAAATTGTGAAGAACTTAAGGAAAACTTTGAAATTATGTTAGCTAATTTAGAAGAGGATGATGAAGAAGCAAAATTTAATCAATTATTACCGACTAAAGTAGCGGAATCACCAGTAGATGATGAGCATCGGGGAAAGCTACGGGAAATACTAGTTAAACATAAGACAGTTTTTGGTTCAAAACCCGGTAGAATACCAAATTTTGAGTATAAGATTGTAGTAAATAACTGGGAACCTTTTAAACAACGCCCATATCCTGTACCGGAAAAGCTTTTTCCTCAGGTGAAAGAAATTATTGATGCAATGGAAAGGAACGGCATTATAACCAAAGCACCTAGTCCGTTTCTCAATCCAATTTTGGCAGTACCAAAGGCAAATGGGTCTATTAGGGTGTGTCTTGATGCACGAGCCATCAATAAACGCTTAGTCCCAGAGTACGTGCAGGCTCCACCGATTAAAGACTTGTTGAAGAAGTTTGGAGGAATGGAGTATTTCGGAACCGTAGATCTGACGTCATCATTTCATCATATTGTTTTAGATCCGAGTACGAGTATGCTGACAGGTTTTATGTTTGACAATCAGACATATATTTTCCAGAGATTACCCTTTGGTCTGGCTAATTCAAGTTCAGTATTGATCAGAGCTTTAGAGAATAATTTAAGTCCAGCAGTTAAAGAATTTACAGTAAAATACATAGATGATATCATATTTTGCTCCAAGACATTAGAAGAACATTTGAAGAAAATTGATTTGTTATTTGAAGATTTGAATAGAAGTAATTTTAAAGTGAATTTTGAAAAATCTCACTTTTGTCAAAGAAGTACTTTGTTTCTTGGCCATGTCATTGATGGAGAAGGGGTTAGGCCAAATCCTGTCAAAGTTTCAGCAGTACAAAATTTTCCTAAGCCAACTCGAATCAAACATATTCGTCAGTTCTTAGGCCTATGCCAATTCTTTGCAGATCATTGTATATCATATACAGATACAGTTGCTCCATTGCAAGAATTATTAAAGACAAATAATCGTTGGAAATGGACTGAGATTCATGATGAAGCTTTTCGTAAAACCAAAGAGATGCTAGCTAATGCTGTCAAATTAGGATATCCACAATACGACAGGCGGTTTATTATCCAGACAGATGCGTCAAGTGTAGGTATTGGAGCGATTTTATACCAGGAGACACCGGAAAAGGAACAGAAGACGACGTATCTTGCATTTATGAGCCGAAAACTCAGATCTCATGAGTTGAAATGGACGACCACGGAGTTAGAGATGTTATCCATTGTTGTAGCTTTAACTCAATGGCGTAAATATGTATACGGATTCCCGATTACTATCCGTACTGATCATAAGGCTCTGACGTTCATACAGAAAGCAAATGTGGGTAGCGATCGAATTTGTAGATGGTCATTATTTATTCAACAGTTTGACCTAACATTTGAGCATTGTCCTGGTAAGCTCAATGTTGTGGCGGATGCACTCAGTAGGAACCCGAACCCAGATGAAATCACAATTAATCTTACAGTTTTGGATGATGGAGATCAAGCCGTTATTAATCGTTTACGAGAAATGAGGCAAGAACAGGAGAATTATCCACCTACACGTCTTATGTTGGATTATTTTAGTAAGCAGATTGAACCCGGTACCGCGAGATTCAAGGAAGCTGAGAAGAAAGCAACATCATTTCATTTATTCAATAATCTTCTACATAAATTTATTGATGAAGATCATACAAAATTTAGAATTGTAATTCCACCAATACTTCAGGTTGATTTAATATGGTTGTCACATCATATGACTGGTCACGCAGGGATTGAGAAGGTGACGGCAGTTCTTCAGGAGACATTCATATGGCCAAGAATGAGACGAATGGTACAACAGGTCATTCGTACTTGCGATAAATGTCAGCGAGTAAAACCAAATACATTTTTACTGAAGCAGTCACCGAAGCCCATTTTGCCTAACGAACCCCGACAGCTGTTCGCAATTGATTATTTCGGTCCCCTTCCAACTAGTCGTCGTGGAGTTAAACATATATTAGTATGTCTTGATGTGTTTACAAAATTTGTAACTCTGTGTCCTGTACAGAAGGCAAACACGAGATCAGCCTTGTACCAGATTAAAAACAAAATTATAACTAAGATGGGTACTCCTCAGAAGATATTAAGTGACCATGGGCCACAGTTTACTTCGCCTGCATTCAAGCGTGAACTTGAGAAATTAGGGATTCAGCATGTACTTAGTTCAGTACGACATCCAGAATCCAATCCTAGTGAAAGAATCATGAGGGAGATTTCAAAATATTGTAGATTGTTCATATCTAAGGAGCATTGGAAATGGTTGGATGTAATACCGATTATTACTGATAGTATTAATTCGACACGTCATGAATCTACAGGCCAAATTCCTATGGTTTTGCATTTGAATGAATACCCAAATAGACCGTGGCATAATGTTATTCCGTGTCCGGTAGATCCAAAGCCATCACTTGAATTATGTGTAAGAGAGACAGCAGAAAAAATGAAAAGTCAGGCAGAGAAGAGGGCGCGCAGAACCAGAGGGAAACGTTTTCATCGTCCTTTGCGCATAGGAGAATTGGTATTGGTAAAGCGACCTGCTAGTTCTGATGCCCCGGCACGCTTTTACCATAAGTTTGCAGAGCTCTATGTTGGACCTTTTCGTATTGTTCATGATTATGGCAATAACTCTTATCGTGTACGTAACATGGATGGAACAATGGAGAAGACATTCAACGCTTCTAATTTAAAACTTTATTACCCACCTGGTCAGATCCGTATTGATGAAGTACAAGAAGATGATGACTTAGGAGATGACGAAGATGATGATGACATTGACGAAGAAGATGACCCAGTAGAAGAAGATGTGGACCAAGAAGACGAAGAAGAAGCTACAGAGAATGTAAACATGGCAAATATAGAAGACACAGACCCATTACCAGCAGAAAATTGTCATCAATGTGACGGAAATGAACGCAAGTTTCAAGCTCTTTTGGAAATATTTTTTGAAGCTCAGAAAGAGAAGGAGAGATTGCTAGCTGAACGTGAAATATTATTATCCGGGAGAATAACTGAAATGGAGCCATAGTAGTGAATCATAAAAATAAAAAAAAATACGTTTTCACATATTTTTTTTACGGGGTATGGGGAGAATGTGCCATATCATATATGCCCCAAAACATCAATTATATAATATGTTGTAATATTTTGCAGTTCATATTCGAAGGGAGTCATGATGCGACCTAGAAGTTGCGTAATGCAGTATTCCGTCATTGGGTGACATCAGTAACAGCTTCTTATCTAAGTATAGCAACAGTGAAAATGTCGAGTACTCCGTATGAGTCACTCGGGGATGCACGAGAGTGTTTGAGAGCGGCCGATTATAAAAGAACCAATTACAGCCCTGGAAGCGATATGGCAGAATGAAGGGATTTACAAAACAAATTAAGTCAGTCTTACCAACTTCTAAATTTACAGTGCTGTACTACTCTTTATTTTATCAGGCAATTTGTTATAAAGCTAGACTCCACGGTTTAAATATAAAATAGAAGCCAGTTAAACATTAAAAGAACTACCTGTAGACAGTTGCAATACTTAATTTGAATTAATAAAGTAATCAACATATTTTTATTGAATCAGCGCTTTGCAGAGTAGTGGGTGAGCAGCAACGTCATCGCGTCAGTGGAATCCCCTAAGACATGACTAATACCGGGAGCTTGGTGTATATAGTAGCCTCTGGAAATGGAAAGTCACTCTGCTTTTGAAGTGTGAACCGCGCGGGTCGGTGTTTCTGATATTAAACCAGTGGTATAGGAAAGTAACTTTTTTTAAGTGACCAGTGTGAACATATGAGTAGTAAATTTGTGAAGCTGAAACGTTTTCCTTTCTGAAAATATGCATTACATGAATGCAAGTGTTAGATTGCAGTTACGAGTGTGCATAGTATATTAACAGAGCAATTACCTTTGCTATATAAATAATATTAGGTATCACGTATGTCAAAGTGCGGTGGTGACATGGGATTATATCAATAAAACGATAGTTACTGTCGATATTTCCGTACCCGCGTATGCGTAATTTGCATACGATTTGTGCAAATACTGTGTCCGCTACGCGTTCGGTTTCGCGAAGAACTGGTACGAACCGTCGTCATCGTATCGGTACAATTAAATGGTGTGTGCGAAGCACTATTACATAATGATGAAGAGAGAAGAAGAGACTTGCAGAGTATTTGATAACGCCATGCAGTTTGGTGCAATAATGGCGTAATTTGCTGGACGCTGTGGCCTGGAATCATGAAGAAACTGAGACGCTACCAGTTAAGTTCATTTTTAATTATAGGCATGCTTAGATAGAAGGAATTAGGCTAATTCGATCCCAGTGTAATGTAATGTAAATGTAAATGTCAGTCTTGTTGTGACTGAGCTATGTTGTATTTTTATAGATTAGTGTCATGTTTCAGGGAAATGCATGTTTTATATTTTACTTTATTACCTTTTTATTAGATGGGAAAGAGGGAAATGATTAGGTGTAGATGAGGATATATATGTCTAAAGGTAACTGTGTATTCCATTTTGGTACAAGATGTAGACTCTTTTAGTATGAAGGCTACACAGCCTAAAGTTTGGTCTGGGAATAAAATTTAGTAAGGTATTTTTTTTCCTGCATGTAGCACGTTTATAGGAATACATGGCAGTGATGACCAACGTATACGTGCACCGTCGAACTAATATCTTCTAGATCCGCAGAGAGAACTAGCTAATTGGTATTGAGTTATGTTTTTACGAGAAAAAGGCAAGATTAGCCTGTAACTGAGATTACTATATGTGAATATCGGAAAGATATAATGGTGTCAGCTGCATGGAAAAAGAGAGGTTTGATTTGCCTCAAGTGTTCATTATGATTGTGAGAATCGAACTCACGGACCCCAAAGTGTTAGGCCAGATGTGTTGAGTATCATATCTGCAAGCCGTGTTATATTGGAATATGTAGTTAAGGCCATAGGAATGTGTATGGGTCCCATTGTTTGAGTTTGAGGCCTTGTATTAATTAAATGAACAGAGAAGTGAATGGCAGCGTAATTTATGTTTTCAAACATATTAGAATTTCTCAGGCAAGATTTACCAAACCAATTAGTTAGAGTCTTTTCTGGCGAAGTAAGATGTTTCATAGCAGGCGCATAGAAGTGTTCCGTGATTTATATTACAGCGTGCTAGTGAAAGATCAACAGACGGAAGGCTGAGCCTGGGGTTCGGCGTTCTTTTTAGATGAAGGAGTCTAGTATCTTATTGTTTATACTTCAGATATTGAATACACAGATGATATTATTTTTTTTATTGCATGTCATTACAGGTTTCTCCGAGAGTGTTTTTTTTGTATTAATTTGTGTTACTTGGATTGTTGTTGATTATGTCATGGCCAGCGTTGAAAAAGATTTGTTCTTAAATATGAGTCCGAAACTCATTCTATTGGGAAGCAGGCTTCTAAGCCATCCAATTTATAACAGAACGGTCTGTTAAGTAAATTCAGTGTAGATGTAAGCTAAGGTCCCTGAAATATTGATTTGATGAAAAGTGATGTATATATATAGTTTTATTATGGATCGGATTTAGCATAATTTTATTCTGTCGCGGTATGTCCTGTAATTATAATTTAAATGATATCCGCCAGGATGCGTTAAAATGAATTTAACTGCGTAGGTCGAAGCGAAGTGTGAATTTCTTCCCCAGGTCGTTGCGTTGATTTTGTAAATGTTTTCATTTTGAAACGGGACATTGCCCGTCCTTTGTAATTTGTTGTAAATTTATGTTAATTATGTGCTCGGCACATATAAAAAATTTTTTGGCATTTATTTGAGCCATATTTTAATTATTTTTTGTTTATCTCGAATTTCAATAATGTTTAATAGTCAATAAATCCATCTTACCCCTTTATTTTGTATTTTATTTCGGAAATATGATACTGTTTCCCGTTCATATACCCATGGTATTTATTTTATCCTGAGATTTTTAATTTATTTTAGCCCGATCAATTTTTAAGAACCGAACACGCAGCTCTCCGATTGGCGCCGGAGGACTGTATTTTAGACGGGAACGGTACATTACCTTCCCACGCAACTTCCTTCCCGACACTCTGGTGTAAACCTCCATCTAAAGTTATTTCCCCAAGCCGAGTGGTTCCTCCATAATATTCACATCGCTTACCCATCTCCTACACCTACAAGCATCACATTACTCTCTTCACTGCTCCTGGCCCGAGAAATCGCGTTACGATCTAGGGGGCCCGACTCGCCCTCCGGGCGGGGAATGAAAACATTTCCGTCGTCGTCAGCAGTATCGGGGTTTCATCGACATCTCCAAGAAGACATCTCTAGTGCAGAGGACTCGCTCCTCGTACAAATCCTCACACTATTTGTTCGGCCAGGTTGCCATACCATCTCTACCTCAGCACCTCGCCGAGTCGCCAAGACATCGGCTGGCCAAAGTTGATGGACGGCCAATCCCAGTCATGTATTCCCGCGTCGTTTGTGACGTTGACCTCGCTCTCTCGGACGAGGATATTTATGCTGACCTCCGCCCGACTGGTGTCTCCTTTGTTCAACGTCTCTTTTGCGGCTCTGATCCTGCACCGGAGGTCCTCCTCTACTTCAACTCGGCCACTGCCTGCCTCTCCGTTCAAGAACATGGAGCGATCATCAATCGCGCCTCCATCAAGTGCTACCTACACCGCCTCACCTTCAAGACGACTCCGACGCCGATGAAGAACCTGCAAACCGGGCTGTCCAACCGCCTTCTCTGTCTTCCTCATCGCCATGATCTACGTCTTCCCGTCCTACCACTCTTCCCATGCCCACCCCGTTACTCTTTCATCCACCCTACCTGTCCCTACTACCAGAACTACCACCATCATCACCACTTGTGCGCACTTCTCTCCTCTCCATTCTCCTACTACCACGACTTCGTCCCAAACTTCCCCCTATTGATCACTTCTCTCACCACCCTTCCCACCACTGCTCTACCACCTCACCCTTCATCGACCCAGCCATCTCCCGAGGGAATTTCCAACGCTCCTCCAGCGGCCGTAGTACGGCCACCTCCTACGCCAACGCCATCTCCCTAGACTTGCAGCTGTGTCATCAGAAGCGTAGATCCCAGCATTGAGCCTGGCATCATCGCTCAGGACCTTCGCCAGGCTGGCCTTCCAGTACGACGGGCATTCCGTATATACAACTCTGACGGACCTACCTTTCTGGTACGGATACAACTGCCAACTTCTACCGACGTCCAGCGCCTTATCGTCAGCGGCATACATATCTGTGGTCGCCATCATCGAGTGGAACCCGCCCATTCTCCCACCAAACACTCCAAAGTCCCCCTACACTTCGCCGTCGCCACCGGACTAACCCTTCTCCTCCACTACCCCGTCCTCATCTTCGTTCATCTTCAGTCCCACATCCAACACCCTACGTACTCCACCTTCTCCAGACTTCCTACCCCTTCTCCTTATTTCCCCACTTCTTCCTTATCCACATCACCTCTTTGGCCAAGGCTGTAACCCACTAGTTGGCCCGCCCCACCCCTTCAGGTTGGGGATAAAAACTTCTCGACAGACATACAGACAGGCAGACAGACAGACAGACAGACAGACAGACAGACAGACAGACAGATAGACAGCAGTATCCATTAAGGATCACACTCTACAATTATATCTCGGTGCACGTGGACATATCTTCGCAGCAGAACCTCCAGTGTTTTATGATCGGCGGGTGGTTTCACATCTCTAATAACTGCTCCTTCCGACCTGAACTCCTAGTTGGATGTTGGCCTTCCCGATACCTAAATCATGACCATCACCACACTATCACCACAAAGACTTCCACCTCACCTTCTCCTCCCACTCTATGACGACTATTATGTCTTTCCATCTTAAACCACTTATGTCTACGTCTCTATTCTTGCCACAAACATTTCCTCAGATCAGTGTACTACCTCCTCGCTTTCTGCACCGCCGTTTACCACCTGTTTCTTTGTCTGCACAGCCACCAACTACGACACCGTCAACTCCAGCAGCATCAGGATTGGCCGCCCGTCAACCAGCATCACCATCAGCACCACCAGCTACCAACACAGTTTTCAGATGCGTCGTTCGCGGCGTCGATCCACTCATCTCCGTAAGAGAAGTCCAACGTCAGCTATGCCTTCATGCCATACCGGTCGGCAGGGCGATTCGCATCTTCAACTCCAGCGGCCCAACGTACTTAGTACGCCTACAGCTACCCTCTGGAGCAGCCGTCGACCATCTCATCTCCACTGGTGCCCCTATCTACGGCTGTCTCCATGACGTCGAAACCTCAGCAGAAAACACAACAAGAATGGGGTACCTTCCTTCTGGCGCACCAACTTCAGTTATTTTTGTTTTACACACAATTAGGGAATTCCTCGTAGTAAATAAATGGATAAATGAGTAAAGTATGCTAAAATCGTATTCAGACATTACACATCGCAATTCTCACCTTCGCAACGTTCTGACTGCCAGTTAACTTGTCAATTTTTAATAGTTATAGTTTAACCATGAATTCCAGATGTACATATTCTACCATTAAAACAGACACCCAAGTTTTGTGAAAACATTAAGAACTATATAAATATCTATAGTTAACGTTATTGTAATTTTATTTATATGCGTGAAGTTTTATAATCCGTTGGGGTGCGAACACTAATTGATTTTTTGAAACAATATACATATGAAAGAAATCAGACTAAATAGATAATTTTGTTTCCTATTTATACACTTATTCGTGTACGCGATAGATGGAATATTATCATTCTCTTACGGAAGTTACCTCTGTACTGACAGAGCGTATAAACTTCCCCATTTTAAAAATTGTGTATTAATGAATATATTTATCTACTAACATCTCAGATAACAACAACAAATTATTGCTTACAACATCATGCCATAGGAAAACATTAGGTGCTTATGGTAAAATGTTCCCTCCCATACACATGTTCATAAAAAATTAATTCGTGAGAGGCAGACTTGAAGAAAGAAGTAAAAGAAATGAGTCATTGTACTGCATGTGTACTGGCCTCCTAGTTCGACAATATTACCCAATTGCAAAATTGATAAACTTTAACAGTAGAAAATAATACATAATTTGGCTATAGGTAGCTTTTCATATTCAAAATATTATGAAAATTATCTACAAATGATTTTATGCAGATTTTTAATGTTTTGCAATTGCAAGTTGTAAATTAATAAAATTCGCGTATAATATATAAACAAAAAACTATTAAATATGGAACCCGGGTGGCATCAATTTTAATAAACATACAGAAATATTTTCAGGATATCGAGCTACAATAAGGTTTTCTGATATATCAAACCTGTAAAAGATTTTTATAATAATTATGGTGCAAAAGGAAAAAATAACAGATCTCTTTCTAGGCAGCCGTGACTTTATGTTCAACACTTAACACGTTGAGTTGTAAATGGTGCTGCTCTAAAAATGTTTGAACATTTAAATACGATTAAATATTTCTGATGAATAAAATCAATCAATCAATCAATCAATCAATAGTGATCTGCATTTAGGGCAGTCGCCCAGGTGGCAGATTCCCTATCTGTTGCTTTCCTAGCCTTTTCCGAAATGATTTCAGAGAAATTGGAAATTTATTGAACGTCTCCCTTGGTAAGTTATTCCAATCCAATCCCTAACTCCTCTTCCTATAAATGAATATTTGCCCCAGTTTGTCCTCTTGAATTCCAACTTTATCTTCATATTGTGATCTTTCCTACTTTTATAAACGCCACTCAAACTTATTCGTCTATTAATGTCATTCTACGCCATCTCTCCGCTAACAGCTCGGAACATACCACTTAGTCGAGCAGCTCTTCTTCTTTCTCTCAATTCTTCCCAACCCAAACTTTGCAACATTTTTTGTAACGCTACTCTTTTGTCGGAAATCACCCAGAACAAATCGAGCTGCTTTAATTTGGATTTTTTCCAGTTCTTGAATCAGATAATCCTGGTGAGGGTCCCATACACTGGAACCATACTCAGTTGGGGTCTTACCAGAGATTTATATACCCTCTCCTTTACATCCTTACTACAACCCCTAAGCACCCTCATAACCATGTGCAGAGATCTGTACCCTTTATTTACAATCCCATTTATGTGATTACCCCAATGAAGATCTTTCCTTATATTAACACCTAGATACTTACAATGATCCCCAAAATGAACTTTCACCCCATCAACGCAGTAATTAAAACTGAGAGGACGTTTCCTCTTTGTGAATCACACATCTTGACCTTTAACCCCGTTTATCAACATACCATTGTCTGCTGTCCATCTCACGACATTTTCGAGGTCACGTTGCAGTTGCTCACAATTTTGTAACTTATTTATCACTCTATAGAGAATAACATCATCCGCAAAAAGCCTTACCTCCGATTCCACTCCTTTACTCATATCATTTATACATATAAGAAAACATAAATGTCCGATAATACTGCCTTGAGGAATTCCCCTCTTAATTATTACAGGGTCAGATAAAGCTTCACCTATTCTAATTCTCTGAGATCTATTTTCTAGAAATATGCAGCGTTTTAATTTGTTGATGGTGGTGGTTATTGCTATAAGATTCAAGATTCAAGATACCCGTCTCCCTTAATCTCGAAAATCATAGATTACGGAGAGGGTATTATTTATTGTAATCGTTTCATGATTTCATAATTTGTGATTCATGCCGTATACAAAATTAGAAGGAGTAACTTAAATAACTATTGTGAATAGTGTTAATAATTCGTACATGCGATGAATGTTCATATAAAGCAGGTGCATAGAAATTGAACAGAGAAAGAATACTATAAAGTGAATGTTGGAGTTCCATTTATATATAGTATTATGGTAGAAAAAAACCAAAACATCTATTCACAGTGATATATTTTCAGATTATCAAAGATAATATTGCCTTTGTAGAAAAGAGAGAAAACGGAAATTATTACTTGACAATACATGAAACTAGTAGAACTACTGTAACGAGGTAGTTCCATGCTATCCCTTAAGACTATGTACCTAATGGCTCTAGACTTCAACGGAGTTATATTGTCTAGGTTACCTTAGGCACAATTCGGTTCCTGGCTGACATGTATCACATCCTTTCTTTCCTTCAATTTTCTGCTCCACCTTCCCCTAATAATGTTAAATAATTTTGCAATTCTATCCGGATGCATCCATTCTCTGTTCAATAACTTTACAATTGTATACAACTGATTTTCGTTCTCAATTTTCTTTACATCCTCATCGTCTATGAATTTTTCTCGTATTTCCTTTGTCATAGGGCAATCTTTTATAAAGTGTGCCCATCCCATCTCTTCAGAGCATATTAAACATTTATTTTCATCCCTGTTCCTTGTATATGCTTTATTTTTATGTATCCCCATTAACCACCATATTATACCCCTCATTCTTTTTTTGTTATAAACTCTACACATATTCTCATTCTCCCATTTATATTACAAAATTCTTCTAATGACCTCTTACTTCTACATTGTGCATCAATGTCTTGTTTTTCAATATCCTTAATTCTTAGAACAATTTTTTTTACATATTTTCCACTTCTTTATACATTCTTTTTCCCAGTAACATCCAATCCAATCGTTTCTAAAGTATTCCGTATCCCATCCACCCAGTATCCTTGGTTCTGATGTTTCATTTGGTGTTCATATGCTATCTGTAAAATTTCGCCCCCTTCTCGCAACTTCATTCTCAACCAATACTTTATTATCCTTTTAATAATGTCCACTCGCAGACTTATATCTTTGCACATCTTTCTCACTCCACAATTAGCTGTACAGTTGGGTAGACCCTATTTTCCCAAATCTACTCGTAATTGTATCAAGTGAGTCAACCCTTTCTTCAACTCCCCAAATTTCCGCTCCGTACAACACTCTAGATTTATCTACTGCTTTAAAAACATTTTTATACACTCTGTAGTCTGTGTTGGGCATCTTCTTCTTCTCCAGTATGCTAATGGCTGACAGTGCACTTATGCCTTTTAGCTTTGATCTTTTTATTTCCTCTGACCACTTTACGTTTCCACTTAAAATCATACCCAAGTATTCTACTTTCTTGACAACTTCTATCCTCGTCTCGCCCATCCACCATTTTTCATTCTTTGATAATTTATGTCGTTTTTTGCACACCATCACCTTGGTTTTCTGTACATTGATTTTTAAATTCCATTCTTGACAGTAATTTACCACCACATTTATACTACCTTGCATACTATTGGGTGTCAAAGTGAGAAGAAGGATGTCGTCAGCAAAAATGAGGCCCGGAATATCCCGGTTCTCAAGACTTGGGTAAACCCCTGCATCGAAGCTTTTCGATTGAGAGATATCATTTATAAAGAGTAGAAACAGTACTGGCGACAACCTACAACCCTGTTTTAATCCTACATTAGAGAATATTTCTCCAAATACTACGCCCTCCTTAGTTTGTATTGCGCACCTTACTTCTGAATATATATTTTCAACTGCTGTTATCATCTTCTGGGACACCCCTATCCCTCTCATCTTGGCCACGACCGCCCCTCTGCTCACAGAATCAAATGCTTTCTCCAAATCAATAGTAGTAATGTATACTTTTCCTCCTTTCTTTTTACATACTTATCTATTATTGTTTTCAATACAAAAATATTATCTGTTGTCCTCATTCTTTCTCTAAAACCTGCTTGCAGCCTCTCCAGAATCAATTCCCCCTCTGTCCACTTCATTATCCTTTTTGCGAACACACCTGTATATATTTTATTTAATGTATCTAGCAACGTTATACACCTGTAGTTGTTAGGGTTATTTTTATCTCCCTTCTTCTTATAGATTGGGCAGACCACTCCCTCTTGCCAAGATTTTGGGAACTCACCTCCTTCAAATATTTTGTTAAATAGTTTCGCCATTCTTTCTAGGATATCCTCATTCTGCGCCAGCTGCTTCCAAAATTCGTTAGTGATACCCGAAATCGCTCCTGATTTGCCTTTCCTGGCTTTCCCTAGTACCTCCCTTATATCTTCTTTCGATATTTCCTTGTCTAATGCCGGCACAGTACACCCTAGCCCTACCGATATACCAGTATCGTTTAATCTCGGTCTCCACCTATCTTCAGCCTCTAATAGTTTCTTATAGTGCTCCACCCAGATAGCCTGACTTATTACCGTCTGCCGCGGCAGCTTCCGCATTCCACAAATCCCCTTAATTGTACTCCATACTTTTCTACTATCATTCTGTATTGCATTGCTATTTAATTCGACAACTCTCTGCTCCTGCCATTCAGACTTAGTTGCATACAGTAATTCCCTATATTCTCTTCTCAAGTTACAGAATCCCATCCTATGGTTTCCTCCCCCATGCTTACGAAACTCCTTCAAAGCTTTCATCTCTTCATACTTTTTATGCCTGCATTCGTCATTGTACCAGCCTTTTCCTATTATATTCTGCCGCTCCTTTATCCTCATCTTCTCCCCTGCCATCTTTACAGAATTTTCAATTATTTTAACTGCTGTACTCGTTTGGTTAATCTCGATCATTGAATTTATTCCAGCTTTCACTATCTGTCCTATTTCTCCATCATAATAATTCATAAACTCGTTTTTTAGCTCCTCTCTCCACCTATATTTAGTGACTATCGTTTCTTTGTATTTTATCATATTGCTTGTTGGTGTCTTACCCTCTCTAACATTTATACTGACAATAATTGGTAGATGATGTGCCTCACCCCATTCCTTAATCTCCATCCTTTTAATCACAGGCAACGCATTCCTGGAGCATAACGCCAAGTCTATGCTACTATGTGGTAGTTAAAAATAAATGTGATAGAAAGTAAGGTCTTAAAAGTAGGACTGTTAGGTAGTACCACATGGCTGATAAAGCAGGCATGAGGCAGTTTCCAAAAAGTAGCTGTGATCGGTGGAAAACGGTAATATAAATGTAAACAGACTCTGGGATGGGTTTAAAGAAATTGTTGAGGAATGCGAAAACAGGTTTGTACCACTAAGGGTGGTAAGGAATCGTAAAGACCCACCTTATTATTATAGAGAAATAAAGAGACTAAGAAGGAGGTGCAGACTGGAAAGAAATAGAGTTAGAAATGGCTGTGGAAGTAAGGAGAAATTGAAGGAACTTACTAGAAAATTGAATCTAGCAAAGAAGGCAGCTAAGGATAATATGATGGCAAGCATAATTGGCAGTCATACAAATTTTAGTGAAAAATGGAAGGGTATGTATAGGTATTTTAAGGCAGAAACAGGTTCCAAGAAGGACATTCCAGTAATAATTAATGAACAAGGGGAGTGTGTATGTGAGGATCTTCAAAAGGCAGAAGTATTCAGTCAGCGGTATGTAAAGATTGTTGGTTACAAGGATAATGTCGAGATAGAGGAGGAGACTAAGGCCAAAGAGGTAATAAAATTTACATATGATAACAATGACATTTACAATAAGATACAAAAGTTAAAAACTAGAAAAGCGACTGGAATTGATCAGATTTCTGGGGATATACTAAAGACAATGGGTTGGGATATAGTACCATATCTGAAGTACTTATTTGATTATTGTTTGGTCAGAGGAGCTATACCAGATGAATGGAGAGTTGCTATAGTAGCCCCTGTGTATAAAGGAAAGGGTGATAGACATAAAGCTGAAAATTACAGGCCAGTAAGTTTGACATGCATTGTATGTAAGCTTTGGGAAGGCATTCTTTCTGATTATATTAGACATGTTTGTGAAATTAATAACTGGTTCCATAGAAGGCAATTCGGTTTTAGGAAAGATTATTCCACTGAAGCTCAACTTGTAGGATTCCAGCAAGATATAGCAGATATCTTGGATTCAGGAGGTCAAATGGACTGTATCGCGATTGACCTGTCTAAAGCATTTGATAGGGTGGATCATGGGAGACTACTGGCAAAAATGAGTGCAATTGGACTAGACAAAAGAGTGACTGAATGGGTTGCTATATTTCTAGAAAATAGATCTCAGAGAATTAGGGTAGGTGAAGCTTTATCTGACCCTGTAATAATTAAGAGGGGAATTCCTCAAGGCAGTATTATCGGACCATTATGTTTTCTTATATATATAAATGATATGAGTAAAGGAGTGGAATCGGAGGTAAGGCTTTTTGCGGATGATGTTATTCTCTATAGAGTGATAAATAAGTTACAAGATTGTGAGCAACTGCAACGTGACCTCGAAAATGTTGTGAGATGGACAGCAGGCAATGATATGTTGATAAACGGGGTTAAAAGTCAGGTTGTGAGTTTCACAAATAGGAAAAGTCCTCTCAGTTTTAATTACTGCGTTGATGGGGTGAAAGTTCCTTTTGGGGATCATTGTAAGTATCTAGGTGTTAATATAAGGAAAGATCTTCATTGGGGTAATCACATAAATGGGATTGTAATTAAAGGGTACAGATCTCTGCACATGGTTATGAGGGTGTCTAGGGGTTGTAGTAAGGATGTAAAGGAGAGGGCATATAAGTCTCTGGTAAGACCCCAACTAGAGTATGGTTCCAGGAAGGGACCCTCACCAGGATTACCTGATTCAAGAACTGGAAAAAATCCAAAGAAAAGCAGCTCGATTTGTTCTGGGCGATTTCCGACAAAAGAGTAGCGTTACAAAAATGTTTCAATGTTTGGGTTGGGAAGAATTGAGAGAAAGAAGAAGAGCTGCTCGACTAAGTGGTATGTTCCGGGCTGTCAGCGGAGAGATGGCGTGGAATGACATTAGTAGACGAATAAGTTTGAATGGCGTTTATAAAAGTAGGAAAGATCACAATATGAAGATAAAGTTGGAATTCAAGAGGACAAACTGGGGCAAATATTCATTTATAGGAAGGGGAGTTAGGGATTGGAATAACTTACCAAGAGAGATGTTCAATAAATTTCCAAGTTCTTTGAAATCATTTAGGAAAAGGCTAGGAAAACAACAAATAGGGAATCTGCCACCTGGGCGACTGCCCTAAGTGCAAATCAGTATTGATTGATTGATTGATTGATTGATTGATTGATTGATTGATTGATTGATTGATACTACCCCCTGTTTCCATTATGTATGTCAGGTTCCCTAATTCGTCGCCATGCCACCATCCATTAAAAATATATAGTTCTATCGTACCACATAGCTCTAGTAACTTTTCTCCATTTTTATTACAACCCTTATCCTGGCTCACTCTCTTTTTACATAAACAGCTTCTGTCTCCTTGTCGTACACCGGCTTCTGGTCTGCAACCCTCGCATTGAAATCCCCCATTATTAGAATGCCTGTATCCTCAAAAATATTTTGTACTCTATTGATTTCTAATGCCAACTCATCAAAGAAAACCCTTTTCGCAAATGGCGAGGTTTCAGGAGGGTTGTAGACAAAACCAATACATAAGTCTGACTCATTCTCATCATACATCTTTATTCTGACCCACATCATTTCCTTCATTTCTGATTCTATCTGAATTATTCTAGCTTGCGAATCCTCCCTAACCATCACCATTATCCCACCCGGGTATCTGCCCCTTTCGGTTCGTCTCTCTTTTGACTTATAGTAGACTGTGAACTCTCCTATTTCTATAATAGTTTTCGGTGGAATCTAGGTTTCCACACATGCGAGAATATGCAAGCTATGTAATAACTCTTTAAAAGCTTCATTCTGTAACTTACTCCTAAGGCCTTCAATATTGATTCACCCTACTCTTATCTCTAGTTATGTCTTTCTCCCCTGTCCCTCACTCTGGCTGATCTTCTTGGACCTCGTAATCCTTGTTACACCTAGATCTTCAGCGTTCTCATCTAGAGTGTTAACACCTTCTATATCAAGGCTACCCTTATTTACATTACCTTTACTGAGCAAGAAGTCCTTGATACTCACACGTCTGCGCTTCGGTGTTGCTTCTTTCAAAGAGTCCGCACTCAGCTGCCGCTGAATGTCGCCTGGGCTCCCTTCGCCATTCGTTGTCTCAGCACCTGTTACTTCCTCTCTCTGTCCTTGTTGCATTGCTAGCTGGTTGTCCCTCACTGCTCCGCATTCTGCTGGTCTCAGCTGCCTCGTACGTTCACCTTCCTCCTCGGCCAACGTACTCGCTGTATTGTACATATTATTTAGCTGATCTACTCCCCAAGTCCTCGTCCAGTTGATGTCCCCCACCAATAATTTGTTGCGCCTTATGTAGGCCTTTAATCCTTCACGTCTAGCTTTCCCTAGGTGAAACTGTAGCACTTTCTGGTTCCTGAGGGCTTCTTTTTCCATCTCCTGTTTGACCCATATGTTCTCACCTTTCAACCGGCTTGTACTATGCAGAATCTTTCTCACTAGTAGGTTTGATACAAATCTCACTCTCACTGGTCTCTTGCCTTTTGTTTTCCCCATTCTCTGTAGTTCTTCTATATCGGCCTCTCTGCAGCTAATCTTCATCTTCTCGTTAATTAGCTCCAGCACTTTGAATACCAGGTCTTCTTTAGTGTTCTCTGGTAGGCCATATATAAAAATATCTTTCTTTCGGGTTTCCTCTTGTCTTTTTTTCTTCTCCCATCTCAACTCTTTTATCTCTTCCTCCATTCTCCTCACCTTATCCCTCAAACTTGATATTTCTTTATTATTTTGGACCGCCCTTCCTATCACTTTTCCTATCTCCTCTTTCACCATTTCTCGTAGATCTCTAGATTGCTCTCGTAATAGCTCTCTCAATTGTTCGGTTTGGGCCTTACTAAATTCACTTATCTTCTCCATGTCTTCCCAACCAACCACATTCTCATGATCAGGTCCAGGGTTCATCTCGACCCCTCCAATAACCAACAACACTGCCATCACTGATGCAGCCATCAAAATTGAAACCAAACTCACCTGCTGTCCGGTTCTGCCACTCATATTGCGTCTCGTATTCCTTCCTCTACCGTGCCAACGACCTACCGTCGCCCGGTATAATTCTATTGAAATCCCCATGTCAGCACTCACTCACTCAACAACCTTCCTCTTCGCTTGCACGATTACAACTCTTATTGCTTTAAAATGTAGTTGACCTCTGCAACATCCGGCTTCGTAGCGTAACAGTCAATGCTACTAGCTGCCGCTATCAGAGCCGCAGATTCTTTTATCAATACTGCCAGAGATTTAAACTTGACAGAAGGGCTTGTTAGACACATGTATATTGTAACCCCTCCCCCCTTGGAACTGACCCTGAAGAGGTCTGTCACCTCTGGACGAGGACAGCCGTTTTGTCCGGCTCCATGTTAAATAGTTATCATAGTATCCCACGATCCAAGAATGCAGGGTTCGATTATTACAATATTTATGCAGTTTCCTTCTTCTCATCCCATAAACTCTTCATACTCTAACAATGCTCCTTTTCTTGTTTTTCAGTCCATCCTGTATTTAGTTGGGTGGGCTTAAAAGAAAATTTACATTTGTGAACTAAGCTTCTGAATTTCATTTTATCTTGAATTGTTTCTTCATAAATGGCAATTTCATTTTGGTCTTCACTAATTTCTCTAAGGCAATTATTGTGATATTTCATTGATAAGGCTACGTTTTAATTTATCTTTGTGAGCATGTTATTATCCAGTCTATATAAGTGTACGTGAAATTATAATCGCCGTTTCCGGGTAGTATCTGTGATTTTTCTGTTCTTTGATTGATTTCATATGATTTCTTTCTCATTCAAATTCCTTTTTCGCATTTTCGTCCTGAGATTTTTCTGAGAATGTTTCATTCTCGATCATCTTTATTCGAGACTTGCAACCAATTACAATCGTTTCAGATGCGTAAAGTGCTTCTGTTTTAACTTCTGTGTCATAATGTAATAATTTTGTCTTTTTTTATATAGTCCTTTTATTGTATCTGTTCAGAAAAGGACCGTAGATGTTTATGCTTGTCAATTGTTTGCTGCTAGGCAAGGGGTAGGTGAATCTGTAGTCCACTGGGCGCATATAATAGATCAGACGGAAACAGATTTTAGAAACACCGCAGTACACGGGGAACACCAGTAGCCAAAGATCATCAGGCACGTTTACCCGAAAAATCGTGAAAGTCAGTTTTGTGCAGGGCTTGCGCGATGAACGAATTCAGAGCTTGATTAAAAGCCGAAATGCACAAACACTTGAGCAGGCTATAGTCATTACGCGTGAAGAAGAGACGGCTATATTATCTAGTAGGGATAAACCGCAAATGATGGGCCAAGCTAGAAGACCGACCGGATCGCCGGGAATTCTACCGAAGCCGAGACCTTAGGTGCAGCAACCGGCGCACAGGTCTGGTAACCAGGAATTTCATGGAAGTGCTAAAGTGGAGTGATCTGTTATAATTATTGTGACAAGGAAGGGCATATAGCACGAGACTGTAAGGCTTCGAAATTCCGAGAAACGGAGCCTCCCTTGTGCAGAAATTGCAATAGATCATGCCACACGCAGAAAGAGTGTAGGAATAAGCGCCGGGAAAAGGAAAAAACGGGTTACACGAAGTTAAAATTTGTGCTATAATTCGCTGTTATAATTGCAAGAAAATGGGTCACAAACAGTCCGAATGCTGAGGGGGCAGATGTCGACATTTGAAAGAAAATGTTTTACCTGTGGTCGCATGGGCCACCTGCAGCGTAATTGCTGGTTCAGTAAGACAGACAGTGTCTCTGGAATGAATAGGCAGGGTAACCATTCGAAAGAAAAAGTGGCCGTCCTCCCAAACCTCTAAATGTACGGAAGAGCAGAAAGGGTGAAAAAATAGTGACAAAAGGTTAAACGAAACAGGAAGGGCCAGGATGGGTCGAAGAGCGAGTCCCAAGAAATAGGAGGCCAGTGGAGGGGTGCAGGTTTACCAGTGAAGGGAAAGTCACGTATCCCACCCCAGAATAAGGACAATACCTATGGAAGGCGTAATAGATGTAAAATGGGAGTTGCCCGAGAGCAATCTATTAACGAGTAATTTGGAGCAGTCCCGAAGGGAACAGGACCGAACTGGTTCCACAGAGGTCTGTATTAGGGGACGGAAATAGTTTTATCGTTTTCTTGTGTATACAGGGGCTGATGAGACCTTCAAACGGGAGAGGGCTGTGCGAAAAGAAGAAATAAACTACCGTAAGCCAACGACAGAATTGCATGGTGTGACTGGCCGAACTTCTCGTACTAAAGGGAGTGTCATTTTGAAAATAGTAAACTACTCTTCCGAATTTTATGTTGTAGAAGACGAGTTTCGATTGTCTGTCGATGGTCTGATAGGAAGAGGCTTGTTACCGAAAAGTGTTATAAATTACCGTGATGGTTCTGTAGAGATTTTTGGAAGAAGATCCTCGTTGGGCATGAGTGTTTAGAAGTGTGTACGATAACCGTACCCCATAGTAAAATTCCAAACTCTGTAGAGAACAGAATAGAAACTGGTGTACTTGGTCAGGAGAATTTACTTCAATTTATGTTGTATACAGGAAGCAAAGTATCCCTGATAAAACGGCATTGTGTGCCACGTGAGTCAAAGATTGTCAGGGAGACTGCCTCTCAGTTAACGGGTGCAGATTAGGAACAGATCAGACTTGAAGGGAGAGTAAGATTCGCAGTGGGAGAGTCAAACTGATTTTTTTTAGAGTTGGCGAGGATGTACATCTTAACAGTGATGATATTCTTGGCAGGAATATACTAAAAGATAGCATCATAAACTTTAATGAAGGCTATACCATTGAAAAGGGAACTCAATATTACATGAAGGAAAATAGTGCTAGAGTGCATACGATTTGTCTCAAACCCAGGACAGGGACGATCGTTGTAGTAAGAACAGACAAAGAAGAGGCAGAAGTTGTGATTTTTAAACAAGAAATTCTGCCAGTGGTGTACATATCTAGCTGTATAACTAGGGCTTGCAATCATAAGGCTTTATAGAGTACAGTGAAACCTCGGAATGCGAGTAACTTGGTCTACGAGTGTTTTGCAAGACGAGCAAACATTTTAAATAAATTGTAACTGATAAGCGAGTGAAGTTCCGCAATACGAGCGTCACGTGCGCCTACTTTTCCCCTTCCCCTGTGCCTTTTTTGAATGGATGAACGTGGTCTTTGGTCCTGTTGTGAAGAAATACCTTTCAGAAAATAATCTGGCTCTCGAAGTCTTGCTGGTTATGGACAATGCTCCTGGTCATCCTCCAGCAGGAATTCAATTTCGTTAAGGGTAAGTTCCTTCCTCTCAAAACTACTCCAGTCTATGGATCAGCAAGTCATTTCGGACTTCAAGAAGCTATACACCAAAGCACTATTTCGGCGATGCTTCGAAGTGACCGAAGGAAGAAACATTACCCTCCGTGAGTTTAGGAGAAATCATTTTCCCATCGCGAACTGCCTGAAGATCATAAAAAAAAGCCGGGGATACAGTCTCCAAGAGAACAATCACTTCCGCTTGGGGAAAACTGTGGCCTGACTGTGTTCTTGGACGTGAATTTGAGGGGATTGTTGGTGTCAATGAGCCGCCGATTGTTGATGAAATTGTGTCTTTAGGGAAGACTATGGGGCTTGGCATCGCGAACAACAGGAGGAGGTTATGGAGGAGTTCTCGTCCGGGGAAAAGGAAGAAGAAAAGCCAATGGAATCTCTCACTCCAAATGAGATTCAAGAGAAGTGAAAAATATGGGAAACGGTGCAAAATTTTGTAGAGAAACACCACCCGAATAAGGCTGTAGCAGTGCGAGCGATGAATCAGTTCAATGACAATGTAATGTCACATTTTCGTGAAATCCTCAAAAAGAAGCAAAAACAACAGTCATTGGACAGGTTCCTCGTTAAAGATGCACAAAAAGAAAACCATTCCAGTGAGCCAACAGATGGCAGTGATGCCGTTAGTGGAATTCGTGCTACACAGTAACTCTGCTCATGTCATCTCTCGTCTCCCTCACATTAACAATTATTCTATGGTAAGGTGAAGTGCACTTTAATTTGTTTTACGTTATATTTTGTTTTAGAAATGGTATGCAAAAAATATTTTTGTGTTGTGGACGAATCATCCGCGTTTCAGTTGTTTCTTATGGGAAAACTTTCTTTGATATACGAGCGCTTTGGATTACAAGCATGTAGCCGGAACGAATTATGCTCGCAATCCAAGGTTCAACTGTATGTTAAATACGAGAGAGACTGAAGTTAATTTTGAGAGCCCGTTGTTTAGTATTCAAGAATTCGAACCCGTTGAATCCTCTGAAAGGGTACAGTCGAAGGTATTAACTCGGGTGATTCAGGTGCAAAAAGGTGAAAAACCCCGAGAACAGAGAGTAATAGAGCAATTAAGAGTAGATCATTTAGCACCCTGGGGCAAGGGGCAATTGTATGGTATATGTGCTGCATCCAATGTTATATATCATTTAAAGACACGGACACGGATTTAATGCAGAATGAAATTCGAATTAGGGAGAATCAGCCTCCGATTAACGTGATCCTTATAGGGTACCCGAATCTCAGAAGGAGGAAGTTCAAAGGCAAATACATACAATACAGGAAGACGATATAATTACTCCTAGCACGTCAGCTGGGCGTTCTCCATTGTTACTCGTACCAAAGCGAATGGATGCCTCAGGGAAACAGGAGTAGCTTGTGTGTATAACCTAGAGCTTTAAACTCTGTTTCTATAGGTTCTGTTTAACCAATGACGTTAATTTCAGAGTTGTTAGATGCGCTAGGGAAGGCCCGTAAGTTTTCAACAATGGATTTAGCATCAGGCTACCATAAATTATTGTTGAGATTTGAAGATCGTCAGAAGACGGCATTCTCTGTCTTATGTAAGCATAACGAGTACTTAAGATACCGATGGGTTTGAAAAATGCCTTTAGTACCTTCGTGAGGTTAATGAATGTAGCAATGTAAAATGTGTGATTTACCTTGACGACATTATTCTATATGCTAATTCTATTGAGGAACACAATCAGAGACTTAGAGACGTCTTCCAGAGATGTCGTCCGATGTTGCAGCCAGATAAATTGAATTCCGTAGAATGGAAGTAGCACTTCTAGGACACATTATTACTGCTAACACGGTACAGCCAGATGAGCGACAGATTGAGGCATGGAGTCAATTTCTCAGGCCTACAAACACTAAACAGTTGAAAGGATTTTTAGGTTTGAATAGGTATTATCGTCATTCCGGAATATAGCAAGATAGCAAAACCTCTGTACGGACGTCTAAAGAATTCTTCTTCTTCTTCTTCTTGAAAGGTGTGGTTGGACTCATGTGTTATCGTCCAGTCACGAAAACATTAATTACTTAACACTGACACATGTATCACTCGTATTGTACTTTAAAAAGTAATTGATAGAAAAAAGAAAAAGAAAAAAAAACATTCCATAGGAGTCACACAAGAAACGATGTTAACATATAGACAGAGGGTAAAGAGATTTATATCCTACCAAAATTATGATAAACATTTTGCAATGGAAGAGAGAGCATAAAGAGACTGTCAGAGGATTACAATATAATATGTGCTTCATCAAGAAACTGATTTATGCTGTTCACAAGAGTAGGAGTTAGAGAGGATAATAAACACGAAATACTTGTGGGGAAGGGGATGCCCATGTTAAGCAAAGAGGATAGGAAGCGCTGGCGGGGAACATCAAAAGCAGGACATTGTAACAGAAGATGATTACTGTCAGTATCAGACAAGCCACAAGCACAGGAAGTTGGGGGAGGAAGATGAAAACGATTTTTATATTGGGGAGTAAGGGCATGATTAAAACGTAGACGTATAATAGATGTGATATGGCGTCGAGAGTACGTACCATAATAAAACCACGGTTTAAGAGGAATAACAGGTTGTAATTGATGATAAAAACATCCCTTTTCTCGTGACGTTTCATTCCAATCGGACTGCCAATGTTGATATGCTATATCCCGCACTTCATGAATGAGATCAGAAGGGGGGATCGCAAGAAAAAGAGAGGGGGATTGTTGTGATGCTCGTTTAGCTGCCTGATCAGCAGTCTCATTCCCCATGATACCAGAGTGACTGGGAACCCAAACTAGAGTTATATAAACACCAGAACGAGTAAGGATATATAAGAGATACTTAACGCTATATAAGTACCAATTAGGGGAAGAGAGAGGCGAGCATAAGGCATACAGAACATTTTGTGCATCCGTGAAAATCGTAACCTTATCATAAGCATGTGACCTGATGGTAATGAGGGCTTGTCGAATAGCAAACAATTCGGCGGTAAAAACAGAAAAGGCAGAAGGGAGGGAAAACTCAGAGAGAGTATATGGTTGGGGGATATAAAAGGCTGCTCCAACGCCGTATGCTGATTTTGATCCGTCAGTAAAAATGCTTACTTCCCTTATGTAGAGGGAAAGTCGAATACGTTTAGTTGCAAGAGAGGAAAGAGGAGTAGAATGTGTTAGACAAGAAAATGATTCAGAAGAAGATATAATTACTTGAGGACAAAAGGACTGACTGTCATAAGGGATAGAGTATAAAGGCAATGTGGGTAAACGGAGGAGCTCATCTTCTCTTGGTATAAGAGAACGAAATGCGGTATATAAAGCAGGGACACGGTTTCCACGGGGAGATTTGGAAGAATAATAAGAATGTAAAAGTCGTAGCTTGGGGATAAGCTGAGACCGGGTGACAGTAAAATGTTTGAGGACATACTTAGCGGCTATAGTCTGTCGCCGAATCTTTAAAGGCTGTTCACCGGCTTCTATTAATAAGGCATTGGTTGGTGTAGTTTTAAGTGCTCCTAAACAGACACGTAGTGCGCGGTATTGTATTGTATTTAAACGTGCAAGGGTAGTAGCAGAAGCGGTGTCGATAAAAAGAGCACAATAATCTAGTAAGGATCGAATAGTTGCTCTGTAAAGGAGAATAGCTGTAACGGGGTCAGCGCCCCAACTTCGACGGGTGATCGTACGTAAAATAGAAATAAAACGATCAGTTTTACGTTGAAGAGAGACCACATAAGGAGTCCATGATAATTTGTGGTCCAATATGACTCCAAGGTAGGGATGCTGATTAACAAAGGGGATAGTAAGACGATCAAGAAGGGGAGGAGAACGGTTAGGTGCTCGAGTATGGGTAAATAGGATTGCAGCACATTTGGAAGGCGAGAGTGAGAAACCATGTTCATGTAACCAGATAGCAACCTCATGAAGGACACATTTAATTTTTCTCCTACACACATCAACACTATCATGTGATACGTATAAAACATAGTCGTCTGCGTAAGCTAAAACTCGTGCGTTCTTTGTAATTATACGTTCTAAATCTCGCATATAAAGCGCAAAGAGGATACCGCTTAGTATATCACCCTGTGGGACTCCATGCGAAACGTGTCTTCCTGGAAACGGGGGGAAGGGGGATTTGAGAATGAGAGTGCGAGAAGTATATAGGCGTTCTAATAGAGAAATAAAAGCAGAGGGAAAGCCAAGCGAATCAAGGCACGACCATAATAGATGTAAAGGAACGGAATCATAAGCTCCTTGAATATCAAGAAAAACAGTAATAGTGCTATGTTTACGATGTCTAGCTAGTAGGAGATCAGTCAACAAAATATTGAGTGGATCTTGTGTGCTACGTCCTTTAAAAAAGGCATACTGATATTTAGGAAGGATCTGATGTTTCTCCATAACCCAGAGAAGACGCCGTAGTAGAATTTTTTGAAAGAGTTTCCTAACACAGGAACTTAAAACAATGCCACGATAACTTAAAGGAGAAGAGGGATCTTTTCCAGGTTTAAGAATTGGGACTAAATGAAAGTTGTTCCACTGTGCCGGTACCTGTAAGGTGAGAAGGATATTATTAAAAAGAGAAAGTAAGACAAGAAGACCGGTATGGGGTAAAAGTCGGAGCATAGTGTAAGTGATACTATCAGGACCAGGAGATGAACTACGAACTACTTGTAAAACGGACTGTAATTCGGACAGTTGGATGGGTTGAAGTAAAACAGAAAATTGGGGGGATATGGGACGGAAAGAAGAAAAGGGAGGCGGAATTGTGAAGTCAGGTGTTATAGTATATAGAAAAGAAAGAAGAACATTAGGCAGAATAATCGAATGCGCAGGGTGTACAGAAGTAACACGGGTAAGTGCGCGAATGGCGTTCCAAAGGGATGTTGCAGATACGCGATGATTAAGAGAGGAGATGAAGGCCTTCCAAGACTCGCGTCTCTTTGCATCAAATATGCGTTTGATACATGCATTATGACGTTTCAATGTTAAATAATTAGCTAGTGTCATATTCTTACGATACAATTTAAATAAAGCTGTTCGCCGCAGTATTAACTTGTGACATTCGTCGTCCCACCAATGTATTTTCTGATAAGGACGGGGGCAGAGGGAGGGGATCAATTTGAATGGATGGAAAGTCTCAACATATGAGGAGAGAATGCGTAGAAGGGTAGGATAGTCTAAGGTATCGGGCGTGTATTGAAGGAAATGGGTGTGAAGGAAACTACAATACGATTGTTTATCAAAATTTCGGAAAGACCGAATATTACTGAGCTGAGAGGGTGGGGCTGAGGAAAAGGGTGGTTTACAAACACCAAAAGAAATAATAATAGGGAAATGATCACTCAGATGAGTGTCACTGAGTATATGCCACACGGTATTAGGAGTCATGTGGTCATGGCAGAGCGAAAGATCAACAGAACTAGGGGGTGAACCAGGAGGGGTGAGTCGAGTTGGGGACCCGTCATTTAAAAGGGTAAAGTGATGGGATTGAGTTGCCGTAAGAAAATTTGTCCCTTTAGATGTATCTTTAGAACTACCCCAGGCAGTATGGGAACAATTAAAATCACCAAAGAGAAAAACATTGTCTATGGAATTAAATTGGGTAAGGAAGTGGGACCAGTGAGAGGTAGAGATATAAACATCAGGAGGACAATACACATTGATGAAATATATATTTCGCACGATAATACCTAAAGCAAGAGTATTTGGAATGCAATGCGTCAGAGGAAAGGGGACATATGGAATAGACTTATGAATAAAAATGGCAAGGCCTTCACTTCCATTAGTATCAAGGCGTTCGACTCGAAAATCAGGAAGATGAAAAAGGGTGTTTGCATAAAACCACGTTTCTTGTATTATAATGATGTTAGCACATGTTTCCTGAATTAACAGTTGAAGTTCATGTTTTTTATGAAAAAGACTTCTAGCGTTCCACTGCAAAACGCGTATCATATAGGGTAAGGATATGAGCGATGCGATCTCGTAGTTGATAAATTACCGGTGAAATGGGAGACTCTCCTCCCACATTCTGAAGAAGCAAGAATAAGATTTGTTGGATTTCTTGATGTACTTGGTTTCTTTGTATTAACAGTTGAGAGTCGTGGGATCGGGGCGGGTAACTAGGACCCGAAGTAGAGGGAGGTGATGCTGTGGGAAGAGAAGATGGTGTTGTAGCAGGCGGAGGAGAAGAAAATGGAACCCGGCCCGTAGAACCAGGGTCAGGGCGTACCAAGGCAAGATAACCAGTTCTATCATAACCCGGAGTCAAAGGCGGAGGGGCAGATTTCTGGATTACTTGTGTAAATTTACGTTTTCTAGAAAAATCTTGAACAGGGGAAGAAGAGACTTGTTCTGGTACCAGGGGGGGAAAATCCTGGGGGTGTTGAGACGGATGATAATGAGGGAGGGAAGTCTTGTTCTTAGCATCTTGAAATGAGATATGTTCCGTGCTCATGACCTTCTTTATCTCTTGTTGGTATTTGTGTTCCGGACAAGTTATTGCTCCCGTTGGATGTGGGCCTTTGCAATACACACATTTTGCAATTTGAGATGTACAATGATCGGTGGCGTGCTCCATTGAGCACTTTCCGCAGCGTGCTACCTGTGCACGACATTGGGCCTGTTTATGACCATATCGGAGACATTTTCTGCAAAGAACAGGGGAAAAAATGAAAGGCTCAACATGCAAGTAGACTTGGAAAAGAGACACTTGTGTAGGCAACTTTTGGGCTCGAAAAGTAATTTTAATTGACCCAGTGGGGACATAACCAACACCATCATTGGAAACAATGCGACGATTGAGACGTTGTACTGCTTTAACCGGTACGGTTGAAGTAAGATAAAGTCGAATGTCGTCTTCAGAAAGGTTCTTATCCACATCTCGAATAATCCCCACACGAAAAATATTAGATGACGGGATGTATGCCTTAAGATGTAGAGATGTGAGCAGAGGGTGGCACAGAAAATCGTTGGCTTGGCCCGCATTATTAAAAATTATTTGTAGGCGATTACGACCTTTACGGGAGATAGACTGGACGGGAATATTACGTTCATAAAAATGTCTCCCAAGGGCCATAGGATGGAGTTGCCCTAAATTTTTGTTTTCCAGAGATTCAACGTACACAATATAAGGTCCAAGGTGTGAATGGGAATACTGTTCACGTTCCATAGGCGGCAGTACATTGACACCATTAGAATTAGAATTTTGTGATAATTGTGAGTCTGTCAAAATTGATTGAGTTGCCAGGTTTCCAGAAGATTCGTCTTGCATCCGAACTTCTTCCTCCTGCGCAACAACTAACTTATCTCCTAACAAAAGGCTTTCACCTCCACTGGAGGTAGCCATAATAACACACGGCACTAGCACTTAAACAAGAAAAAAGAATCCTCACAACCAAATACTGAAAACACGTAGCACACGACTAAGCGTATCGTAATGTGTAAGTATTAGGTAGCGACTGGAGGCACAAAGTTCTTCAAAATATACCAGTAAATAAACTTCAAACTATTTGCTGAAGTTCAAACAACACCTCTCACGGTTGCCAAGGAAAACTACGTCTAAAGAATAATGTCCCTTATGTGTGAACAGATAAACAGGAGACAGTTTTCTGTACTTTGAAACAAAAGAGAAACCGATCTTAGAGTATAGAGATTTTGCGAGACCATGTAGTAGTAGTAGTAGTAGTAGTAGTAGTAGTAGTAGTAGTAGTAGTAGTAGTAGTGGTAGTGGTAGATTTATTTCCTCCAGATTTTACTGTTTTTCAATCTAATTAATATTTACGGGGAAAAAGGTAGAACAAACAAAATATATACCATACAGGAACAATACAATCAAGACAAGATATAAATAATGGACAACTTGTAGGATTCCAGCAAGATATAGCAGGTATCTTGGATTCAGGAGGTCAGTTGGACTGTATTGCGATTGACTTATCTAAGGCATTTGATAGGATAGATCATGGGAGACTACTGGCAAAAATTAGTGCAATTGGACTTGACAAAAGAGTGACTGAATGGGTGGCTCTGCTTCTAGAAAATAGAACTCAGAGAATTAGAGTAGGTGAAGATTTATCTGTCCCTGTAATAATTAAGAGGGGAATTCCTCAAGGCAGTATTCTTGGACCTTTATGTTTTCTTATATATATATCAATTATATGTGTAAAGAAGTGGAATCAGAGATAAGGTTTTTCGCAGATGATGTTATTCTGTACAGAGTAATAAATAATTTACAAGATTGTGAGCAACTGCAAAATGACCTCGATAATGTTGTGAGATGGACAGTAGGCAATGGTATGATGATAAACGGGGATAAAAGTCAGGTTGTGAGTTTCACAAGTATGAAAAGTCCTCTCAGTTTTAATTACTGCGTAAATGGGGTAAAAGTCCCTTTGGGGATCATTGTAAATACATAGGTATTAATATAAGGAAAGATCTTCATTGGGTAATCACGTAAATATGATTGTAAATAAAGGGTACAGATCTCTGCACATGGTTATGAGAGTATTTACGGGTTGTAGTAAGGATGTAAAGGAGAGAGCATATTTGTCTCAGGTGAGACCTCAACTTGAGTATGGTTCCAGTGTATTGGACCCTTACCAGGATTAATTGATTCAGGAACTGGAAAAAATCCAAAGAAAAGCAGCTCGATTTATTCTGGGCGATTTCCGACAAAAGAGCAGCGTTACAAAAATGTTGCGATGTTGGGCTGGGAAAACTTGGGAGAAAGGAGACGAGCTGCTCGACTAAGTGGTATGTTCCGAGCTGTCAGTGGAGAGATGGCGTGGGAGGACATCAGTAGACGATTAAGTGTGAGTGGTGTCTTTAAAAGTAGGAAAGATCACAATATGAAGATAAAGTTGGAATTCAAGAGGACAATTTTGGGCAAATATTCGTTTATAGGGAGGGGAGTTAGGGATTGGAATAACTTACCAAGGGAAATGTTCAATAAATTTCTAATTTCTTTGCAATCATTTAAGAAAATGCTAGGAAAACAACAGATAGGGAATCTGCCACCTGGGCGACTGCCCTAAATGCAGATCAGTAGTGATTGATTGGTTGACCATTTAATAAATTATTTCGGCAAAACGGCAAACAATGAAAAAACAAACAGAAAATGGCTAACTATAACAGTCTACTTACTATGGACGTGCACACGAGCGGGTGTACCGTCAGTCATCTGTTCGAATTTTCCGGCAGAGTCTGGCAACTGAGCCCTGACCTAGGACACCGCTCGTACACACACGGTATCTCCCCCACTCTGCTATCGAGCAATGATAGAAGGTCTTAACTCTCTGTTGCTTACCTAAATCACTCCCTGCTGTCCTCTATTCGCAGCAACACAATAACTACGACAGGAGAAACAATATATATATCTACCCCACTACTATCTTCTTACTTTAGCTTCCTTTAACCTCTTAATGCAGCGTTTTCTGACAATCTCTAAAAACTTGTTTAAGTTCCCAGGTTCTTTCCACTCTCTCGCTGTCCAGTTAACAATCTCCTGTTCATTGTACGACCGTTGAATGTCCCTCACTCATGAATTTCTCTCACTCCGTACGAGTTCCTTACATGCTATTAACAAGTAGAAATCCTCCCTTGTCTCCCCAAACAAGAAACAAATCGAGTTGTCGTTCATTCTTTCCACCCTTTAATCCTGTAAATAACCAACATCCACCAAATTATTGCCCTTCTCTTTCATCTGTTCACATTACCTATTCTTATATCCGGCTCCATAGCTAAATGGTTAGCGTGCTGGCCTTTGGTCACAGGGGTCCCGGGTTCGATTCCCGGCAGGGTAGGGAATTTTAACCATCATTGGTTAATTTCACTGGCACTGGAGCTGGGTGTATGTGTCGTCTTCATCATCATTTCATCCTCATCACGACGCGCAGGTCACCTACGGGTGTCAAATCGAAAGACCTGCACCTGGCGAGCCGAGCAAGTCCTCGTACACTCCCGGCACTAAAAGCCATACGCCATTTCATTTCATTTACCTATTCTTATATTTACTACTTGTTTGATTCTAATAAACAAGTCAAGGACGTCCTTCTCCCACATTCAGACTCCAGCTCCTGTAATTGAATATCTTTAAACTTTCTTAACGTATTCCTCCAACAAACTGTATGCAATCTTTCCCAATCCCTCTCCCAATAATTTCCTAAGCCCAACCTCTCAATGATATTTTTTACCTTCTCAATCCAATAATCTCCAAAAAGAACTCTTCATTTGTTGCTGGTAGACAGTTTGTAAGAATAAGCCGCCCCCAACCGTTACCAATCTTCTCCAGTACCCCAACACTCTCTTCATGATATCAACCTTTATACACTCATTGCACATACCCTGACGGCTGCGTTAGCCGTACAATTTGAGAGACCCATTACAATTTTGCCAAGTCTACTAACATTCTGATTTATTATAATACGATCCTTTTCAACTCTTATATATCTGCTCCATATAACACCCTACTTAGAACCACTGTTTTAAATACCAATTTCTGTATTTTGTAATCCACCATTGGGAATTTATTTTCCATTATTCTTATAACTGAAAGTGCTGCTATCCCCTTTCACTCACTTGATTAATTTGGTCGGACCATTTACCATTCCTACTTATACTGTCTCCCTCGAATTGGGTCAAATTAGATAATTTACTACAGGTCTACATTGAATAATTTATTGTTTGCCATGAGTTGGATTTTATCATTTAGAGAGCTGTGTTAGTGCACCAGACTGTGTTTTTCCAATTCAGAGGGAGCAAGTATTGATCCGTCTTCGATTCTATCACTTGCCATCCTGGAGCGTTTGGAAGCACAAGTCGAACATCAAATAGGTGAATACCAAGGAGGGTTCAGAAAAGGTCGCTCAACAGCTGAACAGATACAAAATCTCAAAACGATCATCAGATATTGTACACTAAGGTCCAAGCAGTATGTGTCTGTCTTTGTGGACTTTAAGAAAGCTTACGACTCCATTGACCAGGAAGTCCTGCTAAACATCTTAAATTAATTTGGAGTTGATTTGAAACTGCTGGCATTAATTAGAGCCACCCTGACCGATACAAAATCCAAGGTGAAGTTCCACGGATGTCTCTCGCATTCCTTTGACATCAAAACAGGAGTCCGACAAGGTGATGGGCTATCCCCGATACTCTTCAACTGTGTTCTTGAAAAGATCATCAGAACCTGGCGGGTGAGATTACAGGAAACCAACTACAGTCCATTGAGAATAGGAACCAAATCCAAGGGGATCGCAACCGACTGCTTAGCATTTGCCGATGATATTGCTGTTCTCTCAAACGGCATAGACACCGCTAGAGCTCAAGTTGAAATTTTAAATGAAATTGCCGAGGATACTGGTTTGCAGATATCGTAACATCAAAGAGGCTCCACCAAACCTCCATACAAAATACCGGGACATCACCCGAGTAGACAAATTCAAATACCTGGGTGAGATCATCATGAAAAATGGTATGGACAAAGAAGCACTTCAGGAGCGAGTACGCAAACTTGAAATAGCCTACCAAACATCCCGCATAATCTATAACAAAAATGCCTTTACCAAAACACCAAGATACGTCACTATGAAACAGTTCTGAAGCCAGTAGTTCGATATGCAGCCGAAACCCTGTCTCTAAATGCCAACAAAGGACTCCTTGAAGAACTGGAGAAAAAAGAACGCAAAATTGTGAGAGGAATCTTGGGATCAAAGTACAGAAATGGAATCCATCAAAAGAGATCCAACAAGGAAGTCTACAACAAAATAGAGAAAATTACCGACACAATCAGAAAAAGACGGGCACGATTTTACGGTCATCTGAAAAGAATGGACGGAAGAAAGTTAACTAAAGAAATCTTTCACGTTTTTTATTCAAACCCCAAAACCACAATTCTCTGGTTTAGAAATACCAAAGAAGACCTGCAAATGCTACATATCTCAGCTGAAGGCGCCCTTAACAGAGATCTCTTCCGCAAGAAAATATTGAGGAACGGGCTAAACCGAGACGAGCAACCGAAGAGAAGACACGGTACCCCATGGACCGAGGAGCGTAAGCAGGTCCACTCACAAAGAATGAGGGAAATTTGGGCTCTAAAGAAGGCCAAATTCAGTGTCAAATGCAACAAGACTTAACGTGGTCCTTGATGAACCCAGCGAATTATATAATAATAATAATAATAATAATAATAATAATAATAATAATAATAATAATAATAATAATAATAATAATAATAATAATAATTTCAAGTGAGACCGTGGTAAAAATGTAATTAATGGTCGTGAGCCATAAACTGGCTTAGAATATTCTCGTATGCGAGATTTGAAGTGCTCTGTTCTTAATTACGCCTGGAATATTGGTGATCCTGCGGGATATTATTTTGAATAATTTGTTGCATGTGTCTTTGGAACACAGTGGATTGTAATAAATGTGGAGCACGTGTTGAATGCATTTCATGAGTGTAGGGAATAATAATAAAGTGATTGATGTTCACGAACACAATACTTGGGACTTGATAACCCGTGTGATGGTGATGATTATTAAATTCTATTTGAATCTTCGAGTAAATTTCTGGAATTTAGAAGGATCATCGTTGTCCTTTAAAGATGGTTTCTTTTAAAGTGATAACTCTAATTCGATCACTGGTCACTAATTAAGTCGATAATGTTATCGGACATGAACTCATCTACTGAATCCTATTGACCGACAATGTTTAAAAATAATTGAATAAGTGATCAAGTCAGGATTCATGAGGCCGAATGCTTTTGTGAAGTCTATAAACACTGCGTAAAACTTATCTCCTTTTTCAAGGAGTAGTAATTGGATGGCGTTAATAGCTGATCTTCTTTTCCTGAATCCGAATTGATTTTCCGGTAGATACTCATCTATTTCTCCTCTGACTCTCGCCACGATTGCTTTTGTGAATATCTTGAACGGTATATTCTCCAGAGCGATGCCTCTGTATGTGTTTGTGTCATATGGGTCACCATTTCCTTTATAGAGTACTTTAATAGTTGAATGTCTCCATCTCTCCGGTATTGAGGCCGTATCAATGCATTTATTGTATAAGTTTGTCCATTTAGGCAGTAGGAGATGAGCAGTGTCTTTTATGTACTCACTATATATGTTGTCTGGTCCTGCAGCTTTGTTTTTCTTTGTGCTTGAGATGATGTTTTGTACTTCATTTGTTGTCAGTGGAGTCCATGCTGTTGACGCTAGTGTATTGGTTCTTTGATAATTTTCTGGGATATTTGTTATTCCTTCCTTGTTGAGTATATTGCTAAAGTGTGTCATCCATTCTTCCATGTTTATGTAGTGTGTCTGTGTTTGCTTCCTGGGACGTAGAGCGAGATATGGGTCTTCTTTGCCTCTTCTACTATTCTTTTACCTTCTTCCTCCCAGTATATCCTCCCCCTGTGGGTGGGGGCGGTAGAATAACACCCACGGTATCCCCTGCCTGTCGTAAGAGGCGACTAAAAGGGGCCCTAGGGGCTCTGAACTTTGGAGCGTGGGTCGGCGACCACGGGGCCCTTAGCTGAGTCCTGGCATTGCTTCCACTTACTTGTGCCAGGCTCCTCACTTTCATCTATCCTATCCGACCTCTCTTGGTCAACTCTTGTTCTTTTCAGACCCCGACGCTATTAGGTTTGCGAGGGCTAGGGAGTCTTTCATTTTCATGCCCTTCGTGGCCCTTGTCTTCCTTTGTCCGATATCTTCATTTTTCGAAGTGTCGGACCCCTTCCATATTTTCCCTCTGATTAGTGTTATATAGAGGATGGTTGCCTAGTTGTACTTCCTCTTAAAACAATAATCACCACCACCACCACCTCAGCTGAGTCCTGGCATTGCTTCCACTTACTTGTGCCAGGCTCCTCACCTTCATCTATCTTATCCGACCTCCCTTGGTCAACTCTTGTTCTTTTCCGACCCCGACGCTATTAGTTTTGCGAGGGCTAGGGAGTCTTTCATTTTCATGCCCTTCGCGGCCCTTGTCTTCCTTTGGCCGATACCTTTATTTTTCGAAGTGTCGGACCCCTTCCATTTTTTTTCTCTCTGATTAGTGTTAGATAGAGGATGGTTGCCCAGTTGTACTTCCTCTTAAAACATTAATCACCACCACCACCACCACTTCCACTTACTTGTGCCAGGCTCCTCACTTTCATCTATCCTATCCGACCTCTCTTGGTCAACTCTTGTTCTTTTCCGACCCCGACGCTATTAGGTTTGCGAGGGCTAGGGAGTCTTTCAATTTCACGCCCTTCGTGGCCCTTGTCTTTCTTTGGCCGATATCTTCATTTTTCGAAATGCCTGGTCCCTTCCATTTTTCCCTCTGATTAGTGTTATAAAGAGGATGGTTGCCTAGTTGTACTTCCTCTTAAAACAATAATCACCACCACCACCAGTATATCCTTTTCTTTTCCCGCGTGAGCGTTTTATAGAGACTTCTTTTTCTGTTGTATACCTGATAGAGTGTAAGGCTCTTCTTGTTTGTTTTTAGTTCATGCAGGGCCTGCAGTACTTCTTTTCTTAGCAGGTAGCATTCCTGGTCGAACCATTGTTTCGCCTTTCGGTCCTTTCTTGGGGTTGCGGCTTGTATCCGCAATTCCTCTAGTGTTTGTGCCGCTTCTTCTAATCTTAGTTCCTCAGTGAGCTCTTCTATTTTTCTTATCTGGTCGACTTGTCCTTCTACTACTTTTTCGACGTCAATTTTTCTTGATAATAGGCATTTTTCTTGTTTGTTTGGTGATCGCCAATCTCCATGAATTTTTAATTTCATGGGTATATGCTTTCTTATTGGTGTGTGATTTGCTGACCATATAGGGGTTATTTCTCCTTTTATTTGCCCTTTTATGAGTGCAACATCTATCACGCTTGTTCCGTTGTGAGATATGTAGGTTGGAATGTTTCTGTTATTTAATAGGAGAAGGCCATCTTCTTGTAATTTTTCCATTACTAGTTTTGTTTTGTAATTGTGTACATCCAATCTACAGTTTAAGTCTCCTGCTATGATTGGGGATGTCTTGTGTGCTCTGAGTTATTAGTTGCCTTAATTCGTCTATTATTTCCAAGGCCGTTGTATGTGGTTGAAAGTAAGTGGCAATAATTGTGATGTGTTTTGTTGCTATTAGAAGAGAGTTTTCCAGTTGCGTTATCATTTTTATGGAACAAAATAAGAATCTCTGACAATATCTCTCTCTCAGAAGCGATATTTCAAACGAACGGGGTATTACAGGGTGATCCAATTAGCCCGTTACTTTTCATCCTGGCAGCAGAAGAAATAATGAGAATAACCCATAAGGAAGACGTAGTATTGTACGCCTACGCTGATGATATAGTGATCGGATCAAGAGGCATCACGAAACTACAAAAAGTGATAAAAGATATGGAGGAATGGTGCTACGAACATAAGTTTGAAATTAATATATCAAAAGTAAAAATGATCGTATTTAGGCAAGGAGGAAAGATCCCAGCAATGCGCGAGATCTTCATAAAGAGGCAGAAAGTAGCCGTAGTAAACGACTTCAAGTACCATGGCATTACTCTGCAAACAAGTGCCAAATGCTTTACAAAACATGTAACAGAGAAAGCAATACAGGCGGTACGGGCGATGCATGAAATCAACTACATAAGATCACGCAGCCTAGAGACGGCGATGGCACTATTTAGATCAAATATCATGCATATAATAACATATGGGATAGAAATCATATGGCCGTACCTCACAGAAAACAACCTATCCTCTCTAGAAATATTAAAAGCTCTATACATAAAAAGAGCGATCGGTGTATCCAAGACTACAAGATCAAGACTCGTCTACCTTCTAGCGCGAGAATCCTTCCTCATTGAAGACTTCAGAACACATCTGACTCTACCCAACACCAGAGCATCAGAAAATCTCCTAGCAACACTCAGCAAAAAAAGAGAAGACATTCCTTTAGAATTCTTTGGAACTGGGGCCATGATAGACCGGACATGGACAACATCCAACTTCGAGATGAGGCACGTATTCACAAGACTGGCAGTACATGGTTTCCACCATCTAATTTGTACCAACACCTCATACCATGAACCGACAGAGACATGTAAGTGCAAACTATGTGGATACATGTGTGAACGTTACCACGTAGAACTCTGCATCAAAGGAACAAAAACTATTAAAGAATATGCAATCCAAGGCGCAAGCGCGCGAGTACAGTGTATATACATGTATTATTTTTCTCTCTTTCTGTATGGCTATTTGGCTACAATAAATATATTATTAATATATTATTATTATTAAGTCAGGATTCGTATGTAAATATTGTAAATAAAATACGTGTTACCCTTGTGTGAATAAAATGTGTGAATGAAGTAGTTAGGAATTATTTCATGTGTCTAATTTTTCATTGTGCTCTAATCTGGTCGTGCGTTAATGGCGACGACGCATATTATTTCAGCGTTGGTTTGCCACCGTGTTAATTTATCTGATGTGTATTTTAAGGAACAATTTGTTGAGATTAAGTTCAAGTAAGACAAGGTTTGAATTTATTTTCCATTTAATGCTGATTTAGACGAAAGATCGTTTAGTTAACACATCAGCAAAAGCAAACGGTTTATTAATAAATGTTCAAATTAATTTACACGTGGTTATAATTAATTTGTGATGGATTTATAATTAATTTTTCGATGGATTTCTAATTGATTTCGAAAACTTTAAATGCTGTGTAGGTATAAATTAAATGTCTTCAGACGACATGGTTAACCTGTAAGCTAAGGAGGTAACAAATAATAATTATAATAATAATTAAATAATTAATTTGGCAAGTGGTTCATGAATAAATTGAGAGTTTATATAATGGAATACATCAATTTTGTGAACGTGAATCGTGTGATTACCAAAAGTAAATGTTTCCCAGATAATTTATTGACAATTATTATTAATAATAATAATAATAATAATAATAATAATAATAATAATAATAATAATAATAATAATAATAATAATAATAATAATAATAATAATAATAATTTAAAAAAATTGAAACTTTGAAATAGGCTCATATTCAACTGTAGAATTTCTACTGATTTTTTAGTGAGTGTTAACTACCTTGAAGTAATGCATTTGATCATTAGCTAACAGTGACCACGTGTTAAATTTGTAATGAATTAATGAAATTTTCAGTTTAATTTTGTTTCTGAAATAATAGATGAGACAGCTGCCAGCTGATATTGTAAATGCTATTGTGAATTATAGGAGGCTCAGTTTACATTTTCATTTAAAATTTTTTAAGGCAGTAGGGGTTGTAGTAAGTATGTAAAGTAGAGGGCATATAAGTCTCTGGTAAGACCCCAACGAGATTATGGTTCCAGTGTATGGGACCCTCGCCAGGATTACTTGATTGAAGAACTGGAAAAAATCCAAAGAAAAGCACCTCGATTTGTATCGGGTGATTTACGACAAAAGAGCAGCGTTACAAAATATTGCAAAGTTTGGGCTGGGAAGACTTGGGAGAAAGGAGATGAGCTGCTCGACTAAGTGGTATGTTCCGAGCTGTCAGTGGAGAGATGGCGTGGGAGGACATCGGTAGATGAATAAGTTTGAGTGGTGTCTTTAAAAGTAGGAAAGATCACGATATGAACATAAATTTGGAATTCAAGAGGACAAATTGGGGCAAATATTCGTTTATAGGAAGGGGAGTTAGTGATTGGAATAACTTACCAAGGGAAATGTTCAATCATTTTCCAATTTCTTTGCGAGCATTTTTAGAAGAGTCTAGGGAAACAACAGATAGGAAATCTGCCACCTGGGCGACTGCCCTAAATGCAGATCAGTAGTGATTGATTGAAGCATTGAACCTTATTTGATAAGGTTTGTGCTGTTTGTGGCTGCAATAACTTTGAACTTGTTCAGCTATAGAAATCTTTCTTCCGCTTTCCTCGAGACAAAACATTGTAAATAAATTCCATTATTCTAAAATATTAGTTTATAAATCTCATTAGGTTTAACATTTAGTTGCCAAGTGTTCTTGTCTTAGTTTAATTATTTGACGGACATTTAAACGAAGTACATAAACCAAAATAAATCTTCTTTCCCTACCGCTTTTCTCAGTTCTGTGGGTTTGTGTGTGCCAGCTGTGTCGCAGATGTGGATCTGGCCCTATTTTATGACCGGATGCCTTTCCTCACGCCTACGCCATATGGAGGGATTTGTTCACTCGACCTCGGATTTTTGGGCAAGGGCTTTTTTTTTTAAAAAGATATAACTTAAAATGATGTTGTATTTACACGTCTCATGTATTTATAATGTTATAAATTGTGGTTCAATAGTGTCTAAAAGTGCCTGAATTGGCATTAGAAACTATATTTGACTATATTCCTGTAATTCGTATTTTTATCCCTAAATCGGTTAACATGCTTTTAATATTTTCGAGAAAGTACAATATTTGCTTACTCGTTTTCAGTATCTTAAGTAAAATCTTAAAATCGTAAAGGTGTAAACCATACACTGCGGACAGCCTTAAGAACCTCCTGTAGCGAACACTTCCGTAGTCTGTCACGAGGTGGGAGATAGTATCCACCGATCTGCTGGAATAAAAATTCCATTTCAATCTGATAGAACATTTTTGTATTCCCGTTCTTTCAGTATGTGTATTATGCCGAAAGTGCCATGTTCCAAGTCATTTTAATTAAAAAGTTACATGAGTTTCACCATTTCACATCGCATGATAAAATTATAATCTGTGTTGTTTACAGCGAAGATGTGAGTGTAACTTGTTGTGTATTTCCGCCTAACGAGATGTTTTATCAATTTGGCAAAATAAACGTTGTATTTTAATGGTTGCCTATTAATGTACGTAAAATTAAACCACCTAAAATATTTTAGAACCTATTTGATAGCTCTTTCTAGGGAGCTAAATAACTTTTTAGCACCCAGTGATCTGGGGTCTAGTAATTACTATTGCATGTGTCAGTGATTGTTGGAAGTGTAGTGTGTTACCTGAATATGATGGTAAATTTTAGAACAAACAAGAACACCCAGTACACGAACCAGAAGAATTAATTAGACGCGATTAAATCTCCGATCCCCCGGAAATCGCGTCTGTGACCTTCTGAATAGAACTCAACGCTGACCATTCAGCGGAGAATTCGGACAAGACGATGCAATTATTGAGTTTTATTATGTCTATGAGTATTAACATTTGACTTTCGTAGTAGAAGATCGCAAACATAATTATTTAGTTTCATTATTTCTATCAATTTTAGCGTGCAACATGTGTAGTTTCAATCTTATCACCTGAAATTTAAGGTCAGACCGTCACGTGCGCCACTGTCAATATGTATCGCAGTTTAGAACGGAACGGGAGAATGCCGAGTTTATTTGAGTTTACCTTAGAGTAGTTAAACCATCGGCAACGGCCCTGCTCTGTCCTGCAAAGAAAAGTCTTTACCCACTCTTTAACGTGTTGCTTTTACTCGGTTGTTATAACTATTTTTGCTCTTTTTTTAAATGGATTTTTCTCTTCAATTTAGTGATATTTATTCTTTGATTTATTTGTTTGTTGAGTTTCTATGGCAAATCAGAACTCGGGAGGATCTATCTTAAATTTCTAGACTATTCTACGTCATTGTGCAATGCTGAGCAATGTTAGTGTGGAGGTGAAGCACCAGTGTTGTGTTGATAACTTTGGCGTAACCTTATAGACTGCTGTTGAATTTAGCTGTACGTTTTGGACGCTTTTTATTTTAATTTAAGTTTATGAGGTTATGTTACATTTTATATTTACAAGGGGATGATTTAATCTGTAATTATCTCAATGTTTTACCTTGTACGTTGGAAGGGGATTTTTTTTTTTTTCCTTTTGGAATACTGAAGGAACCTTTTGCAGGGGATTTCTGACTTAAATATTTCTGCAGCTTGGTTCGCTGTGTGGACGAGCTACTGTTGCTTATTGTACAATACAGGGCCGACAGTACCACATAATCTTGGTGCAGCACTATTCTGAGATCCAGGCACTGAACCGGTAATTTCTCAACGAGAGAAGATTGGATTCTTCATAGCTCGCATTGGTTCTTTGTTCGCAAGTGTGTTTTGAGTGGTTATCTTAGCAAGCTGTTAACAGTATACTGATGGATTTCATATATGTAAAGCGTTAGGTGATGAATTGTTTTATTTATCCCTGTTTTTTTTTTTTTCAATCTTGGTGAGGATACACTCCATCCGTATTTCTTCTCTTTGCGATCTGTTTTAGAGTGAAGCGAGATATTTTTGAAACATTGTTTTTATAAAGTGGGAAGGTAGATTTCTTGGGGGAGTATAATCCAGTTCTCTATCGTCTCGTCTCTTTGAACTTCACACTCTGGAAATTACATTTGTTGTTACTTTTCCCTTTCATATGTTATCACCCTAAAATATACCGATTTGCTTTCCTGAACAAAATGTTATTTTATTGAGTCTTGCCAGTCTACCTCGTCAATCTATGTAGAAAAAATTAATTCCTACAGAATTATCTTCAATCTGTTTTGCACTGTATTAAATCTATTAACTACTTTGCAATTGTAATGTTGTGTTTATTGTGAATTGACAGTTTTCTGGGTTATTCCTCTTGTATTGTGCTGTCATACTGATGTATCTGAATGAAGGTTTTAGCAACACCAAGTCGTAAACTCTTCTCGTGTGTTACTTGCCTGTAATTCAATGAGGTTTCTGGACATGCTTTGTACGTAACTTTATGGTGTTCAAAATGTACTCGTGTTATTGGAAATTGTTTCCCTTCATGAAGCAACTCTGTTAGTGTTTCATTTGATAGTCTTCTCCTTTAATCTTGGCAAAATGTATATATTTTCTTATCGAGACTGTTGGGTCTTTCTTTTTTTAAAAATTAAAGTATGTGAGAAAACTTTTACTGGGAACAAAATAGTGGGGTCCACCTATACAATACAATGTTTTAAGATGAATTATAACATTTTATTATTAATGGGACTGGTTTTGATGCTGGTGTGCTTTATTAGGATCGAAACCAGTCCCATTAATAATGTTAAAATTCATCTTAGGTGGAGCCCACTATTTTGTTCCCATTAGATTCAGTTCAATACAGATTTAATATGAAGTTTTTAAACTTGAAAGAAAACTTTTAAACATGCATCTGGATGTAATGGATTCTTTTCAGTGCTTGATTCTGGATTTGATTAGAATGCATCCACATACATTTTGTATGTTTTCACTTGCTTCTAATAGGATGAAGTTTGTGTGTGCTTACATCACTGAGGATGGTAGTCCAGTGGTTCTACCTCTAAGCAATGATCGCTACTGGTGCTTCAGGTTAGGCTCCTTACATGCAGAACTTTGCAGCATTTCTACCCAATTTTTTTTATTCTTCCTGTTTTCCCTTCATTGGAATTCGAAACTTTGCGACATGCAAGTGCGTGCTCTGTTTAAAAACAAAAATGATATGCATATATATTACTTTAAACTGTTGGACAAGGATTTTTTTCCCCTAGTGGTTTAATGTCTAAAGTTTTAGGCGATAGAAGGATGGAAAATTAATAGGATTTGGGAAGGTAACAGCTGTGGCCTTAAGGGACAGCCCAAGCATTTGCCTGGCATGAAGATGGAAAACCCTGGAAAACCATCTTGAAGGCTCCCAACAGTGGGATTTGAATCTACCATCTCCCAAATGCAAGCTCACAGCGATGCAACCCTAATTGCATGGCTAACTCCGTGATTCTGGTTCTGACAAACAGCATAGAACCTATTATATACTGAATCCAAAAATGTTTCAGGTTTGTTGCCATCAAATCAATGGTCCACAAGAAAAGTGACACAAGTCAAAATGCATCATTTTTCAGGAGAGCCATTTAAAGATTTGTAATTCTTTTGAGAGCGAGTTTCTTTTCCTCTTTCGTAAAATTGGTTATTCCTATGATCGAGAAAGACTTAATATAATATAAGTTTTAGGAAACCATGGATAGTTGAACGTCAGTGTTATTCAATCCAATGTGCAATATACATAAAAAGTTTACAGTAAAAACTGAAATAAGATGTAAATTGGTAATGTAGGAACACAACATAATACTGTAATAGGCCTAATATTAATACAGAAAACATTTTTAAAGCCAGACTGACGTCAGCTGTCGTTTCCTACATAAATCATTATAGAGGAACTATATCAGCGTAATTGCATAGGTACATATTTGCAGTAATCACCAAATCTTTAACTACAAACTATTATAATAACACGAATAAGATTTAGGAATTACATTTTAACAAGCCCTGCTTTTTAGTTTCTTTGATCAGTTTGTTTTTATACACTACCTTCAGCTGGATGTTTGCAGTAGAACTTGATCGTGTCTTTCTTACTGCATAGCACGGAACTCCGCATCTGCATAAGAAGTTTTGAAAATAATTCTTTCATGATTCTTTCCTTCAAATCGAATTGCTGAGATGCGACTAATGGTCACATGTTCACTTCAGTTTTCAGGACATTTAGACCTATTTTACATGTCAAGTCCTTTAAGTCTTAGAACATTTTTTAGTTCATTTCAGTGTCTTGGTAAGGTTTCCCCGTCTTCTTGGCTGTACGAATTAGTGTGACATATTGCTGTGGAACATAAATGGGTCCAGATTTTAGGGATTTTGTTACCTCACGTTCAGTGGTTGCATGTGCACTATCGCCTTCATTCTGGCCGTTTCCTTTAACCGAAAATTTGTGTGTAATGGTGTTTATAAATAGTTATTCACAGCAAACAAATAGGGGTATACATTGAAAAGATGAAGCGATACTTTTGCTGGCCGCAAGTTATCTGAATAGAATATTACATGCAGTTTTTTGCTCTCTGTGTTCTTAGCTTTCTCTTCTAAACCTTCAAGGTATCTCAAGAGACAAGTTCCGATTTCATTAGCACCCCGATTCCCTTAGGTCTCGTCCCATATGAAACATTGGACTGTATTACACTGAAGCTCAAATATCGTAAAATTGAAAAACGTTTATTTTTGAAGTGTAGTAAAAACTGGAGGCATCACCCCTGGGACACTGAAGTACTGCCTGTAAATCATATACAGCTACTCATGTTGCCTTTGTAAGTCTCCCAAATTCCAATATTCATCAAATATCTTCTGACGGTCTTCTTTAATTTTTGTACTGCATTTCAACCTGCATTTGTCACTACAACTTCCTCCCATTGTCTTAACGACTTTTCCACTCCTAGAACTGGATACATACTCCTCCAGAGTTTCTGCACTGCTTTGCTAATGTTTTCTTCCATTCCAGTAGTCTCGCCCGTCTTTTCCTTCCTTTCTTTTTTTTCTACGTCAGCATTATCCTCCACAGCAGGGTCTTCTTCGGATACCGCTTCTGCGGACGAAGAGGATGAAAGGTAGGATCTTGAATGTCATCATCAGATGAGATGTCCGATTCTGATTCTGATGTGTGAGAATTAAGAAATGAGCTGCTACTACTTTGTTTGCTTATATCTGAAATGAAATAAAAGGACGTTTTCAACTATTGAAGATTATTTACGTACATTAAGATTTGTTTTCTATAGATACGCAGCATACATAGTCTCTTAGCAATAAATCACATGATTGATTTATAAGGAAGAATATCTAAACAAGGTAAATGCTGTAACCTTGTTGCGGTGATGGCAAAGCCACTTTGTCTTCGGATGGGTCAGTAGAGTCTGAATTCTGTTGAAGCTGTGGTCCACAATGCGACACTAGTACCGTTGTAGTGACTGAAGTAATTCCAGTGGCATCTGAAACAAGGTTTAAAATCTGATCTGAAATGTTAGCCGGGAGCCATAACCATTTATAAGGAAACATCAGATAAAATAAAAATACAGATTATGAATATTTAAAACTACTTACATAGGTAATTCCCTTCACTAACCTGCTTGATGAAATGCTGATGTAACGTCTCTTCTTGAATCTACTGGTCAGAGTTGTCTACTCACAGTTCTTATCAGTTGACTCACCATTGCATTCCAAATGACCATATTTCATTTTTGCCAGCTTCAAGATAACTCTTATGTGCTGGGACACCATTGCTCATAATATCTGATGGCTTACTAGGAAAGAAAAATGAAAGAAAGCACGAGCAACTTCAAATATACATACCGACATCGCGGAATTACATATTAAGAAATGAGGAAATGCGTCACAAGTTCAAAGTTTACTGCAGAATTTTCCCACAGCAATGCTCTGTTTATATTGAAAAGTGACACAATTAAAGATATGCTGCCGTAGGATATCATATTGTAGAAAAATGTCTTAACCCATTAGCGCCTAGCGTTGCCATATGGCAACGATTTTCGCACCTTTTTCTTTTAATGCTGTAGGCAACAAGAAATAATCTGGAAGATTGTGGTGTCATCCGACAGTTAGAGAAGGGTTTGTAGAATCTAGTAATCATGTTTATTTCGTTTTAAAATCTATTGTTGTGACACAAAGACTGGTGGACTCTTGGTTATTTTAAGATTCATGCGAAATGGCTGCCGGCTTCACGTAAGAAGGATATAAAATGTATAAATGAAGTTCTTTCATTGGATTATATTTACAGTAGTGTTGTGCACACTTCATTATATATGTTGTAAGCATTTGAAACAGTACGGGCGCACAATGCCGTAGTAGTACTTGTTGAATCATTAGCGTTGCCATATGGCAACGCTAGGCGCTTATACTCGGTAAAATAGCTGCAGCTGTCAGATCATGATACTTTATACTGATTCATACATCTTCATTCATTTCAGGAAGGGATTTTCCCTTTTAGAAGCACTGGATATGCTACTGACTGAAGATCTCGATGGTGATATTTTTGTGGAACTGCCCTATGTAAATGTACTTACAGATGAGGGCTCCTGCTGATGAAGATGATGGTGGGCTTGTTGATAATCTCTCTCTCGAAAGTTATGTGTCAGTGCTGAAATGAAGCTTGTAAATAATGAAAGAATCGGGATTAGTTACGATGGTGAAGGTCTGTTACCAGAGGACGGAGTGCCTTTTCTCTCTACTGATGCAAAATCTGTTTCAATACCCGATGCTGCGAAAGAGCGGATAACTGATAGAAAAAATAATAAATCAAATAAAAAACCAAGATAGACTGATGGGGCTGATTTTAATATTGGGCGACTGTTGACATTTCCGGAGCCTAGTTATAGCAAGTGAAAATCCATGACTGTTGTTGACATTTTTGAATTGTTTACAGATAACCAGCTGATCGAACATTTAGTTCGAGAGTCTAAAATGTATGGGGTGTTTTTAAATTGTACGGACCCACAAATAACTTCTGATGAAATTCGTTGCTTTGTCGCCATACTTTTCATTTCTGGATATAATAGGTTGCCCTCCAAGCGTTCTTATTGGGACACGCAGGATGATATGAAGACAGTGAAAGATAGTCATTCTCTATCTCTGTGGCTAACGCGCAAGTATTGAGGGTGGGCTTTTATATGCCTCCGAAAGTATAGACTAATAGTTTGTAACTGCATCTGAAGTTCTTTGATTCTTCTTCTTATTCTTCTTCGTATTTTTGATTTTATTCTATTGTTCCAGTGAGTGTTTTATTTTGACAGGCAATGAACTGTACATATGTGTCTATATACTGTAAACAAATACTTTCTCCTTTGTTCAATAATTCTATTTTTCTTACCGTGATGTGAATAAAAACTGATATTCCATATCCTTACAATAAATAATGCTAAGATATTTCAACATTGTTATTGCACGAAAAAAAAAAAAAAAACACTTTGCAACCTAAATTTGACTTTCAAAACTCATTGTTTAAAAATAGGTAGTGCAAGCGCCTAGCGTTACCATATGGCAACATCAAATATCTTATGACCTAGCGATTCCAAAATTCTGAAACTTGTTTTATTAGTTTATTTTGGTCTCAAACATGCGGCAAAACACAATAAGTAAGCAAATCTCAGAAAAAAATTAATTCAGGCACTAATGGGTTAACTAAAAATAATTTACGGCGATGAAAAAAGATGTGTTGTGTTAGACTTACCTTATCATTAAAAGTGGCTTAACTCAAAATATGTCACTTTTCTTGATAATAAACTATAATAATATTGTCACAACTTGAGATGTGACGTTATTCAAGATAACAGCCAGTCGTGATTCTTCCGGCGGAAAAACGACATTACTCCCATCTAGCGGCCAATTTTATAGATAGATTTACGACGTTTTCCTATGTAAAAATATGCAACGAGAGCAACATGTTCCACTTCGTAACTCAAAATTGCATATTTTTTTTTGACTGGTGTCACTTTTCTTGTGTACCATCGAAATGTGGGTTAGTAGAATCATAAAATTACTTCATTAAAAGTTAAGGGCTTTATGATTAGCAGCCATTTGCTCAATCAGTTCATAAGTGTATACGTCAACCTTTATTATACTCTCAAGTTGTCGACAGTGTACTATTTAACTGGTGTTAACGTGTGGAAGCAACTCTGTACTGACTTGTTAGTTGTCTCACACTAATGTGAGCTGTGTATTGTGTTACTGATGACTCTCCTTCAATTTGTTCTGTGGCACTTCCGCACCCTGTATGCATATTTAGCATAGAAAAGCATAGGGAAATGATGTATAGTGGTACCTTAAGTAGCTGGAAAGAGAGATTCTTCCTTTATGCTTGCCAGGGACCCACCATCCTAATGAAGCAGATAGCTGAGCTGCAGGTGCAACCGTATCAGATGGGACGGGTATCTGTTGAAAGACCAGACTAACGAATGGTTCATCGAAAGGGGGGTAGCAGCCTTTCGGAAGTTGTAAGGGCGGCAGTCTAGATGATTGACTGATATGGCCTTGTAATAAACATGGCTTAGCTGTGTTGATACTGCTACACGGCTGAATGCAATGGGAAACTACAGCCTTAACTAACCCCCCAGGACATACAGCTCTCTCTGTATGAATGGTGTACTGATGATGGCTTTCTCCCGGGTAAAATATTCCGGAGGTGAACTAGTCCCCCATTCGGATCTTCGGGTGGGGACTACACAAGAGGGGGCGATCATCAGGAAGATGGATACTGATATTCTAAGAGTTGGAGCGTGGAATTTAGAGGTTTGAATTGTTGTGGTGAGTTAGAGAATCTGAAAAGCAAGATGGTTAGACTAAAGTTAGATGTATTATCTGCGCACATTTTATTGATATATTTCAAATCAAATCAAAATCTCTTTATTTGCAAATGAGGTGTCTACCTTGGTGGCAAATGGTACACTAAAATACATTGTCAAGCACTAAATTTTAAATTAACAAGAGAAGAAAATTTTTTCTAGAATACAATAATATACAATTTATGCTAACAATAAAATTTTTCTAGAATACAATAATATACAATTTATGCTAACAATTTTTTTCTATTAAACAAACAGATCATCCTTAATAAATTTATATTTACAAAATTCTACTTATAATATCTCCTATACTTACATATACATATGGAATTACTTCAACTAATACTATGCAACTGGTATAAGATTAAAATTTACATTGCATTTATTTACTTTTTTAATATATTTTTTTTTTTTACCCATTTTGGAACCTAAGTAGCATAACGACCTGCTGTGTCTTAACCTTTGTTATCTTAAGCCAACAACTGTGTCACACACACATTATATAACGTTTGTTGATGCGAATCTTATTCCTAGAGTGAATTCTATAGTTTGGCTTTGCTGTGTAAATAACAGTACTAGTACGTAAAGTGTACGCCAAATGTCGCACAGCGATGCATAAGTGATTCATAGTTTGTGTTTCAAAGGTTGCCAGTACGAATCTCGAAGATTGCTGAGGTCGACCAATTCAGCACTAGGGTGTAAATATATCCAGAAAGGTGCACAGATAATAGTTGGTATAAGTAAAGTACGTTGGCAGGAAGAACAGGATTGGGTCCGGTACACAATCCCACTATCTCCAATTCGGGTCTCAGAAATATTTTAACCTAAAGGGCGAATTCTGCCATGTCCAAAAAAGGAACTTAGATGCAAAAATTAAGAGTTTTTGCAATTTGTTCATGATTATTAAATGCCAATACTTGCCAAGAGCTACAACTGTCTTGCCAGGGTAACTATGTTTATGACGTCATAGTTCATCACGTCAACCTGTGGAAGGTCAGCCATGATGAAACAGACGTCACGAGTCAACATCTGACATTTAAATGTACGTACAAACACAAAGTACGCATCCCATGGATTACAGCAGAAAATGTGCACTGCACATCACATAATGCATACTTATGATATAAATTCACTATAGAAAGCACATTGAACCATTCAAATACTTGAAATTAAAAACACAGGAAGGAAACATCACAAATCGCTTCAGTACCACTTGAGTGCCCAATGCTATGGAGCAATTTACGGTTCCCAATTTACGAATATGCGTGCATGTTTAGGTATCCGAAAAACATGTACGAACGATATGAAACGATACGTGAATCAGCAATGAGGAGCGATACTACGTTTATGCTTGCAGTGATCCACCGACCCACGCACAAAATGTGTTATTACGCAGAAAGCAAAGGTAAAATGGAGGCTACATTACATTGCAAGTGCACACAGTAACAAGAATAGGAAGTAGTGTCTTCAAATAGTACTCAGTCAAGTACCCACCTAACGAACGTAACCACTTGGCGATAGTGGACATGACGTCACAGATGATGGAACGGTGGCCTGTTTCAGTAGCATGGATGCAGAATGTAATAAATTCACACATTATAATAAGTAGCTTACTCGCCTTATTGAGGGTATCGCTCTGCGATGTGGCGCAAAACCCCTAACAGCACTACTTACCTGTTTATTGGCGAAAAGCGTACATAATATGATTATCATTTTCCAAATATTTTTACAAACTATTCACAAGTGTTATACGCCATCGGTATGCATTAGTTTCAATATTCCATTATGTGCCATGGGTGTGTACATATTTAGAAAAACTCACTCTCATCGGGACCGCAGGTGTTACACCCCCTTCCCTCTGCACGGAAGGGTTGGCGGGCCTGGCTGACGTCACATTCTCGCGGTGTACCTCGTGCTGTTTATGGAGGTATAGAGGGTGGTGTGACGTCGGTATGACGTCACGATCATTTTTCTTGTTCACGGTGAAATGTTAAGTAATAACATTGGTGGCGTATGCGCAGTAGCAAAAATTCGGACTTAGTTTTCGGATATTAATTCCCTGTCTCTCTTTTACACCCTGTGATGTCATCACCCCTCCGTCACCAAGTAAACATGGTCGCCATGTGCTCTACCAGTCCTATATAGTGTCCTCTTCAGTGTTCTATATGGCAGGTAATAGTAAAAAACCTAGTATTTTTTCACCTCTACTCCTTCCTTGTGCCCTAATGAACATATATAATTGCATATGACGGCACCTACAAGTGAACTGGAAATAGCGTGATTGTGTAACATAACCACAGGATTTTTGGTCAGGCAACTACCGAATTATCGACACAAAATCAAACGGGGCATGCAGGAGTTGGTTTAATAATGAAAATAGGTCAGCAGGTAAGCTACGACCAGCATAGTGAAAGAATTATTGTCAAGATAAACACCAAACCAATGCCCATCACGATAGTGCAGGTCTGTATGCCTACTAGTTCAGCGGATGATGAGGAAATCGAAAGAATGTATGAAGAGATAGAAGATTTAATACAATATGTAAAAGGTGATGAGAATCCAATTGTGATGGGAGACTGGAATGCAGTGGTAGGCCAAGGAAGAGAAGGTAATACAGTAGAATTCGGATTGGAATAAAGGAATGAAAGAGGAAATCGGCCAATACTTGGTTCAAACACCACAAACGACGGCTGTATACGTGGGCGCTCCATTGAGACACTGGAAGGTATCAAGTAGACTTCATTATGATTAGGCAGAGATTCAGAAACCAGGTGTTGGATTGCAAAACTTTCTCAGGAGCAGACATGGGTCATGAAATGCCATCTGAAGTTGAAGAAATTGAAGAAAGGAACGAATGCAAGGAGATGGGATATAGACAAGTTGAAAGAAAAGAGTGTGAGGGATTGTTTCAAGAAACAAGTTGCACATAAATTAAATGAAAAGGCTGAAGGAAACACAATAGAGGAAGAGTGGATAGTCCATGAAAAATGAAGTCAGTAGGGCTGCTGAAGAAATGTTAGGAAAGAAGAAAAGATCAGCTAAGAATCAGTGGATAACTCAGGAGATACTAGACCTGATTGATGAATGATGAAAATACAAGAATGCTAGAGATGAAGAGGGCAGAAAAGAATACAGGCGATTAAAGAGTGAAGTGGATAGAAAGTGCAAGGTACGGAAGAATGGCTGAAGTGCAAGGATCTCGAAGGTTGTATGGTTCTAGGAAAGGTAGATGCTGCATAGAGGAAAATCAAGGACACCTTTGGAGAAAGGAAATCTAGGTGTATGAATATTAAGAGCTCAGATGGAAAGCCACTTCTAGGGAAAGAAGACAAAGCAGAAAGATGGCGGGAACATATTCAACAGTTGTATCAAGGTAAAGATGTAGATGATTTGGTTATGGAACAAGGAGAAGGTATTGATGTTGATGAAATGGGAGACCCAATTTTGAGGTCAGAGTTTCTCAGAGCTGTGAGAGACCTAAATGGCACTTGGAATTTATGACATTCCCTCTGAATTACTGACTGCCGTAGGAGAAACTAGCATGGCAAGGTTATTCCATATAGTGTGTAAAATGTATGAGACAGGAAAATTGCCATCGGATTTCGACAGAATGTTGTTATACCTATTCACAAGAAAGCCAATGCTGACAAGTGTGAAAACTACCACACCATTAGTTTAGTATCTCATGGCTGCAAAATTTTAACACGTATTATTTACAGAAGAATGGGAAGACAAGTTGAAACTGAGTTGGGAGAAGATCAGTTTGGCTTTAGAGGAATGTAGGAACACGTGAAGCAATCCTGACTTTACGTCTGATCCTAGAGGATCAAATTAAGGACAAGCCCGCGTACATGGCGATCTAGAACGAAGAATTATCTTCAATCTGTATAAAAATCGGTCTGCAGTGATAAGAATCGAGGGCTTTGAAAAAGAAGCAGCAATCCAGAAAGGAGTTTGGCAAGGCTGCAGTTTGTCCCCCCTCCTTTTCAATGTTTACATAGAACAAGCATTAAAGGAAATCAAAGAGGAATTTGTAAAGGAAATCATAATCCAAGGAAAGGAAATCAGGACCTTGAGATTTGCTGATGATATTGTGATTTTATCTGAGACTGAAGATTTTGAGAAGCTGCTGAATGGTATGGGTAAGAAGTACAAGATGAAAATAAATAAGTCCAAAACAAAAGTAATGGAGTGCAGTTGAATGGAGGCAGGTGATGTAGGAAATATTAGATTAGAAAATGAAGTCTTGAGGGAAGTGGATGGATATTGTTACTTGGGTAGTAAAATAACTAACGATGGCAGATGTAAGGAGGACATAAAATGCAGACTAGCACAAGGAAGGAAGAGCTTTCTTAAGAAAAGAAATTTGCTCACTTTGAACATTGATAGGCTATAGGAATTAGAAAGATATTTCTGAAGACTTTCATCTGGAACGTGGCATTGTATGGAAGTTAAACATGGATGATAACTAGCTCGGAAGGGAAGAGAATGGAAGCTTTTGAGTTGTGGTGTTACAGAAGAATGCTGAAGGTGAGATGGATTTGTTGAGTCACGAATGAAGAGCTATTGAATCAGTGAGAGGAGATAGATTTGGCTCAATTTGACGAGGAGAAGGGATGAAATGATAGGACACATCTTAAGACACCCAGAACTTGTTCAGTTGGTTTTTGAAGAAAGTGGAGTCGGTAAGAACTGTAGGGGTAGACCAAGGTATGAATATGACAAGCAGATTAGAGCAGGTGTAGGATGCAATGGTTACGTTGAAATGAAGAGGTTAGCACAGGATAGGGTGGCATGGAGAGCTGCATCGAACCATTCCATGGACTGATGATTCAAATATAGAATTTGGGTAGGACAAATTTCTGGCACATCAGCGTCTCCGAAAATTATAAAAGCCGTTAGTGGGATGTAAACCAACATCATTATTGTTACAAAAGATTGGAGGTTATATTTTATGTAACATAACACAGTTTCTTAATACAGCTAAAATATTAATGGAGAAATTAGAAATTCTTGTTTTGCTCCCCTTATTGTTATGCCACTGTGTACTGATGAGAGAACATAAGCCTGTGGCTCTCTCCAGATATCCCTGAACTTTAATACTGTGTTTCAAGAAATTCTGTCGATGTTTTCCTGTGATGTTCAGACAGACATGAATTGAACTGAACATATTTTTGACTGCCTGCCAAGAATATCAGAGGGGATTTCTCATGCTGACCGCACAACGCCTCAGTCTGCAGGCCTTGGGCTGAGCACTGGTCACTTGGTAGGCAAAGTTCCTTCTGCGCTGTTGTGCCATGGTGTTTTTTTTACTTTTTTATACCTAATTTGAAATAAAATTGAAGGATAAACCCAAAATATTTGAGTTGTACGGACAAAATTATAGTTTTACTTATATAGTTTAACACAAGATTTAAAATACAAAACCAGTACACTCAAAATATTGAAAGATAAACACACTAGACTTCAGACAAAAATCAACAAGCAGAGAATAGGAAGACTGATTCCAGGAGCAGAAAGAAAATTGGGTTCAGAAAGGATGAAACGGTATTGGGCTGACAAAAAGAAGAAAAACCTCCATGAACCTAAGTAGTCCTATGTTGGCTAAAAAAATGAAAATAAATAAATAAATTAACATAGTCTATACCTCATATGTCCTAAAAATTATTTCTCAAAAATTATACATTGTAGATATCTGGTTTCAATGTATTATTTTCTGTACAAATCACCTACCTAATCCCAGAACCATAAAAGAAAGATTTAAATTTGAATAGTGTTGGGTATTAATATTTCTACTATCAATAATATTCTTGATTATTAGACCAAATTTAATTAGAATCTTGTTAGGATGAGATGGGTTGGGGCTTGTTTCTTATTGTTTAGTTATTTACTACCAAAATGTTAAATCTCATAATGCGGGTTTTTTAACAGCTTTATCTAATCGAATTGGGGATGTAGCATTATTAATAGCTATTGCGTGAATAATGGCATATGGGAGTTGAAATTATGTATATTACTTGGATTTTGGAAAGGATTCTTTTATTATAATATTGATTAGTACTATATTTAGTGTCGTGACTACCAATTCAGAAAAGTGAAAAGTACATGCGTGTGGAGCCAAACCTGCATGAACTGCTGGAAAATTATGGTGTTCCATGTATTGTTTTCTTTTTACTGTTAAACAAGTTACTTCAAACTTATAAAGACCTGACCTTTTGCTGTCAGTTGTATTGTTTCAAGTGGTACAGATAGTTGTATATTATTATTACCACCCTATTCTTACATTTCCTAAATCGTAGTATAAAATTATCAACGTTTCGTTTGTTAATCTTGTCAAATATTGGAATTCGTACTAGGATATGATGGGTTGAATGTAAATAGTCAAAACCATTTATTGTGACCTTGCTTTTAACGATTAATTCGATATGACAAAATCTGTCTCAATCGTATATAAATGTTGTATTTTAAAAAATTGCCTAGTACGACATCGCTTATTACTTTTATCACTTTTATAAACGTTGATTTTTGTTTGTCGCGCGTTTGGGGATTGCTGACAATGTAAAGCTTATTTTCAAACTCTTGTTTTCGGTAGATTGTAGATATCAAATCAGTATGTCTGTTAAATAGTCAAAGCAAGCATAATGTGAAGATGTGGCAAAAGAAAGGGAATGGTATTTAATCTTGAAGAAAAATCGCAAATAATATGGCGATTACAAAATGGGGAGACAAATGTCATTGTCGCGAAGGTATTGGGTGAAACACTCGATGATTTCTACTATTTGGAAGGACAGAGAGGATGTCTCATTTATTAGCTAAGACCGTGTGTGACATTACTGATCAATTCAAAATTTGCTACTTCTTTCCTCACCTATTACTTAATATCGTTAGAAGAAAAATTCCTCTCAATCAGACTTCACAAACATTTCATTAATGTTTTTTGAAATTTTAACTTTATTCTGTTTATTAATCATGTAAGTGTGCAGCCTAGAAGTTCCAGATATACAGGGTGAGTTGGCTGTGAAGTTAGGGGCGCGCAGCTGTGAACTTTCATTTTGGAGATAGTGGAGGCGAACCCCACAGTCGGCAGTCCTGGAGATGGTTTTCTGTGGTTTACCCATTTTCTCACCCTGCAAATGACAGACTGTCAGTTCTGAATTTTCAACACAGCGATTTCGTCCCGTTTTTTAATTGTATCAAACTGCAAAATTTTAGACTAAGAGGTCCGCAACCTCAGTATTAAGCACTTATTGTTCATTTCCGTCTGTATCATTTGTTTTCATATCTTTTTTAACACTTTTTTTACATTCAATTATGTATAATATTAACCTTTTACCTGGCGAGTTAGCCGTGCGGTTAGGGCCGCGCATCTGTGAGCTTGCATCCGGGAGATAGTGGGTTCGAACCCCACTGTCGGCAGCCCTGAAGATGGATTTCTGTGGTTTCCCATTTTCACACCAGGCAAATGCTGGGGCTGTACCTTAAGGCCGTGGCCGCTTCCTTCCCACTCCAAGCCCTTTCCTATCCCATCGTCGCAATAAGACCTATCTATGTCGGTGCAACGTAAAGCAACTAGCAAAAAAAATTAACCTTTTTTTTTTTTTTTTTTTCACTGAATTTGTCTCAGAGTTATTTATTGCTCCATCTAATGATGGAAATGTTGTATATTGTATTGTTTTTAATTTCTGTCAACTCTCTTCTGTTTATATTTGTTCCTTCATTATGTTTGTTGCACATTTTTAGCTTGTATTATGTAAATAACTTTAACAATAGAATGGCCAGAGCGGTCATTTTGACCGTCAGGGAATTTCAAGGTATTTCCATGCTCGTAATTTTTTACGCACGAGGTTGTGCCTTTGCGACTTTTAATCCTTTAGGGTTATGTATATTCACGCCAAATATTACATCCGTAGATGATAAGGAAACACCGATATTGTCCATTATGCCTAGGAAGGCCAGGACCGCTTCACTTCCTTGATACGGAGAGCTCTATTCTCTTGCTTCCTATGATTGTGTGATTTGCAAGTGGCGCTATAAGGGCGTATGATGTAACTAAATGGTAATGGTCGCGAGTGGACGAGTTAGTGCCTGTCCCTTGTGTCGTATAGTGCGTAATGGCTTGGCGGCAAAAACTTAGTAATGTTCAGTTATTAGCAGAACTTGAAAACCTAGGGGAAGATGAATCAGGTGACGAAGATACATTATAAGATATAGACGCAATGAGTGATGATGAGGATTTTATACTTCAGCAGTGTGATAATATGTTACATAGTGATAGTGATGATATAGATGTTGATTCCCATAGGGAATCTGAAATATTTGTCCTGAATGAGTAAATTTATAATACCAATATAAATGGTCCGTTATTGGACATTATAAATTTCCCAGCTAACTCATTCTTGGTTGCCAGCGTTTCGCCCTCGTGTGCTAGGGTGGGCTCATCAGTTGGTACCTAGCACACCTACCAATACACTGGCTAGTGCATACCGTGGAGGCCACTGCGTAGGCTAACTGGAGCCACCGGCACTGCCAATGCACTAAGAGACTTTGTCTCATTATCAAAAACTGATGCCTGCTTGGCCATCAGATGATATAGATGTTGATTCCCATAGGGAATCTGAAATATTTGTCCTGAATGAGTAAATTTATAATACCAATATAAATGGTCCGTTATTGGACATTATAAATTTTCCAGCTAACTCATTCTTGGTTGCCAGCGTTTCGCCCTATGGGAATCAACATCTATATCATCTGATGGCCAAGCAGGCATCAGTTTTTGATAATGAGACAGTCTCTTAGTGCATTGGCAGTGCCGGTGGCTCCAGTTAGCCTACGCAGTGGCCTCCATGGTATGCACTAGCCAGCGTATTGGTAGGTGTGCTAGGTACCAACTGATGAGCCCACCCTAGCACACGAGGGCGAAACGCTGGCAACCAAGAATGAGTTAGCTGGAAAATTTATAATGTCCAATAACGGACCATTTATATTGGTATTATAGTGATAGTGATTCGGCTAGTGAAAATATGCACACACTGGACTTCGCACCTACGAAGTGTTGAATCTTGCAGCAGAGGACGATCTCTTAGCAGCGTGCAACCTGTTCGAAGAGGAAGGGGACGAGGTGGAAGGGGCCATGAACTGGTAACGTCTCCTTCATTTTCACCAGGGAATCAGTTATGTGGTAAGGATGGAACAACTATTTGGACTGTTATCGACAATAGTGGGAACCCCCCTGGAAGGATGGCTGCTCAGAATGTACTAAAGGAGGCAGCAGGGCCTACTTCTCACGCGAAACGTAACGTAGAGACTAATAGCAAGGTTAGTGCCTGGCGTTTATTCATTGACGCATCCATGTTGAAGCATATAAAGATTCGCGCAGAGACTGAAGCTCATAGACAGACAATGGATAATAATTGGTCTATTTGGAAGAATTAGATGCTTTTATTGCTTTGCTACACGCCCGTGGAGCTTATAAGCTTACTAGTCTAGCTGTAGATCATATGTGGTCTTCTTTATGGGGTCCCTCTGTTTTCACTAACACTATGGCAAGGAACAGGTTCAAAGAAATTCTAAAGTATATGTGCTTTGATCTCCGTAAAACTAGATCCACTCGTTTGCAGACAGATAAATTTGCTTTGGCGTCGGCTATTTGGAATAGACTTATTGAGAATTGTTATGCGTGCTATAAATCAGGAGTGAACGTCACAGCTGATGAACAACTCTTCCCCAGCAAAGCTCGGTGCAGATTCACGCTGTACATGGCCAACAAGCCGGGTAAATTTGGCATAAAATTTTGGCTACTGGCAGACGTTGATTCTAAGTTTGTGTGCAGTGGGTTTCCTTATCTTGTGAAAGATGAAATGCGACATGCCAATGAGTGACTGCCTGAAAGTGTCATGAAACTTATGGACCCATACCTCATGAAGGACGTGACTTGACGACTGATAACTTCTTTACATCGGTAAAGTTGGCTGAGAGACTGAAAGTGAAGAAAACTAGTATTGTTGGAACAAACTATCAAGTGAGGTAGGAAATCCTGGAGTCAATCAAAGCACTACGTATGAATCTGTACGAGACTGGCATACTTCAGAAGGAAGATCACACTACTCTCACAGTATATCAAGGAAAAGTGAAGAAGAATGTGCTTCTGCTAAGCACTCTACATCCGAGCGTTCAAGTCAGTGAAGATAACAAGAAACTCCCTAGTACTACTGAATTTTATAATGGAACTAAGTATTGTGTGGATGTAGCTGATCAAATGGCGTGTAAATACACCACTAGAGCTGGATGCCGAAGGTGCCCTGTACATGTATTTTACAACGTACTTGATCTAGCAGCAATAAATTCTTGGATTACAAGGAAGTTACGGGACAGAGAATCTCTCGACGTGATTATATTATTGAAGTAATACAAGAACTAAGATCTGATTTTTTTTTTAACACAAGATCCCAGTTGAGTGAACTCCCTACACTTCAGCTTGAGCCTCAGATTCAGGTTCAATGTGCCAGTCGTAAGCGACGATAATGTCAAGTGAATTCCAATTGTAAACAGAACAAAACCTCTGACACATGTTCTTCGTGCAGCAAAGTAGTCTGTGGAAAATGTTCGTGTAAGGTAATAACGTGCATAAATTGCTTGTCAAGTGCCCAAATAGGATTGTAAACAAATAGAGACTGTTATTTTTATCATAAATTTTCACAAAGGCATTCAATAGCAAGTCCGCAAAAATATTTCGTTGCTACCTATTAGAAGTGAGAGAATATGAACAATTACTAATATTTAACAATGGATTTACCTGTATACAATACATCATAATGGTTAACTGTTGTTTTAAAATAAATCATTGAACATTCGCATGTTTGCCAGATCCTGGATCCTAGGTATATGTCCTAAGCGGCAGCGGTCAAAATGACAGTCTGCGGCCTTTATAGGTATGAGGAAAGTTCGGCCGTTCTAGTGTTAACCCCACTTATTTCACTGAAGATGTCTCAAACGAGTCGAAACATGTTTGAATTTTATTACTCCATCCAATGATAGAATTATAATATGTATTGAAAGGAGAATACATTTAAAAAATTTCATTTGTAACGTGAAAACCGTCAATACGGAATTATTCTAATATCTTGTAATTAAAATGCTGGGGTTGTACCTTAAGTCCACGGCCTCTTCCTTTCCACTCATAGGCCTTTCCTATCCCATTGTCGCCATAAGACCTATCATTGTCGGTGCGACAAAAAGCAAATTCCAAAAAAATCCGCTTATGGCATTGTTAACAAGAACGAACGATTTGTGCGACTATCGCCTATAACGACCGTTATTTGGTGGTCACTTCAGAGTAGTTAAACCGGTTTCAACTGTATGTATATGATGTGCTTTTAAAAATTGTTAAGAATTGAGCAACTGGTTAAAAAAGTTGCAGTTTAATGTTGAAGTAATAATCAACTGAATATAACACTGTTCAGAGGAAAAGTCCGGGCTCCAGGTCGCCATCTGCTGAAAATTGTTTCTTTGGCACCTTTTTCGAGCTGAGTATATATCAAGATAGCATTTGATGCAGTGAATAGAGAGAAGGTGTGGGAAGCACTGAAGAAAATTGGAATACAGGATGACATGATACACCGAATCAAGAATCTGAATGAAGATACCCGAAGTAAAGTCAAAACACCTGTAGGAATGACTGAAACCTTTGATATAAAATCTGGGTTAAGACAGGGTGGTGTTCTGTCTCCTCTTCTTTTCATCACTGTGATGAACGAGATTCAGGGAAAAGTTCATCAAACCATTGGAGGTAAGAAAATGAAAGTTATATTGTTTGCGTATGATATATGATTGTGGGGAGACTCTAAAGATGATCTTCAAGGACAAATAAACTCCTGGGTAGAATCTGCTAAAGAATATGGACTCATCTTGAGCCAAGAGAAAAGTGAGGTTATGGTCATGAAGAGATACGGGCAACCAATGGGACACGTTGAGATTGAGGGCAAGCAGCTACAGATGAACCATCAATTCAAATATCTTGGAAGTGTTATCTCTGATACTGGTTCTATAGATAAGGAAATTTCCCACAGAATTCAGGCAGGTAGCAACTTTTACAAAATATCAATATCAATCAATACTGATCTGCATTTAGGGCAGTCGCCCAGGTGGCAGATTCCCTATCTGTTGCTTTCCTAGCCCTTTCCGAAATGATTTCAAAGAAATTGGGAAATTTATTGAACATCTCCCTTGGTAAGTTATTCCAATCCCTAACTCCCCTTCCTATAAATGAATATTTGCCCCAGTTTGTCCTCTTGAATTCCAACTTTATCTTCATATTGTGATCTTTCCTACTTTTATAAACGCCATTCAAACCTATTTGTATACTGTCATTCCACGCCATCTCTCCGCTGACAGCTCGGAACATACCACTTAGTCGAGCAGCTCTTCTTCTTTCTCTCAATTCTTCCCAACCCAAACATTGCAACATTTTTGTAACGCTACTCTTTTGTCGGAAATCACTCAGAACAAATCGAGCTGCTTTTCTTTGGATTTTTTCCAGTTCTTGAATCAGGTAATCCTGGTGAGGGTCCCATACACTGGAACCATACTCTAGTTGGGGTCTTACCAGAGACTTATATGCACTCTCCTTTACATCCTTACTACAACCCCTGAACACCCTCATAACCATGTGCAGAGATCGGTACCCTTTATTTACAATCCCATTTATGTGATTACCCCAGTGAAGATCTTTCCTTATATTAACACCTAGATACTTACAATGATCCCCAAAAGGAACTTTCACTCCATCAATGCAGTAATTAAAACTGAGAGGACTTTTCCTATTTGTGAAACTCACAACCTGACTTTTAGCCCCGTTTATCAACATACCATTGTCTGCTGTCCATCTCACAACATTTTCGAGGTCACGTTGCAGTTGCTCACAATCTTGTAACTTATTTATCACTCTATAGAGAATAACATCATCCGCAAAAAGCCTTACCTCTGATTCCACTCCTTTACTCATATCATTTATATATATAAGAAAACATAAAGGTCCGATAACACTGCCCTGAGGAACTCCCCTCTCAACTATTACAGGGTCAGACAAAGCTTCACCTACTCTAACTCTCTGATATCTATTTTCTAGAAATATAGCAACCCATTCAGTCACTCTTTTGTCTAGTCCAATTGCACTCATTTTTGCCAGTAGTCTCCCATGATCCACCCTATCAAATGCTTTAGACAGGTCAATCGCGATACAGTCCATTTGACCTCCAGAATCCAAGATATCTGCTATATCTTGCTGGAATCCTACAAGTTGAGCTTCAGTGGAATAACCTTTCCTAAAACCGAATTGCCTTCTATCGAACCAGTTATTAATTTCACAAACATGTCTAATATAATCAGAAAGAATGCCTTCCCAAAGCTTACATACAATGCATGTCAAACTTACTGGCCTGTAATTTTCAGCTTTATGTCTATCACCCTTTCCTTTATACACAGGGGCTACTATAGCGACTCTCCATTCATCTGGTATAGCTCCTTCGACCAAACAATAATCAAATAAGTACTTCAGATATGGTACTATATTCCAACTCATTGTCTTTAGTATATCCCCAGAAATCTGATCAATTCCAGCCGCTTTTCTAGTTTTCAACTTTTGTATCTTATTGTAAATGTCATTGTTATCATATGTAAATTTTATTACTTCTTTGGCCTTAGTCTCTTCCTCTATCTCGACATTATCCTTGTAACCAACAATCTTTAGATACTGCTGACTGAATACTTCCGCCTTTTGAAGATCCTCACATACACACTCCCCTTGTTCATTAATTATTCCTGGAATGTCCTTCTTGGAACCTGTTTCTGCCTTAAAATACCTATACATACCCTTCCATTTTTCACTAAAATTTGTATGACTGCCAATTATGCTTGCCATCATGTTATCCTTAGCTGCCTTCTTTGCTAGATTCAATTTTCTAGTAAGTTCCTTCAATTTCTCCTTACTTCCACAGCCATTTCTAACTCTATTTCTTTCCAGTCTGCACCTCCTTAGTCTCTTTATTTCTCTATTATAATAAGGTGGGTCTTTACCATTCCTTACCACCCTTAAAGGTACAAACCTGTTTTCGCATTCCTCAACAATTTTTTTAAACCCATCCCAGAGTCTGTTTACATTATTGGACATATTATGGAACAAGAAAATACCAACCAAATGTAAGAGAGTCATATATGAAACTGACTACGTACCAATGCTGACCTATGGTTGCGAAACATGGACCATGAGAAACAAAGATTTTAGTAGAATCCAGGCAGCAGAAATGAAATTTGTCCGTAGCATGATCGGCAAAACACGGAGGGACAGAGTCCGTAATGAGGAAATCCGCAAGCAGGCTCAAGTTGTAAGACTGCAGGACAAAATAACAGTGCAGCGACTGAGATGGTATGGAGATATGAGACGCATGGGTGACAACAGATTACCAAAAAAATGTACGATCTAAAACTTGAAGACAAAAGACCAAGAGGGCGACCAAGACTCGGGTACAAGGACATGGTGAAGATTGACATTCAACAGAGGACATACTTTGGAAAGCATTGAAGAAGGAGAGAAGTTCAGGGACCGCAACTGGTGGAGAAGCCTCGTTTGCCGACCCATCGCTTAAGATGGAACGACGTGGGATATGTATGTATGTATAATATCCCCCTTTGTATATATTTAATTTCCTGTTTGGTGTCGCTGAACTATTGCAAAGCACATGTAATAATACACAACCCCTTGACACTCCATACCATTTATCAAACTCGGATTAACAAGAGAATGAGGTTCGGTAACGCAGGGATCTTGAGAAGTATGGGCGATTTATGTTTTGATATTAATGTTCTTAAAATTTTAGTTAATAATCAACTCAACATTACGTAAGCAACAGAGGAAAAATTAATGTTAATGTACGAACGTTGGGGTGTCGAGAAAACCTCTTATTGCCAACATAGAAATTACTCAAATGTACTTTTGGTGTAAATGATAAGAGTAATATCCTGCGATACTCCTTTACTATGAAAAATAAAAGCCTGCTTGGTTGCCATGATCGTTAAGGCGTTGAAGTCTAAACGGTCTGACACCGATGTTAGCCAGTTAGAGTCCCGTTGGTCGAAAAAATCGTCACCATCAGAATGTTGGCTGGTAGGTGGTGGTATACAATTTCTAATCACTATATTTGCGTGCCAAAAGCCTGGATTAATTTCCAACCTCTCCCCATTGCTCATATGGAGTGAGGGCATATGGCGCTGTTGATGGTGATTCGTCTGTCGGATGGAGAATTTAAGCCTTGAGCAGTCCCCTTGGTGCTATTCGGGAGGAGTAGGTTACGTGCCTGCACCGGGTTTCACCCTCTCAATTTCTACCATCATATGTCAGGTCATTTATTTAATCTTATTAACTCCTCTGAGGTTGAAGTCAGGAAGGGTGCCTGGTCATAAAAACCCGCCATGACAGATTCATCTCACCTCACCTCATACCCGACCTCGTAGAGAAACGGGACAAGGGTTGGACACACACACACTCCTTTACTATGGAACAATCTCTTTTGCTATTGAAATTGGTTATTTTAACAGAACTGAAAGTGAAATAGAATGTACTCTCGTGGAATTTATTTCTGTATGTTGACAGCCTGCCTTTGCTGGCGAGATGTAGTGTTTACAGTGCACTATGTCTTCTGGTATGGGCTATATCAAATTTACTTTCATTGACCTGTCTCAGTCTCATCCTTAGCTTTGACAATATGAAAGTGACTCTGGTATGAGTGATGCTAGTAATACCATTGCTTATGCAGTCAGTCCCTGTTATGAATGGTATGAAAATATCGCTCATAGGGTCGGTTGGTGCATGCATTTCAGTGGGCTTGGCATACTGATATGTAATAGCAGTGGCTGGCTCAATGAGGAAAGCAACGGTAAACTACCTCACTCCTCATTTCCCTAGTACGCCTCTTCAGTAATGCCTAGGCTATTTATGACAGCTGTTGGCGGAGCTGCAGAGGATCAAACCAGCCTTCGGGCTGAATACCCAATACATACATACATGTTGACAGCATAGATGTTTATTTAGTTCAGTGTCCTGGCTCCTAGGTTTGAGTGCTGGCACCTAGATATAAAAACATTTGTCATGGCCTGGTACTGTTTAACAGTAAAGAGAAATCCCACAGGGAATCAATTTTCTCAAGATTACATTATAGGGTTTGTTCGGATTCACTTCAAGTAACTGTTGTGTTAGGTTGAATTTAGATGGTTGTAACTTTTGTTATTGTTAGAATTTACTGCATAACTAAATCTGTAGTGCATCATATTAATCATAAACAACCAAAGAATTTAAAGAGCTACAGCCATCTAAATTCAACCTAACATGATGGCTACTTGAATCTGAACTGGATTTAATCATAAACTGTTGTAAGTAGTAAAGAACTTGAGTAATTGGATTGTTTGATATTTCAGCAACCCGGTATCATGGCAGCACCTTCCGAAGAAACTAATACTCCTATGGATTCTGCTGGGGCTGGTGAAGCTCAGGCATCATCCCCTAAAATCAAATATGATTGGTACCAAACAGAGACCTCAGTAGTCATTACCATATTGGCAAAAAATATCGACAAAGATGGTGTGAAAGTAGATTTCCGTGAAAAAATGGTAAATAATGCACCAATTATTACAAATTTTAAAATTAGTACACAACCTTTTCTTACTGTGGGGAAGGGTCCAGTATTAGTAGAATTGTTGGTTTTAGGTATTCAGTTGTGCACTTAAAGCTGTAGAACATAATCTTTTTACTGTGAGCATGACCTTTTATAAACCGATCCTGAGATTTTCAGGCATGTTAAAGACACACTTTACAGGGTAAAATACTGGCATCAGGTAAAATCTATAACAATTGAAGGGACATTGACCAAACATTTTAATATCATGTATATTGAGTACTTATCCTGAAGGCTGGTTGGATCTTAAACAGCTCTACCACCAGCTGTTGTTGATAGTCTAGACCTCACCAAGGAGTCACACTTTCTTTCTTTCGTCACTGAGCTAGAAGTTATTACTAGAGACGAGAATTATAGGCACTAAAAACAGTTAAAATAGGCAGGCATATAGGCTCTTAAATTAGCCAAAATAGGCACTAACGTATAAAATAGGCAACAACATAGGCATGAAAAATACTTATAGTTCAATAACACGCTCAATTACTATAAAATGAATTTACAACATGCAACGTTTCAATGTTTTCGGGTAACAATCTTGTTCTCCTGTCGTGCAGAATGTTTTGTACTGAGAGAAATCTCTCAACATCACAGGAAGTGATTGGACAAAACTTCAATGAAGCCACTTCTGGTTTTGTTCAACTGCTTAATCTACCCCACCTCGTAGCATGCTGGCTACTTTTACCGTCGTTTTCCATCATGGATTCTGCTGCAGGATTCTTATGGAACTTTTAACTGACAGCAGCTACCTTCCCAGAGGTTCGGTCAAAATTTCTCCAGACTTCTTCCACAACGCTAAATGCATCCACCGGGGGAAAGCCACTCGTCTCCAACTCGGTGATTGCTCCCGGCAGCTTGTTGAAGTCTGAAGATGCTCCAGTTTATGCAGGAAGGGGGACATTAGCTACCACCATTATAGTGCACAGGTCTATAGAAAATTGTTGTTGGTCGCTGTTCACAGTGGACTGGTAGGAAAGCTGCGATAACACCGCTTTCTGTACTCGTGTCAAATGCATCGCAGTATTTCTATGTTAATCTATATGGTATTTTTTCACATTTAATCTGAAAAATAATAGAATTGACTTAAATTACGATGTTCTTATATTCCTATGGCTGGACTAATTGGCAATAATGCTTAGTATAAACATAATAATGACGTATGGCCTCCGGAGAGGCCTGGTGCGGGTCTTTTTCTCGTAGACAGCCTATTAGGCGACCTGCATATCTGTTAACCTAGGATGATTTCTAATGCTGAAAATGCCACACATACCCAGCCCCAGATCCATTGGAATTAACCAATTAAGGTTAAAATCCCTGACCCGACCGGAAATCGAACCTAAGACCAGTACGCTGACCATTCGGCCAACAAATCGGACAGTATAAACATGCATTTGTTTCATTAAAAATAGAGAAAGACTGTTAGTGGTGATGTTTCTAGAAGTAAAAAACTTAAATATTAACAAGAGAATTTGTAATTTACATGGAAATATGTCCTCAAAAATGTTCAGTTATAATCTGGCAGTTTCCTGTCGAGTTCACCGGGTGAAGAAAAATCATAAAAATGACTCGAAAGGATACCTGAGGAGCGTAGAGGGGAGAACCTTCCTATATGCTTGCCACGGACTCACCAAGCTGCCTCTAGCAGTATTCTTAAAGCCCGCTCACACCTAGCGGAAGCGCGGCGCGAAGGCGGAAGATATTCTTTCACTGCGTATTAGATGCAGTGGCTCACACTTGCACAGACTGGAGGGGAAATGCGCCGCGCCGAAGACAAGGAAGTTGCTTGGCTAGAATATTTCTTCCGCTCCTCCCGCCGGAATATAACTTCGGTAACATTCGTAAAGTAGTCGGATGTTTTCGTAGAGTCCATGCGGTGCACTGGCGGTACACAGCAGTGCTTGCTTCCCCTACGGATATTCACATTCCTGAGAGACGCTTAAACTGTTAAGTTACTACTTTTAATAATAAATTACATTGTTATTCGTAATTATTTAAAATTATATGTATTAACAGAACGACTTGAGTACTAGTACATCGCTGATTTTAATATCTAATATATATTATCATGTAGTTCTAGTTGTGTTTATTATATGCATGCCACTAGAATTTTGTAATAAATGGAACATTAAGAACTATTAAAATATGCAACATAATTAACTTACCTTAAACATACAACCTGTCATAGGGTCGCTGATATAGGTTTACGAAATCACGTGAAATGTTTATTTAAATGTTCTTCAACAAGCTGAAATAGCTGTTGAAATTTCTAAATGCTCATTCAAAAATACACTTCGAATTTCTCTTCATCGCGCAACAGCGATTGAAACAATGTACAAAATTCACCATTTAAATTCCTGGGTAAATTTATGTCGTGAACCCAAAATCTTCAATTTTGCCTTTGTTCTTCCCTCTCAGCATCTTCAGTCAACAGAGCAAGAGCCAACAAGCGATCCATTAGTTGCGATCGACTGAGTCACGCTTCATACACACTACTGTGACAGAATTATAACAGCTATCCAAATGGCGAGGCGCGCTTCCGATAGGTATGAGTGCATACGAGAGAAATTCTTCTCGGAACTTCTTCTCTCCGCGTCTCCCTTCCGCTAGATGTGAGCGGGCCTTTACTTACATAGAAGAATTAAAATGGAGGCGCTATAAATCTCAGATTTGTGAACATTTTGTATGTTGGTATTCGCCTGCTTTGGTCACCCGGGTCAGCTGTCATGAAGACTATTTTCTGTTGCCTGCAGTAGATCCTGCATCATGTGTGCCCACAAGGCTGCCACCCTCACTGAAAGTTAGAAAACCGCGTGATTTGAAATTGTCGTGGCATGCGCCCATAAACTACTTTTTGTCACAATTTAGCAAAACTCTAGATAGGATGCTAGAGCTTACGCACCCCAGACTCTTTGCTTGCCCCCTCCCAAGCACAACGGGTACAAACCGGACCTTACCAATCCAGACAAATGGTCTTTCCACTGGCCTGGTCTTGTAAAGATAGTCTTTGTAGCCTTGTTAAACACGCTGTGGCATCGTCCAAGCCTTGCCATCTTGTATATCTAGCCTCTGTGATATCGTCCTAGTTGCACCACATTCGATCTTCAACCATGTTTCGCGAAGGCATAGCAGAAGCGTAATAGAGTTCACTAGAGCCTACACATACTACTGGTGAAAGTTACTTACGATTTAAAAAAATTACAATTCAGTTGTAGTCCACTACTGTGGTGTAGTAGTTAGCGTGATTAGCTGCCACCAACGTAGTTCCTGATTTGATTCCCGGCTCTGCCACGAAATTTGAAAAGTGGCACGAGGGCTGGAACGGGGTCCACTAAGCCTTGGGAGGTCAACTGAGTAGAGATGGGTTCGATTCCCACATCACCGGGCGAGATGGCTGTGCAGTTAGGGGCGCGCAGCTGTGAGCTTGCATTCGGGAGATACTGGGTTCGAATCCCACTGTCGGCAGCTATGAAGATGGTTTTCCGTGGTTTCCCATTTTCACACCAGGCAAATGCTGGGGCTGTACCTTAAGGCCACGGCCGCTTCCTTCCAACTCCTAGACCTTTCCTGTCCCATAGTCGCCATAAGAACTATCTGTGTCGGTGCGACGTAAAGCCGCTAGCAAAAAATAAAATTCCCACCTCAGCCATCCTCGAAGTGGTTTTCTGTGGTTTCCTACTTCTCAGGTAAATGCCGAGATGGTACCTAACTGAAAGAAGCGGCCAATTCCTTCCCTCTTTTTTGCCTGTCCCTTCCAATCTTCCCATGCCTTCACAAGACCCCTGTTCAGCATAGAAGGTGAGGCTGTCTGGGAAAGGTACTAGTCCTCCTCCCCGGTTGTATTCCCCGACCCAAGGTCTCGCTCCAGGACGCTGCCCTTGATACGGTAGAGGTGGGATCCTTCGCTGAGTCCGAGGGAAAAACCTACCCTGGAGGGTAAAAAGATTAAGAAAGAACGAAAGAAAGACAGAAATAAAATATTTCAGTTGTAAATCTCTATTTTCGCAGGAATTGAATCAGAGTTCAAATGACCAAATTTTAATTTTCATCCACTCCGTGACAAGAGACCATTGGCGTTATAACTCCTCGTTCAGTAATAAAATTATCTACATTTTAGTAATATAAATTATTGAAAGTTCACGGCTAATACAGCATTGCAACAACAGGGTATCCACCCGTATGGGAAACGGGGAAATGTCAGGGAATTCGATAAGTAACGGGAAAACCTGGAAATGTCAGGGAATTCAGGAAGAAATGTGGAAATTCATTCTTCTGCCAGATAAAATTGACATGCCGTATTTATCCGTGGAATACAAACGCAGTTTTCAGTTTTTATAAACATTAATCTAGGGCATGTCTTTTATGCCAGAAATAAATTTTAATGAAAAGTTAGTGTGATCTCGAATGTGAAGTAATCAATAATATCAATAGCTATATGGTTGATCAATTGAATTTTCAATGTTTGATCTGCTTACTATTAAATATTCTGTGTTGTTGGGGAATGGTGAGCTCGATGAATTAGACCTATACTGCGTTCTCAGTTTTTTCCAGTAATGTTTCCAGACTCTGAAACAGCTTCGAAAGTTCAGCTGCACAGAACAAAAGTTGCATATACAATCACTCATGGTTTCGCTCTCTATTTCCATAAACAAGTTATTGAGATGGGTAGTAAGTGCACACATTTCACCGTTGGATTTGACAAGTCACTGAATAAAGTTTCTCAGATAGGCCAAATGGATCTTGTAGTTCATTGTTTCAATCCTGATACTAATGAAGTATGCACTTCTTATTTTGATTCCATGTTTCTTGGTCACTCTACCTCCTCAGATTTGTTAAATGGTTTTTTGCAGGCACAGCAAAGACTCTTATCTAAAAAAAATTACAAATTTCAGTGGATGGTCCAAATGTTAATAAAAAGTTCCTTCAGAATTTTGGTAATTTATTAGATGTAGATGTTCCTATTTTGTTGAACATTGGATCTTGTGGCTTGCATAGTGTGCACAATTCATATAAAATGGCAGTAAAAGAAACCCAGTGGAATATTGCAGAATTTCTTCGTGCTCTTCACTTTTTGTTTTGCTATGCTCCTGCAAGTCGTGCTGATTATATACATTATTCAGGTTCAAATGTATTTCCTTCGAAATATTGTGCTATAAGATGGCTTGAAAATTTTCAAGTCATTGAACATGCTATAGATATCCTACCTAATGTCGAAAAATATGTGGAAGGAACAGACAGGAAAATCCCAAGCTGTAACAGCTTCAAAATAGTATCAACTTCACTTAAAAGATAAGGTTCTTGAGGCCAAGTTGTCATTTTTATTATCACTTGTTGGAGATTTGGAACCATTCATAAAAGTTTCAGACAGATCTCCCATTTGCATCACTCCTTTATGAATCTTTCTTTGATGATAAATATCATGACAAGGTTTGTTAAGTCTGAGTCACTGCAGTCTTCAGAAGATCTCCTAAAACGTATTTAGACAGTAAAGAAAATCTTCTGCCTGCATCTAAAATTGACATAGGTTATGCTGCTAAAGCAGCACTTCGTGGCAATCCTGGATTAAATGATAGAGAGATATTAGTGTTTTGCACGGATTGTCTAAGAGGAATGGTAGCTTTGTGCAAATAGTTACTGGAAAGGTCACTGCTGACATATCGTCATCATCTGCAGTTTCCAGCTGTTGGCCGCATCTGCTCACCGCTAGCATATAAACTGACTAAATTAATTTCTTGTTTCGATCCAAGTGTAGCCAAGTAGCCTCTAAGCAGCAGACTGCTAAGGATAGCTTTAAATGCCTTTATTGAAAACAAATGGATCTCGGGTAGTGAAGCCATTCATGTACAAAGGGAGTTCACTTCTGTTTGTGAGAATGATACTTTGAAAGAAGTGAATTCTTTGTATTCTAAAGACAAGAGGTTAATCACTTTTGGCTTCGTACTGTTCTTCCAATAGTAAATTTGAAAACAGAAAAGTTGGCTTCATGATACTAATATTGTTTCATGGAAATGCTTCACTTGAATGTGGTTTTCCTGTTAAAGAAATTATAGTAGAGAACATGCTACAAGTATCCCTTGTAGCACAAAGAATAATATAGGATTCTATCCCAAACCCTGGTGGAATTGAAAAGGTCTCCATTAATAACATGCTCCATGCTGCAAGGAGTGCTCATGCTTTGTACGTTCAAAATCTAAAGGAGAAACGTGAAATATTGGAAGTAGAAGATTCTTTGCAAAAAATAAGAAAGGCCGCTTTGTTGCTGAAAGAATTAGAAAAAAAGAAGTGGAGGGTGATGGCAGAAGCTCGAGTCGTTGGTGGCTACAAAGAAGTTTCTTCGCTGAAGCAGTAATGGTAATACAAAAAAAAAAAACTTAAAAGTGAATTTAATCAGACTAAATTAAACTTCCAAGTTTTAATATGCACATTAATTGCTAGTTTATTTTTTTGGATGTTAAGTTTTAAAAATGTATTTTAATATTACTGACACTTCCTTTATAATTGTTTTTTGTCATCATGTGTCAGGGAAAAAACTTGTTTTTATGTCTGAAAAACAGGGAAATGTCAGGGAATTTTAAAATCTGGATTTGGTGGACACCCTGAACAAAATAACTTTCCACAATACATAAATTAATTGGCCTATAAATGCTACAATGAAATGCGATCAGTTCAGTCACAAAAAGAGGTAAAAGGAAAAACGAACTTACCGAGCTTGGCAGAAAGCTACCTTTCCATATGTAGTGAAATTGGGATCCCCTGTGATCCAACGCTTCAGCCAGTACGACTTCGACGATTTTTCTTTGCAATTACATTTTTTACGTCACGCTGACACAGATAGGTCTATGGGGACGATGGGATGGGAAAGGCCTAGGAGTGGGAAGGAAGCGACAGTGGCCTTAATTAATGTACAGCCCCAGCATTTGCCTGGTGTGAAAATGGGAAACCATGGAAAACCGTCTTCAGGGCTGCCGACAGTGGGGCTCGAGCCCACTATCTCCCAGATGCAAGCTCACAGCTGCGCGCCCCTAAGCGCACATCCAACTCGCCCGATGATTTTTCTTCGGGCATTGCCACAGACAACCTTCTTCTTCACAATAAATCATAACACGTTCTGAAGACCAAGCGTATGCGCACAACAGTTCACATCGAGAATGAGGTATAAGGGTTCGACGTTGATTGGTTCTCGCATATGTCTTAGAATGTTGGAGGGGTTGAAGGCTTCGAGGTCGAATTGTTCCTTGTTTCTCCTGACAGAAATTTCCCAAGAACTATCATATTTACTCGCGTATTAGACCCCTTTTTTCCCCACTTTTACAGCCAAAAGTAGTAAAGGGGGGTCCAATATGCGATAACCTCAAAATTTTGTGCAGCGGACACATGGCTATAAAGAGCTATAAATTTTACGTGTAAACATTCTGTACTATTATTTAACAAACTTAGAATGTGTTTAAGTTATACTGGCTATTTTCCTCGGAAGGCAGTATTTCTAAACGTAACCAAGACAATAAATGGTGAACACGACGACTTTTAGGCCTACGGTACATATGAAAGTCTGTTCAGTTACTTATATCACGTCTTTTGTTACATCTCATTAATTCCTCTGGTGAGGTTGACGTCAGGAAGGGCATACGGTCGTAAAAACTTGCTGTGAAGATTCGGCTCACTTCATACTCGACCCCATAGAAAAAAGGGATAAGGGTATCGAGTTATCATATACTTAAATATTGATACGAAAGAACTTAATGGCCAGTCACTTGTCTCCTTCAGTTAAGCAGTAGGCCTACCACACAGTAAACCTGATCACTGCTTTCATTTGAATTATCGCCTTGCGCCGCCAACTTCCCTGCCCTGTTACCGGCGTGTCTGCAATTCAAGTGACGTCATCTTCATTGCCATCTCGCCAGTCGCGTCAGCCGTGCTTAAGAACCTTGCTTCATTCTCTTTGAGCCATGCTCTGCAATCAAGAGCGTACGAGGTCCCGTCTTTTTGAACCTTTTAAAAATAATTTTGTTCCCGTCTATAGAGCCTAAACAGTGTGAATCTATTCCCAAATGGTTTCTGGAGGTGGTCTCTGATATTCCCAGTTACTGTATATGTAGCAGAAGCCACTCCTGAATAAAGCCGTACTGTAGAAGGCATGCCAAACCATCAGCTGATACCTAGCGTACGTTACGAGTTGTACTTCCGAATGTAATACATAGTAACTGGAAACATTCTTTTGATAACTGCGGTTGTTGAAACACACCCTTATTTTTAAGTACATTTCATGCTTGTTCTCTACATTTATCACATCCAGATTTACGTAAACAAGCTGTCCATGAGATAAGACAGACCACATTGTTTAGGTTAGGTATATTATCGCCCCGATAGTGCCAAAAGTTCCTTGACGGAAAGAATAAAAATAATAGGAAAATATACCGCATTTATGGATACCTACAGGTGTGGCGGTAATGCATTTTATTATCATAATGTTTAATTCCGTACGTCCGTTGTCTCCTTTCTTATTAACGCATACCCTAGTATGTTTTGTTTGGCGTCCCCGAAAATCGTTTAAAGTACATGGGGACATAAAATTATTATTATTATTATTATTATTATTATTAGGTACGTTGGCGGGTAAAACAATCGTTTTAATTGGATAGCTTTTATCACGTTTTAAACTTACTTCTCTCCAAATATATACCTATATTGGCCCGAGTTACGAGATATTAAACGACCACTTTGTTAATGATCTCGCCTGCTGTATAAATAGCAACAACCGTGAATATTTCTCAACTAAAGTAAACTCGTTTCCTCATCACGAGGTGGTACAGCCCTTTTTAGACACGCCCCCAGTGGAGGGGTGTTACATGTACCGCTTTTACCGCATATCACCCTTCCTCCCATTCATAAATCTCTGGCAGTACGGTACCGGGAATCGAAGTCAGACCCCCGAAAACAGCAACTAATTTTGCTAACCATTACGCTGGCAGACATTATTAACTACAAAACACAGACATGACTGATGCATGCTTGCAATGCGCGGGTTGGGCACGAAGCTAGGCCTATTCATCTATTTGTGCGACGTCATCAGAGCTGCAGTAGACCTACGCTACAGAGGCGGACATGGATTCGACGCGTTTTCATTGCGTAAGTCGTAGGGACGAAACTATTCACAAATTCGTGCGATGTCATCAGCTACAATAAGACTTGTACCAACTTCGAAGCAGAATCGTCGTTCTCTGACGAATTACGTTGGGGGGTCTTATAGGCGAAATTTATTTTTTTCATTTTCTTCATCTCGAAGAGCCAGGGGGTCTGATACGCGAGTAAATACGGTATTTCTGGTGACTTCCAAGAATTCTCATTTTTGTTCATGGGGTAAACAGATCTTGAGAAATAGGAAGATAATACTGTCAAGCACATCGGTTACCATACAATGCAGTGGAAGAAAACCGGCTTCTTTAAAATAGATTAAAAAGGCATCAAATAGGCAATTATACTCCAAATAGGCACAAACCCCTGAAATAGGCATTTATTGGCACAATAAAACCAACTAAATCCAGCTTAAAGGAACCTGAAACGGATTTATATCTCAAAAGCCTAAGTTTCTGAACACAGGAATAAAATAGGCAAATTCCTGTCTCTAGTTATTACACATCAGTATGCCATGCTGAGCTGAAATGGATGCCCCATCTGACCATGTGAGCAACATTTTCACACCATTCATAATGGACTGGCATCGCTCATATGTACTAAAATACTTGTAAGTATGGTCACGGGCACGAAAAACACTGAGATTTATTTTCAATTCCAGTCACCTCTTATATCGTTGTCTTACTTCTAAAACCTCGTAAGTCATTTTTAGCAAACTTTTCAGGAGGTGGAAAAAATGTTATAAATTTCACAGAAATTGCTCAACCGTTGTAATTTTTGAGTTTCCACATTGTTTAGCGTTAGTATCGCTGTTGAAAAGCATAAATAAGCATTTCAAGTAAGTCTTCATATATCCGGTAGACTTCCGTGGTTTTAAGAAATGAAATTCTAACCTTATCTGGACATACGAGGTTTTAAGGTTTGATTTTCGTAACATGATTAATGTTATTAAACTAGTTTTAATGTGGATCAGCTTATGGAAACCACATGCATAAATTAAAAAAAAGTATTCAAATTACTTGAAAATGCTATGAACTTTTTTCCAGAGTTCTTGTGTGTGGTAACAAGTAGAACAACAATTCTTACAATGACAAACTTAGAACTGTTGTCCGCGTACAATGTTAAATAATGTTAAGTGTTTTAGAATTCTTATCGACGTAAAACTTTGTATAATATAATTTAAACATTTCAGGTGTTATCTAAACATTTTCGTCTTCGCTCAAGAATTATCCTTTTTAACCAAGAATTTTGGTCCCTATTATTCAAGAATTTGGGCTGTCTCTAATCATATTGTAGGTTATCATAAAAAGTGGTAATCTTGAGGTATCAGCTGTTTCAGTTGCTGGAGATCCAGATATTTGTCCTTCTTTATTTTTAAAGATGCACCGTAAAGATTTTTCACTGTCTCCAATGAGTAACTTCCACTGCTCTTTCCTCGTCTTTGAGGAAGTTCTTTCCAGGCACCTGAAAGTAATAGCAGAAATTTACAATGGAGAAAATCTGAAACACACGTAGAATATTTCGCCATGAATGAAACGCATCTTTGAAGTCCGTCTTGATCCTTACTTTCAAGTCTGGGTGGTAGCGGATGCAGCAGAGGTCAGTAACTGTAGGATCCCCTTTTTTTGCGGCCTGGTCGGGTGGCATAAACTATCTTCACACAACTGTAGTCCTTAAAGAAGGAATGTGTCAAGTAAGTAATGTATGGTTTGGGTTTCAATCTTGCAGACTTTACATCCTGACAGATATTCCGCAGGCACGTAGACTTCTTTATTCCTCAGTTTTCTTTCTATTGTAGAGTGCATTGAATCACACTCCACTTGTGTATGTTCTTTAGCGAGAAACTTCTGAGTGATGGATTGATCTTTTCTTTAGCTAATAACAGAAACACATTTGCCAGTATACTATTTCTGTTTTGGTAGCCACAGCCATTGCTTTAAAATATGATCTCATCTCCTGATTCATAAGCAACATTTTTCAGTATGAAGTCACACATGATGCTTGCAAAGTCATTTGCAGTTAGTCCTCTTTCACCTTCATGCCATAAGTAGCAGTATCCTCCTCGAGTCTTGAGATCGTACAACGTTAAGTTATGTACTTTGAACTTCATTTTGTAATAGATGGCTGATGCTTGTAGATACGGGCAGAGTAAAACAGACTGCAAATCCACAGTGAACACATGCTTGGCATTGTCCTTATCGAAGGCCTTTTCCTCTCTGGCCGATTCCTTTTTGAGCCTGTGTGTTATATATAGTCCTCTTCTGACACATTTCCTGCTTCGTAGCTACAGCACATATCACATCTGTCTTTCTTGGGACAAAAGAGACCTAGATTCATTTCATCAAATACCTCATGAAATGTTTTTATTGACAAAGCTTGAACATTCAGCCTTTCACAGTAAAGCTGATATTCTCTATGCAGGGCAGCTTTTGAAGTCCATGTGGGTTCAAGGTATTTTTTTTTAAATGTAGTTGCTCGGCAGTAGTGTGATTCTAACTTCGGAATCTCTTTGGAGAACGCAACCAAATGAGCTTTGTGTTCTGCGCTCTCACTTTTGTTCTTCAGATGACGTTCTGGTCCTATTCTTCTCGGACGTACCAGGGGTTCCTTAACCAAAGCATGTTCGTCCCCATTTCTATCACCTTCTTCAGTTCGGTGTTCTTTCACCCAGTTATGCACTGACCATTCGCCTATACACAGGGTATTTAGAAACATTTTTTTACATACCCTTTTCCTGACCCCATTTTGTTTTAGGTGGAAGTAGAAGCTGCTCGATCTTAGAGGCTCATCATTCTTCTGATGTTTATTTATTCATTTATTTATTTATTTATTTATTCACAAAGCACAAGATGCAGCTACACTGAGCAAATTTCACTTGCACTGTCAACAGGCTATTTAACAAACGTAAACTTTCATAATAAAACATAAGAAACATAACAAAATATAACAAGATCAGGTACACAGCCTACTAATAACTGTCCAAATCAAAAACCATGAGAATGTCCATGTTCATAGCCAAGTCGTCGTGGGTCAAGATGGCGGTATAATCCGTACACATAAACTTATCTTTAAGATACTATTTACACACCTCGAATACACTTTTATTTGATGCTAGATCAAGCTCTTGTCTCCTATTAATATTGTTAAAGAGTGTTGGGAGGCAGCTTAGGAAAGATCGTTGAATTATTGAGTGCTGAGTGTGGGGAATGTGGAGAAGGTCTTTGGTTCTGGTGGAGCGGGAAGGAACACGGAGAGAGAAGAGCGAGACAAGATGTTCCGAGCGGTAATGTCATTTAAGATCCCGTGAAGGAATCTCAGGTCAGCTATCTGTCGCCTGATGTGCAGCGGTGACATATTAATTGCCATTAATACCTGCTGCGTAGATTGATTTCTGAGCTTGGGGTTTCAGTTCCTTACAATTGCAGCAAAGGAGGACACTGCTATGTCTAACTGCTTAGTATTGGAGGGGGAGGCTGTTGTCCAAATCGGAGAGCAGTAGTTTAAGAGAGGTTGAATGATCATGAGGAAGAAGTGACGAAGAGCAATGGGGTCAGAAATTTCTGTGAAGCGATAGAGAATGCCTAGTAATTTCATAGCCTTGGTTGTATATGTTGCTATATGGGTCTCAAATTGTAATTTCTTGTCCTTCGGACCCTGTACATCTACAAGGCGTCTTACGATCCCCTTTTCTTTCCACGAGCAATCTTTCCAGAACTCGTCGAAGATCTGCTTTCTGTCACCTTCCATGAAACTCCTGCAATGCACATTGGCTGACTTTGTACTCAAAATACAATTGCAGTGTGGTTTCATTTCCCTAGACATTCTTGCCAAGTCGTATTCCCAGCTCCAGTCCGTGGATTTCCGTGTTCTCTTGATCTTTTCCTTTTTCTTCCACGGCATGCACTGTTCCCATTACTGTATACACTGACATCTTTATGGGTTTCATTTGGGGGTTTTGAGGTATTCGCAGGGCTAAACGTTTGGTCCAATACCGTTAAAGTGGTTTGCACTCTATTTTCTTCCCTTCTTTGAGCCTCAATTACATCTTCAGGGCATTGTATTCCTTTAGCTCTATTTCCTGTAGGAGGAGAACCAGAAATTGGAAGGGTTTGGTCTGATGTTTCTTTACCAGTATTTGCAGTGCTGTTCTTTTCGTCTGCAGACTCATTTACGGCTTGAAGACAACCAGTGTTATCAACCACAAACTCTCCCAAAGATATCACACTGTTTTGAACAACATCGAAATCCATATACAATTCGCTTGCCTGAGTTTGTGAATACAATTCTTTTTCATCAGTGTCATAAGAAACCGTCTTTTCTTCACAGTCGGGGTCATATTCTTCGTGTCTTTCCTGTCATCTGTTTCTTTTACGCAATTCGCATGTGAAGTTCTTGCATGTTCCACATCAATACCCAACATACCCAGCATTCTCAAACTTCTGCAACTCATTTTCTCTGAAATGAAAAGACAACGAAGGAATGTTTACCGCCGACTCAAAGAAAATTATCTATACGAGAGTGCCTAGAGAACACCACTGATTTATGAAAGAGATGTTAAATTATTTCTTTGACCATCAGACTGCTTTACAATTTTCCACGGGCACCTTAGTTATAGATAGGTACTTACCGTATACGTGGAAATGCAGGTGGCGAACGACAGCTCACAGAATAATCACTGACATTACATAGCTTTTCTAGCAATAGGCACTAATAGCAACTCATCAATTAATACTTCGCGTGTATTGTAACACCACACTAATCTTAGCACGGTACTATTTGAGTTGATTCAACAGTCGTTTACCTACCATTCCTGCGAGTACAACAGAGGTCGACTGTTGTTTAATTCATTGTTAGAAGTGGCGGACAAACGGGCAGCTCTGTTAAGAGCAGATTTACGTGGTCTTACGTAAACTTCATTCCATCGCCTGAGATATAAAAACACGTATGTCACACCAGGAGACTTACAAGGTTTTATAGTAACATTCTAGGGTCGAGAATGATACGAGGTTTAATTTATTTTAAATAACTCTTTACAAATCTGAGAAGGATTAAAGAGGTTTTATCCAGCAGAAAGAGTAAGCATAAATCCATATAATGCGCTCCAAATCTAAAAATCATGAAAAATCGGACTTACGAGTTTTTAGAAATAAGCCGACGATATACAATTTGATCAAAATTAGCAAGGGACTAATTTTGAGGAATCTCGCAAAGTTAATTCACCTTTGTTTTGGTTCTTCACTTCACTGACTCTTCAAAATCTCTATTTGCAAATGAGGTGTCTACCTTGGTGGCAAATGGTACACTAAAGTACATTATTGTCAAGCACTAAATATTAAATTAACAAGAGAAGAAAATTTTCCTATAATACAATATTATACAATTTACGCTAACAATTTTTTCTGTTAAACACACAGCTCATCCTTAATAAATTTATATTGTTTACAAAATTCTACTTATAATATCTCCTGTACTACTTACAAATATAGTCAACTCATATACAGTATGTGGAATTACTTCAAATGATACTATACAACTGGTATAAGATAAAACTTTACATTGCATTTATTTACTTTTTTTTTTTTACCCATTCTGGGACCTAAGTAGCATAACGACCTGCTGTGTCTTAACCAGAGCCCCTTTTGCCACCACTTTTCAGTGTTCCTGAAGGGCCTTCACAGCTACCGTAGCGGTCCCAGGGCCCTCGAAGTCCCCACTGTACTTCACCCCTACAGGCAGTCCCCTACTTTGGCTGTCCAAACTCCTTAGACCAGGGGATGGAATTAATTTATTCACACACATTTTTTAATTTACATTAACCTGACTGGTCGAATGCCCTCTAACACTTCATTTATTTTCTCTGTTGCTGTTTATTCTCTTCTTGAATATTTGTACAGATATTGGAAAATAATCAAACACTACCCCTGGTAAACTGTTCCACTCCTTCACACCCTTCCCAATGAATGAAATCGCTTCTGCTAAAATTCCTTCTAATTTTATATTTGTGGTCTGTCCTGCCGATACAATTATTTTCCAACTGAGCCTCTCACGGATATCTCCCCATGCTGCTTCTCTTGTATAGGCTCAACATAATCTTACAAGTCTAGTTTTCTCCCTTCTCTTACTTAAAGTTTCCCACCCAATTTCCTTCAACATTTCTGATACACTACTCTTTCTCCTGAAATCCCCTCTTACAAATCTTTTCCTTATCCTCAGAAGCATGTATTAACCTCCTGTTGTACCAATCATGGCATCAAACATTTCAGGCATGCTTGTGGATTGAAATAATAACATTAAGTTATTTATTAGACCACCTAATCAATACAAAATCGTCTTGGATGATTTACATAAATTTGTTAGCTAATAGTGGGACATGTTTCGCCTTCTCTGAAGGCATCATCAGCCATAGTCTTAACCTTAAATTAAAAATAAGCGTCTAAATAACATGTAGTGATGAAATGAATTTTAAAATCTTTAAGAGATTTGAAGTAAAATAACATTAAAAATAACAATGATGGTTTGAAAATACAATGTGATGAGATACAATAGTGGAAGTATTAACAAAATTAACCTTAGAAGGCTGCTAAAATAAGTACAATGGAATAAAACAACAGATTGTTATACAACAAGTAGTAAGATTGCATAAAAGTAAAGTTGATAGTAATGGCGGTTATAATTAGACGATGGCGAAAAATCTTATGTAATCAAAGTAAAGAGGAGAGAGTAAAAGTCAAAGTTAGTCGAGAGATCCGAAGTTCATTATGATCTTGAAGATAAAGGATGAAAGTCAGATGCATATGGTGAAGTTGTAGAACACGTTGAGGATATGAAGTTGGTGAATAGAAGTTGAAGAACAGTTTCAAATAGGATCACTATGGACCATCTCAAAATTTGAAGTGATGTTCAAATGTTGTAAATTGTGAGTTTGTAGATATTCTAGTTGAAAAAGCATATACAAGTGGAATCTGTAAATGGAAGCAAGAAACGTAGAGTTAATTGTGTGAAAAGATATTTGAAAAATCTTGAAGTAGAATCGTATGCACTTACCACTTGACGGTGACAAAGATAGCTTGTAATATTATGAGTAAGAAGTATTTGCAACAGTAGACTTCTTGCTACGTGTGTTATAACTGAAGTTTTGTGTTGGAGGGGGATCTGTTTGCGTTGACGTAACTATTAGAGGGGGGCTGCTATTGGTGGGAGGGAAGGAAGAGAGTGTATTACTGCGCGTGTTGTAACGGTGTAAGGCTATTGGAGGGAGCGATGTTCCGGTGGGTGTGGCTATGGGTTTATTGGTTGTATTTGAATTAGAGGTACTAGCGGTGGGGGGAAGGGAGGGGGGTATATTAGCTGTAGGGGAGGTGGGAACTCTAATTGATGTGAGGTTGAAGATTTTTAAGAATTTGTTGGTGAGGGAAGTTGATTCTCGTAATAAAATAAGAATCTGTTCATACAAGGGGCTTTTTTTATCAATAGTGTCATTTAGATTTTTATCTTTATTAAAATGTTGGTCGAGGAAAATAAATAAGTTTTCATATTCTGTCATGAGTTTGCTTTTATCAACTCTTTTTAGGATATGGAGGTCTTGTTCTATTGTGGTGAATTTATGCCCGGTGTCCCTCATATGGTTGGCCATTGCGGAGAATTTGTTGTGTTTTTGGGCATTGTAATGCTCGGCGTATCTGGTAGAGAAGCTGCGGCCAGTTTGGCCAACATAAGAAAAATTACATGTAGAGCATTTCAATCTGTATATTCCTGATCCAGAGTAACTATTGTCTGTGATGTTGATAGAGTTGTGATTGAAGAATAAATTGCGATTAGTGTTTTTTGTTGTGTAGGCTATTTTTATTTCGTGCTTCATTAATGAATTGGTTATCGGGTAAATGCTATGGTTAGTGAACGTGAATTTAGCGTATTTTGGTTTGACGGGTTTTAATGGAGTTAAATTGGTAGCTAGTTTTAGTTTGGTTTTATTGATGATTTTATCAATCATATTCGTGTTAAATCCATTGAATTTAGCTATTTCCTTGATGAATAGTAATTCTTTCTTTAAATTAGTAGAGGACATAGGGATCTTTAATGCTCTATATATTAAACTGTGATAAGTGGCTTTTTTATGTGAGTTGGGATGTAAAGAATCATTTTTTATGGTTGTTGGAGAAAAGGTGGGTTTTCTGTATATTTGGAAGTCGAATTTGTTCAATGCTCGTGTGATTTTGATATCTAAGAAGTTCAGAGAGTTATTGAACTCATCTTCTTTAGTGAATTTAATATTATTATCTAAGTTGTTGAGGAATGATAGTATGTTATTGCTGTTGTTGATTTGTTTATCAATGATAGCTATGGTATCATCAACATAGCGATGCCAAAGACAGAGTCCGTTGATGTTATTAATAATCTTACTATGTTCGAGATTATCTAAGTATATGTCGGCTAGTATTCCAGATAACGGGTCTCCCATCGCTAGACCTTCTTGTTTGTAAATTTTCTTATTGAAGGTAAAATAGTTGTTGTCTAAAACGAAATTAAGTAATTTTAACCATTCATCAATTTCGATTTTACTCAATGTGCTATGTTTCAACAGATTGTTTTTTATGATGTTAATAGTATTGTTGATAGGGATATTAGTATACATGTTGGTGATGTCAAAAGAACATAAAACGTGGTTTGGTTGTAGACTGAACTTATTTAGGGAATTACAGAGTTCGATCGAGTTCTTTATGGGGTTGGAGTTGTGAAATTTGAAGTGTTTTTTTAGGAATTTGTGTAGGAATTGAGAGGTTTTATAGGTAGGACTATTGATACTATTAATTATAGGTCGAATGGGGACGTCTTTTTTATGAATTTTGGGCAGTGATCTGACTGTAGGTAATTTTGGGTTCATTACAGTTAATTTCTGATAATCTTGATCATTTAAAATGAAGTTAGAATTTTTCAGAAGGTTCTTTAAGTTACGCTGTATTTTGTTTGTAGGATCTTTGTTAATTAAGGTATAGGTATTGTCTGAAAAAAAGGTTTCAGTTTTATTGATGTAATCTTGTTTGTTCATTATTACTATGGTGTTGCCCTTATCTGCTTTTGTAATTACTACGTTGTTGCTATGGATTTTGGATTTCAGGTTTAGAATTTGTTTCGAGACATTGTGGTTATTATTAGATGTTATCTCATTAATCAAAGTTGGGAGTTTCTTTTTTACTTCATATCGTACGTCATTCTGTTTATCAATTGGGATTTGTTTATCGATATTAGTTTCGGTTTCAGCGATGGTAGTGATGATGTCTTCTGCCTTTTTGTGATTAGGCCAATTATGTTTGATGCCTTTATCTAATAGATTTAATTCTTGGTTAGAGAAGGTTGCATTAGATAGGTTGATTGTAGTGGGAATGTTAGTCAAATGGGAAGGGGACACTTTGTTGTTTGTATTTTGGTCAGGAGTTTTACATTTGTTTTCTTGAAGACTAAGTAATTTATGGTTTAGGGTTTTCTGTTTCTTGTCTAATACGTAAGATAGTTTGAGGTCAGTGTACCTTAAAAATGAGCTCCATTCAAGTGGGGGTAATTTCTGAGAGATGGTCAAATGAGTCCTATATAATTGTAAATTTAGTAAAGATTTCTTCTTGTATAATAGTTTAATTTCATTTTTCAACCATATGTTGTTTACTTTCTTTTGAGTGGCATTAGATTTTGAATAGGGATGACTTTTTCTTTGTAAAGATTTGAGAAATTTAGGTACCAACTCTAATTTCAAGCAATCTTTAAGAAACTTGATATCTCTAGAAATCTTGCCTATTTTAATTTTTAGGTTTAAGTACTTGTTAGGTTTTACTAATGCCTGGTTGGCATTGACATTACATGTAATAAATATCATTTTTGGTCCGTATTGATGATGTAGATTGAAATAATAACATTAAGTTATTTATTAGACCACCTAATCAATACAAAATCGTCTTGGATGATTTACATAAATTTGTTAGCTAATAGTGGGACATGTTTCGCCTTCTCTGAAGGCATCATCAGCCATAGTCTTAACCTTAAATTAAAAATAAGCGTCTAAATAACATGTAGTGATGAAATGAATTTTAAAATCTTTAAGAGATTTGAAGTAAAATAACATTAAAAATAACAATGATGGTTTGAAAATACAATGTGATGAGATACAATAGTGGAAGTATTAACAAAATTAACCTTAGAAGGCTGCTAAAATAAGTACAATGGAATAAAACAACAGATTGTTATACAACAAGTAGTAAGATTGCATAAAAGTAAAGTTGATAGTAATGGCGGTTATAATTAGACGATGGCGAAAAATCTTATGTAATCAAAGTAAAGAGGAGAGAGTAAAAGTCAAAGTTAGTCGAGAGATCCGAAGTTCATTATGATCTTGAAGATAAAGGATGAAAGTCAGATGCATATGGTGAAGTTGTAGAACACGTTGAGGATATGAAGTTGGTGAATAGAAGTTGAAGAACAGTTTCAAATAGGATCACTATGGACCATCTCAAAATTTGAAGTGATGTTCAAATGTTGTAAATTGTGAGTTTGTAGATATTCTAGTTGAAAAAGCATATACAAGTGGAATCTGTAAATGGAAGCAAGAAACGTAGAGTTAATTGTGTGAAAAGATATTTGAAAAATCTTGAAGTAGAATCGTATGCACTTACCACTTGACGGTGACAAAGATAGCTTGTAATATTATGAGTAAGAAGTATTTGCAACAGTAGACTTCTTGCTACGTGTGTTATAACTGAAGTTTTGTGTTGGAGGGGGATCTGTTTGCGTTGACGTAACTATTAGAGGGGGGCTGCTATTGGTGGGAGGGAAGGAAGAGAGTGTATTACTGCGCGTGTTGTAACGGTGTAAGGCTATTGGAGGGAGCGATGTTCCGGTGGGTGTGGCTATGGGTTTATTGGTTGTATTTGAATTAGAGGTACTAGCGGTGGGGGGAAGGGAGGGGGGTATATTAGCTGTAGGGGAGGTGGGAACTCTAATTGATGTGAGGTTGAAGATTTTTAAGAATTTGTTGGTGAGGGAAGTTGATTCTCGTAATAAAATAAGAATCTGTTCATACAAGGGGCTTTTTTTATCAATAGTGTCATTTAGATTTTTATCTTTATTAAAATGTTGGTCGAGGAAAATAAATAAGTTTTCATATTCTGTCATGAGTTTGCTTTTATCAACTCTTTTTAGGATATGGAGGTCTTGTTCTATTGTGGTGAATTTATGCCCGGTGTCCCTCATATGGTTGGCCATTGCGGAGAATTTGTTGTGTTTTTGGGCATTGTAATGCTCGGCGTATCTGGTAGAGAAGCTGCGGCCAGTTTGGCCAACATAAGAAAAATTACATGTAGAGCATTTCAATCTGTATATTCCTGATCCAGAGTAACTATTGTCTGTGATGTTGATAGAGTTGTGATTGAAGAATAAATTGCGATTAGTGTTTTTTGTTGTGTAGGCTATTTTTATTTCGTGCTTCATTAATGAATTGGTTATCGGGTAAATGCTATGGTTAGTGAACGTGAATTTAGCGTATTTTGGTTTGACGGGTTTTAATGGAGTTAAATTGGTAGCTAGTTTTAGTTTGGTTTTATTGATGATTTTATCAATCATATTCGTGTTAAATCCATTGAATTTAGCTATTTCCTTGATGAATAGTAATTCTTTCTTTAAATTAGTAGAGGACATAGGGATCTTTAATGCTCTATATATTAAACTGTGATAAGTGGCTTTTTTATGTGAGTTGGGATGTAAAGAATCATTTTTTATGGTTGTTGGAGAAAAGGTGGGTTTTCTGTATATTTGGAAGTCGAATTTGTTCAATGCTCGTGTGATTTTGATATCTAAGAAGTTCAGAGAGTTATTGAACTCATCTTCTTTAGTGAATTTAATATTATTATCTAAGTTGTTGAGGAATGATAGTATGTTATTGCTGTTGTTGATTTGTTTATCAATGATAGCTATGGTATCATCAACATAGCGATGCCAAAGACAGAGTCCGTTGATGTTATTAATAATCTTACTATGTTCGAGATTATCTAAGTATATGTCGGCTAGTATTCCAGATAACGGGTCTCCCATCGCTAGACCTTCTTGTTTGTAAATTTTCTTATTGAAGGTAAAATAGTTGTTGTCTAAAACGAAATTAAGTAATTTTAACCATTCATCAATTTCGATTTTACTCAATGTGCTATGTTTCAACAGATTGTTTTTTATGATGTTAATAGTATTGTTGATAGGGATATTAGTATACATGTTGGTGATGTCAAAAGAACATAAAACGTGGTTTGGTTGTAGACTGAACTTATTTAGGGAATTACAGAGTTCGATCGAGTTCTTTATGGGGTTGGAGTTGTGAAATTTGAAGTGTTTTTTTAGGAATTTGTGTAGGAATTGAGAGGTTTTATAGGTAGGACTATTGATACTATTAATTATAGGTCGAATGGGGACGTCTTTTTTATGAATTTTGGGCAGTGATCTGACTGTAGGTAATTTTGGGTTCATTACAGTTAATTTCTGATAATCTTGATCATTTAAAATGAAGTTAGAATTTTTCAGAAGGTTCTTTAAGTTACGCTGTATTTTGTTTGTAGGATCTTTGTTAATTAAGGTATAGGTATTGTCTGAAAAAAAGGTTTCAGTTTTATTGATGTAATCTTGTTTGTTCATTATTACTATGGTGTTGCCCTTATCTGCTTTTGTAATTACTACGTTGTTGCTATGGATTTTGGATTTCAGGTTTAGAATTTGTTTCGAGACATTGTGGTTATTATTAGATGTTATCTCATTAATCAAAGTTGGGAGTTTCTTTTTTACTTCATATCGTACGTCATTCTGTTTATCAATTGGGATTTGTTTATCGATATTAGTTTCGGTTTCAGCGATGGTAGTGATGATGTCTTCTGCCTTTTTGTGATTAGGCCAATTATGTTTGATGCCTTTATCTAATAGATTTAATTCTTGGTTAGAGAAGGTTGCATTAGATAGGTTGATTGTAGTGGGAATGTTAGTCAAATGGGAAGGGGACACTTTGTTGTTTGTATTTTGGTCAGGAGTTTTACATTTGTTTTCTTGAAGACTAAGTAATTTATGGTTTAGGGTTTTCTGTTTCTTGTCTAATACGTAAGATAGTTTGAGGTCAGTGTACCTTAAAAATGAGCTCCATTCAAGTGGGGGTAATTTCTGAGAGATGGTCAAATGAGTCCTATATAATTGTAAATTTAGTAAAGATTTCTTCTTGTATAATAGTTTAATTTCATTTTTCAACCATATGTTGTTTACTTTCTTTTGAGTGGCATTAGATTTTGAATAGGGATGACTTTTTCTTTGTAAAGATTTGAGAAATTTAGGTACCAACTCTAATTTCAAGCAATCTTTAAGAAACTTGATATCTCTAGAAATCTTGCCTATTTTAATTTTTAGGTTTAAGTACTTGTTAGGTTTTACTAATGCCTGGTTGGCATTGACATTACATGTAATAAATATCATTTTTGGTCCGTATTGATGATGTAGATTGAAATAATAACATTAAGTTATTTATTAGACCACCTAATCAATACAAAATCGTCTTGGATGATTTACATAAATTTGTTAGCTAATAGTGGGACATGTTTCGCCTTCTCTGAAGGCATCATCAGCCATAGTCTTAACCTTAAATTAAAAATAAGCGTCTAAATAACATGTAGTGATGAAATGAATTTTAAAATCTTTAAGAGATTTGAAGTAAAATAACATTAAAAATAACAATGATGGTTTGAAAATACAATGTGATGAGATACAATAGTGGAAGTATTAACAAAATTAACCTTAGAAGGCTGCTAAAATAAGTACAATGGAATAAAACAACAGATTGTTATACAACAAGTAGTAAGATTGCATAAAAGTAAAGTTGATAGTAATGGCGGTTATAATTAGACGATGGCGAAAAATCTTATGTAATCAAAGTAAAGAGGAGAGAGTAAAAGTCAAAGTTAGTCGAGAGATCCGAAGTTCATTATGATCTTGAAGATAAAGGATGAAAGTCAGATGCATATGGTGAAGTTGTAGAACACGTTGAGGATATGAAGTTGGTGAATAGAAGTTGAAGAACAGTTTCAAATAGGATCACTATGGACCATCTCAAAATTTGAAGTGATGTTCAAATGTTGTAAATTGTGAGTTTGTAGATATTCTAGTTGAAAAAGCATATACAAGTGGAATCTGTAAATGGAAGCAAGAAACGTAGAGTTAATTGTGTGAAAAGATATTTGAAAAATCTTGAAGTAGAATCGTATGCACTTACCACTTGACGGTGACAAAGATAGCTTGTAATATTATGAGTAAGAAGTATTTGCAACAGTAGACTTCTTGCTACGTGTGTTATAACTGAAGTTTTGTGTTGGAGGGGGATCTGTTTGCGTTGACGTAACTATTAGAGGGGGGCTGCTATTGGTGGGAGGGAAGGAAGAGAGTGTATTACTGCGCGTGTTGTAACGGTGTAAGGCTATTGGAGGGAGCGATGTTCCGGTGGGTGTGGCTATGGGTTTATTGGTTGTATTTGAATTAGAGGTACTAGCGGTGGGGGGAAGGGAGGGGGGTATATTAGCTGTAGGGGAGGTGGGAACTCTAATTGATGTGAGGTTGAAGATTTTTAAGAATTTGTTGGTGAGGGAAGTTGATTCTCGTAATAAAATAAGAATCTGTTCATACAAGGGGCTTTTTTTATCAATAGTGTCATTTAGATTTTTATCTTTATTAAAATGTTGGTCGAGGAAAATAAATAAGTTTTCATATTCTGTCATGAGTTTGCTTTTATCAACTCTTTTTAGGATATGGAGGTCTTGTTCTATTGTGGTGAATTTATGCCCGGTGTCCCTCATATGGTTGGCCATTGCGGAGAATTTGTTGTGTTTTTGGGCATTGTAATGCTCGGCGTATCTGGTAGAGAAGCTGCGGCCAGTTTGGCCAACATAAGAAAAATTACATGTAGAGCATTTCAATCTGTATATTCCTGATCCAGAGTAACTATTGTCTGTGATGTTGATAGAGTTGTGATTGAAGAATAAATTGCGATTAGTGTTTTTTGTTGTGTAGGCTATTTTTATTTCGTGCTTCATTAATGAATTGGTTATCGGGTAAATGCTATGGTTAGTGAACGTGAATTTAGCGTATTTTGGTTTGACGGGTTTTAATGGAGTTAAATTGGTAGCTAGTTTTAGTTTGGTTTTATTGATGATTTTATCAATCATATTCGTGTTAAATCCATTGAATTTAGCTATTTCCTTGATGAATAGTAATTCTTTCTTTAAATTAGTAGAGGACATAGGGATCTTTAATGCTCTATATATTAAACTGTGATAAGTGGCTTTTTTATGTGAGTTGGGATGTAAAGAATCATTTTTTATGGTTGTTGGAGAAAAGGTGGGTTTTCTGTATATTTGGAAGTCGAATTTGTTCAATGCTCGTGTGATTTTGATATCTAAGAAGTTCAGAGAGTTATTGAACTCATCTTCTTTAGTGAATTTAATATTATTATCTAAGTTGTTGAGGAATGATAGTATGTTATTGCTGTTGTTGATTTGTTTATCAATGATAGCTATGGTATCATCAACATAGCGATGCCAAAGACAGAGTCCGTTGATGTTATTAATAATCTTACTATGTTCGAGATTATCTAAGTATATGTCGGCTAGTATTCCAGATAACGGGTCTCCCATCGCTAGACCTTCTTGTTTGTAAATTTTCTTATTGAAGGTAAAATAGTTGTTGTCTAAAACGAAATTAAGTAATTTTAACCATTCATCAATTTCGATTTTACTCAATGTGCTATGTTTCAACAGATTGTTTTTTATGATGTTAATAGTATTGTTGATAGGGATATTAGTATACATGTTGGTGATGTCAAAAGAACATAAAACGTGGTTTGGTTGTAGACTGAACTTATTTAGGGAATTACAGAGTTCGATCGAGTTCTTTATGGGGTTGGAGTTGTGAAATTTGAAGTGTTTTTTTAGGAATTTGTGTAGGAATTGAGAGGTTTTATAGGTAGGACTATTGATACTATTAATTATAGGTCGAATGGGGACGTCTTTTTTATGAATTTTGGGCAGTGATCTGACTGTAGGTAATTTTGGGTTCATTACAGTTAATTTCTGATAATCTTGATCATTTAAAATGAAGTTAGAATTTTTCAGAAGGTTCTTTAAGTTACGCTGTATTTTGTTTGTAGGATCTTTGTTAATTAAGGTATAGGTATTGTCTGAAAAAAAGGTTTCAGTTTTATTGATGTAATCTTGTTTGTTCATTATTACTATGGTGTTGCCCTTATCTGCTTTTGTAATTACTACGTTGTTGCTATGGATTTTGGATTTCAGGTTTAGAATTTGTTTCGAGACATTGTGGTTATTATTAGATGTTATCTCATTAATCAAAGTTGGGAGTTTCTTTTTTACTTCATATCGTACGTCATTCTGTTTATCAATTGGGATTTGTTTATCGATATTAGTTTCGGTTTCAGCGATGGTAGTGATGATGTCTTCTGCCTTTTTGTGATTAGGCCAATTATGTTTGATGCCTTTATCTAATAGATTTAATTCTTGGTTAGAGAAGGTTGCATTAGATAGGTTGATTGTAGTGGGAATGTTAGTCAAATGGGAAGGGGACACTTTGTTGTTTGTATTTTGGTCAGGAGTTTTACATTTGTTTTCTTGAAGACTAAGTAATTTATGGTTTAGGGTTTTCTGTTTCTTGTCTAATACGTAAGATAGTTTGAGGTCAGTGTACCTTAAAAATGAGCTCCATTCAAGTGGGGGTAATTTCTGAGAGATGGTCAAATGAGTCCTATATAATTGTAAATTTAGTAAAGATTTCTTCTTGTATAATAGTTTAATTTCATTTTTCAACCATATGTTGTTTACTTTCTTTTGAGTGGCATTAGATTTTGAATAGGGATGACTTTTTCTTTGTAAAGATTTGAGAAATTTAGGTACCAACTCTAATTTCAAGCAATCTTTAAGAAACTTGATATCTCTAGAAATCTTGCCTATTTTAATTTTTAGGTTTAAGTACTTGTTAGGTTTTACTAATGCCTGGTTGGCATTGACATTACATGTAATAAATATCATTTTTGGTCCGTATTGATGATGTAGATTGAAATAATAACATTAAGTTATTTATTAGACCACCTAATCAATACAAAATCGTCTTGGATGATTTACATAAATTTGTTAGCTAATAGTGGGACATGTTTCGCCTTCTCTGAAGGCATCATCAGCCATAGTCTTAACCTTAAATTAAAAATAAGCGTCTAAATAACATGTAGTGATGAAATGAATTTTAAAATCTTTAAGAGATTTGAAGTAAAATAACATTAAAAATAACAATGATGGTTTGAAAATACAATGTGATGAGATACAATAGTGGAAGTATTAACAAAATTAACCTTAGAAGGCTGCTAAAATAAGTACAATGGAATAAAACAACAGATTGTTATACAACAAGTAGTAAGATTGCATAAAAGTAAAGTTGATAGTAATGGCGGTTATAATTAGACGATGGCGAAAAATCTTATGTAATCAAAGTAAAGAGGAGAGAGTAAAAGTCAAAGTTAGTCGAGAGATCCGAAGTTCATTATGATCTTGAAGATAAAGGATGAAAGTCAGATGCATATGGTGAAGTTGTAGAACACGTTGAGGATATGAAGTTGGTGAATAGAAGTTGAAGAACAGTTTCAAATAGGATCACTATGGACCATCTCAAAATTTGAAGTGATGTTCAAATGTTGTAAATTGTGAGTTTGTAGATATTCTAGTTGAAAAAGCATATACAAGTGGAATCTGTAAATGGAAGCAAGAAACGTAGAGTTAATTGTGTGAAAAGATATTTGAAAAATCTTGAAGTAGAATCGTATGCACTTACCACTTGACGGTGACAAAGATAGCTTGTAATATTATGAGTAAGAAGTATTTGCAACAGTAGACTTCTTGCTACGTGTGTTATAACTGAAGTTTTGTGTTGGAGGGGGATCTGTTTGCGTTGACGTAACTATTAGAGGGGGGCTGCTATTGGTGGGAGGGAAGGAAGAGAGTGTATTACTGCGCGTGTTGTAACGGTGTAAGGCTATTGGAGGGAGCGATGTTCCGGTGGGTGTGGCTATGGGTTTATTGGTTGTATTTGAATTAGAGGTACTAGCGGTGGGGGGAAGGGAGGGGGGTATATTAGCTGTAGGGGAGGTGGGAACTCTAATTGATGTGAGGTTGAAGATTTTTAAGAATTTGTTGGTGAGGGAAGTTGATTCTCGTAATAAAATAAGAATCTGTTCATACAAGGGGCTTTTTTTATCAATAGTGTCATTTAGATTTTTATCTTTATTAAAATGTTGGTCGAGGAAAATAAATAAGTTTTCATATTCTGTCATGAGTTTGCTTTTATCAACTCTTTTTAGGATATGGAGGTCTTGTTCTATTGTGGTGAATTTATGCCCGGTGTCCCTCATATGGTTGGCCATTGCGGAGAATTTGTTGTGTTTTTGGGCATTGTAATGCTCGGCGTATCTGGTAGAGAAGCTGCGGCCAGTTTGGCCAACATAAGAAAAATTACATGTAGAGCATTTCAATCTGTATATTCCTGATCCAGAGTAACTATTGTCTGTGATGTTGATAGAGTTGTGATTGAAGAATAAATTGCGATTAGTGTTTTTTGTTGTGTAGGCTATTTTTATTTCGTGCTTCATTAATGAATTGGTTATCGGGTAAATGCTATGGTTAGTGAACGTGAATTTAGCGTATTTTGGTTTGACGGGTTTTAATGGAGTTAAATTGGTAGCTAGTTTTAGTTTGGTTTTATTGATGATTTTATCAATCATATTCGTGTTAAATCCATTGAATTTAGCTATTTCCTTGATGAATAGTAATTCTTTCTTTAAATTAGTAGAGGACATAGGGATCTTTAATGCTCTATATATTAAACTGTGATAAGTGGCTTTTTTATGTGAGTTGGGATGTAAAGAATCATTTTTTATGGTTGTTGGAGAAAAGGTGGGTTTTCTGTATATTTGGAAGTCGAATTTGTTCAATGCTCGTGTGATTTTGATATCTAAGAAGTTCAGAGAGTTATTGAACTCATCTTCTTTAGTGAATTTAATATTATTATCTAAGTTGTTGAGGAATGATAGTATGTTATTGCTGTTGTTGATTTGTTTATCAATGATAGCTATGGTATCATCAACATAGCGATGCCAAAGACAGAGTCCGTTGATGTTATTAATAATCTTACTATGTTCGAGATTATCTAAGTATATGTCGGCTAGTATTCCAGATAACGGGTCTCCCATCGCTAGACCTTCTTGTTTGTAAATTTTCTTATTGAAGGTAAAATAGTTGTTGTCTAAAACGAAATTAAGTAATTTTAACCATTCATCAATTTCGATTTTACTCAATGTGCTATGTTTCAACAGATTGTTTTTTATGATGTTAATAGTATTGTTGATAGGGATATTAGTATACATGTTGGTGATGTCAAAAGAACATAAAACGTGGTTTGGTTGTAGACTGAACTTATTTAGGGAATTACAGAGTTCGATCGAGTTCTTTATGGGGTTGGAGTTGTGAAATTTGAAGTGTTTTTTTAGGAATTTGTGTAGGAATTGAGAGGTTTTATAGGTAGGACTATTGATACTATTAATTATAGGTCGAATGGGGACGTCTTTTTTATGAATTTTGGGCAGTGATCTGACTGTAGGTAATTTTGGGTTCATTACAGTTAATTTCTGATAATCTTGATCATTTAAAATGAAGTTAGAATTTTTCAGAAGGTTCTTTAAGTTACGCTGTATTTTGTTTGTAGGATCTTTGTTAATTAAGGTATAGGTATTGTCTGAAAAAAAGGTTTCAGTTTTATTGATGTAATCTTGTTTGTTCATTATTACTATGGTGTTGCCCTTATCTGCTTTTGTAATTACTACGTTGTTGCTATGGATTTTGGATTTCAGGTTTAGAATTTGTTTCGAGACATTGTGGTTATTATTAGATGTTATCTCATTAATCAAAGTTGGGAGTTTCTTTTTTACTTCATATCGTACGTCATTCTGTTTATCAATTGGGATTTGTTTATCGATATTAGTTTCGGTTTCAGCGATGGTAGTGATGATGTCTTCTGCCTTTTTGTGATTAGGCCAATTATGTTTGATGCCTTTATCTAATAGATTTAATTCTTGGTTAGAGAAGGTTGCATTAGATAGGTTGATTGTAGTGGGAATGTTAGTCAAATGGGAAGGGGACACTTTGTTGTTTGTATTTTGGTCAGGAGTTTTACATTTGTTTTCTTGAAGACTAAGTAATTTATGGTTTAGGGTTTTCTGTTTCTTGTCTAATACGTAAGATAGTTTGAGGTCAGTGTACCTTAAAAATGAGCTCCATTCAAGTGGGGGTAATTTCTGAGAGATGGTCAAATGAGTCCTATATAATTGTAAATTTAGTAAAGATTTCTTCTTGTATAATAGTTTAATTTCATTTTTCAACCATATGTTGTTTACTTTCTTTTGAGTGGCATTAGATTTTGAATAGGGATGACTTTTTCTTTGTAAAGATTTGAGAAATTTAGGTACCAACTCTAATTTCAAGCAATCTTTAAGAAACTTGATATCTCTAGAAATCTTGCCTATTTTAATTTTTAGGTTTAAGTACTTGTTAGGTTTTACTAATGCCTGGTTGGCATTGACATTACATGTAATAAATATCATTTTTGGTCCGTATTGATGATGTAGATTGAAATAATAACATTAAGTTATTTATTAGACCACCTAATCAATACAAAATCGTCTTGGATGATTTACATAAATTTGTTAGCTAATAGTGGGACATGTTTCGCCTTCTCTGAAGGCATCATCAGCCATAGTCTTAACCTTAAATTAAAAATAAGCGTCTAAATAACATGTAGTGATGAAATGAATTTTAAAATCTTTAAGAGATTTGAAGTAAAATAACATTAAAAATAACAATGATGGTTTGAAAATACAATGTGATGAGATACAATAGTGGAAGTATTAACAAAATTAACCTTAGAAGGCTGCTAAAATAAGTACAATGGAATAAAACAACAGATTGTTATACAACAAGTAGTAAGATTGCATAAAAGTAAAGTTGATAGTAATGGCGGTTATAATTAGACGATGGCGAAAAATCTTATGTAATCAAAGTAAAGAGGAGAGAGTAAAAGTCAAAGTTAGTCGAGAGATCCGAAGTTCATTATGATCTTGAAGATAAAGGATGAAAGTCAGATGCATATGGTGAAGTTGTAGAACACGTTGAGGATATGAAGTTGGTGAATAGAAGTTGAAGAACAGTTTCAAATAGGATCACTATGGACCATCTCAAAATTTGAAGTGATGTTCAAATGTTGTAAATTGTGAGTTTGTAGATATTCTAGTTGAAAAAGCATATACAAGTGGAATCTGTAAATGGAAGCAAGAAACGTAGAGTTAATTGTGTGAAAAGATATTTGAAAAATCTTGAAGTAGAATCGTATGCACTTACCACTTGACGGTGACAAAGATAGCTTGTAATATTATGAGTAAGAAGTATTTGCAACAGTAGACTTCTTGCTACGTGTGTTATAACTGAAGTTTTGTGTTGGAGGGGGATCTGTTTGCGTTGACGTAACTATTAGAGGGGGGCTGCTATTGGTGGGAGGGAAGGAAGAGAGTGTATTACTGCGCGTGTTGTAACGGTGTAAGGCTATTGGAGGGAGCGATGTTCCGGTGGGTGTGGCTATGGGTTTATTGGTTGTATTTGAATTAGAGGTACTAGCGGTGGGGGGAAGGGAGGGGGGTATATTAGCTGTAGGGGAGGTGGGAACTCTAATTGATGTGAGGTTGAAGATTTTTAAGAATTTGTTGGTGAGGGAAGTTGATTCTCGTAATAAAATAAGAATCTGTTCATACAAGGGGCTTTTTTTATCAATAGTGTCATTTAGATTTTTATCTTTATTAAAATGTTGGTCGAGGAAAATAAATAAGTTTTCATATTCTGTCATGAGTTTGCTTTTATCAACTCTTTTTAGGATATGGAGGTCTTGTTCTATTGTGGTGAATTTATGCCCGGTGTCCCTCATATGGTTGGCCATTGCGGAGAATTTGTTGTGTTTTTGGGCATTGTAATGCTCGGCGTATCTGGTAGAGAAGCTGCGGCCAGTTTGGCCAACATAAGAAAAATTACATGTAGAGCATTTCAATCTGTATATTCCTGATCCAGAGTAACTATTGTCTGTGATGTTGATAGAGTTGTGATTGAAGAATAAATTGCGATTAGTGTTTTTTGTTGTGTAGGCTATTTTTATTTCGTGCTTCATTAATGAATTGGTTATCGGGTAAATGCTATGGTTAGTGAACGTGAATTTAGCGTATTTTGGTTTGACGGGTTTTAATGGAGTTAAATTGGTAGCTAGTTTTAGTTTGGTTTTATTGATGATTTTATCAATCATATTCGTGTTAAATCCATTGAATTTAGCTATTTCCTTGATGAATAGTAATTCTTTCTTTAAATTAGTAGAGGACATAGGGATCTTTAATGCTCTATATATTAAACTGTGATAAGTGGCTTTTTTATGTGAGTTGGGATGTAAAGAATCATTTTTTATGGTTGTTGGAGAAAAGGTGGGTTTTCTGTATATTTGGAAGTCGAATTTGTTCAATGCTCGTGTGATTTTGATATCTAAGAAGTTCAGAGAGTTATTGAACTCATCTTCTTTAGTGAATTTAATATTATTATCTAAGTTGTTGAGGAATGATAGTATGTTATTGCTGTTGTTGATTTGTTTATCAATGATAGCTATGGTATCATCAACATAGCGATGCCAAAGACAGAGTCCGTTGATGTTATTAATAATCTTACTATGTTCGAGATTATCTAAGTATATGTCGGCTAGTATTCCAGATAACGGGTCTCCCATCGCTAGACCTTCTTGTTTGTAAATTTTCTTATTGAAGGTAAAATAGTTGTTGTCTAAAACGAAATTAAGTAATTTTAACCATTCATCAATTTCGATTTTACTCAATGTGCTATGTTTCAACAGATTGTTTTTTATGATGTTAATAGTATTGTTGATAGGGATATTAGTATACATGTTGGTGATGTCAAAAGAACATAAAACGTGGTTTGGTTGTAGACTGAACTTATTTAGGGAATTACAGAGTTCGATCGAGTTCTTTATGGGGTTGGAGTTGTGAAATTTGAAGTGTTTTTTTAGGAATTTGTGTAGGAATTGAGAGGTTTTATAGGTAGGACTATTGATACTATTAATTATAGGTCGAATGGGGACGTCTTTTTTATGAATTTTGGGCAGTGATCTGACTGTAGGTAATTTTGGGTTCATTACAGTTAATTTCTGATAATCTTGATCATTTAAAATGAAGTTAGAATTTTTCAGAAGGTTCTTTAAGTTACGCTGTATTTTGTTTGTAGGATCTTTGTTAATTAAGGTATAGGTATTGTCTGAAAAAAAGGTTTCAGTTTTATTGATGTAATCTTGTTTGTTCATTATTACTATGGTGTTGCCCTTATCTGCTTTTGTAATTACTACGTTGTTGCTATGGATTTTGGATTTCAGGTTTAGAATTTGTTTCGAGACATTGTGGTTATTATTAGATGTTATCTCATTAATCAAAGTTGGGAGTTTCTTTTTTACTTCATATCGTACGTCATTCTGTTTATCAATTGGGATTTGTTTATCGATATTAGTTTCGGTTTCAGCGATGGTAGTGATGATGTCTTCTGCCTTTTTGTGATTAGGCCAATTATGTTTGATGCCTTTATCTAATAGATTTAATTCTTGGTTAGAGAAGGTTGCATTAGATAGGTTGATTGTAGTGGGAATGTTAGTCAAATGGGAAGGGGACACTTTGTTGTTTGTATTTTGGTCAGGAGTTTTACATTTGTTTTCTTGAAGACTAAGTAATTTATGGTTTAGGGTTTTCTGTTTCTTGTCTAATACGTAAGATAGTTTGAGGTCAGTGTACCTTAAAAATGAGCTCCATTCAAGTGGGGGTAATTTCTGAGAGATGGTCAAATGAGTCCTATATAATTGTAAATTTAGTAAAGATTTCTTCTTGTATAATAGTTTAATTTCATTTTTCAACCATATGTTGTTTACTTTCTTTTGAGTGGCATTAGATTTTGAATAGGGATGACTTTTTCTTTGTAAAGATTTGAGAAATTTAGGTACCAACTCTAATTTCAAGCAATCTTTAAGAAACTTGATATCTCTAGAAATCTTGCCTATTTTAATTTTTAGGTTTAAGTACTTGTTAGGTTTTACTAATGCCTGGTTGGCATTGACATTACATGTAATAAATATCATTTTTGGTCCGTATTGATGATGTAGATTGAAATAATAACATTAAGTTATTTATTAGACCACCTAATCAATACAAAATCGTCTTGGATGATTTACATAAATTTGTTAGCTAATAGTGGGACATGTTTCGCCTTCTCTGAAGGCATCATCAGCCATAGTCTTAACCTTAAATTAAAAATAAGCGTCTAAATAACATGTAGTGATGAAATGAATTTTAAAATCTTTAAGAGATTTGAAGTAAAATAACATTAAAAATAACAATGATGGTTTGAAAATACAATGTGATGAGATACAATAGTGGAAGTATTAACAAAATTAACCTTAGAAGGCTGCTAAAATAAGTACAATGGAATAAAACAACAGATTGTTATACAACAAGTAGTAAGATTGCATAAAAGTAAAGTTGATAGTAATGGCGGTTATAATTAGACGATGGCGAAAAATCTTATGTAATCAAAGTAAAGAGGAGAGAGTAAAAGTCAAAGTTAGTCGAGAGATCCGAAGTTCATTATGATCTTGAAGATAAAGGATGAAAGTCAGATGCATATGGTGAAGTTGTAGAACACGTTGAGGATATGAAGTTGGTGAATAGAAGTTGAAGAACAGTTTCAAATAGGATCACTATGGACCATCTCAAAATTTGAAGTGATGTTCAAATGTTGTAAATTGTGAGTTTGTAGATATTCTAGTTGAAAAAGCATATACAAGTGGAATCTGTAAATGGAAGCAAGAAACGTAGAGTTAATTGTGTGAAAAGATATTTGAAAAATCTTGAAGTAGAATCGTATGCACTTACCACTTGACGGTGACAAAGATAGCTTGTAATATTATGAGTAAGAAGTATTTGCAACAGTAGACTTCTTGCTACGTGTGTTATAACTGAAGTTTTGTGTTGGAGGGGGATCTGTTTGCGTTGACGTAACTATTAGAGGGGGGCTGCTATTGGTGGGAGGGAAGGAAGAGAGTGTATTACTGCGCGTGTTGTAACGGTGTAAGGCTATTGGAGGGAGCGATGTTCCGGTGGGTGTGGCTATGGGTTTATTGGTTGTATTTGAATTAGAGGTACTAGCGGTGGGGGGAAGGGAGGGGGGTATATTAGCTGTAGGGGAGGTGGGAACTCTAATTGATGTGAGGTTGAAGATTTTTAAGAATTTGTTGGTGAGGGAAGTTGATTCTCGTAATAAAATAAGAATCTGTTCATACAAGGGGCTTTTTTTATCAATAGTGTCATTTAGATTTTTATCTTTATTAAAATGTTGGTCGAGGAAAATAAATAAGTTTTCATATTCTGTCATGAGTTTGCTTTTATCAACTCTTTTTAGGATATGGAGGTCTTGTTCTATTGTGGTGAATTTATGCCCGGTGTCCCTCATATGGTTGGCCATTGCGGAGAATTTGTTGTGTTTTTGGGCATTGTAATGCTCGGCGTATCTGGTAGAGAAGCTGCGGCCAGTTTGGCCAACATAAGAAAAATTACATGTAGAGCATTTCAATCTGTATATTCCTGATCCAGAGTAACTATTGTCTGTGATGTTGATAGAGTTGTGATTGAAGAATAAATTGCGATTAGTGTTTTTTGTTGTGTAGGCTATTTTTATTTCGTGCTTCATTAATGAATTGGTTATCGGGTAAATGCTATGGTTAGTGAACGTGAATTTAGCGTATTTTGGTTTGACGGGTTTTAATGGAGTTAAATTGGTAGCTAGTTTTAGTTTGGTTTTATTGATGATTTTATCAATCATATTCGTGTTAAATCCATTGAATTTAGCTATTTCCTTGATGAATAGTAATTCTTTCTTTAAATTAGTAGAGGACATAGGGATCTTTAATGCTCTATATATTAAACTGTGATAAGTGGCTTTTTTATGTGAGTTGGGATGTAAAGAATCATTTTTTATGGTTGTTGGAGAAAAGGTGGGTTTTCTGTATATTTGGAAGTCGAATTTGTTCAATGCTCGTGTGATTTTGATATCTAAGAAGTTCAGAGAGTTATTGAACTCATCTTCTTTAGTGAATTTAATATTATTATCTAAGTTGTTGAGGAATGATAGTATGTTATTGCTGTTGTTGATTTGTTTATCAATGATAGCTATGGTATCATCAACATAGCGATGCCAAAGACAGAGTCCGTTGATGTTATTAATAATCTTACTATGTTCGAGATTATCTAAGTATATGTCGGCTAGTATTCCAGATAACGGGTCTCCCATCGCTAGACCTTCTTGTTTGTAAATTTTCTTATTGAAGGTAAAATAGTTGTTGTCTAAAACGAAATTAAGTAATTTTAACCATTCATCAATTTCGATTTTACTCAATGTGCTATGTTTCAACAGATTGTTTTTTATGATGTTAATAGTATTGTTGATAGGGATATTAGTATACATGTTGGTGATGTCAAAAGAACATAAAACGTGGTTTGGTTGTAGACTGAACTTATTTAGGGAATTACAGAGTTCGATCGAGTTCTTTATGGGGTTGGAGTTGTGAAATTTGAAGTGTTTTTTTAGGAATTTGTGTAGGAATTGAGAGGTTTTATAGGTAGGACTATTGATACTATTAATTATAGGTCGAATGGGGACGTCTTTTTTATGAATTTTGGGCAGTGATCTGACTGTAGGTAATTTTGGGTTCATTACAGTTAATTTCTGATAATCTTGATCATTTAAAATGAAGTTAGAATTTTTCAGAAGGTTCTTTAAGTTACGCTGTATTTTGTTTGTAGGATCTTTGTTAATTAAGGTATAGGTATTGTCTGAAAAAAAGGTTTCAGTTTTATTGATGTAATCTTGTTTGTTCATTATTACTATGGTGTTGCCCTTATCTGCTTTTGTAATTACTACGTTGTTGCTATGGATTTTGGATTTCAGGTTTAGAATTTGTTTCGAGACATTGTGGTTATTATTAGATGTTATCTCATTAATCAAAGTTGGGAGTTTCTTTTTTACTTCATATCGTACGTCATTCTGTTTATCAATTGGGATTTGTTTATCGATATTAGTTTCGGTTTCAGCGATGGTAGTGATGATGTCTTCTGCCTTTTTGTGATTAGGCCAATTATGTTTGATGCCTTTATCTAATAGATTTAATTCTTGGTTAGAGAAGGTTGCATTAGATAGGTTGATTGTAGTGGGAATGTTAGTCAAATGGGAAGGGGACACTTTGTTGTTTGTATTTTGGTCAGGAGTTTTACATTTGTTTTCTTGAAGACTAAGTAATTTATGGTTTAGGGTTTTCTGTTTCTTGTCTAATACGTAAGATAGTTTGAGGTCAGTGTACCTTAAAAATGAGCTCCATTCAAGTGGGGGTAATTTCTGAGAGATGGTCAAATGAGTCCTATATAATTGTAAATTTAGTAAAGATTTCTTCTTGTATAATAGTTTAATTTCATTTTTCAACCATATGTTGTTTACTTTCTTTTGAGTGGCATTAGATTTTGAATAGGGATGACTTTTTCTTTGTAAAGATTTGAGAAATTTAGGTACCAACTCTAATTTCAAGCAATCTTTAAGAAACTTGATATCTCTAGAAATCTTGCCTATTTTAATTTTTAGGTTTAAGTACTTGTTAGGTTTTACTAATGCCTGGTTGGCATTGACATTACATGTAATAAATATCATTTTTGGTCCGTATTGATGATGTAGATTGAAATAATAACATTAAGTTATTTATTAGACCACCTAATCAATACAAAATCGTCTTGGATGATTTACATAAATTTGTTAGCTAATAGTGGGACATGTTTCGCCTTCTCTGAAGGCATCATCAGCCATAGTCTTAACCTTAAATTAAAAATAAGCGTCTAAATAACATGTAGTGATGAAATGAATTTTAAAATCTTTAAGAGATTTGAAGTAAAATAACATTAAAAATAACAATGATGGTTTGAAAATACAATGTGATGAGATACAATAGTGGAAGTATTAACAAAATTAACCTTAGAAGGCTGCTAAAATAAGTACAATGGAATAAAACAACAGATTGTTATACAACAAGTAGTAAGATTGCATAAAAGTAAAGTTGATAGTAATGGCGGTTATAATTAGACGATGGCGAAAAATCTTATGTAATCAAAGTAAAGAGGAGAGAGTAAAAGTCAAAGTTAGTCGAGAGATCCGAAGTTCATTATGATCTTGAAGATAAAGGATGAAAGTCAGATGCATATGGTGAAGTTGTAGAACACGTTGAGGATATGAAGTTGGTGAATAGAAGTTGAAGAACAGTTTCAAATAGGATCACTATGGACCATCTCAAAATTTGAAGTGATGTTCAAATGTTGTAAATTGTGAGTTTGTAGATATTCTAGTTGAAAAAGCATATACAAGTGGAATCTGTAAATGGAAGCAAGAAACGTAGAGTTAATTGTGTGAAAAGATATTTGAAAAATCTTGAAGTAGAATCGTATGCACTTACCACTTGACGGTGACAAAGATAGCTTGTAATATTATGAGTAAGAAGTATTTGCAACAGTAGACTTCTTGCTACGTGTGTTATAACTGAAGTTTTGTGTTGGAGGGGGATCTGTTTGCGTTGACGTAACTATTAGAGGGGGGCTGCTATTGGTGGGAGGGAAGGAAGAGAGTGTATTACTGCGCGTGTTGTAACGGTGTAAGGCTATTGGAGGGAGCGATGTTCCGGTGGGTGTGGCTATGGGTTTATTGGTTGTATTTGAATTAGAGGTACTAGCGGTGGGGGGAAGGGAGGGGGGTATATTAGCTGTAGGGGAGGTGGGAACTCTAATTGATGTGAGGTTGAAGATTTTTAAGAATTTGTTGGTGAGGGAAGTTGATTCTCGTAATAAAATAAGAATCTGTTCATACAAGGGGCTTTTTTTATCAATAGTGTCATTTAGATTTTTATCTTTATTAAAATGTTGGTCGAGGAAAATAAATAAGTTTTCATATTCTGTCATGAGTTTGCTTTTATCAACTCTTTTTAGGATATGGAGGTCTTGTTCTATTGTGGTGAATTTATGCCCGGTGTCCCTCATATGGTTGGCCATTGCGGAGAATTTGTTGTGTTTTTGGGCATTGTAATGCTCGGCGTATCTGGTAGAGAAGCTGCGGCCAGTTTGGCCAACATAAGAAAAATTACATGTAGAGCATTTCAATCTGTATATTCCTGATCCAGAGTAACTATTGTCTGTGATGTTGATAGAGTTGTGATTGAAGAATAAATTGCGATTAGTGTTTTTTGTTGTGTAGGCTATTTTTATTTCGTGCTTCATTAATGAATTGGTTATCGGGTAAATGCTATGGTTAGTGAACGTGAATTTAGCGTATTTTGGTTTGACGGGTTTTAATGGAGTTAAATTGGTAGCTAGTTTTAGTTTGGTTTTATTGATGATTTTATCAATCATATTCGTGTTAAATCCATTGAATTTAGCTATTTCCTTGATGAATAGTAATTCTTTCTTTAAATTAGTAGAGGACATAGGGATCTTTAATGCTCTATATATTAAACTGTGATAAGTGGCTTTTTTATGTGAGTTGGGATGTAAAGAATCATTTTTTATGGTTGTTGGAGAAAAGGTGGGTTTTCTGTATATTTGGAAGTCGAATTTGTTCAATGCTCGTGTGATTTTGATATCTAAGAAGTTCAGAGAGTTATTGAACTCATCTTCTTTAGTGAATTTAATATTATTATCTAAGTTGTTGAGGAATGATAGTATGTTATTGCTGTTGTTGATTTGTTTATCAATGATAGCTATGGTATCATCAACATAGCGATGCCAAAGACAGAGTCCGTTGATGTTATTAATAATCTTACTATGTTCGAGATTATCTAAGTATATGTCGGCTAGTATTCCAGATAACGGGTCTCCCATCGCTAGACCTTCTTGTTTGTAAATTTTCTTATTGAAGGTAAAATAGTTGTTGTCTAAAACGAAATTAAGTAATTTTAACCATTCATCAATTTCGATTTTACTCAATGTGCTATGTTTCAACAGATTGTTTTTTATGATGTTAATAGTATTGTTGATAGGGATATTAGTATACATGTTGGTGATGTCAAAAGAACATAAAACGTGGTTTGGTTGTAGACTGAACTTATTTAGGGAATTACAGAGTTCGATCGAGTTCTTTATGGGGTTGGAGTTGTGAAATTTGAAGTGTTTTTTTAGGAATTTGTGTAGGAATTGAGAGGTTTTATAGGTAGGACTATTGATACTATTAATTATAGGTCGAATGGGGACGTCTTTTTTATGAATTTTGGGCAGTGATCTGACTGTAGGTAATTTTGGGTTCATTACAGTTAATTTCTGATAATCTTGATCATTTAAAATGAAGTTAGAATTTTTCAGAAGGTTCTTTAAGTTACGCTGTATTTTGTTTGTAGGATCTTTGTTAATTAAGGTATAGGTATTGTCTGAAAAAAAGGTTTCAGTTTTATTGATGTAATCTTGTTTGTTCATTATTACTATGGTGTTGCCCTTATCTGCTTTTGTAATTACTACGTTGTTGCTATGGATTTTGGATTTCAGGTTTAGAATTTGTTTCGAGACATTGTGGTTATTATTAGATGTTATCTCATTAATCAAAGTTGGGAGTTTCTTTTTTACTTCATATCGTACGTCATTCTGTTTATCAATTGGGATTTGTTTATCGATATTAGTTTCGGTTTCAGCGATGGTAGTGATGATGTCTTCTGCCTTTTTGTGATTAGGCCAATTATGTTTGATGCCTTTATCTAATAGATTTAATTCTTGGTTAGAGAAGGTTGCATTAGATAGGTTGATTGTAGTGGGAATGTTAGTCAAATGGGAAGGGGACACTTTGTTGTTTGTATTTTGGTCAGGAGTTTTACATTTGTTTTCTTGAAGACTAAGTAATTTATGGTTTAGGGTTTTCTGTTTCTTGTCTAATACGTAAGATAGTTTGAGGTCAGTGTACCTTAAAAATGAGCTCCATTCAAGTGGGGGTAATTTCTGAGAGATGGTCAAATGAGTCCTATATAATTGTAAATTTAGTAAAGATTTCTTCTTGTATAATAGTTTAATTTCATTTTTCAACCATATGTTGTTTACTTTCTTTTGAGTGGCATTAGATTTTGAATAGGGATGACTTTTTCTTTGTAAAGATTTGAGAAATTTAGGTACCAACTCTAATTTCAAGCAATCTTTAAGAAACTTGATATCTCTAGAAATCTTGCCTATTTTAATTTTTAGGTTTAAGTACTTGTTAGGTTTTACTAATGCCTGGTTGGCATTGACATTACATGTAATAAATATCATTTTTGGTCCGTATTGATGATGTAGATTGAAATAATAACATTAAGTTATTTATTAGACCACCTAATCAATACAAAATCGTCTTGGATGATTTACATAAATTTGTTAGCTAATAGTGGGACATGTTTCGCCTTCTCTGAAGGCATCATCAGCCATAGTCTTAACCTTAAATTAAAAATAAGCGTCTAAATAACATGTAGTGATGAAATGAATTTTAAAATCTTTAAGAGATTTGAAGTAAAATAACATTAAAAATAACAATGATGGTTTGAAAATACAATGTGATGAGATACAATAGTGGAAGTATTAACAAAATTAACCTTAGAAGGCTGCTAAAATAAGTACAATGGAATAAAACAACAGATTGTTATACAACAAGTAGTAAGATTGCATAAAAGTAAAGTTGATAGTAATGGCGGTTATAATTAGACGATGGCGAAAAATCTTATGTAATCAAAGTAAAGAGGAGAGAGTAAAAGTCAAAGTTAGTCGAGAGATCCGAAGTTCATTATGATCTTGAAGATAAAGGATGAAAGTCAGATGCATATGGTGAAGTTGTAGAACACGTTGAGGATATGAAGTTGGTGAATAGAAGTTGAAGAACAGTTTCAAATAGGATCACTATGGACCATCTCAAAATTTGAAGTGATGTTCAAATGTTGTAAATTGTGAGTTTGTAGATATTCTAGTTGAAAAAGCATATACAAGTGGAATCTGTAAATGGAAGCAAGAAACGTAGAGTTAATTGTGTGAAAAGATATTTGAAAAATCTTGAAGTAGAATCGTATGCACTTACCACTTGACGGTGACAAAGATAGCTTGTAATATTATGAGTAAGAAGTATTTGCAACAGTAGACTTCTTGCTACGTGTGTTATAACTGAAGTTTTGTGTTGGAGGGGGATCTGTTTGCGTTGACGTAACTATTAGAGGGGGGCTGCTATTGGTGGGAGGGAAGGAAGAGAGTGTATTACTGCGCGTGTTGTAACGGTGTAAGGCTATTGGAGGGAGCGATGTTCCGGTGGGTGTGGCTATGGGTTTATTGGTTGTATTTGAATTAGAGGTACTAGCGGTGGGGGGAAGGGAGGGGGGTATATTAGCTGTAGGGGAGGTGGGAACTCTAATTGATGTGAGGTTGAAGATTTTTAAGAATTTGTTGGTGAGGGAAGTTGATTCTCGTAATAAAATAAGAATCTGTTCATACAAGGGGCTTTTTTTATCAATAGTGTCATTTAGATTTTTATCTTTATTAAAATGTTGGTCGAGGAAAATAAATAAGTTTTCATATTCTGTCATGAGTTTGCTTTTATCAACTCTTTTTAGGATATGGAGGTCTTGTTCTATTGTGGTGAATTTATGCCCGGTGTCCCTCATATGGTTGGCCATTGCGGAGAATTTGTTGTGTTTTTGGGCATTGTAATGCTCGGCGTATCTGGTAGAGAAGCTGCGGCCAGTTTGGCCAACATAAGAAAAATTACATGTAGAGCATTTCAATCTGTATGTTCCTGATCCAGAGTAACTATTGTCTGTGATGTTGATAGAGTTGTGATTGAAGAATAAATTGCGATTAGTGTTTTTTGTTGTGTAGGCTATTTTTATTTCGTGCTTCATTAATGAATTGGTTATCGGGTAAATGCTATGGTTAGTGAACGTGAATTTAGCGTATTTTGGTTTGACGGGTTTTAATGGAGTTAAATTGGTAGCTAGTTTTAGTTTGGTTTTATTGATGATTTTATCAATCATATTCGTGTTAAATCCATTGAATTTAGCTATTTCCTTGATGAATAGTAATTCTTTCTTTAAATTAGTAGAGGACATAGGGATCTTTAATGCTCTATATATTAAACTGTGATAAGTGGCTTTTTTATGTGAGTTGGGATGTAAAGAATCATTTTTTATGGTTGTTGGAGAAAAGGTGGGTTTTCTGTATATTTGGAAGTCGAATTTGTTCAATGCTCGTGTGATTTTGATATCTAAGAAGTTCAGAGAGTTATTGAACTCATCTTCTTTAGTGAATTTAATATTATTATCTAAGTTGTTGAGGAATGATAGTATGTTATTGCTGTTGTTGATTTGTTTATCAATGATAGCTATGGTATCATCAACATAGCGATGCCAAAGACAGAGTCCGTTGATGTTATTAATAATCTTACTATGTTCGAGATTATCTAAGTATATGTCGGCTAGTATTCCAGATAACGGGTCTCCCATCGCTAGACCTTCTTGTTTGTAAATTTTCTTATTGAAGGTAAAATAGTTGTTGTCTAAAACGAAATTAAGTAATTTTAACTATTCATCAATTTCGATTTTACTCAATGTGCTATGTTTCAACAGATTGTTTTTTATGATGTTAATAGTATTGTTGATAGGGATATTAGTATACATGTTGGTGATGTCAAAAGAACATAAAACGTGGTTTGGTTGTAGACTGAACTTATTTAGGGAATTACAGAGTTCGATCGAGTTCTTTATGGGGTTGGAGTTGTGAAATTTGAAGTGTTTTTTTAGGAATTTGTGTAGGAATTGAGAGGTTTTATAGGTAGGACTATTGATACTATTAATTATAGGTCGAATGGGGACGTCTTTTTTATGAATTTTGGGCAGTGATCTGACTGTAGGTAATTTTGGGTTCATTACAGTTAATTTCTGATAATCTTGATCATTTAAAATGAAGTTAGAATTTTTCAGAAGGTTCTTTAAGTTACGCTGTATTTTGTTTGTAGGATCTTTGTTAATTAAGGTATAGGTATTGTCTGAAAAAAAGGTTTCAGTTTTATTGATGTAATCTTGTTTGTTCATTATTACTATGGTGTTGCCCTTATCTGCTTTTGTAATTACTACGTTGTTGCTATGGATTTTGGATTTCAGGTTTAGAATTTGTTTCGAGACATTGTGGTTATTATTAGATGTTATCTCATTAATCAAAGTTGGGAGTTTCTTTTTTACTTCATATCGTACGTCATTCTGTTTATCAATTGGGATTTGTTTATCGATATTAGTTTCGGTTTCAGCGATGGTAGTGATGATGTCTTCTGCCTTTTTGTGATTAGGCCAATTATGTTTGATGCCTTTATCTAATAGATTTAATTCTTGGTTAGAGAAGGTTGCATTAGATAGGTTGATTGTAGTGGGAATGTTAGTCAAATGGGAAGGGGACACTTTGTTGTTTGTATTTTGGTCAGGAGTTTTACATTTGTTTTCTTGAAGACTAAGTAATTTATGGTTTAGGGTTTTCTGTTTCTTGTCTAATACGTAAGATAGTTTGAGGTCAGTGTACCTTAAAAATGAGCTCCATTCAAGTGGGGGTAATTTCTGAGAGATGGTCAAATGAGTCCTATATAATTGTAAATTTAGTAAAGATTTCTTCTTGTATAATAGTTTAATTTCATTTTTCAACCATATGTTGTTTACTTTCTTTTGAGTGGCATTAGATTTTGAATAGGGATGACTTTTTCTTTGTAAAGATTTGAGAAATTTAGGTACCAACTCTAATTTCAAGCAATCTTTAAGAAACTTGATATCTCTAGAAATCTTGCCTATTTTAATTTTTAGGTTTAAGTACTTGTTAGGTTTTACTAATGCCTGGTTGGCATTGACATTACATGTAATAAATATCATTTTTGGTCCGTATTGATGATGTAGATTGAAATAATAACATTAAGTTATTTATTAGACCACCTAATCAATACAAAATCGTCTTGGATGATTTACATAAATTTGTTAGCTAATAGTGGGACATGTTTCGCCTTCTCTGAAGGCATCATCAGCCATAGTCTTAACCTTAAATTAAAAATAAGCGTCTAAATAACATGTAGTGATGAAATGAATTTTAAAATCTTTAAGAGATTTGAAGTAAAATAACATTAAAAATAACAATGATGGTTTGAAAATACAATGTGATGAGATACAATAGTGGAAGTATTAACAAAATTAACCTTAGAAGGCTGCTAAAATAAGTACAATGGAATAAAACAACAGATTGTTATACAACAAGTAGTAAGATTGCATAAAAGTAAAGTTGATAGTAATGGCGGTTATAATTAGACGATGGCGAAAAATCTTATGTAATCAAAGTAAAGAGGAGAGAGTAAAAGTCAAAGTTAGTCGAGAGATCCGAAGTTCATTATGATCTTGAAGATAAAGGATGAAAGTCAGATGCATATGGTGAAGTTGTAGAACACGTTGAGGATATGAAGTTGGTGAATAGAAGTTGAAGAACAGTTTCAAATAGGATCACTATGGACCATCTCAAAATTTGAAGTGATGTTCAAATGTTGTAAATTGTGAGTTTGTAGATATTCTAGTTGAAAAAGCATATACAAGTGGAATCTGTAAATGGAAGCAAGAAACGTAGAGTTAATTGTGTGAAAAGATATTTGAAAAATCTTGAAGTAGAATCGTATGCACTTACCACTTGACGGTGACAAAGATAGCTTGTAATATTATGAGTAAGAAGTATTTGCAACAGTAGACTTCTTGCTACGTGTGTTATAACTGAAGTTTTGTGTTGGAGGGGGATCTGTTTGCGTTGACGTAACTATTAGAGGGGGGCTGCTATTGGTGGGAGGGAAGGAAGAGAGTGTATTACTGCGCGTGTTGTAACGGTGTAAGGCTATTGGAGGGAGCGATGTTCCGGTGGGTGTGGCTATGGGTTTATTGGTTGTATTTGAATTAGAGGTACTAGCGGTGGGGGGAAGGGAGGGGGGTATATTAGCTGTAGGGGAGGTGGGAACTCTAATTGATGTGAGGTTGAAGATTTTTAAGAATTTGTTGGTGAGGGAAGTTGATTCTCGTAATAAAATAAGAATCTGTTCATACAAGGGGCTTTTTTTATCAATAGTGTCATTTAGATTTTTATCTTTATTAAAATGTTGGTCGAGGAAAATAAATAAGTTTTCATATTCTGTCATGAGTTTGCTTTTATCAACTCTTTTTAGGATATGGAGGTCTTGTTCTATTGTGGTGAATTTATGCCCGGTGTCCCTCATATGGTTGGCCATTGCGGAGAATTTGTTGTGTTTTTGGGCATTGTAATGCTCGGCGTATCTGGTAGAGAAGCTGCGGCCAGTTTGGCCAACATAAGAAAAATTACATGTAGAGCATTTCAATCTGTATATTCCTGATCCAGAGTAACTATTGTCTGTGATGTTGATAGAGTTGTGATTGAAGAATAAATTGCGATTAGTGTTTTTTGTTGTGTAGGCTATTTTTATTTCGTGCTTCATTAATGAATTGGTTATCGGGTAAATGCTATGGTTAGTGAACGTGAATTTAGCGTATTTTGGTTTGACGGGTTTTAATGGAGTTAAATTGGTAGCTAGTTTTAGTTTGGTTTTATTGATGATTTTATCAATCATATTCGTGTTAAATCCATTGAATTTAGCTATTTCCTTGATGAATAGTAATTCTTTCTTTAAATTAGTAGAGGACATAGGGATCTTTAATGCTCTATATATTAAACTGTGATAAGTGGCTTTTTTATGTGAGTTGGGATGTAAAGAATCATTTTTTATGGTTGTTGGAGAAAAGGTGGGTTTTCTGTATATTTGGAAGTCGAATTTGTTCAATGCTCGTGTGATTTTGATATCTAAGAAGTTCAGAGAGTTATTGAACTCATCTTCTTTAGTGAATTTAATATTATTATCTAAGTTGTTGAGGAATGATAGTATGTTATTGCTGTTGTTGATTTGTTTATCAATGATAGCTATGGTATCATCAACATAGCGATGCCAAAGACAGAGTCCGTTGATGTTATTAATAATCTTACTATGTTCGAGATTATCTAAGTATATGTCGGCTAGTATTCCAGATAACGGGTCTCCCATCGCTAGACCTTCTTGTTTGTAAATTTTCTTATTGAAGGTAAAATAGTTGTTGTCTAAAACGAAATTAAGTAATTTTAACCATTCATCAATTTCGATTTTACTCAATGTGCTATGTTTCAACAGATTGTTTTTTATGATGTTAATAGTATTGTTGATAGGGATATTAGTATACATGTTGGTGATGTCAAAAGAACATAAAACGTGGTTTGGTTGTAGACTGAACTTATTTAGGGAATTACAGAGTTCGATCGAGTTCTTTATGGGGTTGGAGTTGTGAAATTTGAAGTGTTTTTTTAGGAATTTGTGTAGGAATTGAGAGGTTTTATAGGTAGGACTATTGATACTATTAATTATAGGTCGAATGGGGACGTCTTTTTTATGAATTTTGGGCAGTGATCTGACTGTAGGTAATTTTGGGTTCATTACAGTTAATTTCTGATAATCTTGATCATTTAAAATGAAGTTAGAATTTTTCAGAAGGTTCTTTAAGTTACGCTGTATTTTGTTTGTAGGATCTTTGTTAATTAAGGTATAGGTATTGTCTGAAAAAAAGGTTTCAGTTTTATTGATGTAATCTTGTTTGTTCATTATTACTATGGTGTTGCCCTTATCTGCTTTTGTAATTACTACGTTGTTGCTATGGATTTTGGATTTCAGGTTTAGAATTTGTTTCGAGACATTGTGGTTATTATTAGATGTTATCTCATTAATCAAAGTTGGGAGTTTCTTTTTTACTTCATATCTGGAAGTTATCTGGAATACTAGCCGACATATACTTAGATAATCTCGAACATAGTAAGATTATTAATAACATCAACGGACTCTGTCTTTGGCATCGCTATGTTGATGATACCCCCCTCCCTTCCCCCCACCGCTAGTACCTCTAATTCAAATACAACCAATAAACCCATAGCCACACCCACCGGAACATCGCTCCCTCCAATAGCCTTACACCGTTACAACACGCGCAGTAATACACTCTCTTCCTTCCCTCCCACCAATAGCAGCCCCCCTCTAATAGTTACGTCAACGCAAACAGATCCCCCTCCAACACAAAACTTCAGTTATAACACACGTAGCAAGAAGTCTACTGTTGCAAATACTTCTTACTCATAATATTACAAGCTATCTTTGTCACCGTCAAGTGGTAAGTGCATACGATTCTACTTCAAGATTTTTCAAATATCTTTTCACACAATTAACTCTACGTTTCTTGCTTCCATTTACAGATTCCACTTGTATATGCTTTTTCAACTAGAATATCTACAAACTCACAATTTACAACATTTGAACATCACTTCAAATTTTGAGATGGTCCATAGTGATCCTATTTGAAACTGTTCTTCAACTTCTATTCACCAACTTCATATCCTCAACGTGTTCTACAACTTCACCATATGCATCTGACTTTCATCCTTTATCTTCAAGATCATAATGAACTTCGGATCTCTCGACTAACTTTGACTTTTACTCTCTCCTCTTTACTTTGATTACATAAGATTTTTCGCCATCGTCTAATTATAACCGCCATTACTATCAACTTTACTTTTATGCAATCTTACTACTTGTTGTATAACAATCTGTTGTTTTATTCCATTGTACTTATTTTAGCAGCCTTCTAAGGTTAATTTTGTTAATACTTCCACTATTGTATCTCATCACATTGTATTTTCAAACCATCATTGTTATTTTTAATGTTATTTTACTTCAAATCTCTTAAAGATTTTAAAATTCATTTCATCACTACATGTTATTTAGACGCTTATTTTTAATTTAAGGTTAAGACTATGGCTGATGATGCCTTCAGAGAAGGCGAAACATGTCCCACTATTAGCTAACAAATTTATGTAAATCATCCAAGACGATTTTGTATTGATTAGGTGGTCTAATAAATAACTTAATGTTATTATTTCAATCTACATCATCAATACGGACCAAAAATGATATTTATTACATGTAATGTCAATGCCAACCAGGCATTAGTAAAACCTAACAAGTACTTAAACCTAAAAATTAAAATAGGCAAGATTTCTAGAGATATCAAGTTTCTTAAAGATTGCTTGAAATTAGAGTTGGTACCTAAATTTCTCAAATCTTTACAAAGAAAAAGTCATCCCTATTCAAAATCTAATGCCACTCAAAAGAAAGTAAACAACATATGGTTGAAAAATGAAATTAAACTATTATACAAGAAGAAATCTTTACTAAATTTACAATTATATAGGACTCATTTGACCATCTCTCAGAAATTACCCCCACTTGAATGGAGCTCATTTTTAAGGTACACTGACCTCAAACTATCTTACGTATTAGACAAGAAACAGAAAACCCTAAACCATAAATTACTTAGTCTTCAAGAAAACAAATGTAAAACTCCTGACCAAAATACAAACAACAAAGTGTCCCCTTCCCATTTGACTAACATTCCCACTACAATCAACCTATCTAATGCAACCTTCTCTAACCAAGAATTAAATCTATTAGATAAAGGCATCAAACATAATTGGCCTAATCACAAAAAGGCAGAAGACATCATCACTACCATCGCTGAAACCGAAACTAATATCGATAAACAAATCCCAATTGATAAACAGAATGACGTACGATATGAAGTAAAAAAGAAACTCCCAACTTTGATTAATGAGATAACATCTAATAATAACCACAATGTCTCGAAACAAATTCTAAACCTGAAATCCAAAATCCATAGCAACAACGTAGTAATTACAAAAGCAGATAAGGGCAACACCATAGTAATAATGAACAAACAAGATTACATCAATAAAACTGAAACCTTTTTTTCAGACAATACCTATACCTTAATTAACAAAGATCCTACAAACAAAATACAGCGTAACTTAAAGAACCTTCTGAAAAATTCTAACTTCATTTTAAATGATCAAGATTATCAGAAATTAACTGTAATGAACCCAAAATTACCTACAGTCAGATCACTGCCCAAAATTCATAAAAAAGACGTCCCCATTCGACCTATAATTAATAGTATCAATAGTCCTACCTATAAAACCTCTCAATTCCTACACAAATTCCTAAAAAAACACTTCAAATTTCACAACTCCAACCCCATAAAGAACTCGATCGAACTCTGTAATTCCCTAAATAAGTTCAGTCTACAACCAAACCACGTTTTATGTTCTTTTGACATCACCAACATGTATACTAATATCCCTATCAACAATACTATTAACATCATAAAAAACAATCTGTTGAAACATAGCACATTGAGTAAAATCGAAATTGATGAATGGTTAAAATTACTTAATTTCGTTTTAGACAACAACTATTTTACCTTCAATAAGAAAATTTACAAACAAGAAGGTCTAGCGATGGGAGACCCGTTATCTGGAATACTAGCCGACATATACTTAGATAATCTCGAACATAGTAAAATTATTAATAACATCAACGGACTCTGTCTTTGGCATCGCTATGTTGATGATACCATAGCTATCATTGATAAACAAATCAACAACAGCAATAACATACTATCATTCCTCAACAACTTAGATAATAATATTAAATTCACTAAAGAAGATGAGTTCAATAACTCTCTGAACTTCTTAGATATCAAAATCACACGAGCATTGAACAAATTCGACTTCCAAATATACAGAAAACCCACCTTTTCTCCAACAACCATAAAAAATGATTCTTTACATCCCAACTCACATAAAAAAGCCACTTATCACAGTTTAATATATAGAGCATTAAAGATCCCTATGTCCTCTACTAATTTAAAGAAAGAATTACTATTCATCAAGGAAATAGCTAAATTCAATGGATTTAACACGAATATGATTGATAAAATCATCAATAAAACCAAACTAAAACTAGCTACCAATTTAACTCCATTAAAACCCGTCAAACCAAAATACGCTAAATTCACGTTCACTAACCATAGCATTTACCCGATAACCAATTCATTAATGAAGCACGAAATAAAAATAGCCTACACAACAAAAAACACTAATCGCAATTTATTCTTCAATCACAACTCTATCAACATCACAGACAATAGTTACTCTGGATCAGGAATATACAGATTGAAATGCTCTACATGTAATTTTTCTTATGTTGGCCAAACTGGCCGCAGCTTCTCTACCAGATACGCCGAGCATTACAATGCCCAAAAACACAACAAATTCTCCGCAATGGCCAACCATATGAGGGACACCGGGCATAAATTCACCACAATAGAACAAGACCTCCATATCCTAAAAAGAGTTGATAAAAGCAAACTCATGACAGAATATGAAAACTTATTTATTTTCCTCGACCAACATTTTAATAAAGATAAAAATCTAAATGACACTATTGATAAAAAAAGCCCCTTGTATGAACAGATTCTTATTTTATTACGAGAATCAACTTCCCTCACCAACAAATTCTTAAAAATCTTCAACCTCACATCAATTAGAGTTCCCACCTCCCCTACAGCTAATATACCCCCCTCCCTTCCCCCCACCGCTAGTACCTCTAATTCAAATACAACCAATAAACCCATAGCCACACCCACCGGAACATCGCTCCCTCCAATAGCCTTACACCGTTACAACACGCGCAGTAATACACTCTCTTCCTTCCCTCCCACCAATAGCAGCCCCCCTCTAATAGTTACGTCAACGCAAACAGATCCCCCTCCAACACAAAACTTCAGTTATAACACACGTAGCAAGAAGTCTACTGTTGCAAATACTTCTTACTCATAATATTACAAGCTATCTTTGTCACCGTCAAGTGGTAAGTGCATACGATTCTACTTCAAGATTTTTCAAATATCTTTTCACACAATTAACTCTACGTTTCTTGCTTCCATTTACAGATTCCACTTGTATATGCTTTTTCAACTAGAATATCTACAAACTCACAATTTACAACATTTGAACATCACTTCAAATTTTGAGATGGTCCATAGTGATCCTATTTGAAACTGTTCTTCAACTTCTATTCACCAACTTCATATCCTCAACGTGTTCTACAACTTCACCATATGCATCTGACTTTCATCCTTTATCTTCAAGATCATAATGAACTTCGGATCTCTCGACTAACTTTGACTTTTACTCTCTCCTCTTTACTTTGATTACATAAGATTTTTCGCCATCGTCTAATTATAACCGCCATTACTATCAACTTTACTTTTATGCAATCTTACTACTTGTTGTATAACAATCTGTTGTTTTATTCCATTGTACTTATTTTAGCAGCCTTCTAAGGTTAATTTTGTTAATACTTCCACTATTGTATCTCATCACATTGTATTTTCAAACCATCATTGTTATTTTTAATGTTATTTTACTTCAAATCTCTTAAAGATTTTAAAATTCATTTCATCACTACATGTTATTTAGACGCTTATTTTTAATTTAAGGTTAAGACTATGGCTGATGATGCCTTCAGAGAAGGCGAAACATGTCCCACTATTAGCTAACAAATTTATGTAAATCATCCAAGACGATTTTGTATTGATTAGGTGGTCTAATAAATAACTTAATGTTATTATTTCAATCTACATCATCAATACGGACCAAAAATGATATTTATTACATGTAATGTCAATGCCAACCAGGCATTAGTAAAACCTAACAAGTACTTAAACCTAAAAATTAAAATAGGCAAGATTTCTAGAGATATCAAGTTTCTTAAAGATTGCTTGAAATTAGAGTTGGTACCTAAATTTCTCAAATCTTTACAAAGAAAAAGTCATCCCTATTCAAAATCTAATGCCACTCAAAAGAAAGTAAACAACATATGGTTGAAAAATGAAATTAAACTATTATACAAGAAGAAATCTTTACTAAATTTACAATTATATAGGACTCATTTGACCATCTCTCAGAAATTACCCCCACTTGAATGGAGCTCATTTTTAAGGTACACTGACCTCAAACTATCTTACGTATTAGACAAGAAACAGAAAACCCTAAACCATAAATTACTTAGTCTTCAAGAAAACAAATGTAAAACTCCTGACCAAAATACAAACAACAAAGTGTCCCCTTCCCATTTGACTAACATTCCCACTACAATCAACCTATCTAATGCAACCTTCTCTAACCAAGAATTAAATCTATTAGATAAAGGCATCAAACATAATTGGCCTAATCACAAAAAGGCAGAAGACATCATCACTACCATCGCTGAAACCGAAACTAATATCGATAAACAAATCCCAATTGATAAACAGAATGACGTACGATATGAAGTAAAAAAGAAACTCCCAACTTTGATTAATGAGATAACATCTAATAATAACCACAATGTCTCGAAACAAATTCTAAACCTGAAATCCAAAATCCATAGCAACAACGTAGTAATTACAAAAGCAGATAAGGGCAACACCATAGTAATAATGAACAAACAAGATTACATCAATAAAACTGAAACCTTTTTTTCAGACAATACCTATACCTTAATTAACAAAGATCCTACAAACAAAATACAGCGTAACTTAAAGAACCTTCTGAAAAATTCTAACTTCATTTTAAATGATCAAGATTATCAGAAATTAACTGTAATGAACCCAAAATTACCTACAGTCAGATCACTGCCCAAAATTCATAAAAAAGACGTCCCCATTCGACCTATAATTAATAGTATCAATAGTCCTACCTATAAAACCTCTCAATTCCTACACAAATTCCTAAAAAAACACTTCAAATTTCACAACTCCAACCCCATAAAGAACTCGATCGAACTCTGTAATTCCCTAAATAAGTTCAGTCTACAACCAAACCACGTTTTATGTTCTTTTGACATCACCAACATGTATACTAATATCCCTATCAACAATACTATTAACATCATAAAAAACAATCTGTTGAAACATAGCACATTGAGTAAAATCGAAATTGATGAATGGTTAAAATTACTTAATTTCGTTTTAGACAACAACTATTTTACCTTCAATAAGAAAATTTACAAACAAGAAGGTCTAGCGATGGGAGACCCGTTATCTGGAATACTAGCCGACATATACTTAGATAATCTCGAACATAGTAAGATTATTAATAACATCAACGGACTCTGTCTTTGGCATCGCTATGTTGATGATACCATAGCTATCATTGATAAACAAATCAACAACAGCAATAACATACTATCATTCCTCAACAACTTAGATAATAATATTAAATTCACTAAAGAAGATGAGTTCAATAACTCTCTGAACTTCTTAGATATCAAAATCACACGAGCATTGAACAAATTCGACTTCCAAATATACAGAAAACCCACCTTTTCTCCAACAACCATAAAAAATGATTCTTTACATCCCAACTCACATAAAAAAGCCACTTATCACAGTTTAATATATAGAGCATTAAAGATCCCTATGTCCTCTACTAATTTAAAGAAAGAATTACTATTCATCAAGGAAATAGCTAAATTCAATGGATTTAACACGAATATGATTGATAAAATCATCAATAAAACCAAACTAAAACTAGCTACCAATTTAACTCCATTAAAACCCGTCAAACCAAAATACGCTAAATTCACGTTCACTAACCATAGCATTTACCCGATAACCAATTCATTAATGAAGCACGAAATAAAAATAGCCTACACAACAAAAAACACTAATCGCAATTTATTCTTCAATCACAACTCTATCAACATCACAGACAATAGTTACTCTGGATCAGGAATATACAGATTGAAATGCTCTACATGTAATTTTTCTTATGTTGGCCAAACTGGCCGCAGCTTCTCTACCAGATACGCCGAGCATTACAATGCCCAAAAACACAACAAATTCTCCGCAATGGCCAACCATATGAGGGACACCGGGCATAAATTCACCACAATAGAACAAGACCTCCATATCCTAAAAAGAGTTGATAAAAGCAAACTCATGACAGAATATGAAAACTTATTTATTTTCCTCGACCAACATTTTAATAAAGATAAAAATCTAAATGACACTATTGATAAAAAAAGCCCCTTGTATGAACAGATTCTTATTTTATTACGAGAATCAACTTCCCTCACCAACAAATTCTTAAAAATCTTCAACCTCACATCAATTAGAGTTCCCACCTCCCCTACAGCTAATATACCCCCCTCCCTTCCCCCCACCGCTAGTACCTCTAATTCAAATACAACCAATAAACCCATAGCCACACCCACCGGAACATCGCTCCCTCCAATAGCCTTACACCGTTACAACACGCGCAGTAATACACTCTCTTCCTTCCCTCCCACCAATAGCAGCCCCCCTCTAATAGTTACGTCAACGCAAACAGATCCCCCTCCAACACAAAACTTCAGTTATAACACACGTAGCAAGAAGTCTACTGTTGCAAATACTTCTTACTCATAATATTACAAGCTATCTTTGTCACCGTCAAGTGGTAAGTGCATACGATTCTACTTCAAGATTTTTCAAATATCTTTTCACACAATTAACTCTACGTTTCTTGCTTCCATTTACAGATTCCACTTGTATATGCTTTTTCAACTAGAATATCTACAAACTCACAATTTACAACATTTGAACATCACTTCAAATTTTGAGATGGTCCATAGTGATCCTATTTGAAACTGTTCTTCAACTTCTATTCACCAACTTCATATCCTCAACGTGTTCTACAACTTCACCATATGCATCTGACTTTCATCCTTTATCTTCAAGATCATAATGAACTTCGGATCTCTCGACTAACTTTGACTTTTACTCTCTCCTCTTTACTTTGATTACATAAGATTTTTCGCCATCGTCTAATTATAACCGCCATTACTATCAACTTTACTTTTATGCAATCTTACTACTTGTTGTATAACAATCTGTTGTTTTATTCCATTGTACTTATTTTAGCAGCCTTCTAAGGTTAATTTTGTTAATACTTCCACTATTGTATCTCATCACATTGTATTTTCAAACCATCATTGTTATTTTTAATGTTATTTTACTTCAAATCTCTTAAAGATTTTAAAATTCATTTCATCACTACATGTTATTTAGACGCTTATTTTTAATTTAAGGTTAAGACTATGGCTGATGATGCCTTCAGAGAAGGCGAAACATGTCCCACTATTAGCTAACAAATTTATGTAAATCATCCAAGACGATTTTGTATTGATTAGGTGGTCTAATAAATAACTTAATGTTATTATTTCAATCTACATCATCAATACGGACCAAAAATGATATTTATTACATGTAATGTCAATGCCAACCAGGCATTAGTAAAACCTAACAAGTACTTAAACCTAAAAATTAAAATAGGCAAGATTTCTAGAGATATCAAGTTTCTTAAAGATTGCTTGAAATTAGAGTTGGTACCTAAATTTCTCAAATCTTTACAAAGAAAAAGTCATCCCTATTCAAAATCTAATGCCACTCAAAAGAAAGTAAACAACATATGGTTGAAAAATGAAATTAAACTATTATACAAGAAGAAATCTTTACTAAATTTACAATTATATAGGACTCATTTGACCATCTCTCAGAAATTACCCCCACTTGAATGGAGCTCATTTTTAAGGTACACTGACCTCAAACTATCTTACGTATTAGACAAGAAACAGAAAACCCTAAACCATAAATTACTTAGTCTTCAAGAAAACAAATGTAAAACTCCTGACCAAAATACAAACAACAAAGTGTCCCCTTCCCATTTGACTAACATTCCCACTACAATCAACCTATCTAATGCAACCTTCTCTAACCAAGAATTAAATCTATTAGATAAAGGCATCAAACATAATTGGCCTAATCACAAAAAGGCAGAAGACATCATCACTACCATCGCTGAAACCGAAACTAATATCGATAAACAAATCCCAATTGATAAACAGAATGACGTACGATATGAAGTAAAAAAGAAACTCCCAACTTTGATTAATGAGATAACATCTAATAATAACCACAATGTCTCGAAACAAATTCTAAACCTGAAATCCAAAATCCATAGCAACAACGTAGTAATTACAAAAGCAGATAAGGGCAACACCATAGTAATAATGAACAAACAAGATTACATCAATAAAACTGAAACCTTTTTTTCAGACAATACCTATACCTTAATTAACAAAGATCCTACAAACAAAATACAGCGTAACTTAAAGAACCTTCTGAAAAATTCTAACTTCATTTTAAATGATCAAGATTATCAGAAATTAACTGTAATGAACCCAAAATTACCTACAGTCAGATCACTGCCCAAAATTCATAAAAAAGACGTCCCCATTCGACCTATAATTAATAGTATCAATAGTCCTACCTATAAAACCTCTCAATTCCTACACAAATTCCTAAAAAAACACTTCAAATTTCACAACTCCAACCCCATAAAGAACTCGATCGAACTCTGTAATTCCCTAAATAAGTTCAGTCTACAACCAAACCACGTTTTATGTTCTTTTGACATCACCAACATGTATACTAATATCCCTATCAACAATACTATTAACATCATAAAAAACAATCTGTTGAAACATAGCACATTGAGTAAAATCGAAATTGATGAATGGTTAAAATTACTTAATTTCGTTTTAGACAACAACTATTTTACCTTCAATAAGAAAATTTACAAACAAGAAGGTCTAGCGATGGGAGACCCGTTATCTGGAATACTAGCCGACATATACTTAGATAATCTCGAACATAGTAAGATTATTAATAACATCAACGGACTCTGTCTTTGGCATCGCTATGTTGATGATACCATAGCTATCATTGATAAACAAATCAACAACAGCAATAACATACTATCATTCCTCAACAACTTAGATAATAATATTAAATTCACTAAAGAAGATGAGTTCAATAACTCTCTGAACTTCTTAGATATCAAAATCACACGAGCATTGAACAAATTCGACTTCCAAATATACAGAAAACCCACCTTTTCTCCAACAACCATAAAAAATGATTCTTTACATCCCAACTCACATAAAAAAGCCACTTATCACAGTTTAATATATAGAGCATTAAAGATCCCTATGTCCTCTACTAATTTAAAGAAAGAATTACTATTCATCAAGGAAATAGCTAAATTCAATGGATTTAACACGAATATGATTGATAAAATCATCAATAAAACCAAACTAAAACTAGCTACCAATTTAACTCCATTAAAACCCGTCAAACCAAAATACGCTAAATTCACGTTCACTAACCATAGCATTTACCCGATAACCAATTCATTAATGAAGCACGAAATAAAAATAGCCTACACAACAAAAAACACTAATCGCAATTTATTCTTCAATCACAACTCTATCAACATCACAGACAATAGTTACTCTGGATCAGGAATATACAGATTGAAATGCTCTACATGTAATTTTTCTTATGTTGGCCAAACTGGCCGCAGCTTCTCTACCAGATACGCCGAGCATTACAATGCCCAAAAACACAACAAATTCTCCGCAATGGCCAACCATATGAGGGACACCGGGCATAAATTCACCACAATAGAACAAGACCTCCATATCCTAAAAAGAGTTGATAAAAGCAAACTCATGACAGAATATGAAAACTTATTTATTTTCCTCGACCAACATTTTAATAAAGATAAAAATCTAAATGACACTATTGATAAAAAAAGCCCCTTGTATGAACAGATTCTTATTTTATTACGAGAATCAACTTCCCTCACCAACAAATTCTTAAAAATCTTCAACCTCACATCAATTAGAGTTCCCACCTCCCCTACAGCTAATATACCCCCCTCCCTTCCCCCCACCGCTAGTACCTCTAATTCAAATACAACCAATAAACCCATAGCCACACCCACCGGAACATCGCTCCCTCCAATAGCCTTACACCGTTACAACACGCGCAGTAATACACTCTCTTCCTTCCCTCCCACCAATAGCAGCCCCCCTCTAATAGTTACGTCAACGCAAACAGATCCCCCTCCAACACAAAACTTCAGTTATAACACACGTAGCAAGAAGTCTACTGTTGCAAATACTTCTTACTCATAATATTACAAGCTATCTTTGTCACCGTTAAGTGGTAAGTGCATACGATTCTACTTCAAGATTTTTCAAATATCTTTTCACACAATTAACTCTACGTTTCTTGCTTCCATTTACAGATTCCACTTGTATATGCTTTTTCAACTAGAATATCTACAAACTCACAATTTACAACATTTGAACATCACTTCAAATTTTGAGATGGTCCATAGTGATCCTATTTGAAACTGTTCTTCAACTTCTATTCACCAACTTCATATCCTCAACGTGTTCTACAACTTCACCATATGCATCTGACTTTCATCCTTTATCTTCAAGATCATAATGAACTTCGGATCTCTCGACTAACTTTGACTTTTACTCTCTCCTCTTTACTTTGATTACATAAGATTTTTCGCCATCGTCTAATTATAACCGCCATTACTATCAACTTTACTTTTATGCAATCTTACTACTTGTTGTATAACAATCTGTTGTTTTATTCCATTGTACTTATTTTAGCAGCCTTCTAAGGTTAATTTTGTTAATACTTCCACTATTGTATCTCATCACATTGTATTTTCAAACCATCATTGTTATTTTTAATGTTATTTTACTTCAAATCTCTTAAAGATTTTAAAATTCATTTCATCACTACATGTTATTTAGACGCTTATTTTTAATTTAAGGTTAAGACTATGGCTGATGATGCCTTCAGAGAAGGCGAAACATGTCCCACTATTAGCTAACAAATTTATGTAAATCATCCAAGACGATTTTGTATTGATTAGGTGGTCTAATAAATAACTTAATGTTATTATTTCAATCTACATCATCAATACGGACCAAAAATGATATTTATTACATGTAATGCTTGTGGATGTCTGGATAGTTCTGCCAGGCCCTTCACTCCCAGCGATTAAATTGAGAAATAAAGATAAAATGATCTCTCACACTTAAGTCATAAATTCATCACACAAGAGCAACTTGAACATGTAATCTTCCACCAAATCCAGATACTGAATCAGTTATGATAAAAACAAAATATTCATTGTTATAATAATATAGTTAACTAAAACGACTGGATAACAAAATTAAAATGAGTCATTAACATATTCAATATCACATTTCCAAACAAGGTTTTGGTGAATTTTCACTTAATTACTCTGTTTTATTATTTCAAAATAACACAAATGGATAGACCCCTGAAAGCATTGACCTCTCAAATTATTTGTAATAGAAATTAACTTTGTTTGCTAGAGCTGAGCGGGAGCTGGCAAACATCAAAGCCAGGAAAACAGCTTATTTAGGCCATGTACAACAAGGTAGAAGGTACAAGCTTCTACACCTGCTATAAAAAGGCTCGATAGAAAGCAAGCGTGGAACTGGTAGACCACCATTGACATGACTCTTAACGCATCAAGACTGGGCTGGCATAAACAACAATGAACAACTCTTCAAGTTAGTTAAAGAAATTGGTGTTTTCTCCAGTGTAATTGCCTACTTCTCGGGAACCGGATATGGCACTAGAAGAAGAAACGACTACAATTAATTACGCAGAGTTACTTGTTTCAAATAATAAAATAAGGAAGAAGAGCGAGAACTTATCAGCTCAATAGTTTGTTGACCTCCGGGATTACTGTATTTTCTTGTGTATTAGGACACCCCCCCCCCCCCCCCTCCCCGGCTTTTTGGGACAAAGATGTTGAAAAAAAATCTTGCATACAGAGAAGATCGATTCCGCTTCGAAATGGGTACAAGCCTTACTGCAGCTCTGATGATATCGCACAAATTTTGTGAGTAGTTTCGTCCATACTACCCACGCAATGAAAATGCACATCAGTCGTGAGGTACATCTGTGTTTCATTGTTAATAAATGTCACCTCCGTAGCAGCTCTGATGACGTCGTACAAATAGGTAAATAGTTTTGTGTCCGACCTATGCAATTAAAGCATGCATCAGTTATGCTGTTTGTTTTTTGTAGTTAAGAATGTCTGCCAGCTTAATGGTTAGCACAGTTAGCTGCTGTATTGAAGAATATTTACAAGTGTCAATACTGTGGATGCAAAAATGTTTACAGTACAAAAATAATGATTTAAACAGAACTTATACTAAAATCACTTTGAAAAATTGAAACGTTCGTCTAAAAGTAATTGTCACACATTGTTTTAAAAAAAAAAATCTTTGTCTGACACTGAAATGGATCTTTTTGATAAAAAGCTTGAACAATACATATTACATTTGAAAAACAGAATATAAAAAATAAGGCGTCACAGGACAAGAACAAGACAGTTGAAAGATACATCCTTATTTTAAATTTTAGCCTCAAACATGAGCAAATACTGTACCATTTAACGTATGTCATGCTGCACAAAACAATACCTCACACGCAGGTGTATTACCAACTAAACTTTTATTCGTTACTGTTGAAGTATACTAAAGAACATCGATAAATTCACGTTCATTTCCAGAACACAAACGGAAATGTCCAAACAGGGGCGAAAACAAAGTGATTACAGTCCTCCAGGGTGGATTTTTATCACAGTTGAAGAGCTTCAGTATGGTATGTCCTCCACGAGCATTTATCACAGCTTGGCACCTATGTGGCATGCTCCGTATAAATCGATGGAGGTCATGTTGCAGTATCAAGTCCCATTCTTCAGTGAGAGCCTGTTCGAGGTCTTGGAGAGTCTGTGGTGGAACAGGACGCCCACGAAAACTTGTGTCGAGCCTATCCCATACATGCAATAGTAAACACGGAAATGAAAATCATAATCTATGGCTATCCCATACATGCTCGATGGGATTGAGGTTGGGATTCACTGCTGGCCATTCCATCTCTGGAAGGTCCAGTTCTCACACGACAACTCTGGTAATGCGCACTACATGAGCCCTGGTATTGTCGTGCATGAGCACGAATCCAGGACCAACACCGTATGCAGCAACCAGTACATGCTGTAGCAGTATCTGCTCAATGTACCCCGCAGCGACAAGATCGGTACGGCCATCAATACTGATGCTACCCCACACCATCACAGAATCTTGTCCGAATCTGTCACGTTCTTGGGCAACATTTGGCATGTACTGCTCACCACGGCATCTCCTTACACGTTGACGTCCATTACGCTGCGTCAGGGGAAATCTGAACTCGTCTGAACAACACAGGTCTCCATTGGCGTACGGGCAAACAAGGCAAGCTGCATGATGTTCCTACTTTAAATGGGGCACTCAAACGGGACATCTGGGTTGTAAGGACAGTTCTCTTAACCTTTTCCGTACTGTCTGGTCAGACACCGTGACTCCAGCCAGTGACCCTCGTGATTGATGTCTTGATGCAGTTGTCTGGCAGTTGCTGAACAACGCCGCAATGCACGGATGGTCAGATATCGGTCATTTTGTGGGATTGTCATGCTTCCACGACCTTGTGTAACATTCCTTGTGAACTGGCCTGTCTCATTGTAGCTATTCCACAAGCGATGAATAACTGACGGAGAGTCATTGAGATCCACAGTAACACTATGAAAAGTCCATCCTTCCTGGATCAAAGTGATGGCCCTTGCGACTTGAACTTCCTTAAGATGTCTCATGGGATGTGCTGGTTTATGTACATCGTGCTCAAATGACCGCGGTAGTCTGTGTACCTCACGACACACGGATGCACTGCTATTTGTTTTGTTTAGAGGGGTCACCTGACAGTTTAATGCATGGCTATGCCTGCAGCTGGAGTATAACTTCGATTTGACATACCCTGAGTAGCTAAGGTCTGAAAGTATGCTGTACGGCCATTGGAATCCCATCTACCAAATTAACATTCATATACCAGACGTTACAAAACATGTTCCCCTAATGTTTTTGAACTGTTCATCTCGTCTTGTCTTTCCCTGTATGCTTCTCAAGAATCTCGTTTCACCTGCTTGTATCTTACTTTGGTTCCGCTTGGTCACCGTCCAGGCTGCTGAAGCATAGGTCAGTATAGGTTTATAATAGGAAGAGTACAAAACCTTGCACTTCATTGGCACATCTTTGTTCCATACAATGTGTCTCACAAAGTGGTAAAAACTTCTGCTGTATTAAATAAATTTTCCATCCAAATTTCCATCTTGTGACGACATGCTACCCAAATATTAAAAAATTTTCTCTGCTTCAAGTGGTCCATTTCCTATTTTTATCACTCCCCTGGATTTTCTGTTACCTCTTGTCATGATCAAAGTCTTGCTTTTTGCAGTACTGATCTTCATTCCAAAATTTATATCTCCTCATTCCATAAATCAACTTGTCTGTACTTCCCCTTCATTATCTCCTCAAACTACAATATCAGCAAAGAGCATAGACTTTACTTGCTTGCCCATCATCTTCTTGACATTATGTAGAATTCTATCCATGATGATAATGAAGAGTAAGGGAGACAATACACTTCTGTCCTAAGCCTGTCTCAACTATGAACAATTCAGTTTGACCCACTTTGTTTCTAACACAGCTTTGACAATTTTGATACAATGCTATTGCCATCTGCATTTTTCATTTCCAATCTGTGCCTCTGTCAATGTTTTTCATACCAAATTCGTTGGAGCACTGTCATATGCCTTTACAATATCTAGAAATGTTACTACCATGTCCTTTCCATATTCCCAATACCATTCCATCATTTGATTTGACACAATGTAAATATTGGGTCAAATATGGACCTGCCTCTTCTGAATCCATACTGGTGTTGTGCCAATTTTCCCTATACTGTCTCTTATTTATTTATCCAAAATTCTTTCAAGGATCTCAGCTGTTTGAGGTATCAGTGTCACTCCTTGCAATTTTCACCTTGTTTCTTGTCCCCTTTCTTGAAAATTGGTACAATGACCCCTTTCGTCCACTCTTTTAGAACAGTCTTGTCTCTCCATATCACTCTGGAGAGTCTATACCACCTCTGTAGGCCAATTTCTACTGCTATTATCATTTCTATGGTGACCTCGTTAATTTCAGGCAATGCTATTGCACCCTTCCGTGTCTAGGTGAACCACAGTTATTACTAAAGCTAGTCAGATTTCATCTCAGGGTATCCTCGAATAAGAAAAATGTTTGATTTTTCTGTAAATGCAATTTTACATGGATTCCGAGAAAGATATCCGCACCTTTCGCGACTTTAATCACAGAACGTTTTCATCTAATCGAAAAATTCACAACTTCAACTTCGACCCTCATCTTATAATGCAATTCACTTCAGAACTACCTTACATGCTAAGTCTGACTACTATCTATCACTACAAATGATGACTCATTGAATTATAAAAAATAATTAAGTAACATATTTATTAAATTGACGAAATCTCGAAAGAAATGAGAATTGGCCTAAATATCATCATGAACTCATTACCTCAAAAACAAATGTTCTTCTGTAGGAATTAAAATTTAAGTCAGCGCTGGCTTATTCTTAATTATTATAATATCATGAACTCAATATTTCTGAAGTGATACCAAGTCTTTCTTAATCATCCTTGAAAAACTAAGTTATTCACTTGTGTGCACAAATATAGCACAATTATTTCAACATTGATGAAATTCAGGATTCCTCCACATAATTAATACATTTTATAACATTTAAAAAATTAATCATAATCTGAATTCATTGCTGTCGAATATGATAAAGAAAACAAGGAATCGACTGATGTGCTAAGATACTCGGTCCTACTGCCATTTAAGCTATGGCTCCTAGTCTATTATTTACTCTTATAGTGTTTCAATTTAAAAATATAAACGATACTCAACATATAAAATATTCTATTTCCGTACTCTACCTATATAATTCCTCAATCGACGTATTATGGTTCAATATGCGCTCAGCCGATAAGCTTCTTTTACATATACTCTGTGTGCAAGAAATTCAACAAGTATTTGTAATATGATCTCTTGGTATTGTGCTATTATGTCGGCTACGTATATAATCTTGCCTCCCTCACAATCTATATTCACTGAGAATACGACACAAAATACACAAATTTATCTATCATCAGTTATAACTACTGCCAAATCACTTTCAACTCTCAACTAAATACGTATTTTAGCCATCCATACCTTGCTATAAGTCATCCCTGGGGCACATTCCCTTTCAGTAATTGCATCAATTAACTGCACCAATTCCATCCATATATGTCGTCTATACATTATACACGTCTCATTACTTACCGTGACGCGCAATATTATATTTAAATCGTATCAAACATCTCTATATTATAATTTATAACCTTCACTTAACACATTCTTGACTTCCACAACATCCATATATAACACGTATAATCTCCTCTATATTATTTAATACTATTGGGATATGACGTTTATTTCGTGCAGTATTCCTTTCTCAATACTAAACTCATTATAAATACGACATATAACCCTACTTTCAGTATCTGTTCTTTAAGTAATATCATGCAGCAAGGAATAGCATGACTCTAACACTCCTGAATACGCAATCCACATATGACGTAATCTAAGTCTGTATGGCTCTATGACACTCGTAGATCTATTTATTATTTGGCATTCTTTGAAATCGGCTGTCATATGTCACTTCTTAACCGTATTCTCATTCACCTGGTTGAAACTACTTAATAATACGTAACCATATGTCACGAGATATCGTTTTAGTTCTACACTGACTTAACATTATAATAGCATCTTAAATATATTATTTTGGGTCCACCTTTTCAATACAAAATGTAAATAGTTTAAATTACATAGGGACTAGTTTTGACCTAGTAATAGGTCATCATCAGCTTGAAGTAAATTAAAGCATAAATATCGAAGAAAAAATAAGCAATGTAAACAGAAGTACAGTCTTTTTAAAAGTACATACCATGTGGGGTATTGAGTAGCAATATATTAAAAATAATAACTTCCAATTGACGAAGCACTGAGCGGAAGTTATGTTGTTTATTTATGAATAAAGTTCAGTGTGCACTAAAAGATGTTATAAAGAAGAATTATCAGTTGAATGCTGGCTTCTTGAGTTTGCTGTTGTATAATCAAAGAAGTTTACTTTTAGTGCACACTGGACTTTTAATGCTATACGGCGCACTGAACTTTATTCATAAATAAACATAACTTCCGCTCAGTGCTTCGTCAGTTGGAAAAGTTATTTTTAATATATTGCTACTCATTACCCCACATGGTATGTACTTTTAAAAAGACTGTACTTCTGTTTACATTGCTTATTTTTTCTTCGATATTTATGCTTTAATTTACTACAGGCTGATGATGACCTATTACTAGGTCAAAACTAGTCCCTATGTAATTTAAACTATTTACATTTTGTATTGAAAAGGTGGACCCAAAATAATATATTAATTTATTCTATTGTAATCACAGTTCAATACGGATCTATCATTATGAAACTTATTTCTTTTAATCTTAAATATATCGCACTTCACTTCATTACTTCACTTGCACACTTAATTATCTCATGCTTAGGCTATTCTGTTCTACCGCACATACCATAAATACGTAAATTAGGAATTATATTACTTACTATAGGTACTTAGCTCGACATTCGACATCTCAGGCCACAGTTGCTCCCATTCCGTCCGTCACATGGCTGGATCTCTGGCCATGGTTCGACGACTGGTTGGATTCCTCATCTCAATTTGCTCTGGCTAGGCGACCTCCTTCTCTCATCTTGGATAGTCATAACTGCCCGGATGACATCTCCCTCCAGGTTGGTCCATCTCGGTTTTTAGCAGGCCATCATCTTCTTAGAAAAACTGACAATACCAAATATCTCTGAGTAGTACATATTCATTTTGGATTTCTGTTAACTTAATATTCCTCCTGATATATAAATTTTCTAGTTTTCTTTCGTGAGGTCTGCGTAAGATAATTCACGCCTCGTCTTGCTCAAGTATTCGAAATTAAATAATTTGACTTTGGAAGTATTATCTTCCTACAATCTCTCTTCTAAATACGGAAATTCTGCTATAGTTTTCTCTTCCTGCAGTTCTGGTTTCTGCTCTCGTAGAACAAATCTTGTCCTTCAAGACAATCGGTATATTTATCTGGACGAAATTTTCGTATTTCTAAGGATTTCTTATATTCTTCACCGTATTTTTTAATGTTAATACGCTGTCCTCTTCAATATTATTGGTGTTTTAACTCTGTATTTGTGTTAGAATTTGAATAATCTTGTTTCTGCAGAGCAATATCAGCTACTTCTTATCCTCTTGAGTTGAAATTTTTAAGTATCGTTTTTCTAATAATCCCTTCCATTCTTGTTTTTTTATATTTTTAAACAATCCAGTTGATTCTACTGTCGCCCATCACCTTCGTAACATCATGCCGAATAATTCATGGCCTTCTAATATGCTTAAATGTCAAGACCTTGCTAAGTATTCCTATATCTCGGATGGTCTCTACCTTCCGTAGGTGCCATTTTTGAACACGTCCCAGAATTGCAATGGGGACACTATCATAGTAAAATACTCTTATCATATGAAAAACCGCACATTTCCTCGCTTTTAACGAACGGTATTATGCTTATGATAACTGTAAGAATTTTATTACTCTTCCACCTAATATTCCTTATTCCCCACCTAATAGGTGGAAGAGTAATGAAATTCTTACATTTATCATAATGTACTTTCAATACAGATTTGCAATGATTTTAATTTTTTATAACAGTACTACGCTGTCGATCCAACAGTCCATAGCTCTAGTGCTGGAATGACCAGGAAGAAGACAGCCACGAACACTCCTCTTTCATTATTCTGTTAAATGTGCACACTGCTCATTCTAATCAGTGCCTCGGACTAGGGATTGAATAGCGGGAATGCTATGATAAAGCAGTGTGTTATGTACTATTATAGGTCTTCTCTACTCCGATGGCGGGCGGCCTACATGCTGTCAGGGGAAGTGGGGTGCGGGCAGTATGTCACTGCCCATCAGGCAAAAGATCGCCCGGCGGTGGTGCTGAGAACTACTCAGTCTCCCAGGGAGTTTGCCGTGCTCATTTCGCTCTCCGAACTGCTGTGTTGCCGAGTAGCCTTTCAGTGTGCGTGTGGGTATTACAAAGAGCTTGCTTGACAAGTTTGTTTTAGGATAATTCTTGTTTTATGAGTAATTCTTGCTGCGTCCCTTACTCTGGCATGTGATGTGACGTTAGTTTGTTTCTATTGGCATTGCTCTATGTTGTCAAAAACATATCAGATGTAAGGCTTTTCAGGCGTTTGCTCTATTAACCAGCGTTTCGTCTTAGGTCTGACACTAGACTCATCAGACTGGGATGTGTCAGACCCTACCCACTGACGCTGGGGCGTATGCAGGTGAACTTATCAGAAGCCCTTATAAGAGGCACAGCCTGATATCTGCATACGGGAGACAAATCTCCACAATGGAATTATTGCCCGCCTAGCTCTATGTTGTATGTAATAACTGCACTATATATCTTACAATGGTGAAGAGAGAGAAGGAGCCAGGGTAGAAAAATGATCAACAATGTTCATGAATATTTTCAAAAGGAAGCAGAAAATAATGGCCCTTTAGTGAGTGTGTATAAAGTGCAGAGTGTGTCGGAAGCTTGTTGAGTTAGTACGCGAACTGTTCAACTTATAGTAAAGGAAGGTAAAGACCTTACCTACCCAGTCATCTGGTTCCATCTCATTTCAATCACCGCGCAAACGAAAGAAAGGGAACTGCATAACGAAGGCAATCGACAGATTCCATAAAGAACAACTCTCCTCACTTACTGTATCATGTAAAGGGTGAATACCCGACACTGAACAAATGTGTTGTGCAACTCTACTTTCGAACAAATTATTTTCCTGTCTGTTGTCAATGCACTTTTTATATGCATTATTAAATAACTCGTATCATACATCATCGGAGATAAAATATTTTAAAAAACTCATTCACAGGCCATACTCGAACTATAACATACAAAACTCTGTATTTCAGAATTGCGTGGAATTCAACACAACTTTAAAACGCGCGCTCGGGCGCTCCTGGCAATGTTGTAATAGTGGCTTGTCTCTTTCCCTTAACGGCCTCTTATGTCGTGCTGGATTGGTCGGCCCCATGCTGCCCACTTCCCCTGACAGCATGTAGGCTGCCCACCATCAGAGCAGAAAAGATCTATAGTATCGGATAATGTATGAACCTGAGGAAAGGAATGGCAAGGTACAGCAGAGAGATCTAACTGCCCAGCTACTTCTGCCAATATTCAGGCACGCTGTTATACTTGGTACGCAGCAGTAATCCCATCTATCGGAGACGTGTGGTAGCAGAAGACATATCACAACAAACAATGGTCAGTGTAATGTTATTGTTGATCAATTTTATGAGCTTCTTATATTGTAGGCCTTCACATCTAGTTTTCATCAAACTCTGTGATATTAGGGCATTTTGTAAAATTATAGTGTAAACTGTAATTCCTTATTCCCCGACTTTGCATACCGATTTTCATTAAATCTCTTTACCCATTTTCTCCTGACTCAGGCGCTGATATGGAGTTTACAACCAAAATACAAATTCATGAATATCTCTGTTATAACTGGTACGTTAAAATATATGACATAAGTGATTGGAAATTTAACACTATGTATCTTAGTTATGTAGTATTTATCGATAGGACCACTAATTCGACAAACTTGACCATTTTACAAAAGTGAAATTTAGTGTATCCTAATTCAATAAATCATATAATTCCATCACTAGATGGAGTAATCAAATTCAAACATGTTTCGACTTGTTTGAGCCATCTTCAGTGAAAAGGGGGGTTGAAGTAATTTACATAATACATGCTAAAAATGTGCCCAAAAACGTATGAAGGAACAAATGAAAAAACGTCTCATATTTTGTAAACTTGACCATTATAAACATTTGAAAATTACATTTTAGGCCTTCCCCTAAACTACGGTTTCATTCAGTGTGAATAAAATTATTTATGGCCTAGATTGTAGTGACTTATTCTTCGACTTTACAGATTTTCTATAAATTCTATTCAGCCGTTTTCTCGTGTTGCGTGTACATACAGACAGAAATTACAGAAAATTAAAAAGTGCATTCCCTTGTTAATGTGGACATGAGTGATACAGAAATACAATTATTTTTAAATTCTGAGCACTACAAAACTCTTTTTTATATATATATATATAGGTTCACTCCCTGGGTATTTGAAACTGTCAGCAATTTTAAGGCTTTGACCACCAATTTTCATAATGCCATACCTGTATCATTTTGCTCTTGATATCACTATGATCTTGCTTTTCTCTGTATTGACTTTCACAGCATACTTCTCAATTTTCTCATTCAGTGCATCAAGTTATTCTTGTACTTCTTTTGCTGTTCGTTCCACAGACCACAATATCGGCTCAGTTTGGCAGGTTCGATCCTAGCTCCGTCCAGTGGTATTTGAAAGTGCTCAAATATGACAGCCATGTGTCTGTAGATTTGCTGGCACGTGAAAAAACTCCTGCAGGACTAAAATCTGGCACTCAGCATCTTAGAGGGACGTAAAGCCAGTAACATCATTAAATAGTAAAATAACTTCATCTCCTAGTTCGCATATGTTTGTGTTGACTCCTTTGTCCATAACCATTAGAAACGAAATAGGTAACAGCACACTGCCTGTCTTAGTCCAGTTTCATTTCGAAACCATTCAGTCTTTCCAACCAGAGTCTGAACATTTCATGCAGTAGTTGTTCATTGCTTGCACCATTTTTACAGCATGTGTATGTCTCTTTTTGACCATGGTTTACTAAACCTACTCCCTGGGAACACTATTGTATACCGTTGTAAGATCTACGAATGCCATGACCAGATCCTTTCCATATTCCCAATTTTTTTTTCCTTTAATTGCCTCATGCTGAAGATTGGGTCCACTGTAGATCGTCCACTTCTAAAGCCATGCATTCCTCTTGCAACTCACCCTCTCCACACCAGGTTTGTTTCACTCTGGTAGAATCTATTTCCCTGTTGAATCCTTATAGTGATCTTTATGTCCAGTCCTGCATCCTATGTCAGTTAGCATCCCAAATACTTGAAGCTCTCCACAATTTCAAGGTTTTGTCCCTTTATTTTTATAACGCCTTTCCCTTTGTAGTTGAAGTGTTGTAGTTTATAATTCGATGAATATGACCCTTTCCAAAATTATGCATAATTAAAATTGTATTTTTCTTTCTTTTTTCTTTCAGCTTAGTTTAACTGCCAAACTTCCCAGTGGATCAGACTATAGTTTGGAACTTGATTTAGCTCATCCGGTTGTACCAGCTCAGTGTTCATACAAAGTACTCCCTTCAAAGGTATTGATTTTAGCTAATTGTATTGTTTTTGTGGGTGTATTGGTTGTTGCATATTTTCTTATTAGTGTATCATTACTATATTGGTTACATTTAATATCTAGGTCATTGGTAAGAAAAGGGGTGAAATATTGAAGGAACGGTATAATATCGGAATAAGCACCTAAAAGTGTATGGCAGTTTTAAAAAATTGATTTTAAGATCATACAGCAGAATGTTACTCATCTGCCACTTATGGGACTGAAGGCACGGTCAGAATGCAAGTCAGGTCAGGTTATCAGACAAGTAGTATTGTTTACTGTAATACTGTACATATTAGTAGAATAAGTAAATACAATACAATAGTAAATAGCTAATAAAGTCATCTCCGTACTGGCCATGAAGGCCCTTGAAGGGGTGGAAGGTAAAGGCTGCCACTATCCGTAACCTTGGCACTTGATGGGGTAGAGAGGTTAGCTCTGTGCTTGGCTGCCTTAGCCCCCACGAATTAACCTTATACTTATTTTTTGTATATGTTGAGCGATTCTCAGGACCATTTGCACGTCCAGAAGTAGAAATCTTGTTTCTTGAATTTTTAGACTTCCTGGCGGGGACTCGAATCCACGTTCTTCCAGATGAACCGAGCACGCCTTTACTACCTCGGCCAGGCAGCCCCTCAATAGTAAATAGGCATAACATGAACATTTAAGACTGAAGGAAGCTGGTAATACTCGTTTGTCTGGGAGATGACGTTAGCGATTTTTCTGTTGTATCTCTCCATTTCCTAACACACAAAATGTCTATAGGTATGGAACAAGAATTCTGTTCACTGTACAAAAGAGCTAAATCTAAAGCCTTCTTGGACGTCTGCATGAGATACTCGACTGGGAGATTCTTAGTTTTCTTTTTTCAGTATCATCTGCACTCTGGATAACAGCCGTGATGTCTGATTGTTGTCTGGTTCATTGTGCTGTCTACGTTATTTTCAGAAAGCCTCTCGTCAACATTGTTGGCTTGAACATCAGTTTTCATGATTTGTAAATCTTGGACAATTGCCTGTGTATCTTCATCTACATTTTGATAAATTTAAACTGCCATTGTCGCCAAACCTTATGCCAGAATTGTTCAAATGTTGATGCTTTCATTTCTTCGTAAGCCTCAGCGGCTGTGTAAACGGCATCCTTTATATTACAAGGATCATTCTCTGAAACAGATTGCTGCCTTCTTCCATCTTCTGAAAAGGAGCATCATATTTCTGGCAATCTCTCCTCATTAGCCATTCAGTTACTAGTTGATTCACAAGTTGGATGAGAGAAGGGATGTTCGGTGAAAAAAAGTTTTTATTTCCCCCCTTTATTAGGAATTCAATAGCGCAATATCCAACACCAAAAGGGCATGTATGGGCAGTTACTATTCCTTCAAGTGTTTTGAATTGCAGGCACAAATTATTCAAAGAATCACAATTTAAAAAGGCTGCTGATACTGCTGTAGGTAAGTCATTGGTGTGCAGAAACATCTTGCCTTGTTCCATTCAAGTAATCTTCCTTTCCTCTGTTCTATGCCTTAACCTCTCTAATCTTTATATCTGGGCTGGTGACAGAAGTCCAGGGAAATGCAGGTGGTACTGCATGTAAATTCAGCTGTGACCTTTCACCTACAAAATCAAAATATTCGTTGTCATTTGAACGATAATATTAAAATAATAAATTCAGTAGCAATTGGCATCTGCCTCTCTGCTGTACCTGTACACATTTTGACTCATTTAATGTTCAATAGCCTATAGGTGTACTATTAATCATTTTATATACTTATTTAGCTAATAATGTCCTTTAATCATCATTCCTATAATGTGCTGAACAGACTCCTTATTCTTTGTAATATGGCACAGTTTCAGATTCTTCCTTCTGATTGCATGTATCCACTGTTTTCTTAGTTTCACATCTTTTGGATGATGGAATGAAAATGGCACCCCTTGGTTTTTGCACATATATCTGTTGACAAGTCAGGCTTGCTGTTTGGTTAGTCTGTTTCACATTCGTAGAGTATGACAGATTTGAGGTTGGAGTTGAATATGTGCAGCTTTGTATTGATAAGAAGCTCCCTTGATTTCATATTGGTTACAGCATGGCAAAAGTGCCTTTGAACTTGCTGAGTCTATTCTTGAAATCGTATGTAGTTATCCCACAAGAGATGATGGTCGCTGTGGAGCTAAACTGTTCAACCTTGTGATTGTGTAGAATGTGTACCTTCAGCATCACATCTCTTTGGTCTTCTTGGCAATGGTCTTGAGCTCAGAATCTATTCTGCTGACTTTCAGGCCATTGAACTTTCTTTCCGTCTCTTTGAAGCTGTCTGTTAGCAGACGTAAGTTGTTGCTGAAGTCTAAATCCTCCGACTGATAACGTTGGTCACTACTGTCTGCATGAGTTTTTGATCGGTGCCTTTCTCATTGCAAAATCTAGCACCATTAGGAACAGAATCGGAGACATCTTTGTTTTACACTAGAGTTGACTGGGAAGGGTTTAAACGGCAATCTGTGATTCTGGACTTGACATTTGTTGGCATACGTACTCCTTACTTTAATAATATTTCACAGGAGCCCAACATTTCAATAACTCCGCAAATCTTTGTTCTTGCACTGCTGTCAAAGGCCTTCTCAAAGTCTATGAATACTACGTAAAGCGGGGATTGGAGTTCTGTGAATTGCTGCGTGATACACAAGGTGTTAATCTGGGCTGTACATAGTGGCCTTCTCTGGAACATGCTTGCCTTTTTTTTTTTTTTCAGATATTGGTAGACACGCTGATTGATACGATTTAGAATCACTTATGAAAAGGACCGGACTTCGTATAGAAAGGCGAGTGGTCTTGCCAGTTGTTGCATTCGGTCTGATCTCCTTTCTTCAGGAACTTGATCAGCGTACCCTTCTTCCATTTGATAGGTAGCTTTTTGTGGTTTCAAACTTCCTTGAAAAACGGAAGCATCGGTCTTCATTTCTTCAGTAGTTTTATTCAATAACCCTCGACCTTTGCCATTGCTAAGTTGTTTGATCTCTTTAACAATTTCCTGTCTTAGTGATGGTTGAGTTAATAGCCTCATCAGCATGATCTTCTAATGGTTTATCTGTCTATTCCTTTCCTGGTAACATGCGGTTCAGGACCACAAACCAATGTTTTCTGCATCGTTCCAGCTGTTCGTTTTGGATGGTCAACAGTTTAAATTTACTGGTTTTGTCTGAGCTCGAATGTTCTTGGCAGTCTCTTGGTGATAGTGTTTTGCTGTCTCCAGTTTTAGCCGTGCTTTCAGCTTGTTCTGTGCGACTGTTGATAAATGTTCCCTAGTCTCTGAAAGCTCTACTTGACAGCCTGGTTGGATTGGTCATAGTCTGTTCATGTATAGGCATTCTCCTCTCATCTTTGCAATCTAAAACCACCCTGAAAAATTGTCAGTATCGACTGCTCTTCCACTCAGTCCCTCAGTCTGTTCGCTAGTATACCTGTATAAATCTTACTCAAGGAGTCCAGTAAGGTTATACTATAATTACTCGGGAGATTCCTCTCACCTTTCCTTTTATAGATTGGGGATATGATCCCCGTTTGCCACTCTTTTGGAAACCTACCCCCCTCGAAAATATTTTTGAATAGTTTTACTATGCCCTCTATCATCCGACTATATTTACCAATTTCTTTCCAAAACAACTTATTGATACCATTGCTTCACCCCCTAATACTTTTGACATTTATCAAGCTCATATATCTGTGTATCTACTCCCCTCTGTATGAACTTCTCCCCCCCCCCCCTCCCCCTCGGTATCTGTCCATCTATCCTTCCCTCCTAATATTTGAGTGGAAATGGAAAACGACGTGCCACATGTCATTTTGAGGTTTTTGTTACGACATGAGCGTGTGTTATGGTGATTCCTCTGGAAAGGATTCATGTACCAGAAACATTTATATTCGTTCCAAGCACGGTACTGTAACCAATCATGACATCTTCATATGGATATAGACACATCCTGCATAGAGAATATGCTGTTTTCCGCGCAGTTCTATGTTAAATAGTCGCCAAACGAGGATATTCTTGATGGTTCCGGGACTCGAGCCGCCCGCCGTAGAGTCGCGCGCCCATCCTCTCGCTGTGCGCAATTGGGAAAAAGAGGGAGTACAAGCGGTTGTAAGTGGAGTTCGCTCTCTCTCTCTCTCTCTCTCTCTCTCTCTCTGAGTGAGAGAGCTGGAACAAGAAAGATGTCGCATGACTGAGAAGTGAGGTCACGAAACAGCCTCAAAGAAGTCTTCTCAGCATATGAGACGATACCACCCCATGTATTCCCCTAAATCTCTAGTGGTACCAATGTGTAGCTTTCAACTGTTTTGAGGGTATTAACATTAATAACTCGGAAATACTTTACGGATAATTTCGAGTTACGACTTCGATGAATGAGGAGATTTTATGCGGATTTATCATGCAGGGAACCATTTTACATAATAAGAATAATAGGAAGTACGCAGATAGTTGATGGCATGAAGAGAGTGAAACCAGATGCCCGACTGTGACAGGACCAGGGAAACTTAAAAATCCCCGGAGTCAGACTCCACCTACTGAGAATTGCTACTGGCGCTTTGGTGATTGCATTTTTTTTATTTTTTTTTTATTTTTTTTATTATTTAAACATAAGAGTTTCATTTTTGGTCCGTATTGAACTGAGAATGGAAGATAGGAAAAAATAGAAAGGGTCCACCTTTTCAATACAAAAATGTTATAGTTTATTTATAACATGTATTTGCACTTGGGACTAGTTTCGACGCTGTGTTGGCGTCATCATCAGCCAAAAAATGGGAAAATAGGCCAGTGTGTAGGCATTCATATTACACAAGGTGTTACATTAAACAATACAAATCTTGCAAGGAGATAAAAACATGGATGAATATAGAAACAAATGAATCGTTGAGAAAACAAAAGTTATACATGTTAAAAATAACCTTAACCACACATCTTGCAGTGCGAAAATATTCTTCTTGAATGATTCCTGAGTATAAAACACACGCGCACACATTTCTGAAGAGCCAGCAGGCAGGACAAAGTAAAGTGAAACCTTAAGAGTTCTTCTGAGAAGAGTTCATCATTTTTCTATGTTCCGATTAAATAATGAAGTCTCCCTTGAGTTCCTGATAAACATACACAACAGGAAATTCCCCTTCACTCTCAACAATAGCTATAAAGACCAACGGTAAATTTCATTTTTCAAAGACGTGAAAGCATGATCTTGAACGTGATGTAACTCCTTTCATTAAACCCATTTTTTACACAAGGTGTTACATTAAATAATATATCTCACGAGGAGATAAAAACAGGGACGAATGTAGAAACACATGCATCGTTGAGAGAGCAAAAGTTGTACATATTAAAAATAAGCTTAACCACACAACTTGCAGTGCGAAAATAATTGAATTTGAAAGATTCTTGAATAAAGGACGCACGCGCACACACTTCTAAAGAGCCAGCAGGTAGGAAAAAGTAAGGTGAAACCTTAAGAGTTCTTCTGAGAAGAGTTCATCATACTTTCAATGTTCTGACTAACTAATGAAGTCTCGTTTGAGTTCTTGATAAACATACACAACAGGAAATTAAACAATACACATCTTACAAGGAGATAAAAACAGGGAAAGATATACATATTAAAAATAGTCTTAACCACACATCCTGCAGTGTGAAAATATTCGTCTTGAATGATTCCTGAATACAAAACACACGCGCATACAATTCCGAAGAGCCAGCAGGCAGGAAAAAGTAAAGTGAAACCTTAAGAGTTCTTCTGAGAAGAGTTCATCATTTTTTCTATGTTCCAACTAGCTAATGAAGTCTCCCTTGAGTTCCTGATAAACATATACAACAGGGAATTCTCTTTCACTTTCAACAATAGCTATAAAGACCAACGGTAAATTTCATTTTAAATATTGTGCAGAGACGTGAAAGCAAGATTATGAACATGATATAACTCCTTCATTTAACCCAATTTTTACACAAGGTGTTACATTAAACAATACACATCTTACGAGGAGATGAAAACAGGGCCGAATGTAGAAACAAATGCATGTCCGGTATTCAGCTCGACAAGAATATAAAATTGGTATTCAGGAATACGTTTTTGAGAGTTTGGAGGTTGACTGTGCCAGTATTTGTGGTGTATTGTTATGCATATTAAAAATGAGCTTAACCACATAACTTGCAGTGCGAAAATATTTGTCTTGAATGATACCTGAATACAAAAACGCACGCGCACACATTTCTAAAGAGCCAGCAGGCAGGAAAGAGTAAGGTGAAACCTTAAGAGTTCTTCTGAGAAGAGTTGTATTTTAAATACTGTGTAGAGATGTGAAAGCATGATCTTGAACATGATATAACTTCTTCATTTAACCACCTATGAAAGTCTCTCTCTATATTACATAGCTTCATTAACACACCATTCTGAAGATGCACAAATAATCTTGTAATCTTCACAGGTCCGGTATTCAGCTCGACAAGAATATAAAATTGGTATTCAGGAATACGTTTTTGAGAGTTTGGAGGTTGACTGTGCCAGTATTTGTGGTGTATTGTTGCAGCGTTACGTGTAGGGGGGGGGGCAGGTTTCTGTGATGTTTATTGCGGGAAATGAGGCGGAAAAACTATGTCGCGAGATGAAGAAGAAACAGAGCGTGTTGTATAGTTTAGGTCTGGGGAGCGACCTAAACTATACAACACGCTCTGTTTCTTCTTCATCTCGCGACATAGTTTTTCCGCCTCATTTCCCGCAATAAACATCACAGAAACCTGCCCCCCCCCCCCCTACACGTAACGCTGCAACAATACACCACAAATACTGGCACAGTCAACCTCCAAACTCTCAAAAACGTATTCCTGAATACCAATTTTATATTCTTGTCGAGCTGAATACCGGACCTGTGAAGATTACAAGATTATTTGTGCATCTTCAGAATGGTGTGTTAATGAAGCTATGTAATATAGAGAGAGACTTTCATAGGTGGTTAAATGAAGAAGTTATATCATGTTCAAGATCATGCTTTCACATCTCTACACAGTATTTAAAATACAACTCTTCTCAGAAGAACTCTTAAGGTTTCACCTTACTCTTTCCTGCCTGCTGGCTCTTTAGAAATGTGTGCGCGTGCGTTTTTGTATTCAGGTATCATTCAAGACAAATATTTTCGCACTGCAAGTTATGTGGTTAAGCTCATTTTTAATATGCATAACAATACACCACAAATACTGGCACAGTCAACCTCCAAACTCTCAAAAACGTATTCCTGAATACCAATTTTATATTCTTGTCGAGCTGAATACCGGACATGCATTTGTTTCTACATTCGGCCCTGTTTTCATCTCCTCGTAAGATGTGTATTGTTTAATGTAACACCTTGTGTAAAAATTGGGTTAAATGAAGGAGTTATATCATGTTCATAATCTTGCTTTCACGTCTCTGCACAATATTTAAAATGAAATTTACCGTTGGTCTTTATAGCTATTGTTGAAAGTGAAAGAGAATTCCCTGTTGTATATGTTTATCAGGAACTCAAGGGAGACTTCATTAGCTAGTTGGAACATAGAAAAAATGATGAACTCTTCTCAGAAGAACTCTTAAGGTTTCACTTTACTTTTTCCTGCCTGCTGGCTCTTCGGAATTGTATGCGCGTGTGTTTTGTATTCAGGAATCATTCAAGACGAATATTTTCACACTGCAGGATGTGTGGTTAAGACTATTTTTAATATGTATATCTTTCCCTGTTTTTATCTCCTTGTAAGATGTGTATTGTTTAATTTCCTGTTGTGTATGTTTATCAAGAACTCAAACGAGACTTCATTAGTTAGTCAGAACATTGAAAGTATGATGAACTCTTCTCAGAAGAACTCTTAAGGTTTCACCTTACTTTTTCCTACCTGCTGGCTCTTTAGAAGTGTGTGCGCGTGCGTCCTTTATTCAAGAATCTTTCAAATTCAATTATTTTCGCACTGCAAGTTGTGTGGTTAAGCTTATTTTTAATATGTACAACTTTTGCTCTCTCAACGATGCATGTGTTTCTACATTCGTCCCTGTTTTTATCTCCTCGTGAGATATATTATTTAATGTAACACCTTGTGTAAAAAATGGGTTTAATGAAAGGAGTTACATCACGTTCAAGATCATGCTTTCACGTCTTTGAAAAATGAAATTTACCGTTGGTCTTTATAGCTATTGTTGAGAGTGAAGGGGAATTTCCTGTTGTGTATGTTTATCAGGAACTCAAGGGAGACTTCATTATTTAATCGGAACATAGAAAAATGATGAACTCTTCTCAGAAGAACTCTTAAGGTTTCACTTTACTTTGTCCTGCCTGCTGGCTCTTCAGAAATGTGTGCGCGTGTGTTTTATACTCAGGAATCATTCAAGAAGAATATTTTCGCACTGCAAGATGTGTGGTTAAGGTTATTTTTAACATGTATAACTTTTGTTTTCTCAACGATTCATTTGTTTCTATATTCATCCATGTTTTTATCTCCTTGCAAGATTTGTATTGTTTAATGTAACACCTTGTGTAATATGAATGCCTACACACTGGCCTATTTTCCCATTTTTTGGCTGATGATGACGCCAACACAGCGTCGAAACTAGTCCCAAGTGCAAATACATGTTATAAATAAACTATAACATTTTTGTATTGAAAAGGTGGACCCTTTCTAGTTTTTCCTATCTTCCATTGGTGATTGCAGACGAACCCGCGAAGGACTCGGAACGAAAATTGATCAGTGGAAAGAAGGATGTACTGGCTTTAATTTGATATCAAATTCAACATTTAAATATACCGCCCAACGAACCGTTGTTTGACATGGGGACGTGGTCTGACTCCCCCTCCAAAAAATAAGGCCTCTCACTATAAAGGCGAGTGGCAAGAGGGCAGTTTACACAGTATATCCAGTGCATTCTGTCTAATCAGTAGACCCATTCTTTAGTGAACAGTTAGTTTCAATATTCAGTGTTTCACATTGTGAAGATTCTTATTGAACAGTATTGTGTAGTGGTAAATGACAACACATAGTGACAGTGCGCTGAGTACCAAATATTCGTAACGTCTTTAATTCAGTATGCTATGACCCGTATGTGATTTAAAAAAAATTTACTTCGATTGTGTGTCAGAGCGGGACGGGGTTTTAAAAAGAAAAGGTGGTCGATTGAAGTGAATTATTACATGTGCAGTTATGAAATTGATCTGAGTGAATGTGGTGGATTATGTCAAATTCTGCGAATTATATAAATGAGGTTAAATGAAAGAAGTAATTGAATACAAGGATAGTCCAGTAGCAGTGTTACCGTAAGGCTTGAACCTACAATAACAGCGAGCGGCTTATTAGCTATCAGTTTAGTAGATCGGGCGGCACTCTCCGTATTCTCTCAAATGCAGTGAGTTGTATATCATATCAGTGATTAGTGAAATGGAGTGGGTCGACTAATGGCCAGTAAAAGAATATTAATACCTAACATTCATATCCTGTGACGGTGACCGGCTAGTGTGTGATGCTCCGAGATTAAATTATTTGTAGAGAACTGGAGTATGCAAATGAAAGTATCGATATCGAGTTACAGGACAAATACCGGTATAGGGCTAGGATACTCGAGTTTATAAGTATCCTTAGTCATAACATAGTTATAATGCATGACACAGTTAGTGCATTTATGACAAATTAGTTCCTCCTCATTTGCATATTTGGGGCCGATGACGTTCAATGTTAGGCCCCTTAAAACAACAGGCATCATCATTTGCATATTTGACCTCCGAAAGCTTCTGGTTTGAAGAGGGCCTGTGAGCAGTCCGCTGTGCAGTCACTCCAACGCAGTAGAGATATTCCAGAGCTTCCGACGCCAGGCGAGGATCCAACCAACATGCAGGCGAATCGACAGAGAATGATTCTGGGAGCCACTGCAAGTGAAGGCATGCTGATGGCAGCTTAAATACATGGCTGTACTCCCTGAGGAAAGCTGATTGCAGATATCTGAATGTTGAGTACCTTTTAACTTATCATGACAGTTAGTCACATTCATATAACAAGTAACTTGCATGTAAATAAGTTAAATATTATTTGATCATGACGGCGTTCAGAGTTGTTTTTTTTGTAAGATTTTCTGTGAGATTTTCTTCGTGGTGTTGAACCACTGATTTCACTCATTATGGGAAAATATTGCACGAAGTTATAAGACCCTAGCATAATTTATAGGTGATGTGACGTAATGTAAAGGGATAAATTTTCGTAGTATGATCCAGTCGTCTTGAAGTTACAATTAAATGCTATGATTCATCATAATATTTCCGATTATCCATTCTTGATTGCACGTCACATAAAGGTAGAAACTCCTGTCTAGATTTAAGACTGCAAACTCCACGATGACCAAGGTCAACTGTGGGGGTGTACGTGAATTATGTAGATCGCGATTAGTCATGTTTTTTTTTCCCCCCCTCTGAAGATTACTGTAGGATCCTCTATTTAAATAGGCATGTTTCCGGGATGTGAGGAATGAGAAGACGGAACCTGATATGTGAGCTTGTAATTTTGAGTGTGTAGTGGTGTTAAATATGATTTCCCCTGCTGAATATGTATAATTAGGGCGATGTAGAATGCCGCCTTGAGAATGAGATAATTGAGGCCAAATGTAGGCTAGTATATGATGTTACGCTGATAATGTTAATGAGTCGAAGAAAGAGATTGTGTTTGTGATGATATGAATATTTAAGAACAGCAGGTAAACTGAGGCTTTGCTTTGCAGGGAAGAAGAAAAAAAAGGGGACTATGCGGGCCGACCCGTCTGACAGTTTTATGGTGAAGGGAAGCTCTAGCAAAGTTTGTTTGCCACTTTGTAAAAGGAGATACATTCATTTCGTTATTTTTTTCCCGTAGTTTAACGAAGACATGCATAAATCAAGAAATTGACATCGTCGTGTAGATCTCAGATTTGATAAATGAATGAAATCCTCCAATCATTGTTATTTTTTTCTTAGTTAAAGTAAAAACCGTTATAAGGTTTTCGGGTTGTTATACCCTCACACGCCGAAGTTCCTGGGTTTGAGTCCCAGATTCTGGCGAGGATTGTTGCTCACCTGTGGCAAATGAGATGGATCATGCCAGATACTGTTCTTTCATGGAAATGAAGTGCACAATTTTATATTATTTCTTCAAGTGAATGTTTATTATATCTCATATAATGCAATATATATTGGTTGTTGAGTTGCTATATGTATAGTTTTTTGGGGGGGGGGCACCATTGAATTGGAATGTCGCGTGTTATATTAACGCATAGGCAATCCCAATGAAACAGGTGTTATGAGGGAGTTAATACTCCGCACGATAAATTAGGCGAGGTCATTAACGTAGACAATGTGACATAACTATTGTGTTTAAAATGCGCTCAGGAAATTTTGCAGTAAACCTCAGCTAACAGGATTTCAGGGCATCGTGATGTACAAATTGAATGAAATAATTCATGCCGTAAAGAAGATATGCCTTTGTGAAAGATATGTATAAAGTGTTTTAATATGATATATGATAAGATCTTCCGTGTGCTAAATAGTTCTGGAAGGGGACGCCCTTTTGATGTATTTTCAATGATTTGAAGGTTATGAAGTGATAAATGCTAATCTGAGAGAGACAGGAAAGGACATTCATAGCTCAGACCTGAATCTCATTCCGTATTGACGGTTATCACTTTACAAAAGAAAATATTTATAAAATCCTTTATCCCGTAAGAATTTTAGAAAGGAAATCAACACCATTTATGCAATAGCCGAAGGTAATGGTTTCAGTAAAGCTTTCGTGAATAAAATTCTCAATAAATTTAGAAATAAACCCAAGACCACCTTAGAAAAACAATCTTCCCATAAAGAGAAGTTCACCACATTTACCTTTAATAATAATAATAATAATAATAATAATAATAATAATAATAATAATAATATATATCCTATTTCAATCATCTTTAAAAAGCACAAGTTAAAAGTAGCTTTCAAGACCGTTCACACCAATACAAAAATGTTTTTTAATTCTCATACTGTCAACAGCAAAAAATTTTCTAACCCTGGAATATACAAATTAAAAATGCCAATCATGTCTTTCAACGTATATTGGGCAAACAGGCCGCAGTTTCAATGTAAGATACTCCGAACATCTTAATGCCCTAAAGTATAATCGCTACTCAGCCATGAGCGAACATTGTAGAGAGAAAAATCATAAATACACAACAATTGATCAAGACTTAAAGATCCTGCATTATGAACAGAAAGGTCCCTTACTTAATATACTAGAGAATATATATATAGATATCGACCAATATAACAATCCCGTCTATAACTTAAATGAAATCAACGAAAAGAAAAATATTTTATTGGAAACCTTTGTCCCGCTCATCTGCGAACAGTTCATTAATAAAAAAGTTTCACTACCGACATTCTAGAACAAGACGCGCCCTTCCATCAAGACCCTCCTTCCGCGAATCACAACGTCCCTCCCTCCCTGCCCCTCCCCCTCCATTACCCCTCCCAACCACATCGACACAGATACACAGTAAGCCACACACAGGCTTAGTTGTCAATGTGACTTGAGACCGACAAGGTCATCTCCATTCGAGACGACAACTTTTAGTTACAAGTAAGTCATATGAGTTTTCTTTTTGTTCATCATTTTAACTTGTTCTTCATCCACTCATATATTCCTTTTTTCTCATTACAGATGTTATACACGTTTTATTCGTAGTATTGACGGTCTCACTACACTCCTCAGCATAGTGTTTTTATTTAACAGTCAGCAAGATCTATTAGACGAGAGGACTTTGTACCTCAATGTGTTTTTAACTCACTAATCATGATAACTGTCACTTCACATCATTACGATTTTTAATTTGTTTGTATACTACTGAAGTTGGCCTTGAGAGTAGGCTGAAACATGTATAGACTTTGCTTCATCTAACAGATGACTTGACTTGTATTGATAGGATTTTATAAATATTTTCTTTTGTAAAGTAATGTTATTGTATCGGTAAATATCTCGGCATATCTTTATGTAATGTAATATACCAGTGTTTCCTTAGTTAATTAAAGGTGTTTGTGCAAAAATAGATGATTATCCTTCTCATTAGTAGTGTATTCGTATTCCTTTGATATCCGAGACTTTCTCCCTACTTAGAATTAAATAGCTTAAGCCCCTTTCCGGATATACCATGTACCCAAGCTCTTGAGCCAGCCGAGGAAAGACTCGAGTAGGGGTGATGGACTTCGATTCCAGGGACTGTTCGAGGGTCTCGTCAAATAAATCCTTTCAGCCACTTCATAAGCCAATGAAGGTAAATTGTTATCCACTGGAACCCTGGACAGCTGCAGTACAAAGGTAGCCTTAGTATTTCGAGCAGACACTAGTGCCAGTTACCGTGGCCTGGAAAGTGACGCAAGTGCCTAGGGAGGTCTGGTCGTCAATGTATGTAGTAATGATACCAATATAATGGTCTGTTATTGGACATTATAAATTTTCCATCAAACTCATTCTTGGTTGCCTGCGTTTCGCCCTCGTGCTAAGTTGGGCTCATCAGTTGGTACTTAGCACACCTACCAAGACGCAAGGCTAGTGCATACCGTGGAGGCCACTGCATAGGCTACTTGAAGCCACCAGCAGTGCCAATGCACTATGAGAGGCTATGTCTCACTTCCAAAAATTGATGCCTGCCTGGCCATCAGATGATATAGATGTTGATTCCCATAGGGATCATGAAATATTTGTCCTGAATGAGTAAATTTATAATACCAATATAATGGTCCGTTATTGGACATTATAAATTTTCCAGCTAACTCTTTCATGTATGAAGTGGCGCAGCTCTCAATGCATTACATTGTACTACCCAGTGCTGTTATAGTGGTGGTGTGACACGTTATTACGTTGGGTGTGTGTAATGCAGATGAACCAGCATGGAACCTCATACGTCTCGGAAGGTTTACAAATCAACGATAAACAAGAAGTGTAAGGAGAAATGTACTGCTGGTAAACCATACACAACATCTACAGGTCGTGAGATTCCTGGCAAAGTTCCATTAGAACAACTTACATGGAAGTGTAAGTACCTGTGCTTGTAAGATCACTACGCGAGTACAGGGAGAGTCTGTTCACCCAGTTCTACACTTTGGGTAAAAATGAGACAGGTACATACCTTTTAAATAGAATGGAACTTGTGAGCGTAAACATAAGACGACACGGAACATACCACCATCTGTCAGAAAGTATGAGACAAGTTACAGTGTGCAGTAACACGTTCAAGGACCTTTTTTCTGTGACAAATCGGTAGCTTCAGACACTTCAAGAAAAGAAAAAGGAAGGTGTTATGGTTTATGAAGACGGAAGGATTAAGTGAAGGCTGAAACAAGCATAAGGTTAAGTCCACCACAAATGACAATTCTTTCCTTAAATTACAAAAACATTCTCTTTTTGCACTCCTCCTGTGTTTTCTATATTCTTTTAGACTTTGACTATTTTCCTCATTTCCTTACACTCATTATTGTACCACCCTTCCCTTCCCTCCTTTCTTTTCTTACATCTAGCTGTCTGTGCTACCCTCTTAATTTGGGTATTCAATTATTTCCAGTGCTCTGTCAACGTTGTCTTCTCTCAATGCTACCTCCCATCCAATTAATTGCAGTTCATTTTCTATAAGAACCTCTAAATCCTGCTTTACATTTTCTGACCATTTATATTTAATATATCTTCTACCCCTCTCAACACTCCTCTTTTTCTCTCCTTTTCTTTTCCCTCACGTCTTACCATCACTCAAACCAGGCCATGGTAGGATTCAACCCAGTCCCTTATTTCTGTCCTCTTAATACTCCCTAACGTGTCTTCCGAGCTAATTACTAAATCTGTAACACTTCCACCCTGCGATGTAATATACATCAGCTTCCCTTTCCTATGCCCTTCCTACCAGCCATTCAAAATATAATTTGCTTGTGGCACATAATTCTAGGAGTTTTAACCCATAACTTTTCCTTTCTTTATCTTTGCTAAATCTTCTTTCCCTTATCTTATCCTATGTGCTGTATGTTGGACAAATATCACTTATCCTAGCGTTCCAGTTACCAAATAACAACATTCCATCTTCTTCGTATTTCCTCCCTATGACACTTTTTTCCAATAATAAATCCTCAAAAAAATGCCATTAGCGTATGTGGAGCCCTTGGGGTGACAGTATAGAAAAGCAAAGCATGCCTTCTTTTCTCTTCCTTTCTCATTCCCCATATTGAATCTGACCCAGACCACCTCTTCCATCTCATTATCAATGTCTTCTCTCTCTCTTTGCGTTTAGGCCATCTGTGGACCACGGTGCTTGTGTTCTAGCTGTGTTTTTGTCTTCGTCTGTCCCTTTTAGCATACTGGATTGTGTTCTTAGTGGCCTCTTGAGCCTTCCTGTTGGCCCAGTATTCCTTCATTTTCTCGCTGAATTCTTTCCTGCGCTCCTCTGACCAATTCCCGGCTCCTTTGTGGCTAGCTGATGTAAGGGATGTTAGGAAAGGTTTAGTTTTGACCATTAAACGGTATGCATTTCTGTCAGTAATGGCGGCTTGATTAATATTAAGCTCTGCAAGATCTTTGTCCACTTGTTTGGTCCAGGGGAATCCAGTAGCTTTGCCTTTGTTAGCAACCTTGAAGATCTTATGGGATAATCTATTAGGATCCATTCTGTATAGGTGTCCATAGAAAGTCAGACGTTTTCTCCTGATGGCATCTATGAGGTTTTCTTGATGCTGGTAGAGCTCATTGTTGGGTTTGTACCATCGCCTTCCATCTGGTAGGATCCTTGGCTCTATTATTCTTCTCAGGAATTTCCGTTCTTGCACTTCCAGGGCTCTCAGTGGGGTTTTTTTAGTTAGGGATAGGCATTCTGCTGCATAGAGGACTGATGGTCTGACTACTGCATTATAGTGTCTCAGTTTTACATTCTTTGATAAATGCTTTGAGGCATACAGTTTTCTGCAGGCATGGTAGGCCTGGTCTAATTTGATTCTCCTTTGTTCAAGAGCCATCGTTTCACTTAGGTCCTCCGATACCCACTCTCCGAGGTACTTCACATTTTTAGCTCTCTTGATGTGTTTTGTATCACTGACTCCCATTGTTGTAGGGGCATCTTTGATGTTGGTCATAAACTCGGTCTTTCCAATGTTGATCATGAGGCCCGCTTTAGCTGCAATAGAGTGCAGTGTTTGAAGCTGCATACTGGCCTCATGCATGTCGTTTGCTAATAAAGTAAGGTCATCAGCAAAGGCCAGGCATGGAATCCTCAGGTTGTCTGATTTAAACCCTATTCTTAATCCGGTGTTCTCAGGTAATGACCTGGTCCATTCTCTTATGATCTTTTCCAGGACACAGTTAAATAATATGCATGAGATACCATCTCCTTGCCTCACCCCTGTTTTGATTGTGAAGCTCTCTGATAATTGACCTCTAAACTTAACTTTGGAAGTGGTGTTGTGCAGGGTGGCTTGCACCAACCTATTAATTTTTTCGTTTAGTCCCAGTTCTCTTAAGGTGTTGAAGAGTGTGATCCTATCCACGGAGTCGTAGTATGGCATTCTATTAGCTTCTACAAAAGCATTTTTCAAATCTGCAGAATGGCATCAAAGCATGCGAGCCTTCGAATTCTTAGAAAGGCCATGGCTACTCAGTGGTAGAGTCTGTTGTACTTGAAGCTTAGTAAAATTAAGTTTTATAGGCAGCAGTAATATTTTCATGATGGATAGTCGTATTATAAAGATACTTGGAGAAGGTATTGCCGGCAAATTTTCCTGGTCAGTATTATAACTCAAGGGAGTTGCCTTTTTTACAGGAGATAAAGGCTAATTTAGGAATGAACTCGATGGATGAAGCTGTGCGCATAAATCGGCTTCGGTGGTGGGGTCATGTGAGGCGAATGGAGGAGGATAGGTTACCTAGGAGAATAATGGACTCTGTTGTGGAGGGTAAGAGAAGTAGAGGGAGACCAAGACGACGATGGTTAGACTCGGTTTCTAATGATTTAAAGATAAGAGGTATAGAACTAAATGAGGCCACAACACTAGTTGCAAATCAAGGATTGTGGCGTCGTTTAGTAAATTCTCAGAGGCTTGCAGACTGAACGCTGAAAGGCATAACAGTCTATAATGATAATGTATGTATGTATATTTGACTGTTGGTCCAAATTTTCATATTACTTTAATGTTATCTTATAAACGTAAAATTAATGCTTGGAATTATTTGCAGATAGAAGTTAAATTAAAGAAGTGTGATGATATTCGATGGCAAATGCTTGAAGGTGATCCAGAGGCACCGGATGTTCCTCAACCTATTCCTCAAGGTAAAAACCAGTTCTTTCTTAGTCTTTTGGTTACTAGTTATTCAATGAAATGAATCTAATCTTATGTATCTTGAAAATTGTAAAGTATGTTTTTAAAATGTACATTGTTTTACTGTAATGTTATGGTACGGGTGTTTAGACTGTTTTCTTAATGAAAACTAAGCAGATTTCAGGACAAAGCATTGTTATTCTCTATACTAATCTTTCCAAAGGTTAGTCCATCTTGCCAGCAATTTTCGATTCTGTTCTTACGGAATTAGGCTGCTTGAAAATGTAGAAGTAATCTTTGTTTTAACAGTACTAAAATTGCCAAATTAGTTTCTTTCCAAGGAAATGTGTGAAACCCAAATAACTTTATAGCTGGTTGGTACCACTGCTTCACAATCTTCAGTTGTCCTTTGGGCTCCACTGTCTCCATTTGATTTGTTTGTCAGACATGTCTAGTTGAGGATTTATGCTTCTATCTCGTGTAATGTATTGGTTGACTGGTGCTGAGGTGGTTCTGGTTTGCCTTTAGTGAGTAGCCGTTCTTTCCAATCTCATTGATATTTGCATGCAGCATGTGTCCAAACCTTCGTAGTTGGTTTCGTCATTCATCGATGGATCAAACCAACTCCAAACTACCATATTTACGCGAATACCTGCACCCTGATTTTAGGAAGGCTCATTTTGAAAAAAATAAAATGAACTAAAATTCCTTCCATTGAAAGAGTAACGTGGGCATAAACATTTGATGTCACTCTGCGAGGTCCATGTGGTCTTTACGCAAATATGAACATGTAAATTTACGGATATAGTTGCTTTGCTTGAGATAATTAAAAATACATCATCACTAGGGAGCAGATTTTTATGTGCTAAAAATGTGAAAAATATTTATTTTTTATGTGCTGAAAAACTTTAAAATATGTGATAAAAAATTGAAATTAATTTCCTTTAAATATCACATAACTAGTCGCGCTTAAGAAGTAAATAATAATGTTTTGTATTAGAATATGGTGCTACCAAACGTGCTCCTTAAGGCAAAATGATGTCTGTGTATGGAAACATGCTGTGTGGTATATTAATTTTTGATATGCCAGAGTAGATATTATGAATGGTTATTTTGTAAAGGTAATATTTTGTTTAATATGGCAAAAGCAACCTATCTTCTTTGAAAAAATAGTACCAGTTCGTACTCGCCCATCATACGCTGGAATATTAGTTGCTAGAAGTAGTCTCAGAATTGCAGTGAACAACAAAGGTCATCTCCAAATTGTCCATCACAAATGCATGCCGATTATCTCTAAAGAACGCCTTATACTGCGAAAACGATCGCTCCACATCACAGGAAGTCAGACGAGCATAGTTAAAGAGAGGAATGTCACCAACAATAACGCCAACAATTTCGCGTATCAATAGGCAGAGGAGGAAGCGCAAGATCCGGGTTTTTCTCTTTAAAGACGATTCTTGAGGGTGCTTTTATGAAGACTTTTTTGCCATTAGACACTAATTTATCCACTTGAGGATAGTTTCACATAATCTGTGTAGAGCATGACAACGCAAGTTACGTGTATCATTTTCGGAAAGCTCACAGAAAGGCCTTCGGCTGCCTTTTTCATGTAAGCTGCACTGGCAGTAAGGAAAAGCAATACATGGCTGTATTTTATACCTTTTGGCCAAAGTAAGTGCATGGCTTCATTGAATAACCTAGCTACAGTGACATGATTTGCAGCAAGCATTTCTTTACACGCTAGCAAATAAGAATGTTCGCAAGCAGTTTTGTCATTCTTCAACACACAAACTACAACATTTCCTACTTTTCTGCCACTTGAATCAGTGGTTTCGTCAAAGCTCACCCACAGTTTTTCGCTATCACATACTGCCCGAATTCTCTGTAAAGTTTCTTCGTAACATTTTGGGAGATAGTTTTTCTTTAAAGTGGATTCGTCTGGAGGCTCAAAATTAATGTACTTTGTTAGGAAATTTCTCAGTCCCGGATTATTTATTTTACCAAGAGGAATGTCGGCGCAAACAAATGCACTGCACACATCTAAATAATACTGGGAATATTTAGATAGGCCTGCATTTGAAGTAGCTGATTCAGCTATTAGTAATTGTCGCGAACGCACACGCGAAGCAGCCGCAGTATGCTAATTTCCAGACAAATGCTGGATTACTTGAGAACGTTGATCTTCGCGTACTGTTTTACCACCGGTTGGCAAAATAAATACTTTTCCATCGGTAGTGAAAATGCTTTTAAATTCCACCACATATTGTTGAAGACGCGACCTTGTACTCGACTTCTCTTTTGGCATTATTTTGCAGGTTACGACACACGCATTTACGGTGAATCACTGTTTCAATAAAAAGAATAGCAGCGTACACTGAAGGAAATATTTTTTATAAATCCATACAAAATCACACGACCACGGGAATGATACATGGACCCGAACAGCTAACCTTAACTCTTAGGAGTGATGAAATTCCACTACCTAATGGTGGGGCAATATTCTTCTGAGTCGCCCATGTCGTAACAGAATTACGTCACCTTATCACTCCGTGATTGCCTTTCGCTGATATTCTATAAACAAAACCCGAGAGGGCTGACTCATAAAGAGTTGGAATGACATCATGCAAATAAACATCTTGTGTAGCAAATCAAATCGCTGTCTAAATGTAACGACGTAGCCAGTGATCAGCAAGTTTTAGAACTTATGGAGGGAAGTCCATAAATAGCCGAAACATTTAGATACATTATGTTAAATACACTGTTAAAAACAATACCGTAATCGTAAAATGAAAATATGAGCATTGTTTTATAACACGGAAGCATTTTAAATTTTATTGATCAACAAATATTGCCAATTTATGTGCTTATTATAGATTTTCTTAAAATATGTATTTACATTAAAAAATGTGAAAATAATGTGTTTTTATGTGGAATAAGATTCAGTTTTTACACTTGGGGATGTACAATAGGAATAATGAACTTCGTAACTTGCGTTAAAACTTACGCAAAAAAATATGTAATTACATAAACATCCGCTCCCTAATTATCACTGCTATAAAATACTTACGTGAGGGGTATTTCATCAATCTGAACTTGCAATAGGCTCGGTTCCCTACAGATCGGAAGATTTGTTCTCTCTTGCATCATTAGAATCCTCTCCTAAATTACTTACACATTCGTCACACTCCATATCTAAAATACTTCTCACATGCAGTCTCTTTGTACTCGGATAGTAACACAACCGGTTGTGGAAAATGCTTTTCATGCAATGTAAACACTTGAAACAGGCACACCAGCAAACTCGGAAGTTAACCACTTTATTACGCTATTATGAATTAACCACCAACTCATAATTCAGAAATGCCAACCCTTGCCACGTCACAAAATATTCTAATACCCACTTCTACATGCAATTAACATTGATTCACAGTTTAAATCTTTTAAATGTCATGGGGAAAAAATATTTCCAAAATGTGTACAAGGTGCATTTACAGTATTCAATTAATGAACTTGGATAACTTGCTAACTTTGGGAATCGCATCCCATGGCCAAAATTCTTGTTATTAACCCCAGCTGACTTAAAGTGCATCAGTAAATGCACTATTAAATCGGATTAACAAGTAAACCCCAGCTGAAAAAAAAGTTATTCAAGGACTAGAAATGTATGCTGACTCTCCTGTTCAAGTGCTTTATTCTTTAGATTACTGTGCTGTGGGCATTTTAGATGCCTTTACTTGCACAGAAAGTATTCGATGCCCTTAAATCGTGGCTTATCGAACTTTCCGCTGATGAGGGGAGGAAGTAGGAAGTCTCTTGCTTCCATCTGCATTACAGCATGGGACAGTGACTCTAGCCTTGTACGATTTCCTGCCATGGCACTTCTCTCGTAATTCAGAAATGCTAACCTTTGCCGCGTCACGAAGTATTCTAAGATCCATTAATGCATGTAATGACTTTGATTCACAGTTTAAACATTTAAATGCCATGAAAAAAGAACTATTTCCGAAATGTGTCAAACAAGGTGCATTTACATTCAAATGACGCACTTGAATAAATCGCTGGTAAACATAACGTCACTCAATGAAAGGAAAAGAAAACACTATTCAAAGAAAAGTCCATCTGGGTTCGACAGTAAAAAAAAAAAAAAAAAAAAAAAAATCATTGAAGTTTCATTGGCATTGACAATATTGTTCAGTGCGTGCAAATTGATTATAATTATGAGCCATGCTTTTTCACCAACTGTTGGCATCACCATTATTCGCAGATTCTGGTTCTCCGTACACTGCCTGTTATGTGATATTGTGGTGTTCCTTAAAACGCAGAGTACAAAAGAAATGAGATTTCACTCCAACTTAGCAACTATGAAACACACTATAGACACACCGAAGTGAAAGTGCAGCAAGCTACCCCTGCACGTTACGAAAGACGCATTCTGTTGTGATGCGGAGAAATTTCGAATTGAAATTACTCTGTAAAATACAAATTATTTTTAAAAATGTAAAAGCAGTTTAGAATTAAGTCAGAATAGTTTTCCACTTAAATATGAAATATGGGGACAGTTGTATTCCTTCTGTGGTTACACAAAGCATAACTGAATACCCAACATAAAAAACTAGGTGAGGCAGGAGCATATTGCCAGCCTTGATGCAAATAAAACCCACTCCCCAATTTCGTACCTTAATTTTTTTTTTAATGTGCAAGGATTATTCGCATAAATACGGTATTGTCATATATCTTCATCACAATCAAGATTCAACATACTGAACATCTTGGCCTCAATGACACTACTGCAGTTATGTTTTGTCTCTTCTGTACTAGGCCAACTTTCTATTGTAGATTTTGGCATGCTTTTTTTTCTACTGATCACTCACATTTCTTTTTGTCATTCGCCACTTCATCTAGACTGGATTAAGCCTTGTATTCTAAGTTGGCCATTTTCAGCTGTCATGGACAGAAGATACCCAACCTTCATTACCCACAGCTGGTCTTTGGCATCTTTTGAATTGGTCTGGTTTTCTTTGCTTGGGTGTAGGGTTTTGGCATTGTACGAAGCAGCTGCATTCAATTGACAAGGTACTCCCAAGACACCCTATTGTCAAAGTGCTAGTCAAATTATGTTGTATAGAGTACAATTGAATGATGACTTTTGTGGGGTCAAGGTAAGTCAGTGGAGCAGTTTATTCATAAATGTTTCTGAAGTAGAGAAACCATGCAGCACAGATTGCATTGTACTATAAATTTTCTCAGATTTGCCATAAGTTCGGCTGGGCCAGGGGCTTTTCCTGGCTTCCAAACCTCTATACAGTAGAACCTCGATAATTCGAAATCGGTTAATTCAAAATCCCACGTAATTCAAAGAAGCTCTCATTCCCGGAAACATGAGATACAGTTTTGCATGTTATTTAAATTGTTTAATTCGAAATACGGATAATTCGTAATTCGAAGTACATTGTCGGCCCCATTACCGAAATTCAGACTTTTAATTCAAAACTGCCTTTACATTTTAAAACAATAGTATGTTACAGAGTAATTTCAACTCGAAATTTATCCGCGTCATAATAGAACGCGTGTTCCGGAACGTGGAGGGGTAGCTTTCCACACTTACACTCACTTCGGTGTGTCTACAGTGCGCTTTATGATTGCCAAGATGAATGAAATCGGAATTCTTTTGTATTCAACCTTTTAAGGAACGCCGTAATATCACGCAACAGGCAGTGTGCGGGAAAACAGAATGCACGAACACTGGCGATGCCGACAGTTAACGAAAAAGCGTGGCTCATATAATAAATTCGTAGGCACTGAACAATACTGTCGTTGCCGATGAAACTGCATTGCTTTATTTTAATGCGAGCCCAAACGGTCTTAAAGGAGAGTGCCAGCCGGGGAATCGTACAAGGGTCGGGGATGATGGTCATTGTAGTGCGTTGCAATTGCAATGCACATGGAAGCGAGAAACTTTATCCCCTCGTCATAGAAAAGTTCGATAGCTACAATGTTTTAAGGGCGCCGGGCACTTTCCATCCCAGTACAAAGCATCTAAAAATGCAAACAGTACAGATATCCAAAAAATAATGCATTTGCACAGGAGAACCAGCATAATTTATCCTCGTCTTTGAATTGTGTGATTTGTTTTTCTTTCGTTGCGTGAGGTTATGTTCGTCAGTGATTTATCCAAGTGTTGGATACATTTCGGAAATAGTTTTTCCATGGCATTGGAAAGGTTTAAACTGTGAATCAAGGTGATTGCATGTATTAATGGGTCTTAGAATACTTTGTGAGGCGGCAAGTGTTTACATTTCTGAAGTTCGAGAGAAGTGCCATGGTGGGAAATCGTACAAGGTTAGTCATAGGAAAGTTTGATTTTAAGGGCATCGGGTACTTTCTGTGTAAATACAAGGCATCTTAAATGCATACAGTATAGTACTCCAATGAATAAACCACTTGCACATGGGAGCCAGCATAGATTTCTCCTCGTCTTTGAATCGTGCTTTTTTTTTTCTTTCTTTCGTTGCGTGAGGTTATATTTGCCAGTGAGATATGCAAGTGCATTATTTGAATACTGTAAATGCACATTTTTGGATAAATTTTGGAAATATTTATTTTTTCATGGCATTTGAAAGGTTTAAACTGTGAATCAAGTTTAACTGCATGCAGTTACGGCCTTAGAATATTTCGTAACGCGGCAAGGGTTGGTACTTCTGAATTGCGAATTGGCGGTTAATTCGAAATCGCGTAATTCGAAGTCCGATTTTTGAGTCCCAACGACTTCGAATTAACGAGGTTTTACTGTACTTTTAATCCCACGATTGCTTTGATGGCATTGATGTTTGGGATTGACGGGTAGGGGAGTTGTTCTTGATGTAGCTTCAGTCATTCTTGATATTTTTTCTAATCGATTGTCAAATTACGTGTAACGTTATTGATGCCATACATATTTTCTATGTTTTTGGTTTTGTGGTATCTTCATTGTTGAGCCAGTCAACATTACACTTGTTTTTACAGAGTTCCACATAAAGGTCTTCAATGAATGGCTTTTATTGTGAAGATAATTTTCTTTAATTTCGTCTAGATTTCTTTGGTCGTAGTAATGGATGACAGTGTTGTTCATGTTATGTCAGCCTCCTCCTTGAGTGTCAGGGCCCAAGTGTGCTTCGTACTTATTTTCTTTTGTGGCTACTCCTACCACTACTCTTACTATTAATTTCCTCCACACAATATACTATACATCGGTTGAGTGCCAGTTGCTGTAATACGCAACAAAATTAGGTGAGCATGCCTCTTATCTCAATTATCTCAAGTCGTGAGGTGATACTCTCACATCTGGCGATATACAGAAATATGGATCAGGACATTTGTAGATTACGGTTGTATTTCCACAATTGAGGATTGTACTTGGAAAAGAATCACTTATTTTAAAAGAACTGAATTTATGACTATACTTAACATCACAATGAACTAGCATTGCCGTACTTTAATTTAACACAAAAAATATACCCAGTAAGATTTGTTGTTACACATACAGAAAATTAAATCTAAATAAAGAAAGCTATTGGCATGAACTTGAAATACACTATGATATTGCTGCTGAATACATTCTTCTTCGTGTTATTTATGCATAACATGTCTGATACTGTAATTACCTGATGTTTGCACACACCACTGTTGAACTTGAAATTCCTGGAAAAACCTTCGGAAGCCATCTGCTGTTATCTTATGTAACCTGGAGTTGACCTACATTTCCTTTCTGAGTGTAGTGACCTCCAATGCGGTTACGTCCACTCAATATTTATAAGTAGAAATTGGAAAACTTTATTGAAACACATGTAGTATCCAGGCATACTATCTAGTTTCACACGTCCTGATAGCTACTATAGGCTCCGTGTGCTGCTGAGAAAAATGCACCGCTGCGCTGCGAGCGGCGAATATTGTAAGTTAATGCGATCACCACGCACATATCTGTCGTTTCACAGCGTGTTGCCATGGTCGACTAAATAACAGTGGGATTCCAGAGTGTTTTATGTAACAACAATTGGCCAAATTATTCCAAACTTCCAGAAAGTGGCCATGTATTAAATTTACAAGAAAAACTGTTCACAGGAAATAGCAACTGAGCGAATAACTGCAAATATGAGAAAAACGTTGGTTCACAAGACACTACCATTTCACGGTAGAGGCAACATAGTAATTTATGTATTTGTGGTGATAACGAGATTCATTTTCACGTACACATTCAACAATGTTGTCTTCAGAAAAATATATTTGGCCTATTTATAATACGATATCATGTTAATGTAGGTTAATGTTGCGAGGGAGGCCTTGGTAAAAGAATAAAAATATTTCCATGAAATATAAGCATATTTCTGCTGTTATTTATACAGTTGACTTCAATCTGGTCTGGACCTCGTATCTCAAGAGCGGGGAAAGAGAAATACAACTAGGAGAAGAGCTTGGAGAAACTTTCTCCGATAAAAAGGCACAGGTTTGATATTGGACCAATTGAAAATATCAGAACATCTTAAAGTTTCCACTAAATTATTGTCTGTATTTATAATATGATCGCGACCACGACCACCTCTGTAATATAACGGTTAGTGCTACTAGTTCCTTTCGTCGGGGGCCCGGGTGTGATTCCCGATACAGACATTTAAGATTGACATGAGGGTACATACAGCTCATGTTCATTGTGGGTTGCTTGAAAAGTTTCACCACCTTGGGGCAAGGACAGAATTTTACGTATGTAAAATGCGGTATTTCTGTGAGCTGTTGATATTGTGTAATGGAGGCCTATTTCTATAATTAGTCTATATTTGTCTACTGCCTTCCTAAATCCATTTTGTGAGGTTGTGACAGAATACTATAAAATTTCACATTGTGGTCTGTAGTACAGTCTTCTCAATCTGCTTACCCTCCAGGGTTGGTTTTTCCCTTGGATCCAACCCCTACCGCCTCAGAGGCAGTGTCGTGGAGCGCGAGTAATTGGGTTGGGGGTACAACTGGGGGGGTGACTAGTACCTTGCCCAGGTGGCCTCGCCTGCTATGCTGAACAGGGGCCTTGGTGGGGGATGGGAAAATTGGAAGGGATATTCAAGGAAGAGGGAAGGAAGCGTCCATGACCTTAAGTTAGGTACCATCCCGGCATTTGCCTGAAGAAGTGGGAAACGATGGAAAACCACCTCCAGGATGGCTGAGGTGTGAATCGAACCCACCTCTACTGAGTGGATCCCGTTCCAGCCCTCGTACCACTTTTCAAATTTCGTGGCAGAGCCGGAAATCAAACCCGGGCCTCCGGGGGTGGCAGCTAATCACACTAACCACTACACCACAGAGGTGGACCTGTAGTACAGTACGGTATATTATTATTATTATTATTATTATTATTATTATTATTATTATTATTATTATTATTATTGTTACCGTGTTTTGGTGGTAGGTAGAGGTGAAAGAAGGTGCGGGCGTGAATGAGTCTCAAACTACGGAATCAAAGTTACTATAAAATTTAACAAGGTTATATTTTCTTTTCAAAATTAAGTAATAACAAAGAACAGGTACTTAGTAGCCGAAACACAATTTGAAATGTACAATTACAGAGATTACAGAATTTGGGCTTCGAGCCCTGAGTTCACAATTCTTGAGCAACTAGCCCAACTTTCCGATATACAAAATTTTAACCAAGGGGCAGAAGACCCCAATCAAACCCTGGAGCACTTGCTCCAAATTACACAGTAAAGCCTCCCCGAGGCATACAAAAATTGAATTCCAAAAGCGCAATCTGCTCTCAAAGTGTAAGCCAATCACAGGCCACACCAAACTTCACCTTCAAGCTGTCCTCTAAGGACATATACACAGGGGTAAAATACCCAACCTACTGAGGTCTATTAAATGAAAAAGAAGGTTAATAAAATGACCTCTAAAATAACAATTTGGGAGGAGGCAAACTTGCACTCCTAGTACACTTTGATTAAGACCTACTTGGCACTAGGCCGTTAACACAAGGGCTAATCCCATACTAAAGAGGTGACTTAAGAAGAGAACACTTGTTTTACGTTATCGAAGAATAGGTTGAGAAAACTAAGTTCACCTCACAACAATATGAGTGGGAGCTCGAGAGGGTTAGCACTCTCTATCCCAATATGAAGCTTTAAAAGAGAATATATAAAAGAGTAGTTACATTTAGGAAAAGGTTACATGGTAGAACGCTTAGAACCCGCCCCGAAAGTTAAACTGCTGAGCTAGCAAAGAAAGAAGTTATTAATCGGCCATTACCTTGTTGTTGACCGCTGCCGAAGAAAGAGGCGCTTCCCGCCCCCTGCTATGTACTTAACACACTGAAAGATGGAACAGAAGTGGCCCGGAGACCCAAAAATCAGCAGTTTATAACCTCTCGTGGAAGGTTCTAGGCGTTAGGGGAAAGAAAACACCCGCCCACAACGTTTTTATTGGATAGGACCCCGCAACAGATTCAAGTTGGGGGAAGATACCCCTGATTGGTCAGAAATTAATTAAAGAAATTCGGGATTGGTTACATTCATAACAAGGGGAAGAAAGGGGTAAATATTGCCAACTTAAACAATGACAGAAAGAAATTTAACAAAGAACAAACTCTTGAAATTAAATTTTCTCCAACAAAATAGTTCTTTGACTCTGCACTAGGTTGCACTATTGTAGATCTTCAGTAGTGTCCTCTAGAAGAGAAAGTTCACACTTCTTACTTCAAGCGAAACAAAAACACATCAAAAATGACACAGTTCAAAAACTCAAATTTTTCCACATGGTGACATCTTTTGAGAAAGTAAAGAATTAACAGCGTAGATAAAGTTCAGCCCTCCTCCAGCAGAGGAGTTCCAACAGGCGCACATTTTAAATTAACGGAGTGGAGGTGTACCGCCCGGTACAATTATTAAAGACTATTTGAATAGAATGCAGTGTATCTGTTACAGGATGATATGTGTGCTTTAGAAAAGATGGCCTATTGTAGCTTACTTTGAAATTTAACGTTGCTATAATGATTTGTTTGTAATTAAACTTTACATTCTGTAAATAGTTATTGTGTATTTAATAAATGTAAAAATACGCCAAGTGTTGGGCGGCGGGAAATAACCTGACTCCCTAAGGGGGCCAACGGCTTCGGGCTAATGAGCCCCTTTGGGTGGGGTGATGGTCCCCACAGTGGAGGAAATGCCACTGGAATCCATTATGCAGCGTCTGTTCTCCAGGTTAGGGGCGGCTGCACAAGGCGTCTGTACTCCAGAGGAGCGGCCTCATTATCACCTCACTGGATCACATCCAGAGTTGTAATTCGGGACCTAGTCCCACACAGGTGACACCTTGACAGTCAACCATGGAAGGTCTTTTAAGGAATACTCCACCGGCTGAACCAAGAGTTCAGAGAAGGGAGCATTCGGATACGGTGGGCTGCCACCTGAAAGATACCGTGAAGTCGGAGGCACGGAAATACCCCAGTACTACATACACGAATGAGACAAAATCAAGAATCAAACCAAAGCAGATAACATACTTCTCTACACACAACATAAACTCACTCATGCAAACCGGTAAACTAAAAGTGATCACCGACATAATGGACCAACACAAAATTCTTATCATTGGATTACAGGAAATTAGAAACACTGACCATGATGCCTTGGAATCTCAAGGGTACAGACTTTATAAAGGTATACCCGGGAAGAGAGTGATGAAGAATGTCCCACAATTTGGAACAGGATTTTTGGTCAGCCTTAAAATAATAAACTCAGTTCAAGAATTCAGATCACTGTCTCCACGACTCTCAACGCTCACCTTAAAGGCATCTAATAAAATCTATACTATAATAAATGCCCATGCTCCCACTAATGATAAAAACAACTCCTCAAAAGACCAGGAGGAAACAGGAGAATTTTGGGACCTATTGGACCAGACCATAGATAACATCCCCAAACACCATATAAAATTATTAATAGGCGACTTCAACGCTCAACTAAGCAGAGAAAGAAAATACCGTGACATCATCGGAAAAGGGCCAGCACACAAGAAAAAAAAAAAAAAATGGAGAGACTAGTTGACCTGTGTAGAAACCATAATTTAATCTCAATCTACATGTTTTATGAGGAAACCTCAAAAACTCAAAACATGGAAACACCCTGACTACACTAAAGGAGAATGCAACTGGATCACGTCTGCATGGACAAATACCACCACAAAGAGATCTATAACGTCTAGGTCCTGCAAGGAATAGACACAGGTTCAGATCACTACGTAGTTAAAATTAAAATTAAACTCACTCCCCAGAGGAGACAACAAAAACAAACCCTTAAAACTAAAAGAAAAATAGATCCTACCCAGCTAATCAACAACAAAAATTACTAGAAAGCAACTGAAAAAATAAAAATCACAGACAAACTTGAAGACTTAGTACACAACCTTAAACAAATTGCAGAAGACCTAGCTCCAATTAAACCACGTAAAAAACACCAATGGTGGAACAGTGAATGTGATGAAACAGTGGAGAAAAGACATCAAGCATGGCTAATATATCAGTCCCAAAAGACAGAAATATCCTATCAAAAGCTAGTAAAACAGAGAAAAGAAACTACCCAAGTCTTAAGAAGAATAAAAAGACATCATCATAAGGACACCCTGCAGTTAATTGAAGAACAGTTCAGTAAAACCAAATCAAGGGACTACTACAAAACCTTCAGAAAGCAGCTCCAAAAATATGAACCCCCGACCCTACTGATGAAGGATGAAGATGGTAAGCTGGCCCATAACAATAAAGACAATGCAGGAATTCTGGCTAAACATTTCAACAAGCTTTTAAATTGTGAGGAACCTACAGAACTCCTTCATTTGGACACCAACACCCCGATAAAAACATCACCAGAGAACATCAATCCCCGCCACAATAAAGGAAGTCTACCAAGCTCTGAATAAATTAAAAAACTACAAAGCGCCAGGAGAAGATCAGACCTTTGCGGAAATCTGGAAATATGCAGGAACCTCACCAAAAGTTGCCCTCCATCAACAACTTGTCTCTATCTGGATTAAAGAAGAACTACCAGAACACTGGACAACAGCCCTCCTTCATCCTCTGCACAAAAAAAGGGACAAAACCGACCCTAATAACTACAGGGGAATCTCGCTTCTAGACATAACATACAAAATATTTTCAATAATCATCCTTAATAGGATAAGTTTACAACTTGAGAAAGAACTAGGAGAATATCAAGGAGGTTTCAGACCCTGGAGGAGCTGTCCTGATCAGATCATGAGTCTTAAGTTGATAATGGCCTATAAAAGGAGAAGAAACAGAGATATGGTGATAACATTTGTAGATTTCAAGAAAGCTTATGATTGCATCCATAGAGAATATCTGTTTAAAATTTTAAGACACCTTGAACTACACCCCAAATTAATAAACATGATAAAATTGACTCTCACCAATACCAAGTCAACAGTGAAGTTTAGGGGTGAAACATCAGAGACATTTGAAATTAAAACTCGACTACGGCAGGGAGATGGGCTCTCACCACTGTTATTTAACTGTGCTCTAGAAATGGAAATGAGGGAATGGTTTAGAAAATGTCCCCCCAAAATAAAGATTGGCCAAAAAATCAAAACAAATTGCCTGGGTTTTGCTGACGATTTAGCATTACTAGCAGTGGACATAAAAGAAGCAAAAACCCAGATATCAGAACTTCAAAACATTGCAAATAAAATTGGCCTCAAAATATCATTTGAAAAAACAGAAATTATGCCCCAAAAACCAACACAGCTAAAAGAAGTCACCATAAATGTTAATAAAATCAAAATAGTAACTCAGTTTAAATATCTTGAAGAAGTAATAACACATAACTGAAATGAAAAAATCTCAATCCAAGTAAGAACAAATAGATTAGCTAAAGCACAAAAATTAACATGGGATATCTACAAAAAGAAATGTCTTTCAATAAATACAAAAATAAAACACTACAACACAGTTACAAAACCAGAAGCTACATATGCAGCAGAAACACTCTTTTACCTGAATAAACAATCAAAGACTGACAGACTTCAGAAAATTGAAAGGAGGATTGGAAGAACCTGCATCAACAAAAAATACCAGAAAGATGGACAGTGGCGGTTAATACCTAACAAAGTCGTGTACAAAGAGCTAGAACCCATTACAGATACTATGCGTAAGAGGAGACTGGGATTCTTTGGACATATCATGAGGATGCAGGACTCGAGACTTCTGAAACAACTAGTACAACACAATCTCGTCTCAAAAAATACCACAACAGGATGTAAATGGATCAGAGAAGTAAGAGAGGATCTGAAGGAAATAGGCCTTACAACAGAAGACACCACAAATAAGATAAAATTGAATACAAAACTCAAGAATACAAACCTCCGCTTTACCCTTACACAAAACAAACCAACAACACGCACATTTTCAACTGAGGAAAGGGCACGAAGATCGGAGCGTCTGAAGAAGTACTGGGAGGACCGCAAAGCCCGAACAATCCCTTCAAAGAGACCTGAACGACGGACTGACTAAAGTGATCCTATGTGGTCATAAAAGAAGAAGAAGAAATGTAAAAATCCTGAATCGCTTCCTGCGATTTACTGCTACGATCTTAAAGGTATACAAATTGTACTTCAGGCTTGCCTGCCCCAAGCTGCTCTGCAACAAGCAAAGCAGCTTAGCTTGAGCGTCAGCGAAGCAAGAGTGCACGCGTACTGAGCTGCTAGTCATAGCAAACCAAAACCTGGGTTTCCCTAAGCCTGACAGGTTGCCTGGGACCCGTTCGGACTGCCGGGCTTGACAAGAGCGAACGTGAAGTTTGCTATCGATGCGACGTGATTGTGCCGGTATATGTTAGTGTAGCTATGTATTGCGTCGAGTGCAGCTCTGTTGTAGTTTAGAGGTGTAACCAGCAGGAAAATGAACAAATCAACCGTAAAGGAAATCGAAGAAAAATTAAAAAGTGGTGGATTTATTCCAGCAATAAAACAGGGCTCAAGTCTAGCATGGGAAAAATTTTCAGGTGTTTATGAACAGGTATCAAATAAGCCAGTAGGTTACTCACAATGCAATTTTTGCAAAAAGCTACTCAACACCCATTCAGGGACCTCAAGTATGTTGCGACATGTCTGCAAATTTGACCCAAATTTTTCACAGTCTAAAAATATTTTGAACGAGGACAAGGACTTGGTGACTGACAAGTGCGTGGAAATGTGCGCCAAGGACTTGAGACCATTTACAACTATTGAGGGTGAAGGATTTTTAAATTTAGGGCAAACGCTGATAGAAATGCGCAAAAAGTATGGCTCGGTGGATATTTAAAATGTTATCTCGAGTCACAGTTGCTAGGAAGGTACAACTTTCGCGGACAAAGTGCGCAGTAAAACGCTTCCTGGTATAGTACATGCTATTAAATCAGGTATCTGTGCGAGTACCACTGACCTGTGGACAGATAAGTACAAGGGTGTGCACTATATGTCTGTCACAATGCACTATATAAAGAGAGAATGGTCTCTCAATAAGTACGGTATGTATTAATGTGTTCGGCCTTCCCTGACTGTCCAAAAACTGGTGAAAATATTCGCAGTGAATTGGAAGATCGTTTGAAAGGACATGGCGTTGCTCATGAAGATAATTGCAAAATTACATTTGTAACAGGCCAGGGAAGCAATATTGTTAAGGCCCTCAGCATATACAAGCGTCTGCCATGCATGGCTCATATTATTAATATGGTCTTGAAGCATGTTCTGAGTGAACCCTTTTTGAAAGAAACAGTTCCTAATGTGTTAGCTGTTATCTATTCAGTGAAATCTCTGGTTTCGTACTTTAAAAGAAGAGGCATATGTGTGAGGTTACAATCATCTCTGAAACCCTGTTTTTCCACTCGGTGGAACAGTTATTGACATGCTGCAATCAGTTCACTCCCAGATAGATGCTGTGAGAACTATTTTAGAGAAGGAGGGTGCCTCTGATAAAATGCTCGGTTATGATCAGGACATTACTGGCCTGCTTATAACATTTCTTAAGCTATCTAAGGAAGCCACAATTGATCTTGAGGATGATGAGGACCCGACTTTACATCTGGTCTTTCCGTGCATGGTTTTATGCCTTAAAAGCCCATTGTACTCCACAGGATGATGATGAACAGCTAATATTTCATTTCTTTTAAATTTTAATGTTTTCATACTAAATGAATTTTCATTACTTGACGCTTTTGAAACAAACCGGTGGAGCAGAAAATGGAAGTCACTATGTTACACAAAATTGCAACACTTTTGGTGCCTAAATGTCGCACATTAAAGAAACTAAATGCAGGAGAACGAATGTCTGTTTTCGAGGCAGCTCGACAAATGTGTGCTGAAGGTAAGGTTCTCTGGTTGTTGTTGTTATTATTATTATTATTATTATTATACCTATGCAAATTAGATATTTTTAACATTCTGTTATTAGCATAAAATATCAGTAACTTGGGCAGATATATTTTCAGGGCAGCTACCCAATCAAAATAGACATATGAAGAAAATTCAGTGCAACGTAAGAAAACGAAATTTGATGATTGGGCAGAAAATTCGCCAATGATACATCGTGAGGTCAGTAGGTAGTTGCAAGAAGGGTTTATTAGTGACGAAAATATACTGCGGTGGTGGAAAAATAATTCGCACAGGCTGCTCCGATTTGCCTGTGTACCGTAGCGAAAAAGGTGCTTAACATACCCGCTACGAGTGTCTCCAGCGAGAGGGTCTTCAGCTGTTTGGAAAATTTTATCAGTGAAAACGTTCCCGTCTTTATAAAGACTTAATGGCATCATAGTAATACACACAAGCGATAATGTGTCCATGCATTAAATATTGGTATGCAGTATGCATAGTATGAGGCGACCACAAACTAAGAGAGCAAATGGTAAAATTACACTTCTAAAGTGATTAGTTTTATAGTTATTTCTTTTGGTTTTGTGGGGAAGGGGTTCCTAAATTATTAAATGTATTTCAAAAAATTTACTTAAAAAATTATTCTTTTAAAGATATTTATGACCTGTAGCTACATTACGTATATCCTTGTTTCTAATTTTCTCGAATAATAAATAATGCATTATATTTATGGTCTTACTTCCATCAGCTGTCATTATGCTTATTTAAAAATATTTTCTTCAGAGAAACTACTTTTTATTAAGTAACTATGTTTGACAGAGAGAAATATTATTTGTTAATTAGTTACATAAGACGTCTGAATTACGAAATAAATTTAAACATAACTTTGTAATGATTAACATAATACTAAATAACCATACAAAATAATATTTGTGTTGACGAATACTATATAAATTCTGACATTTAAATCCCTTTCCTGCCTGCATTCACGCAAGTCTCATATCAGCACAATGAACGAGCAAACATCGATTAATGCAGCAGGAAGAAGAAAGCAAGCAAGCAAGCTAACCTGTAGCCTGCCCAAGTTGGGCTGAGCTTGATCTGGCCAGGAGTGCAGCAGCCTGCCTGTACTGTTGTTTACGTGCGGCTAGCTTGCTTGCCTGCTCTCTAGGCAAGCATGGGCAAGTTAAATGCGGAGTTTGTACACCTCTATACGATCTACCGTCTTTTCAAATCCATTTCGCGAGGTCGTGAATGAAAGCTCTGTATTACAGTATCTATTAATGCAGCCAAGAACAAGCACATTCTGTCGGAACGTTATGACATTAAAAAAAATAATCATCTAAAGACAGCACTGTAAAATAATTAAATACATGCATGTAAACGTCACACGTATTCCAGCTTATGGTGAGCTGTTGATGAAGATGTGTCCAAGTAGCTCTCGTAGTATCCACCCGCAGCAGCACAGTGTTATACGCACGGAGCCTATAGAGACTGTTGAAATAAATCCAACAGTTGTATGGGATGTTAGATGTATGTATGTTAAATTCAATTCTCGAACAAAGTTCGCGAATTGTATAATAGATTTCAATAAAGAATTCGAAGTACCATTCCGACAATTAACTGCATATATCGGTAAAATTTGATATATTTTCCTACACCTTTGCATACCACGGCACTATATCTCTGATGAATCTGCTGAAATAAACTTACATTGCGAAGTTCCACCTCAGAATTAGATGATGCTTCACTATCAGCCCAGTACCAGTCTCTACTCAAATCAGACCACCACTCGTAGACCTCTTCGACGATTCTTAGACCTCTTCAAACACCACTTAGTTCTGACCACCACTCTTAGATGGGCCAGCTATTCTTACCTCTACTTTTATAAACTTGTGATGACCACTCATCTCCCTACTATCTGGTCATCCCTTCCACATCGACACACGATAGCTAGCGAAAACAGACGCTTGATCGAAACTACGTGGCCACGCACTTTACAAAATCGGTCATGTGTCTAACCACCTTGCCCCGCGTACAAACCATGGCTATATAGCATGTGTTGGCGAAAAATTTACTTGCCTAATACATCCTTGGTTAAACATAGCCTCGATTGCAAAATAATGTCAGCTCATCTGGCCACAGTTACAAGTTACAGTAAGACTATTTCAAACCAACAAATTTCACTTAATATACAGTACAGAATAACAACAAACAAATTTCCCTTATCCTATGATTAAATGACATATGTATGATACCTAATTATATTACAGGTAAATGATGAAAATCTAATGAAGCAGGTCAATTAATGATAATAATAATAATAATAATAATAATAATAATAATAATAATAATAATAATAATAATAAATGATGAATGAAATCTGTAACCCTGTTGTACGGTTACACTGTGGCTTGGTGGGCAACTTGCAGAGGTATGAATTTGCTGCTATTGTTTTGTAGAGTAAGACTTTTGCATCTAATAAATCGTTGAGGACTCGTTGCCTGATAAGGATATGGTCAGTTTGATTGGCTTTTTGGTGCTGAAGTTGGTGATAAAATATGAATCACACTTTTTGCTACAGGTATTTGCGATGACTGATTTTGTGTTTCTGTATAATCATGAACTGGCATTGTTTTGCTCATCTGGTGTAGGCTGTATGATTTTGCCTCCTATATCTGAGGTCATTGTTGAAATTGCTTGTCATTGAAGTAGTCTTTTGAAGGCAATTTGACGTTTTCTTGTCAGCATTTTACAGTTAAAGATAAAAATTTCATGATGTTCCGTATTGAAATGTATCACAATGAAATTGAAATAATAAATAAGGTAGTTCAACCTATTCAATACAAATAAATATGAAATGTTGTATTACATTCCTATTTAATTAAAAGCGGAAGCGAAGCAATTACAGACTCGTTCGTCAAGCTATTCACAGAGTTCATTCGGGATTTGAAAGCACAGTGCTGGACATTGAGTGTGTTGCGCTGATCTTCAGGAGTTTCAATCAAGCGACTAGTCTTCAACTTCTAAACAATTTTGGGACTTCATATTCATTAATTATATTGTGACATTGCGCCTCATTCGTTGGCTCATTTAACTTTTCACCTCTTCTTGTAAACATTGAGACAGTGCTGAAATTTGCGTGTGTTTTGCTACTATTCAGAAGATCGCGCCTTACTTCTTATAAGTGACTGGCTTTCTACTTCTTCTAGATTTTACGATTTAAAATTGCACAGTGCCAATCCCAATTAACATATTTTGCCTCTTCAGCTGTTTTGTGAAAGACTCGCTCGTTAATTTCTTATTTACCTATGCATTGTTTCTTGCATTTTATTCGGCTGATGATGACCCGGATTAGGGTCGAAACCGGTACCTCTTCTGCTTTTAATTAAATAGAAATGTAATACAACATTTCATATTTATTTGTATTGAATAGGTTGAACTACCTTATTTATTATTTCAATTTCATTGTAGCATTTTACAGGGCGTCAAGTCATTGTGGGCTCCTGGCACTAAAGTGCTTTTTTTCTTCCATCTGTAACAGATGATCTTCATTAGGCAATTCTCATAGTACTGTACTCCGGAGACAGAACTGTTGAATTTTGCTGATGCAACAATCCAATACCATTTTTGTCATTCCATGAGTACCATTGTGTATTAACTGATACTTGCACGAGATGTTGTATGATTTCTTTCTGCTTTGGTGTTCTTCCTACATTACATAGGCATTGATGCATATCTTCTCATGTGTCTTCACTTGTGCATTGTATTGTCTAGGCCTACCATTGACATTTAACGATTCAAGAAGAGAGTTGGTGGCTGGCTTTTTTACCCATTGACATTAACCTATGCATATTTATCATGTCAATTCTGGATATCTCCCTAGCTTTTAAACAAAATAATTGAGATGTCTGGTAGAGGGTGTTTTTTTACAGTTGGCTTGTCTCACGTGCTGTAGCCAAGCATTTTAAAGCTGCCTGCAGGAATGAAGACATTCCTAACATGGAGTGCATATGCCTTTTCTTGCCTCTATACTTGAGTACAGGCACCAGTTAATGTGATTTACCTCTTCTGATTCACTTACCATATCAAAGTCGGTCTTTGTTGATGAATAAATAGTTGAGGTCTTCATTTATAATCCTGACTTCATATCAACCACATTTATAATAATAATAATAATAATACTAGAGCTCATTTACCCATGGGTTAGCGAATTGTTTCCAAGTTATACTAGTCCATTACATTTGCCTCAAAGGATTAGTTACCTGGGAAATATTTTACTCAGTTACAATCAAATTGTTTTCAACTTGTAATTTGTAATTTCAACTAGTAATCAATAAAATTACAATTACTTTACAGAACACTAGTCTTAAGGAAATTGCTGCCTTTTTTTTTTTTTTCGTATGGGGGCTGGAATAATACAAAAGTTTGCAAGAAAAATATATTCCTTCATTTTTGTGTTTGTTTCTTAAAATACACATAAAGTGGCTATCATCACTAGGTGAGAGTAAACATGATACTTTGGGATCTTTTCCTGTTTTAGTTATTGGCTTTTAGCGTTTCAAATAATTTGTCATTTATTTTACAAAGTAATTGGCTCTTTAAATTCTCATTATTAAGTCTTGACCTGTTTGGTCAAAGGTACATCTTTGCATTTACTGAAAAGATGTCCTAGAGGGGTATTTGAAGGAATAGCTATGTTTAATGTCAAGAACATTGTTGGGATAAGTATGATGTGTTTAGAAGTACTAAAAGAAGTAACTCATCCTGCACTGACGAAGCCATTGGTTCTGCTATACAAGAGCTGAAAAAGTTATCTTCATTTATTTTTTCCCAGTCCCTGCTTCTGTACCATGTATATCAATTACTAGAATGTAATGATTACAATTCTATTTCAAGTTGTAAATTACAATTGCGCCCATCCCGCGTCCAGATACGACTCAGTAAAAATTTCCCGACAGCCAGATGTAATCTCAGAGCAATTCTTCATAACAAAAATATACATTTTTGTTTTAGGCTGAGATTAACGTGGGCTCCAAGAGAAGACGGACTGCACACGACAATTATCGATGAACGTCTCCATCCTATCGCATTTTCGAATAAATCATTCATTCACCGCAAAAACTCTAAGAAAATCGTATGAAAAGTATCTTACCAAGTTTATCTACAACTAACCTCTACAAATTATGACTCACTTAATTAAAAATAAAATAAAAGAAGAAATTTATTAAATTAATCATGAATGAAAGAATAGAGAACTCCAATTATCATAATATTCCATCATCGACGTTTAAAATCAATCATTATTCACAATACCTTATATAAGTCAGGGCTGGCTTAATAAAAATATAAAAAAATACTAAAATGAATTCATTGGTTCTGAAATGAATTTGTATCTTCTAACATTCCATCATGTCTGAGAATTAATTCTGTTATTCAATTGCCATGTAAATAAATAATTAACTTGAAAGAAAGTTCATGATTCATACCAATAACACTATAACATTGAAATTAAAACTAAAATATTTCCTTAAAAATGGAAAAATTTGGATCTTTGCAATCTGAATTTATTTAATTCATTCACTGGCGTAAAAATGTTTCTGATGATTGATGGGCTAAGGTTACTATCCCTATTGCCTACCAAAATCTAGGCTCCTAACTTCCTAGCCTATCATCTAAAATGTTAAATAAATGATTAATCACCACTCAAGAACATAAAAATAACCTACAACACATTTCTAATTAAATAGTTCTTAATTTGCTACTATATGGCTCAATGTACATACACTCGCTCACTAGGCTCATATAATTTATATCAAGCTTGTCCAATTGATTCCGCATTAATTTTAATTATGATATCCCGATAGGCCTATTAACTACGTTGTTAATGATGGCTATATCGACTTAATATATCTCACTGTATGTATATTACGAGAATGTCATATGTTACAAATATTCTAACATCAGCAGCTGTATTTGACATTACAGTAACCCTTTAAACTATACACATGTATTCACCATTCATACCTTGCATTATGTTATTCTGACGACATATGTCCTTTGTACTTGCATCGCTTATTTGATCCTTCTACAAATATTTCAACATTTACCGACCATATTTAAGTCTTATTACAATCTAACTTCACATTACCTTTCTTAAATTGCTTCACAAATCTTCATTCTCAACTATATAACATTCAATCAATTCAATATCATCATTATCAATACCAAATTTCATATCTCATAACCTCTTCCTAAATAAACACAAGATGTATTGTTCTTCTTTGCATTAATATTCCCTTATATGGATCGATTCTCTTCTTGTATATCGATGCTTAACCTTAATATTGCATTCATGCATCTAGTGACGTGATTTAACAAGGAATAATTCGTGTATATATATCCTACTTCTCACATCACCCATTTGTGATGTAATCATAACCTGAATGGCTTCACAATATCCGTAAATAATATTTAACATTAGCAAATACTCATTTAGCTGTTCAATAGTCTACCTTCCTTCTCGTAATCTCAATTACTATGATTATCCACTCGACTTATGCATAGCCATTTTTTTTCGAGATATCGATCTAGTTACATGTTAAATTAATATAGTATCAATAAACTATGTATACACATATCACTTCACTGTATCACTTGCACGTCTAAGTATCTCACACTTATAGTAATTTATATTATATACATATGCCTAGCTTAAGATCTAATATATTTATAGTAAGACTTAGCTCGTCATTCATCAAGTAAGCCGTCTGTAGCTTTCTCTCTTCATCACATCGCTGGTCACATTTGGCCACGGTCTGCGGTTCGGCTGGAGTCGTCCTTTCGCATGAGGTCTGGTCTGCTGGCTGGATCATATCCACCACCAGGTCGGTCCATCTCGAATTTAGCAAGACATCATCTTCTTCATACTGCAGCTGTCAATATCATCAAACAAATTCGACAAGTAATCGCTCATTATGAAAATATCTTAAAATAATAATCTCCTTTTAAGTATTTTATTATTTTTCTTTGCACTATGGTCAGTCAACTATCTATATTTGCTCTTGTATCTTCGGTCTTGTCTTAGAGAAGTATCTGCTATTTTAAATTATTTATCTTCTGAAAACTTAATTATTCCTTAATTCTTCTTCTCAAGGAATGATTCTTGCATATCTTTTTATTATTTCAACACTTCTAGATTATGAGCTCCGATGTGTTGCTATATTGCTTATCAGCTCTACTGGCAAACGTATTTAAATAAAATACTCGTGTTTTATGCCGTCCTTATGCTCTTACTGTACTATAGCAAGTATCTTGCCGTATTTTCTTATTTAGAAGATATAATCGTAATTATTCTTCTTTCCGACGTCGTGGTAACGACTTGCTTCCTATTGCCTTCAGTTCAATTTTGTAAGTGTGAATATTAATAATATATAATATTTTACTTGTTTTTTCGAAACAATTCACCTGATACAGCTCTGTTCTTCACAGCCTTTTAAAAGTGTACGATCCAAGTTAGTCATGGCCTCCTAATATACTTATATTTTGAGATTCTCTTGTATACAGTCTTAGCCTGTGTGGTCCATACTTAAATTGACGCCATTCTGAAATACATCAGAAAATGCAATGGACACACAAGTAAAGATTAAATTTAGTAAAAAGTAATGATTACTTGTAAAAATTAGAATGTAATGGTTACAAGTATTCTGATTACTTTTACTCTGTTGCTTTCCAACTCTGGATATAAGATATACTACATATTTAAATAACAGTAGCCATGTACAGTAATTTATGTAGTGCTGTGTCAATACAATGTGAGGGTAACATAAGTCAGTCTTATGAAAATTCTGCTGGTGTTTCGCCAGTAGCTTGTAGCTTGAGAAACTCTTGGTTGAATTTGGATATTTTTTTGAAACTACACTTGCATTCACAATCGAACAAAGTCCTGAGTTATCTTAGTGGAACACTACACCATGTAACACTTGGATCACTAGTTGGGTATTCCAGTGTAATATCTGCATTTGTTTGCTATATGCACACCAACTGATTGCCTAATTGTTTAGGGATAAATTTGTCTGAAGTCTTAAAAAATAAACGTGTTTGTGTTTTTGTCTGACAATGTATGTGTTGACATTTCACTTACCGTGCTGTTGCCCTTGTGAAGATAAAATTATATGAGCTGGTTGAGCACCAATAATTTTGTTGAAGAGAAGTCTAGGTGGTGATGTTAGTTTTGGCTTTCCTCAAGACTTGCACAACATGGTCCAGTGTGTTTTATTCTTGTCATTGCCATCTCATAATGAAAATGGCATGCTAAATTCTAACCTGTTGCCCTCTTCTTTCTTGTTGAAACCTATTTCATGTTTCATTATTGCAATAGCTTCTCAATAGTAGCTAGAACTGTGGTTTCTTCTTATCTTAATTCATGATTCAGGGAAAAGGTTATCTGAAGCGATTTATGCTTTGTTAGTTGAAATCTCTATCAAGAAATATTGCAAACCACTTACAATGGTTTATTAACAATCAGAACAGTCTATTTGCTTGACAAATGCTCTTACTCATATCTGTACATCATTTTCTCCCATTTTATTTATGAATATAATCATGCTTTATATAAAATTTAATTCCTTTGTATTCAGAATTCAAGACCATTTATCTCTTAATGGTCTCAAATATTGCTGAAACATGCGATCATTATTCACTGTGTTAATAGTATCAGTGTATAATTTGTTTTCAAACATTTGGTTACATTTGGAATACTCGTAACATCCTGTCAAAAATAATTAGAAAGTTTGGGACATTAAGGCCCGGTTTCACAGTTTGAGTTTAAGCCGAAGCTTTAGTAAGCCACGCACGCCGCTTAAGCAAGGCTTACGCTTTGGCTTAAACACTACGAGTTTCACAGTCGGGGGACCATGTGCAGCTTTACTAAGCTGAACATCTCCGAAGTTGGTAATGCTTGCGCATGCGCAGTAATTCAGTTCTCATCTTTGTTTACATCCGTAGCCTATGATTGATTGACTTGTAGGTTATACATCGTTTATCAGCCAAGATAATTGAGAAAAATGAACGGAAAATGTGATTCCAATAATAGTAACAAAAATAAAGTTTAAAAATGGTCACTCGCCCGTCCTGCTGACACGTATTACCACTACAGTCTAAAATGGCCATAACTTCTGAACCATTCATGCAAATAATGTCCTGACAAGGTTATTGCAATCCTTATAAAATACTGGAGGAGGTCAAACAATTTATTTCGATGAGGAATTCGAGGATAATATAAAAATATTTATTTAATGTTAAGGAGTTATATTTTTTTACCACTGAGTATAGCATAAAATCGCTTGTAGAGGGCAAACGGTTGGAAATAGGTATATACCATCGCGGACTTTTTTGTAGAGGTTTCTATGCCCTACAATTCGTACACTTACACTTGGGGTCTATCGTTGATGGTTCACGCAGTGTAAGCCAAGAAAGCAAGTGACCGACCGACATTTTTGTCTCTTTTACTGTATATCGGAACACGGAAACTTTATTATTTCACGAGCCTCGAAATATATTCAGAAATATAAGTTATTTAATGTTAATGTTATTGGTTTTACTTCCCACTGACTATGAATTTGAGCACTTTCACCACAGGACTGAGACAGGATCGAACCTCCCAAGTTGGGCTAAGAAGGCCAGCGCTCTACCATCGGAACTGAATCCTTAGCTTAAACCTCAGTTTCATACAGCTTAAGCCAGTCACAGATAAGCTCGGTTTACCACTTGCACTCCCCACTGTGAAACTCGTCCAGAGTTTAAGCTCCCGCTTAAGCCCGATCCAAGGCTTAAGCGTATACTGTGAAACCGGGCCTAACTTTCTATGAATAAATTTGTTTGTAGGGTCTGTTATCTTGATGTTTGGCCCCTTGAAAGAGCAATCATCATAATCATAAACTTGTGGTGGCTTTTTTTTATGAAGTATTTTTGTGTTATATTGATTATGTACAAATGTTGCTGAATGAACTTTCCTTTCTTTATTATTTTCTCTTTCCCATTTAAGCATTTCTCAACAGTGGACCTCCCAAGTACCCTAGCTCTGCTTCAAAACCTAAAGATTGGGATCGTGTGGTTGGAGAACTTGCCAAGGAAGATGATGACAAGGCTGAAGGAGAAGCAGCTCTGAATTCCCTATTTCAAAAAATTTATTCACAAGGCTCAGATGAGGTGAAACGAGCGATGAATAAATCCTTTGTAAGTACATTTTTCAGAAATCTTTCTTGATGAAACCTGTTTTTATTATGAATCTCTGGGAGTTTTTCATTTTTTTATCAGCTATTCTAGATGATAATTGGCATTGTAATACTGGCATCGCACACTGTTCCCACTCTTCCACCCAGACATCCTACAGGACATAATGCTGTCAGGCATGCCAACAAGTAGTGATTCTCCCTGCACAAGCCATGGTTGCCCACGTGGAAGAGTGGGGGCAGCAATGGCTCCACTCTGTATTGCTGCGTGCCTTAACTACCCACAGCAACACTGCACACCTCATCGACTTTCAGAAGGTTACAAGTAATTACTCTTATTATTGTGACCGTATTGAAGCTTAGTATATTAAAAAGTTTCAAATAGTTTATTAATATCCACCTGTTCAATACAATCCATATAGTTAGGATGCAGTTATTACATATTGTGTAATGTTTGACACGTTTCACTTGACATGGCAAGCATCTTCAGTTAGGTCAGGGCCCTGAGTCAGATGTTATGTACAGTATGAGACTAACTCTTAAAATAGTTTATGATAATATTGTAATTAATGGTCATTAGTTCTTTTGAAACGGTGGAAGTTAGGCTGATTTTAAATTAAGTCATAAAACTTTAATAAATAGTTGTTTTGTTGATTTCATATGTAACAGAAGGTTGTCCACAGATCATATCCCTGCCTCCTGATGCCCCGAACATTCCTGCACAACATCATGAAGGAAAATTGAAATGATTTTCACAGATATTTTTGCCTCTGGTTGTACAGGGGATACAGAGAGAGTTGGCTGTGCAGTTGGGGGCATGCGGCTGTGAGCTTGCATTCAGGAGATACCAGGGTGGGTTTGAACCTTACTGTCTGCAGCCCTGAAAGTGGTTTTCCGTGGTTTCCCCATTTTCATGCCAGTGAAATACTGGGTCTGTACCTTAAGGCCATGCTCACTTCCCTCCCATTCCTAGCCCTTCCTATCCCATTATTGCCGTAAGATCTATGTGTCGGTGAGACGTAAAGCGAATTAAAAAATATACAGGGTGTATCTTCATTATATCAAAAGAATCAAGAATGCTCTTCATATTATGTAAAGGCCAATGGCACAGTCGGATTGTCGGAGAGTTTTCCATTTAGAAAAAATGAGGTTGATTTGTTACTTCCAGGCGCGTTTCAGATTGACAACTCGCCGTGTTTACTCTGCCAGAGCACAAGCCGCAGCCCAGTGCTGTGTTTCAGGGAAGGGAGGGTAAGTGGGGTGAATGATAGATGGAGATAGAGATAATACTCCAGTAGTTTGTTCTGCACACACTGGCTGTTTTCAGTAGAAATTGATGTGAATGGCTGTTTTGGTACACCAACGAATAAATGGCTGATTCACACCTGGCCTATAGTGCAGCAAATTGCAACGGGAGAGAAGCTGCACAGATTTGTGACGTCCGGAACCGTTATCGCCGCCACCTCGTCGTTCAACTTCCATGTCCATTGGCAGGCAAGTGCATGAATGAGGGCGGACGGAAACCCTCCTGTGATAGTATTACACACATTTCAGCATCGGTTTAGCATCATTATTTCGACTGGCATTGTTGATGACTTATTTACCGTATAATCTCGAATACCACCTGCCCTTGAATAAGACCCGCACCCTTATTTTGAAAGAACAAAATTTTTTAAAAAAAAAGTGAAATCAAAATTATTTACAATCTTTACTAACACACACCAAATGATTAGAAAATACAAATAAAAGTAAAGAAACATTTCCAGAACGATATCCAACGAGTTCCTTTGCGATCTCTAATGCCTTTAGCTGACATTTCGGTTGACACACCATATCCCAATTGCTGCCTTTCGTCCCATATTTATAAAGTTGTTTTTTCCCCCCTCTATTTCTGGAAACTGTACACTCGGTCCACGAAAAGCTCTATGATCACCACTACATGTTAATAGCACATTTTCTTCTTTCTCCAATCGCGAATACACGACTCGTCAATATTGTATTTCCTACCGGTGGCACGATTTTCAATAATTTCGGCTTCCCGAACTACTTTCAGTTTCTCACTCGCAGTAAAAGATCGCAAATGCTATGTGGAATGCATGGTGATACTGCGAGAACGTGCGCGAGACTGACGCCAAGCGCGGAAGTAGCGTATACTGAGAACGGAGAGAGCCTTGTTGACAAGCCGCGCCATAGGTGATGCCCGATTTATGCGCATTCGGAAAGATAAATTTCCCAAAATTTTAAATAATATCCGCACCCAGTTTTGGAAGCAATATTTTCGAAAAAGCAGTGCGGGTGGTATTCAAGATTATATGGTTCTTGGGCCGCTTGTCTGTCCTCTAATGGACAGTGAGGAATGCTACCTTTTCTTGGTAGAATCAATGCCTAGATTATTGGAAGAAGTTCCTGTATTTAAAGTTAAAAACTTCATCATTGATCCGTATTGAACTAACAATTACAATGCTAAAAAGAGAAAGATGTTCCACCTATTCAATACAGTAATAAATTGTTGCACAAATTAATGTAGCAACATGTTTAACCCTCCAAGTAATACGTAAAAACCTCTTAAGAGATAACATCTTAGTACAAGTTTCTTTAAATAATTCATAAAAAATACAAAATGACAGTAAAATATGTCATATCGTTTTGTTCAGTATAAACTAGAGAATGTGATTATGTAATAATATTGGGTAGATGCTTTCATTCCATTTTATTGGGGGGGGGGGGGGTGAATTACAATTTTTCACTTTTGAAAAAAGAAAAAACAATGTTTCAACTTTCACTGTACATAGCTTCAAAACTATAAAAGACCGAAACACAAGGTAAATGTATAAAATGTTCACCATTTTGTTAGCAACAAAAGACTTAAGAGTACATATTTACCATAAAACTAAAGAACAGAAAGTTATGTACAAAAAACCAAAACTATGTACATCTCCTCTTCGGGCATAATTCTTTACTTCGAGTCATTTGCAAGAGTTTTTCTTTTCCTCCCCTTTACCATGGGACTGTAGAAGTGTTTCAACTTATGGCAGCAAATAGGATGAATGCCACAATTACACCTAGGGCACCAGAATTTGCTCCGCTTTCTTTTTATCACCCTCGTTTTCTGACGAGTCACCACTCAAAGAAACTGCTTTTGGTATTTTGTCACCTGGCAAATCACTGTCATCACTGAAAACACAATTTTCATAATCTTCTTCTAACATATCCCGAATATCGTCAGAACAACATGGATCGCACATTTTAGTTTATTGAAACACTAACCAATCAAGTAGAACAACATTAGAACACTGCCATGCGGTGAGGCACTTTGAGCAACTAACGCTAAGATTTGTTTTAGACGGTACATAAGCAGAAAAACCTATTCGATAATTCAGCTAGATGAATCAAAATAGGCAATGAACTGAACTATTGATTAGTGCAAAGTTCGACGATATTCATGAAATGGTTGCCCAGCAACACAGCTCTAAAGAAATGAGTCGTTAATAACGACTGTATCATTACACAAAGGCATAAATGAGTCATTATTAAAGACTCATATCACTTGGAGGGTTAATATGTTATGGGACCAGTTTCGACATATATCCATTACATCATCAGCCGATACAAAAATGGCAAGAAGTCAACACACAAAAACATTCAAGGGTAATTGTAACACTTATGACACTTTTCTTGAAGAATTAATAATTGAAGTTCATGTAGGACTTTATAGTGAAGATGATTTTTTGTAGATATCTTAGGTTCTTGAGCACTCTTGCTGTAGATCTTGAGGTTAAAAAAAGGATGCAGCATATTTCACAATTGTTGTTATGCAAGGAATAAACTTGTTGCTAGTAACAAATGACATGATTTTGTTTTTGTGCTTCAAAAGTTGGATAGTGGTATATATAAAAACTCTTAGAATATGTTGTAGGATATGAACCTATCAGTACTGATATGGATTTTATTAGATCTAAGGAAAAGAAAGTAAATTAAAAATAAGAAATAAAAAGTGAAAAATGGTAAGATAAGTAATACTATGAGGCTCACCTAAGGGGGTGTTGTGGTAAGGGCAAGTAGCGCGAGAAGGTGTTGTGTATAACATGGAAGATCGATCGCCTACTTGTCAGCTTGAAGCTTTTGAAAACTAAGATAAGGAAGTCAAAAAGGAAGTTTGGTTTTTCAGACAAATCATTAACCCTGGTACTGGCAAGCAGTTTACCTTCAAGTGGCAAGCATTTAAGCGAGATTTGCCAGGAACTTTTAAAAAATTCATTAAAGTGTTGTTTTTCAATTTATTTTTATGTATAACAAGTCATTTTATTCAGAAAAGTACGAATACTATAGTAAGAAATTAAACCTACCAATTTAGTATCCTGAAGCAGTATGGGCGAAGTATCCAACACATGCTAAGTATTCCAAAATAATCCGAAAGTTCTGGGCAACGTGTACGTAAAAAGTAATATTATATGATGATTTTAATATATACAAAAATTGCAAAATTTCATGCTGATTAAAAATATATAGAAAGGTTTCACTACATTGAAGTATTGTAAAGTAAAATAGAACTGAAACAACACAAGCACATCGCACCAACACGTGAGTCTACTTACTCAGATTCATCCTCTCTACCTTTGGGGTGGCTCCTCTTTCTTTCTGCTATGATGGGCCTCCAAAAATGTTCTAATTTACGGTAGTACTCTTGATGGACACCACAATTCCGCCCTGGGCATGAGAAGTCCAGGAGGAATGTTGTGAAGAGTTTCTTCATCTACAAGACCTTTGACAATACTAACCATAAATTCCTCATGTTCAAGGGGTTTGTCAGCATTCAAATTATAGAGTATGTAGGCACATTATAGAATATTTCTTTCCAGTCGAAACGTTTTAGTGACATGACTAGAAAAATATGGAAATATTTGCGATTTTGAAGTGCACTACTATTTTTCAATGTTGTTATTAGGGTTCAGACGCATATTTATAACTAGAGAAATGGATTTTTCATTTCTGATACTGCAACGTCAACCCATCTGTGCAGACGAGAATACGGACCCATGTTTCCGGAATTTGTTTTATTTTGAATAATTTCCTGTGCGTATTTATTATTTTCAGTCACTAAAAGATTGCAGATACTGTAGCATTGGAGATAAACAAATAGAAATATGTTAGAGGAGGACGGATTCTCGGAGGGCAATTTCATATACTTGCGTTTCGAACCTTGAACTTCTCTTCCACTTTTATTTCTGGCCCTGGAGGATACTCTTGTACACTTCGGTTCTGTTTGGTCAACTGCATTATCGTCATTATCATTGTTATGAGTGGTTGGTTCATTGTGCTCCACATCATCGTCAATATCAGTGTCGAAATCACTTAGCCTAGGCTCATATAATCGGGCGAGTTGGCCGTGCGCGTAGAGGCGCGCGGCTGTGTGCTTGCATCCGGGAGATAGTAGGTTCGAATCCCACTATCGGCAGCCCCGAAGATGGTTTTCCGTGGTTTCCCATTTTCACACCAGGCAAATGCTGGGGCTGTATCTTAATTAAGGCCACGGCCGCTTCCTTCCAACTCCTAGGCTTTTCCTATCCCATCGTCGCCATAAGACCTATCTGTGTCGGTGCGACGTAAAGCCACTAGCAAAAAAAGAAAGGCTCATATAACTCGCCACTACCTGACAAATTATTGTCAAAATCATCGCTAATTCCTTCTAAAAAATAGGGCACTATCACCTTCGCCGTCCAGATCAAACAGTTACGAATTTCACTACTTCCTGACAGTTCACTCATTTTACGCCACGAAAGCTAATGCACATCGGACAACCACAGCAAACACAACGGAATGACCTTCTGCAAAGCGTTCTCGTTTTTCCACGTGTATAGTGCACACTCTGTCACATTAAACTACTTCAAAATTGCGCTGTATTTGTAGATGATGCAAAATATGTCTTAAGGATGTTGAGTGTCAAGACGCTATCTCGAAATTAGTCAGCGCTGGCGTAATGCATCTTGATAGTGACTCTGCCGGTTGAGTAACAGGGAAATGAGTCGCGATCATGACAATTGGCGGTTCCAGGGTTAAGGTTTTGGTTAGGATTAAAATATTGATCAAGGTGTATTAAACAATTTTTAGTGATATCCAGAAGAGGGCCTTTGTTTAGGGTACTGATAATTTCAATGTCTTGGTCTAACGTAGTGAAATCATGTTTTACGTCTTGCATGTGGTGCTCTATTGCTGAAAATTTATTGTATTTTATTGCGTTAATGTGTTCTGAATATCTAATTTTGAGGCTGTGTCCAGTTTATACAATGTAAGAAGAATCGCAGATATTGCATTTAAAATGGTATATGCCAGATTTTGAAAATATGTTAGTTCTGTTTAAAGATTTGAAGTTATAAATCATTTCCATGTTTGTATTGTTAGTTCGAAAGGAAATTTTGGAATTACATTTTTTTAAGATATTGGCAATGCAGTAGTAGTTTTCATTGAAAGTGAAGGTAGAGTAAGCTGCTGGTTTAGGATTGTCATTTGATAGCGTTGTATTTGTTCGGTGTTTAAATTTATCGATTATTCGTTCAATAAAAAAATCTGCTGTAACCATTAAATTAAGCGATGGAACGTATGATATTAAGTTCTTTATTTAAATTATATTTAGATAAAGGTATTTTGAAAGCGCGGTTAACCATACTGTTGTAAGTGGCACATTTATGTGATTGTGGGTGTGAGGAATCTTGTCTTATGGTAGTAGCCGTTTGTATGGGTTTCTCGCCTAAATGCTAGCCGCTTGAATATAAACTGCTTGACAGTTCCAGGGTTAATGGTTTGTCTGGAAAACCAAACATCATTTTTGACTTCCTTATCTTAGTTTTCAAAAGCTTCAAATTAACAAGTAGGCGATCGATCTTCCATGTTATACACGACACCTTCTCGTGCTACTTGCCCTTACCACAACACCCCCCTGACCCACCTTAAACTACTCCCCTTACTCCCTAACCCCCTCCTATCTCCTACCTATGTTCATTTTTCGGTTCTTCCTCTTTGTACTTCATGGCAAGGCTAATTTAAGGTGAGCCTCATAGTATTAATATTTTTCACTTTTTTATTTCTTATTTTTAATTTATTTTATTTTCCTTAGAACTCATAAAATCCATATCAGTACTGATAGGTTCATATCCTACAACATATTCTAAGAGTTTTTATATATACCACTGTCCACCTTTTGAAGTACAAAAACAAAATCATATCATATATGTTAACTAGCAACAAGTTTATTCCTTGCATAACAACAGTTGTGAATTATGCTGCACCCTTTTTTAACCTCAAGATCTACAGCAAGAGTGCTCAAGAACCTAAGATATCTACAAAAAAATTATCTTCACTAAAAAGTGGTACATGAACTTCAATTATTGATTCTTCAAGAAAAGTGGCAAGTGTTACAATTACCCTTGAATGTTTTTGTGTGTTTACTTCTTGCCATTTTTGTATTGGCAGATGATGACATCGATATATGTCGAAACCGGTCCCATAATATATTAAACATGTTGCTACATTAATTTGTGCAACAGTTTATTATTGTATTGAATAGGTGGAACATCTTTCTCTTTTTAGCATTGTAAGAAATTCCTGTAGGTATGCGGCAGCAAATGTGGCTGCGTCATGATGGCGCTCCACTGCATTTCACTCGCTGTGCCACGCAGCGCATTATACAGGGAAATGGGTAGGCTTTGGTGGGCCAGTACAATGGCCTTTGCGCTTTGTCGATTTAACCTCCATGGATTATTCTTGTTACATGAAGATCGAAGTAGGAGGAATATTGAACAGTTAACATAATCAAACTGTTGGGCGTATTGTTTCTTTCGTTGAGTATTTAATTCCTTTAACATTCCTACTACCCACCTGGAGGTGTTACAACTAACAGTAATATTAATCCACAGCACCATTTGTAAAGTACTTGTTGGGAGGAGGGCATAAATACTTTGGCAATGTTTCTCATTTATTGTATCAAAATATTTTCTTAACCCCACTCGAGAGGACAGACATTTAGTTGAATCCTGTATAAATAAGTAACGTGTGTTGAACTGTTGACAATGAAATGTTGTTCTTGTTGTTTTGAGTCATCAGTCCAGAGTGGTTTTATGCAGTCCTCCATGCCACCCTATCCTGTCCTAACCTTTAAATATCTACGTAGCTGCTGCATTGATTTCAGTGGTTAGTTTACATTTTCTTGCATCAGTTTAAATTTTGGAAAGGCTATTATCATGTAAATTTATAGCGTGCACTTTTCTACTGACGCTTGGTGTATGTTTTCTTGGTACATACTCGGTTATGGTAGGTTAGCTGACACTGTTTGAATAGAAAAGCTGAAGTGTTTGCCATAAAATGCGACCTTTGGTATCGTTTTCTGTTGCGAGCTCTCTTGTCGGCATTTGGAGGCGATGTCAGTCGATTAGTAATACCCATCAACTGAAGTTCCTTTAAGGAAATCAGAAATGAAAGAGGACGACACGTTTTCATAGTAAATATATAAATAACGTGGTTGATAGTAGTTAACTCGTTAGAATTAAAAGCTAAGTGAACAATCACTGAATTTTAACACTTTACACGGGGTGAGTAACAGTGCGATACATCTCAAGATATAGCAGAGCGTATCACTGATTTCTGAGGTTAGATTATATTTTCTCACGTCTGGTTAAATTTCGGTAAGGCTGTTCCCTTGTAAATTTATAGCGAGAAGGTTACCGGTATCTTTTTTCTACTGGCGCTTGATATGTTTTCATTGTACATACGCAGTTAAGTTAGGTTAGCTGACACTATTTGATTAAGAAAACTGAAGAATTTGCCGAAAAATGTGACCATTGGTATGGTTTTCTCGCTATGTGCACCTGAGAACTCTCTCGTTGACATTCGAAGGCAATATCGGAGTCGATTAGTAATACCTGTCGACTGCTGTTCCATAAATAAAGAAAGAACAACATATCGTAGTTGTTCAGGCAGAATTCACTAAGTCAGAAATCTTACTTCTGAGTTATAGCTGTTTTATTGTTTCAAACAACTCCAAAAATCAGTTTTGCATTATCAGTTATTATTAATATGTTTTTTGGTGTTGTTGCCACTATTACTTTGACTTACTTCCATAATTTCACTATTTTTGCAAATTTGAAGTACCAGATTTAAAAGAAATCTAATATTTTTTGACTTAGTGACTTCTGCCGGGAAAGGAAGGAACATCCTCGTAGGTTGTTATAAAGGCAAAAATAACAAGTACTGGCTCACAATAAATGTGTAGGTGCATGAAATTATTATTCATATTATTATTATTATTATTATTATTATTATTATTATTATCTTTGAACTATTTCTCATAACTACACAGTATGATTCAGAGAACGAAAGTGTGACAATAAAAAAAAATTTAAACACTCGTGTCAGTAAATCAGTAAACCCTTCTCATTGTTATGTGTCATGTTTTATTCATTATCATTAGCTTCACACTCACTTTCACTGTCCACACTTCGTTCTGGATTTCGATCCCTCACTGCACCTGAATGCGATAAGGAGCGGTACCATGTTTGAAATTATGTTGGAATAACTCATATATTGCAGAGACTAATAAGATCCTTGTACTTTTGTTCTGATATAGGGAAAAAGAGTTTTGTAAGCCTTCTGAAGGGTGGGCATCTTTTTTGGGCGACCTCACCCGAAAGTATTTATCCCAAAGTATCTTCCACAATGACTATATTGATATTTGAGAATACCCGGTGCATCCTTTTCGAATCTAAAGCACTTGACTTTCAACCAGTTTACTTTATTTCCATCACTGTCCTTGGTATTGTTACACATACAAAGGGCACTAGGAAAGTTCTTCAATGTGGGTGAACGCTTTAGACATTTTCAAAATAATTTCCACTACACTCCATACACTTCTCCATATGTCGAAACCAGTCACTGAACCAACTCTGCCACTTTTCTTTGGTGACATTTTCACACTCTTAATTCCATGCTGCCAGAAGCTCCTCGTCAGATGCAAAATGCCGCCCTTTCAGCATCATCTTCACTTCTGGGAGGAATGCGAAGTCACATGGGGCAAGATCAGGACTGTATAGAGGGTGATGAAGCACAGTCAACCCTGATCTGGCAAGAAAATCCATTGTTACATTAGCACGATATGCTGGAGCATTGTGATGAAAGAGCCATGTGTTGAGCCGTGACCTTGGACGGAGCTGCGCGAGAGCCTGGATGACCTGAGGCAGACAAGTCTCACTGTACCACTTCGCAGCAACTGTCCTTTGTGTTTCAAGCACAACCCGAGTCAGGATGCCCCGTTTAGAGAAGAATACTGCAATCATCATATCATCATTTTCTTCATTGACCTTGACTTTCGCACAGTCACAGGAGTACGCTCATCTTCAAACACCCACACCTTATTCTGGGATTTTGTTGGGACATCGTAATAATAAAACCAAGTTTCGTAACCTGTAACGATGCTATTGACGTTATGCGAAGTCCCATTTTCAAACTGTTTTAGCATTTTTTGGCACCATTTCCTTCGATGTGCCCTTTATTCCTCTGAAAGTGAATGGAGCACCCAAAGGGAACAAACCTTTCTAACATGGAGATGGTCGTGTAGGATTGAATGAATAGCTGGTGCAGGGATGGGGAGGGTCTCTTCTACCTGCTGATAGGTCAACCGCCTCCCTTGCTGCAACATTTTCCTCACAGCTTCAATGTTTTCCTCAGTCACTGATTCAGATGGGCGCCCAGAACGAGGATCGTCTTCAACCCCAAAATTTCCCCTCTGAACTCCTTGTACCAGCAGAAAATTGTTGCCCGATGTGGATAGTCTTTCCCCACCACAGGGGTCATTTCCTTCGGGCACTGGTCAACAGTTAATCCACGAGCAAAATTGTAGCGGATAATCGCACGATATTCACCTTTAGACCACATCTTAACCTGCTTCAATCCGACTGCTTGTTAACAATTGGTGTGAAGGTTGCGCCTTGCTGTCTCCTAGACCGGTTTTCACCCCTCTTTTCATCCCTCACCATAACAGGGATGTCCATCCAACCATTTTTGCGTATTGCAAAACTTTCCTAGAGCCCTTTGTATAAGGTGACTTCTGCTTTCTTAAGATAAATCACATATGTTACACTTCAACATTATTGCAAACTTACGGATTTCAACCAGCTTTTAACACAAATAGCAGCTTTCTGGCAACTGAAAAAACATTGTAACAATGACACAGCCGTACTGTAATTATTACGGCCAAAAATGGACAGAGTTATTGTTATAACAGCTGCATAATAAGATGTGAATTCTACTGAACAATAATCAAAGGAAGAACTTGCACCAAGCAGAAGTCACTAAGTGGACTAAGGAACTTCTGCCTGATGAAGAAACAGGAAAAATGCACTTAGTGAAAATAGCAAGTGCAGTTTGCAATGGAATGCTTCTCAATATGACTTAGTAAGTTCTACCTGCCGATAGAGCGTCATTTTGTTAGTATGGTTTTGCACCTAACTCAAAACCGCCAATTTTTGACTTAGTGACTTCTGCCTGAACGACGACTATATTTTCGTAACAAATTCATTAATAACGTGGTCGGTAGCAGTTGTGAACTCGTTAGAAATAAATTCTAAGTAAACGATCGCTTAATTTTAATACTCTACACTGAAATAAAGTAAGAATGCAATACACTTGAAGATATGGCAGGGCGCATCACTGATTTCAGAGGTTAGTTTATATTTTCTCATGCCCGGTTAAATTTCGGAGAGGCTATTCCCATGTAAATTTATAGAGAGATGTTATAAATTCTCTACTGGCGCTTGGAATATGAGGCGCTCGGGGCTAGATAATGGTAAGCCACATTGAGGAAATTTTACAGGATAGCCATATGAAGGTTCAAAAAATTCCATAAATCAGGTGATGGACATAAGAGATATGTTTATTGAGTGATAAGGTACTATATACATTAAGGTATTATTGTAACATGAAATAGAACCTTTTTAACTAATGTACATAGTATAAAAAACATTAATACACCTAATTTTGTGGCTTGTCATTGTCTATCACCAAAGTTTCAGTGCCAACATTTAGCTTTACTGATCACCGATCACGTCACTCTCACCGTCATCTAAGAAACTGCCATTAATTAATTCAGGTTCCTCAACCTGCTCTGTGGTTTCGTACCGAGTCAGAGATAAATAATATCCATGATGCACCGCAGGTATGTAGGGAAGCTGGTCCATGACGTCAGACAGTTTCTTATGCCGTATAGAAATGGGCCTACGATTTTTTGGTGTTAAGGTCGCAATCCACGATGTCTGTGTAGGACAGCCATGCTTCTTGACATTAATTTCACAGAAGTCTCCGTGCACAGTGTACTCTTCACCCTTAAAAATAAAAAATAATGTCCATCTTACGTGTTTATGAAACATATCGTATTGCTAATTTAATATTAATTCGATATTCTGTGCCGGCTCTCCTAAATAATATTAATTATTATTTAATTAAAGTAATTATTTTTCTAATATTTTTAATTCTGGTTAATAGCTATGTTTAAGTGCATACCCGATTACACCAGCGTTTATGTTTAGCCCTTTTACTCAACTCCGGTGTTTACTGCCACCATTGATGCCTTCCATTCTTAGCAGATGGGCTCCTCTCTAACAAGGGGAGCTAAGTCTTCATCCTTGCAGACGAAAAAAAGAATAAAAAACGAATAGCATGAACCTATGAAACTGCACTGAACAATACAGCAATTCAACAGCTGTATAATGGCAAGCCGCAATAACCCCTATAGCATTCACTTAGTGATGCCCATCTTAGTCCAACAGTCGTTTATGTTTACTTGGCTCCTTATAAATATCTTAGAAGTAGTCCCATAGTTTATACTTCCATTAAATATTAGCGTTATCTTACAGTACTACATGTACTGCATTGTCATGATATGCCACATTGTCATATGCAATAATATGGCATGCCACATAATAACATGTTGTTGATGGCTTACCTCTGATGTTGATGAGGTATCACATGGATTTGGCTGATAATCCACATCTACAACACTGTCATCGCACGAGGATTCACTCTCAAGGCAATTGGCTTCCGTCTCTGTTCCAAAATGCATTTTTCATCGAAACAACAGCTCACGCTGTTTCCTCTGCAAGACGCCATCTTGCTGCGGCTTACCATACTAAAGCACAAAAATGACGTGCTGTGTCTTGGTGCAATACATAACAACAGAGCGTGTGCTGCCATCTGTTGGTTTCTTCAAATAGCATTCTGCCAGTGGCTTGCCATCCTCTAGCAGATAAGAAATGCGTACAAATCTAAATATTGCTCAATGTGTGGCTTACCATTATCTAGCCCCGAGCGCCTCATGTTTTCATCATATATATAGTATGGTCATGTTAACCCATAGAGAGCCAGACAACGATATATTGTTGTTTTGTATATACGCGTAAAGTGCCAACCACGATATATCGTTGTTTGGATAACGCGCAATTCTATACGAGTTAGTACAACTTGGGCCGTCAGATTGCAACATCTTATGTGTCGAGTCCATAGAGAATTGTCATTAGATTTTAACTATGCCGCTAGACAGTGCGTAAATTCTTTCGCTATCATGCATTGAATTTCTAAAGTCCGTGTTCATCTACGACGTATGATCTCCATGTTGCGTGATTAAAATGGCGACTAGTGGGAGAAGTTATTTTGTTAACGACGATGAACTGGCTGTATATCTTAATAATTTTTAGTGAAGAATAGGATGATGAAGACTGAGGAATTCATTCCTCCAGTAAGTGAGGAAGGGGAAATTGAAAGTGTTATTGGGAGTGATAACGCCGCGTTGTCTGTAAACACTCAACCACGTGCTCATTGTCAGAGTGTAAACAATGAAAATGGTAATGACCGCCTGAGTCACAGTACTGATGATGATGACGGCTGTAACAATATCCAACAGCAACAATTTCCTGTTTTCCATGAAATTCAATTTCGTCAAGATGCAAAATACCAACCCTAACCTGATTATTATGTTACTCCCGCCCGAGACACGCCTCTTCGTCAGACACAAACCTATAGAGTATTTTTATTTTATTTTTCACGGCTCAGTTATTGAATCTCATAACGACAGAGACAAACAGATATGAGAAATCATGTCTTGTCACCATATGCCAGAGCACAGCAGTGGCGCCCGGTTACATTGACTGAAATGAAGGCTTTCATTGCTGTTTTGTTGGAAATGGGTATAACTAGAAGGCCGAGCATATTTTCTTATTGGATCAAAAACTCCCGTTATAATCCATGGTTTGGAAATATGTTCTCAAGAAAGATTCCAATTGATCCTGAGATTCTTTCATCTTGTGAACAGTGATAATGTGTCACCATCTGGTCACCCTGACTACAACCCATGTGCCAGGTTCGATCCCATTGTTGAACATGCCAATTGTATATTACGATACCATTGTACATAACTCTTAAACTACTGAAGATAAAAATGTAAAATTTTACATGTTTATTCATATAAAATAGGACAGTCATCAATATTTATCGTTCAGTTAAATTTTCTCTTTTTTTCTGTTTTGTTTCTGATTTTTAATTTTTGGTGTTTTAAAATTGTTTGGAAAATCTTTTTTTTCAAAGTACCCAGGAGCATTTTAGTGCTGTAAATTAGTTCAGCGGTAAGAATGTTTTCTTGTTAACATTTAGTAAGAATTTCAAGTCATATTTATGATATTTGTGAACTATATAGTCCAGAGAGTGAGAACCTGCAAAATTCTCTAAATCTGTTCGGCACTCTTGGCATAGTGTTAGCATGTAGGATGCTAAAAGGTTTGTTTTTTCACCTATTCAATACATATAAATTTTATAAATTAGGAATTTATTATTGATTCCACTTGAGACATGTTTCGCCCTTCATTGAGGGCATCATCAGTCAAATTATCACCTCAAGGTAAAAAATCAGGTACCTGGTTAGTAGTTGACATGCACAAATAAATACATATTATTAATACACATACAAAAAATTAAGTATGGGAAATAGTTGTAAAAAAGTGATGGTTGAGCATATAGGTTTATAGATGAAAAGTCAGCACCAATGCGTAAAATTAACATAGTAGAGTTCGGCAGTGGTGCTCTGGAGAAACAATTGACGCAATCGTAGGAAAATAAAAAGTTTAAAAATATTTACATTATAACAATTAAGGGAGAAAAGGTATAGTGTTCGGCGTCAATGTTTGTAACCGAAAATTAATGTCAAAGGTTGTTAACTATACAGTATTTACATTGTTCAATTGAACAGTTGAGATTAAGTTTTAAAAATAATTACATTATAACATTCAGCGTAAATGTTTGTAATAAAAACTAATGTCAATGGTTGGTAACTATATAGTAATTACATTATCTAATTGAACAGTTGAGAATTTACAAATATATACATAATTACACAAGAGCAGCTTGGTGTGCAAGGATAAAAAATTTCTAGTACCAAGTGCGTCCTGATGTTTTAGAGGTTGGAAGAAGGAATTAGCATTGACATTTCAGAAATATGTAGATCAGTTTATTTTAGTTAAAATCACCGGGGGTAGGGAAATATTTCATAGCCATATGAGGTTTTATAGGCTTCAAGTTGAAAGTTGTCCGGTTGCAGCGCCGAGATCGGTATGGAGACTGGTCAGTGTGGATGGAGATTCATGGGTAATCCGTGCGTTTGAATGGCAACAATGGTGACAGTTATTAGTGGGTAATTGCTAATTAGGAAAATGTTGCGGGTTGAAACTTTCGCTTATTCTTTTAGTTGACTTCTGTAGCATCGAATGTGATGTGAAGACATCGGTGTGAAATGCCGGTGAGACAAATTGATATTGTTCCGTGGAATAAAGTATGGCGGACATTGGGATGAAGTTATTGTTCTTTACTGGTCTGGTGAGATAGAATAGAGTTGCTTGTGTTGTGAACTGCTGTGGAGAGATTAGAAAGTATACGGCAACTGCAGAGTCAGAGCGTTATAGCTGGGGTGAGGCATCTTCTCATTCTGACTGCGAAGAGGAGCCGTAGTGGCACGCCATATTCGTGCCGATGTGCGCTGGGTTCCGGCGTGTTGTTGAAAGTTGTATTGTATGAAGTGGAAGTTATCTGATGTGTCGCTGAGAGGTAATTGTTGATGAGCAACCGGCCCTGGCACTAAGAGGGTTAAGTTAGGTGACGTAAGAAAACATTTGCCACAAAATGCGATCTACCATCGAACAGTATCATTTTTACATAAAATGAGTTTCATGGTCCGTATCGCACTTCAATAGATTCACAATTAAGTATTTATTTATTTTCCACCTAGTCGATACAATGATTGCTTAAGGCAATTTTAAAGGTCAAAAGTGGTACATGTTTCGTATAATATCAACATCTTCAGCCACATAACACTGTTTAGATGAAAAATATATAAAATTGACAAAGTAATGCTTTAGAGGAAGTGTCCTTAAAATTAACATAAGATTGACAAGATTAAAACAAACAAATAACTCGAGAGAAAATATATAAATTATTTCTACAATAGAAAGCAGTCGTCAAGGAAATAATTTATATATTTTCTCTTGAGTTATTTGTTTGTTTTAATCTTGTCAATCTTATGTTAATTTTAAGGACACTTCCTCTAAAGCATTACTTTGTCAATTTTATATATTTTTCATCTAAACAGTGTTATGTGGCTGAAGATGTTGATAATATACGAAACATGTACCACTTTTGACCTTTAAAATTGCCTTAAGCAATCATTGTATCGACTAGGTGGAAAATAAATAAATACTTAATTGTGAATCAGTATCATTTTCTCGCTATGTACAGTTCCGAGCTCTCATCGACATTCGAAGGTGATGTTGGAATCGATTATTAATACCCGTTGACTGCTGTTCTCTAAAAGGAAATTCAGAATAAGAGGATAACACGTTTGCGTTATGCATGCATAAGTGACGTGACCCTATAGTTGTTGTTAACTTGTTAGAAATAAAGGCTGAAGTAAACGATCGCTTAATTTTAATGAAATTTACTGGAATTAAGAATGTGATTCACCTCAAGATAAGACAGAATACATCACTGGTTTCAGACGATAGTTTATATTTTCTTGCATCTAGTTAAATTTCGGAATATTTCCGTGTAAATTTGTAACAAGGTGGTTGTAATATCTTTGTGTGTTTGAAATGTTTTCGTGATTGATATACGGTTAGGTTAGGTGATGCTGTTTGAAGAAGAAAACTAAAACGTTTGCCACAGAGGCCTCGGGGGTGATGCTATCATTTTTTTTTTTTAGATTGTAATTAAACACACGCTTTCACGTAGTATTGGATTTCAAAAAATGACATACGAGTAAGCCATAGTGTGGATATCATCCGGGAAAACGCAAGTTTTGAACAAACTAATTGCCGTTTCATACCAGTTTTAATGTGTATGTATATATACCCCCCCCGATTTTTATGAAAAATCTGATACGACGACAATCCTATATAACGAGTAAATTTTTCACTGTTATGAATTCTCGCAATAATGAACTTCTACTGTATGTACTATCAAATACAATACTGTTCTTTTACATTTTTCTTAACATGTTTCATGGCAATTTTCCTTTTCCATAGGAAACAGTTCGCTTGTTTTAACGTATCCACACAGGTGCATACGAAATGCTGTCACCTGGTACAATTATTTTTATTCACATATATTCACAAATTAGCACACACATAACCTTAATCACAGTATCATAACAAAACACTTCACTTTGAGGACATCAACAAAGCCGTTATTATTAAAAACGACTACCAAACGCTGCACATCGAGATGACATTGGAACACAAAACAGTTGACTGCTTAAAAGCATTTAAAGATAAAAACTTTATTATTCCGTATTGAAATTATTGATGTTAAAAATTAAATAATTGAAAAGGAGGTTCAACCTATTCAATACTTAAAAGAAAGAAATGCAGTAATCACATTCCTATTTAAATGGGACCGGTTTCGACCTTAGTCCAGGTCATCATCAGCCGTAAAAACATGTACAATGTTTATGAATATTGGAGGTCAGTTTCACACTTTGATAGGCACAAAGACACGACACCACATTCTGTCATGCACAAAGTCACAACACTATCAACTAATATACGAAGATCAAAAATAACTTGAAGTCGCAGACGAATAGATTTGTAGTAGAAAGCCGCCAGCTCCTGGTGATCAGCGCGGCACATTCAAGGTCATGCGCTGCGGTCGAACGCCAAAGTAGAGTGGAGAATGTTTTGAAGGTCCAAAATTATTCCCCATTATAAACAACAACCTAAACAAATTCAGTAACCTAAGTAAACTTGAAATTCAAGACTTCATGTCTGTTTTAAAATTAGTTCTCAACAATAATTATTTTACCTTTGACAACACCATTTATCAACAAGATGGCTTGGCTATGGGCTCACCTGCTTCTGGCATTCTTGCTGAAATTTACCTCGACTTCTTAGAAAACACAAGAAATAATAATAATAATAATAATAATAATTTCTCCAACATCCTCTTTTGGGCGAGATATGTCGATGACACATTAGTAATATTAAATGAGGAATCAACCAACGCAGCCTCTACACTTCTTCATCTCAACAACTTAGACTCTAACATTAAATTCACCCTCGAATCAGAACACAACCAAACTCTTAATTTTCTAGACCTAACTATTACTAGACATCCTTCTTCTTTATCTTACAAAATTTTCAGAAAACCAACCCAAACAGCAACTACAATAAGACAAGATTCTTCGCACCCCCAAGCTCATAAACATGCTACTTATAACAGCTTAATTTTTCGTGCTTTCAACACCCCTATGTCCAAAAAAGATTTAAATTATGAATTAAACACCATCCGCAACATTGCTAAATTTAATGGCTTTAACAACTCCTTCATTAACCGCATCATCAACAAATTCAAACACCGTCCAAAAACCACTTTATCTAAAGACACAATTAAACCAACTGCTTTTTCCACCTTCACTTTCACTCAGGATGCTTATAAAATAACTAATATTTTTTAAAAACATAGTATGAAAATTTCTTTTAGAACTAACAATAGAAGTCTTGATATCTTACACAACTCTAAATCTCTAAATAAGTCTAATGCTTTTTCTAAATCTGGTGTATACAGATTTAAATGCAACAACTGCAATTCCTCCTACGTCGGACAAACTGGCCGCAACTTCAATATCAGGTACTCTGAACATGTCAACGCCATTAAATACAACAGATTCTCTGCCATAGGACAGCACATACAAGACTCAAAGCATAGTTTCACCAGTATTGACAATGACATAAATATACTTAAAATCATTAACAAAGGCCCCCTCTTAAACATTACTGAAAATTGCTTTATCCACCTTGACCAGTACTTCAACCCTAATTTCAATTTAAACGACATTTCTGAAAAACCCAATATCCTTTTTGACTTCCTAATTCTTCTTCTCAAAAATTCCAAATTCCAAAACCCCAATTCTATTTTCTATGCCTTACATAGTTCCCACCCACATTTTCTACCTCCAATAACCCACCCTCCTAACCCACCCTAAACTACCCCTCCTTCATTTCCCTATCTTATCCTTCCTCATTACCATCTAACTTCAATTTCTTTTATTCTTTCTCTTATTTCACTATCACTCTTCCTCGTTTAATTTATTCTTCCTTCTCTATTTAAAAAAACAAAAAACAAAACACGACCTTCATTTCGGTTCTCCTCTTTCAAATTTTAAGTCTTGTCTTGCGCCAACTTCGACTACTTCAATCATAACCTAAAAATTTTTCATTTAAAAAATAGCGCACTGTGCATATATGTTTTCATTTGTTTTCCGATATTGCGCTTTTTACTACATTTTTTCTTCTCTCTACAATTGTTTTTTTCAAGTCAACTGTTTTCCAAGAACTTAGCAGGAGTACAAGTACTCATTCAATTATACTGATTTGCGTCGTAAATCTTTATATACGTACTTAACTTCCCGCAACCGTGACAAATTCTGGACCTTCAAAACATTCTCCAGTCTACTTTGGCGTTCGACCGCAGCGCATGACCTTGAATGTGCCGCGCTGATCACCAGGAGCTGGCGGCTTTCTACTACAAATCTATTCGTCTGCGACTTCAAGTTATTTTTGATCTTCGTATATTAGTTGATAGTGTTGTGACTTTGTGCATGACAGAATGTGGTGTCGTGTCTTTGTGCCTATCAGAGTGTGAAACTGACCTCCAATATTCATAAACATTGTACATGTTTCTACGGCTGATGATGACCTGGACTAAGGTCGAAACCGGTCCCATTTAAATAGGAATGTGATTACTGCATTTCTTTCTTTTAAGTATCGAATAGGTTGAACCTCCTTTTCAATTATTTAATTTTTAACATGCTTAAAAGCATGTCGTCCACGTGGTCACAAGTATATTCTTATTACACCATAACTCGTCAACCAGTAACTCCCAAACAATAAGCTGCCTCTGTGGATCAGTGGTAGTGTCGGCCTCCGGATCCCAAGATAGCGGGTTCAAACCCGGCAGAGGTAGTCGGTTTTTTGAAGGGCGGAGCAAAGTCCATTCGACACTCCATGTCGTACGATGTCGGCGTGTAAAAGATCTCTGGTGACACATTTGGTGTTTACCCAACAAAATTCATTAAATCTCAGCCATAGACGCCCAAGAGAGTTCCGGTTTACTTGGTCTGCCATCTAGTGGGCCTAGAGTAAAATGGAACGTCGAAATTGACGAGCAGACAGCCAGATGGCGTCAAATTGAAATGTCTGCACACGGTAGCGGAGGCCATACAATTATTATTTTATTCCCAAACAATAACTAACAGTAACTTAAATAACTCACTTCACTGTCAACATCGTCTCTTTATATACAGTAGGTGCCTGGCCAAGTTTCCAGAAAGATATGATACAAAAAACTACCTTCTTGAATATGCTAGAGTGTGTAACACATAGATTACATACATTGTATAGAATATTCTCAAACGTTCTAGTGCCTTATTACCGTTATGGAAGTTACAGTGTGTTTCACAATTACGGATTACGATTTATATATACAGGTAAGAATATATTATAATATTAATTTACAGGTATTTTCATTAACGGAACTGATATAAATGTATGTGTACAACACACAACCTCATACACAATACGATCATTCGACTACGTAAATACCAATAATACTAAAACTTACTGACATAACGTCACGCACAGTTCAGTGCGGATAAAAAATGAAATTCCTTACGCTTAACAATGCAATTGTATCTTAATAATACAAATACTAACATGATCTAACACTTCAAGCCATACATAGTATTAGTAGTAGTAGTAGTAGTAATAATAATAATCGTAAAATAATAACCCTAATAATTCAAGCTCGATATCTGCATTAGTTATCGATGGGTGAGAGAATGTTGTTTTCAAGTTATACCTGTTATCGCACTTGGGTCAGTTAGTGCCAAGGTTACGAATATGGAATGTATACCTTAAGTTGGTATAAGGTCTGAACTCTTCATTGTAGAGGCCTAATTTTTCCAACAGGCGTCAATTGCTGATTCCCGCTTATCAACTCGTAAAATCGACTTAAGGGGTCTTTAAATAGTTTCTTAATGCATACACTGTATGTCTAGTGGCTGCAAAGATGATGCTAGGCTACTGGGAATGACTACCTGTTGTCTTAATTTCATTGAGAAGTTGCTTCACTTCATTCACGAGATGACCTCGGAATCTAAAATAAGTAAAGCCTGCTGTTTAAGTAGTGCACTGAGTCTTCTATCCCACACAGTTTTAACCAAGTCCAGCATGAGTTCTATGACCATCCAACCCTTTAGTTGCATTCACACATGAATTCCACGGGGAAACTATTTGCTTGGGCGTCGTTTTCTTCTTGAAAATGATCTATACTGCTGGTTTTCATTAATGCACTCCAGGATCCTTGTAGTGCTGTTGTTAGGCATATGGTATTGAAAACGACTGAACATGATCATCACAGATTTGAGAAAGTAGGTATGAATTTTTCTGGGCAAACATAAGACAAATCGGTGACAATTTGCAATTTTGTCCGTGTAATCAGCAGGCAGTCTTTGACACAGTGTTGTCCTTGGCACCGAAAGATTGCGTCATTGCATGCACCTCATAGCTCACCCACAATTCGCCTTAACCCTTTGGCACTCAGCCAATATTCAGGGGTTTGCTCGAAGACACTCAAACTAATTTCTGTGATTTTCCAAACCAAATTACAAAAAATCAACACGTAAACAGTTTTTAACACACATTAAAATAAAATAAATCACACTAATACAGGGAACTATATGAGCATTTCAGAAATGAATATACCTAGGACGTATTGTTATTGGTAAAACAAAAAAAAAACAAAAAAAAAAAACATTAAGTTTTGAAAATAATTTTAAAAATATAAATTATGGTTTTCATTGATAGAAAAATCAAACATTATCGCGTCATCCTTCTTTACTCTTAGGTGTGATAGAAACAACATTTAATTATGAATAATTTGATATCAATAGGATGTGTGCTGCAATTAACTCATGAAGCATGGCACAAAGTTATTCACTGTACATGTAACGGTCATCGATCTCAGGTCCTCGCGGTCCGATGCACGGTGAGCAGCTGTGACTGTGTCATTTCCTACATAATGGGAATCCCTTTTGGCAAAAGGTCATTATTACTGTCTAAATCATCTGAAAATTCAAGGATATCAGCCTCATTCGGCCTTGAATATGGCCTAGCCATTACGACCAGAAAGATGACACAAGCACGTGCAACAACAGAGTTTTGAAAAGGAGTAAATTATAGTTTGCGAAATATAGCAAACACACGATATACAAAAGAAATGAAATACACTCTAAACTCATAGCAAGATGAAATTGTTGTATTCATAAGCTAACCAAAACAGATCCACGCAATAACAACTTCAAATAACCACAATATAAACATTCACGGTCGACAGATTTCATTTGTCGAAAATAAAACTTTTTTTGCAGGGCTGGTGGATATACCTGTAGAGTAAAACGCAAATTAAACGCTTGAAGGTACCGTCACGATCAACTGTTACGATTTAACAGCCACGCAAATAACCAAAATCCCTAAATAGGACAAAGTCGATGTATGGGCGCGGTGAGCATTCTCGCCATAACCTCTCACGCCGTTAGATCGGCGTGCTGAGTGCGAAAGGGTTAAACAGAGTATGGGAATGTTATGTTCACCTGCTACCTCCTGCGCCCTCATTTGTAACATTTCATATGAAATGAAATGGCGTATATCTTTTATTGCCGGGAGTGTCAGAGGGCATGTTTGGCTCTCCTGGTGCAGGTCTTTTGGTTTCCCTTAGGCAACCTACACGTCATGATGATGATACATGAACCCAAGCCCCATGCCAGCGGATTTAATCAATGATGGTTAAAATTCCCTACCCAGCCAGGAATCAAACCCGGGTCCCCTGTGACCAAAGGCCGGCACGCTAACCATTTAGCCATGGAGTTGGACATTTCATATGATACACTGCAGCCATTGTTATGTATTTCATTGATGTACACACACTTCATCTATGTTTCTGGACATCTAAATGCGCATCTAGAATTTTTTTTTAGCTTTTTTAATTTCTCCAAGTCACGTACCAAGTTTCCACTCAAAACACACATGAATCTGTACATTGCGGAGCAGTTGATTCCTCTGCGAGAGTACCTAATAAACATGAAATGGAAACCTACATATCCCCACAACATGTCGGAGCAACAGGTGCACCCCTTCACTGTGCAACGCATAATTATAAAATTTCTTGTTCGTGAAGGAGTTACAGCGGCGGAAATTTGCTAGAGATTGACTGTACAATTCAGTGATGAAACATTAACGAGTACGCGTTTACCTGGCAGTAAAGTTCAAGGAAGAATGAGAACGTGTGGAAAATCAGCAGCACAATCGTCGTCCTCGGACCAGCATGACGGGCGAATTACATTAGTGCAGTTAAAGACATTACCGTATTTCACGGCATAATCGTCGCATCCTTTATTTTCAATACAAAAATCGGACTTTAAACCTTTAATTACATAATCGTCGCACGTCCAACTTTTGTTCACTAATCTGGTTAAAAGGTAAATGGAACTGCAACGTAAGTTGCACATGAATGCGCAATTTAACACGTTCAGTACCAGCTTCTGAGCGGGACATTTGAATGCCTGGACCGGCCATTTTGATGCCCGGCCCTCTTGACTTGCATCACTTAATAAAATTTACAATTACTCCTAAACTATAAATGTTAGAAAAATGATACTTTGTACTTACCACTAGTAAATATTTAGGGTGTGATATCTGGTGTCACAGGTTTCAAAATACGTCTAATTTTATACAGCCTATCTGTGTTTTCGGCATAATGATTACTGTCACCGAAGTGAAGAAATGAAAGAATATGAAGGAAGCGTATTCGGAACATTATATTAGAAAATATCGGAGTATGAAAAACAGGGTCTTCGGTCCAGTACATTTTTATATCAGGATTTTGGACTAATTGGTTTCCACGATTGCATGATCGAAATCTTTGTGAAAGGCCGCGCGCCGCACTTATCACTTGACTCGCGTATAGATTGGTCTGCTCACACACATACTGATAAAATTCATCATTCATGAATATACTCACGTAACTCAAAATATCTTGCTTATATTTTATTTGAACGTTTATACCTGAATTCTCTGTAAATGGTGGAACGGGTGGACAATAACTAGGATGATATGTATCAAGCACTTCACTTTTCTCTATAGGCTTATCGGATTTGGGAATCGGAATTTTCTCGTCACTCTCACTTTCACTCTCTGAGTCTATTTCAGGAATAAGTTCAGCACCAGAATAATCATTGTGAACAATACTTAATACTTTTTCTTCCATAAGAAACTTTGTTTTATAGGCCATTATACTACACTCGGTAAGAACGACATGCACTGCATTGAAATGTCAAGTACCGTCTTGACGCGCGAGGAAGTACTGAGATATTCCCGCTAAAACAGCTAAGATAAACATAAGCCCACTCAACGCGACGGTTATCTCAAAAAGGTCAACCAACTTCCTGCTACAACCAGTAACGCTGGCTAATGTGTAAGAATGCATAGATGACGAATATAAACAGCATTGCTTCGCGCGGAACATTAAACGTCTTACGCCGTCCACGGCCCGCAGCATAGAAGCAAGCTTAAACGTCTTACGCCGTCCACGGTCCGCAATGAGTTAAATACGTGTATGGTTTATGGGCAATTTGGCAACACAGTCACGTTTGCGACATGTTGCACAACGTATAAATAAATAATACCGGTATATGTACGACGCATGGCTTACCGGTAGACTATCGGCAGTTCGACAACGTGGTCGCGAGACAGTGTACTATTTATTCACCACCTACATATTATGCTTACCGGTAGGCTATCGGCAGTTTGACAACGTGGTCGCGAGACAGTGTACTATTTATTCACCACCTACATATGAGTTCCCATTTGAAATACGTAAGGCTGTAAGTTATCGCTTATCGGCAACGTCACCAGGAAATACCGGCTAGGTAGGTTGAATGGACCTCGAACCAGCCCTCAGATACAGGTAAAATTCCCTGACCCGGCTGTGAATTGAACCCGAGGCCTCTGTGTAAGAGGCAAGCACGCTACCCCTACACCATGGGGCCGGCTCCTGTGTTATTGCGCACGAAGTGAAATCCAAGACGATAACGCAGATTTCCACGGAATTATTCAGCCGAATTATTTACGATGTCTCAGTTGTCATCGCTAGATTCTTATCTTACTACTACGTCATAAGTGTCCGGGCATGGGATGAAAACTTTTATCCAAGCAGTCAAGATAATTATTATCCAATGCTATTAAAGTTTTATTTTATAAACTTGTCAGTAATGTAATGTAAAATCATCAATAACTGGGAAGAAATATTAACCTAATTACCGTATGTTTAAAAGAAATTGAAAAAAAATGAATGTTTGTTACTGACGTCTCGGAATACAGTCAACTAGAGGCGGAAAACTATCGATAGTGCTATCGATAGTTATCGATAGCGATCACTATCGTCTGGCATCGATAGTCAGTTGCCTACTATCGATAGTCAACGACAGTTTTCTTTTTCGTCATTGGCTTATTTTTTGCGCTAACAGAAATTGTGCAGCTGTTTGCAGTTAACTGGTGAAGAGTTTGTTCCAATTCATAGGTGTGCATTTAAGAATCTCTGTGTACCTGCGACTTCAGTGCCGGCAGACATACTATTTAGCATTTTGGAAAGTTGGATTCTCCATGCAACATAACCTTAGTTGACTTGATGCCAATACGGGACAAAAAATAAGATTGATATCTTATCAGAGATTTTATGTATGCACATTTTAGGTCAAAGAAATCATGAAAGCAACTGAAAACTCTCCTGCCATCTGCTGAGACTGCTGTAAAACATTTTTCCAAATATATTACAATACCTGAGAAAATGTCGGGCGATCGCAAAACGAACACTGCAGCAGAACGAGAATTTCTCGGGTGGTCAATGAAGAGATTTGAGTAATTCAGATTTGAATTTCAGAAATTACATAGCATGAAATAGTTGTGCTTTCTACTGATTTTTTGTGTATTGTGTTCAATAAATGTTCTATTTTCAGGCATAATGATATTATTCGTTCCACTTTTTGAAAACTATCGATTACAATCGATAGTAGAGCTCATAATATCGGAAAATATCGATGGCGATTACTATCGATAGTTTGCCGCCTCTACAGTCAACTATTCAGTAGATCTACACCGCGCTAGCTAGAGCTCCGGTTTGCGAGCTTTCCGCAAGCGCAGTAGTGTTTCGCAATCAACGAGCTAAACCAAATACTTTATTAAAGTATTTGGCTAAACTGATAAATTGTTGCATGCTTCCTTGCTGCCTAACAGTATTGGCTGCAGTGGAATGGACAGATCACAGATGCATTTATCTGTTTCAGATTTACGTGATTACTGTAGACATGTGTGCGTGAGAATTTAAGTTTTTAATTTGTGTTTTGGGTGTTTGCAGAAATAATTTGTTTTAATAGTGAACAATTACGGAAAGTCATTTATATCGCAAAACATTAACGTGTGAAGCATTTATAAGCGATTATGGGTAAATATAGAAACTATTCTGCGGGCTTCAAGCTAAGCGTAATTGCCTTCGCTGAACAGCACGGGAACAGAGCTGCAGAAAGAAAATTTTCTGTGAGTGAAAAGTTGGTGTGTGACTGGCGGAAAGTAAAAAACAAGCTAAAAAGCACAAACCCTTCTAGACGCGCGTTTAGAGGTCCTAAAACAGGGAAGTTTCCTATAATTGACGAAGAAGTGTTTAGGTACGTCAGTGAAATACGTAACAATGGCTGCAGTGTATCATATGAAATGTTACAAATTAAGAGACAGGAGGTAGCGCGCAAACACAACATACCGGTAACTCAGTTTAAGGCGACTCGTGGGTGGATTAAGGGGTTCATGCGACGACACAATCTGTCAGTGCGAAGGAGAACAACACTAAGCCAAAAGTTGCCTGCTGATTACACGGACAAGATTGTAAATTTTCACCGATTTGTCATACGTTTGCGCAAGGAAACTTCGTACTTGCTTTCTCAAATCGGTAATGCCGATCAGACTCCAATCTTTTTTGATATGCCTCGCAACAGCACTATTGCGCTAAAAGGATCACGGGAGTGTATTAATGAAAACCAGCGGTAGTGAGAAGTTGCGATGCACGGCAATGCTAGCCATTACAGCTGACGGGAGAAAGTTGCCGCCTTACATCATTTTCAAGAGGAAAACGATGCCTAAGAATATACAGTTTCCCCGTGGAATTCATGTACGAGTGCAACGAAAGGGTTGGATGAACGTAGAACTCATGCTGGACTGGGTTAAAACTGTGTGGAATAGAAGACCTGGTGCACTACTAAAACAACCAGCTCTGCTTGTTTTAGATAGTTTCCGAGGTCACCTCGTGAACGAAGTGAAGCAAATTCTCACTACAAATAAGACACGACAGATAGTCATTCCTGGTGGCCTAACGTATGCTTTGCAGCCACTAGACGTATGTGTTAATAAACCCTTTAAAGACCACTTATGTAGATTTTACAACGAGTGGATGATGAGCGGCGATCAGCAATTGACGCCCGCCGGAAATATCAGGCGTCCACCCTTGGACTTGTTATGCTCGTGGGTGAAGAAGAGTTGGGATCTTATACCACCTGAACTAGTCTCCAAGAGCTTCAAAAGGACTGGAATTTCGAATGCACTAGACGGTTCCGAAGATGACGCAGTGTGGCAGGGAGACGAAGAATCTGATACTGGTATTAACAGAGGCGAGGACGGCGCATCAGATAGCGAAACCTGCGATAGCGACACCGAAGATTTGGAATAAATTGCGTACCGGTAAGTCCGCATTTCACAACAAAGCGATAATTTTTTGCAAGTGTAATATTTTAACTTTAATACTCAAATTAATGACAAATTAACTTAATACGTTCATTTTTATTTTCTGGTTGGAAAAACGTTCGCCGAATTGTTGCGAAAAATTATGAATTTTGTTTTAGACTATTTTAATTATTTTGATGTATAAACGCGAGTATTATGTGCATCTTAAATTTGTATCAAATACGATTTAGTTATAAATACATTTTTTGAGTAATACAAATACTGGTATTAAATATTCATCGTATAATGGTCGCACCCTACAATTTTTTTTCGAAAATTTTGGCAAAAAAGTGCGATTATGCCGTGAAATACGGTATTCAAATACAATGAGAAGAAGGCCTCATCCTAATAAATACTTATTTATTAAATTAAAAATTAAACTACAGGACCAGTTTTGACCTTTCTAGGTAATCTTCAGCTGGTCACACAATCGCATATAACATATCATGCAATCATAAAACATTACTAGATCTAACAAAAATGTCATACGACGATAACATGTCAAAATTATTCTCATGCTTTAGTAAATAAGTACTGATTAGGTGGAAGCCGCTTCTCATTGTATTTGTGTGTAGCATCAATACGGAAATGAAACTTATAGGTTACGATAAAGACATTATTGACGACGATCGACGGGCATGAGCGACGCACAATCAATGCTGCTTACTATTGTGAGCTGTTGGAACATGGTGAGGCTTGCATATTGGCACAAAAGACGAGACCAATCGATTCAACAGATCATCTTCCTCCACGACGCTGCGCAGCCCCATACTGCTGCTCTGTCTCCAAGCTACAGGAAATGCACTGGACTACACTTGATCATCCGCCTTACAGCCCGGATTCATCGCCCTGCGATTTCCATTTGTTCGGACCGCTTAAAGAAGCTCTAGGAGGGCAACGATTTGAAGGTGACAAGAGTGTGGAAGACTAACAGCACACTCTCCTTACTCCTAACGGTCCTGCCTAAGTATAGCAGAAGCGTGGGGCCAGTCCTACCAACTGTTGATGTTCAAGAACAATAGTCCCATTTACATTTGGATCGACCTTCATATGTATAATGATGAGAAACACGTAAGAACTTTTCCACAAAAGAAGATTGCGATTTAAGGACATGACTCTTACAAGAGGCTTTTCACACAATGTCTTTATACACTGGGCGACCAAAATTCATGGGAAGATACTGAATGTGACGTTAATGAGTTGCCCCTTTGCAAGCCCTCAGAACGGCAGCAATACAGTGAGGCATCGACTCTACAAGGTGTTTGAATAGTTCTGGAGGGATCTGGACCCATGCATCTTGCATTGCTGGAGTTCATGGAGCATACACTATCATTGACAGCATCCCATAAATGCTCTATTGGATTAAGATCAGGGGATCTGGAGGGCCAATCCGGGGTCGTACCTTCACTGGAGTGCTTCTCCAACCACCTGCGTGCCACCACAGAGCGGTGACATGGTGCATTTTCCTGTTGAAGCATGGCATCTCCATGAGGGTCTTTAGGGCCAGAAAGGGATGCAGATGGTCTGAAAGAATGTCCACAAAACTTGCACCTGTCAGCACTCCCTGCAGCTGGACAATGGGCCTACTTGCAACCATGGGAGCGCCGCTCTGACCAGAACTGAGTACCTCCTGCCTGAACACAACCTTGTTGACACGCAGCATCTGTAGCTTTATGGGGCACACTCACATGCCCATCAGCTCGATACAACTGGAACCGGGATTCATCGTTCATCAGACCATACCACACACTGCCACTGTTCCATGGTCCATTGCCGATGTTCGTGGGTCCATGCACGTCGTTGACATCTGTGTCAAGGTGTCAGCAAAGGGACGAAAGTTCATCCTCGGCTGGTGAAGCCTATGCGGTGCAGTTGCCTCCTTACAGTTCTTGTAGAAATGGGTTCCTGACTCCCAGTATTGTACTGGGTGGTGATCTTTCTCACTGTAGCCTGTCAAGCGCCCAGTATGGTTCTGCGGAACAGACGTGATGTCCGTTCATTAAACCCCTGTGGCCTACCTGTGCGGCCGTTTACACGGCTGGTACAACATTGTCTCTGTAATATTGTAGATCCACCCTTGACACTGTTGAACTCAGAAACCCAAATCTGCGTGCAATCTTCGCAATTCCATGACCCGTGCGCTGATTATCATCCCACGTTCAAAGTCGGTTAACTCGCGACGTGTTGCCATCTTCTTGACACTGGTGTCTGTGACAGACTGCTTAGCTACGCCGCAGCTAACAGCAACGCTCAGGGGTCGTACGTGTCGCATTTTTTAATGGGATACCCCTTGCCACGACTTTTAGATTTTGGCTTTTGGCCAAGAGATCAAATAATGTCTATGCTTTAAACTATTCATGTGTTAAGTTTGGAGTTAGCAATATTGTGTATTTAATAAGGTGGATAAAAGTTCTATATTTTAATTTTCAAAGACCTCTGAGGACGACAGAATTTCAGACATGGCATACACATCCTCAGAAAGGAAAAGGTGTGATCCTATACAAAGATTTCACTCCTCCTAACAGCTGGGTTCATCAACCAGAAGGGCTTAGTAGCAGTGAATGGAAAGAAGCACTAAATTACAGCAAATGTATGTATTTATGCCATGCTAGGCAGGTCTCACAACAGTCGCCACTAGTGCCATTGTGACACTGAGATCAAAACACTTGCTTATGTCCTTGGGGCCAGTCCATTTGGTGACAACGTTAGAAATAGCAGACATCATGTTGTGGATTTGATGATAGCTGAAGTTCTTAGGTAAAACGATATCATTGTTATGAGGAGGTATACTGTGTTTGATAGTGGTTCGCATAGAAGAATCTATATCATAGCCATACAATCTGGCAGCCACTATCATATGTGAAAATGAGGAACAGCCAATCGGTCCACAACGAAAGGTCATTATGAACCATTTTATTTTCCTATTACTTGCAAAGAAAGCCTTCAAACTGTGAGTCTCTGATCTGAGTATGATTTAGTATGCTTTATTCAGCCATAAAACACACACAGTGCCTCTCTCTCTCTCCTTCTTCACAAATCTTAAACTAATATGTACATTGGACAATCAGGAAGAAGTTCAGAGATTCGGTATAAGGAACTATGAATGCAGTGAAGCACAGAAGATATTCAGCTATGTGCGAACATATGCATATCAACCTCCAAAGTTTTACTAGTATAGAAAATTAGATGAAGTTACTATACATAGTTCAGAAAGGAAATTACATGAATATCTTGGAGAAATTGTTTATATTGTAATAATCGTGGTCGCCACGACATTTACATAATTTAATTGCCCACCCGAATTAATTGTATATATATGTATCATGTATCATGTGATTTTATTCATTATTAACGTCCATCATCATCATTTATGTAATTGTACGTAAGAACGAGAAATAATTTTTAATTGTAATATATTCGAATATTCCGTGGTAATGTCAAGACAGGTCTTGCGCTAACAGGCTACTTGGTGTCTCGCAATAGTCCAGGAAGGTTAATTTTGGATGGTTCTTGGAAACGTACGCAACAACAAGAGGAAGATGCCTAATTTCGTTGTTGCGACGCTAAATTACCCCATATCACGCGCTCCTATCAGGAGGGCTTTTTCTGTCAAGGACAGACGCTTCATCTATATATCGACAGGGTAGTGACGTATATCGGTTCTCATTTGAACGAAATGTCATGTGACAAGGGAGGAAGTGGGAATCTGAAGAGGATTTATATAGATCTACACGGCATGGTGAAGTTCTTTAGTCTTCATTCTATATTCTGCATTCTGCATCCAGCTTTCTCGAGTCTCCATTCTCAGGTAGTCCACGGGCTTTTAGAGTCACTCTGCTTTCTGAGTGCATCACTTACAATGTGCTTATACTCAACATTTCTTATTGGCTCTGTGAGACTTACTCAGATTAGTTAGAAAGACAAGTTCAAATAATATAGAAGGACTGGATGTTTTCCGTTCTCTCTATTCAATTAATTCTGATGTGGAATATCACATTGTAAGGCTGGTACCATGTTTTTGGTACTCAGCACAATAGGGAGGGATAGATTCAGGGTGGAATCCATTCCATGAAGCAGATGCCAAGGATGATGCTGGTGGCAGAGGGACGACAACGATCAACCACAGAAGCAGACGACGAAAAGATCAACCTACGGTGAGCATTAGTAATCCCTGTTAACGCAAGTCTGCGCATGTAGTAATGAACTGTAATCTCAGTCAGTAATTTTTAATTTTGGTATAAACTCATTTTTACGTAATTTCATCTTTTTTTAAATGAAACTTTTCTTTTTACGTCGTTAAATAATTGACTTTTTAGTAGGTTCCCAATGTTTTTCCACATGGTATGTAATGGTTAGCATCCCTATACCTCACGACCGAGATAGTCTCATTAAATTATGTTTAGTACTTTTTATATCTAAATTAGGTTTCAAATTACATTTATTTCAAAGCCTGGCGTCCAGCGTGCAATTGTTCTTAATTATCTATAGGGGGTGTTTGATCCATTACAATATACTAGTCCCAAAGGGTAACAGTGACTTATTTTAATGAAATTTCAGCAGAGAGAACTCATTGTTTAAATTGGCAAACTCATATGTTAAAAAAATGCATAGTAATGAGTCTGACCTTCATCCCCATCAAGGTTCAGAACAAAAAATCTCTACTGGGCGAGTTGGCCGTGTGGTTAGGGGCGGGCAGCTGTGTGCTTGCATCTGGGAGATAGTGGGTTCGAACCCCACTGTCGGCAGCCTTGAAGATGGTTTTCCGTGGTTTCCCATTTTCACACCAGGCAAATGCTGGGGCAGTAATTTAAGGCCACAGCCACTTCCTTCCCATTCTTTGGTCTTTCCTATCCCATTGTTGCCATAAGACCTATCTTTGTCAGTGCGACGTAAAGCAAATAGCTAATAATAATAATAATAATAATAATAATAATAATGTCAATAAGTTGCCACATGTGATTTGCATTCAGTCTCAGAGGAAAGTGTTCAGTGCTATCTGAGTGGACCCTTTTATTAGTTTAGATCTCTGAAAATGAAAAAGACATTATGTAATAGCTGTATTTCAACTGTTTTAAGTAATGTTATGGTAATAATTGAATGTCTTATTTATTTTAAACAATTCTTTGAAATTGTTAAATACTTCCGCTGAAGAAGGGAATGATGTGTTCTTGAAATATGTTTGAGTAATTAATTTGTTTTATGATCAGTATTGACAAGGCAGATTCTTTATCTTCTGTTTATTCAGTGCAGTAAGCTTATCACTGGTCCTGTGCACTGAAAGGATCGCTCCTCATTTTGAAAAATCCTTTGTATTGCACTCAGTAAGAAAAGTATTTCTATGTTTAGAAAAACTATTCTTTTGTCATTTAAAAGTTACGTTTTTCATTTCTTTATCCCTATTTTCTTAGTATGCATTGTATACAGCTGTCTCTGGTTGAAGGAAGCAGAATTTTTTTGTGTGCGTGCATGTGTAATCCTTCTCAATGCACAGGTGTAAGAGACCTACACTGACTGGCGAAAGAACGTGGACTCTGTTCAGTTTTTAAAAATTAATTTATATTTACCCGAAACCTTGTTTTCTTATATATTTTATTACACAACACATTGCATTGTCAAGTTCGTTTTACAATATGTTTCGAGAATTTTCAAACTTTTCACTGAATTGAATTAAAGGATCTTGTATCTGAACATTTGCTTGCTGTCACTCGTTACTTTCCTTACTCTAGTATCGTTTCCATCCCTGGCAACGTTGACATACTCCATGTGCAATGGCATGTTACCCCGATGGTCCTGGATCATTTTCTGGGGGATGCTCATTCGCTCTTCCGATAATGCTAGTCTCATTTTATTCAGGGTGTAAACATTTTGACATCAGCCATTTCGCCCGTTCATGTTTTTTTTTTTAAATTTCTACACACAACTAGCGATATGAGAGCGGGCATTGTCATATATAATCTGACGTTTACACTGGCGAATGGAGCAAAGTTGGGGATCGCATGTTCTGCTTACATTTGTTCAATGTCTTGGTATGCATTCAAAGCACCTCCATCGTTAACAAGTTCCGCCTACCACTTAGGGTTGAACAGCAGTTTTTGGAGGACCATTTATGATTTACTTCAAAATTATTGATGACTTGTTTCTTAGTTCAAAAAACTCCCAAAATGGAAGCTATCTCTGTATGTTGGTGTTTGTTTCCACTTCTCTTTTGCCAATGTAGTTTTGCAATGGTTGCTGTTCTAATTTGACCTTGTCTTTTTCATTATTACTTCTTGATGTGTAGGCTGTTACCATTTAATATCTTGAACTCTTACTCGACTTTTCACTTTCTTGCAGCAAGAATCTGGTGGAACTGTACTGAGCACAAATTGGAATGAGGTATCAAAGGATAAGGTTGATGTGAAACCTCCTGATGGTATGGAATGGAAGAAATGGGATTCATGAGATTATACCAAAAAGAGAGTTTTATGCTTTGTTTTATTTTGAGACTGACTTTTAAAATAAAATTTCCTTGGGTTTATATCGAGTTTTAAGAATGGAAACTATCTAAATGAAATAGAGACAAAATCAAAAACAAGTCACAACAAATATTCCATTCTTAATGCTGCATGATATTACCTCTGCTTGTTTTGACTGTGTTTTTACTTCAGTGTGTGGCCAAAGTTTGAGATTTTATTCTTACATTTATATGTGGGTTTGGCTGTGCTTTAATTGCTTGAATTCTACAATAATATCAGCTACTTGATCATACATAGTTTATTAATTTATTGTTTCAGCAATTGTTTATGCTACAGCAAGGTTTCAATCATCGCTTATCTCTTCTGTTTTGTTGTAGAAATTTAACTTGTTGCTGTGACTTTGTGATATTGAAAACTATTTGTAAGCCATAATTATATGAATTTAGTGGATACTTAAAAATATGAGGTTTGATGTTCTATTATGAAAGAGTTTAAGTAGATGACATCTACCTTTCGTGTCTTAAAAATGTTAAAAGATATATTAAGAAACCATCACCAAAATATCTGGAAAACATTTTATTTTGTCCATGTAAATAATAAATGGCATTTAGAAAGACTATTTGGAGAAAGTATGCTGAATGTGAAGAAAAACATTTTGTATTAAATGATTTCCTCAATATCATTTAAAAGAATGATTCAATCCTTGATATACTAAGTGCTAGAGAAGGCATTTATTCAAAGATAATATGTTCATAAACATTCGTAACCTGACGTTGAATAGTTAATCTTTGCTACCTTTGTTGGTTGGAGGAATAATTTATATTCTATTTCGTGAAATTATGATTATTGGCTTAATTATTAAGGAAACCACTGTATGATACAGTAGTACTGTGTTTTGCAACAATAAGTCATTTGCATGCAGGCCAATGCTTAATACTATATAATAAAAGATGTTTTTATAATATCTGTGGCATCATGGTATAAACCATGCAATTATAACTCTGGCCATCTTTTCAAAGACTTTGTTTCATATGTTATTTGTATTTATATACACAGAGTTATAGATCACATGTAATGTCATCATAAAGTGGAAGTTTGATAGTCTTTGGTCACTCACTGTTGAACACAAATCTACATTATGTTAAAATCTGAAGAAAGTTGTTTAGTGTTACAGTACTAATATTTTCCTAATTCTATTGTAATTTTATTTTGTCCATGTAAATAAATAATTTTTAAGAAATATAATCTTTGTACTGTGATTGCAAGTTTTCTTCCTGGCTGGGCCGAGTAGTTCAGACAGTTCCGGAATGCAAGTTGTTAGATTTGATCCTGGCCTGGTCTGCTGGTTTTTGAAGGTGCTCAAATATGACTGGGTTCAAATCCCACTGTGTCGTATGACCATAGCTGCTACCTTTCCAATCCTATCGTCCCTGAAAACCTGCGATGTGGTAGTATGGCCTTAAACCACAAGCAAAAAAAAAAAAAAAAGATAGAAGACAGAAAAGACTTAAGAATTCCTGCAGGACAGCACCACCATAAAAGTAGTTAAAGGAACGTATAAAACCATCAAGATTATTTTCTCCTTCCTAGTGTGATTTCTGCACAATAGGGTCCGTTTGTTGGTACATACATCTCTGCGATCCATCCATTGTTTTTCCAGTCAACCCCATTATTGTTGGCGTTGAGGTCCTAGATGCATGGCTGTCTTTGTTACAAAGCTCTCTTTGCTGCAAATGGCACGTCCATATAATCTAAACCACAGGTGTTCACGCTGGGCATTTCGTCCATTGGGCGCACAGCACTGTAAGCAGGCCGGCAGGCAGGCGATGGGGGTTATGCTATTCAACCACAGTGATGTGGTTACATCACAGGCTGTGAAGTTTGGGCAAAATTCTTCCAGTCACTTCTGATCCATGCAGTGGTATCAGACTTTGAAATGGAGGCCGAAAATCATGAAAGAAAGGGGGCAGAAATTGGCATCATTTTAAATGTACTTTGTAAGAAATAAGTTGTTTATGTTCATTGCAGTTTGTATTTTGATCAGATATAATAAGGACCTCAAATGTTTTTGTAATGTACTTAATGAATTGCAATTTTCACTATTCAATTTTAAGAAGTGCTTTAGGAACATTTCTGATATATTACGCAGTTAAGGTGGATAAGTTGTGGCTTGTGGTTGCTTGGGTTTAAATTATCTGATAAACTCACCAACAATCCAGTCATGCTTAACCAGGAATAACATAAGTTAGGTCATTTATTTGAAGGCATACTGTACATCTATTCAGTAGATACATTTACATTGTTGTACTTTAATCTTCGATAGTAAATATCAATGTCCTCACTCGTGTTGAAACTCCCTCGCCATTTAAAGGTTTGTTATTATCGGATGCTTTATAAGTTTAAAATACTATTTTCAGAAATTCAGTGAACAGAGAAAGTCACAACACTACAACACTGTGCAAAATCAAGCAGTAAACTTGTTGAATTATTTAAAGTTAAAAACTTCATTATTGTTCCGTATTGAATAGAGAAATAAGATGTACAATATTATAGGTTAGGATCCACCTTTCAATACTCCGTAATAAGATGGTAAAAAGTAGTTACAACCTGTTTAATGGGACCGGTTTCAACACATTTTAAGTGTCATCATCAGCCAATTTGCGAAGATCTTAAAACAACTAGCACATTGAATACAGGCAAAAAATTAACATTGTATCATAACGTAGCAATTCAGTAAATGTTCAAAACACAATAATCACAGTCAAGAGAGTAAACAGAACATCACTATCTTGCGCCGAAAACAAATATAGCTGAAGTTCATAAGCAGGTCAAATATTCGCTTATGTAAAGTCGTTGCTAGGCAGGTCTTGTAGGCATTTGTTTCTCCGGCCGAAGAGCAAAAGGTGACGTGAATGAAGTCCTAGGAAAACAGTGTAGGATTTAATTTCGTCAAATTTCAAAGTGGATATATAGGTTTTATAAAATAATTTAAAACGTTAAAAAAGAATAAAGCCAAATAAAAAATATATTTAAAAAATAGGAAGAAATAATGAAAGAAATACGAGGTTCAACTCGAAACAACTTGCCGTAGTAATTGATAAAGAAATGATAAATAGAGAAAGGGGGGACGTTAATTAGAGGGTGGTGGTGGTGGTGGTGGTGGTTATTGTTATTAGAGGAAATACAATTGGGCAACAATCCTTAATATAATACTAATTCGAAGAAAAAAGAAAAAGAACCGACACTTCGAAAAATGAAGATATCGGTTAAAGGAAGACAAGGGCCACGAAGGGCGTGAAAATGAAAGACTCCCTAGCCCTCGCAAACCTAATAGCATCGGGGTCGGAAAAGAACAAGAATTGACCAAGGGAGGTCGGACAGGATAGATGAAAGTGAGGAGCCTGGCACAAGTAAGTGGAAGCAATGCCAGGACTCAGCTAAGGGTCCCGTGGTCGCCAACCCACGCTCTGAAGTTCAGAGCCCCTGGGGGATGGAGGATGGGAAGGAAAGAAAAAATGGAAGGGATCCGATACTTCGAAAAATGAAGATATCAGCCAAAGGAAGACAAGGGCCACGAAGGGCGTGAAAATGAAAGACTCCCTAGCCCTCGGAAAACTAATAGCGTCGGGGTCGGAAAGGAACAAGAGTTGACCAAGGGAGGTCGGACAGGATAGATGAAAGTGAGGAGCCTGGCACAAGAAAGTGGAAGCAATGCCAGGACTCAGCTAAGGGCCCCCGTGGTCGTCAACCTACATTCCGAAGTTCAGAGCCCCTGGGGGATGGAGGGTGGGAAGGAAAGAAAAAATGGAAGGGATCCGATACTTCGAAAAATGAGGATATCAGCCAAAAGAAGACAAGGGCCTCCCTTGGTCAACTCTTGTTCCTTTCCGACCCCGACGCTATTAGTTTTCCGAGGGCTAGGGAGTCTTTCATTTTCACGCCCTTCGTGGCCCTTGTCTTCCTTTGGCTGATATCTTCATTTTTCGAAGTATCGGATCCCTTCCATTTTTTCTTTCCTTCCCATCCTCCATCCCCCAGGGGCTCTGAACTTCAGAGCGTGGGTTGGCGACCACGGGGCCCTTAGCTGAGTCCTGGCATTGCTTCCACTTACTTGTGCCAGGCTCCTCACTTTCATCTATCCTGTCCGACCTCCCTTGGTCAATTCTTGTTCTTTTCCGACCCCGATGCTATTAGGTTTGCGAGGGCTAGGGAGTCTTTCATTTTCACGCCCTTCGTGGCCCTTGTCTTCCTTTAACCGATATCTTCATTTTTCGAAGTGTCGGTTCTTTTTCTTTTTTCTTCGAATTAGTATTATATTAAGGATTGTTGCCCAATTGTATTTCCTCTAATAACAATAACCACCACCACCACCATCACCACCCTCTAATTAACATCCCCCCTTTCTCTATTTATCATTTCTTTATCAATTACTACGGCAAGTTGTTTCGAGTTGAACCTTGTATTTCTTTCATTATTTCTTCCTATTTTTTTTAAATATATTTTTTATTTGGCTTTATTCTTTTTTAACGTTTTAAATTATTTTATAAAACCTATATATCCACTTTGAAATTTGACGAAATTAAATCCTACACTGTTTTCCTAGGACTTCATTCACGTCACCTTTTGCTCTTCGGCCGGAGAAACAAATGCCTACAAGACCTGCCTAGCAACGACTTTACATAAGCGAATATTTGACCTGCTTATGAACTTCAGCTATATTTGTTTTCGGCGCAAGATAGTGATGTTCTGTTTACTCTCTTGACTGTGATTATTGTGTTTTGAACATTTACTGAATTGCTACGTTATGATACAATGTTAATTTTTTGCCTGTATTCAATGTGCTAGTTGTTTTAAGATCTTCGCAAATTGGCTGATGATGACACTTAAAATGTGTTGAAACCGGTCCCATTAAACAGGTTGTAACTACTTTTTACCATCTTATTACGGAGTATTGAAAGGTGGATCCTAACCTATAATATTGTACATCTTATTGTTGAATTATGTAAATATATAACTTTTGCTGAAGGAGTAACAGGAATTTTACAATGTAGCTTGTACGCTTAAACCCTGCACCTTGGTAAATTATTGTAACACAAAAATTATAACGTTCATTTTCTTTGAATGTATAAATATAAGACAATAAAACTGGCTTTTTATATTGAGTGCAGTGTAAATAAAACCGGAATATCTTGAAAAGGTTGGTTTTCTTGTGATTATGGAGTTTTTAAAAATATTTTACCCCAATCAGCATTTCGCTGAGTAGCGGAGGAGAGCTTTGTAATCACTATCGAACGTCACTGTTCCCTTCCCGGCAAAGTGTGTTCGCTCTCTCGCTTCACTGTGGTGTATGCTAACTACGTAAGCTGCCCACGTTTGTCAGGCCAGCCTGGGTGCTCTGGGCTAGCCTCAACAGCCGCCCAGGGGGCATCTCTGATCCAAACCTTCCTTCCTACAGTTTCATTACAGTTGGATCAGTTGCCATTGGTTGTGGCATCATACACAACCACTGACTCGGCTCAGGGGAGATAGGGTCATCTTCCCTATCCTTCGCTTGAGTAATTCTTGTCTGGCGCATCCACGTTGCAGGGGGCGATATCCTCCACATCAGTAGGCCAGTGTGAAGGAGAGCTAAGTTCAGGCAGGGACCCAGTCTCGCAGGGTATAAAGTGGAACCCATGCCCAGGGTTATGGGTGAAGTCCTTAACAGCATCTTAGGCAGAGGAGGAGACCTTCGGAATGGTAAAGATGGTGGATGAGGCAACCCATCCTTTCTGGGGAAAATTAGAAGAGGAAACCACTGCCTTTTGGAGAAGAGGGATCTTCAAAGGCTAAGGGAGTAAACCCCAAAAGAAAATCCTCAGATGTGTCAGACTTAGCAGGTCAGCAGATGAGTAAATTTGTACTTGCTTTCAACTATAATACAAGCCTCAAATGGAAGTTTGGAAATGGAATTGACGAGTCTCAGACTACTAGATCAGAAAACAAAACCTAGTTTGGAACAGTAAATATTTCAACAATGAATGGGAAGGAAAATGAATTGATCGACCTAATGGAGAGACTAAACTAGACATCCTGGGATTAAGTCAAGTAAAATAGAAAGGGAAAGGAATGAAGAAACTAAGAAAGAGGTAACAATAAAGAGAAAATAAATGGAGTGGGATTTGTAGGGAATCAGAATGTTGAAACAATAGCTGAAGTTGAGTATGTAAATGAAAGAATTATAATACACATACATGTAAACAAGGAACTACTGAAGATATTACAGGTGTATGCTCCACGGACAGGATGTAGCGTGGAAGAAAAAGAAGAGTTCCTCAATGAACTGGAAACACACGTTGGAGATGGGATCATGATAATGGGTGATCTAAATGCTCATGTGGGAACTGATAGAATGGGATATGAAAATGTTCTGGGCCTACATGAGTATGGCAATAGAAATGAAGATGGAGGGGAAACTGTTGGACTTTTGTATCAGAAATAACTTGATAATAAAGAACACATGGTTTATGAAGAGGAATAGCCGTGAGATCAGTCGATATAGTTGGGATGGACAATATGGAACAATCGTCGATTTTATAATAACAGACCAAGAATGGGGAAGATACATCATGAATACGAAGATAATCCCCAATGAAAGTATGGAGAGTGATCATAATTGTGGAATTAAAACAAGTGAAAGTCCCTAAAATCGTATTGAAGAAACCAAAGATTAGGATTTGGGAAGTGGAGGAGGAGGAGGATAAAAGAATGGGATTCCAAGATTGTATAAAAAGGAAGTTGCCTAACACGGAAATACAAAGTGGAGAGGAAGAGTGGGGCAATTTAAGACAGACATTTGTGGAAGCAGCAATTGAGGTATGCAGGATAACAAAAGCAAAGGTTAAGGGAAAGGAGAGATGGTGGTGGACAGACAAAATAACGAAAGAAATAAAAGAAAGGAATTAGGTTAAGAAAGAAATGGATAAGGAAAAGCACAAAACGTATCAGAGGGATGAGAATAAGATAGAAAGGTTACATGTGGAATACAAAAGATTGAAACTACAAGTAAAGGGGCGTATCAAGGAAGAAAAGGAGAAATGTTGGGGAGAGTTTATCAACAAAATTGAGCAAGATAGTCGAGGAAATCAGGAACTATTATACAGAGTAATATAATTGAAAAGAATAAATCAAGGAAAAATCAAGGCATTAGAGAGATTAGATGGATCGATAGTACATGACAAAAAGGATCTTTATAAGGTGATGGCAAAGTATTTTGAAAAACCTTGTAATTAGGATGACTGCTTGGATGAAGGAGATAAGAAAATGGAAATAATTGATGGAGAAAAAGAAGAGAACCCGATAACATGGTTGGAATTTCAAAGGGCAGTGAAAGTAATTACCAAAGGTAAAACAAATGGAGAAGACAAATTCAATGTTGATATGATTAAGGCAGCAGGAAGCATTGGACTACAGTGGCTATGCAGAGTCCTAAATGTCATATGGAAGGATGAAAGGATACGTGAAGATTGGCAAAAAGGAAGCATTGTACCACTGTTCAAAAAAGGAAATAGGAAGAAATGTGAAAATTATAGAGGTATAACCCTATTATCACATGGGCTAAAAATAATGGAGAAAGTCATAGACAAAAGATTGAGGTATATAATAGAAACACAGAGGAAGAACAGTATGGCTTTAGACCAAATAGATAAACAATAGACTTGATATTTACAGTGCAAACGTTAATGGAAAAACATCTGGAAAGGAACAAGTAAATCATCATTTTTTTTTTTTTTGAAAGAGCTTATGATACAGTTAAGAGAAAACATGTATGGAAATGCATATTGAAAAGGAATGTACCAAAATCATTAATTAACAAGAAAAAATGTATCATGAGAGTAAAAGCAGTGTACAAGTTGGGAGTGGTGACTCAAACATTTTATATAAAAAAGAAGTCTCAAGCAAGGAAGTGCAGTCGCCATTATTATTATTTATATTGATGGATGAAATCGTAAAACAGAGTATCAGTAGTGATGAAGTGAATGCTTTGGTATTTGCAGATGATGTGGTGATTTGGGGAAAGGGAGAAAAGGAAGTACAAAGGAGACTGGACATTTGGAATGAAAATCTGAAGGAGTTTGGAATGGTAATCAGTAGAAAGAAAAATGTAGTCATGCACTGTAGAAAAGAGAAGTCAAGTGAACATAGACTGAGAATGATTAGAGAATGTAGAACAGTTTACATATCTGGGTAGCATTATTAATGGAAGTAATGAAATCAACCCTGAAATTAATAACAGGCTAAGTAAAGATACAACATTTTATCAAGTCAAAGAGCTTTAATGGGATGACAAGTACCCAAGAGAACGAAATTAACATCATATAAACAGTATTTCATTACTATTGTAACATACGGACTAGAAACGCTGGTACCTAAAAAGAGACAAGATAGTAAGATCCAAGCAGGAGAAATGAAAATTTTAAGAACATCGGTTAAGAAGTCAAGGAGAGATAGAATTGAAAATATTAAAATCGCAGAAGAGCTAAATATAGAACGTATGTACAGAAAATAAGACTGAGATGGTTCGGACATGTAAAAAGAATGGGAAAGGAACGGGTAGCAGGAAGGGAATTGGAAAGAGAAGTTAAGGGAAAGAGACCCGTTGGAAGTCCCGAGAAGAAGGTGGATGGATCAGATTTGGAAAGACATTAGAGAAGCTGGATTGGATGTGGCAGAAGTAATGGAATAGGAAAAGTGGAAGGACAGAAAGGAGTGGAGGAGACTTGTTAAACACACCTGGGCGACTGGAGTGGGACGATGCTGATGATGGATCAACTAAGTCATAGTCACACATCATCATTGTTTGTGTGGTTGAATTACATTAGGCTAATTCTTATTTCTGTAGCGTGCTGTTGCTGGGCAGAGATTGGATTTGTAGAGGGCAACTGGGCACACTACCATTTTATATACTTGGTGCAACACCCCCAAAAAAAGATGGGTGAATAACGTTCTGAAGAGAACGTCATGGGGAAGTGTGCACAAGTCAAAATAAAAACAAAGGAGCAAGGAAGCAAAACAATAAATAACACTTCAAAAGTAAATAAGGGAGCAAGGAAACAAAGGAAGAGTGCTGCAGAGCCTTACCCATGAAATGAGATTAGAGGAGGGGATCACAAGGAATTGCGACGGACATAGCTCAAATGACACCAACATTAAAATTTTAAAATAAATATATACTTGAAAGGAAATTCATATTTACATATTATCAAATAAAAGGAATCTTAGACCACCAATACATAAAAGGAATGAAAATTTAATTGGGATCCCTGAAAATTGGTAAAATAAATAATCTAGATATAAATAAAATTAATAGCTTTTAAAATAAAATAGTTTCTTCATTTTTAAAATAAAATCCTGGTGTACCAGACGGCTAAACTCAACAAGTTACTAAAAAGGGGTTCGTAAACAAACTTAAAATTTTAATAAAATAAACAACGAATTATTTAACAGAGGGCTTCTGACACATCCTAGTGGAAGGATCATTCCCCGTAACACCCACATAACGTAAATAAAACAAAGTATGAAGATAAAAGGACTCCACGCAACCGCAGACCAATATGAAAACACATATTGCAAGGAACTTAAAATAAAATCAACACTAATAAATTATGAACTCAATCACCCCACATAGTAGATGTGGTAATTAACAAAACACAACCCGAAATACATAATGTAATGAGGCAGGACACACATCACAAGGAACCCAACACACGATACTGCCTCAATACCACAAAACAATCCCACATAATATTCACAGAGGCACACACCAGCGTACCCAAAACCCAACGAGACAATAATCCAAAATCAGTTGCGTAACTGCCACACGACGATAAGATAAGATAAGCAACAACAATATGAAGAGTAGATACGGCCAAAGCTACGATCGCTCCACACTAGGGGTGCCCAAAGCCCTCAATTAAAACCCCAAAACATTACATTGTTGATGAATTACATCTTGAAATAAATGTAGGTATCCGTATGTCATGAGGTAATAATAAATAAAACCACCCGCAGTAATGCGGAAATATACAATACTATTTCCTAACCCTTCGTATCAATGAAATAAAAATCTACGAAAAATGTAACTAATAATAATATAGTTTTTTTTAAACAGGGGTGGAGTTCAGTGCAAGCGTAGTAATTAGGTCGGAACACGAGTAACAGAAGGCCGAAACACATGAAACAAAGCACCAAAAAATAATATGAGAATCACAACATCAGAGAAAAGACAATAATGTGCACCACAATAAGCACCGTAATATGGATATGAAGTTTACAAATGAAACAGCACGCGAATAAAACTCGGGGAAAACACACGCAGGTACATCAGAAATAAGAATAAAGCAAAGGAAAACACAAGATTTGGAAAAAGCAAGGACGAATTTTGCCGGTTACCTTGAGCAAATCCAACACTACGCTATTACACAACGTACACTTCAAGTATAATCATTCAACCGTGGCCTAATTTCACATACAATAAAACACTTATTGAATACAGAAAATCACACCAAGAAGTAATATACACAATAATGAAACCACCGGCGTACCCACACGGTGATCAATCATGCTCAGATAACCTACTCGTGTTATTCCTAATTACTAATGCACTTACAACTAAGAATATTTAAAAAAACTTACATTATATTACATACAAAGGTACTTAAAATACTGCACTAATACCACACATTTAGTCTTCCTCGCTAGGCGAGGTATACCCGCCGTACTTAACCGATACCAATCGGTTCAGTCATAATAATCATAATTTGAATTGTAACGTAGCCGTAAGCCATGGCGAGTTGCTTCCAGACACGAGCAAGTTCCACCGGCAAAAGATGCATTCCACACTCCACCACATGGCGCGACACAGTCTCGACACCGTTACACGCCCTGGTGGAGACCACCGAACCACCCAGATAAGTTACTAGGCACACTCACAGATGGCGTAGAAGTCCATGCATCTGTCTACCAAGTAATGATACCTCACAGGAGAACCACCCAAACAGTAAAATATGTGACGAAAAGTCACAATTGCCACGTTTAGACAGAGTAGTTGACCAATATTCAAACAGTTCAGAGCGGTCATGCATAAATTAACCCAAGTTTACCAGATACAAGGTTTTAGTCATCCAATACTACCAATGGTGTAGAATACCAGTTCCAAATAGATAATGGCAAAATTATCAATGACGACATTGGCACATTAGCAATAAAGGAGGGTCCAACAGTAAGATGCTTAATCCACAAAATGTCACTTGTACGGATAGTTCACCCAATTTAATAAGTGTCGTGTAGACAGTTGATTGTTCAAAGTATATGGCACAAGTAGCGTATTTTGTTAATAATGCTGCATTGGACTTAAGAAGTAGGAGCAACTGATGATCACTCAGGACTTCAGTCACCTGGTACTATTTTATCGAGGCGACATTGAATTGTGCAAGAACATCTGGAAGGCTGTCCCAATGCTGCATATGATGGAGTAAATGTACTTGAATAGCTCCACTTTCTTTAGGTCTTCTTCACTGATGCTAATGGTACCATCAGTACCATTCCTTGTACTCAGTCTTCTTGATTGAGTGGGAGCCTAAATTCCCCAAGCTGTTCTTTCCATTGCCACACTTTCTCCTGGAGGTCTTCCCATTGTACATCCAACAAAAAGATGTCATCGGCGTAAAGGAGTGTCCATGGGTGGAGTGATTGAAGGTCACATGTAATAGTGTCGACGCAAAGAACAAACAGTTGGGGCAAAACTTACGAATGTACAAATTGTTCTTAAGTTCATCAAGCAAGGCGATAAGACTGAAGAACATAGGTTGAGCCATGTGTTAGAATGGTGAACATAGGTTATTTTATTCTCCCAAGTTTGAAGAACATAGTTTGAGCTAGTTGCAGGCAGTCTGAGACTAGAGCAAGCACCTGTTTCTCATGAGAAATGTGGAGAGGTGTTGAGCATTGTCCAAACATTGTGCGGCGAGCAGCATCTCGTCGGCCTATGGGTAGATGGAGCTGAATGTTGTTTGTGCAGAGTTTGCGAATGGCCAACTACGGGCCTATCTGTTACGTAAATACATGTCAACAAGCAACTAGCCCATTCATTTCCACAGAGGTCTGTTATTGATGCAGTATAACATGATTATAAAGGATATGCATTCCGGTATTGTATGCAGCAGTAAGTTCATGTATGAGTAGGCTAAGTACAGAAACTGACGGCTATTGTAGGTGTACATCGTTATCGCTCATAATTTATCAGACCCCACATTTAAAATCCATTTGATGAGTACTCATGTTTACCGACATTATGGTGATGAAGGAAATACGGTAGAAGTCCACTATAGCTAGTACGGTATATAACGAGAACCCTGTTATAACGACAGTTTTTGTCTCTCCCTTCAAAATTCCTTTTAAACTGTGTATCATCCTGCGGTTACAGCGAGAACCCTATCACTGACTCATCCGTCATTACGAGTGATCAAGCTTGCGCAATTTTGCGTTATTTATATTTATGCACCCAGCAATTATATTGAATGCGATAGATCATCTTTGGTATCGTTTTCTCGCTATGTCCACTAGCAAGCTGTCTCGCCAATATTTGAAAGCGATTTTGGAATCAATTAATAATACCCGTTGACTGCTGTTCCGTAAAAACAAACCAAAATTAAAGAGAACAGGTTTTTGTAATAAATGCATAAATAACATGTCGGATAGCAGTTGTTAACTCGTTAAAAATAAAGGCTGAAGTAATCAACCGCTTAATTTTAATGCTAAATATTGCAATTAAGTAAGAATGGAATACACCTCAAGATATGGCAAACTGAATCATTGGTTTCAGAGGTTAGTTTATATTTTCTCGCGTCACTCAGGACTTCAGTCACCTGGTATTATTTTATCGAGGCGACATTGAATTGTGCAAGAACATCTGGAAGACTGTCATCAATGCTGCATATGATGGAATCTCAAGATCTGTGACGTCAGTCTCAAGAGTCTTGAGTGAGAGCATTGCCCATTACTAGTTTGAGCCATGTGTTAGGAAAACCGAATAGTGAACATAGGTTATTGTTAGGAAAACCGAATAGTGAACATAGGTTATTCTATCTTAATTTCATGACACCATATCTTATTGTTTGTTTGGTGATTGTGTCTACAATATCACTAAAGACTTGAAAAACATTTCAGAGAGGAATCATTTTGAAATATTTGTGTCTCAAGCCATTCCTGTGATAGATAATTGTGAATACAGTACTTATTAACGACCTTGTGTCAGGTATGTGGGTTGTCTTACCTGAAAATTTTCATGACCAGTTCCTGGTAAGTACATTTGCAGACACAGAAAATGAGCGCGCTGAAAAATCCTAAGTCCAATTGTACAATGACGAATATTGTCGCATGCAACTATGATTGCAAGTGACTAATCTCATGTTTTAATCCGTATTGAAATCTGTTGATATACAATAATAAGGTTTTATTATGAATCCACCTGTTCAATACAATATAATGTTGTTACATTTAAAATAACTTCATTAGTTAAAAAGTTATATATGGGACATGTTTCGCTCCCTTATAGAGCATCATCAGCCAAATTTGAATCTCAAATAATTGTTATTTACGTAAATAAAGACTTAAGAACTATTAGAACATTTTTGACAAACTTAAAACTTATTCTATTAGAAAATCATAAAATATAAAATCTTTGTATACATGGCTTAATTACATGTGCTTAATAGGAAGATACATTAAAATTATGGAAGAGAGAGTACTAAAATATAAAATAAATAATATATATATCATGTCCAAAATCCTAGAAAGACGTGAAGATCAATCTTAGGAGCTAAAATTTGAGGATTTTCTTAGCAATGAGATCTGGTAAAAAAGATATTTATCCCTTGTGGATAAGAGTCTATAAAGATTCAAATTTATCGTCAATTTGATGATTGAACTTATAACAGGATAAATGTTGGTCTTCAAGAAATTTAAATGCTTGTTGTCATGTGACCTCGGCGAATGCTGTTAAAAAGATATGTTCTTATAGATGTCAATGACCGTTCGTTGAACTAATGGATTTGATAAGGTGATTGAAAGGGACGTAAATCAACGTTATATTGAAAGCTGCTGCTTGGTTTATCTTGTTGAATGTCTGTAACAAGAAAAGGAATCTTGTAAGTAATCGGAATTTGTGTTGCTAGTTAAGAGTGTGCTTCTAGAAACTTCACTTACCCCTCCAATTGCTGTTTGTCGGTTTGGTGTTGTCCGAGGTTATGTGGTGATTGTCTGTTCTGTGTCTACTCCTTGTGTTGTAAGAGTGAGGTGGTGGGGGTTGAGGGGGGGGAGTAGGGGTAGGAGGAGAAATGCTTGTGGGTGTGGTTTTGAAAGGGGTATATCTAGTAGGAGCGCAGGGAGGGGTTGAGTTCTTTAATGTTGGATGATTATTAGTTGTTTTGGGAATGAAAACTTTGGCAAAATTACTTTTTTCTAGATTAAGCGTCTTTAAGAGTTTCGGTAATTGTTCGTGTAACGGATTTCTTATTTCAATTTCGTCATTTAATTTTTTTTTTTTTTTTTTTTTTTTCCTTATTGAAATACTGGTCTAAGTGGATATAAATATTTTCTAATTCTGTCATTAGTTTACCTTTTTCTATCTTCTTTATAATTTTTAGGTCTTTCTCTATGGTTGTCAGGCCACCAATTTACAACCATAGAGAAAGACCTAAAAATTATAAAGAAGATAGAAAAAGGTAAACTAATGACAGAATTAGAAAATATTTATATCCACTTAGACCAGTATTTCAATAAGGAAAAAAATTTAAATGACGAAATTGAAATAAGAAATCCGTTACACGAACAATTACCGAAACTCTTAAAGACGCTTAATCTAGAAAAAAGTAATTTTGCCAAAGTTTTCATTCCCAAAACAACTAATAATCATCCAACATTAAAGAACTCAACCCCTCCCTGCGCTCCTACTAGATATACCCCTTCCAAAACCACACCCACAAACATTTCTCCTCCTACCCCTACTCCCCCCCCTCAACCCCCACCACCTCACTCTTACAACACAAGGAGTAGACACAGAACAGACAATCACCACATAACCTCGGACAACACCAAACCGACAAACAGCAATTGGAGGGGTAAGTGAAGTTTCTAGAAGCACACTCTTAACTAGCAACACAAATTCCGATTACTTACAAGATTCCTTTTCTTGTTACAGACATTCAACAAGATAAACCAAGCAGCAGCTTTCAATATAACGTTGATTTACGTCCCTTTCAATCACCTTATCAAATCCATTAGTTCAACGAACGGTCATTGACATCTATAAGAACATATCTTTTTAACAGCATTCGCCGAGGTCACATGACAACAAGCATTTAAATTTCTTGAAGACCAACATTTATCCTGTTATAAGTTCAATCATCAAATTGACGATAAATTTGAATCTTTATAGACTCTTATCCACAAGGGATAAATATCTTTTTTACCAGATCTCATTGCTAAGAAAATCCTCAAATTTTAGCTCCTAAGATTGATCTTCACGTCTTTCTAGGATTTTGGACATGATATATATATTATTTATTTTATATTTTAGTACTCTCTCTTCCATAATTTTAATGTATCTTCCTATTAAGCACATGTAATTAAGCCATGTATACAAAGATTTTATATTTTATGATTTTCTAATAGAATAAGTTTTAAGTTTGTCAAAAATGTTCTAATAGTTCTTAAGTCTTTATTTACGTAAATAACAATTATTTGAGATTCAAATTTGGCTGATGATGCTCTATAAGGGAGCGAAACATGTCCCATATATAACTTTTTAACTAATGAAGTTATTTTAAATGTAACAACATTATATTGTATTGAACAGGTGGATTCATAATAAAACCTTATTATTGTATATGCAACTATGATGTTATGGTTTCTGGTTTGATACTTTTTTTTTTTTGCTAGTTGCTTTACGTCGCACCGAGGTTTGATACTTGGGGGCAATGAAACCTTACTCAGAGAAGTTGCCATCATAACCCGAGTATCTACAAATGTGGGAAGCAATTGGATAGCATAGTTTCCTGTAAACGGCCTTAAATACTAGTGAGGTGCAAGGTAGCAGGCAGACTTATTGGTGTTAATGCATGTCTGTTCGTGAAATGTTGTAGTCCGTGGGTACGGATTCTGGTTCGCATTGGGAAGGTGGCTGGTTTGAATCCGCTTGGGTAAATCAATCAGACTGCAGGATGCCCGACCATGCTTATTACACACAGTTAAGTCATTCTACCAGCAATTATGGCACACCAAGGACCTCGCATCCGTGAGCCGGTAGTTGCACTCATTGAATTAGGAAATTAATTGCAACAGAAGCTGGACGGGCCTACATCATCCCACAGAGTACAACAACGTATTGGATGAGATGTTTTGAAGAATCAGGAGATTTAAGAAGCTGCCGTGCTGGTTCATGTTCATGGTGGGTGTTGGATCAGGTACAGGATGATCGTTGAGGTGTATTAGATCCCGTTCATAAATGCCATGCAGCTACTCCAGGCTGCATTTTTTTCTTGGCTGTTTGTGGACAGCCTTGAGACTCCTGTACGTGGCAGGTTTACAATCCCAGCGAGCGGCTAAGAAACGCAAGCTCACTGAGGAACAGAGGATGTTATCACTTTGCTTTTGCCAAGGACAGCGTGCTACATGATTGATCAAATGTCACGTTCTCTGGTGAGAGCAAGTTTTCCTCGGCGAAGTTGGATCGGTATGCATGTTTTGCCCTTTCAGCACCTGACACAATCCAGGATACATGGCCAAGCATCAGTGCTCTTGCTGTGTACCTGTTGCATGTAGGATTGGATGAGATCTCGCGGGATACGAATGTCGCACAGAATCGAGCATCATCTCACTACCAGGCAATATATGCACATTTTAGATGTATTGTATCTTCTCTGCAGGTGTCCATGTTGCCCATCAGCAGGACCTATCTCCAGACCACAAGTTCTTGATTAATTCAGGAATGGTTCGCAAGGCAAGGTCAGGTTGAGCTTATCAACTGGCCTCCTTGTGGGACAGACATGAATCACATCAAGAACGTCTGTGCTTAGATACGAACAAATCTCTGAGATGTTTTCAGTGCGACCTGGGATGAGGTGGCAGGTAACAATATGTATAACAGCTCTCTTCATTTATTAATAAGGAATCATCATTATAACTAGCAGTAATGTCATGGGCAAAATATCCTTCTCAATTTATAATGTAATATGTGTATTTACTGTAATAAGACACTTTGTATGGAGAACTTTGTCCTCTGGCATCTCATCAGTTGAGAGGTAGAGAATACCTTTTTTTTTTTCAACTGTTAGGTTCTTCAGTCTGCCAAAACTGATTTTGAGTAATAAATTTATAAACTACCAGAAAAAAGAAAACATATGGTAACAGTACATTCTTGAACTAACTGCATCAATTCCTTGCAATGGATAGTTATGAGATTGACTGAGGGGCTATCTCAGTGGTTCCCAACCTTTTGTGGCCCATCGCCCCTTTCTGGAAGTTGACTAACACCTATCGCCCCCTTTTCATTTTCATTGTATACCTAATGTTAATTTGAAGTAAAGTGTAAATAATAAAGCAGTTTTATTATTTTAAACAATTTAATACCGTATATAAAAACAACCACAGCAGTTTTATCCAGTCACTCTTAAATAAAATAGAAAAATTAAAATGTACTTTTTACAGATATTTTTAAGAACAAAGGAGTGAAGTAATTAACTAAGATCATTGACGTACATTTAAAAAACAAGAGTACATGTTTTCATTTTCAAACTGGAATCTGGAAAAATTGAGAAAGTTGACAGTTAAAATTTTAAAAAATAAATGAAAATTTGAAAAATGGTTATTGTTTTATTTTACCTTTTCAATGGCTGCCTTGTGCTTGGTGGATTTCACTTAAAGCTTGAATATCCGGCTTTATGTTCGCCAAGTTTAGGCACAAGTCTCCTTTGAGGCAAATGTCCAACTTATTTCTTTGTTTTGTGCGGGGCTGGACAACAGAACTAAATCCTTTTTCAACTAAATATGTTGACGGGAACGAGATGAGAAGTGATTCAGTTTTCCCCCACATTTGTGGATGAGTGCATAAGCTTCACCCAGGCTAACTCGTAACCGCTCTGCTTGAAAATTATTTTCGCCTCACATTTATACTTCAGATCTAGCAACTCCGTCTGCAAAAAATTATCAAGCTTATCCACAGCTTCAAACGAGAATGGATCTAGAATCCAATTCAGAATTTGTAAGTTGGTCAAATCTTCAAATCTTGATTCCATGTCAGTTTTTAACTGGTCAAGGTGATCAATAAAAATTAGGATTTTGTCTTTTGGGAGTTCAGGAGTCTCCTTATCTGACAGTGAACAGTTTTGAAGGGTCGGAAACTGAACCAGCCTTTTACGGCCAATATTTACCTTGTGAATATCAAACTTGCCGATGAATGATGAAATGATTCCGTTGGCCTTGATAAGGTTCATTTGTTTCCTTGTCGCCTTATATTGACTTTGTTCATTTTTTTCAAAAATATCTGTAAGGTTCGCAAGTTCTAACTTGCGTTAATTCAAATTCTCACTTAAAAGAGGATCAGACGTGTCGAGAAATTCAGTAACCATGTCAAATAATTCGAAGAAACGGCACAAACAGTTTCCTTTGGAAAGCCACCTCACGGCCTTATGTGGAAGCAAGTGTTCGAATTCCTCATCATTTTCATGGCAAAGTTGTCGGAACAGACGATCATTGAGGGAATTAGCTTTGCTATTGTTGACACCAGTAATAACCAGTTGTAGGGTTTCGTGCAGGACACCACTCAATTTTTTCGCAGCTAAGTGTTGACGATGAATGACACAGTGAATAGTGATGACCTCTGGCATTTCTGGGCTAGAAACCCAGCATGATGACCTGACATGGCAGGAGCACCGTCTGTTGCGCAAGCGCTCATGTTTGTTAGGGGAATCTCTTTTCCTCAAAATAATCTTGCACCACTTTAAAAATCGACGATCCCTTCGTATCAGTGATCAAAGTTCTAGCAAACAACATTTCTTCAGTAATTTCCTTTTGTTCATTAATAAACCTCACATGAGCTAATGAAATTGCTTTGTTATCAATCACAGTTGATTCATCAATCTGCAATGCAAATTTACTTTTTTTTTTTCAACATATTGGTGAGTTAGGATTCAACGTCCGTGACTATTTCGTCAATTTACCATGAAACGGTATTGTTGCTCAAAGGAACCAATTGACTTGTGTTATTATTACTACCCCATCACCTAGCATGATTTCAACAATGTTTTCGGTAGCCGGTAAAACAAGTGTGTCGCTAATTGTGTGAGGTTTACCACATTTAGCAATCAATAAAGACACGTCGTAAGAAGCAAGAAGACCTTTGTCAAGATCGGTTGCTCGTTTTTTAAATAATTCACTCACATTAGGTCGCTTATCAGCTTTAGCTTTGAGGTGTTTAACTAATTTCTTTATTCACTTTATCACTGTGTACTCTTGATAAATGATCTTTCATTCGCGAAGGCTTCATAGCTTCATTAGTGGTAAATGTTTCATGGCACAAAAGACAATGTAGAAACTGCACATTTTGCGGTGACGCGATAAAACCGAATTTTAAATATTCAGCTGAGTATTGATGACACTTCTTATTTTTTGAATCTATTCGCATGAACTTCTACACTTCAAAACAAACGCAAAAAATACAGAAAAGACACGCACAATAACTAATGGTGAGGCACACAAAGGCTAGTTAAAACTAAAGACGAATGTAGGTCAATGGCAAGTGTATTGTGATGGCAGGAGGGTGAGGGGGTTGAGTCACCAGTCGGCCGCACTGAGCAACAATAGGTGGTGACTGTGGAGAGGGGTGAGTGCAGTGAAGTCGCCGGCTGAGAATAGCTAGTGACTCGTGCTACCCGGCAACTTCTACTGTACAGTACTATTTTAATTTTTCCTCCTTTGAATACTCATCGCCCCCCACTTATTGATTGCCCCCCTGATAACCCAAATCGCCCACTTGGGGGCGATCGCCCCCAGGTTGGGAACCACTGGGCTATCTGATAGCATATCAAGTAGTTGTTAAATTTATTACTCGAAATTACTTTTGGCAGACTGAAGAATTTAACAGTTATAAATTAACTGCATTGGAACTGAAGAGATGGATACCAAAAAGAAATGTATGCCAAGTTTCACAAGAAGCCAAGTGACTACTCTGGCTCGATAGGCACGAGCATTATCATCTAGTGTAAAGCCCTTTCAGTGGCAGAAAATCGTGTAATTACAAGTTCGAGGATGTTGTCTCTGTATACCAGACCAGTCATGTTACCCTGGAAGGAATTAGAGGCGTACATCGACCAAACATCATCCCACCACAAAATATGATGCTGCTGATGGCACTCCAGGATGAGGGTTCCGTTCCATCTTTCACCAGATCGTCTCCAGAATCGAATGCTCCTCATGTATAGATGCAAGCACATGGTGAACTTGTCAGAAAAGAGTGTATGCTTCCACTGTTCCTAATGCCATGGGCTACGAGTTGCGGCCCACATCACGATCTGTCCTATGGTGTGGTTTAAGAGGAGCTTTTAGTGCAAACCTTCTTGATACCAGTCTTCTGTCATTCAGGCAATTTTGCATGATGTGATACGACACATTCACACTGGTGGCACTCTGAAAATCATGGCATAACAAGGTGGCAATAGCAAGTGAGCCTACGATGTGGTGAAAGCAACTAATACTGATCCTCCCATCAAGTTGTTTTTTGTGGACAGATGGGACATCTGTGGTCAGTCGGGAGCCATTTGTCTCTCCCTGAACTTTTTTCTAACTCCGGAGACAAAGCTCTGACTCCCACACCAGCGGCTACGTCCACATATTGGTATTGATCTTGCAACAGTGTCACGATTCGAATGCAGTCAGTAGCAGAAATGGAAAAATATCCAATCTGATCTGGGTTCAGCACCACTGTATTGCTGAGACATTTGACTGCCATTAATGTGAGTTACTGCGAGATCTATAGTTCATTCCACGTTAAGAAAACAGTATTGTTCTTATGACAAACAGCGTTGCCATATCGAACGGCTCTGCTCAACACCATCACGGGAAAACGATGGCACATAAATTTGTGAAATTAAGTACTGCAAATTCTAGATAAAAAGGGGAATACACTTAGCTGCAAATTATTTTTATGAACTGAAGGGGACGGGGTGTGTGTTTACAGGGACTATTTTTGGTTTGTATGGAATCAGAGTAAACTGCGGCAGATAAAAGACCTCAGCATTGAAGTATAAGGCAAATTAGGGGACAAAAGAGACAAATAATATTTTTGATAGGATTGATGGGCGACGGATGCATTTAATCAATTCCCCAGGCAATGCGGGGTTCTATTGTGCTGGCGTATTGTTCACCAAAAAAAAAAAAAAAAAACAGTAAAAAATAAATGCGGTCGTAAAAAGAAAGTGGTAAAATTAATATGTGCTTAAGAAAGAACAACAAAACCAAGCACAAATAAAACACACGGCAATATTTTTATTACTACAAATTATGCCATGACGTATCACTGCACACCGCAACACCAAAATCTTCAGAAACAACTTCTGTACTGATGAAAACAATAGAACACACACAAATACTATACACTCAACACAAGTTCTCACTGATTTAAAGCCTAAAACACACATGCAACAAATAAATACTGTAGACGACTTCATGATAGAACTGAGCTGCCAACGGTTCACGGATTGAGGGACTACACGAGGCTTGTACCAGAGCAACTTAGAAAGAAAATGAAGAAAGGCAACGCAGCGATGGCTGTTCCTTCCATTGTGCTTCCTCCCCACGAATATATTTATAAACAATGAAATGTTATGTAGTTATTTTAATAACTCACAGGCAAAAATGCCTCATCCTTTTTATCTGTCTTTCATAATACATTAGAAAGTACAGTATAATATCCCTTAATCACGAGGAATTATGGGCGTCTCAGAGGGGGTGTGTTCACTTCTTGTAGGTCCATAAGACCAATACTGTTTTCTTACCATGGAATGAGCCATAGGCAACTTTGATTTGCAAATTTACAGAAAACCTACTCACACCCCATTAACAATCATAAATACTTCTTTATATCCTCTCCCATAAATTGGCCACTTTTCACAGTTTAATTTACAAAGCTTTAAAAATCCCTCTAACACCCAAAAACCTTGAAACAGAACTAAATTATATAAAGGATTTAGCAAAAATCAATGGATATAAACCTGAAATGAATAACCGTTTAATAAATAAGGTCAAATTCAAATTAACAACAAACCTCATCCCTGACAAATCCAAGAAAATCCAAATTCATTACCTTCACCTACAACTAGATTTCTTTGTACTGAATAGGTGGATATTAAGAATAACACTTGTAACATACTTTGCATTTACGTACATTTCCATACAGACCTAACATGAGAATTATAACGTGTAATGTAAAAGCCAACCAGGCCTATTATAAACTAAACAAATTTCTCAACCTGAAGGTTAAGATTAGCAGTTTAAGTAAAGACATAGCTTTCCTAAAAGAATGTCCGAGACTAAAATTAGTACCAAGATTCTTGAGACATGTCCAAAGGAGAAACTTATCAGCTCATAACTTATTAAAAACCTAAAACAAAACTAATGAAATCTGGCTTAAGGACAAAATAAAAACTTTCTATAAGAAGAAGTCACTCGTAAACTTATAACTGTACAAACTACACTTATCGGTGTCTCAATATGTGAACCCTATAGAATGGAATTCATTTCAATTACATGTTGATTATAAATTAAATGATATACTAGGCAGGAAACACTTTTAAAAAAGGGGTTTCTTCTTTCAACAACTCTCCCGCCATAGTTAACTTGACGAACACAAGTTTCTCAAAAAAAGAAATGGAACTTTTAGGTAAAGGTTTAAAACACAATTGGCCTAGTATACAAAAAGAAAACGATGTTATCACCACCATAGCAAAAGTCGAGACGAATATTTCAAAACTCCCTCTGAATTACAAAATGACACTAGATACGACATCAAAAAGAAACTTTCAACACTAATTGAAGGCTTAAATAAAAATGTTGTTCTCAATCATTCAAAAGTAATTAAAGTAAAAAGCAAAAAGATAAAAACATTACTAATATGTAGGGCTCAGATGTTTTAAGACCTAAAAATAGCCCAAATATGCAAGCAAATATGACCTCAAAAGTGACAAAATATGACCTCAAAAATGATGAAATATGACGTAAAAATGACAAAATATTACCCGAAAGTGATTAATCTAAATATGGCCATTTTAAAATAAGGTATAAATCGAAACGTCAATTCCTTTGATACATATTTGTTAATTAAATTCTTTATTCTTACTTTCATATTAATTTTCTGAATATACATATTTAGCAGTTATTCACAGTGTATTGTCCTTGATTCACTTATCAAACATTCGTGAATACATACCTATAAAGTACTAAGTTTGCTAAGATTATAGATCACACAACATTTTAAAAGTCAAAATATGTTTGTACCCTTCATTGGTTGTTTGAAATACGAAGAAAACTAGAAATCAATCTATTTTTAAAAATATTTTGAAACATTTAAGCCCAGATTACATTAATATTGTTCAAATGCGTTAAAGTTGAAATTGAGCACCATGAAACGAATTAAGTAGATGTCTTTCGATACATTATGGTAGGGCGACTCTGCATATAGTGCAAATTCTTAATAACTTTTTCATTCTTCTCCACGGGTGGTATTGAAGTGTATGACAAGATTCATCTTCAAAGCATCAGGCACAAAAGATCTCAGATTATCACTTAATACATTCTTTAAGAATGGAAGCTCCTTTCTACGTCACAAGACGCTGTTGGTGCATATTTAAATAATATTAAATCACTGCTGTCGATTATGCACTCATCTTGAAATGCAGTGGTACATTCTCCTCTAAGAACATCATTTATCTTGCACACACAGCAAAAACCATCACTTTGATTAAGCAAATTTTAAAGTTTCCATATTACACTGACACCAACTATTCCATGTGATTGTTGTGCTGAAAGTTCAACACTTCTCACAATTTCAATACTTGCATGAATTTCTAAGCTAGCAGCTTCTAAGCAAGTAATTGCACTCGATATAATTCCAAAGTTCGACTTAATATATGTACGACTGTAGGAAAACAATTCCTGCGCAATCTTGATAGAAGAGACAGAGTATTATTCCATTTGTATTAACTACAGATTTGATACGGAAAAGGAGTTTTGTAATTACTAATTCTCATTCGGAAAGTTGACAATGACTTTGCAAAGCTACAGTTGTCACCAAACCACCGAAATATGACGTTTCTACGAAAATAGCTCAAAATATGACCTTATGACAAAAAATAGCCAAAATATGCATTTATATGACAAATGAAAATCACTTAATTGTGACTATAATCACCTAATTTGCACCAAAATACAAACAGCCAAGAAGATAAAGAAAAAATATGACTTTTCCTAAACATCCGAGCCCTACTAATATGTATTCTTTGTATTAGAAGACTTCATAAAAATCCTAAGCTTTGTGCTAAAAAACAACTACAGTATTTAACTTTTAATGGTAAAATTTACTACCAAGATGGCCTAACTATGGGAGATCCCTAATCTTAGCCAACATCTATTTGGAGTCTTTAGAACATCATAAAATAATAAATAAAATAAAAGGCCTTAGCTTATGGCTTTGGTATATATATGACATATTGGTAACAATCAATAAAGATCTCAATAATACTACTGATATTTTAAAAATCCTAGACCAAAATTTTAAATTCACCACAGAAGATGAAGTCGATGGATCCTTAAGTTTCCTAGATCTCACAGTAACTCACATTAATGGCAACTTTGATTTTCAAATTTACAGAAAACCTACTCACACCCCATTAACAATCAAAAATACTTCTTTACATCCTAACTCCCAAAAATTGGCCACTTTTCACAGTTTAATTTACAGAGCTTTAAAAATCCCTCTAACACCTAAGAACCTTGAAACAGAACTAAATTATATAAAGGATTTAGCAAAAATCAATGGATATATACCTGAAATGATTAACCGTTTAATAAATAAGGTCATATTCAAATTAACAACAAACCTCATCCCTGACAAACCAAAAAATCCAAATTCATTACCTTCACCTACAACAATCCAAACTTTCACCAGGTCTTGGACCCAATAAAAAACAAAAATACCAGTATAGCTTTTAGGACAACAAACACTAATCACAACACAGTCAATTCAAGCAAAAACATTTACTCAGGCTCAGGCATATACCCCTTTCAGACCGTGTACACACAATTGTGCGGGTTCGTATTTTATTTATGTCTGAGCTTATTTGACATTTTCTTGATGCTAGACCGGACTGCAGTGATTGTGCGGGACATGTAGCATTTACTTCAGTTGTTTTTATTTAGCGCTTGGCCACCAGGGGGCAGGAAGAAGAGTTTAAAAATGCAGTTCATTGGCAATGTGGCGGGAAGCAGTAAAGCCTAAAGTAAATATTTATTTATTGCATTCATATTAATCTAGAAGCTTCACTGAATATCAGAATGTAATCTATGAAGTGTGTAAATTGTTTAGCAAGCGTAAAATTGTGAACTTATCGTACGTAATATCATGAGATTTTAAATGTTGATATGCACAATTGTGCAGGCTAGGTTTTCCTACAGGCAATTCATGAGGGAGTGTTGGGTGCTGCCACAAAAATCACTCTGAAAGCAGAATTTGTATTCTACATGAGAAATGTAATGTATAAGATTTTAATTGTTTTAAATCGTTCCACACTGTAAAATAGAACATCTGATCATGTACATGTGCTGAGCTAAATTTTTTTAATTTTTTCTTTTTTGTAAGTAGTGAATTAAGTCCCAACACGCACAATTGTACGGGTGCTGTTTTTCAGACGATAGTTCTTATTTTGTAAAATAAACTGTAAACACGTGCATTTGGGAGCATTTTAGTAAATTTTTGACGCACAAACATAAATTCACACATCCAGTTTTCTTTCAGGTCTGACGAAAAGGTGTTGCTGCCAAACGGGCTGTATGAGCAAAACTCGTCCTCAGTGTAGAAAATATAATGTATACTTGTGTTTGAACAAAGATTTTAATTGTTTCACATTGTAAAATAGAACATCTGAACATGTACATATGTATATTCACAATCACTAAGGTAATTTTTCTTTTTTGTAAGTAGTGAATTAAGTCCTGACGCGCACAATTGTATGAGTGCTTTTTCTCAGATGTTAATTTTCATTTTGTAGAATAAACTAAAAATATATGTATTTAAGATAATTTTAGTCAGTTTTTGACATATAAACAAAAATTCACACTGCCAGTTTTCTTTCAAGTCTGAAAGGGTTAAAGGCTCACTTGCACACAATGCAACGTCTCTTATATTGGTCAAACAGGCCGGTTTTCAAACTAGGTACTTAGAACACTATAATGCCAATAAGCACAATAAATTTTCAGCTATGAGCTCCCATATGAAAGAAACAGGACATCACTTCACAACGATAGAACAAGACGTCACAATTATTAAAAGAGTAGACAAAGGAAAGTTGATGAATGAACTTGAAATCATCTATATATTTTTGGATCAATACTACAACAAAAATCTAAATCTCAGTGATTTAATTGAAGTCAAGAATCCATTATATGAAAGTTTACCCAAATTATTACAAATTCTAAATTCAACTCATAGCTATATTCTTAAAAATCTTAAATTAACATTTTTTTTTTTTTTGCTATTGGCTTTACGTCACACCGACACAGATAGGTCTTATGGTGATGATGGGACAGGAATGGGCTAGGACTGGAAAGGAAGCAGCCGTGGCCTTAATTAAGGTACATGGTGTGAAAACGGTAAACCACAGAAAACCTTCAGGGCTGCCGACAGTGGGGTTCGAACCCACTATCTCCCGAATACTGGATACTGGCCACACTTAAGCGACTGCATCCATCGAGCTCGGTAATCTTCTAGAACCTCCACTACTTTAACTAACATGACTCCCTTCATGTCTGCCCCCGCAAATCCCCCACAACTCAACACGATTCCCTCCCTGTCCGACCACACAAATCTCTCGCAACCAACAACCCATAAATGTAACGCCTTGCCTACCCCCTCCCCTCCACCACACCCTCCTCCGCCAATCTCACATCGATACAATACTAGAAGCACAAGTGTCAGTCATTCTACGCTACCATAGCAACTGATCGACACCATAACAGTTAAAGAAATAAATGAACATACACATAACATTGTTTTCTTCAACTAACTGATTTACATCTTCACAGACGAAAGGGTAAGTGTTTATACATTCTCCATTTTTTCTTTTTAAACCCACATTCTCTTCAAAAATACCTTTCCTAAGCATTCACTCTCCTCTTGTTACAGACTTCACACCAAAAAGCTCTAATCAACGTCAATATACCTTCGACTTTCACTTCTTCAAGCAAGATAAATACGACTATAGACAGCTGAATACCTTTCCTTGCTCCCACAACTACTTAAAGAAGACTTATCTTATCATAACACATTCGACTTTCACTCCTTCAAGCCAGTTAAATAAAACTATAGACCGCTGATCAGCTACTTAAGAAGACTGTTGTCTTGTCTTAACATATGAAATTAACATCTTTCACAGTCTATCAGCTTTACTTTTTCTTATCCTCCAATAGGGGTATTCAAGGAAACACATTTCTATTTCATTATAAAGATTTAGCTGATTATTGCTCTACCCTCAACAGGTTTTGGGCGCATTGACTCTGCGCTCCAGAGAGTCTAATCTTGTGAACTTGTGACATGCAGCTTGATACTACGATTTTAACCAAGGACATTCTAATCATTTTATGTTAGACAAACACCTACATTGATATCCTCCTTTTACGATTTGTAAGAACAATCAGGATCCTGATTATTCACCATTCACCTTACAGGTTTCAGTTTAAAGCTGATGATACCCTTAATATGGGCGAAACATGTCCCTTGTAACTTTTTATGATAAGGTTTAATTCTTAATTTACTAGATCTCTTTGTACTGAATAGGTGGATATTGAAAATAACACTTGTAACATACTTTGTATTTACATACATTTCAATACGGAGCTAACATGAGAATTATAACGTGTAAGTGGTATGTTCTGAGCTGTCGGTGGAGAGGTGGAGTGGAGTGACATTAGTAGACGAATAAATTTGAGTGGTGTCTTTAAAAGTAGGAAAGATCACAATATGAAGATAAAGCTAGAATTCAAGAGGACAAATTGAGGTAAATATTCGTTTAAAGGAAGGGGAGTTAGGGGATTGGAATAACTTACCAAGGGTGATGTTCAATAAATTTCCAATTTCTTTGAAATCATTCAAGAAGAGGCTAGGAAAACAACAGATAGGGAATCTGCCACCTGGACGACTGCCTTAAATGCAGATCAGTAGTGTTTTTTTTTTAAATACATCGAGTTGAGCCTCTATGGACTGCGTGGTAACAACCAACTTCATTTTAGTGTCCAGGTCTTGTTCTTGTTCCGGCTTTGACTTCCTGCCAGTATCTTCTAAGCCCAGCGACGAGTGCCTGTTTATGCTCTTCAAAGGTCCTTTCCGTCTTCTGGAAGTTTATGCCATTTTGAAACCTTGATAGTTGTTCACCGATCTTCTGAATGTGTTCCTGTCATGAATTTCTTGGTCTTAAATACCAATCTGCCTCAGATCTTTTTCGCATTCCTGGAACCATCTCAGCCTTGTTGCCTTAGATTGAATAAAATTCCATATTATTTTTGTTAGTCGATCATCAGTCATCCTCAAGAGATGACCGTAAAATAATAGCCGTCTCTTCATAATTGACGCTGTGAGAGGTTCCGTCTTGCTGTACAAATCCTCATTTGGTCTCATTTGCCACTGTCCATCAACCCACCTATTACCTAGGATTTTTCTTAGTATTCTGCGCTCTCTTTTTTCCAACCGGCCAGCTTGACCTTTACTACTTAAGGTCAAAGTTTCAGACGCATATAATCCCTCAGGTTTTACAACTGTGTTATAGTGTCAGAACTTGGCCCCTATACTCATAGACTTTTATTATAAGATATTCTTTGTCATTTGGTATGCCTGGTCTAACTTCCTCATCCTGACATTGATTGCTTCCTCTTCTAATTCATTCTGCTGGATGACTTCACTAAGATATCTGAAATTTTTGACACGACCGATTTTTCCAAGATTAGTGATCATCCATTCAGGTCCATCACAGATGTTTGTCATATATTTTGTCTTCGGAATAGAAATCTGGAGTCCTACCTTTTCAGCAACTTCTGACAGCCTATTGATCTTGTTGATTGCTGAATCTATGTTGTTAGCAAAAATGGCCAGATCATCTGCAAAGGCCAGGCAGTCAACGTACACCCCTTTGTGCTTAGTTCCAAGTCTGAACTGATCTTCCTTTGTTTTTTCTTGGTCTCACAACTTTCTCCACTCTCGAATGACTTTTTCCAAAACACAGTTGGAGTGGGGATAGTCCACCTCCCTGTCTGACACCCGTTCTGATTGTAAACGGTTCGGAGATCTCACCCATAAATTTTACTTTTGACACTGTGTTGGTTAGAGTTTGTTTGATCAAATTTCTTGACGAATCGTCCACTCCAAACTCTTCCAAAATATTCATTAATGACTCGCGGTCAATTTAGTCATATGCTTTCTGAAAGTCAACAAACACAACCACGTAGCTGTTTCCTCCTTTCTTCTTGTACCTGATGATGCTCTTCAGATTAAATATCTGTTCTGGGCACGAACGGCTTTTTCTGAAGCCAGCCTGATGTTCCCCAATCTGTTGGTCAAGGCGAGCTCCTATTCTGTTCTGAGCTGCTTTGGAGAAAATCTTATAGGGAACAGATGCTAATGAGATGCCCCTGTAGTTGTTGACATTCTTTGTATCACCTTTCTTGTGCAAAGGGTGGATTAGTGCTGACAGCCATTCAGTTGGTATCATCCCAGTTCTCCAGATATCTTCAAAAAGCTTGACTAGTACATCTAGAGTTTCATCAGTTGCCAGCTTCAGTAGTTCTGCCACTATCGAATCTTCACCAGCTGCCTTATTATTCTTTAAGCTGTTTATAATCTGTTTGATCTCCACTTTACAAGGAGGGGTTGAGCTGGGTGGTTTGTGGATCGGGTCGCATACAGGGAATCTTTCTTTTGGTTCATCACAATTAAGAAGGTTTTCAAAGTACCGAGATATGATCGTACAGTTTTCTTTGTTGGTCAAGCCCAACTTTCCATTTTGATCTCTACAACAAAGGCTGGGGTCTTGGTACCCTCTCAAATTAGTCTTGAATGTTTGATAGAAGTCTCTGGAATTGTTCTCCCAAAAATTCTGATCGATCTGTTCTAACTGCTGTTTCTCATATAGTCGCTTGGCCCTTCGGAAAGTTCTGGCTGCTCCTTTTCAAGCTTCATGGAACACATCGAAATCTTCAGATCTTTGGGTCGAGTTCCGCTTTTTCCAGGCATTTGTTCTTTGGGTCAGCACTTCATCACAGACCTCATTCCACCACCTATGCTTTCTCTTCTTAGCTGTCAGAATTTAAGTATTAGCTGCTTGTTGGATCTTGGAGGCGATGTTCGTCCATTTAAGATTCAAATGTCAGTTGCTGGTGTATTGTTCTAAGACATTTTGATTGATTTTTAACTTTCCAAGGTCGTATTTATAAATTCTGTTTCCTGGCTTCAGGGCCTTATTGAGAGGAATGACATTAATTTTGATCTTGGAGAGGTAATGATCTGAATCAAACTGGGCACCTCTCTGCACTTTAACATTCATTATTTCCTAAATCGCTCTCGTGGATATTGCTACATGATCAATCTGTTTCTCTCCACACACATTGCCGTGATCGCCAAGTTTTTTTGTTTGCTTGGCTTGTGTTTGTAGAATGTTGACATTATCTGAAGATTGAAGGTACGACATACGACACAGAGTCTTTACTATTTCTATTAGTCATTTGTGAGCAGGATAGTTTCCAGTTGTTGATCTGAATTGTGGTTCTATTCCCAGCTGAGCGTTAAAGTCGCCTAATAAGATCTTGATGTTCTTAGATGGTATTTTCTCCAACTGTTCTTCAAGAAGGTCCCAGAACGGTTCGACTTTCTCAGGATTACATCTGTTGTCCTCATTGATTGGTGCATGTATATTGATCAGTGTGTATCCTTAGTTACTGCAGGTGAGAGTTAGAATGGAAAGTCTCTCAGAGGGGCTGAAGAAGTCCACGATTGAACTGACAACCTTCTTATGAACAACAAAAGCTGTGCCCTTTTGCCTTTATAAATCCTATACCCCTCAATGTTCATTATGTCTTCATCTAGATATCTTGTTTCTTGGATGATGATAATGATAATTATTATTATTATTATTATTATTATTATTATTATTATTATTATTATTATTATTATTATTATTATTTTAAAATTGTCATATATTTCGACTAAGTGATAACAGAGTTTTAAAACAATTATTTAATTACTTTTGGAATAGTAAATCAAAAAACAATTGGTTTAAAGAAGTTCAAAGTGATTTGGAGGAGTTGAATATTACCATGCAAACGATAGAAAACAGAGGCGAGAAAAGTATTTTGAAGAATAAATGCATCAGGCTTCCTCTGACCACTGTACAGAGGAAACAATATGTTATAATGGATGCAGAGAGGGCAGCCAGGTCAACCAGACTCAAGACTTTTTGGGAGAAGAAAAGGAAGACAAATTTGTTGTAGTCTGATTTAAGTGCTCCAATGTGGGCGTAAACTCTGTAAATAAATAAATAAATAAAAATTATTTTAAAACCAAATATGTTTGGTGCAACCTTAATCAATATTGAAGGTGAGGAGAATGTCATTATTCTTGTATTTTTATCTGAAATGTGGCTGCTTTTTTTGTTTCATTAACCTGTATTTGATTAACAACTGAACTACACCAATTGGAATTATAACCAAGGAGCTTGTCAGGAAAGGTTGAAATGACAAGAATGGCAATAAAATATAAAATGGTTTTTTTTAATGGCCATGAACACTGTACAGATTCAGCAGTAAATCAGTTTTACAGTCTTACATATGACAAATGTACACATAAATTCTTATTTTACACAGCAGCAAAAATATGCTCAAATGCTATATGTACAATCACAGCTGCAGTTCATTGCTATCAAATTAAATGTGAACACTGGGTTACAAAGCCTTATTGAACATAATGTTCAGAGGATATGTTTCAATAGCTCAGTACAAAGGGATAACAATAAAGCAATATATTTTCAGATAGAAGAGACTGAACTTATTCTCAATGAACCTAGTTAAAGAAAATTGTTACTATTAAGTATCCCATAAATATTATGAATGTAAATCATACAACACATGTAAATTGTATTCCTGCACTGGATTAAACAACTTGAAAATGGCCGTTTATTTTGAAAATTGTTTACCTTTTGCACTGATGTACTATTGCACCGTAAGTGTCTTCTGATTATTTTCATTTGTTCAAGAAGCATGAACACTTTAACAATACATACAATTCTTAAATCAACTATTGCACTATTTGTGAGATTCAGTTATCATATAAAGCAGGAGGTTCATGAATAATAAAACATACCTGTAGTATATCTATCACATTGCACTGTTTTCTTGTTCATCCTAGACCTACCTTTAAGCTAAAGGAAGAGACGATTCTTAAATACCAGGTACCAAAAGAAAACATTTCTGTGGATTATATGTATTACATTCAGGTTAGAGTGACTGCGAAGAAGACATATTAATCACTCAATTCCATATCAGCTTTTTCCTCATTATTCAAATATGTATGACGGGAAACACATAAAGAATACTTGGGTGATGTAATGCCTAACTAGTACCATATTTACCACTTTCAAACACTCCTTTGCGAAAGAACGCTGAGAATTCGAGGAGAGCCAGCTTAGTAGGGTTTTGCCGGCAGGAATAAAGGGGACAGCTTTCTATATTTGAGCATACATCTAGCAATTGACGTAAGTATAACTCGAGTTGTTTTCTACGTTGTCGTGCAACCGACTCTGAATTCTTGGCAAAAAATCGTCGAGGAGGGAAGGTTAAGGCATCTACCTGTACATAAAAAAAATTAATGTTGTCAGCATTTTACAGATCATTCAAAACCATGTGTAACATATTTAATATGTCAAGGTTCACCATGCCTCACCTGTGAACCATACTTGTCCCGCATGGTAAGGTGGAGCTCACGGAAACGTTTATAACGCCTGAGTAAACTCCACTTCTCACCAGCAACATTCACTCGCACTTCATACTCGTAGTGAGTCGAAGATCCTGCACCTCGCAGCACATACGTTGGAATTCGTATCCAGCAATCGTAACCCTCTATAAAGTAAATTAAAAAAACAGTATAACCAATACATAATTGTATTTTAAGGAAATAAAAGTCTCACAGTATGGTTCATATCAAATGCAAGAATGAATAAGGTGTCAATAGACATTACATTAATGAATAAATATTATATTAGAGACCCCAGAAAATAATGGGAAACTCTGGGGGAAAAGGAAAGAAAGAATTCTTCATGCTATATTATGCAGGAAAATAAGACTTTCCATCAGTGGTACCTACAGCCCAGATCTATCTCTGATAAGATACAGTGCTTATCTTTTGGTATGGTTAGAAAAAGCTTTTTGTCAAAATCTGAATTTAACAAAGTAAAGAAAGCTTGTATTTTAGTGTGTTTATTGATATTATGATAACAATTTTACATGGAAACCCCCTTTGGATGGAGGCAGTAGAATAGCACCCACATTAGCCCTTGCCTGTCCTAAGAAGCGACTAAAAGGGCCCCCAGGGGCTCTGAACTTTGGAGCATGGGTTGGCAACCATGAAGTCCTTAGCCGAGCCCTGGCATTGCTTCCACTTACTTGTGTCAGACTCCTCACTTTCATCTATCCTATCCGACGTCTCTTGGGCAACTCTTGTTCTTTTCTGATCCCAAGAGTAATACACGTGGAGGCCTAGAGAGTCTTTAATTTTCACATCTTTTGCGGCCCTTATCTTTCTCTGGCCGATACCTTCATTTTTCGAAGTGTCGGACCCTTTCCATTTTTTCCCTCTGATTAATGTTCATTGGACCCCTTCCATTCTTTTTCCCTCTGATTAATGTTAATAGAGGATGTTTGCCTAGTTGCACTTCCTCTTAAAACAATAATCACCACCACCACCACCACCACCATCTTTACATGGAATAAACATAACTTTTCACTCCAAAAATCCCACATGCACTGGCTAGGATTATTTTTTCTGTCACTCCAACTCAGACAAGTCTTATGGCAACAATGGGATAGGAAGCGACCATGGGCTTGAACATGGGAAACCATGGAAAACCATCTTCACGGCTGCCAATAATTGGATTCAAACTCACTATCTCTCGAATGCAAGCTAATAGCTACACACCTCCAACAGTGTCGCCAACTTACTCGGTGGCTGGGATTTGAACCACAGTCACTTGGTGACTATGCCACTTGGTTATTACTCCCCCTTTCTCAGTTCAATCTTTAACAATAACAAAGTGGTGGTGGTGGTTACTGTTTCAAGAGGAAGTACAATACCATTATATCTGATTGTTAGAGGATTGTTGCCAGACCAGCAAAAATGTATTGCCAGAGTTTCACCTCAGATCCATAAGAATCTTGTTTTTACTCCATTACTAGCAGCAAGAATGTCTAGATGTCTGCAATATAAGGTGCATAAGGAATGGTGTTACTAGCATTACTCATAACTTATACTATATGCATTTCATGTTGTAGACATCTAGACATTCTTGCTGCTAGTACTGCAGTAAATACACAATTCCTATGGATCTGAGGTGAAACTCTAGCAATACATTTTCGCTGGTCTGGTCTGGTTTGTGCTATAAACATAATGTGGTCTTCCGAAACTGCTCCTATAGACTGTCAAACTTTGTAAGCTTCTAAATGATATTCATCTAGAATTTATTGGATACAAGTTTGAATGCTCAAGATTAATCACTGCTGTCAATACTGTAGCATCACTGACATATCACATTATTATTATTTATTATGTGTGTCCAATACAATTCTTTGACTCGCTTAAACTACAGTGGTGTTGTTTTTAAATAAACCATCTTGATTATTTTAATGGCATGTAATTATAATTAGTTAGAACTTTACCTATGCTACTGTAACATTAGCCCAACTAAATCATTCAATAATCTATTCATATTAACCTAATGAGTTATGAACCATATCCTGGGAAATCCCCTTGCGAATAAGAATTCAAATTCCAAGGGACCCTTCCCAAACTGGTAATCCCTTTCTGAGTGCCAAGTCATCAGAATGAAAAATCACTAGCAAAATGTGCACACATGGAAGTTGAAGATAGTGAAGATGATGCTGTTGCAGGCTGTGAAGCAAGGAGCTGGAGCAGTTTATGAAGTTCACAGGTAGAGTGTAGAAGAGTTACTGAGGTTGGGCTTTGGCTTTTGAGTATTTTAAGCTAAACAATTCAATATGACTGGTAGAAAATGTGATATTGTTTATCTTTCATTTGATGACCTGAAAAAGAATCAAGAAAATGTGTGATGGTAGGTTTGAATCCTACCGTGAGAGCCCTGGAGATGGTTTTCCATGGTTTCCCAATATTCACACCAGGCAAATGCTGGGGCTATACCTTAATTAAGGCCTTGGCCACTACCTTCCCAGTCCTTCTTTTCTTGCATTGCCCAAAACACTTAAGCCACTTCCACCATTGATACTGTAGTACCTTCTGCAGTGTGACTTAAACCACTAGCAAAAAAGTGAGAGACACAAATGCAAGAAAATATGGTTACAACGTTGAGGGCCAACTATTGAAATCAACCTTTCTTTCACATAACAACATCCCATTGAAAAGTAGAAGCTTTGAAGTCATGAAATAAGTTTGACAGCTATGGAGTCAGCCATGATGCCATGCTCCTGTCTCAGGTAAATGGAAAAATAAAATTACAATTACTCTAGAGTCATTTTCAAGTTGTCATTTTAAAGAGGAAGGTTTAGAGAACAAATTAAGACAAAAAATCAAAATTTGAATTTTTTCACCCAAAATCTGATTCCTTTTCTCCTTGAGACTTAGGGAAAACTATAGGGACAGTCTTTCTGAGGACATAAAAAGGCAAGTGGAGAGTGAGTGTCTGCCATTATAATGAAACCTGACCAACTCGATTGTAACTGGCAGTAGGCAAGGGCATATGCCATTACAATGAAAATTCCCTAACCCGGTCTTCACATGAGAAATGATACATGGCAACTTCCCCGTCATGTTTCTGGTGTAACACTAAGAGCTATGTAATTTAATAAAATCTTACTCACAACATGTACTAAACACTCACTCTCCACCTGCCTTTTTTATATCCTCAGGAAGACTGTCCCTGTAATTTTCCCAAAATCTTTAAGGATTCACCAATGGAGAGAAAACCAACATGACAGCTATATTAATGCAACAAAGCATATTTTTAATATGTATCTACGTAAGTACAAATTCAAAGGAAAAATTATTAATGAATACTGTCAGCAAGGAGTGCGGATGTGCTGAGTGGAGCGCGGAGCAATAGGCAACATGTTGACACAATACAGGATAGCGATTGATAGCTGGAACTGTGAAAAGGGAAGTAGAAAGGAGACAAGAATGGAGCTGAAGGGTGAAAAAAGGGGGATGGTGGCTACTCTACTGGTGGCGGCGGTGGTGATGTTGCTGTTGATAATAGGAGGAGTGGAAGTTAATCCTGGTCCAGGTCCAGTGGGTTCCATTGGTTGGGAAGAGTTCGAAGCGATAAGAGAGGCTTGTCAGACGGAGTAAATAAGAGAAATGTTTTGAGAGTTATCCAAGGAGTTAGTGGAGCTAAAGTTGAGTATTAAGGAAGATGTGAAGAAGATATTAGAAGAGGAGGGGTGTAATAAAGATGAGCTGGAGCTGTTGAAACAGAAGGTAAGAAGTTTGGAGTGTGACCTGAGAGAAACAAAGAAATTAGTGGAGAGGGGTGAGCAAGAAAGTGTGAGGAAGAATATTTTCATATATGGTGTGCAAGAAGAGGGAAGAGAGACTAAAGTGGAACTAGTGTATAAAGTGGTGGAAGTGGTTCAGAATAGGATGAAGATCAACTTTAGTAAAGTTGATATAGACGATGTGCACCGTGTGGGGAAAGTTAAGGAAAGGAGGCCCATCAGAGTGAATTATTATGGCTGACATTATGATAAGGAATTCGAGCAATTTAAAAGGAGAGAAAGTGTGGATAAGAAGGGAGATGAGCAGAGAAGCCATTAAGGAGAACAGAATCCTGAACAGACATTTAAGGGAGGCAAAAAAACAAGGCCTTAAAGCATATATTAGAGGGCAGCAATTGGTGGTTGGAGACGGCAGATGGTCACGTATATGGGGGGTGGGCCGGCTAAAGAAACTTGATGAGGAACACCAACAGCAGCAGAAGGAGTAGCGACGAAGGGCACAAGGAGAAGTGGCAGTGACCTAGTGGAGAGTGATATTACAGAAGTGAGCGAAGTCCACATCATATCAGGTGTAGGAAGTACAGAACTGCTGAACAGCAGTGCCAGCAATCAGATGGTCGGGAATGCAGAGGGGTAGAAATGCAGAGGTGGATGAAGCAAGTAATGTGTCACGAGTGGTGCTGAGTGAAGTGAAAGGGGTGAATGAAGATAATAGGAAAGAGGGTAATGATTCATCCTCACCAAGTAAAAGGAACACAGAAAGTAAAATGGAGAGGAGACAGGTGCTAAATAAGGAAAGATCATTGAGTTTAAAAAATTTATGGGGAAGGAAAAAAGGGGTAGGTACGGAGAGAGGGAAGGAGGAGGAGAGGAAGGAAGAAAAGGAAGAGGAGAGAGATGGACTTACAAGGAAGAGTGACAAGTAGTAGGGGTGGAAGTGGAGAAGCACAGAAGCAGGGAGGGGGAGGGAATAAATAACTAGATATGACGATGGGGTTGTGGAATATTGAGGGGTTGATGGGGAAGTTAGGGAACAAAGAAATTGAGAAATTAGTAAAGGAGTTTGAGATCATTGCCCTAGTGGAGATTTGGTTAGGGGAAGGGGTAGATACTGAATGGGATGGGTATAGAGAAGTCAACGTAAAAGAAAAAAAAAAAAGGGGGGGAAGATGGGAAGAAACCCCGGTGGGATAACAGTTTTAATAAAAAATGAGATAGCGGGGAGGGTAGAGAGGATACAGAATGAGGTAGAAGGGGTGGTGTGGTTTAGAATTACAATGAGAAGTGACGCGAAGGAGGCAATTTGTCTGGCTCTATTAAATAATCATCCGAAGGATTCAGTTTATGTGAATAAAATTTTTTTTGAAGAACCGATTGAAGAAATAAACAAAATTAAAGGCCTGTATGTGGAAGATTGAATAATATTAATGGGGGATTGGAATGCACGAGTGAGTAATAGGGTACCAGATGATGGGAGGGAGGGTACCGAAGTGAGAGGGTATAGAAGAAGTAGTGAAGACAAAGGTATAAATACTTATGGAGTAAGGTTGTTAGAGTTATGTGCTATAGAAAAATTATATATTTTAAACGGATGGATGAAGGGAGACAGTAAGGGGGAACTGACATACATCAAATCGAAGGGAGGGAGTGTAGTAGATATAGGAGTATGCACGGAAACAGCGTTAAGTAAAATAAGTTCTGAGGTGGTAGAATGTGGGACAACAGAACACATGCCCATTAAGATAAAACTAAGAGATGAGGATGTTGAAGTGAAGAGAGGGGTAGGAAAAAGGGTGAGGTATAAGGAGGGATGGAAGTATATCTGGAATGATACTTTGAGTGAGAAATTGAGATTAAAGTTAAGAGAGAGGGGAGATAGTATAAGGGTAGAAATTGAAAGGGCGCTGGAAGGAGATGATCAAGTTCTAAAATTAATAGAACTCCCAGTATGGAAGGTGGGAAAGAAAGTGAAGATAAGAGAAGAGAGAGACAAAAACAGTCATGGGGTGGTTTGATGAAGAATGTAAGAGGAAACTAGAGGTTGTAATGACAGCTCTAGCAGAGTTTAAGAAGGGAAGGAAACAAGAAAAAAGGGAGGAATATTGCGAATTAAGAAGAGATTACAAGAAGTTGCTGAGCGAGAAAAAGAAATGCTGGAAAGAGGCGGAAGCTGAAAGAGTAAACGGATATTGCAACGAAAAAAGATCTGAGAGGATTTGGGAAGCGATAAATAAAGAGAACTAGACCTATGGGGAAGGGAACAAATATAGGGGAAAATTACTGGGTAGGATATTTTAGAGGTCTTTAGGGTGGGAGGGGAGACTGGCAAGGGGATATGGGCAAGACTTATATTGTAAGAGAATTACAAGCAGGAGTACAGATACTAGATCAGGAGATATCAAGACAGGAAGTAATTGGGGTGTTAAGTAAAGCAAGAAATAATGCAGCGAGTGGGGCAAATGGTATTACAAACAGGGCATGGAAGGAAGTAGGGGCAAATGAACTGATGTTGAAGGTGATGGTTAAATTTTTTAACAAGATATGGGAAACGGCAAAATTTCCTACCGAGTGGAGAAAAGGGGTCATCATCATCATCATCATTTCCCAACTCGTTTCCCGGGTGTGGTGTACAAGCACTCGCCATCTCCTTCTGTCTTCATACATCTTCTGAACCCATTTTATCCTCTCTCCACCACATCTGATCTTACAGTCTCTATCCAACGTTTTCTTGGTCTTCCCCGTGGTCTTCTTCCTACGAGATTAAGGTCAAAATATTTTCTGGCAGGTCTTTCCCTGTTCATTCTTATTACGTGCCCATACCACTGAAGTCTACGTTTCTTTATGACACTGATAATAGGAACCTCTATACCAGCTACTTGCCTATTCACTTCATTTCTGATCTTGTCCTTTCTGGTTGTTTGGTTCACGGTTCTAATGAATCTCATTTCAGTTGCTTGTATTCTACTGAAGTCTTTGTTTAGTAGGGTACATGTCTCTAAACTGTACGTGAGGATTGGTACGAAGTAAGTGTGGTACACGATTGTTTTCGCTTTCTGTGGTATTTTGCAGTCCCAGAGGAGATTCCTGACTTGACTGTAGAAGTTCGATGCTTTCTGTGTCCTGCTGAGTATTTCCTGCCTAACAGTGTTGTCTTTTGATATTGTGCTTCTGAGGTACTTGAAGTGGGAAGCTGATTCGATTTTTGCTCCTTCCAGAAATATATTTGAGCTTGTTCCTTCCCTGTTGATGGTCATTTCCACTGTCTTTGTTTTGCTCATCTTCAGTCCAAAATTTTTGAATGTGTTGTTCCATTCATTTTCTTCTGAACTTCAGTTTCTGTCTCTCCTCATAAAAGCACATCATCAGCAAATACCAGGGCGTTTGGTTCACTGTCCATTTTCTTGATAGATTTGACGACCTTGTCCATTACTATTACGAACAGGAGTGGTGACAGAGCACTTCCTTGTTGGACACCTCTCTTTGTTTCATCCGTTGCCTATCTGGACAAAGCTGTAGCACTTCTGGTTTAGCATCTTGACTTTGTCAACTAAGTACTTTGGCACCTTTAGGTCTTCCAGACATTCCCATATCTTGTTTCGAGGAACACTATCATATGTCCAATATATAAGAATAAAGGGAGTCAAAGTGATCCTAATAATTATACAGGAATAACACTACTTGACTCGTTGTCGAAGATATATACAGGAATTCTAGCCAATAGGATTAAAAATTGGGTAGAGAAGTATGGAAGGATATCGGAGTATCAAAATGGGTTTAGAAAAGAGAGAAACACGGTGGATAATGTATGGATTAGGGATACCTTAATTACGAAATATGTGAAGATAGCAGGGATGAGATATGTAGCAGCAATAGATTTAGAGAAAGCCTTTGATGCAGTGAATAGGGAGGCGTTATTTACCAGATTGAGGGATACTGGGTTATTGAAGAAAATGAGGATGGCAATAGAAGGAATATATGAGAAAGTAATGGTGATGATTAAATTACAGGGGGGTGGGTTGAGTAAGTATATTGAGTCGAAGAGGGGTGTGAGACAAGGTTGTAAGCTGTCACCGACATTATTTTTACTGTTTATAAATAATATATTAGACAGACATTGAGGAGAGAGATGGCAATGTCCTTGTATAGGGAAGTGGGAGATACCGGGCCTCCTATTTGCAGACGATTTATTGATCTTGGCACTAACAGCAAGTGGATTGCAAAGACGGTTAGAAGAGGTTGTGGAATATACTAGAAGATGGGCACTTAGAGTAAATGTACGGAAGACGCAGATAATGGTGTGTAGGAAAAGGAAAGCCAGGAAGGAAAAGAAATTTTGGATGGTAGACCAGGAATAAATCAGACCAGGAAACAAAATTGAGTATTTAGGTGTAATAATTCGTAGCAATGGATCTTGGAAGGATCAGGGCAGAAAGGCCAAATTTAAGGGGAGGGGAGCACTTGCAGCAGTGGGGGTATTAGAAAATAAATTCTCGGATATAAAGTATAAAATTCAGAGAATGGTGTTCCAATCAATGGTTAAAGGAAAAATGTTATATGGGGCAGAAGTTTGGGGATTGGAGGAGGGTGGGAAGGAACTAAACCAAGTGGTGGAAAAAATTAGTAAGATTATGATGGCAGTTCAAGACTGTACTGCAAATGTGGGGGCTAGATTAGTTTGTAAAGAATCAATAGAAATTGCAATAATTAAGAGGGTGATGAAGTACTGGATAAGATTGGAAGAAGGGAAGGGAGGGGATTTAATACAAGAGGTGTATAGGTTCCAGAAAAGTATGGAGAACGAAGGGTACTGGGTGAATAAGTGTAAAAATAAATTACAAAATTTAGGGTTAGGGGATATAGTGTGTGCGGGATGGGGAGAGAGGAAAGAATGGGTATGGAAAAGGGTAAAAGGGAGAGGGGCAGATATAGAAAGACAGAGTTTAATAATGGAATGTACGGAAAGAGACTCGCTAACAGTATTAAACAAATTGGTGGAAACAATGAACCTAAGAACCGAATTTGAGGGCAGAAGGGGTAAACAAGGTTTATACGGCTGGGTAATGGGAGTTCCGAAAAACAGGGGATGGGTAGGTCGAGAAAATAAGGAGAGATGTATTTTATGTGGAGAGGGATGGGCGGACCTGCATATATTTAACCAGTGTAGTGCGTTAGTGGAGATTAAAAAGAAAGTGTTGAATAAGAAAGAGATAGAAAAAGTAGAAAAGGGTTATAAGATGACATCATGGCTGTGCAGAGAGTGGGAAAGTGGAACAAATGTATCAAAATATTTAAATGCGGTTAGAGCTAGATTTTTAAAGAAATTAAAGGAATAACCGGTAGAATGGTGCTTCAGAGAAATGGGAAGTAAGATCCATACAAAACTGTTAGATTATATATAATGTAAAGATAATAAGAAGAGATCTGCATATACTGAAAAAGAATACATACATACATACATACATACATTATCATTATAGACTGTTATGCCTTTCAGCGTTCAGTCTGCAAGCCTCTGAGAATTTACTAAACGTCGCCACAATCCTCGATTTGCAACTAGTGTTGTGGCTTCATTTAGTTCTATACCTCTTATCTTTAAATCGTTAGAAACAGAGTCTAACCATCGTCGTCTTGGTCTCCCTCTACTTCTCTTACCCTCCATAACAGAGTCCGTTATTCTCCTAGGTAACCTATCCTCCTCCATTCGCCTCACATGACCCCACCACCGAAGCCGGTTTATGCGTACAGCTTCATCCATCGAGTTCATTCCTAAATTAGCCTTTATATCCTCATTCCGAGTTCCCTCCTGCCATTGTTCCCACCTGTTTGTACCAGCAATCATTCTTGCTACTTTCATGTCTGTTACTTCTAACTTATGAATAAGATATCCTGAGTCCACCCAGCTTTCGCTCCCATAAAGCAAAGTTGCTCTGAAAACAGACCGATGTAAAGATAGTTTCGTCTGGGAGCTCACTTCCTTCTTACAGAATACTGCTGATCGCAACTGCGAGCTCACTGCATTAGCTTTACTACACCTTGATTCAATCTCACTTACTATATTACCATCCTGGGAGAACACACAACCTAAATACTTGAAATTATCGACCTGTTCTAGCTTTGTATCACCAATCTGACATTCAATTCTGTTGGATTTCTTACCTACTGACATCAATTTAGTCTTAGAGAGGCTAATTTTCATACCATACTCATTGCACCTATTTTCAAGTTCCAAGATGTTAGACTGCAGGCTTTCGGCACAGTCTGCCATTAAGACCAAGTCGTCAGCATAGGCCAGGCTGCTTACTACATTTCCACCTAACTGAATCCCTCCCTGCCATTTTATACCTTTCAGCATATGATCCATGTAAACTACAAACAGCAAAGGTGAAAGATTACAGCCTTGTCTAACTCCTGTAAGTACCCTGAACCAAGAACTCATTCTACCATCAATTCTCACTGAAGCCCAATTGTCAACATAAATGCCTTTGATTGATTTTAATAATCTACCTTTAATTCCATAGTCCCCCAGTATAGCGAACATCTTTTCCCTCGGTAACCTGTCATATGCTTTCTCTAGATCTACGAAACATAAACACAACTGCCTATTCCTCTCGTAGCATTTTTCAATTACCTGGCGCATACTGAAAATCTGATCCTGACAGCCTCTCTGTGGTCTGAAACCACACTGGTTTTCATCCAACTTCCTCTCAACGACTGATCGTACCCTCCCTTCCAAGATGCCAGTCAATACTTTGCCTGGTATACTAATCAATGAGATACCTCGATAGTTGTTGCAATCCTTCCTGTTCCCTTGCTTATAGATAGGTGCAATTACTGCTTTTGTCCAATCTGAAGGTACCTTACCAACACTCCACGCTAATTTGACTACTCTATGAAGCCATTTCATCCCTGCCTTCCCACTATACTTCACCATTTCAGGTCTAATTTCATCTATTCCTGCTGCCTTATGACAATGGAGTTTATTTACTATCCTTTCCACTTCCTCAAGCATAATGAATTATAAAAAGAAAATTGTAGTTATTGCTAACAGATTGTATTAAGAGAAGAATAGGTAATGTCTAGATAGGACTGAATAAGATGTTGTTGAATGTGTTATGTTACTGAAGTACTTATTTGTTTATTGTTTGGTCGGAGGAGCTATACCAGATGAATGGAGAGTTGCTATAGTAGCCCCTGTGTATAAAGGAAAGGGTGATAGACATAAAGCTGAAAATTACAGGCCAGTAAGTTTGACATGCATTGTATGTAAGCTTTGGGAAGGCATTCTTTCTGATTATATTAGACATGTTTGTGAAATTAATAACTGGTTCGATAGAAGGCAATTCGGTTTTAGGAAAGATTATTCCACTGAAGCTCAACTTGTAGGATTCCAGCAAGATATAGCAGATATCTTAGATTCTGGAGGTCAAATGGACTGTATCGCGATTGACCTGTCTAAAGCATTTGATAGGGTGGATCATGGGAGACTACTGGCAAAAATGAGTGCAATTGGACTAGACAAAAGAGTGACTGAAGCTTTGTCTGACCCTGTAATAGTTGAGAGGGGAGTTCCTCAGGGCAGTGTTATCGGATCTTTATGTTTTCTTATATATATAAATGATGTGAGTAAAGGAGTGGAATCGGAGGTAAGGCTTTTTGCGGATGATGTTATTCTCTATAGAGTGATAAATAAGTTAGAAGATTGTGAGCAACTGCAACGTGACCTCGAAAATGTTGTGAGATGGACAGCAGGCAATGGTATGTTGATAAACGGGGTTAAAAGTCAGGTTGTGAGTTTCACAAATAGGAAAAGTCCTCTCAGTTTTAATTACTGCGTTGATGGGGTGAAAGTTCCTTTTGGGGATCATTGTAAGTATCTAGGTGTTAATATAAGGAAAGATCTTCATTGGGGTAATCACATAAATGGGATTGTAAATAAAGGGTACCGATCTCTGCACATGGTTATGAGGGTGTTTAGGGGTTGTAGTAAGGATGTAAAGGAGAGTGCATATAAGTCTCTGGTAAGACCCCAACTAGAGTATGGTTCCAGTGTATGGGACCCTTACCAGGATTACCTGATTCAAGAACTGGAAAAAATCCAAAGAAAAGCAGCTCGATTTGTTCTGAGTGATTTCCGACAAAAGAGTAGCGTTACAAAAATGTTGCAATGTTTGGGTTGGGAAGAATTGAGAGAAAGAAGAAGAGCTGCTCGACTAAGTGGTATGTTCCAAGCTGTCAGCGGAGAGATGGCGTGGAATGACATTAGTAGACGAATAAGTTTGAATGGCGTTTACAAAAGTAGGAAAGATCACAATATGAAAATAAAGTTGGAATTCAAGAGGACAAACTGGGGCAAATATTCATTTATAGGAAGGGGAGTTAGGGATTGGAATAACTTACCAAGGGAGATGTTAAATAAATTTCCAGTCTCTTTGAAATCATTTCGGAAAAGGCTAGGAAAGCAACAGATAGGGAATCTGCCACCTGGGCGACTGCCCTAAATGCAGATCAGTATTGATTGATTGATTGACAATGAATGTAGTGACAATAAGAAGAGATTGTAGATATTTGCATTAAGAGACGAGTTGGTAATAGCTAGATAGGGATGAGGATGAGTTGATAAATGTGTTATATTATAGATTATGTAGACACAATAAGAAGCAGCCTGTAAATATTGGTAAAAGATTCTATTAAGAGATGAGTATGTAATTGCTAGATAAGGGCGAGGAAGGAAAACCTTGTTGAGTTGGTAATGTAAAGAAATGTGTGATTAGCGAGTGGTTTTTAGACTAAGAGACGTAAATAAGATGGAAGAACTGTGAGGAATAAGGAAACTGTTGAATTGTTTGCAAGTTCGGTGCTGTTAAAAGTGTTTTAAAAATTAACTCTAGGTCATAGTGGAAGAAAATGAGCAAGCAGTCTGTAAACTGCAGAGGATAAGTTACAAGTAAGGTAGAGGAAGGAGGGTGTAAGTGAGAAAGAGAGATTGAAAGATATGGGATAGGGAGTGGAAGGTATAAGAGGGGAAGGGTGGGGTGGGACTAACCCATCCCAGGGTAAAAAGAATAAGCATGTCCGCACATGGTGGAACAGAAGAGTCAAAGATGGGTGCAGGCAATGTGTAAGAAAAGCGACTCGGATTCAGCAGGCGCGACAGCAGATAAGAACATGTTGGGTCAAATGATGGACGGGTTTCCACCTCGTGATACGCCATGCAAAGAATGGGAGGGAAGCACGTTGCCAACTAGTTGTAGGTGGGGCCAGACATCTGACCCTCGGGGTGTGGTTGGCAGTGGTATCACGGGCTGGACGGGCTGTTTCCTTACCAGGGCGATACCGCGACCAGCCAGTTTTTTTCTGTTAATTAGTTGTAGGTAGTAGAATAAATAGTTAGCATGTTAGAGCTGATGTAGGGGGTGCCCTATCATGCAATTAGGATATCTGCCCATGCTAGAGGCAGCTCATTAGATTTTTTTTTCTACTGGCTTTACGTCGCACCAACACACATAGGTCTTATGGCGACGATGTGACAGGAACGGGCTAGGACTGGGAATGAAGCAGCCGTGGCCTCAAGGTACAGCCCCAGCATTTGCCTGGTGTGAAAATGGGAAACCAAGGAAAATTATCTTCAAGGCTGCCGACAGTGGGGTTCGAAAATTAAATAACTGGAGGTTCAACCTATTCAATACTCAAAAGAAAGAAACGTAGCAGTCACATTTCTATTTAAACGGGACCGGTTTCGACCTTAGTCTAGGTCATCATCAGCCATAAAAAACATGTAAAATGTTTAAGAATGTTGGAGGTCAGTTTTTCACTGTTAGGCACAAAGACACGACATCACATTCTGTTCTGCACAAAGTCACAACATTAACAATCAACTTGTGAAGATCAAAAAGGCTTGAATTCGCAGACGAACAGATCTGTAGATGAAAGCCGCCAGCTCCCGGTGACTACGTGGCACACTCAAGGTCACGCACTGCGGCCAAACACCAAAGCAGAGTGGAGAACGTTTCGAAGGTCCAGAACCTGTCACGGCTGCGGGAAGCCAAGTACGTATATAAAAATGTACGATGCCAATTAGTATAACCGAATGAGCACCCGTACTCAAGCTAAGATCTTGGTAAACAGTTGATTTGAAAAAACAATTGTAGAGAGAAGAAAAAAATGTAGTAAAAAGCGCAATATCGGAAAACAAATGAAAACTTATATGCACAGTGCGCTATTTAAAAAAAAAAAAAAAATTTTAGGTTATGATTGAAGTAGTCGAAGTTGGCGCAAGACAAAAATTTTTTGAAAGAGGAGAATAAATTAAACGAGGAAGAGTGATAGTGAAATAAGAGAAAGAATAAAAGAAATTGAAGTTAGATGGTAATGAGGAAAGATAAGATAGGGAAATGAAGGAGGGGTAGTTTAAGGTGGGTTAGGAGGGTGGGTTATTGGAGGTAGAAAATGTGGGTGGGAACTATGTAAGACATGGAAAATAGAATTGGGGTTTTGGAATTTGGAATTTTTGAGAAGAAGAATTAGGAAGTCAAAAAGGATATTGGGTTTTTCAGAAATGTCGTTTAAATTGAAATTAGGGTTGAAGTACTGGTCAAGGTGGATAAAGCAATTTTCAGTAATGTTTAAGAGGGGGCCTTTGTTAATGATTTTAAGTATGTTTATGTCATTGTCAATACTGGTGAAATTATGTTTGGAGTCTTGTATGTGCTGTCCTATGGCAGAGAATCTGTTGTATTTAATGGCGTTGACATGTTCAGAGTACCTGATATTGAAGTTGCGGCCAGTTTGTCAATTTCTTTTATTCTTTCTCTTATTTCACTATCACTCTTCCTCGTTTAATTTATTCTCCTCTTTCAAAAAATTTTTGTCTTGCGCCAACTTCGACTACTTCAATCATAACCTAAAATTTTTTTTTAAATAGCGCACTGTGCATATAAGTTTTCATTTGTTTTCCGATATTGCGCTTTTTACTACATTTTTTTCTTCTCTCTACAATTGTTTTTTCAAATCAACTGTTTACCAAGATCTTAGCTTGAGTACGGGTGCTCATTCGGTTATACTAATTGGCATCGTACATTTTTATATACGTACTTGGCTTCCCGCAGCCGTGACAGGTTCTGGACCTTCGAAACGTTCTCCACTCTGCTTTGGTGTTTGGCCGCAGTGCGTGACCTTGAGTGTGCCACGTAGTCACCGGGAGCTGGCGGCTTTCATCTACAGATCTGTTCGTCTGCGAATTCAAGCCTTTTTGATCTTCACAAGTTGATTGTTAATGTTGTGACTTTGTGCAGAACAGAATGTGATGTCGTGTCTTTGTGCCTAACAGTGAAAAACTGACCTCCAACATTCTTAAACATTTTACATGTTTTTTATGGCTGATGATGACCTAGACTAAGGTCGAAACCGGTCCCGTTTAAATAGAAATGTGACTGCTACGTTTCTTTCTTTTGAGTATTGAATAGGTTGAACCTCCAGTTATTTAATTTTTAACATCAATAATTTCAATACGGAACAATGAAATTTTTATCTTTAAGTGGGGTTCGAACTCACTATCTTCCGAATACAGGATACTGGCCGCACTTAAGTGACTGCAGCTATCGAGCTTGGTCTCAATAGATTTAGTAAAGGGTGGTGCCGTGCATGGTATCTGGTATTCTGTCTGTGCGGAGCGCCACTAAATTAGTTAGAGTATGTAATTAAGTAGTGTTAAGAGAGATATAGTAGATTCTTTTTTTTTTTTTTTTTTTTGTTTCGCTCTGTCTTTATTGCCTGTAAGCCGATGGTGTAAACTAAGGTGGGCAATAAAGAGATGTTCTATGTTCTAAAAACATTATTAATGAATAAAAGCATGGAAGATAAAGTTGGGATTTAAGAGGTCTAACTGGGGCAAGTATTCATCTAGAATTCTGTATACAATGTTGAATTTCATAGTGAAGCATGGATACATCAGCTAGTAAAGTTGGAATTCAAGACGGATAACTGGGGCAAGTATTCATCCATAAGAAGAGGAATTAGGGATTGGAATAATTTCCCAAGGGAGATGTCTGATAAATTTTCAACTTCTTTGAAATTAAGAAAAGACTAGGAAACAGTTGATAGGGATACAGATGAAAGCCCTAAATGCAGATCAGTTGTAAATAATAATAATAATAATAATAATAATAATAATAATAATAATAATAATACCCGTGTGGGGATTTACCGGTTACCTCCATCGGGCGCATCCCATTGGAATTGGGGAAGCTCGCTGGCTCTGCCGCCAGCAGAGTCAGAGGGTAGTAGGGAAATAAAATACCACTGTGAAAAAACAACTGGTCCCTTGCCAGGGTTACGGCGAAGACTGGTGAATGACCAGAAGCCAGAAAACATCTTGAGGCAACCTCTAGGGCTAACAACCCTAGTTGTAAAAGGATGGGTACACGTCCAAAGCAACGTCAAGTCAAAAAGCATGATGGCACAACATTTCAAGAAACATACCCCAGGGGGTAAATCTTCGGATAAATCCCTCGTCATGAACGCCACGGCGCACGAGTCTCGTTCGGATTCTGGGGGATACTCGACATCATGCAAGAGACGAGTCGGAGCGTCTCGGTGTACCCCGAAGAGTCAAAAACTCAGGCCAAAATCTAAAACCTTTCTAGCAACTTTCAACATAAATTCACTTACACAAACTGGCAAGCTGAAAACTCTCACCAAAGCTCTTAACGAAAATCAGATATCCATAGTGGCCCTACAGGAAACAAGGTACCCAGATGAAGAGATTTTTGAATCTGAAGGCTACCGATTTTTCAAGAGCAAAGCGCAAAGAGGAATCCTCAATGGAGCTGTGATGCTTGGAACCGCGTTTGCTGTTAGAACCAAGATCCTTAAATCGGTTGCAAATTTCGAACCTGTGAATGACAGATTGTCTATACTCACAATTAAATGCGCGAACAAAACCTACGCCCTAGTTAACGCACATGCTCCTACAAATGATAAGAACAAGTCTGATCCAGACGAAGTTGATAATTTCTGGGACCTACTGGATGATAAATTAAACAAAGTCCCCAAACACCATGTCAAGCTTCTTTTGGGTGACTTCAATGTCCAACTAGGTCGTGAACAGAAGTACAAGAAAGTTATAGGAAATTACCCTGCTCACAAAAGAACCAATCCCAACAGCAAAAGACTGGTGTCCATTTGCGAAAATCACAACCTGCAGGTCATGTCGATCCACTTTCGCCATCTACCCAGAAAGCAAATGACTTGGCGTTCTCCCATCCAAGCTCTCGGAGAGTTCCAAATTGATCATGTTGCCATCTCCAGGAGAAACAGCCCTGAGATTATGAATGTCAAGGTAAAGAAAGGCATCAATGTGGCCTCAGATCATTATATGTCTCTTATCAAATTCAAACCAATTCCCGCAAACACAAGGAAGACAACCAAACAAATCACACGCTTCGACAATGATAAACTTCGGCAAAGGGTCGAGGAGTTCCAGGAGAAGGCTAGACCAAATGACTGTGACTTTAACAACGCGAAAAGTCTCCTTGTTGAGGCCGCCAAAGACGTTGCAGAAATCAAGAGAAGCAAAAAGCATGCCTGGTGGAATGGTACCTGCGAATCAGTCCTCCAAGAAAGACTCAATGCGTGGAAACAGTACTACTCTACGAAATCAGAAAATGATTGGGAAACCTACAAAACCCAACGTGCCCAAGCAGCTAGGGTGTTCAGAACTGAGAAACGTAAATACGAAAAATCTGTCATTGAAAAGATAGAACAAAACTTTAGGAAGAATGAAAGCAGAGAGTACTACAGAGCCTTCAAACGCGAACTCACTGGCTATAAACCACCATCTCTATGCTTTGAGCGAAAGGACGGCTCACTGGCGACGTCAAATGAAGAAAATTGCAGCATCCTGGCAGATTACTTCAAGAGTTTACTTAATTGCTCTAAACCGCAAAGCCCCATTGAAACCAAGGAACCCTTACTCAGGTACCCAGATTCCAGACCACCCGACAGAGATGAAATCAAGCGCCACATTGACCGTCTCAAAAATAACAAAGCACCGGGGGAAGACTCAGTAGTAGCAGAACTATGGAAATATGCCCCAGAAGAATCACTTGATATCTTGCAAAAGCAAATAGAAGAAATTTGGAACAAGGAGACCCTACCCGAAGATTGGAAAATAGCTTTGATCCATCCATTACACAAAAAAAGGCAGCATGAAGAACATCAACAACTACAGAGGAATATCTTTGCTACCCGTGACTTACAAAATTCTATCACTTGCCATCCTGGAGCGTTTGGAAGCACAAGTCGAACATCAAATAGGTGAATACCAAGGAGGGTTCAGAAAAGGTTGCTCAACAGCTGAACAGATCCAAAAATCTCAAAACGATCATCAGATATTGTACACTAAGGTCCAAGCAGTATGTGTCTGTCTTTGTGGACTTTAACAAAGCATATGACTCCATTGACCGGGAAGTCCTGCTAAACATCTTAAATGAATTTGGAGTTGATTTGAAACTGCTGGCATTAATTAGAGCCACCCTGACCGATACAAAATCCAAGGTGAAGTTCCACGGATGTCTCTCGCATTCCTTTGACATCAAAACAGGAGTCCGACAAGGTGATGGGCTATCCCCGATACTCTTCAACTGTGTTCTTGAAAAGATCATCAGAACCTGGCGGGTGAGATTACAGGAAACCAACTACAGTCCATTGAGAATAGGAACCAAATCCAAGGGGATCGCAACAGACTGCTTAGCATTTGCCGATGATATTGCTGTTCTCTCAACAGACATAGAAACCGCTAGAGCTCAAGTTGAAATTTTAAAGGAAATTGCCGAACTAACTGGTTTGCAGATATCGTTTGAGAAAACAGAAGTAATGACTAACATCAAAGAGGCTCCACCAAAACTCCATACAAAATACGGGGACATCACCCGAGTAGACAAATTCAAATACCTGGGTGAGATCATGAAAAATGGACTGGACAAAGAAGCACTTCAGGAGCGAGTACGCAAACTGGAAATAGCCTACCAAACATCCCGCACAATCTACAACAAAAAATGCCTTTCCCAAAACACCAAGATACGTCACTATGAAACAGTTCTGAAGCCAGTAGTTCTATATGCAGCCGAAACCCTGTCTCTAAATGCCAACAAAGGACTCCTTGAAAAACTGGAGAAAAGAGAACGCAAAATTGTGAGAGGAATCTTGGGATCGAAGTACAGAAATGGAATCCATCAAAAGAGATCCAACAAGGAAGTCTACAGCAAAATAGAGAAAATTACCGACACAATCAGAAAAAGACGGGCACGATTTTACGGTCATCTGAAAAGAATGGACGGAAGAAAGTTATCTAAAGAAATCTTTCACTTTTTTGATTCAAACCCCAAAACCACAATTGCCTGGTTTAGAAATACCAAAGACCTGCAAATGCTACATATCTCAGCTGAAGACGCCCTTAACAGAGATCTCTTCCGCAAGAAAATACTGACGAACAGACTAAACCGAGACGAGCAACCGAAGAGAAGACACGGTGCCCCTTGGACAGAGGAGCGTAAGCAGGCCCACTCACAAAGAATGAGGGAAATTTGGGCTCTAAAGAAGGCCAAGTTCAGTGTCAAATGCAACAAGACTTAACGTGGTCCTTGATGGCCCCAGCGAATTATATATATATATATATATATATATATATATATATATATTATAATAATAATTAATAATTTTTAAAAATGAACATACAATATGATATATGACAGTGTTTCCTATTTTAGTAAAAAAAAATGATAAATGATAAAATGATAAATCTACTTGATAATTTATTCTAAATACCTCTGACACCCAAACCAAATTTTCTCTATAAAAATATCCTAAAATATAACTCTATTTAGCTTCCACCCAGCATCTTCCTCAAGATACCCTGCTGATCTAAGAATCATTTCATTAGATTCCAACTTGAAAAAATTACTTTACTTCTCAGACATGCTTGTTTTACAAGATATTAGTGTCATTCCATATTGGCATTTTTCACTTTACAATATAAATGTTTTTATTACACACTCCTGTTCTAAACATGTATCCATCTTTTGATGGAGTGATTTTTAATCCAAACATGTTTTGGCTCATTTTGAGTCATCTTCAGTGAAAAAGTATATTAAAAGCTACATGAGTTGATGTTGAAAGAGAATCATTAAAACTAATGAGAAAGAGTATATAAAATCCTAGTTAGACATAACGATAAATCTAAAACAAACAAGGTTGTGGCAAGGGTGAAAATCTCTCAATCCAAAAGTTTTATATGCCACTCTAAAATGAGGACAAAATCACAAATTAAAAAGTCAGAACAGTCCATCTTCAATAAGTTACATGTTCACGTAGTCTGGAGGGCAACACAAGCTAGTGGACATAAGATAGATAAACAAAGGCCAGGTACAGGTTATGCAACTGGAAACAGCGGAAACCGTCAATATAATATAAAGTCCAGTTTATTAAATAATTGCCCTCTCGAATGACCTGACCTTGTCGGTTTAGAGGTTTTGCTTCTACTTGAACCAAAGGCCAGCACACTAACCATTTAGCCATAGAGCCAGACAATTAATGCAATGAAGCCTTACCACTGGAGGCAAGACCTCTTAAACAACAAGGTCAGGTCATTTGAGAGGGCAACTATTTAATAAATTGGACTTTATATGATACTAGTTGTATTACCCAGCGTTGCATGAATAGTTTTCGAATGCTTTCCTTTAAGATTTGTATTGCCTGTTAATTATGTGTGAAGTGAATTTTTGTACAATTCCTTTTTGAGACGTTGGTTGATATTTTATGATCTACTATGTAGTTTTAGAGTTATTTATGTGTGTTAGTTTTAGAGTTATTTATGTGTGTTCGATTTCTAGTTTTAGATTATTTCATTTTCAAGTAAAGTCCTTGTGGAAGGCCAAATTGACTGGGAAATATCCGATACTTTCAGAAAAATAATATGTATGTATTCACCCGTAGAGCTATAGATATGATGTACACAATTCCAACTGTCATTGTCACCAATCAGCCTTGCGACTCCAAAAAATGTGGATTCAACACTAATCTCAGTCGTTTTAGACTATTTACATTTCACCCCATCTCAGCCTCCGTCCCAATGGAGGCTAAATGTGGGCTTAAACAGTATCTAGAACATCACAATTTATCATTCAGCGATACATAAGCAATGGATTTGACATAAACATAGTTTTTTTTTTAAAATTTTACATGTCATCCCCTCCCATTTCTCACCCCCTAGCAGGTAGGAATTTTTCACCCAATAGTTTTTTTTTTTTTTCCAGACAGTACGTTTGGTTAAGAGCTATGCTGGAACATAAATCCATAATCTTGATCATTTTAGGTGTTTCCTGTCTCATCACTTCTCACTCTCCATGCCGATGGGATTGTACTTGGACTTAGACGACATCCGGAGTGTCACTGTTCATTCCAACAACTCCAAAAACTATGGGTTCGAAAATAATATTGGTTGTTTTTGATTGTTCTTACTTGTCATCCCCTTCCAATCCCCACCCCGTAAGGGTGCTAAGGATGTCTCAGATCCATAGCATATTTTTTTTCTAGATAGTAAGTCAAATGTGTGCAAGTTAGGTTGAGAGCTGTGCTAGAATACACACATACATCCATAAACATTGCCATTCTCGATATTATTTTTCTTCTCATCCCCATGCCTATGGGGACTGAACGTTGATATAACGGTAACTGGAGTGTCACTATTCATCTCAGCAACCCCAATAACTATGGATTCAACATGAATATAGGTCGTTTTTAATTACTTTTTACATCTCCCTCCCCTAGGGGCGCTGAAGATGTTTAATACGCACAGTATTTGTTTCCAGACAGTAAGTCATATGTGAACCAGGTTTGGTTAAGAGGTATACCAGAACAACATACCCATGTACATCCATAATCTCAGTTATTTTTACATTCATTTTCACCCCTTCTCAACCTCCATTCCCACTGCAGCTGAAGTATGACTTAACCGGCATCCAGAGTGTCATAATACAACTCAGCGACTCGAAAACTATGGATTTGGCATTAATATCAGTCGCTTTTGATTATTTTTATATTTCACCTCTCCCCTGAGGCGTGTTTTACTCCCACAGTAATTTTTCAGATAGTAAGTATAATCACGAGCTATTCTGGAACATACACACATCCGTAATCTCGGTGATTTTGGATATTTTCTCTTTCACCTTCTTAATCCCCATGCCGATAGGGACAGATCTTGGATTTAAACGACAAGAGGATTGTGAGTATTCATCTCAGTGATCCTAGAAACTATGGGCTACATTATTATTGGTTATTTTCTATTATTTTTATAATTCACCCCCTTTCCACTCCCACCCGTAGGGATGTCTTACCCCAAAGTTTGAGAGCTATGCTGGAATATGCACACGTTCATCCATAATCTTGGTCATTTTTGACGTTTCTTTTCACCCCTTCTAACCTCCATTCTGATTGGGAATGAACTTTGACTTAAACCACATCCGAAGTGTTACAGTTCATCTCATCTACCCCCAAAACTATGGATTCGACAATAATATCGGCCATTTTCGGATATTTTTTACATTTCTCCCAATTCACTTAGGGGTGCTAGAGGTTTATTACCCCTACAGTAATTTTTCTAGATAATAAGTTATATGTGTAGCAAGTTTGGTTGAGAGCCGATGGGAACTGTACATGGACTTAAACGACATCCGGAGTGTTACTATTCATCTCAGTGACCGAGAAAACATAGATTTGATTATTTTTATATGCCACCCCCATCCCTAGGGGCAATTTACCCCCATAGTGTTTGCCTCCAGATAGTAAGTAATAAGTGTACCAAGTTTGGTTGCAAATGCTCCAGTGGTTTAGGAGGATATGTGGAATTTATACTCATAGCCTACATACAGTCAAACCTTGAAATCTTGAACCTCCATTACTCAAATTTTCAGTATCTCGATGTAACTTAAATTTCCTGGCCGTTTGTCCTATTCTTCACGTGTATTTATTTCCCTCTAGCTGATGTACCCGTGCTTTGCTACGGAATTCTATATGGTATACAGAATTCTAGGTTAGGTAGTGTAGATGTTGTGAGCAAGATTGTATTAAACTGCATAGCTCTTAACGTTACCCTAGAAACGCGACTGGGATATCACCAAACATCTTTTCTCATATGAAGACTGGGTTAGGGAAATTTTCATTGTAATGGTAGGCCCACTTGCCTACCATCAGTCACAATAAGGTTGGGGAGTTTTCATTATAATGGCAGACACTCACTCTCCACCTGCCTGTTTACATCCTCAGAAAGACTGTTTAGTGGTTTTCCCAACTGAAATCAACAGGTCATTAGAATGACGTCAGGAGGAAAGGCGCGAGTAAAAGCAATGCTCTCGTATGAAATACTCAATCAAACGGAAAACCACACATTTTCTCACTGTTACATACAAAACTACGCTGCCGATCTAACAGTCCAAAGTTGCAGAGCTGTAATGATCAGACCGCAGACAGCCATGATCCGTGAACACTCTTCATCTTTTTTCGGAGTGTGGGGGGTGCCGGGTCGAATAGTGCAGAGTCCCAGGGCAAAACCTATGCCCTTTTACTAATCTGTTTCACAGGAGTGCCCGATGAGTCGGAAAATCTTAATTCACTACACTGGAGGCAGAAAAATCTATCTAACTTAGAGGCAAAGTTTCCTCCAAGCCAGAGGAGAAACCCGCTCTTCACTGCTAATTTTGAATAAAATGAATACAGAAATGATTAAAAGTGAAGATGAAGAAGCTCTTGTTAAGAAACAGCTCTTTTCAGGGTTGAATTTTGAGTTATTTAATGAATTGTGGTGCTATAATTTGGAATAGGTCTAAATTGTAATTCTAGACCAGGTACTACTACTACTACTACTACTACTACTACTACTATTATTACTACTACTACTACTACTACTATTATTACTACTACTACTACTACTAAGTGAGCCTCTGCCTTACGTGTGCACACTGCTCGTTCAAAACAACTCGTCAGAATAGGGATCGAATAGCTGGAATACTATGATGAACCAGTGTGTTACGTAGCAGCAGTATCAGAAAATGTATGAACCAGAGGAATGGCATGCTAAAGAAGAAAGTTTTCTAACTCCCCAGCTATTTCCTGCCAATATTCAGTCAGGCTGTTATACTCAGTAGGCACCAGCAATCCCATCTATCGGAGTTGAGCGGCAGTATAAGAGACAAAGAACATCACAACAAACAATGGTCAATGTAATGTTATTGTTGATCAATGTTATGCACTTTCGATATTGTAGGCCTTCAAATTTAGTTTTCTTCCGACTCTGAAATACTACTCTTATCATAGTCGGTACGGTAAAAGTGAATAAAACATAAATGATTGGAAATTGTATTCTCTATAACTTTTGTTATGTAATACTTTTCGATAGGACCAATAACATAGGTATTTAAAAATAAATTTTAGGTACCTTCCCATAAACTACAATATTTCATCCAGGGTGAATAAAATTGTTCATAACTTAGACTGTAATTTCTTATTCTCTGACTCCATATACCTATTTTCATTAAATTCTTTTAATCCATTTTCTCATGGCTCAGCGCTGATATGGACTTAGCAACAAAAATACAAATTCATGAATATCTGTGTCCTCATAGCCGGTACGGTAACGATTTATGACCAGCGATCGGAAATTTAATTCTATATAACTTTAGTTATGTAGTGTTTATCGATAGGTCCACTAATAATATAAATATTTGAGAATTCAATTTTAGGCCTTCCCCTAAACTACCATTTCAATTAGCGTGAATAAAATGATTTATAGCCCAGATTGTAGTGGCTCATCCCCCGACTTCACATACCAATTTTCATTAAATTATCTTCAGCCATTTTCTTGTGATGCATGTACAGACAGACAGACAGACAGACAGACAGACAGACAGACAGACAGACAGACAGACAGAAATTACGGAAAAGTAAAAAATGCATTTCCTTGTTACTGTGGACATGACTGATACAGAAATACCATTCTTTTCAAATTCTGAGCAATGTACAGACAAACCTCTTATTTTATATATACATTACTCGAAATTTGGCTACACAAATTTCTCGATATCTCGAAGCAAACATTTCCTCCCTTGAAGCAAAAAATAATCTTTAACTCAAATTTTTTGCAACATTAACTGTGCAATACGGCATTTATGGTCAGAAAGGGTTACAGTGATGCTGGGAACAATATGACGGGAACTGAAAGACTAGAAAACTTCTAGTGATCGGAAAATCAGCAAAGCCTCGCTCTTTCTCGAGTGTGAATCAATTGGAAAATTCTAGTTCCCATGGAGGGAATCAGATTTTTTTTTCACCAATAGGGCTTGTCAAAAACAGATCAGATGTAAGGCTTTTCAGGCGTTTGCTCTATTAACCAGCGTTTCATCTTAGGTCTGACACTAGACTCATCAGAGTGGGATGTGTCAGACCCTACCCACTGACGCTGGGGTGTATGCACGTGAACTTATCAGAAGCCCATTATAAGAGGCACAGTCTGATAACTGCATACGGGAGATAAATCTCCACAATGGAATTATTGCCCGCCTAGCAATTCCGAATGGAAAATTCTAGTTCCCATGGAGGGAATCAGATTTTTTTTTTTTTGTTTCACCAATAGAGCTTGTCAAAAACAGATCAGATGTAAGGCTTTTCAGGCGTGGGATGTGTCAGACCCTACTGTGCCTCTTATAATGGGCTTCTGATAAGTTCACCTGCATACAGCCCAGTGTCAGTGGGTAGGGTCTGACACATCCCACTCTGATGAGTCTAGTGTCAGACCTAAGACGAAACGCTGGTTAATAGAGCAAACGCCCTAAAAGCCTTACATCTGATCTGTTTTTGACAAGCTTTCTTGGTGAAAAAAATCTGATTCCCTCTATGGGAACTTAGTATTTCCATTATATCTATTGTGCCTACGCAAGAACTTATCTTAAATTATGATCTTAATGGAATATCAATTTTACGTATACAAGAACAAAATTTTAGACGTTAAAGATTGACTTCAGAGTAAAGTATTAGTGCCTAACTTTCTCCTGATCTGTTTGTGAATCAATTACCGGTCATGTACGAAAGCAATCCCAGAAATCGTGGATGACAAGCTCCATTTACGAATCTCAGCTGCATGGTATTGATGAGAAGTTTCAACATGAAGCGAGGAAAGTTTAACCGTAACAAACAGAAGATACTAACGGATTTTTCCAAAGGTGTTAACGGAGGTACGTTTCTTGTTTCACTACTGTATATAATGTATCCTGTCCTCTAAACAGTTACTGTAATAAGTGTTATAATTAAAGTGATGCTATAAAATAGAGTTAGTTCGTATATTTTTAAATACTGTTAAAAATAATTTATCCAATATAAACCCATAGATACATTTAATTCAATTATGTGCTATACATGCTAAAAAACGGTATTCTCTATATCTCAAAATTTCGATAACTCTAAATAAAATTTAGTTCCCAAGGTGATTTGAGATATCGAGGTTCCACTGTACTTCAATTTTCATATTATATTGTATACAGACCCAGCATTACTTGTTGGGGGCTCGACCCCTGAACCCCCAGTTGCTCTTCATTAGGAGTAGGTGATAACTTGTGTCATTCCACTGTTGATATTCTACATTTTATACAGTTTCTTAAATATTTCTTCACATCTAATGCACAGGTACATTCTTCAAACTTGGCAGACCTATTAAAGTTGATCCCATGACATGAAAGTACATCTCGATCACGGCGTGTTGGATTGCTCTTTCCAAATAACAGGTACGATCATGAACCTCCTACCAAGAAAGGCGTGCTTCTGTCCTCCTATAAACTGTACATCATTTCTTACTGGTCTATCATGATACAGGGTAAGTTGCTGTCACCTAGCGACAATCTGCCCATCAAGTCGATCCAAGCAATGGTGTACCTGGCCTTTGTTTCTCTTATCTTATGTCTACTAGCTTGTGTTGCCCTCTAGACTACATGAACATGTGACTTATCAATCAACCACTACTGATCTGCATTTAGGACAGTCGCCCTGGTGGCAGATTCCCTATCTGTTGTTTTCCTAGCCTTTTCTTAAATAACTGCAAAGAAATTGGAAATTTATTGAACATCTCCCTATTCCTCATCTTCCCTCGGTTGTTCTACCTGCAGTGACTCGTACCAATTTCTCACCGACACGTGTCCTGAATTCTGATCCTGAATGGAGCCCTTAGCCTGCAATCTCCTTCCCCTTAAAACATTAGACCACCTGTCTTCTACAATTCCTCCCTTTCCTTCCCATCCCTCTATTACACTTACTGTATCCTGTACATTGTTTGAGGGAGGCCTGCTTTCCTTCCTGTCCTCTGAGAGAATCCTAATTATCTCCCTCAACCTCTCCAACTCCTCCCTCATACTCCTTAATGCCTCGCCACACCCACAGTTCCTACACTTGCATTCCTTAGCCATTCTTTACTAAATAATGAAAAGAAAAGGAAAAATAAGATAACTTATTCTGTGCAAAATAAAAATGAAAGGAAAGAAATATTGTCTAGATTAGTTCACAAAGATCACATGACAATAAGTTAATTAATATAGGCTACTACTACACTACAATACTACTTAATTGTAGGATTTTTTATTCCTACAACATGCTAACAGGATGAAAATTGCTGTTAATTACTGGAAACAGAGAATAATACACAAGAATTACACAATTCTTAACTGCAGGTAAGTCTATCCTAATTACAACAGAATTCTAGTAAGAGAGTTACTACAGATACCACAGAAATGGTACTATACTACACAAATATTTCACAGTACTAGAATAAACACACTATGTTCTAATAAGATACTATAATACACTACAATAATTTTAAACTTTGACTGATACGGCCTTGTAATAATACTCAACATGGCTTAGCTGTGTTGATACTGCTACACGACTGAAAGCAATGGGAAACTACAGCCGTAACTACCTCCCAAGGACATGCAGCTCTCTCTGTATGAATGATGTACTGATGATGGCTTCCTCCCGGGTAAAATATTCCGGAGGTAAACTAGTCCCCCATTCGGATCTCCGGGTGGGGACTACACGAGAGGGGGCGATCATCAGGAAGAAGGATACTGACATTCTGCGAATCGGAGCGTGGAATTTTAGAAGTTTGAATCGTTGTGGTAGGTTAGAGAATCTGAAAAGGGAGATGGATAGGCTAAAGTTAGATGTAGTTGGTATAAGTGAAGTACGTTGGCAGGAAGAACAGGATTTTTGGTCAGGCGACTACCGAGTTATCAACATGAAATCAAACAGGGGAAATGCAGGAGTTGGTTTAATAATGAATAAGAAAATAGGGCAGCGGATAAGCTACTACGACCAGCATAGTGAAAGAATTATTGTTGTCAAGATAGACACCAAACCAATGCCCACCACAATAGTGCAGGTCTGTATGCCTACTAGTTCAGCGGATGATGAAGAAATCGAAAGAATATATGAGGAGATAGAAGATTTAATTCAATATGTAAAAGGTGACGAGAATCTAATTGTGATGGGAGACTGGAATGCAGTGGTAGGCCAAGGAAGAGAAGGTAGTACAGTAGAATTCGGATTGGGACAAAGGAACGAAAGAAGAAGTCGGCTGGTTGAATTCTGCACTGATCATAATTTAGTCCTTGCCAATACTTTGTTCAAACACCACAAACGACGACGGCTGTATACGTGGACGAGACCTGGAGACACTGGAAGGTATCAAATAGACTTCATTATGATTAGGCAGAGATTCAGAAACCAGGTGTTGGATTGCAAAACTTTCCCAGGAGCAGACGTGGACTCTGACCACAACTTGTTGGTCATGAAATGCCATCTGAAGCTGAAGAAATTGAAGAAAGGAAAGAATGCAAAAAGATGGGATCTAGACAAGTTGAAAGAAAAGAGTGTGAGAGATTGTTTCAAGGAACATGTTGCACAAGGACTAAATGAAAAGGCTGAAGGAAACACAATAGAGGAAGAGTGGAGAGTCATGAAAAATGAAGTCAGTAGGGCGGCTGAAGAAATGTTAGGAAGGAAGAAAAGATCAACTAAGAATCAGAGGATAACTCAGGAGATACTAGACCTGATTGATGAACAACGAAAATACAAGAATGCTAGAAATGAAGAGGGCAGAAAAGAATACAGGGGATTAAAGAATCAAGTGGATAGAAAGTGCAAGGTAGCTAAGGAAGAATGGCTGAAGGAGAAGTGCAAGGATGTCGAAGACTGTATGGTCTTGGGAAAGGTAGATGCTGCATACAGGAAAATCAAGGAAACCTTTGGAGAAAGGAAATCTAGGTGCATGAATATTAAGAGCTCAGATGGAAAGCCACTTCTAGGGAAAGAAGACAAAGCAGAAAGATGGCAGGAGCATATCCAACAGTTGTATCAAGGTAACGATGTAGATAATTTGGTTCTGGAACATGAAGAGACTGTTGATGCTGATGAAATGGGAGACCCAATTTTGAGGTCAGAGTTTGACAGGGCTGTGAGTGACCTAAATAGGAACAAGGCACCTGGAATTGATGATATTCCCTCTGAACTACTGACTGCCTTAGGAGAAACCAGCATGGTAAGGTTATTTCATTTAGTGTGCAGGATGTATGAGACAGGAGAAGTCCCATCCGATTTTCGGCAGAATGTTGTTATACCTATTCCCAAGAAAGCTGGTGCTGACAGGTGTGAAAACTACCGCACCATTAGTTTAGTATCTGCCGGGCTGAGTGGCTCAGACGGTTAAGGCGCTGGCCTTCTAACCCCAACTTGGCAGGTTCGATCCTGGCTCAGTCCGGTGGTATTTGAAGGTGCTCAAATACGACAGCCCCGTGTCGGTAGATTTACTGGCACGTAAAAGAACTCCTGCGGGACTAAATTCCGGCACCTCGGCGTCTCCGAAGACCTTAAAAAGTAGTTAGTGGGACGTAAACCAAATAACATTATTATTATTATTATTAGTTTAGTATCTCATGCCTGCAAAATTTTAACACGTATTATTTACAGAAGAATGGAAAAACAAGTTGAAGCTGAGTTGGGAGAAGATCAATTTGGCTTCAGGAGAATGTAGGAACACATGAAGCAATCCTGACTTTACGTCTGATCTTAGAGGATCGAATCAAGAAGGACAAGCCCACGTACATGGCATTCAATAATGTTGATTGGAACAAGCTATTTATGATTCTGAGGATGATAGGGATCAGATACCGAGAACGAAGAATTATCTACAACCTGTATAAAAATCAGTCTGCAGTGATAAGAATCGAGGGCTTTGAAAAAGAAGCAGCAATCCAGAAAGGAGTGAGGCAAGGCTGCAGTTTGTCCGCTCTCCTTTTCAATGTTTACATAGAACAGGCAGTAAAGGAAATCAAAGAGAAATTTGGAAAGGGAATCACAGTCCAAGGAGAGGAAATCAAAACCTTGAGATTTGCCGATGATATTGTTATTTTATCTGAGACTGCAGAAGATCTCGAGAAGTTGCTGAATGGTATGGATGAAGTCTTGGGTAAGGAGTACAAGATGAAAATAAATAAGTCCAAAACAAAAGTAATGGAGTGCAGTCGAACGAAGGCAGGTGATGTAGGAAATATTAGATTAGGAAACGAAGTCTTAAAGGAAGTAGATGAATATTGTTACTTGGGTAGTAAAGTAACTAACGATGGCAGAAGTAAGGAGGACATAAAATGCAGACTAGCACAAGCAAGGAAGAACTTTCTTAAGAAAAGAAATTTGCTCACTTCCAACATTGATATCGGAATTAGAAAGATGTTTTTGAAGACTTTCATGTGGAGCGTGAAACATGGACGATAACTAGCTCAGAAAGAAAGAGAATAGAAGCTTCCGAAATGTGGTGTTACAGAAGAATGCTGAAGGTGAGATGGATAGATCGAATCACGAATGAAGAGATACTGAATCAAATTGGTGAGAGGAGATCGATTTGGCTAAATTTGACGAGAAGAAGAGATAGAATGATAGGACACATCTTAAGACACCCAGCACTTGTACAGTTGGTTTTTGAAGGAAGTATAGGTGGTAAGAACGGTAGGGGTAGACCAAGGTATGAATATGACAAACAGATTAGAGCAGATGTAGGATGCAATAGTTACGTAGAAATGAAAAGGTTAGCACAGGATAGGGTGGCATGGAGGGCTGCATTAAACCAGTCTATGGACTGATGACTCAAACACAACAATTTTAAACTCTGTTCGGACGTATCCTAGGTTATTACTAAGCACAAATAGAAATGAAAATTCCAATTAGGCCTAAATTAGATATTCGCAAGAACTACCAGTAGGTATTCAAAGATTACCAACAAAGTTAAACGTGTAGACAGATTAATATTAGTACTACTTTATCCTGTTATGCTGTAATAGAACTGAAACCTGCCGTTTAGTTAAATGCTAAAATATCGAAAGGGTTATGTACAGAAAGATACACACAAGACAAGATACTATCTAATATACCGAATCTACACTACAATTCTCAACTGAAATGTGGTTATGTAATTATTACAGATGGTGGATTACTATTATTTTCCCTACTCCACGGGACAGAGAATAAAAGTGTCCTTAAATGTTGAAAAACACGAGGTTGTTTACAATAATTTCTCAAAAGTATTTATCTAAACTAAGCCAGGGACTTGAATTGCAATTATTGGAATGTAGGAACTTGATTATTAGCTAACCGCTCATAAATACTGAAATATCGAGGGTGTGAAATATAAATTACGATACTACTCAGAACTACAAATGATCGGAATACAAAAATCAGCTGATTTTTATTTATATTTTCTTGATACACTACACGCTTTGTTCACGACAGTAGCCAACAATGCCAATATTTTAATACGAAGAGTGACAATAATCAATAACAATTACGACTGTTAACTATTTCGCCAGTGAAATACTGTTTATTCTGTTGAAATCCTTTCTTTAAACAAAATTCACAACAGTATCGCATTATTTGAAGAATGTAAGAAGTTATTACCTTCGTGATAGGTGGGACCGTTGAACTGCTATTTGAAATACCCTGTCAAATGCCTGCACTAATAGACTATAACCGCTGCCGAAGTTACGACTCTTTTTTAATATCCCGTCTTTGTAAGTATTTTATCAACAAAACTACTGATATTTTAATACTACTATTAAAAAGAAAGGGATATTTCTTCTTTCACGCAGTCCTAAATTACAGGTTGTAATCTAGCGAACGCCTATGGAACTACTCAGTGTGATAACTGTAAATAAATACCACTAATCACAGATTACTACAAACAAACACTAAACACAATTATTTGTGGAGCTAAATGTATCACACACACACAATATTTGATAAAATTCTACAATTATTAACCACTTTATCAATGAGATAACACGGAGAGCTCTTGGAACAGCCAACCACTCGCTAGTGCATCCAATGGACTGTTCTGACTTTTTAATGTGTGATTTTATCCTTGTTTTAGAGTGACATATAAAACTTTTAGACAGAGGTTTTCAACCTTGCCACAACCTTGTTTGTTTTAGATTTATCATCATGTCTAACTTGGATTTGATATACTCTTTCTCATTGGTGTTGAGCTCTGGTGTTGGCGAAGAATCTTACAAATACTGTGGACTGCAAAAATCACCAAAAAGGCAGTTTTAGAGTGCATCAAGCCCCGTATGTCATTGGTTGATAAGATTATGAAGCTGAAACTAGCATACTTCGGCCATGTTATGCAATGAGATGAATTGGAAAAAGCAATCATGCTAGGAATGATCAGCGGTAGAAGAAGACCAGGTCGCCATAGGACTCGCTGGTTAGACACCATTAAAACAGACACAACCCTCACCCTGGAAAAACTAAAGGAGGCAGTGTGGAACAGGACAACTTGGAGAACGCTAATTCACAGAATCGCCGATGGTCGGATTTGACTGAACGGATGACATCATCATCTCATTGGTTTTAATGATACTCTTTCAACGTCAACGCATGTAGCTTTTAATATACCTTTTCACTGAAGATGGCTCAAATTGAGCCGAAACATGTTTGATTAAAAATCACTTCATTAAAAGATGGATACATGTATTGAACACAAAGACGTAATAAACAAGTTTATATTGTAAAGAGGTACTTGTCTTCAATAATTCTGTTGGGCACAACAGAAGAGTTCGGCTACACATCATACCAGCCTGAAAGTGTGATGAATGCAATAAATAATAATGGTGTGTGCCTTCGGAGAGGCCTGGTGTAGGTCTTTCAATGTGACAATGTATAGGCAACCAGTGCGTCTGTGAGGATGGGGTCCTACCTAAGATGAAATCTAATGCTGAAAACATCACAAACAACCAGCTCCCAAGCCATAGGAATTAACTAATGAAAGTTAAAATCCCCGTCCTGACTGGGAATCGAACCTGGGACCCCTTGAACCAAAGGCCAACACACTAACCATATTGCCATGGAACAGGACAATGAATGCAATGAAGCCTTACCTATGGAAGAATTAAAACTGTCCTCTCCATCCTGACTCTGAAACAGAAAAGGACAGCATTATAAAACATTATATATTATACATATTGTAAACATTACTCCATAACCAGGCAATACTTACAGAATTGGATGTATAGAGCATGGGACTTACTGGAGATCCTAGCCTGCCCCTGAGAACAGATATAAGAGAATTTCTTAGTCTCCATTATTAAGGTTGAAGAAACTACAAATAGTTTTTATGTAGGTTAACAATCCTAAAAAAATTTTTAAATTGGCATATGGCTTTTAGTGCCGGGATGTGTCCAAGGACTTCGGCTCGCCAGGTGCAGGTCTTTTGATTTGATGCCCGTAGGCGAACTGCGCATCGTGATGAGGATGAAATGATGATGAAGACGACACATACACCCAGTCCCCGTGCCAGGGGTATTAACCAATTATGGTTAAAATTCCTGACCCTGCCAGGAATCAAACCCGGGACTTCTGTGACCAAAGGCCAGCATGCTAACCATTTAGCCATGGAGCCGGATTTTTAAAAAATTAAAAAACTTTGCATCACATTCCTTGAATATTGTCTCCATATCATTGTGTTACCGGTGCATTTTTGTAAACTATCAATTTACCATCCCCTCAAACTCTGTTCTGAAAAATTTTGCAAATTGCCAAATTCTTTCACTAAAAGCAGATTTTGAGGTTATTATTACAGTATTTCAGTTACAAGTTACTCCTAGTATATCGAACTGTATCAGCTATGACTCCCTGTGGATTAGATATTTTTCTTTTTGTAACAAGGACCCGTCAGCATTGCTCTGGATGCACTGCAGGTTTATTGTACTACCATGTGTGGAGTTAACAACAATTGATTATTCCTGTGTTCCTCTTGCAAGCTAAAGCCTCATAAATACAGATTTTGTGATGGGTAGTTTCTACCTTCTTGCTGCATAGTCTGTATTCTAGGTTGTTCTTCACAATTCCCATTTTATTTAAGTGCTTCTTCACAGGTGCATGTCCTGTGAAGTGTGCTACTATAAATGTTAACTGAGTTCTACTGAGTAGTGTTTTGGTTGTTTTCTTACATGGTTCTTAAATAAACAGCTTCCCCATGTTTGATGCTTCTTGTTGTTTTCTAATATACCTGTTAAAGCATTCATTCCTGGACCAGTTCATGATGACTTCCCTAAGTATTCCATGAGCTGGTTTTGGTCCGTAGCATGATGCTGATTCCTGTCTAGCAAGTTTGTCAGCTTTTTCATTCCCTCAATGGCTCTGTGACCAGTACCCACAACAAATTGACATAACTTTGTTCTCCCAGGTTTGGCAGTGCAATGAGGCATTCTTCTACCAGATTAAAAGTCACTTTGGGACTTAATAAGAAGAACAATAGTATGATCATTGGAGGAAAAGCTAGAAGTTGTCGTATTAGTATAGGGGAGAAGAAACAGAGCAAGTCAGTATTTGGGAAATATGATCAGAGATGATATGTATTGCATGATAGAAATTAAGAAAAGAATTGCCATAGCAAAAGAAGGCTTTAAGAGAAAATCAAAATTACTTTGTGGACCACTAAACAAAGATTTGAGGAAAAGACTTGCTAAGTGTTATATCTGGAGCAAGATAGACTTGATCTTTCTTCCAGTAATTTGGGTCAATGATGAGCTTAAATTTCTTACTGAAATAATATTTTATGGTTGTATAGCCCAACACCTTCTCTTACAGCAAACTTTCATGACACTGAGTTTGGGATGTTTAGCTTTAAGCCCTGCTGCATGCTATAGATATCAAGTGGAGTCTGGTTCAATAGCACCTCCATCGCTGCAGTTGGGGTTGTTTTGAAAACTCCAATAACAGCCAGGCAAGCCACTCTCTGAATCTTGCCCAACTGAAGTAGTGTGTTCTTATTCTGTGTTTTAGTCCACCAGACTAAAGCACTGTATAACGTAGATTGTCTTATTACCCTAGTACAAAGCCAGTGAATCATACTAGGTCTTAATCCTCATCTTTACCAAGTTACCACACAAGCAGTTGTAAATTTTCTTAAAATGTTGGTTTCAGGTTAGCTTGGAGTCAGAAATAAATACAGAAATGGAGATCCTAGTTCCTCCAAGTTTCTTTTCCTGGCGAAGGGAACAATCACAGTTTTATTACAGCTTATTTTAAGTCCCTCATTTACCATCCATTTGGAAACAACATTAAGTGCTTTTTGCATTCTTCCCTTAATGGAGTTTGTGACCTTTCTTTGCCAGCACAGCTGAAGATGTTACAGTCTAGGTTACTGACAATATTCAGCAGTCTGTCTACTACAAGAGTCCACTGTAGAGGAGATAACACCCTTTCTTGCATTTATAGCCGTAAGACTGCTGTTCTCCAAGGGGCACGTGTACCACACTGCTTCAGAGCACTGTCTCGACCCACCTACATGAGATTCATTCAGTCCACGCTGCTTGAGTGCGGTGATAATAGACTGAAAGGATGTGCGGTCGAAAGAACCGTTTATATCCAGGAATGGTCCCAATGTCACCTCCTTAAAATCTAGAGTTTTGTCCAGTCATTTCATTACCAGGAAAAGTGCAGTCAATGTTGGCATTTCAGATCTGTAGGCATGCTGGTTCTGATGTAATGGTCTGTTAGCCAGAACATCATCCCTAACATGCTAATCAAGCATTTTCACAAGAGTTTTGAGAATTGAATTAGACATACAGTAGAAGTCTGCTATAGCGAGTAAGGCATATAACAACAACCCCGTTATAATGTCAACTTTTAGCTGTCCCTTCAAAATTCCTATATTAAACAGTGCATTATTCTTTGGTTACAGTGAGAGCCCTATAACTGATGCATTTCTTATTCTGAGCGATTAAGAGCGTGCACAATTTTTCCGCTACCAATATTTATGCACCCAGCTTTATATTGCATGCAAATAATGATGTAGAGTTTGAGTAATAATGTAGAATTTGAGGGATGTTCAACCATTCAACACATTGCAAAAATATATTAAATTATAAGAAGACCGGTTTCGAATCCCTTGGAGTCATCATCAGTTCTTGGTAAAAATTAAATTAAGGGGAATCTGATAACAATCATCATAACAAAAAACCATGTACCTATACGTGATTGCATGGAAACACATCATTGAGTTGATAGACATTACCTTGAATTGCAACATACACTTGGTAAGGAGAACTTGGAGCTTAGAAAGTTCCTAGTTCTGGCTCTAACAGTCTTGTGTTCATAGAACACGGAACACTGGAATTATATGTACTGGTTGAAAATATATATAATTGGGGACAAATCATGACGACCTCGCCTCACACCACTACTTTCCATCGGCAGCTCGGTGTCTATTAGCGGCTTATAGGATTTACTACCTCTACTGCAGCCATAGTTGCCAAATCGGCTACTGCGCTCGACACGAAGAAAGGGTAAATACTACAGAGAATGAGGAAGAAAGTGGTTTGGCAGCTTCTCCATAACAAACAAGGATCACTTAGAACTCGTCAACTCAGCAGGGTGTGACTGACTACTGGCTTCCAGCTCGCTTCTAGGAACTGAGGCCGTCATGTTTTGTCCCCAACTATACAAAACACAATAAGGACACTTATGATGTTGTGGAAACTTGGCTCTAAGAGCATCCTTGGATTTGACAGTCCTGTTTCTGTCTCAAAAAGATTGCATGAAATACACACAATGAAGCAAAATGTATAAAGACATAGTTCTAGCCTAAGCTGTCGCGTGTTCATGTACACGGAACACTGGGAACACATGTATTGTTTGAAAACACATGCGTTCAAATGAAAACACTTATAACCATATGAAATATTGGCGAGAATGTTATCATTTCTCTACTGCGCTTGGAATATGTTTTCATGATATATATTCGGTTAGGTTAGGTGATGCTGTTTGCAGAAGCAAACTGAAACATTTGCCACAGAGGCCTCTGGAATAATACTGTAAATTTTTCAGAATTAAATTATACATACACTTTTTACGTAGTGTCAATTTCGAAATATAATGAGTAAGCTGTAGTGTGGATATCATCTTTGAAAATGCAAGTTATGAACAAACTGATTGCCGTTTCATACCGATTGTGATGTGTATGGGGTTTTCCCCCCACTTTTACAAAAAATCGGATATAACGACAATCAATCAATTAATCAATACTGATCTGCAATTAGGGCAGTTGCCTAGGTGGCAGATTCCCTATCTGTTGTTTTCCTAGCCTTTTCTTAAATGATTTCAATGACACTGGAAATTTATTGAACATCTCCCTTGGTAAGTTATTCCAATCTCTAACTCCCCTTCCTATAAACGAATATTTGCCCCAATTTGTCCTCTTGAATTCCAACTTTACTTTCATATTGTGTCTTTCCTACTTTTAAAGACGCCACTCAAACTTATTCCTCTACTAATGTCATTCCATGCCATCTCTCCGCTGACAGCTCAAAACATACCACTTAGCCGAGCAGCTCTTCTTCTTTCTCCCACTTCTTCCCAGTCCAAACTTTGCAACATTTTTGTAACGCTACTTTTTTGTCCGAAATCATCCAGAACAAATTGAGCAGCTTTTCTTTGGTTTTTTTTCCAGTTCTTGAATCAAGGAATCGTGGTGAGGGTCCCATACACTGGAACCATACTCTAGTTAGGGTCTTAACACAGAATTATACACCCTCTTTTTTAAATCCTTACTACAACCCCTAAACACCCTCATAACCATGTGCAGAGATCTGTATCCTTTATTTACAATCCCATTTATGTGATTACCCCAATGAAGATCTTTCTTATATTAACACCCAGATACTTACAATGATACCCAAATGGAACTTTCACCCCATCAATGCAGTAATTAAAACTGAGAGGACTTTTCCTATTTGTGAAACTCACAACTTGACTTTTAACCCCGTTTATCATCATATCATTGCCTACTGTCCATCGAGGTCATTTTGCAGTTGCTCACAATCTTCTAACTTATTTATTACTCTATACAGAATAGCATCATCTGCAAAAAGCCTTATCTCTGATTCCACTCCTTTACTCATATCATTTATATATATAAGAAAACATGAAGGTCCAATAATACTGCCTTGAGGAATTCCCCTCTTAATTAATACAGGGTCAGATAAAGCTTCGCCTACTCTAATTCTCTGAGATCTTTCTAGAAATATAGCAACCCATTCAGTCACTCTTTTGTCTAGTCCACCCTATAAAATGCTTTAGACAAATCAATCGCGATACAGTCCATTTGACCTCCTGAATCCAAGATATCTGCTGTATCTTGCTGGAATCATGCAAGTTGAGCTTCAGTGGAATAACCTTTCCTAAAACCGAACTGCCTTCTATCGAACCAGTTATTAATTTTGCAAACATGTCTAATATAATCAGAAAGATGCATACATGCAACACATGTCAAACTTACTGGCCTGTAATTTTCAGCTTTATGTCTATCACCCTTTCCTTTATACACAGGGGTTACTATAGCAACTCTCCATTCATTTGGTATAGCTCCTTCAACCAAACAATAATCAAATAAGTACTTCAGATATGGTACTATATCCCAACCCATTGTCTTTAGTATATCCCCAGAAACCTTATCAATTCCAGCTGCTTTTCTAGTTTTCAACTTTTGTATCTTACTGTAAATGTCATTGCTGTCATAGCTAAATTTTAATACTTCCTTAGTATTAGTCATCTCCTCTATCTGGACATTATCCTTGTAACCAACAATCTTTACATACCACGGCTGACTAAATACTTCTGCCTTTTGAAGATCCTCGCACACACACTCCCCTTGTTCATTAATGATTCCTGGAATGTCCATCTTGGAACCTGTTTCTTCCTTAAAGTACCTATACATACTCCTCCATTTTTCACTAAAATTTGTATGACTGCCAATTATGCTTGCCATCATGTTATCCTTAGCTGCCTTCTTTGCTAGATTCAATTTCCTAGTAAGTTCCTTCAATTTCTCCTTACTTCCACAAGCCATTTCTAACCCTTATTTCTTTCCAATCTGCACCTCCTTCTTAGTCTCTTTACTTCTCTATTATAATAAGGTGGGTCTTTACCATTACCTTTAAAGGTACAAACCTGTTTTCACATTCCTCAACAATTGCTTTAACCCATCCCAGAGTCTGTTTACATTTTCATTTACCATTTTCCACCAATCATAATTACTTTTTTTTTAAACTGCCTCATGCCTGCTTTATCAGCCATATGGTACTGCCTAATAGTCCTAGTTTTAAAACCTTTCTTTCTATCACATTTTTAACTATGACAAAAACAGCTTCGTGATCACTAATACCATCTATTACTTCGGTTTCTCTATAGAGCTCATCTGGTTTTATCAGCACCATGTCCAGGATATTTTTCCCTCTAGTTGGTTCCGTCACTTCCTGAGTCAGCTGTCCTTCCCGTATTAGCTTGTTTGCCATTTGTTTGCCATGCTTCCTGTTATTCGCATTTCCTTCCCAATTGACATTTGGTAAATTCAGATCTGATGATGTAGATGTTGATTCCCATAGGGAACCTAAAATATTTGTCCTGAATGAGTAAACTTATAATACCAATAAAATGGTCCATTATTGGACATTATAAATTTTCCAGCTAACTCATACTTGGTTGTCTGCGTTTCGCCCTCGTGTGCTTAGTTAGGCTCGTCAGTTGGGACTTAGCACACCACCCAAGACGCAAGGCTAGTGCATACCGTGGAGGCCACTACATAGGCTATTTGAAGCCACCAGCAGTGCCAGTGCACTACGAGAGCTATGTCTCATTTCCAAAAATAGATGCCTGCCTGGCCATCAAATGATGTAGATGTTTATTCCCATAGGGAACCTAAAATATTTGTCCTGAATGAGTAAACTTATAATACCAATATAATGATCCGTTATTGGACATTATAAATTTTCCAGCTAACTCATTCTTGGTTGTTGGTGTGGGTGGCCTATGCAGTGGCCTCCACGGTATGCACTAGCCTTGCGTCTTGGGTGGAGTGCTAAGTCCCAACTGACGAGCCTAACTTAGCACACGAGGGCGAAACGCAGGCAACCAAGAATGAGTTAGCTGGAAAATTTATAATGTCCAATAACGGACCATTATATTTGTATTATAAATGCAGATCTCCCGCTAGAATCACATTCCTTTCCATGTCGTTTCCCATATAGCTGATTATCTTATCAAATGATTCTGAATCCGTGTCAGCGCTGCCCTTTCCTGGTCTGTACACTCCAAAGACATCAAGTTGCCTATTATCTTTAGAGATGAGCCTTACACCTAGAATTTCATGTTTCTCATCTTTAACTTTTTCGTAGCTTACAAATTCTTTCACCAGAATTAATACTTCCCCTCCCACCATTCCTATCCTATCTCTACGATACACACTCCAGTTCCGTGAGAAAATGTCTGCATCCATTCTATCATTTCTCAGGCATGATTCAACTCCTATTACAATATCTGGTAAATATGTACCACATATATATATATATAAATTACTTAATTCTATTCCTTTCTTTACAATACTTCTACATTTCAACACTAACAATTTTATGTCATCCCAACTTGACTTCCAGATCCCTGTACCCTTATCACCGCTCCCTAGACAACCCCGTTTCCCTGAATGTACCTCCCTATTACCCTTCCAAACAAATTTCCGCTATAGCGAGTAAATTTTTCACCGTTAGGAATTCTCGCTATAACGGACTTCTACTCTATCATTCTCAGTTCTTTGAAATGAAGTGTGTACTTATATATTAAATGACAGGGATTAGCTTCCATAGTTTTTTATAGGGCGAATGATTGTGCCATTCAAAGCATGAATATCCTTCTCATCGTAGTTCAGATGAAGAGATGAGTAAGTCTATAATGAAAACTTTTAGGTCAAGTGAGACACTAAATATTGAAACTACCTTGCAACTTGAGCCCAAATGAAATTCTTTCACTACATAAAACACTTCAAGTATATCAGTTGACTAATTCTCAGAGTATGCTTTAATTAAAATGAGTGAATTCTAAAGTTAGAAATATTTGATATTATATTATTATTATTTCAGCTATTTAATTTTGGTTTTAATGTTTTTTATGTAAAGAAGGTACATGTATAATTATTGGGAACTAATTAGTTAATATTTTATTCATTGGTGCATACATTTTGTAGAGTCCTGTAAGTACAGTGTACAGTATTTACATAAATTTATTCCCAAAAATTTGTTTAAAATTATGAGGGTACAATTCACCAGCAGAGATCTCAACCTTCAATTTCCAGTTCAGATGATGATGATGATGATGATTGTTGTTGTTTAAAGGGGCCCAAAAGCTAGGTCATCGGACCCTAATGGTACAATATGCAACAAAATGACACGATAATTAAAACTTCAAAATGTATCCACTGACTAGAATCTAAAACAAATGATGATGAAAAAATAACCATGAATCCAAAACAGTCAGTGCATCCAAATCACAATTTCTTATTTTCAGAGATGATGCTTGTTGTCCAAACAGGTCCAAAATCCAGGTCACCAGACCCTCATTATAGTTATCACTGGTAAACCATGGTGTTTCTCCTATAGTGGTACTAATCACAGGTAACGTCGACTCATGGTGTTCCTTACATGGTGGTATTAATCACAGGTAATGTAGCCCCATTGTATGTCACACACAGTGGAACCATTCACAGGTAACACAGACCCATGGTGTTCCTCACATACTGGGACTAATCACAGGCCATGTATACTCAGTGTTGCTCACATAGTGGGCTAATCATAGGCAATGTAAACCCACTGTGTATCACCACGGCCGACTTGATGCATCGCTCTAGCTGGCTCCTTACCGGCCTTGACAATCGGGTCCACGTACTGTAATCGGAGTAGTTACACAGGTCAACACGTGGCGCTGGTGGCTGACCTATTTGCGGTAAAAATGCATACTTCTTTATGGAAAATATATTGACTTTAATTGCCGATTTATCGTAATTTAGAGTTATGGAGAATGTTACATAGGTTAATACTGTTAAAATGATTAATTCTAAAGGTTACTTTCGTTGATATTTGCCAAAATGATGTTGTGAAATGAAACTGCGGGGAGATGACTTAGTCCAGCTGACGGTATGATATTGACTCTAATTGCCAATGTATTTTCATTTCGGGAATAAAATAGTATGTTACATTGACTAATATTGTTAAAATGATTAATCCTAAAGGCTACTTTCATTGATATGTGCCAAAATAACGTCGTGAAATGAAATTGCGGAGGATGGAGTAGTCCAACTGACGTTCCTTAATTGTGAGGAATAACAGTAATCATTTTTATTATCATGGCATTTAGATACATAGCAGAACTTACCACAATACTTTTGTCTTCTGATGTTAATATTGAGATTAAGAGTCATTGTTCAATTAGAGTTTTAAAATTCTTCAAGCGCTGCTCTCAGGAAGGGGGCTGGACAAAACATAAAAGTCTTACTTTTTCCTTATTTGTTGTATGCATAACAAATATTTTGACTCAAACATGTTTAAATTTAAATTTCAATATATATAGTTTCAGATTACATTTCATTCATACCTTTCACTAGAATATTAAATACCAGGCAAGTTGGCCATGCTAAATTCAGACAATAATTTTTACTTGAAATGCAGTAGGGTGGAACATGTTGGCCGCGTGGCGTGCGGCTGTGAGCTTGCATCCGGGAGATAGTGGGTTCAAACCCGACTGTCGGCGGCCCTGGAGATGGTTTTCCGTGGTTTCCTATTTTCACATCAGGCTGTACCTTAATTAAGGCCACGGCCAGTTCCTTCCCGCTTTCCTATTCCACCAGCGTCATAAGACCTATCTGTGTCGGTGGACGTAAAACAAATAGCAAGAAAAGAAGAAGAATAATTTAAATAAAAATTCAGTGAGAGAGAAGTATTTTGAGTAAATAAATTGTAAACTGTTCTCTGCTCGATGATGATGATGCTTGTTGTCTACAGGGGCCTAACATGTAGGTCATCGGCCCCTTTGCTCAGGTAACAACACTTCATACGTTGGCCTTTATAACGTGCTCCAAATTGTTCAACTATTCTACATGATTCTACGTCTGCTACGCTTGACATACTGCTACTAACCTGTGTGTGTGTGCTCTCTTCGCCCGTCCAGTTTGTACTGTTCGTGCTGCTTACCCTCCCTCCTTTCTTCCCCCACCGCCTCGGTGTGCAATATGCACCGTCTGCTCTCGTCTTTTCTGGACGTTTCCATCGGAATATAAATAAGGCCTGCTCTGGGCTTGATCGGGGAGTTGGATGAAGACGACGACTTGTGTGGAGGGAGGACTTTATTTCACTTACGCTAGCGGCTGGTCCGTGTGCAATGTTTTTCTTTTAAATGGTGTTTAATGTTCACGATTGAAGCTCAAGGACTGCTGGACGGGTGAGCGAACTTTAAATTTATTTTCCCTTGCCATACTTCACTTTCTTTTTAATGCTGCACTTCCTGATTTCATCATGCCGTACTGGCTACAAATGACTGTTCACGCAAATAATATTGCTAGTCTGAGCTGTTGACAGTGGTGTTTTTCTTGCAACTGCATTACGATCTCTTTTCAAAATTTGACTTTCAATTACGTCAAGTGATTACTGTGATATGAACCACTGGATTCCAATAGACTTGGTGAACAAATGCAAGAATAGGACTAATTGCAATTTTATTAACGCCTAGCTTCTGTTTGAAAATTTGAATTCCATCAATGCTTGTAGGTTCTATTTTTTCCTAATCCCTGTTGCCAGCCTTAGGTACTGTTCTCTTTCACGTCCTTCCCTTTTTCCCCACGTTCCTGTCCCGGGTTTTATCTTTTCTTCTACTTTTGCTATTGTACAGTGGCCTAATGCCTTTCAAACTTTCTTAAAATTTTCGTATTAATGGGTAATATCTGTTTACCGTTTTGTAGGATACTCCCAATGTAAACTATTGTAAAATTCATCTTGCCCCGAGTCTAACTGTTTTCTTTAAATTGAAATTAGTGTTGTTAAATGGTCGTCCCATATGCTTTTTGGAAATCAGAAGTATCTAATCTTTAAAATATTGTTGGATTCTCTATTATCTGTTTCACTTTCTTTGGCTTGTAAAAATCCTTCTTGGTGTTTGTGCTAATATATTATTGTTATGAAAAAACTGTTCATTTTCCCTGATTTTGATCACGCGCATTTCCATGTCCTTTAATTATCTGTACTTACCTCGGGTTCCTCTAAATAAAATGGACACAGTAAAATGCTTCCCTATGCGCTCTGCTGAAATCCTTCACTTTGAAAATTGAAATCTGAGTACTTGTGCATGTATGGATTTTTCTGGAGAGTTGTAAATCTTTTTCGTGGCATGCCATCACTTGCATAGATTGGTGTTTATGTTACTGCGTTAGTCGGACTAGTGTCCAAGTTCATGACTTAGTTATATTCTTCTATGATCGTGTTTGTTTTGTTGGTATTTTGACTTACCATTTCCACTCTGGTGTATTGCGAGATTATTCTGAGTGTACATACTTACCCAAATACAACTATCATACCCAAGCTACCATAGAGAACGTCACACCTTACTGTCATAGCAGTAGTGATTCTTACTTGTCAATGTTTAAATGTTAAAGTTCAGATTATCTTGTGTTGCTGTCATAAGGCAAATACGACACCTCTTAAAGGATTATTCTATGAAAGAAATTTTTTTTTTTTTTTTTTTTTTTTTGCTATGGGCTTTACGTCGCACCGACACAGATAGGTCTTATGGCGACGATGGGATAGGAAAGGCCTAGGAGTTGGAAGGAAGCGGCCGTGGCCTTAATTAATGTACAGCCCCAGCATTTGCCTGGTGTGAAAATGGGAAACCACGGAAAACCATTTTCAGGGCTGCCGATAGTGGGATTCGAACCTACTATCTCCCGGATGCAACTATGAAAGAAAATTCATGGGTAAAAATACATGACTAGCGTGATTAGCTGCCACCCCCGGAGGCCCGGGTTCGATTCCTGGCCCTGCCAAGAAATTTCAAAAGTGGTACGAAGGCTGGAACGGGGTCCACTCAGCCTTGGGAGTTCAACTGTGTAGAGGGGGGTATTGATTCCCACCTCAGACATCCTCAAAGTGGTTTTCCATACTTTCCCACTTCTCCTCCAAGCAAATGCCGGGATAGTAACTAACTTAAGGCCACGGCTGCTTCCTTCCCTCTTCCTTATCTATGCTTTCCAATCTTCCCATCCCCAACACAAGGCTCCTGTTCAACATAGAAGTTGCGGCCGCCTGGGCGAGGTACTGGTCATCCTTCTCAGCTGTATCCCCCGACCTGCAGTCTCACGCTCCAGGAGACTACCCTTGAGGTGGTAGAGGTGGGGTCCCTCACTGAGTCCTAGAGAAAAGCCAATCCTGGAGCGGTAAACAGTCAGAAAGAAAGAAAGAAAGAAAGAAAGAAAGAAAGAATGAAAGAAGGTAAATACCTGAAATAGAAACGGAAAACTAAGATGAGAGTGCTACCTGCTTTTAGCCATTCCGTAGTTTTGTTCTGGTCTACAGAGAATTCGTGAAATTATAGTGTCCCTTTGCTCTTTTTTTCCTGTTTGGAATACAAAAAAGGCACACTGCAATATATATTTGAATATTTCCTAACACAGTTAAAGAAAAGCAAATCACCACACCATTAAAAAACTAATTAGTGCATAAATTAAAATCCTTGTTCAGGATGAAGTTACAGCGAGAAATCACTTTGTTCTTGTTTATAAAATTTCTGCTCGAAGTACGAAAAGGTGCACAAGAATGTCACAAATTTCAAGATTTGTAAACACAATTTAAAAAATATAATCACCACACTACACAATAAAAAATAAACTCACTAGTACATAACTATCAGATCTCAATATCAAGCCAACAAGCACTTCATTGCGAACACACTGCCAACATTTACGATAGCAAAACCATATAAATAAAACTGGAAATGCGGCAATTTGCGTTATACAGCTTCCTCTCAGTGGATAGTAGGCCAGCGCTCCAGCGGCATTACGGTGAAACTTTCCAATTACAGCTTTATGCTGGGCTTCACAAGCGATTGTCAAGGCCGGTATAAGGAGTGCAGCGAGGGATCCAGTCGCCTGTGGTATCGCACATTATGGTAACACCCACAGGCAACACAGGCAACGTAGACCCATGCTGTTTCTCATAAAGTGGTACTACTCATGGGTATCGCAGACCCATTCTGAACACAGTGGAACCGACCAAGTACATACTACATACCTTACATGTTATAAACCTCATTTTAGGTCCGTATTGAAAATTTTACAGTTCAACAATAATAAAGGTGTTTTAATTTGTTCCACCTATTCAATACTTATATTTTCACTTATAGTGGTTACGTAAATAGATTCTTAGTTACGTGGGACATGTTTCGCCCTCAATTAAGGGCATCTTCAGCCTAAACACAATCATCAAAAATACAACTAAATTAAAAGTGGAAGTTAAAAGTTTAGTCAGTTATTAAAATTCGAAACATAAAAATGTGAAAAGTGATACAATATATAAAGATGCTAATGGAAAACTGTCTTATGATTAAACTATAATCTTGTCGGAGACTAAAACTTCTTCTATTAAAATTCTAATTTAAAACAGTTCATATAAAATATTAGTGGAAAACCAAAGTGGTAATAATATAAAGCCAACGACATGAGGGCGTGAACACAAGCATAAACTTGATTGTCATGAATACAATCTTTCCAAGGCCGCTGATGAAATTCGTCAGCAAGTGAGACAGAAGCATCTGTTGAAAAATTGTAAGTGGCCCTTAGCACCGGTAGGTAATAAAAATGGCAGAAACCTTGCCAGAAAATGTCAGTAGATGCAGAAATAATGTTTTATGTAAGTGGAAGTTGTTATTTGTTATCTACTGTTGTGTTGGTTGCTGCCCGTCTGTTGGCTCCGAGTCTGGTGTTGTAACTGTCCCCAGTCAAATTGATGGTGATCGTCATGTATGACATCAGGGGTGTCACTGTTTGCCACTTTGTTCCATATGGCAGAACAGTGACTGCACAATACTACACGGACTTCCTGGTGCAACAGGTACGACGTGGTGTTCGGGAGAAATGTCCAGATCTTGTGGACAGTGTAATAATCCTGCACGACAATGCAAAACCACATAAAGCAGAGTGTGTAGGGCAGCTACTGCGATGTTGGGGATGGAAAGAAATGGAGCACCCACCGTACTTTCCCAACATTTCGCCCAGTGACTTTGATCTCATTCGAAAGATTAAGGAACCACTACGTGGTAGGCGGTTCGGAACACGAGAGGACATTGCTAATGCTGTGCGCCAACAGGTGACCCGATTCACACATAGTGCAGCAAATGCTGAGACAGATGGTATTCAGCGCCTCCCACATCGTTGGCAGCGAGCGGCGTCAGTAGCAGGGGACTACTTTGAGGGTCTTTAGGCCCAGGTTTGTCATGTCAACTTTGTGTGTACTGTATTGTCCCTCTCTTGCACCGGGAAGGCCATATTGCCCTGTATACTACCATAATAAATTAGTGTGTTACGATATTTCAGTGCTATTCATTGACCACACATGTAGGTAACACCTTGTCCTTTCGTCTGTATGTCACATTTTCCAACCGGACTGGTATCTTCAAGAAAAAAATGGTTGCCATGACTTTTTCCCCAACCCTTGTATGTTGAGATGTTACAAGAGGAGGTAAATTAAATGAAATGGAATATGGTTTTTAGTGCCGGGAGTGTCCGAGGACATGTTCGGCTCGCCAGGTGCAGGTCCTTTGATTTGACGCCTGTAGGCATGCGGAATTAACCAATAATGGTTCAAATTCCTGAACCTGCCGGGAATCGAACCCAGGACCCCTGTGACCAAAGGCCAGCACGCTAACCATATAGCCATGGAGCCAGTTATTCCACAACTTAAAAACAGCCCTCATTTTGCTGTTAGGCAGTTAACACGGCAACAGAATAGAGTACCTCCTCACTTTGGCAAAAGGGTGGGGAACTTTTTGAACCAGTAATTCCATGAATAGATTGGCTGTCATGGTATGACAGTATGTCCACCCAGATAATGTAACTTAACACTGTACGATATTTCATTAGGATACCATGAATGATGAAGATTTTTCTTAGAAACCACACAATCTGCATCACTTGTAACAGTTGATCCAATTGTCATTTGAGAAAATTGATAAAGATCACCAGTTATGTTCTGCCACCTGTATATCAGTCACAAAACAGAGTCTCCATTCTGACCAAACTTTGTAAAGAAATGAACAAGCTGAAGTTTCAAATATTTGGGGACAGCAATTTTAAACCACCTTATACAACTTCACTAGGTATACTGAATAGTAAATGGTGTAGTACATACTGTAATATCCTCTGATGCATATTGATAGAGAGTCGTCTTGTAGGACTGTTGTCATGGAAGTCACCATCATCTAATCTTAGAGAGTCCCCTAATACTTCAGACAGCCTGAAACATGACATTATATACTCATAAAAGAATTAGATATTTGGTTACGTATGAGAATCAGGTTCAGAAAGAGGAATACAAACACAATAAATGACATCTGAATGACAGTAAAGGAAGCGAATGGGCTGTATTATGATCTCTGCAGTAGCCTTCATCACAGCATTTCTAAAATTGTAATTTTTGTAAGTAAGCAAGAATTTACTAAATAAACTACAACACTCCCTGTTACATACTGAAATAGCTGATAAAAGACATCTGCAGGGCAAAGACTGAACTGTTAATTAGTCATTTTCTGACATTTTCAAGTCTGTGTTCTAAAACTGAAGCAGATTGATATGAATTTTGATGATGGGCAGTTTGTAATCTTAATTTACTTGTGTGCCTCATGTTTGGTCAAGGAGTAAATGTACTCATGTATTGCTCCCTCCCACCTTTTAATGGAATTTTTAAGTAAAAATGTTGAAGAGGGGGAAATTATACAGGTTTATCAGATACAGCAAAAATAAAGAAAAAAAAAAGTTATGATTATCTGCCAGTTACCGACAGAAAATTGGTATTGTAACGTGTTGGCGGGGTAGATAAATAAATAAGTACAGAACCTGGTAGCGTCCTATTTCTAAGATTTATTAAAAACACACACACACAGAGTCATCGATTATTTACAGTACACTCTCTCAGCCACTCAGTCACACTCGTTAGTGCTGTCACAGTCCACAGCCTAAACGTCAGTCTCGCATGTCGGGATAGTATCTGCTGTTCACTCAATCTGTCAAACCCCATTCGCAGTCTGCAAAGTCGGCACCCAGTGTTCTCTTCGTGCTGCTCCAAAACACCCAAGGTTCTTCTCCAGCAGCCGGCCTCAAGGGACTCACACACACGACGTCAGGGAAACAGGAATGAATCCTCGGCTCCAACAGGCACATACTCCATCAGCCTGACATCTCAGACCAGGCTATCACTGACTGCGCTCTTCCCTAACTCACGCCAGCGAACTCAATCTCACTCCTCACTCACTCGTCTAACTCTCACTAACTCACTGCAGGCAAGTAACTGCTCTTATATACCTGTGCCAGCCCTTCTAGAATGGTCCGGATGCTCGATGAATCCAGGAATCTCGCGAGATGGAAGGCTGCAGATTAAGAGTCTAGTAATTTCCGTCGTCCCATGCGGCGCGACCATGGACAGAAGAGAGAAGGGCCCGCCCAGCACTTAATCGCTGCTTGTGATTGGAGCGGTTGAAGCGTAAGGGGTGGGCCTCTACGGTGCCGGGCCGGGCCCATAGCCAGTTGGCATGGCGGATGCTCTGACCATTACAGTATATTTGCCTAATAAGTCACTATAATTTCATCCATGTAATCTTCAGGAAGCCATTGTGAAGTTCTCCTCCTGTGTAAATTAAATTCATGGCAACTCATAAAATGTGTTGCCCATCCTCTGTTAGCTTTAAATTCTCAATTCAAGAGTCCATGCTTTCATATGAATCGTTTTGTGACTTACTACTATTCCATTATTTCTTAATTCAATTGGGTATTCTAACATTTCTTTTTCAACACCCTGAAATTTTGCAGATTTTCCTGCCTGGAATAACTGTTCACTCCCCCTGTGGGTGGGGGCGATAGAATAACACCCACGGTATCCCCTGCCTGTCGTAAGAGGCGACTAAATGGGGCCTCAGGGGCTCTGAACTTTGGAGCGTGGCTTGGCGACCACGGGGCCCTTAGCTGAGTCCCGGCATTGCTTCCACTTACTTGTGCCTGACTCCTCACCTTCATCTATCCTATCCGACCTCTCTTGGTCAACTCTTGTTCTTTTCCGAACCCGACGCTATTAGGTTTGCGAGGGCTAGGGAGTCTTTCATTTTCACGCCCTTCGTGGCCGTTGTCTTCCTTTGGCTGATATCTTCATTTTTCGAAGTGTCGGACCCCTTCCATTTTTCCCTCTGATTAGTGTTATATAGAGGATGGTTGCCTAGTTGTACTTCCTCTTAAAACAATAATCACCACCACCACCACCAATAACTGTTCAATTGTTTTGGTTTCACCAGTACTGAATCAAATTTAGTTCTATGCAGAATCTCATCCTTTGTATGCATATCACTTTTTTCTGCAGAGGCAATTGCTTTTAGCTTAAAACCACACTGTAACTATTGTTTAGCGGCATTATCACTTATCAGTCACTCGTTACTACACGACAGGATACACACATTCCAAGCTATGCTTAAGCACTATTGTAGTGTAGTCATTTTATTACATTTAATTTTCTTTATTGTTGTGTTATACTTGTGTAATATATAGTATTTCTTTCATTTGACTTTTTAATTCACAGAATACATTATTTTACCTATACTGATTTTTCATAATATTTTGTTATGAAGCAAGCCATTCTTTTTTCAGTGTTGACTCAGTTAGTAATAATAAATATTTATTGTGCTTTAGTATCCATAATTACAAAATATTTACATCTAAATACTGCCTTCTGTAGCTATCTCAGTAATGGATCTCATCACTACATTACACTTAGAACACTATAACATACCTGTAAAAGAATACATTAATAACAGAATGACACATTTCTTTCTACAAGAACATCCTCAGATTCTATCAAATCACTTTCAACCACGTGTATATACGTAAAATATTGTCTACATTGCATAAACTTGTCAATGATTGTGAATGGGTGATATTATGAACAAATGTGACAAATTATGCAAATGTTGAACTTGACACTTTAGTAGATCTGAGAAAGTTGGTTTTTTTTTGTTATTTTGCTTTATGTCGCACCGACACAGATAGGTCTTATGGCGATGATGGGATAGGAAAGGCCTAGGAATGGGAAGGAAGCGGCTGTGGCCTTAATTAAGGTACAGCCCCAGCATTTGCCTGGTGTGAAAATGGTAAACCACGGAAAACCATCTTCAGGGCTGCCGACAGTGGGATTCGAACCCGCTATCTCTCGGATGCGAGCTCACAGCTGTGCGCTCCTAACCGCACAGCCAACTCGCCCTATTGAGAAAGTTTTATGTACTTAGGTAACCTGAAACCAGATTAAGAGCTAAATAAAAGGAGTGTGAAATGCTGTTTAACCAAAATTTGAATGCATTAACAACAGAATACAAGAGATCCAGCATGCCGCAACAAATACATTTCAAAATGGGATAAAACAAATGATTAAAAAGTGCACCTTATTCTTACAAAGCACAAAGAAAAACTCACCATAAAAAATTCTAACTCCCATACTAAGAGCACTCTCGAAAATACACAAAGACTATGCCCATCAGACCAATTGAAAATTTGAAAGATACGTCAAGTAAGCAAACTGCTCAACCAAAAGCTAATAAACAAAATCTCTATTGAAGAAGATTCCAGAATTACTGTAACTAAAGAACTACATAAGCTAAACACAGTAGGAAATACAAGAATGATATCCTTTGACATTATCAGTATGAACTATAACATACCAATACAGAAGAATCAATTAATTTAGAAAATCATCTAAAATAAAACAATTCACTAAAAGAAAGAAACAAATTATTTATTATTATAAGAACAACCTTAGACCAAAGCAGTTGTCAAAAGTGCTCACAATTATTAGGAATAATAGCAAACATATTCCAAAATAACATTGAAAACAATTTCTTAACCAGCTATCTAACTATCTACATTGGAGCAAATACGTAGATGATGTAAAGTGCATATATGAGAACACTGTCACAAATACGCGGCACTTATTAACACTTTCAGCACTATGCCCGTACGGGATACGGGCGCGCTGCTTTCCTGCTTCTGGACGGCGCCCGTATATGATACGGGCGTGATTTTCTCGTGCGTTTATATCCAGCTGCACGTATCACGTACGGTACCCATCCCTTGGTTGGAGGTAATAGTTCATCTAGTGACCACTAGAATGCAGCAGTTTTCGGGAATTTCGAAATGAAACGATAAACAGGGTATTTCTCCTTGCCGTGACCTCTACCGAAGCACTCGGTGTGCCGTGTGCTGCGCGCGCCAAATCTGTCACGCTGTCAGCTGTGTTACTCTGTGTAAACATGTCTTCACGCCGGCTCAATGATTGTGATATTTTATCGGGAGAAGCGGGTTCAGAGATGGATGAAAGTGATTACGACCCTGCTTACGAACCGGATAACGTATGAAGCGATAGTTCAGGTAAGATTTGTATTTATTACTTCACTTTGGAACGTAAGTGTTTAGCTGTATTATTTTACTCCGAATACAAACGATAGAAATACTTTGCCTACAGAAATTTGGGTTTATCTTTTTTGTTCAGATGAAGAGACGCAGGCTGATGATTCACCTGTGCCGGGAACATCTGCTAGATCATCTGAAACTGATGATGAATGGTCAGAAACAGATGACCAACTACAGCTACCTGTCTTCCAGTCGGCATCTGGTTCTACTCAGTTTTGCGCGGGGAGTGACGAAATGGATTGTCTCAGTAATTTTTTTAGTGACGATTTGATCAAAAATATAAAAACAGAAACTAACAGATATGCAGGTACGACAATTGCAGCAATGAAACGTCAGGGTAAACTGAAGGAAAATTCCATGTGGCACCGGTGGTCTGCAGTAAAACTTCACAAAATTTATTGGTTTTTTGCAACAATTTTGCATATGTGTGAAAGCTACTCGTTATTGCAAGCTATGCTCAGACAGAGGCAAGAAGGAAAGAGAGTAGATGGTGGTGCAAGGAGTGCAAAGTAGGACTGTGTATAGTCCAATGTTTTCAGGACTACCATACCAAAACAAACTATTCCTAAATAGGTAAATATTTTATTCCATTGCATTTGTGTTTATTTGTGGCCTAAGTAGTTGCATTAAATGATTATTTTTTATTGTTTGAGCAAGCTTATTGGTATAACCTCAATGTAAAAAAAAATTTCTGTACTCTTTTTTCATGTTTTTCATAAGACTAGTATAATTAAATTACTTCAGATATTCACTTGTTGATTAACATCTTCATTTTGGACGGTTGACACCTTCATATGGTACAAAAATCAGGCATGTAATATGTTTCGCTGTTCCATAATAACGCGTTAAAAATTAGCAAAAAGACCCAGTTCACAGCCAGGATCCATGTTAAAATATGGTAGTGTTGAAAGTGTTAAACACACTGAATTCCTTACAAAGGTTAATCAAATTCACAATGGAACTAGAAACTAACAAATAATTTTTTTTTAAATTACAATGTAGAGATAACGACAACCCGTTATACAAAATATAGAGGAAATTCACTCAGACTTCACACACAATAGATAAAAAATCCGACCACATGAATATGCACAAATTGTTAGGACTAAATATAATGATGCACAGAGCAACATCCATAGCAATAAGCATAACAGATTTCACTGATTTCAGATCAACCTCAACCATAAGAGCCAGCCCCGTGGTGTAGGGGTCGCGTCAGTGTTGCCAACCCACAAATCCTTTCTCCGCTAAATTTTAGATTAAAATCTGCTAAAATCCGCTAAATTTTGAACTGAAGCAAAATAGCATATGCCAGCTGTTTTAATAGAGGAGATTACCTCAACACTCGCCACTTTCAGAACAGGAGGTCATCATCTTCTCCTCCCAGCATTGTATCCTCTGAAGCAGACGTGCTGGGTTGAGATCGTGTGGTTTCATATGAAGCCACATGGTACTATTCTTTTTCAAAATACATGCTGACAGTTCACAGTAGCAAAGCACATACAGAAATTTTCAAATCTGTTTCAAAAGTTATTTTCACTTTCATTAGTTTTCATTGTTTATGATAAATGCAGAAAGAAACCATGTCAAACAACTTTGCATTTATATTGCACTGCCAATAGATGCACTGTCCATGGTTGGGATCACTGGGAAGCTCAACCAACTAGTCTTTTAAAGTTTAATTATTTAATCACTCTACAAAATATCTGACTGTACTTTTCAACCTTTTCTTTCGACATATTGACGTACCATTCCAAAAATAACCTAATGTCAAAAGAAACATGATATCAAACACAACACCACCTGGCTCATCAAGAGTACAGTAACGACTGCAACAAATTCTGACTTAGGCTGTGGGCCAGAGTTGGTCTAGAAAACGAGTGATAGTATGCAGTGTAAGTTCAATACGACGGTATTAACTAGACTATGACACCGTTGTATGTTCTATATTATTTTTTCTTCTGGTGATGAAAGGTGATATTGTTAATGTTGAAAGTCGTTGATAGAAGTTTGAAAATCCTTCAAAAAATCCACTGTCCGCTAAATGGAAATTTTTCCGCTATTCGATTTAAAAATTTGTCAAATTTAGCGGAAAATCCACTGAGCTGGCAACACTGGGTAGCGTGCTTGCCTTTTACCCAGAGGCTCCAGGTTCAATTCCCGGCCAGGTCAGGGATTTTTACCTGCATCTGAGGGCTGGTTCGAGGTCCACTCAGCCTACGTGATTACAATTGATTACATTGAGCTATCTGACGGTGAGATGGCGGCCCCGGTCTAGAAAGCCAAGAATAACGGTTAAGAGGATCCGTCGTGCTGACTACATGACACCTCCTAATCTGCAGGCCTTCAGGCTGAGCGCGGTTGCTTGGTAGGCCATGGCCCTTCGGAGCTGTTGTGCCAGGGTGAGGTAGGATTCAGCTAGAAGATATATTTGTCTAAAATTTCTGCATTCATAATATATTTAAAAGAGTAGAGGAGTTTAAATTCCTTGGTGGATTAATTGATGAGCAAAACCAAAGGCAACAGGAACACCAGGCAAGAATTAAGAATGCAAATAAGGCATTTTACTCTATGAGCCCTATATTAGGCTCCAAGTTTTTAACAAGGAATGCAAAAATGATTATCTACAATACAATCATTCGACCAATACTTCTGTATGGTTCCGAGACATGGAGTATAACCAAGAAAGAGCAGCAGCAGTTGCAAGTCTTTGAGAATAAAGTTTATAGAAAAATATTTGGCCCATGGTTCGATCCTATCTCTCAAAGCTGGCAGAAAAATTCTAATTATGAGATTTACATCCGCTCTTAACAACACACTATAATGGGTGTGACAGAATCCAACAGACTGTGCTGGGCTGGACATGTACTGAGGATGCAGGATAACAGAGCACCAGTAGATCTATATAAGGGATCTCTTAATGGGAAAAGACCTTCAGGAAGACCCCGAAGCACCTGGAAGAAGGAGATCAACACAGTTTGCCGGACCCTCCAAACTGATAACTGGGAAGAGCAGCTCAAGATCGAAAAGGATGGAAGAGGATTGCGAGATCGGCATAGGAACTTCACATCCCTCAGAAGCCTACGGAATGAGTGAGTATAATATCACTTCTTAGTCATGATTCAACTCCTATATGAATCTATTAAATAATTTCTTTCTTTACAATACTTCTATAGTTTAACACTTAACTACTTTATGTCATTGTTATTTGACTCCCTCTCCTCTCATCACCGCTCCCTTGTCCACCCCATTTCCCTGTATGTACTCCTACCTCTGTATAAGCCTCCTAAATAAATCCTGTAATGTACATATATAATTGCAGTTCAAGTGAAGGCTATCAGAACGTAGATCCCTTTATCCTAACCACCCATTAGTATCTACAAATTGTACTCCTGATTTCCCTACATACCCATTTCATAGTCTCATTTAAATCCCAAATCACCTTACAGTCAATATCCCACTGATAATAATATCTGCTTCCTTAAACTTGTTCTGTGCTGCCATAACCAGGTCCCACACATCCCCAACTATGTTAGTACCTATTCCTGCTTGTCACTTTTTCCTTACCCTCCTCCTTCCCTTCTGTTTTCCTCAACATCTGCCTTAACCTAATTCCTGGATGACACTTTACCTTGGTTCCCTTATCTCTCCACACTCTCCCCACGTGCTTAACAATCACCTAAAAATTGTCCAAGCTCAAAAACACGTAAGCCCATGAAAAACAAAGCCGAAGACCCTCTAACAACCCAAGATGATCAGCTTGAGAGATGGAGGGAACACTTCACAGAAGTTGTTAATAAAATTTTAGGACATAACGCACACCACGCCATGAGGTAATGAAACTATAAGTGCAGATCTGCACTGCCTAACTACAGTAGAAATATAAACAGCACTAAACCAAATGAGGAAAGGAAAGGCATGAGGAGTCTATAATATTTCCCCAGACGTTCACAGAGCCAATACCAAATCATGGTGAGCCTACTAAAGCCAATTTTTGAAAAGTACAGCAGGAAGAGAAATTGCCAAGGAACTGGGAAAGAAGACTAATCGTAAAGATTCCACAAAAAAAGGTTATACAGCAGATTGCAACAATTGGAGTGGCAACGCACTGTTGTCCATCTCCTGGAAATTACTATCAGGATTGGGTCCATGGCTAAATGGTTAGTATGCTGGCCTTTGGACACAGGGTCCCAGGTTCAATTCCCAGCAGGATCGGAAATTTTAATAAATCATTGGTTAATTCTGCTGGCAAGGGGGGTGGGTGTATGTGTCGTCTCCATCATCATTTCATCCTCATTACAATGTGCAGGTTTCCTACTGGCGTCAAATCAAAAGACCTGCACTTGGCGAGCCAGACATGTCCTCGGGCACTCCCGGCACTAATAATCATACACCATTTCACTTTTTACTATCAGGACTCTGTTGAATGAAGGATGCAGTCAATCACAAATTACACAAAGAGCAAGTTGGCTTCACAGCTGTAGCAATCTCGTTAAATTCTCTTCGCATCATACTAGAAGAAAGTGTAGAATGACAGAACCTAATGTATCGCCTGTGCAAAGTTTGAAAAGAAGCATTCGACTCGATGAAGTGGAACGCAATGTGGAATACACTCAATGAATATGTCATTCCAGACAAAATCTCCAACATAATCCATGAGATGTACGATTGATACGAATGTTGAATCATCCATGAAGGAAACGTAACAGAGCTTATCACAGCCAGCTCTGGCATTCACCACGGTTCCTCTCTCCTACATTGTTCTCACTCACATTAGATCGAGTTATGAGGAAGGTAGTGGAGGGGAAAAGTAGGAGATATACAGTGGAGGAAGACAGCTTCCTTGAAGACATGGACTTTGCTGATGACATCTGTCCACTAAGAACTTTGAAAATATGAAGGGGAAGCTACTGGAGTTCAAACAAGAAGCAGCAACTTTTAAATCCTCAGCCTGTTTCCAGTCATTTGACTGGGTCAGAAATGGATTTGCTAATGTTATTCTGAAGGGAATAAATATGATTTGTATTGTAAAGGTGGAATTCTCCTCAAAATACCATAACACTTGTTAAGGTCAACAATGCGAGCTAAATAATGAAATTCATTTCTTGCAAAAATCAGGAACTGAATGAATCCCCCATCTAGCGGTGAGGATATGGAATGTGCCGGCTACCAAAGCCTGTAACACTCCTCTGGGGCAATGATTAATGACTGATGGATGAAATTAAATGATATTGAAGAGTGTTGCCAGAATTAAAGATGACAGGGTAAATTGGAGTATGATATAGATGTTGATTCCCATAGGGAATCTGAAATATTTGTCCTGAATGAGTAAATTTATAATACCAATATCAATGGTCCATTATTGGACATTATAAATTTTCCAGCTAACTCATTCTTGGCTGCCCGCGTTTCGCCCTCGTGTGCTAGGGTGGGCTCATCAGTTGGTACCTAGCACACCTACCAATACGCTGGCTAGTGCATACCGTGGAGGCCACTGCGTAGGCTAACTGGAGCCACCGGCTATGGGAATCAACATCTATATCATCTGATGGCCAAGCAGGCATCAATTTTTGGTAATGAGACAAAGTCTCTCAGTGCATTGGCACTGCCGGTGGCTCCAGTTAGCCTACGCAGTGGCCTCCACGGTATGCACTAGCCAGCGTATTGGTAGGTGTGCTAGGTACCAACTGATGAGCCCACCCTAGCACATGAGGGCGAAACGCTGGCAACCAAGAATGAGTTAGCTGGAAAATTTATAATGTCTAATAATGGACCATTTATATTGGTATTATAAATTGGAGTACCCGGAGAAAACCCGACCCGCCTCTGCTTTGTCTAGCACGAATCTCACATGGAGTGAACGGGATTTGAACCGCGGAATCCAGAGGTGAGAGGTCGACACACTGCTGCCTGAGCCACAGAGGCTCCTAAGAAGCAGCAACTGTTTGGCGTAAAATAAATGTTGCAATGACAAAGGAGATGAGAATCAATGGTACGGAAAACAACCAACTCACCATATCTGGAAAGCAAATAGAGGAAGTTGGCTCTTTTGTCCACATTGGGAGCACAATAACAAAGACTAGCAGTGCACATGAAGATGTCAAGGCTCGAATCCAGAATGCAAATAACTCGTTTATTGTACAGTATCTCTCAAGAGAAACCAAGATCCAACTTTTCAATACCACCATGAAATTAATTCTCCTTTATGCTGTGAGTCATGGAAGGTCACTAAACAAGTGTTCATGAATTGCTGTATGCAGCATATCATCAATATAAGATGGCCTGAAGTGATCATAAACAAAAATCAATCAGAAACTATTTGATGTAGAAATAAGGAAACGAAAGTGGGGATGGATACTATACACACTGCGTATCAGAGGAAGGTTTAGAAACTACAGTGGAACCTCGGATTGCGAGTAACTTGGTCTATGAGTGTTTTGCAAGACGAGCGAATATTTTAAATAAATTGTGACTTGATAAGCGAGTGAGGTTTCGCAATACGAGCGTCGCATGTACGTACGTTTCCACCTCCCCTGTGCCTTTGTTTTCCCCTCCTCCTGCCACTCTCTTTCCTGGGAAAGTGTGTGTAATCATTTCCCGGGCTGGACTTCAGTTGGCGTGCCTCGCTCGCATAGTCAACACCATATGAGTGTACATGTTTTGTTTCTGTCATCTGTGATATAACTGTTCTGCAACGATGGGCCCTGTGAACGAAAAGAAGACTAAAAAGGAATTCGATCGGAAGAAGGAGATGATTACAGTGGATGAATCTGTTCAATGACAATGCAATGTCACATTTTCGTGAAATCCTCAGAAAGAGGCAAAAGCAACAGTCATTGGACAGGTTCCTCGTTAGAGTTGCACGAAAAGAAAACACTTCCAATGAGCCAACCGATAGCAGTGATTCCGTTAGTGAAATTCGTGCTACACAGTAACTCTTCTCATGTCATCTCTCATCTCCCTCACACCAACAATGATTCTGTTGTAAGGTAAAGTGCAGTTTAATTGTTTTAAGTTATATTTTGTTTTAGAAATGTTATGTGAATAAATGTTTTTGTGTTGTGGATGAATCATCCGAGTTTCAATAGTTTCTTATGGGAAAATTTGCTTTGATATACGAGCGATTTGGATTACGAGCATGTTGCCGGAACAAATTATGCTCGCTATCCAAGGTTCCATTGTATACTTTATTCAGTGCTTATGCACCAACAGAAAAAAAGAATGAAGAGGAAAAGGATTCCTTCTATGAACTCCTAAAAAGAGAATATGGAAAGTGCCCCAGACATGATATTGTGCTGATGCTGGGGGATTTTAATGTTCAAGTGGGTCAAGAGGAACACCTAGCACCTATAATTGGCAAGTATAGCCTTCATAGAGACGCTAATGAAAATGGCATGAGACTAGTTGATTTTGCAGCCTCAACTGACATGGTAATAAGAAGTACAATGTTCCCGCACAAAAACATTCATAAAGGAATGTGGACTTCCCCTGATGGAAACACAGTTAATCAGATTGACCACATTCTTGTTGATAGACACCACATGACTGACCTGGAAGATGTACGAACCTTTAGAAGAGCTAATGTGGACTCGGATCATTTCTTAGTCGTTATCAAATTGAGAAGTAAAATTAATAGCAACTATAGACATCAGAAACAAAGCAAATTAAAGAAATATGATGTGGAAAAGCTAAAAGACCCAGAAACTAAAACCCTCTAAGGAACATTTTGCAATGGTTGAAACTGCTGCAAAAGCCAATGACGTAAGTTGGATGGATTGTAAGCGAGAGATAAAAGATACTGCAGAGGAAATAATTGGAGAAGTAAGCAGAAATAAAAGGAGCACATGGTTTGATAAAGAGTGTGCAGAAATAACTGAAAGGAAGAATATAGCCTACAAAGCAATGATCAATAAACGTACCAGAAATACTGTTGAAACATACAGAGGACTAAGAAGAAGTGTAAAGCAGGTACACAAAAAGAAGAAAATGGAGTATCATGAAGCAAGGCTCAAGGAAATAGAAGAGATGCACACCCAAAATGATTCGAGAAAGTACTATCACTTGATCAACAATATGAGAACAGGATTTACACCAAGAACATTAAACTGCAGAAAAATGAATGGAGAATTGATGGGCAACATAGAGGAGGTCTTGGAGACATGGAATCAACATTTCCAGGAACAGCTTGAGGGAGTAGAGAATGATGCTCACTGTAATAAAGAAGTAATGCTGGAAATCAGATCCCCACAAATAGACAATGGAGAAATGAATCTGCCTACTATAAAAGAGGTAGAACTTGCCATCGACAGATTGAAGAACAACAAGGCACCTGGGCCTGATTATATAAATGCAGAGCTCATTAAAATGGCAAAACCAACTCTCTTGCAAAGGCTTCATAGTGTCATCTGTGAAATATGGAAAAATGAACGCTTACCTAGAGAACAGGAAGAAGGGTTGATCTGCCCAATGCATAAGAATGGAGATCCATTGGACTGGTCAAATTACAGGGGTATCATATTGCTGAACATAGGATATAATATATTCTCCAATATATTGTATATGAGACTACTGCAGCATGTAGAAGAGATAATAGGAAACTATCAATGTGGTTTCAGAAAAGGGAAGTCGACCACCGATCAGATACATGCATTAAGACAGATCCTACAGAAGACCCGAGAGTACAAGATCACCACACACCAACCGTTTATTGATTTCAAATTAGCATATGACAGTATAAAACAGGATAAACTACTTAGTGCATTGCAAGAACTCGGTATCCCAGAAAAGCTTGTAGCCTTAACAAGAGCATCTCTCAGTACAGTCCAATGTAGAGTTAAGCTACAAGGAAACCTCTCAGAACCATTCTGCACACAAAAGGGTCTCAGACAGGGAGATGCATTGGCATGTTTGTTGTTTATTGCGCTGGAAAAGGTCATGCGAGACTCTGGAATTGAAAGGAGGGGAACAATATTTCATAAATCAGTACAAGTATTAGCATATGCTGACGACATTGACATTATTGGAAGAACAGAAAGGGAAGTCAAAGAATCATTTACTAGGTTAAATGCTGAATCAAAACAGATGGGACTCACGGTAAATGAGAAAAAGACAAAATATATGGTGGTGTCAGAAAATCCGTCAAGACTGAAATGGCTTGAGATCGATGGCTATAAATTTGAAAAGGTGACTGAATTTGAGTACTTAGGGTCGCTGATGACATCAGACAACAAAGTCAGTACAGAAATACAGCACAGAATACTAATAGCAAATAGATGTTACCACAGACTAAAAAGAAACCTAACGTCACGCTGCACAAGCCGTAACTCTAAGGTTAAAATGTATAAGACCCTAATAAGACCAGTTCTATTATATGGCTCTGAAACTTGGACTTTTGGGACAACTGTCATGAGCAGATGGCCATATATGAGAGGAAGATCTTAAGGAAGATTTACGGAGCAGGCAATGATCATGGATACTGGCGCGCAAGGTACAACCATGAAGTATACCTACTGTTCAAGGAACGTGATATTCTAAACGAAATCAAAGCAAGAAGAGTGAGATGGCTTGGGCATGTGCATAGAAAGGACGAAAATGATCCTTGTAGGAAGGTGACATTTACAGAACCTTATGGGCCCGTGGTATAGGGGTAGCGTGCCTGCCTCTTACCCGGAGGCCCCGGGTTCGATTCCCGGCCAGGTCAGGGATTTCTACCTGGACCTGAGGGCTGGTTCGAGGTCCACTCAGCCTATGTGATTAGAATTGAGGAGTTATCTGATGGTGAGATAGCAGCCCTGGTCTAGAAAGCCAAGAATAACAGCCGAGAGGATTCGTCGTGCTGACCACACGACACCTCGTAATCTGCGGGCCTTCGGGCTGAGCAGCGGTCGCTTGGTAGGCCAAGGCCCTTCAAGGGCTGTAGTGCCATGGGGTTTGCTTTGGTTTTATGGCGCCAGAAGAGTGGTCAAGGCTGGAACTTGGCTGTAGAACAAGAAGAAGAAGAAGAAGAAGAAGTAGTGGGGCAGATAGGACACACATTAAGAAAACAAGACGGAGAAGTTGAAAAGTCGGTCCTACAACGGAATACAAAAAGAGAAAGAAAGCATGGAAGACCTAGGAACATTTGGTGTGAACAGTTGGAGAAAAACTGGAAATTGGGAAAACATGAAATGAAGTAAAAGACCAGACTGTAGAACGTACTAAATAGAGAGCTATCCTGGATGCCCTTTGCTCCACAATCAGAAACAGGAATTAGATTATAGACATCATCATTATAGACCGTTATGCCTTTCAGCGTTCAGTCTGCAAGCCTCTGTTCATTTACTAAACGTTGCCACAATCCTCTATTTGCAGCTAGTGCTGTGGCCTCATTTCGTTCTATACCTCTTATCTTTAAATCGTTAGAAATTGAGTCTAACCATAGTCATCTTGGTCTTCTCTCACTTCTCTTACCTTCCATAACAGAGTCCATTATTCTCCTAGGTAACCTATTCTCCTCCATTCGCAACAAATGACCCCACCACCGAAGCCGGTTTATGCGTACAGGTTCATCCGTCAAGTTAATTCCTAACCTATATGTTATCTCTTCATTCCGAGTACCCTCCTGCCATTGTTACCATCTGTTTGTACCAGCAATCATTCTCGCCACTTTCATGTCTGTTACTTCTAACTTATGAATAAGATATCCTGAGTTCACCCAGCTTTCGCTCCCGTAAAGCAAAGTTGGTCTGAAAACAGAGCGATGTAAAGATAGTTTTGTCCGGGAGCTGACTTCCTTCTTACAGAATATTGTTGATTGCAACTGCGAGCTCACTGCATAAGTTTACGACACCTTGATTCAATCTCACTTACTATATTACAATCCTAGGAGAACACACAACCTAAATACTTGAAATTATCTACCTGTTCTAGCTTTGTATCACCAATCTGACATTCAATTCTGTTGAATTTCTTACCTACTGACATCAATTTAGTCTTGGAAAGGCTAATTTTCATACCATACTCATTGCACCTATTTTCAAGTTCCAAGATATTAAACTGCAGGCTTTCGGCACAGTCTGCCATTAAGACCAAGTCGTCAGAATAGGTCAGACTGTTTACTACATTTCCACCTAACTCAATCCCTCCCTGCCACTTTACACCTATCAGCAGATGATCCATGTAAACTACGAACAACAAAGGTGAAAGATTACAGTGTTGTCTGACCCCTGTAAGTACCCTGAACTAAGAAATTCTACCATCAATTCTCGCTGCAGCCCAATTGTCAACATTATGCCTTTGGCTGATTTTAATAATCTACGCTTAATCCCATTGCCCCACAGTATGGCGAACATCTTTTCCCTCGGTACCCTGCCATATGTTTTCTCTAGATCTACGAAACATAAACACAACTGTCTATTCCTCATGTAGTATTTTTCAATAGCCTGGCGCATACTGAAAACCTGATCCTGATAGTGCCTCTGTGGTCTGAAACCACACTGGTTTTTATCCAACTTCCTCTCAACCACTGCTCGCACCCTCCCTTCCAAGCTAGTGAATACTTTACCTGGTATACTAATCAGTGAGATACCTCGATAGTTGTTGCAATCCTTCCTGTTCCCTTGCTTATAGATAAGTACAATTACTGCTTTTGTCCAATCTGAAGGTAACTTTACCAACACTCCATGCTAATCTTATTACTCCATGAAACCATTTCATCCCTGCCTTCCCACTCTACTTCACCATTTCAGGTCTAATTTCATCTATTTCTGCTGCTTATGACAATGGAGTTTATTTACCATCCTTTCCACTTTCTCAAGCATAATTTCACCAACATCATTTTCCTCCTCCCCATGAGCTCGGTTGTTCGCGACACAACTAGGAAGATTTCCTTTTTACGTTGCGAAGATTTTCAAAATATTCTTTCCACTTCTCCAGTGACTCCCTGGGATCTATTATTAGTTCACATGAATTACCCAAAACACTGTTCATTTCCTTTTTCCCTCCCTTCCTAAGATTCTTTATTACTTGTCCAGAAAGGTTTCAATGCTGCCTGACCTAGCCTTTACAAGTTATCATCAAAATATTCCCATGACTTCTTTTTTGGATTCAACAACTACTGGTATTTGTTTTGCTTTGTTTTTTTTTATCTACTTACAATTTCATGTCTGCAATGGCCCTTGTTTGGAGCCATTTCTGATAAGCCTTCTTTTTACATTTGCAAGCTGCTCTCACTTCCAACATTCCACCAAGATGTTTGCTTTTTCCCATCTTTACACACAGTTGTTCCTAGGCATTCCCTTGCTGTTTCTACTACAGAATCCCTGTATGCCACCCATTCTCTTTCTATATCCTGAAACTGCTTACTGTCCACTGTTCGTAACTTCTCACTAATCATATCTATGCACTCCTGTCTAATTTCCTTGTCCTGGAGGTTTTCTACCCTCATTCGTTTTCAGACAGATTTCACTTTCTCTATCCTAGGCCTACAGATACTTAGTTCACTACAGATCATATAGTGGTCTGTACCATCAAATATTCCCTGGAAAACCCATACATTCCTAACAGATTTCCTGAATTCGAAGTCGGTTAAGATGTAGTCTATTATGGATCTGGTACCCCTACCCTCCCATGTGTAGTGGTGAATAGCCTTATACATGAAGAATGTATTCGTAACTGCTAAACCCATACTAGGACAGAAGTCCAGCAAACGCTTACCATTCCCATTAGCTTCCATTTCTTCCCCACATTTATCAATCACCCTTTCGTATCCTTCAGTTCTATTTCCAACTCTCGCATCCTTGCTGTTGACCCTGACCGCGATGTCACTCAATGCTTCATAAAACTTGTCAACTTCATACTCATCTGCACCCCCACATGGTGAATACACTGAGGCAATTCTCATCCAAATGCCAAATCTACCCACATCATTCGTTCATTTACGTGTCTAACAGAAATTAGATTAGCATAAATGATTTCATATTTTTTTATAATATTCAAGTACAGCAATATCAAGAGCTTAGGTATTACATGTTCACTATGCATCTCAATTTCAGCTTTCCTTCTTTGCAAATTGGTTGCTTAGGACCACACAGAATCATCATTATTGGCTTTCCTTTTCATCCACTATTGCTTCATATGCAGTGAGTGGGTGTGTCTGGTTATGTGGTCATTCTCTCTTCATTCTTCTTCTACCAGGCAAGTTGGCTGTGTGGTTAGGGGCATGTGGCTGTGAGCTTGCATTCAGGAGATGGTGGGTTTAAATCCCACTCTTAGCTGCCCTGAAGATGGTTTTCCGTGGTTTCCCATTTTCACACCAGGCAAATGCTGGGGCTGTACCTTAATTAAGGCCACAGCTGCTTCCTTCCAACTCTTAGGAATTTCCTATCCCATCGTCGCCATAAGACCTATCTGTGTCGGTGTGACGTTAAGCCACTAGAAAACTCCTCCTCCTTCTTTGAATCCAGAAAGGAAATAGCTCATTCATTCTACTATACCCTATTTGGAGGAATGATGATTATGGTAGAGAGGCATAATTTCTGAACTGTACCCTAAATGAGAATACTCACCCATCATCTGCAGATGTAGAAATATCATCTGATTCTTCACTACTTGCACTCATTCTTCGATGTTCCAGGGCCAACTCCAGCCGCACATACTGCCTCTGCAACTCCTGCAGTTCCTGCAAAATCAAATTAGAATCATACAAACAAAAAATGATATAGTAACAACAAGGTGTATGATCATATTGTTAATAATGATATTGGATTTACATTCCACGAAAAACTTTTACACTTTTCAGCGTTGTCAAGATGCTAGAAATTTTGTCCCACTGGAATTCTTTTATGCAACAGTGAATTTACCAACACAAGGCTGGCCTATTTCAGCACTCTCATATTCCACTGGACTGAGCCAAGATTAAATCTGCCAATTTGGGCTGAGAGAGCCAGCATTCTGTCAAATGAGCCATTCGGCCTGATTTTTTCATCATTTATTTCACATACAGTTCAGTGAAGTATATTTCTAAATTTATGGACATCTTTCTTGATAATTTACTGTAACTTTCATAACTGCACTGTACTTGAAATGGACTGTCAGCTTATCAGTTTGTGTTGAATTTGTGCCAAAGAGATGTTAATTACAGAATAAAAATGGTCAACCGGACACCAGTGGGAAAGAAACCAAAATCTTTGAACTTTGTGTATGATGCTCTACTACTGAGCTATAGTGGTCTGGTCTTTCCAGTTTTGTTGAGTAGGATCATCAACATCATCTGGAGCAGTTTCCAAGCACAGCCTGGGTCTGCATGGAATGCAAGCCTCCTTATCGTTTTCTGTCCATCCACCACTTCTCTTCTGTTACTGTCATCCAGTTACCTCCTCTTTCCTCGATGCTCTTCTTTACACCTTTCAGCCAATCGCCAGCCAGTTTTCCTCTAGGTCTCCTTCCCTTCAATTCCATTTCTAACATCTTTCTTGGTATCCTCTCTTCTCCCATTCTTTTAACAGGTCCATACCATGGCAACTTTAACTTTTCTATCTTTTCATATAGGGGTACCTCATTTACCATTTCCCGAACTCTCCCATTTCTTACTCTGTCCATTCCCGTTAAACCCACTTGACACCATTGTATATTTCCACTGCCTGTATTCCATTTTTATCCCTCTCCTTCATTGCCCACATTTCTGATCCATACATCAAAATCGGCACAAAATAAGTTTTGTAGATAATTCCTTTAAATCTCTGTGGTACATCCCTGTTCCATGCCAGTCCTCTGGCACTCTTAAAGAATTCATTTGCACGCCCTCCTCTTTCAGTGATTATCATCCTGTTTCCTCCATTTTCTTCAATTAAACTTCCCTGGTATTTAAATTTTCTGCTCTTTTCAACTGCTCCCCTCCTAATGTCATGCCTTTATATGTTTGGTTCTTGTTTTGTGTCGTTACCAGCACTTCACTCTTTTGGGATGAGAACTTCATCACATAAGATGACACAACTTCCTCCCATACATTTTGCTGTTCCCAGATTTCACTCTCACTGTTTCCCCATATTAGTAGATCATCTTCACACAACACTGCTTTCATTCTCTTCCCAATGGTATATTCTACCTTCTGTATTATATCATCCAACACCACTATAAATAGTAGAGGTGAGAGGGCACTTCCTTGCTTTACACCGTTTGTTAAATTAAACCATCCAGTTATTTCGGCTTTGACTTTAAAGCAGGTTACGCCTCCTTCATACATATTTTTCACCCTTACCCCTATCTGCTCATTTACTGCCTTTGCTCTCATAGCTTCCCAGATCTTGTTTCTACGGACAATGTCCATCACCAAATCTTCCCCGTACTCATAGCACCACAATACCAAGGTAATGTAATTCTGACATTTTCGTCTATCTCCTTTCTTAAAGACAGGTACTATTACACCCTTTTTCCAATCTTCTGGTATTTTTTTCTCATTCCACACTACCCACGTATGAGCTGCAAACCTGGCACTTGGCCAACACAACAGTAAAGAGTGCTGCATTGGTCATTTTTCTTCTGTACTTAACTTCTCTTTGGCATGTACAGTACTTGACAGAACTAATAAGCTGAAAATAAAATAGAACCTCATTAATCCACACTAATTGGGGGAATGACCAGATTAAAGGAAATAATCTAACAGAACAGTAGAAAGTGTATTAAAACTTCATTTACAGGAATAAAACACATTTATTATGGTTCATTTAAAGGGGATAGGACTTAAAAAAACATTTCTTCTGCTATGTTATGGAATATTCAAAATCTGAAATGCCAGTCTGGAAAGTTTTATCATAATAACTGCGCCAGTGTTTCCACAGCAGCTAGAATTTCAGTTCCTCTAACTGCCAACTCATTCATCTAGGGTCTGTTGAGCAGGCTTTCCCATTCACGTCATTTCACATTTTTCTTTTTAACATTTCATATTACCACAAAAAGTTCTCTTTTCTTCCAAATTTGTTTAGCGATTCTGTACTCTGCACAAATATTCAATACAGGAACACCCTGTTCAAGATTTTCTATTACTGTTAATTTTTGTGAAAAGAAAGGTCCTTGTTAAAAACTGCTTTTGGGTGTGGTGAGTCCATCATAATAACAACCTATATGAAGTGTCAAACTGAAGAAGAAGAAGAAGAAGAAGAAGAAGAAGAGGAAGAAGAAGAAGAAGAAGAAGAAGAAGAAGAAGAAGAAGAATCCTTATGTCTGATTTCCAGTCCAGAAAGAGGATTTTCTCAATGACATAAAGAAGAACATTAAAATTCAGTAAAATTCTTAACAGAAACTGACTGCAGTGTGTATCCACTACAATGGACAAACAAAAGTAAAAACTCAAAACAAACAAACAAACAAACAAACAAACAAACAAACAAACAAACAAACAAACATATTATTACCATTATGTAAAGACTTGAAACCAGCTGAAAACCATCTTCAATCATTTCAACATTGAAGATCATTTTACACACAATAGTAAAACAATCTTTAATAGATTTGTAGTACTATGCTCCCCCCCGCCTCCCACCAAGTCACACTATCTCTGATATGTTATGGGTTCAAAAATTTTGGCTGCAGCCTTCATCAGCGGAGGATACAATAAGAATGGTAGTGGTAGTGGTCATAGATGACAACTAGGACTGTTGTGAGATAGAGGGAGAGGGAAAAGAAGCAAGACAAGAGAATGAAAAAAGGCTGGGGGCTACCTTAGACCTAAATACCAGTTGATGTCCAACCTGAGTATTTAAAGTTGAAAATGAGAATATCTACATCATTTGATAGAGATGGAAGAGGCTCATGAAACATCAGTCTATTGGAGAAAGTCCCTGCAGATGATGATGATGAAGCTACAAGTGATAAGTATAATAAATAAATACAGTAATTTTCAACTTACTGCAATTTGGTTGTTCAACTTAGTCTTATCACAGTCATTCTGCAAACTCTGTACAATTGTCATTTTCTGGCCATTCACTCGTTCACATAATTCTTTCATAGTTTTCATAACATCAGTAATAGAAATATCAACAGCATCAGGAACTATTGTGCTGCTACGACGTCCATTAGGTACTCTGTCACCTATGAGGCTGATGCGCTGAAAAGAAAAAACTCAAATCATCAAAACAAACAAACAAACAAACAAACAAACAAACAAACAAATTGAAACATATTACCATTATGAAAAGACTTGAATCCAGCTGAAAACCATCTTCAATCATTTCAACATTTAAGATCATTTTACACACAACAGTAAAGCAATCTTTATTAGATTTGTAGTACTATGCTCACACCCCCCACCAAGTCACTCTCACTCTGATATGTTATCTGTGATATAAATTTCTATCATCAGGCAATGTTGGACCAAGCCAGCCCTAAACATTACTTTCTGCAAGAAGATGATAATCCCATTGTTTTGCCCCTTTCAATGACCCAATCTTAAAAATAACAACTTAGCAAAGACATGTCATGACGTTTCATAATAATTGTATGGCTTTAACTTCAAATTTCAAAGTAGTGTCATCCAGGCAGCCTGCACACCAATTTCTACATTATAATTTGCTGCCATCTAACAGCTGGACTTGGGGTACACTTACAACTGATTCAGTTGATAAGTTCACTTTATACAGAAAAAGAGGCAGCAGTTCATACACCATACAGCAACACTGAATGGTTTAAAATTGAAACGGGTGTCTGTCAAGGCTGCATTCTTTCACTATTCCTTTTGAATCTGTATGCAGAAATAATTAGGTGGAAGCTGAATAAGAGGAACTCGACATTGGTGTGAAGATTGGGAGAATGTCCAGATAGAGGAGGTGACTAATACTAAAGAAGTATTAACATTTACCTGTCATAACAACATTTACAATAAGATACAAAAGTTGAAAACTACAAAAGCAGCTGGAATCAATAAGATTTCTAGGGATACACTAAAGACAATGGGTTGGGATATAGTACCATATCTGAAGTACTTAATTGATTATTGTTTGCATGAAGGAGCTATACCAAATGAATGGAGAGTTGCTATAGTAGCCCCTGTATATAAAGGAAAGGTGATAGACATACAGCTGAAAATTACAGGCCAGTCAGTTTGACATGCATTGCATGTACACTTTGGGAAAGCATTCTTTCCGATTATATTAAGACATGTTTGCAAAATTAATAACTGGTTCGATAGAAGTTCAGGTTTAGGAAAGGTTATTCTACTGAAGCTCAACTTGTAGGATTCCAGCAAGATATAGCAGATATCTTGGATTCAGGAGGTCAAAATGGATTGTAGCGCGATTGACCTATCTAAGGAATTTGATAGGACAGATCATGGGAGACTACTGGCAAAAATGAGTGCAACTGGACTAGACAAAAAGGTGACTAAATGGGTGGCTGTATTTCTAGAAAATAGAACTCAGAGAATCAGAGTAGACAAAGCTTTATCTGACCCTGTACAAATTAAGAGGGCAATTCCTCATGGCAGTATTACTGAACCTTTTGTATTCTTATATACATAAATATGGGTAAAGAAGTGGAATGAGAGATAAGGTTTTTTTGCATATGATGTTATTCTGTATAGAGGAATAAATAAGTTACACGATTGTAAGCAACTGCAAAATGACCTTGATAATGTTGTGAGATGGACAGCAGGCAATGGTATGATGATAAATGGGGTTCAAAGTCAGGTTGTGAGTTTCACAAATAGCGTATGCGTTAATAAAAAATGGAAGACAACGAATGTATGAAATTAAACGTTATGATATTAAAACATATTACAGTCATACCTTTAGATATCCATAAATGCGGCAATCTTTCCTGTTATTTATTTTTATTCTTTCCGTCATGGACAACGAGGTAGAATAACATAGAGGGACTGTACGCCTGACATTAGCGCTCTCTGCAGAAGCAAGCTGACACAGGCCAGCCATGTTAACAGTTTTTGCTAGTGGCTTTACGTCGCACCGACACAGATAGGTCTTATGGCGACAATGGGATAGGAAAGGCTTAGGATTTGGAAGGAAATGGACGTGGCCTTATTTAAGGTACAGCCCCAGCATTTGCCTGGAATGAAAATGGGAAACCAGGGAAAACCATCTTCAGGGCTGCCGACAGTGGGATTCAAACCCACTATCTCCCGGATGCAAGCTCACAGCCACGCGTCTAACCACACGCTCGCGTGGTATGTTAACAGTTGTCATTGTCAAAACAAAGAGAATTGGAGCGAGAACATATGTTGAGGTGACAGGGAGACTGTGCATGACAATTTAATTTCGTAAGTTTTAAGTATGGTTGTACTTTTTTAATTTCGTGTGGATATTTCTAGCTGGGTGCAGCCCTTGTAAGGCAGACCCTCCGATGAGGGTGGGCGGCATCTGCCATGTATAGGTTACTGCGTGTTATTGTGGTGGAGGATAGTGTTATGTGTGGTGTGTGAGTTGCAAGGATGTTGGGGACAGCACAAATACCCAGTCCCCGAGCCAATGGAATTAACCAATGAAGGTTAAAATCCTTGACCCGGCCGGGAATCGAACCTGGGACCATCTGAACTGAAGGCCAGTACGCTGACCATTCAGCCAAAGAGTTGGACACGGTTGTACTAATTGGAGTAATAACACCAAGGACACATTGTATTTTAAGCGACAGCCAAGATCACTTTTTGTCATTTCTGTCTGTAATTAAACCCATTTTAATGCTTACACAGCGAAAGTACTGATAGCCACAGTATTTATTTGTAGGATTTCCTTTAAAGAACAAGGAATTAACAGAACAATGCGTTGTGAGGACGAAAAGAGAAATTGTATCCCACTCAATACAGTCAAAACAACGGGACCATGAATGCCCTCGGTCTTGATTGCAGTGCATGGCTGACAAGATGGTAGTGAAGATGACATCACTTGGAATGATTTAAAGATAGAAATTTTATAATATTCTGTATTGAACTGTGTATGTGTATGTTCAGTCTTCAGCCCTAAGGCTGGTTGGATCCTCAACAGCTCTGCCATCAGCTGTCATAGATGGCCTAGGGATCACTGAAGAGGCGTACTAGGGAAATGAGGAGTGAGGTAGTTTCCCGTTCCTTTCCTCACTCAGCCAGAAGTTGCTATTACATATCAGTCTGCCAAATCCACTGAAATGCATGCACCAACCGACCCTATAAGCAACGTTTTCACACCATTTATAGCAGGGACTGGCTGCACAAGGAATGGCATTACTAGCATCGTTCATACCTCAGTCACTTTCATATTGTCAAAGTCAAGGATAAGACAGACACAGATCAATGAAAGTAACAAAACTGCTCTAGCCCATACCAGAAGACATAGTGCACTGTAAGCACTAGGTCCTGCCAGCAAAGGTATCACAATTAAATTGAAAACAAGAAATAAAGTGGTTCAACCTATTCAATACAAGGAAAATAAGAAATGTAATGTTTCATTCTTATTTGGTTAAAAGCGGAACCGGTTTCGACCACTATTCTGGGTCATCATCAGCCGATTAAATAAAAATATAAAACGATGCATAGGAATACAATACATAAAGTATAAGTCTTTCACTAAAAGCAGTTCAAGAAGCACTATAATACTATAGGGATTAGCACATCACGCAGTAGAGGTGGGATCCCTTCATATGTGCGTACGCCTGTTATGTTATGTAACCCTCTCAGACTGATTCTGATGGTTCCGTCAGCTTCCGCTTTGAATGCTAGCGCTGTGCTGCTTCTGAGGAGCCATCTGGTGATGAATGAACGTACCATTTCCACTTCTATTGGGCAACGTCTTAATTCTGCGAAATGTAAAGAATTTCACCTTATTTTCTCTACACGGCATAAGCCCAAAAGCCTATATCATGTCTATAAGTACGGGCTATGAAAGCATCAATGGCAACATAAAAAACCTCTATGGGGAGGATACTTGTAAGAAAGCTTCAAAATTCAGCAAATTAAGGAGGAAGAAGCCTATTCTTCTTTCTTCTTTCTGCTTTCTGCTGAGATGCAGGGACCATAACATCATTCCCAACTGTTTGAAGCTGAAGCACACGTTAAATACTCTGAATGCCAGGAGAATATATCAACATGCTAGCAAGGCTTTTGTGATCGAGAGAGTATTACACTCGTAAGGAACTGAACTTAGTCTCCCGAGAGATGTTTCATTTACACCTGCTGTTAAGAAACACTCTCTTGCAGGAACTGTGGTTGTCTTTCAATCGCATTACTACTATACAGGCTGGGCACAAATTCAACCAGGTGTCATTCAGACAGAAATCTTTCTCCAACAAGCTCAGAAACAGGCAGTCTCTCGCACGAACCCAGATGCTAGTAAAACTGTCGTCAATCTTTCCAAGAAATCTTTGGACGAGAACCAAACAGCAGTTCTAGCTAGGGGTCTTAATTTCGCTGTTGCCCATTCTAAAATTCCCACTGAGGTGTTATTGTCAGAGCCTGTACACAGACTGAACTCACGTGACCCTACCACTTCCGTTGAGGCAGCCATCCACGAACTACCTACGGATGAGGCTGAGGAGTTAAGACAGAAATGAGTGAGACTCATAAGGTCCGCTGTTGTACCTGTGCCCAATTTAACAAGAGGCAAGAGGAGAGCTCTGAAGGAATTTAGAGATGATTCTGAACTGACCATTCTCTCAGCTGATAAGGGTAATGCTGATTGATTGATTGATTGATGTTTGTTGTTTAAAGGGGCCTAACATCGAGGTCATCGGCCCCTAAGGGTAATGCGACAGGGGTTATGGACACTGACGAGTATAAGAATAAGATCTTGGCTATATTGTCAGAGCCTGTATACAGACTGAACTCACGTGACACTACCACTTGTGTGTCCAACGCCACTGTGAAGCTCTTAAGGCAATCTTCAATTCCAAAAGAGGAGGCTAAACATCTGTCCCTGGGGGACACTGTGCCTCCTGGATTATATGGACTTCCTAAGATCCATAGAAACCATGTTCCCCTCAGACCTATTGTTAGTGCGATAGGTTCTCCTACATATGCTCTGGCTAAATACCTAAGCAAATTGCTTCAGCCACACATAGGACGTACTGAATCATATGTCAGGGACTCTCGGTATTTCATCAACAAGGTGTCAACCACAACGCTTCAATCTAATGCACTTTTGGTGAGTTTTGATGAAGAGTCCTTGTTCACTAAAGTGCCGATTGACTCGGTCATGTCTCTCGTTGAACACCTGTTCCCTGAGGATATTACTAAGCTATTTTACCACTGCATGACTTCCAGCTATTTCCTGTGCGGTGGGAATTTCTAGGAACAGACGGACAGAGTGGCTATGGGAAGTCTACTTTCGGCCGTAGTGGCCAATTTGTTTATGGAGCATTTTGAGGGGGAGGCTATTGCTTCGGAGCTCGTCAAAGGACAAGGTTTGTTGATGATACATTTGTGGTCTGGACAGAAGGTCCTGAGAAACTTCATCTATTTCTAAACCACATAAATCAGCAACATGCTTCAATTAAATTCACTATGCAGATGGAGTCGGACGGATACCTTTCTTGGATGTTCTAGTAATAAAGAAACTGGACGGCTCCATGGGACATACCATCTATCGTAAGCCTACCCACAAAAATCGCTATCTTCATGCAGATTCTCACCACCATCCAGCACAAAAACAAGGCATTCTCACGACACTCACCAGGAGGGCAAGACGATTTTGTGAGCCATCAAGCATCCAGGTGGAGATGGACACACTCAAAGTCACATTTAAGGGTAATAGTTACAGTGATTTGCAGGTTCATAGAGCCCTGCATCCCAGAGAAATGACCAAGTAAAGCTCACAGAAGGAAGAAGTGAAGGGAACTGCCTACCTGCGTTACATTCATAACACCACAGATTGAACTGCCAAGGTCTTTCACAAACACAATATAAAAACCGTGTTTGGTACCATCACTAAAGTTGCTCACAGTATGGGTAAAACCAAGGACAAATTGTCCCCACTTTTACATCCTGGGGTATACGAAACTCCCTCTACTTGCAGTAAGGTATGCATTGTTTATTGTAACTTTGTCTATGTATATTTTTCTTATTTTTGGCTGATGATGATGCACACCAGCATCGAAACCGGTACTGAGTATAATAAAATGTTATCATTTTTCTTATAACATTATATGGTATTGAATAGGTGGACCTCTCTTGTTTCCATTAGATTCTCGGTTCAGTACGGAATAAACATGAAGTTTTTAAACTTGAAAGGTATACATTGGCCAAACATGCCGGTCCATTGGTTCTCGTATTAAGGAACATGAACGTAATATTCGTCTCAACCAGCCAGACAAATCAGTAATAGCTGAGCATGCTCTATCGTTGGGTCATGATGTCATGTTCCAAGATGCTCGAGCTCTTACTCACACAAGACACTACAGGTCCAGCATTATACGGGAAGCTGTCGGGACAAATATTTCAGATTCCCTATGGGGATCAACGTCTATATCAAGCTGTGGAAATACGTAGAAATCCTAACAATTTCAACAGGGACACTGGCTATCAATGCCTGGTTGCCAGCCATTAAGGATTTACATAGGTAGTTCCCTTCCCTGACACTTCACTATTGTTACTGGTATTTCGTTTCGGTGTTTTCCAAATTCGTACGTTCCTCATCGCCAGATGTTTCATTCCAGACTTGTGTCAATGTCATACCTTCATAAATGTGCGTAGGCCTGTTATGTTATGTGACCCTCTCAGACTGATTCTGATGGTTCCATCAGCTTCTGCTTCGATCGCTAGCGCTGTACCGCTTCTGAGGAGCCATCTGGTGATGAATGAACATATCATGTCCACTTCTACTGCATAACATTAAATTCAAAGCTCATTGTTTTAGAAGTCTTTCTCGAGGTCAGTCGAGATTTTCTTCTGATGACGCAGAGCATGGTTCTCTGCGAAATGTAAAGAATTTCACCTTATTTTCTTGACACGGCATAAGCCCAAAAGCCTATATCATGTCTATAAGTACGGGCCGTGAAAGCATCAATGGCAACATTAAAACAGATTATATTTACTTTATATGTAGGCCTAAAATTCATGTTCACTTTTTATTGACGTTTTACATTTAGAAATACTGCCTTCCAATGAAAGAAGTCAGTATAACTCAAATACATTCATACGTTTGTTAAAGAACAGCGTAGAATTATTACATGTACAATTTATACCTCTATATAGCCTAGAAGTCATGTGTTCCCTGCACAAAATTTGAGGTTATCGCATATTGGACCCCCCTTTACTTTTTTTGGTTGTAAAAGTGGGGGGGAAAACAGGTCTAATATGTGAGTAAATGTATATTCTGATGTGTTCATGAACTGTAAACTCTGCTAAACAGGAAAAGTGAGTTACATAGTTGCAAGTTAAATGATGTCCCATAGATTCAAAGTCTTAACTGTTGTTCATGTATACTTGAATAATGCGAGGTATAGTGGACAAAACTAAAGGAAATATTGTTTTGACAATCTTGTAAAAGTTTGACTGTGAATGTGAGTATTGAGAGTTAATGTTATTCTACCAAAAAATTTAAGCATCTATTAGAAGGAAGGAACTTTGTGATATTTACTGACCACAAGCCCTTAACATTTGCTTTCAAAGAAAAGTCTGAAAAAGGCATCTCCAAGACAGCTACAGCAGCTTCAATATATTTTCCAATTTACTACAGACATCCAGTGTAATATGTATTTATATGTTCCTGTGTTACTTTTTTTTTTTTACAATGTATGATGTAAATTTATAGATTATGGAACTGAAAACAGTGATTTCTATACTTTCAAGACATTCAGTGTAATGTGTATTTCTATGTTCCAGTGCTACATTTTTCTGCATTGTATAGTGTTAATGCATTTTATATTAATTGTCTTCTCCACTACCATAGTTATGTTACTAGTGGGGGAATGATGTAGTGGACACCAAGAAAAGGAAATATTGTTTTGAAAATATTGTAAAATTTCAGCTGTAAATCTGAGTACCGATAATTAATGTTTTTTAGTTGATTTCTCGTGATATATAATGGATGGTGATATGTTATGTTCAGTCAGTTGCAAGGATCATGTAAGAGAAATATTAGTTGTTAGTCAGCTGTGATGAGTATTGTGACAAATATATATCTTGAAATACAATATAAAGTGCAAACAGTGGAGTTATTTAAACCTAACCACTACAGAGACTTCTAAACGCAATAACTGAATGCTGAAGAGAGCTGCCTCATTTTGTTTGAACATAATGCTACTTACATTCCTATGGACTAAAAACCATTACAGTTTACTAAATTATTCATGCAATACCAATTCAATATTTTTCTGCTTGAAAAATATCACAACTAATCGTGGTTACTTTTAAATTTAAGAAGCACCAATAATGGTGGTTTTTCACTGGATAATCACAATTAAATTAATAATATATTGTGGTTCCACCTATTCAATACAAGAAAACTTATTAGTGCATGGTTACATTATAAGTTAATCACAATTGGGACCTGTTTCGACCTTTAGTCAGGGTCATCTTCAGCCTGTCGTTCAAAAGGTGCAAGGTAAATATTCACTGGCAAATAACAAGAGAATGTAGAAAACAAACTTTTTTCACATGACGAAAATTCAATATCGTATAAGAAGGATGCACTGGGTATTCAAAGGTCTTTTTAATCTTGATGTGGTGATAAATAATTATCTCGATGTTGGTGCTTAACTTGAACTTTTTTTGCATAAAACAATAACAACCAGCTATTTGCTTCATTATCTATAAAACATGACCACAAGATCCAACATCGAGATAATTATTTATCTCCACATCAAGATTTAAAAGACCTTTGAATACCCAGTGCATCTTTCTTATGTGATATTGAACTTTCTTTGGTCATGTTCTATCGGGGCCAGGCGGCAGTAGTATATTGTAATACTAGGTCGCCTGGAACCTTGCAGGGAACAGATGAGCAAGCACCAGACATTAATTTGCATAATGTTGTGCTACTTATTTTTATTTCATTTTATTTTTTGTTCATTCTTTCAGGATCGTGAGTAGCCTTGCGATTCTCGATAATTATCATCATGAATTCCCTCGCACCAGCGGTTAACACTACTGGCCGTAGATATTATTCCTATCATTATATTTTATTTCATTTCGTTCATCCTTTCAGCATCGTGAGTACCCTTGCAATTCCCAATAATTATTATTGTGAATTTCCTCGTGCCAGCGGTTAGCACTACTGGCGGGAGCTATTACTCTTATTATCAATCAATCAATCAATCAATCAATCAATCAATCAATCAATCAATACTGATCTGCATTTAGGGCAGTCGCCCAGGTGGCAGATTCCTTATCTGTTGCTTTCCTAGCCTTTTCCTAAATGATTTCAAAGAAATTGGAAATTTATTGAACGTCTCCCTTGGTAAGTTATTCCAATCCCTAACTCCCCTTCCTATAAATGAATATTTGCCCCAATTTGTCCTCTTGAATTCCAACTTAATCTTCATATTGTGATCTTTCCTACTTTTATAAACACCATTCAAACTTATTCGTCTACTAATGTCATTCCACGCCATCTCTCCACTGACAGCTCGGAACATACCACTTAGTCGAGCAGCTCTTCTTCTTTCTCTCAATTCTTCCCAACCCAAACTTTGCAACATTTTTGTAACGCTACTCTTTTGTCGGAAATCACCCAGAACAAATCGAGCTGCTTTTCTTTGGATTTTTTCCAGTTCTTGAATCAGGTAGTCCTGGTGAGGGTCCCATACACTGGAACCATGCTCTAGTTGGGGTCTTACCAGAGACTTATATGCCCTCTCCTTTACATCCTTACTACAACCCCTAAACACCCTCATAACCATGTGCAGAGATCTGTAATCTTTATTTACAATCATATTTATGTGATTACCCCAATGAAGATCTAGATACTTACAATGATCCCCAAAAGGAACTTTCACCCCATCAACGTAGTAATTAAAACTGAGAGGACTTTTCCTATTTGTGAAACTCACAACCTGACTTTTAACCCCGTTTATCAACATACCATTGCCTGCTGTCCATCTCACAACATTTTCGAGGTCACGTTGCAGTTGCTCACAATCTTGTAACTTATTTATCACTCTACAGAGAATAGCCTTACCTCCGATTCCACTCCTTTACTCATATCATTTATATATATATAAGAAAACATAAAGGTCTGATAATACTGCCTTGAGGAATTCCTCTCTTAATTATTACAGGGTCAGATAAAGCTTCACCTACTCTATTTTCTAGAAATATAGCAACCCATTCAGTCACTCTTTTGTCTAGTCCAATTGCACTCATTTTTGCCAGTAGTCTCCCATGATCCACCCTATCAAATGCTTTAGACAGGTCAATCGCGATACAGTCCATTTGACCTCCAGAACCCAAGATATCTGCTATATCTTGCTGGAATCCTACAAGTTGAGCTTCAGTGGAATAACCTTTCCTAAAACCGAATTGCCTTCTATCGAACCAGTTATTAATTTCACAAACATGTCTAATATAATCAGAAAGAATGCCTTCCCAAAGCTTACATACAATGCATGTCAGACTTACTGGCCTGTAATTTTCAGCTTTATGTCTATCACCCTTTCCTTTATACACAGAGGCTACTATAGCAACTCTCCATTCATCTGGTATAGCTCCTCCGACCAAACAATAATCAAATAAGTACTTCAGATATGGTACTATATCCCAACCCATTGTCTTTAGTACATCCCCAGAAATCTGATCAATTCCAGCCGCTTTTCTAGTTTTCAACTTTTGTAACTTATTGTAAATGTCATTGTTAAGTAAATTTTATTACTTCTTTGGCCTTAGTCTCCTCCTCTATCTCGTCATTATCCTTGTAACCAACAATCTTTACATACTGCTGACTGAATACTTCTGCCTTTTGAAGATCCTCACATACACACTCCCCTTGTTCATTAATTATTCCTGGAATGTCCTTCTTGGAACCTGTTTCTGCCTTAAAATACCTATACATACCCTTCCATTTTTCACTAAAATTTGTATGACTGCCAATTATGCTTGCCATCATGTTATCCTTAGCTGCCTTCTTTGCTAGATTCAATTTTCTAGTAAGTTCCTTCAATTTCTCCTTACTTCCACAGCCATTTCTAACTATTTCTTTCCAGTCTGCACCTCCTTCTTAGTCTCTTAATTTCCCTATTATAATAAGGTGGGTCTTTACCATTCCTTACCACCTTTAATGGTACAAACCTGTTTTCGCATTCCTCAACAATTTCTTTAAACCCATCCCAGAGTCTGTTTACATTTTTATTTACTGTTTTCCACCGATCATAGTTACTTTTTAGAAACTGCCTCATGCCTGCTTTATCAGCCATATGGTACTACCTAATAGCCCTACTTTTAAGACCTTCCTTTCTATCACATTTATTTTTAATTACCACAAAAACAGCTTCATGATAACTAATACTGTCTATTACTTCAGTTTCCCTATGGAGCTCATCTGGTTTTATCAGCACCACATCCAGGATATTTTTCCCTCTGGTTGGTTCCATCACTTTCTGAATCAGCTGTCCTTCCCATATTAACTTATTTGCCATTTGTTGGTCATGCTTCCTGTTGTTCGCATTTCCTTCCGAATTGACATCTGGCAAATTCAGATCTCCCGCTACAATCACATTTCTTTCCATGTCGTTTCCCACATAGCCGACTATCCTATCAAATAATTCCGAATCCGCGTCAGTGCTACCCTTTCCCGATCTGTACATTCCAAATATATCAAGTTGCCTATTATCTTTAGAAATGAGCCTTACACCTAGAATTTCATGTGTCTTATCTTTAACTTTTTCGTAGCTTACAAATTCTTCTTTCACCAGAATGAACACTCCCCCTCCCACCATTCCTATCCTATCTCTACGATACACACTCCAGTGCCGTGAAAAAATTTCTGCATCCATTATATCATTTCTCAGCCATGATTCAACTCCTATTACAATATCTGGTAAATATATATATCTATTAATTTACTTAATTCTATTCCTTTCTTTACAATACTTCTACAGTTCAACACTAACAATTTTATGTCATCCCTACTTGATTTCCAGTTCCCTGTTCCCTTTCAATATTGTGAGTAGCCTCGCGATTACTGGCAAAAGCCGATTACCTGGTAACCTCCAAAACGCAGTGAGCACCGTGTGGAGGGCACAATACTCCAGGCCACACTGAGCGGTGGTTGCTGCATGGAGGGTCTTCTTTACTTATCACAGCATGTTTATTTATTTCAACTGCATATTTGTTTGGTTCATTACTAACAACACAGGGTCCAAGTTGGAGGTGACCTCTGTATAGACCTATTGAAAATAAATAAATATTGAACTTTCGTCATGAAAAAAGTTTGTTTTCTACGTCTTTTATTTGCTAGTGAATGTTTTACCTTGCGGTTTTTGAAAAATTTAAAAGACTTTTGAATACCCAGTGCATCTTTCTTATCTATACTAATATTATAAAGAGGAAAAATTTGTTTGTATGTAACGAATAGACTCAAAAACTACTGAACTGATTTTAAAAATTACTTCACCTACAGAAAGCTACATTGCAAGTGAGTAACATGGGCTGTATTTTATTTTCAAAACAATTCGTGGTGGGGGGTACGGGGGGGGGGAGATATAAAAATAATAGGCTAATATAGGCAAAATATCAAATTTGTCGTATAAGGACGAGACAAAGCTCAATTTAATCCTCTTGACACAAAGGAACAAAACTCTATAAGCCCCATGGGCCCGAAAACCATGTTTTAAGGCCCTAAGACCAACTGTTACGGAGATATTGGCACCACACTACCCCTCCTCTAGGAATCCAATAAAGTAACGAACTGCCGTAACCATGGCAACGTCAGCTCTAGGATTCTACAGCAGCGAAATTATCTACAATAAATCACAAAAATCTAACATGTTACAGACATTAAAACTGATATTTGGAATCCCCTTTAAAAATAAAAGAACACAAATATTCATTTTCAGAAAATCCACTTAAGGGGGAGGGGTGTGAAAAGAAGTGAGGAAGGAGTTAAATTATTAATGTCAGGATACATATATCTCAAAAAATTAATTACAGACTTTAAAATTGGTACATGGAATCTCTTTTAAAAATGAACACACTTTCTTGGAAAAGCCACTTAAGGGGGTTAAAAGAATAAAAAAAGCGGGTAAATTTTTAAAATGAGTATCTTCTTCTTCTTCTTCTAATATCGCTTTACCCACACCTGTGGGGTTGCGGGTGCGTACTGCATAGCACATGTGGATTTGACCCTGTTTTACGGCTGGATGCCTTTCCTGACGTCAACCGTATGTGTAGGGATGTAATTTATACTTCTATACTAATATTATAAAGAGGAAAAATTTGTATATTTGTTTGTAACGGATAGACTCAAAAAATACTGAACCGATTTTAAAAATTACTTCACCTACACAAAGCTACATTGCCAGAGAGGAACATGGGCTGTATTTCATTTTCAAAACAATTCGGGGGGGGGGGGGGGGTGCGGGCGACGGAGGGGAGATATAAAAATATTAAAATAATAGGCTAATATAGGCGAAATCAAATTTGTCGTACAAGGACGAGACAAAGCTCATTTTAAGCCCCTTGACGCAAAGAACAAAACTCAGTAAACCCTACTGGTCCGTAAACAATGTTTTAAGGCCCTAAAACCAACCGTTGTGGAGGTGTTGGAACCATACTACCCCTGCTCTAGGAATCGGATAAAGAAACGAACGGCCGTAACCATGACAACGTCAGCTCCAGGATTCTACAGCAGCTAGATTATGCATGTACGTTTGGGCATAGCTCCCAGCCAAAATTGATACACATATGACTTACTATCTGGAAAAAATAAACTATTGGGTAAGATGCTCATAGCACTCCTTTGGGCGGGGATGGAAAGGGAGTGAAGTATAAAAATAATAGCCCCAGAGATCTCCTTAGTACGGCGGCCAGCGGTTGCCGACGGGCCTCCGTTTTCACGTACTGGCCTAGGTTTCAGCATTTTGCGGAGTCTGTTACCTATAGTTTAAACTATTTTCTATCAAATCATGGAGTAGTAGTATCACTGATTTTATTAGTGCCGATATTTTGGTCGACTTTTACAATCACTGTAACCATGAAAACAACCTATATACTGTACACAATTGTTAAAACTTTAATAAATTTCTCAATATTTATCCTCAGATTCATTATATGATGTGCGACATGAGTGACAAGCCCTGAGAATTATAATTCTCGATAATTATAGCAGTTGTTATGCATCACGTATTCCCTTGATCATTTGTAATAGTTACGAAATGTCGGATCAAACAAATACATTCAATAATATTTATATTTGTGGTACTATCCAGTGGAAGTATACTTACACTAAAGCTGCAGCTTTGTGAAGGGAGCAGATATATCTAGGTCAGAATGAAGGACAATCATGGTAGCAAAAGATCTTAGAGGTCGACACTAATTAAGAACTAATATTTAGAGGCCCCCATGAAGAAAAGAAGAAGTAGAAGATACTTACACTATAATTCCAAACATGACAAATAATTTCTACGTACTTAAGTAAATACACCAGTGATATAAATATCTAAAGAAGTCAGTCACATCGATAGTATGAGTAACTAAAGCCAGTTTCTGATAACCCGTACGAAGAACAGGTACTTCTGCTAGTTATGAATTATTAATACAACTTCCCCCATGAGGAGGCTGCCACAAGGACAAAGTATATCAACTACACAGTATTTTGTTTTCTAAGTTTGCTAGTATGCCAGATAGAAATACCCATCACAAGGCTCGGGAATAAGTTTGGAACGAATTTGAAATGTGGCATGATGTATGGTTCTTCAAATGTTATATAGATGGTTACGGAGTATGGTTACTGAACCTCATACTGCGGCATTAGCGATGGCATGAAGTCGTGTCCGGTTGAGACCGAGAGAATCCCATACCTGTACAAGCAATTTAGGAATTGTGCCTCCAGCTCTGATCATGAATCCATGGACAGAAATATTGTCTAGATGATATTAAGTCCTTATAGTAATTTATGGGTGACTGGTAAATCAACTTCTCGGCGTCCATCTCTTCGGCTTGGCCAACGTGCGACTCGAAGAGTCTTGTGGGATCTAAGATTAGTCTTTGCTTGCTGGGTGGTTGAAAGGCTATCATGTCAATACGCCTGGTACTCACGCCGGTAGCTAGGCCAGAAACCTCTTCATGCATTGTGAAACCGTGATCCCTCAGCGAGGTCGCGATCATGTGTCGAATTGTATGATGGGGGAATTTCTCAATACCTCCCCGTGAGGACAGGCACCCAGGAAATGGGCAAGAGTTTTGTGCTCTCTGTGGCAACGCTGACAGATGGTGTTGTCCTGGGACCTTCCCGGGACAGAGCGAACAGTGCACACATTAGCTGTCATCTTGATGGCCTCTCTCCATTCCGCACAGTATAAGCCTCGGTGATCTATTATCCATTTGTTCCCTGGTGTGTATTCCTGGAAGAGTTCCAACGCGCTTTCCTTTGTGCGGCAGCTTCGTCCATGACTGAACTTCTCTGTCTCGTATCTGTCGGACCTTCCTTACATTGGGAAGATGGCTGTTTTTGGACATAACTTGATCAATCATTTCTATACCTAGATCTTGCAAACAAATTGTACGTTAAAGTATGAAAGCTTTCACGGCCGGTGTCAATATAATATAAATCTTCCGGGCTATTATGCCGTGGTCCACTCCTCTCGCTTCTCCCAGACGTTTCGACTACTACTGAGGTAGTCATCATCAGCGACGCCAGCGGGATACAGGAGAGCGTATCTACACGACGCCACAGAAGATGACTACCGCAGCAGTAGTCGAAATGTCTGGGAGAAGCGAGAGGAGTGGACCACGGCATAATAGCCTGGAAGATTTTTATTAAATTGTACGTTCTTTCTCCAAGTTCCTAGTAGCATTAATGTAGCCGTTATTTGCAAGCCTTAATTTATTACAGATGTTAATATGCTGTAGTTTGGCTTCCCAAGTGGCACGAAACAAACCGAGGCCTTTATACTTCCTTTCGGTTTACACCATGTAATCCGGAACGTCTGCTGGTAGTTGTAATACTTTAGTTCCACTCTAATATTTTATCCGCATCTGATAGAAAAGTTTGAGGGACCTTGTTTAGGGGAGTAACTTGGAGTGGGTAAATAAGAGTAGGTGATATTGAACTATTAAAAATTGAAAATTTCTGGTCAGGTTGTAGCAATGGTGAGCTAACAAGGGTGTCAATCTTGTTCTGCATCTTGTCAAGCATGGCTTGTGGATCCAGTTTAAGTTCATTAATGAAGTTCACGTCTAAGTAACGAATCGCACTTCCATTGCACTGTGATTTAACTTCACAATCGTCATTTCTCCTCCATTAGCTGACCTTTCTTGATAGAGAGACAAGCTGATTTGGAAGCGCTGATGTCCAGGCCGAGTACCTTAAATCTTTTCATGGTGATCCTGGCTAGTTCGGCAGCAGATTCGGTGTTTTTCCCGAATATTACCGTATCATCGGTGAAACACATTAATGGTGAGGTTAGGCTGCTCGTTTGCAATTGAGTAACCGTAATTTCCTGCTAAAGAATCTTCAGATAGTTCTTCCACAATATGAATGGTAGTGATATTAAATATTGCCGGTGACAAAGGGGAGCTTTGAAGCACACCGCAATTAATTTTGATGGGTTTTGTTCCCTGTTTTCGGGTCTGTATCTGTGTTAAGTTTCCATCTTGTAGTGCAACTAGCAGCCTCGTCAGTTTTTCGGGCACTCCAACCGACTCCAATGTGCTCTGGATGTGCGCATGTCTGATGTTATCAAAAGCTTTTCGAACATCCAGAAATATAATGCATGCATTGTTCTTTTCTTGCCCGGTGTGCTGTAAAACGGCTTCCAAAATTGAGGTGTTTATGTAAGTATCGGGTGTATTGGTGAAACCCCTTTGATTGTCATGAAACATACTGTAGTTCCGAAGCTGCTTATCAAGAACTTTCTCGATGACTTGTCTAATAACTGAGCATACAATAATTGGACGCCAGTTGCTGGCATCATTTACATCACCTCCTTTATGAACCAGAATTGTACGGGCTTTCTTGAAAGTCGATGGTACTAACCCTGTTGTTAGCATTCTAGTGGCAATGATTGCGATTATCTCTGAAACCGCGTTGTTTTTAATAGCTTGGACGATTACGTGGTCAGGACCGCTTGCAGTGTCTATCTTGATTTTCTGTGTTGCCTGAACAATGTCTTCTTTAGATATGACCGGATTGTATGAGTCGTTAGTCTCCATGAGTTCACTCTCAGTGCCTTTTTGATGCTATTCTGGTCTTTTGTGGTTGTTCGGCCTAGAAAATATGTCCAAAAAGTATGTGTGCAATACTTCTTTCAGCCTGCAAATTGGTTGTTCATTTGTAATAACGCTGCATATGGCTTTTCACCGCTGATTGTAATAGTAGATCTGGCTTATTTCATACATGTACTTCCTTCTTCTCTTCCGTCTTCACCTTTTCGTTGATCTTTCAGGGTTTGAAGAAGTCCTATATGAATGTTGGACGGAATTAAGTTAGCCTTTTCTTCTCAGCTCATAGTATTTCTGAGCGGGGTGTTTCAGCCCGAGAAGAATATGTGGTACTGAAGCTAAGAATTGGACAAAGTCATTACCAGCATTGTCGAAGTCATCGTCTGTTTTCAGAAAACTTTGATTTCCATTTAATCAGATTGCGGTTGTACTCATCCATATTCGGAGCTGGAGTAGTGGCGGTGTTGGCTGTGGTATCATTGGACTGACGATTCTCTGGGGAATTTCATAAAATACTGATTTAACTCTGCTTCTTGACCAGGGTATCTCTGTGCACTGTAGCGTGAGCTCTGCTAACGTGTATGCTTACACCACTATCGAATCGATAATGTTTTCCACAGTGCGTGTGTTGTACACCGAGTGATTGTTGTTCGCTGGAAGGATTATTAGCCATACTATGAACATGTATATTTGACCATATAACTTATAATTGAAATATTCTTATCTACCGTATGTGCTGTTATCCAGAAAAGTCGCGGGGTTCCTTATATATGATGGTATCGCGTCAATACAAACAACAATAAAATGTCTTTAGAATTAGTTGCAATCGAATGTCCTTCCTCGAGAGTGGGTTACCATGTGTTTTAAGTTGTGACTTCTGAGTTTTCAAACTCTTATTACCTTCCGTGCAAACGTATTGTTTCTGCCTCGTGGGTATTCTGCAGATCATCGCTTGCCGTCGGTGGGATCTTTGTTTAGTTGAGCGATTTGCAGCTCAATTTGGCGAACCGTAGTATACGGCATTGCATTAATGAACTGTACACTGATCAGCAGCACTCAGTTAAATGAATGAGGTACACTCAAATACAGTATATGCATATACTTTTCTAATCAGTATGCCTACCTCAAAACTGCAATTCACCTTGAAGAGGATTAGTTAAAATATTATGAGCACAGATTCATAATTCATTGAAATGAAATGGTGTATGGCTTTTAGTGCCGGGAGTGTCCGAGGACAAGTTCGGCTTGCCAGATGTAGGTCTTTTGATTTGACGGCCGTAGGCGACCTGTGTATCGTGATGAGGATGAAATGATGATGAAGATAACACATACACCCATCCCACGTGCCAGCGAAATTAACCAATTAAGGTTAAAATTCCGACCCTGCCGGGAATCAAACCCAGGACCCCTGTGACCAAAGGCAAGCACGCTAACCATTTAGCCATGGAGCCGGACCATAATTCATTCATAAGTAATAACACTCGGTAAAATGCAAAATGAAGATAGGTTTTCATCATGTGAAAAAAGTTTATGTTTTCTACGTTCTCTTGTTATTTGCCAGTGAATATTTGCCTTGGACCTTTTGAATGACAGACTGAAGATGACCCTGACTAAAGGTTGAAACCTGTCCCAATTGTGATTAACTTCTAATGTAACTTTGCATTAATAAGTTTTCTTGTATTGAATAGGTGGAACCAAAATATATTATTAATTTAACTGTAATCTCAGTTCAATACAGACCAAATGAAATTCTTATCATTCATTGGATAATCAGCAGTTTACCCTACACAGTATATAAAATGCTGATCGGGCTGGGCCCCAAACCCAAAACATTTATGTAACTATACAGAAATGCATGTATTTACTTTAGTGTGGAAAACAGCTAAATATTGCAGATCATCACATTCTCTCACAATTTAGTTGGCATGGGTATAATTACAGCTACAAACGCCTATCAGTTTAGGCTTGAGTAAAAAAAAATCTAGCCTTAGTAACTTTGCAAATTTTAAAATCTCTGCCACATTACAATCCCAAGTTATTTCTTCTAGATAAAAAAAAAAAAATTCTTTGTAACTTGCTGCTATCATGTCTGTTACTTCCAACTTACAAATGAGATTTCTGAGTTGACCCAGCTTTCACACCCACACACTACTGTACACAACAATACTTGACCCAAGATGCACCCAATGGTAGCTGACCTAGCTCAATTACTTTGCCATGTTGATGTTGCTGTTTCCATCTCCCGCGCCGCAATGAGCTGTGGATCTCAGTTGGAGGAGACACTTTCTCGAAGGAACTTGTAGAATTGCCTGAAGTTCTGCCAGGTAGTAATTCAGAGACTACTTTGGAATAGTTGTCATCTGTGCAAGACACATCACTTTCAGATTCCTTTTTAATACTAGGTAATCTTACGACCTTGTCTCTGATGGTAACCATAGTCTCTAAGTCCACACCACTGTCACTCATCCCACGATCTGGTGGCTCAGAACATGGAGAGGCTGCAGTGTGAAATGTATCAGCAGTACCCAAAGAGCTTGACAGAGTACATGATGTAGGGGCAGCACATTTTTGATTTGGGAACAGTTCACTAGAAGAAGAATCCTCATCACTCTTGGGAGTTTCCAATAATGAAGTTGATTTGAGATCAAGACACAATCTGAAAGAAAGAAAAAAGAGAAATCATGCCAATTATATAATGACCTTGTAGTAATTTGAAATACAAATTTTTAATGAAGTTCCGTGAAAATATATATTCCTTGTCTTTGTATTTCCAGTATAAATAATGAACAGAACAAATTAGTGAATTAAGATATTTACCATTACTTTAGGTACTGTAAGTAAGGCTCTCAAGGCATGTATTATCAGCACTCAATTTTAAGGACAAGTTTTTAATTTTTAAATTTTTTAGAGGATTGTAGAGGGAGGATTGTGGGGACATTTAGGAAATTCACAGAGGCTTACAGACTGAATTCTGAAAGGTATAACAGTCTATAATGACAATGTATGTATGGTTTTTTTTTGGTTTTTTTTTTTCCAGTTCTTCTTCCTGGTTGAACTATGTTGCCGTTTTCTGTACATTCTGTACAGTTTCAAATACATTACAGTATTCTTTATCCAGGTGACAAATACTCGATCCGAGGTAATCAGTCTCCCAGGCACTAACTGCAGTCACTTTTTCTTCTTGCCCCATGTACCATCTGTTCTTTTCTCCACTCTGAGAATCTTCCTTAAGTTTTTTCACTGTTGTTGTCATTTTTATTATATAGATTGATGCATTCATGGACAAAATTAATAGACATTTTAAGCCAATGGGTCATATACGACCCACAGTGCTTGGATTTTGTTTTTTCTTGTATAATTCAATTTTTTCACATTAATGATAATACAAAAGGGACATTCTGGAAAGGACATAATTATTTTCAAGAAACGGTCCAAGATGGCAGAACGCTGTTAGTGCTGTGTGTGTGTGTGTGTGTGTGTGCGCGTGCGTGTGCGCATGTGTGTGTGCATGCGCTCCCAGTTTTTGATCATTAGCAGGTGTAGTAAAGGCGTAATTTGTTACGAAAATAGTGAATTTCAACTTTTAAAAGTGTGTGTTGTTTACTTCACGACATCACTCTGTGCTGTGCAGTGGATTTTTGCAAATATAAACAAAATTTAAGTATGGGAAGAGACAAGAGGAATGCGGCCAGCCGGGGAACCAGGACCGAGACGGGGCCTGCAGCCGGCAGCAGTAGTGAAGCTACCCTAGCGGACAGAATTGTTCAGCAGGTAAGGGAAGGTCTACAGTCAAAAGACATTCTCTTGGCTATCGTTGAGGCAATAACTGAAAGTGTCACAAAGGCCGTGACTGAACAACTCAAGGCCACCCTGGACTTCAACACTGAGATTATCAATGAACTTAAAATTGATATTAAAAATAGGGAAATTGAACTGAAAGCAGTGCAGGATGAACTCAAAAGGAGTACTGATGCTCTGGAGCAATATCAATGTAGAGGAAGTGTGCGTGTATTCAGAATTCCCGAATCACCTAATGAGAATACGGATGAACTTTCAGTCAGGTTGTTTAAAGATAAACCTGGCCTTGACATTGCCGTGCAGGATACTGATATGTCTCACCGTGTTGGCAGGCCGGGGCTGGGAGTGAAACGCCCTATAATAGTGAAATTTGTAAGCTATAGGAAAAGGGAGGAAGTCTTCCGTAACAAGCGCAGATTAGTAGGTACTGGAATCATTATCAGGGAGGACCTGACGGCGGCTCGCACTCTCATATTAAAGGCGGCTGTAGATAAATTTGGAGTGAGAAATGTCTGGACCATACAGGGACGCATTGTTGTAAAAGGAGGGGAAACCAGACACAACATAACAACAATGGATGAACTGAACTCTCTCAAATAAATGAACAATACCATAGTGTAGTATCTCAACCTTTGTCTGTAGATTCTGTTGTATGTCCTCCGCTCTCTTCGCTCAGCGCCAGCCAACCGCACGCACGCAACCGTGGATCATTCGAGACTCGACGCGCAGTCTTCAGTGCGTGTGTCTGTTACGTCGTGTGCAGTATATAAGGAGCTCCCTGTCTGTCACTCAGGAGGATTCTCCCCAGTGTCCTGCTCCAGAATACACTGAACGTCGAACACGGAGGCTGCTACTCTTAAAAATGTGTCTCGACCAGGTGGACGGAATTCTGGTAGTATGAGATTTCACCTCAGGTCACTGCTCCACTTTCCAGTTCCTTCATCCATGTCGAGCCCCGATGTTGTATGCCACACATCCCCAAGCTCACTCAAGCTCCGACACACACATTAGATTCTCTAATTGTGAACATAGCTTTCATTTAGTACAAGCTTATGAACTCAGACACTTCAAGTTAGAAGGAACTCTCTTAGCTAATCTATGCTAGTGCAAATGATAGTTTTCAACTATCAAGAACTATATCTTTCCCAAGAACTATCTTTTCAAGATAGCAGTGAGTGTAAATACATTCAAAGTGTACATAGTGTATAGAAACAGAAACTCTCTCAAGATTAATCATCTACTTTGCTTCAAGACAATTTTATGTTTTATTCCTGTACATACTGTAGAATTCTGTGTGAAGCAAATAAATAAGTTGTGTTCTTGTTTACAACACAACTCATTGGCGACGAGGTAAAAAGAAAACAAAAAAAAACTACGTGCCATCTGCCACCAACACATTGGCGACGAAGTCAAACAGTGGTCAGTGTGTCGCCCACTCGTTTGAAACGAGGTACAAAACTGATTACATTCTGTCGTCAACTCATTCGCGACAGGGCAACAAACTCTTACAGGATATCGTCCACTCATTGGCACAGTGACACTATACTCCGTAACTATCACCACTCCACATTGGAACCTGTACGGCCTCTACCAGCAGTTAGCCTTTTCTACAGTGCAACTATTAGCCTCCTTCGAACTACGGACAGTCAGCCGACATTCCAAGGCTCTCTCTCGCTCACAGCACCTGTTCGGCACGCTTCAGCTTGCTTGCTCTCTCACACACTCCCAGCTGTTCCGGTGAAGGTCTCGCCTACAGCCAGCTCAGTACACGCTGCTTTTCTCTCACGCATCTCAACATGGCTACAGCCGAGCAGCTAGCTGCCGTATTGCAAGCTCTACAGCAGCAACAACAGCAATTCATGCAGCAACAACAAGCGGCATTGCTCACAGCTATGCAAACTCTTTCTGTTTCTACACAGCCCTCAGCAATTCCTCCGTTCTCTGCTTTTGATCCGGCTAAGGAAGAATGGTCAGTCTATTTTGCCCGCCTACAGCAACATTTCATATGCCATTCCGTCACGGATGACAAGCGCCAACGTGCACTAATTCTCAGTTTGGTTGGCAATGCTACGTGCGAATTACTACAAAAATTAAGTCCAGAGGAGCAACTCTCTGAAGTGCCATTCGCACAGCTCTTGGCCCGTATCACTGAACACTATGCTAAAGCCCCGCACATAGTGGCCGCTCGCTACAAATTTTTTCAGAGCAGGAAGCAACTGCATCAGACTCATGCTGAATGGATAGCGGAATTGCGAGGTCTAGCTAAACCCTGCCAGTTTATATGTTCCAAGGACGGTTGTGGTACGCTCTATACCGATTCCCTCATTCGGGATATGGTCATTCTGCATACTCCTGAGGACAAAGTTCATTTTGACGCTGTCAAGAAGAGTAACCCTTCTTTAGAAGACGTCCAGCGTATTGCTACGGTATACGAACTTACTACCAAGACTGCGGCAGAAATAGCTTCTAAACATGAAGTCGCTCAAGTCTCTACTCCAGCCCGCCAGTCCTCTGTTACCTTGAACCACGCAGCCAAGTCGCTCTCTGCCAAGCATTCTCGCCCGGTTCCCTCTCGTTCTTCTCCCAGGAAGCCCACTTCTAAGAGCAAGTCGCAACTCCTGCCTTCCTGCAAAGGATGTTTCAAACATCATGAACGTCGTGCCTGTCGTTTTTTCAAAGCCACTTGTGAACGATGTAATAAAGTAGGACACATCAAGACTGTATGTCAGAGTTCGCTCCGCCCTGCTAAGACTCCTGCAGCGCGCCCGAAGCATATACGGCCCCGAGAGGACATGGAAGTTGATCAGATAAATCTTATTCTTCCCACCAAGAGTTCTCACAAGATCATCGTTCCTCTATCATTCTTTGATCGCTCTGTTGATTTTCAGTTAGACACTGGATCACCTGTCTCTATCATTAACCTGGCTACATATCACGACTTAGGTTCCCCTTCATGCTCTCCAGCTGACATCCAGCTTGTTACATTTAACAAACGGAAGATTGACATTAAAGGCCAAATCACGCTTCCAGCCAGTTATAAAGGAATTCGGAAGGTCATTCCACTACTCATAGTCAACAACTACACCGCATCGAACATTATGGGCATGGATCTCTTTAATTTATTTGGCTTCCAGATTCATGACAACATCAACGTAGTATCTACGTTGCAACCTACTTCTGATATTACGGCTCTCCTCGAGCAGTTTCCTGAAGTCTTCGACTCTACGCTCGGAACCACCAAAAACTATACAGCTCACATACAGCTGAAATCGGGAGCTAAGCCGCGCTTTTTCAAAGCACGTCCAGTACCCCTGGCACTTCAAGACCAGTTAGAAAGATGGGTAGAAGCTGGAATAGTGGTACCAGTCAATTCCAGTCAATGGGCCACTCCACTAGTTGTAATCAAGAAACCTGATGGCAATGTACAACTTTGTGGTGATTTCCGATCTACGATCAACGCACAAATCGACACAGATATATTTCCAATTCCCCGCCCAGAGGACTTATTCCGTCGTCTAGCTGGTGGACAATTCTTCTCTAGAATGGATCTTAAATAAGCCTATCTACAGCTACTTTTAGACGAAGAATCCAAGCAATTTCTCACACTCAACACTCCTATCGGACTGCTCCAGCTCCAGCATCTCCCGTTCGGCGTCTCTTCCTCAGCTGCTATTTTTCAGCGCTATTTAGCTCAACTTACCGCCTCCATTCCCGGTTGTGCTAACTACCTTGATGATATTATTGTGACTGGCGCAGATCATCAAGAACATCTCCATAATCTGCGCCTCTTTCTCACGAAGTTGAAAGAAAATGGCCTACGAGCGAATCTCACTAAATGCACTTTCTTTCAGCCGCAAGTTCACTACCTGGGACACATCCTCGATAAAAACGGCATTCAACCTAGTGAACGGAATGTCTCGGCGAGTGTAAACATGCCTGTACCACAGAACATCAAACAGCTCCAATCCTTCCCAGGCAAAGCGAACTACTATAACAAGTTCATTCCCCGCTTCGCTTCAGTTGCAGCTCCATTAAACGCCTTACGCAAAAAAGGTGTTACATTTCAGTGGTCTCCGCAATGCCAACAGGCCTGGCAAACGATCAACACAGCCCTTGTTCAAGCTGTTAAACTCGCTCATTTTCAGCCTGGCAAGCTCATCACGCTAGCTACTGACGCATCAGATTACGGCGTCGTTCTCTCCCAGAAGGATCGTCACAGACAAGAACGCTCCATCGCCTTTGCTTCTTAGACACTTAATGAGCATCAACGTCGGTACTCCCAGATAGAAAAAGAAGCTTTAGCAATCATCTTTGGTATTCGCCGTTTCAATGAATATCTCTATGGCAACCATTTCCTGATCATTACTGATCACAAGCCTCTAGTACACTTATTCCATCCTGGTGATAAGATCCCTGAGCATTCCCTCAGAAAGCTTCAAAGATGGTCCATGTTCCTTTCTGATTATTCCTATCAGATCGCCTATCGTGCCACATCCCAGCATTGTAATGCTGATGCCCTCTCTCGCTTACCAGTCGGTCCTGATACCACCTTCGATTCTCAAGAATCCGAATGTCTTCAGTTAGACATAGAACTCAAAGACACCGTATCCACCTTTCCTATTGACGCTACCTGCATTGCTAAAGCTACGGATAAGGACAGTACACTTGCTACGGTACGTACTTACATCCGCAAGGGTTGGCCCCTTCAGAACAAACTTCCTGCCCACCTTGCGCCTTATCATCGTATTCAGCATCGTCTTACGACTCCTGCCGGAGTTATACTCCTCGAAACCGGCACCACCTTCCGAGTGGTTATCCCACCTAGTCTACAGACACAAGTTCTCGACTTGTTACACCAATTTAAAGATAAAAATTTCATTGTTCCGTATTGAAATTATTGATGTAAAAATTAAATAATTGAAAAGGAGGTTCAACCTATTCAATACTTAAAAGAAAGAAATGTAGTAATTACATTCTTATTTAAATGGGACCGGTTTCGACCTTAGTCCAGGTCATCATCAGCCGTAAAAACATGTACACCAAAGTCATTGGGGTATATCCCGCACTAAGCAACTGGCATGTCAACACTGCTACTGGCCTGGTATTGATGCCGCCATCGAAAAGCTCATCCGCCATTGTGAACAATGTCAAATTAATCAGAACGCCCCGTCTTCTGATCTAGCTTCATGGCCTCCTGCTACTTCTCCATGGGAACGAGTTCACATCAATTTCGCAGGTCCTTTCCTCAATTCCATGTGGCTCATCGTCATAGATTCTCTATCGAACTTTCCCTATGTAATGGATATGCATTCGACTACTACTACTACTACAGAAGCTACCATTCGTGCTCTTCAGAAAATATTTACAACTGAAGGCTTACCTCAAGTCCTAATTTCTGACAATGGACCGCAATTTACAGCTACTGCTTTTAAGAAGTTCTGTACATATAATGGCATTCGCCATATCCTAGCACCGCCTTTTCACCCTCCATCTAATGGTGAAGCTGAATGCTTTGTACAAACTTTTAAGAAAAGTATGAAAAAAGCTGTCTCTTCAGGCTTAACCAAAGACCAAGCATTGTTACAACTCTTAAGCAACTACAGAACTCTGCCCGGCGCTGATAATGTCACTCCCGCACAAAAGCTCCATGGACGACCTCACAGAACTTTACTTTCTCTGTTGCAGCCTCTTCTGGCCCAGCCTAAGACCTCGCCAACAAAGTTCACCGTCAACGACAGGGTCTACATAAGGACATTCAAGTCAAACTCGCTCTGGTTACCTGGTGTCATCCGCAGATCTTTGGGCCATCGTCTATACGAGATTCAGACTGCTGAGAAACGCATTTGCCGCCACCAGGACCAGATACGCCTGCGCTACCGTCCATATCCGGCTATTGATTCTCTTGTTAAGCCAGATAAATCTATTGCTGAACGAGCTTTAGACCATTTAATAACCATGGGTTCCTTTCAGGACGATGCAGCGCCACTCCGCCCAGTCACAGCTCCGGACAATACAACAGAGACGTCAGAAGCTCCTGCCCAGCATCATAGCCGCCACCAGCGCCGCCGCCGCTTCATGCCGTATCGGCGTATTTAGGAGGGGAGGGTGTTGTATGTCCTCCGCTCTCTTTGCTCAGCGCCAGCCAGCCGCACGCACGCAACCGTGGATCATTCGAGACTCGACGCGCAGTCTTCAGTGCGCGTGTCTGTTACGTCGTGTGCAGTATATAAGGAGCTCCCTGTCTGTCACTCAGGAGGATTCTCCCCAGTGTCCTGCTCCAGAATACACTGAACGTCGAACACGGAGGCTGCTACTCTTAAAAATGTGTCTCGACCAGGTGGACGGAATTCTGGTAGTATGAGGTTTCACCTCAGGTCACTGCTCCACTTTCCAGTTCCTTCATCCATGTCGAGCCCCGATGTTGTATGCCACACATCCCCAAGCTCACTCAAGCTCCGACACACACATTAGATTCTCTAATTGTGAACATAGCTTTCATTTAGTACAAGCTTATGAACTCAGACACTTCAAGTTAAAAGGAACTCTCTTAGCTAATCTATGCTAGTGCAAATGATAGTTTTCAACTATCACGAACTATATCTTTCCCAAGAACTATCTTTTCAAGATAGCAGTGAATGTAAATACATTCAGAGTGTACATAGTGTATAGAAACAGAAACTCTCTCAAGATTAATCATCTACTTTGCTTCAAGACAATTTTATGTTTTATTCCTGTACATACTGTAGAATTCTGTGTGAAGCAAATAAATAAGTTGTGTTCTTGTAAACCTTATCTTGTTTACAACAGATTCTACTGTGAAATAGCTTTCTAGTTCCTTAACTGTTTCTTCCAATCTGATTGCTTCATTTGTAACAAATTCGTAAAATAGACGTATAGCGTTCACAAGTTTCACCCACACCTACAAATTCTCTTCTACTTATTTCTGAAATGCTCGCCGGCAGGTGCACTTAAAGCCTGGGAGTACAGCACCTTAGCAAAACCCTACTCTAGACTAACTCTTCAACTGTATATTACTGTAATTTTATTAGTATCCTTATATTATTATTATTTATTTGTCTATTGAAATGTTCAAACATATGCTATGCGTATTTAATTATCTGCGTGTGTCTGTCAGTGTGTGTGTGTGTGTGTGTGTGCTATCAGTGTTTGCTCCTGGAATGTGTCACCTACCCTTTAAACATGTCAGCAGCTGGTGTCCTTGAAACTACTGTTATGGTAGATGAGGCATTCCTGAATGTCATTGAATCCGAGTGTATTCCAAGACGAAAATAACCCTCGTGTACCTTCACCAACTGCACCCAACCCTCAGCCTATTGAACTGCTATTGAAACAATCTCTGTCTCAGTTCTCGCGAAGTCTACAGTGTTGCCATATCAATTCTCTCTCACTCCTCAGTCACATAGATGAAGTTCGTTCGATAATATCAACCTGTAACATGCATATTATGTGTATTACTGAAACCTTGTTATCCGATAAAATTAGCTCTACCCTTGTAAATCTAGAAGGATATACTCTCTATCGCCATGATCGCACTGCCAGACGCGGTGGTGGTGTAGCAGTATATTGTAGAGATGATATTAAATGCAGAATAATTATCAAATCATCATCTGGCATCACTTCACATACGGAATATATGTTTGCTGAGACCATAATTAACTGTCAAAAACTATTGATAGGAGTTACCTATAAACCACCGAATGTTACCAATATCTCTGACCTTGAATCTGGCCCTCTCAAAGTAGTACCAACCTACGAGCATATACTACTTCTTGGCGACGTTAACTCAAATATCTTAGCCCCGACTGGCAAATCAGAATGAATCAGCAACCTACTTACCTCCGTTGACATGACGATCTTACCGCTTGATGCAACTAATCATGTTCATACACTTAGATATACAAGCCATACTGGAGTTGACCTAGTTACAAGTAACCTGTATAAAGTTCTTAAGTACGGTCAATTTCCTGTACCTGGCATTTCAACTCATGACTTAATTTACCTGTGCTACTCTCTATGTGTACCAAAATACAAAGCTAAATACATTAGTTATAGGGATCTGAAAAATATCGATCTACAACAACTCCAAAATGATGCGTACAGTTTACCTTGGGAAGATATAAAGCAGCTGCAGGACACAGACATGAAAGTGAGAAGATTTAATTCTCTACTCATAGGACTATATGACAAGCATGCTCCAGTTAGGCAAGCTAGAGTCACTCGCTCGCCTGCACCTTGGTTAACAAGCGATATAAAAGCAACAATGGCTCGCCGTGACGCAATGTTCTGCCGATACAAGGAAACAAATAATGAACTAGATTTCAAATAGTATCATCTTTTACGTAACAGAACAAAACAATTAATTCGCAATACCAAATTTAATCACATTAAAAATGTAACAAGGAACTTAAATGCACGTGAAACCTGGAACGAACTTCGAGCTATGGGAGTTGGAAAATGCAAAGAGCCACATATGCCAACTATATCTCTCGATACACTTAACTCTCACTTCGTAACTAACCCAATAAAGGAAGCTCAACCTCAAAATCATATCAATCTAAATCAAAGAACCAGTGACCCTACAGAAAACGAAAATGATTTCTCTTTTCACCCTGTCTGTGTAAATAATGTAAAGCGTATTTTGAATTCAGTTAAGTCACAAGCTAAAGGAGCAGATAACATCTCAATAGGCTTTATCAAAAACATTACTGGTGCAGTCCTACTAATTATTACCCAGATTGTAAACCACTGTCTCACCACAGGGACGTTTCCAACTGCATGGAAGGATGCTCTAGTAACCCCAATATTAAAGCATACCGGTACCACAGTAAATGCGCCATCTGATTACCGGCCTATTTAGATTCTTCCCCCTCTCTCGAAAGTTCTTGAACGAGTTGTACACTAGCAGCTAGTAGAATTCTTAACCAGATATTCTCTTTTTGACCCACTGCAATCTGGCTTCAGAAAGGGACACAGTACTACGACTGCACTTCTTCAGGTAACAGATGACATAAGACTAGCAATGGACAAACGGCAGGTGACGATACTAAAACTCCTTGACTTTAGTAGTGCGTTTGACACGGTAAATATAAACATACTATTATCCAAGCTACGCTCTCTGCATATCAGCCCGATAGCCCTTAATTTTTTTTTAAAGTCGTACCTTACAAATCGTCGCCAGTGCGTAGTGGTAAACAATCAAAGATCCCAGTGGGCTGTAAAATCATCCGGTGTCCCTCAAGGGTCTGTTCTAGGGCCCTTACTGTTCGTCTTACATATTAATGACAAATCTTCCACACTTCAGTATTGCAAATACCACTTATATGCTGATGATATGCAGATATACAAACACACCACTACAAACAATTTACATGAAACAGTTCAGCATATTAATTGGGATATTGAAAGGCTTACCGCCTATGCTACAAACAACCACTTACTCCTAAATCCTCGTAAAACACAAAGTATTATCATAGGAAACTCTAAATTATTAGATGTAATAAGCAATATAAATCCTCCTCCAATCATAATCAATGACATTGCTGTACCGTACCTTAAAAATGTAACTAATCTTGGAATCTCCATCAATGAGAATCTGACCTGGAATGAACACGTAACAAATGTATGTAGAAAGATTCATGCAGCTCTATATCCCCTGAAACGTCACAAGAATTCTTTTCCTCAAAAACTTAAATTAAAATTAATCCAAGCACTACTATTCCCAATTTTAGACTACTGTGATATGGTACTGGTCAATCTAAATGCTAAACAAGCTTTGAGACTTCAGCAAGCTCAAAACTCATGCATATGATATGCCTTCCAACTGCGACATGATGCTCATATTACACCATATTTCAAAACATTGGGATGGCTACGCATAAATGAACGAAGGAATTTTCACCTAATGACGCTTGTTTACCAAGTGCTCTCGACAAACACTCCTACTTACCTCTCTTCTAATTTTCGTTTCCTTTCCTCATTCCATGAAATTAGTACCCGTTCTGGTTCCCCACTTGAAATTCCACTAAGTCGAACGAATTCCTACAATCATTAATTTTTTAGTTACTGCATCGAGACTCTGGAATACACTCCCAATGGACATTTGGCACCGTACTTCCTCTCATAAATTCAAATCTGCCTGCTGAAAGTTTTTCCTGGGAACATAAAACTGAGTTGTGTGAGTCATTGTGTGTATGTTGTGTGAATGAGTTTTCTTCATGTAGTAGTAGTAGTAGTAGTAGTAGTAGTAGTAGTAGTAGTAGTAGTAGTAGTAGCAGTAGCAGCAGTAGTAGTGCCACATTAATTGCTGTACTGATATGTAGGCCTAACTTAGAATTATCTGTCTGTAGTATTATTTCTTTTTAGAATTTCTGTCTTACTTTTATGTTTACATTTTTAAATTTTATTGTTTGTAGTGGTTAAGTGTAAGAGAGGGCCGTGAGCCCTAACTTTGAAATAAATAAATAAATAAATAAATAAATAAATAAATAAATAAATAAACAAACAAACAAACAAACAAACAAACAAACAAACAAACAAACAAACAAACAAACAAACAAACAAACAAACAAACAAACAAACAAACAAACAAACAAACAAACAAACAAACAAACAAACAAATAAACAAACAAACAAACAAACAAACAAACAAACAAACAAAACAAACAAACAAATTAAATAAAACCCGTGTGGGGATTTACCGGTTACCTCCATCGGGCGCGTCCCATTGGAATTGGGGAAGGTCGCTGGCTCTGCCGCCAGCAGAGTCATAGGGTAGTAGGGAAATAAAATACCACCGTGAAAAAAAAACTGGTCCCTTGCCAGGGTTACGGTGAAGACTGGTAAATGACCAGAAGCCAGAAAACATCTTGAGGCAACCTCTAGGACTAACAACCCTACTTGTAAAAGGATGGGTACCCGTCTAAAGCAAAGTCAAGTCAAAAAGCATGATGGCACAACATTTCAAGAAACATACCCCAGGGGGTAAATCTTCGGATAAATCCCTCGTCGTGAACGCCACGGCGCACGAGTCTCGTTCGGATTCTGGGGGAGACTCGACATCATGCAAGAGACGAGTCAGAGCGTCTCGGTGTACCCCGAAGAGTCAAAAACTCAGGCCAAAATCTAAAACCTTTCTGGCAACTTTCAACATAAATTCACTTACGCAAACTGGCAAGCTGAAAACCCTCACCAAAGCTCTTCACGAAAATCAGATATCCATAATGGCCCTACAGGAAACAAGGTACCCAGATGAAGAGGTTTTTGAATCCGAAGGCTACCGATTTTTCAAGAGCAAAGTGCAAAGAGGAATCCTCAATGGAGCTGTGATGCTTGGAACCGCGTTTGCTGTTAGAACCAAGATCCTTAAATCGGTTGCAAATTTCAAACCTGTGAATGACAGATTGTCTATACTCACAATTAAATGCGCGAACAAAACCTACGCCCTAGTTAACACACATGCTCCTACAAACGATAAGAACAAGTCTGATCCAGACGAAGTTGATAATTTCTGGGACCTACTGGATGATAAATTAAACAAAGTCCCCAAACACCATGTCAAGCTTCTTTTGGGTGACTTCAATGCCCAACTAGGTCGTGAACAGAAGTACAAGAAAGTTATAGGAAATTACCCTGCTCACAAAAGAACTAATCCCAACGGCAAAAGACTGGTGTCCATTTGCGAAAATCACAACCTGCAGGTCATGTCGACCCACTTTCGCCATCTACCCAGAAAGCAAATGACTTGGCGTTCTCCCGTCCAAGCTCTCGGAGAGTTCCAAATTGATCATGTTGCAATCTCCAGGAGAAACAGCCCTGAGATTATGAATGTCAAGGTAAAGAAAGGCATCAATGTGGCCTCAGATCATTATATGTCTCTTATCAAATTCAAACCAATTCCCGCAAACACAAGGAAGACAACCAAACAAATCACACGCTTCGACAATGATAAACTTCGGCAAAGGGTCGAGGAGTTCCAGGAGAAGGCTAGACCAAATGACTGTGACTTTAACAACGCCAAAAGTCCCCTTGTTGAGGCCGCCAAAGACGTTGCCAAAAATCAAGAGAAGCAAAAAGCATGCCTGGTGGAATGGTACCTGCGAATCAGTCCTCCAAGAAAGACTCAATGCGTGGAAACAGTACTACTCTACGAAATCAGAAAATGATTGGGAAACCTACAAAACCCAACGTGCCCAAGCAGCTAGGGTGTTAAGAACTGAGAAATGTAAATATGATTAATCTGTCATTGAAAAGATAGAACAAAACTTTAGGAAGAATGAAAGCAGAGAGTACTACAGAGCCTTCAAACGCAAACTCACTGGCTATAAACCACCATCTCTATGCTTTGAGCGAAAGGACGGCACACTGGCGACGTCAAATGAAGAAAATTACAGCATCCTGGCAGATTACTTCAAGAGTTTACTTAATTGCTCTAAACCGCAAAGCCCCATTGAAACCAAGGAACCCTTACTCAGGTACCCAGATTCCAGACCACCCGACAGAGATGAAATCAAGCGCCACATTGACCGTCTCAAAAATAACAAAGCGCCGGGGGAAGACTCAGTAGTAGCAGAACTATGGAAATATGCCCCAGAGGAATCACTTGATATCTTGCAAAAGAAAATAGAAGAAATTTGGAACAAGGAGACCCTACCCGAAGATTGGAAAATAGCTTTGATCCATCCATTACACAAAAAAGGCAGCATGAAGAACATCAACAACTACAGAGGAATATCTTTGCTACCCGTGACTTACAAAATTCTATCACTTGCCATCCTGGAGCGTTTGGAAGCACAAGTCGAACATCAAATAGGTGAATACCAAGGAGGGTTCAGAAAAGGTCGCTCAACAGCTGAACAGATACAAAATCTCAAAACGATCATCAGATATTGTACACTAAGGTCCAAGCAGTATGTGTCTGTCTTTGTGGACTTTAAGAAAGCGTACGACTCCATTGACCGGGAAGTCCTGCTAAACATCTTAAATGAATTTGGAGTTGATTTGAAACTGCTGGCATTAATTAGAGCCACCCTGACCGATACAAAATCCAAGGTGAAGTTCCACGGATGTCTCTCGCATTCCTTTGACATCAAAACAGGAGTCCGACAAGGTGATGGGCTATCCCCGATACTCTTCAACTGTGTTCTTGAAAAGATCATCAGAACCTGGCGGGTGAGATTACAGGAAACCAACTACAGTCCATTGAGAATAGGAACAAAATCCAACGGGATCGCAACAGACTGCTTAGCATTTGCCGATGATATTGCTGTTCTCTCAAACGACATAGAAACCGCTAGAGCTCAAGTTGAAATTTTAAAGGAAATTGCCGAACTAACTGGTTTGCAGATATCGTTTGAGAAAACAGAAGTAATGACTAACATCAAAGAGGCTCCACCAAAACTCCATACAAAATACGGGGACATCACCCGAGTAGACAAATTCAAATACCTGGGTGAGATCATCATGAAAAATAGACTGGACAAAGAAGCACTTCAGGAGCGAGTACGCAAACTGGAAATAGCCTACCAAACATCCTGCACAATCTACAACAAAAAATGCCTTTCCCAAAACACCAAGATACGTCACTATGAAACGGTTCTGAAGCCAGTAGTTCTATATGCAGCCGAAACCCTGCCTCTAAATGCCAACAAAGGACTCCTTGAAGAACTGGAGGAAAGAGAACGCAAAATTGTGAGAGGAATCTTGGGATCAAAGTACAGAAATGGAGTCCATCAAAAGAGATCCAACAAGGAAGTCTACAGCAAAATAGAGAAAATTACCGACACAATCAGAAAAAGACGGGCTCGATTTTAAGGTCATCTGAAAAGAATGGACGGAAGAAAGTTAACTAAAGAAATATTTCAGTTTTTTGATTCAAACCCCAAAACCACAATTCCCTGGTTTAGAAATACCAAAGAAGACCTTCAAATGCTACATATCTCAGCTGAAGACGCCCTTAACAGAGATCTCTTCCGCAAGAAAATATTGACGAACGGGCTAAACCGAGACGAGCAACCGAAGAGAAGACACGGAGCTCCTTGGACAGAGGAGCATAAGCAGGCCAACTCACAAAGAATGAGGGAAATTTGGGCTCTAAAGAAGGCCAAGTTCAGTGTCAAATGCAACAAGACTTAACGTGGTCCTTGATGGCCCCAGCGAATTAAATAAACAAACAAACAAACAAACAAACAAACAAACAATGCATGTAAATGTAAGCTTTGGGAAGTGCTGTATAAAACCTGTTTTGAGGTTACTGTAAGACATAGTTTTGAAATTAATTTCAGTTAGAATAAAATTCTAACATATCACTTTTTTTTTATTTCTCTTTTTGAATTGTGACGAATTATCGAAAAAGGTATGTCAAGTGCTTTGGAAATGATATTTCATGCGTAGTTATGTCGGCAAATGTCAAATTGAATACTGGGGTTGAAAACGACCCTTGCTGTAAATACTACACTTTCTCAGTTATTTTCAGAATTCTTTTTTATTTGCAATAAATTACTCTTAAATGAATGGATAGTAACAGAAAACATGTATTTTTAAATTATTTCTAACTTTGGCCTTAAAATGGGCTAAATTTTAAGTTTCACTGTGAAAGAGGCGAAGTGCAGGGGGAATATGTACATTTCTTAAAGACTTTGCTGTTAATAATAATAATAATAATAATTGTACAAATTGTACGAATTTCTGTAATTAATTTCCTACCAATCATGTATTTCTTCTTCGACTTTGAGTGTACCTTCAAGATTGACCAATAAAGTAAGAGGGTGTGGCTTGATTATTCATCAAAGGTCTCGAACTTTCCCCAAAGGTTTATAAACTGCTGATTTTCATGTCTCGTGGCCACTTGATTAACATCTAAGAGTGTGTGTGTGTAAAGCAGGAGGCGGGAAGCGCCTCCCATCAGGCAGCAGGTCTTCAGCAAAGGTAATGGCCGTTTAACATCTTTATTCCTTGCTAGCTTAGCAGTTTAACCCGCGGAAAAGGTCCGAAACTTTTACCATGTAACCTATCTTTCTGTAATGTAATTTTCTGCCGGCTTATGTAAATATCTTTAACTGTAAATCAGGGATAGAGAGTGATTTACCCTCTCGAGCTCCCCTTCATTTTGGTTTGAGGTGACTACGTTTCGGTAACTGAATTTTTCTTTTCCGTAATGTTTAAATTTCCTTCTTATACGGGTCACCTGCATAGGTTGGGAATAGCCCCTGTGTCATCAGCCTAGTGCCCGTTAGGTTTTAAGAAATTACATCGAGGAGTACAAGTGTTCGCCTCCTTTCACCTTGTATTCGGGCCATTTATTTACTGTCAATTCTTTTACACGAAGGCCCTGTAGGTTGGGTACAAGATACCCCCGCTTCATTTTTGTAAATAGTGCCTGGTAAGGCCAGTAATTATTAAATGTTCACATTGTGTTGCCTTGAGTATGCTTGAAAAACTGAGTGTGTGTCAGCTCTTTACCTGTATTGTAAGAATGCCTCTGGGAGGCTTAATATTGTAAGGAGGAGCAAGGGCTCCGCGTATTAGGGTATTTCTGCTCTTTGATCGAATTTGTGTTTGTAATGTGAGCTAGGAGCTCAAAATTGTAAAGTAGGGCTTGAAGCCCAAGATCAGTTTATGCCACCTATCTTATCTCGACTCGACCTATTTATTAATACTGGCACCTGTACACTGTTATTTGTTGATTTTTTTTTAAAGAAAAGAAAATATAACCTTTTCTTAAAATTTTAAATTAACTATGACTTTGTAGTTAGACCCATTCATCCCGGCACCTTCTTTCACCTCTGCTAATCCACCAAACCTCAGTAATAATAATAATAATAATAATAATAATAATAATAATAATAATAATAATAATAATAATAATAATAATAATAATAATAATAATAATAATCTTCTTCTTCTTCTTTAGCGTTTGTCCCGCCTGGTGGCAGGGTTCGCTGTGTGGATTCGTTGTCTCCATTTAATTCGCTCATGGGCCATGTCAGGATGTAGTCTTACAGCTTTCAGGTCGTTGTGCACTGTATCCATCCATCGTTGTCTTGGTCGTCCCTTGGACCTCTTTCCAGCGACTTCCAATGTATACGCTGACTTTGCCAGTGTATTGTCTTCTGCACACAACACATGTCCAAACCAGCGCAGACTGTTTTCCTGGATTTTCTTCTGGATCGGTGCAACGCCAAAGCGTTTCCTAATATTGTCATTTGAATATTGTGAATAATAATAATAATAATAATAATAATAATAATAATAATAATAATAATAATAATAATAATAATAATAATAATAATAATAATAATATCATCATTGTATCATCATTGATCGGCTCTCTACTCATGAATCTGAGTTGTTCTAAATCTATTTCTTCTCAGAGCCTGATGAGCTTGTTTCTGGTTCCCAACTTCACCAGTGGAGACATGAATTCACATTTGTTAAGGGGACCATTGTGCAGAACTTCTGTATTAATCCTGGAAATGTACAATAAGAATAAAACATGACAAACATCAATATAGTTGAACAATCAAATACCTCTGTCCCCAGTACCTAGCTAAGATTCTCTAGGTCAGTCACAATGAACAGAATGTGAGAAGTATGTATAAAGGAGGAAAGATGGAAAATGGAAAGACTTGAAATAAACATAAAAAAATGGATGGCCTGGATCAAATAGTGCAGAATTAAAGATCATTTTGTCTATTATTCAGGAAAGAATGAACCAAATCTAAATGAAATTGGCATCTTACTGGGTAAGCAAGAAAATAATGAAGTTAAGGCCCCCATTCCATTATCGGACAGAGTTTTATTGATCAAGTTTAACTTGGAACCTTTTACATAAATGTCATCCAAGTGTATGCTCCCGTATCTGATGGAACTGATATGCTATTGAAAAGTGCTATGGAGACATTGATGAAGCCTTAAAACTAACAAAGAATTTGGAAGTAACCATACTAATGGGAGATTAAAGTGGAAAACAAGATCTATACATAGATAAATATTCATGCTCCAACAAATGAAAAGAACAGAACTGACAAAGACAGAACAGATCAATTTTGAGATGAACTTGACCAATTAGTAACGAATATACCTGATACTAACATTAACCTTTTCCGGTCCAACGTCGAGCATTGTAACTGTTCCAACATCGAGGTCACCTCGACATTATATTTCGTTCTACTTGAGAGGTTATTTATTGAAATTCTTTGACCTCATTGAGGTCAATCGATATCCTGGAGTTTCTAGAGCAAATTTTTGTGCACAAAGGAAGCCGTTCTCTTATCTCCACGGAAATAATATGAGATATATGTAGCCGTGTACCGTCATGGTTACCCACGGCTTGTCAGCTGTGTTTACATGAGTAGTGCTGCACAAGTGTTGTAATAGGCATATTTATCTGTGAATGCAAATTGTCTCAGTTAAATTTACGATATAAAAGCGGCAAATATGAATGAAGAAGAAATACGTATGCACGTTTATTTAGATAGCAGTTACGATGATTATTTATTTGAATTAGACGAAGAGTTTAGAGAACTGTCAAGTGAAGATGAAGGTATAGTGTACTCCACCATTGCAAGTGAAACTTCATCAACTGGACCTCTGCGTAAAAAAAGAACGGACTGATCCCGGACCATCATATGCTGTTTCTGAAGATTCAGAAGAGGGATTTCCAGTGACTGCTACAAAAGCAAGAAGACGCGCGAAGGTAATGGTCCAGGGCGGAGGAGGGGATACGGCACACGGCAAAGACGATGCTTCTCAGGTCAGTGTTGATAATTTGAGTAACAATGATGCTGAAAATACTTCTGCACATAAAAATGGGAATGAAAACGACAATAGTGTTTACCGGAATGTAACATTTCTTGATAATTAGCCTCCTAGACTAAGTTATTTATCAGGTCGGAAAACTAGAAGACCGCAGCTGCATCACTCCACTTCAGTTTTTATGTTATTTTTCACTTCTGCAGTGATGACGAAAATTATTATGGAAACTAATTCCTATGCAATAGAATATATGGTAATAATCATAATAATATAATTATAGTTACTAATAAAAGTTCTGAGTTAAATCTGACTAGGTAAAAATGTGCAAAATTAATTTGGACCAGACTTCTGGAACATGTGACAATATTGGACTGCAAAGGGTTAAAATTCTTCTTGGAGACTTTAATGCAAAGATTGGACATGAGAGAAAATTTTGTTTTGTGGTGGGAAGAGGGCCAGCACATCAATTAACAAACAAGAACGGCAAATTGTTAATTGAATTTTGTATTAACCATGGACTAATTTTAGAAACAACAAGGTTTATAAGAAAACTGCATAAATTAATGACTGAAAAGTCCAAATTTTAAATTGGGTGAATCCCAGATATATCATGTGGCCATGAATCATAAATTTCATAAAGAAATTTATAATGTTAAGGTCCTGCATGGTGTTGATGTTGATTCAGACCACTACATCTCCAAGATTAAATTTAAATTAACTCCTAAAAGGAAAAATAAACTGTATAACCTTAATAGCAAAAGATTGCACGATCCTAGTTCAGTCATTAATAATCGAACATGCTTTGTGAAATCCACAACACTTAAGTGATAGCTTGGGAACCACTATTAACCAATTAAAAGCCATAGCAGAGGAAGTTGCTCCCATTTAAAAAAAAACTAGCTTGGTGGAATGAAGAGTGTGATACAGAAATACTACGCTGGCATAAAGCCTGGTTGAATGATCAACAACAAAAAACAGGAAGCTCTAGAGAAGAACTAATCAATGCTAGACGATTAATGGCTAAAGAAATCAGGAGAGTTAAAAGAAATTATCAGAAGTAAACATTAAAATCTATTGATGAAGATTTCAATCGAAACGAAATAAGAGACTATTACAGGACATTTAAACAATACCAAAAATTATACTCCCCCTACTCTCTTGATGAAAGATAAGAACAGAAAGGTTGCATGTTTATGACAATGCAATAATTTTGGCTGAATACTTTAAAACATTACTTAATAGTGAAGAACCTGAAAATTATTTTGAATTTGATCTGTTTCCCCAGAAATAAAACACCTCTGGAGAAGGTCATACCACCGGTTTATGACGAAGTAAGTGCAGCTATTGATTCACTGAAAAATTTTAAAGCAGCAGGTAAAAATCAACTAGTAGCAGAACTCTCAAAGAATGTAAATATACAGACTATTCAGAATCTGCATAAACATCTCGCTGACATTTGGAATACAGAAAAATTGCTTGAAGAATGGAATGTTGCAATTATACACCCAATCCATTAACTCATTGCGGACCGTGGACGGCATAAGACGTTTAAGTTTGCTCCTATGCTGCGCGCCGTGGACGGCGTAAAACGTTTAATGTTCCACATGAAGCAATGCTGTTTATATTAGTCATCTATGCATTCTTACACCTTAGTCAGCATTACTGGTTGTAGCAGGAAGTTGGTTGATCTTTTTGTGATAACCCTCGCGTAGAGTGTGCTCATGTTTATCTTAGCTGTTTTAGCGGGAATATCTCAGCACTTCCTCGCGCGTCAAGTCGGTACTTGAGATTCCAATGCAGTGCGTGTCGTTCTTACTGAACTTATAAAACAGTTTCTTATGGAAGATTAATTATTAGATATTGTTCACAATGATTATTCTGGTGATGAACTTATTCCTGAAATAGACTCAGATAGTGAAAATGAGACTGACGAGGATATTCCGATTCCCGAATCCGATAGGCCTATAGAGAAAGGTGAAGTGCCTGATACATATCATCCTCGTTATTGTCCAGCCGTTCCATCATTTACAGAGAATTCAGGTATAAACATTCAAATAGAAAATAAGCAGGATATTTTAGTTACGTGAGTATTTTCATGAATGACGAATTTTATCAGTATGTGTGTGAGCAGACCAATCTATACGTGAGTCAAGTGATAAGTGCGGTGCCCCGGCCTTTCACAAAGAATTCAATCGTGCAATCGTGGAAACCGATTAGTCCAAAATCCTGATATAAAAATGTACTGGACCGAAGACCCTGTTTTTCATACTCCGATATTTTCTAAAACAATGTTCCGAATACACTTTCTTCATATTCTTTCATTTCTTCACTTCGGTGACAGTAATCATTATGCCGAAAATACAGATAGGCTGTATAAAATTAGACGTATTTTGAAATCTGTGACACCACACATCACACCCTAAATATTTACTAGACGTAAGCACAAAGTATCATTTTTCTAACATTTATAGTTTAGGAGTAATTGTAATTTGTATTAAGTGATGCACATCAAGATGGCCGGGCATGAAAATGGCTGGTCCAGGCATTCAAGTGTCCCGCTCAGAAGCAGGTACTGAACGTGTTAAAAAAAAAAAAGGTGATATATATGATCCTAGTAACTATCGGGGAATTTCTTTCCTAGATATCACCTATAAAATTTTCTTTTAAGATTCTCTATTTCAGAATCCATGACCAGTTTGATAGTGAATTGGGTGAATAGCAGGGTGGTTTTCGGCCAGGACGAAGTTGTCCAGATCAAATTATCAGTCTCAAATGGACCATAAGACAACAACGCATTAGGAGCAAAAATTTAGTTATCACTTTTGTTGATTTTCAAAAGGCTTATGATACTATCCATCGTGAATCATTACTACATATCCTTACTGAATTTGGTCTAGATCGGAAACTTGTTAACCTTATTGTGGTCACTCTGAGAAACACAAAGTCTAAAGTTAGGTTCAGAAATGAAATCTCTGAACCATTCGAATTTCATACTGGTCTTTGACGGGGAGGTGGATTATCCCCATTCATGTTTAATTGTGTGCTGGAAAATAGTATGCGTGAATGGAGTAAGGTATGTCCTCCGAATGTTAAGATTGGAAGAAATATTCAACTAAATTGTCTTGCATTTGCTGATGATCTGGCACTATTAGCAAATAGTATAGAAGAAGCAAAATTTCAAGTAGAGGAACTAGGAAGATTGCAGCAAAGGTTGGGTTGAAAATATATTTTGAGAAAATGGAGAAGTTGACACTCCACATATTATATTAAATAATACTCAGAAAATAAAAGTTGTAAATAAATTTAAATATCTTGGTGAAATTGTCACTTGGAATGCTAATGAAAAAGCATCCATAAATAACAGAAGTCTAAAATTGAGACGAGCACAACAAATTACTGTACATGGCCGAGTTACAAAAAACAGTCTCTTTCAATTCATGCTAAATTTCGCCATTATAACTCCGTCATCAAACCAGAGCAACGTATGCAAGTGAAACATTATCCAGACTTAATACCCAAGCAACAACAGACAAACTGCAGAAAGTCGATAGAAGAATTCTCTGGACAATTATTAATAAAAAAACATCAGGTTGATGACCATTGGAGACTTTTACCCAGTTCAGTAATTTACAAGGATAGTGAGACAGTGGGAAAATGGAGGATTGCATTTTTTGGACACATATACCATTTGCCAAATTTTAGACTCCTAAAACAGCTTTGTGATTTCTTTTGGAATAGTAAAACAAAAAACACTTGGTTTAAAGATATACAAATGGGTTTGGATGAATTGAAAATGACTACAGAACAAATTGAAAACAGAGAAGAGAAGAAGATTCTAAACAACAGATATACAAAACTATCACTTAAAACATCAAAACATAAGCAGTATGTTATATCAGCAGAAGAATGGGCTGCAAGATTGTCTAGAATGAAGTAGTTTTGGGAAAAGAAGAAATTATCAAGTTTTTAAAAAATGAACTTATTTTTCGATGTACTTATTTTTTTTGAAGATTTTATTGTATAAGGTTGATTTTGGTACTCCAATGTGGGTGTAAACAAGTGTAAATAAATAAATAAATAAATAAATAAATGGGAGAGAAATGTTTACAGGGACAGGTTCATTCCATTTTGTCAACAAGAGATTTTTGTTGTGACAAAGTGTTTCTATAAGTTACCAGTAGAGAGTGTACACCTGTAAATCAAATGCTGAAACTGAGACAAGGATTGTGAGGAATCAAATTGATTACATCCTGATTAAAAAGAGATTCAGAAAATGTATTCAGGCAGTGAAGACATCCTGGTGATGATGTTTTGTCGGATCATAATCCACTGGTCAACAATACTGAAAGACCTCAGTGAACAACTATCCAACTAGAATGAAATGTTGAATAACTTCAAAACCAGTTGGAGTCCATTCAAACCAACTGTACTGGATACAGAAAATTGTCATCTGATACAAGAAAAGAGTGTTAGAAAAATCACATGGATAAGTGACAAAATCCTTGATCTGATCGACCAACAGAAGCTAGTAAAATCTAAAAACTGGAGTTACAAGGTTACAAGGGCAAAAATTGAAAGACTGGATAACCAGTGTAAGGACATAGAAATATGTGAATCTAAACATGATTTTAAACATGCAAAAAATAGGGGAAGATGTCCCTCTAGTTTGTGATACAGATGAAGGACCATAAATAGCTCACCAGGAAGACCAATCACTGGATATTCTGATAGAGCTATCTAACATACACTGACTAACAGAGCAAATGCTACACCAAGAAGGAGTGGTTCGAAAGGGATGAAAGTTGGGGAAAAAACAGAGACGGCACGGACGAATAATTGATGTTTATTTCAAACCGATATGCAGGTTACACAATGCGCACGACATCGACTCAGTAGGATGTAGGACCACCGCGAGCGGCGATGCACGCAGAAACACGTCGAGGTACAGAGTCAATAAGAGTGCGGATGGTGTCCTGAGGGATGGTTCTCCATTCTCTGTCAACCATTTGCCACAGTTGGTCGTCCGTACGAGGCTGGGGCAGAGTTTGCAAACGGCGTCCAATGAGATCCCACACGTGTTCGATTGGTGAGAGATCCGGAGAGTACGCTGGCCACGGAAGCATCTGTACACCTCGTACAGCCTGTTGGGAGATGCGAGCAGTGTGTGGGCGGGCATTATCCTGCTGAAACAGAGCATTGGGCAGCCCCTGAAGGTACGGGAGTGCCACCGGCCGCAGCACATGGTGCACGTAGCGGTGGGCATTTAACGTGCCTTGAATACGCACTAGAGGTGACGTGGAATCATACGCAATAGCGCCCCAAACCATGATGCCGCGTTGTCTAGCGGTAGGGCGCTCCGCAGTTACTGCCGGATTTGACCTTTCTCCACGCCGACGCCACACTCGTCTGCGGTGACTATCACTGACAGAACAGAAGCGCGACTCATCGTAGAACACGACGTTCCGCCATTCCCTCATCCAAGTCGCTCTAGCCCGGCACCATGCCAGGCGTGCACGTCTATGCTGTGGAGTCAATGGTAGTCTTCTGAACGGACGCCGGGAGTGCAGGCCTCCTTCAACCAATCGACGGGAAATTGTTCTGGTCGATATTGGAACAGCCAGGGTGTCTTGCACATGCTGAAGAATGGCGGTTGACGTGGCGTGCGGGGCTGTCACCGCTTGGCGGCGGATGCGCCGATCCTCGCGTGCTGACGTCACTCGGGCTGCGCCTGGACCCCTCGCACGTGCCACATGTCCCTGCGCCAACCATCTTCGCCACAGGCGCTGCACCGTGGACACATCCCTATGGGTATCGGCTGCGATTTGACGAAGCGACCAACCTGCCCTTCTCAGCCCGATCACCATACCCCTCGTAAAGTCGTCTGTCTGCTGGAAATGCCTCCGTTGACGGCGGCCTGGCATTCTTAGCTATACACGTGTCCTGTGGCACACGACAACACGTTCTACAATGACTGTCGGCTGAGAAATCACGGTACGAAGTGGGCCATTCGCCAACGCCGTGTCCCATTTATCGTTCGCTACGTGCGCAGCACAGCGGCGCATTTCACATCATGAGCATACCTCAGTGACGTCAGTCTACCCTGCAATTGGCATAAAGTTCTGACCACTCCTTCTTGGTGTTGCATTTGCTCTGTCAGTCAGTGTATACGAATGGATCAATTCCCTCCAACTGGCTGACATACTTGCATCCTTATTCCAAAGAAATAATGGCTAAATCTCGTAGAAATTATAGAATGATGTGCCTAATGAACTGGAGAGTGTATCGTAGAGATAGGATAGGAATGGTGGGAGGGGGAGTATTCATTCTGGTGACAGAACAATTTGTAAGCTATGAGAAACATGAAATTCTAGGTGTAAGGCGCATTTCTAAAGATAATAGGCAACTTGATGTCTTTGGAGTGTACAGACAGGGAAAGGGTAGCGCCAACATGGATTCAGAATTATTTGATAAGGTAATCAGCTATGTGGGAAACGCCATGGAAAGGAATGTGATTGTAGCAGGGGTCTGAATTTACCAAATGTCAATTGGGAAGGAAATGCGAATGACAGGAAGCATCACCAACAAATGGCAAATAAGCTAATATGGGAAGGACAGCTGATTCAGAAAATGATGGAACCAACTAGAGGGAAAAGTATCCTGGATGTGGTGCTGATAAAACCAGATGAGTTCTATAGAGAAACCGAAGTAATAGATGGCATTAGTGATAATGAAGCTGTTTTTGTCGTAGTTAGAAATAAATGTGTTAGAAAGGAAGGTCTTAAAGGTAGGACTATTAGGCAGTACCACATGGCTGAAAAAGCAGGCATGAGGCAGTTTTTAAAAAATAATTATGATCGGTGGAAAACGGTAAATAAAAATGTAAACAGACTCTGGGATGGGTTTAAAGCAATTGTTGAGGAATGTGAAAACAGGTTTATACCTTTAAAGGAGGTAAGAAATGGTAAAGATCCACTATATTATAACAGAGAAGTAAAGAGACTAAGAAGGAGGTGCAGGTTGGAAAGAAATAGAGTTGGAAATGGCTGTGGATGTAAGGAGAAATTGAAGGAACTTACTAGGAAATTGAATCTAGCAAAGAAGGCAGCTAAGGATAACATGATGGCAAGTATAATTGGCAGTCATAAAATTTTCGTGATAAATGGAAGGATATGTATAGGTATTTTAAGGCAGAAACAGGTTCCAAGAAGGACATTCCAGGAATAGTTAATGAACAAGTGGAGTGTGTATGTGAGGATCTTCAAAAGACAGAAGTATTCAGTCAGCAGTATGTAAAGATTGTTGGTTACAAGGATAATGTCCAGATAGAGGAGGAGACTAATGCTAAAGAAGTATTAAAATTAACATATGATAACAATGACATTTACAATAAGATACGAAAGTTGAAAACTAGAAAAGCAGCTGGAATTGATAAGATTTCGGGGGATGTACTAAAGACAATGGGTTGGGATATAGTACCATATCTGAAGTACTTATTTGATTATTGTTTGGTTGAAGGAGCTATACCAAATGAATGGCGAGTTGCTATAGTAGCCCCTGTGTATAAAGGAAAGGGTGATAGACATGAAGCTGAAAATTACAGGCCAGGAAGTTTGACGTGCGTTGCATGTAAGCTTTGAGAAGGCAGTCTTTCTGATTATATTAGACATGTTTGTGAAATTAATAACTGGTTCAATAGAATGCAGTTCGGTTTTAGAAAAGGTTATTCCACTGAAGCTGAACTTGTAGGATTCCAGCAAGATATAGCAGATATCTTGGATTCAGATGGTCAAATGGACTGTATTGCAATTGACCTGTCTAAAGCATTTGATATGCCTTTGCTGGCAGGACCTAGTGTTTACAGTGCACTATGTCTTCTGGTATAGGCTAGAGCAATTTTGTTACTTTCATAGATCTGTCTCTGTCTTATGCTTGGCTTTGACAATATGAAAATGACTGAGGTATAAGCGATGCTAGTAATGCCAATCCTTATGCAGCCAGTCCCTGCTATGGTGTGAAAATGTTGCTCATAGGGTCGGTTGGTGTATGCATTATAGTGGGCTTGGCAGACTGATATGTATTACCAACTCTGGCTCAGTGAGGAAAGCAACGGGAAACTACCTCACTCCTCATTTCCCTAGTACGCCTCTTCAGCGATGCCTAGGCCATCTATGACAGCTGATGGCAGAGCTGTTGAGGATCCCACCAGCGGCATCGCTGACGAACTGAACATACATACATACATACATACATACATACATACATACATACATACATACATACAGCATTTGACAGGGTGGATCATGGGAGACTACTGCAAAAAATAAGTGCGATTGGACTTGACAAAAGAGTGATTGAATGGGTTGCTATATTTCTAGAAAATAGACCTCAGAGAATTATGAGTAGGCAAAGCTTTATCTGACCCTGTAATAATTAAGAGGGGAATTCCTGAGGGCAGTATTATTGAACCTTTATGTTTTCTTATATATATATATATAAATGATATGAGTAAAGGATGTAAATGGATCAGAGAAGTAAGACAGGATCTGAAGGAAATAGGCCTTACAACAGAAGACACCAAAAATAAGATAAAATTGAATACAAAACTCAAGAATACAAACCTCCGCTTTACCCTTACACAAAACAAACCAACAACACGCACATTTTCAACTGAGGAAAGGGCACGAAGATCGGAGCGTCTGAAGAAGTACTGGGAGGACCGCAAAGCCCGAACAATCCCTTCAAAGAGACCTGAACGACGGACTGACTAAAGTGATCCTATGTGGTCATAAAAGAAGAAGAAGAAGAAGAAGAAAGAAGTGGAATCAGAGGTAAGGCTCTTTGCAGATGTTATTCTGTATAGAGTAATAAATAAGTTACAAGATTGTGAGCAACTGCAACATGACCTCGATAATGTTGCGAGATGGACAGCAGGCAATGGTATGTTGATAAACGGGGTTAAAAGTCAGGTTGTGAGTTTCACAAATAGGAAAAGTCCTCTCAGCTTTAATTACTGTGTTGATTGGGTGAAAGTTCCTTTTGGGGATCATTGTAAGTATGTAGATGTTAATATAAGGAAAGATCTTCATTGGGGTAATCACATAAATGGGATTGTAAATAAAGGGTACAGATCTCTGTACATGGTTATGAGGGTGTTTAGGGGTTGTAGTAAAGATGTAAAGGAGAGGGCATACAAGTCTCTGGTAAGACCCCAAGTAGAGTATGGTTCCAGTGTATGGGACCCTCACCAGAATTACCTGATTCAAGAACTGGAAAAAATCCAAAGAAAAGCAGCTCAATTTGTTCTGGGTGATTTCCGACAAAAGAGCAGCGTTACAAAAATGTTGTGAAGTTTGGGCTGGGAAGAATTGGGAGAAACAAGACGAGCTGCTCGACTAACTGGTATGTGTAGAAGGAGTAGAACCACGAAAGATAACAGTCACCGTAATGTACAGTCGAACCTCCCTTCTGCGGACACCGCCGGTTCCGAGGGAAAATGTCCGTTACGAGAGGTGTCCGCTAAAATAAGTTTGTAAAAATAATAGAACATTTTAACGGCAAAGAACATCCACCTTAAATATAAGCATACATATCTTTATTTTTATTATTCTAAGTCATTTCTGTGTTAGTATTTCATAGAGAGTTATTATAAGTGATTTTACATCATTTACAAGCATTACAGCTTCTTATGAAAGTGTGATTAGTGATGGTGAAGATATACTCCCTTTAAAATAACATGAAATCTGAATAAATTGCTGTATGCCCCTTCACTGACATCATTGCTACACAACTTAACACACCAGAAAACATTATTACAGATCCTTCATAAAATTTCCAGTAAATGTTATCACAACAGCACAAGGTTAGGGGAGCCAGGCTTATTTGATTCTATGCATGTGCTTTCGCATGAAGTTGCTCAGGAAATGGCTGGGCACAGGGGACGAGCAGTATGAGGAGCAATCAATGTGTTAATCTTGCATTATGAATCACACAGAACCTCTTTGAAAACGAGTTTCATGATTTTTACTGGAGGATCAATTATTTAAATGATTTTAACTTACGATTTCTTCCGACGTTGTATCTCCTGCAAATGTTCTTGAGTCCTCTGAGCTAATGACTGCCTCATTGCTTCAAATTCTGCTGCACCAGCCTAAAAGATATGAACATTGAATTAAAGAAGCAAGTAAGCCTTTAGTCGTATAGGTCTGGTTATATCATGATCATAGCTATGAAATCTCCAGTATACCGAGCTCGACAGCTGCAGTCGCTAAGTGAGGCCAGTATCCAGTATTCGGAAGACAGTAGGTTTGAACCCCACTGTCAGCAGCCCTGAAGATGGTTTTCCGTGGTTTCCCATTTTCACACCAGGCAAATGCTGGGGCTGTACCTTAATTAAGGCCACGGCCGCTTCCTTCCCACTCCTAAACCTTTCCTGTCCCATCGTTGCCATAAGACCTATCTGTGTCGGTGCGACGTAAAGCAACTAGCAAAAAAAAAAAAAAAAAATCTCCAGTATTACATTGAAACCAAACCTCAGAAACACTACTTATTTCCAAAATCCCATGTGCACTGTCTGGAATTCAAACAATGGCTACTCAAATATGACTCTGGCTAATAAATGGGGGTGAGATGCGAATATAAGAACTCAATAACAGAGTTCTCTTAGCCTCTCTCACCCCAATTCTCCACAATTCTACCTACACATGGTGCCGCTGTTAAGCTGAGCAACCCAGCGGGAATCTGGGTCAGTGAGCCGACAGGATGTGGAGGACAGTGGAAGGCAATGGGAAATCACCACTGGCAGTATCTCCCAAGACGTTCATGAGATGGACCTCTTTGTAAAAGATTCCGGAGGTAAAGATTCCCCTCATTGGGATCTCCGGGAGGGGTGTACAACGAGGTTTTTAAAATATGGAAGGAAGGAGAAGAATTATTGCGGATAGGGACGTGGAATGTTCTAACCCTTTTATAGGAAGGAAAATTAGAAAACGCTAATTATGAGATGAAGAGAAATAATTTGGATGTACTGTACTTGGAATGTGTGAAGTGAGATGGGGTGGATGTGGAGAACTAGAAAGCGGTGACTTCTGAATGTACTATTCAGGTGAAGACAAAAATGGATTGCATGGAGTTGGAATACGGATTGGAAAACAACTGAAGAACAAAGTTATAAAGGTTGAATATATAAATGGAAGGATTATGCTGATAAGACTGAAAGGGAAAAGAAAAGAGTGATCATTCAAGCTTATATGCCGACCTGTAATCATTCTGATGAAGAGGTAGAAGAGTGTTATGAGAAGATAGATCAACTCATTGAGAAAGAGGAAAAGAATGCATGTATTGTTGTAATGGGTGATTGGAATGTGGTTGTTGGTGAAGGATCAGATGGTAAGACCATTGGTAAATTTGGTTTGGGAGACAGAAATGAGAGGGGAGAAAGGTTAATTGAATTCTGTAATGAAAATTGCATGGTGGTTGGTAACACTTTGTCTGACAATCACAAAAGGAGAAGGTATACTTGGATATCTCGATTAGATGACAAGAAATATCAAATTGATTATATAATGATACAACAACGGTACAGAAACTGCCTAAAGAATGCTAAATGTTACCCAGGAGCAGACATTTATTCTGACCATATGTTAGTTGTAGCAGAGGTAATGATTAAATTGAAAATAGTATGGAAAGGAAAGAAGAGAGAAGAAATTAATATTGAGAAACTGAAAGATAAAGACAAGTGTAGAGAACTAGAGGATGAGTATTGTAACAATAATACGTTAGGAAATGAAACAGAAAATGTAGAAAGGAGATGGGAAACTTTTAAAAATGGGATAAAAGAAGCAGCTAAGAAAACGCTTGAAGTCAAGGAGAGGAAAAGGGCAAAGAAGGAATGGATAACATCAGAAATGATAAGTAAAATGGAGGAACGCAGGAAATGGGAAACAGTAAATGCAGAAGAAGGAAAGCGTAACTACAGGAAGTTATATTATGAAGTAAGAGGAGAAACAGAAAAAGCAAACAAGAAATGGTTGACAGAAAAGTGTGATGAGATAGAGCAATTGGAGAAAGAAGGGAAATATGACTTGATGTACAAAGAAGCAACAAATATAGTATTCAGAGAAAAGAGAGGGAACAACAGCAATAAGGAAATAGAGGCTACAGATGGCACAATGATATATGAACTCCAAGAAATAATGAAAAGATGGGAAGAATACATAGAACAGCTACATGATCGGGACAATCGACCAAATGAAGAAGAACTTGAATTAGAGGAGGAAGATATGGTTAAAGGGGATGATAAAGGGGAAATTATACTGGGAAGAGAGATCGAAGCATCACTGAACGAGATGAAAAATAGAAAAGCAATGGGAATAGATGAGATTCCTGTTGAACTGTTAAAAGCGTTAAATAACGAAAGAAGAAAGGAGTTGATTGGATTATGTAATCAAATATACATGACAGAAAAATGGCCAAAGGACTTTAGTGAAATCATTTTAATCCCTATGGAAAAGAAAAAGAACAGCAAAAAATGTGAAGAACATAGGACATTGAGTCTACTTTCACACGCAGCCAAAGTCTTACTGCGGATGCTCAACAGAAGGATATATGGAAAGCTGAATAACTTTTATAGGTGAAGAACAGTTTGGTTTCAGGACAGGAGTTGGAACAAGAGACGCCATTGGACTTCTGAGGGTGATAGGAGAGAGGTACATAGAAAAAAAACAGGAAGGTTTATGCTGTATTTATTGACCTTGAGAAGGCTTTTGACTGTGTCAGATGGGACAAATTGATGACAATCCTGAAGAAACATGGAGTTGATTGGAGGGATAGAAGGCTAATAAAGAATTTGTATTTAAACCAGAGAGCAAGAGTGAGAATAGGAGATGAGTTGAGTGAAGAAATTGAATTAGGAAGAGGTGTAAGACAGGGCTGCTCTTTATCACCGACACTGTTCAACAACTACCTCGAAGAAATAATGAAAGTTTTAATGGAAATAGTGGAGTTTGTGTTGGAGGTAGGAGAGTAGAATATACAAGATTTACAGATGATATGGTTGTGATGGGAGAAAGCGAATGTGAAATGATACAAATGTTAGATAAACTCAACATGAAACTAGAAGAATATGGAATGAGAATTAAGAAGAAGAAGATCAAAAGTATGATAATTGGAGGAAAAGGTAGAAGTTGTCATATTAGTACAGGGGGAGAAGAAATAGAGTAAGTCAGTAACTTCAAGTATTTGGGAAGTATGATCAGAGATGATATGTACTGCACAACAGAAATTAAGAAAAGAATTGCCATAGCAAAAGAAGGCTTTAAGAAAAAATCAAAATTATTTTGTGGACCACTAAACAAAGATCTGAGGAACCATGGAGAGGCCTACTTTCCATCCTGTCCTCTGAGAGAATCCTAATTATCTCCCTCAAGCTCTCCAACTCCTCCCTCATACTCCTTAATGCCTGGCCACACCTACAGTTCCTACAGTCACACTCCTTAGCCATTCCTTACTAAATCCATTCTTAAAGCCATTCTTTACTATCTAGCTGGATCTGGGTAAAGAAAAATGAAGATAAAACTTAGGTTTGAAGCAGTGCATTAACACTAGAACAGCGGCTGAACTTTCCTTATACTTATAAAGGCCGCAGGCAGTCACTTTGACCGCTGCCACTTACATATATATCTAGCATCCAGGATCTGGGAAACATGTGAATGTTCAATAATTTATTTTAAAACAACATAATTAACCATTGAGATGTATTGTATACAGATCAATCCATTGTTAAATATTAATCATTGTTCATATTCTCTCACTTCTAATAGGTAACAATGAAATATTTTGGCGGACATTCTATTGAATGCCTTTGTGAAAACTTATGATAAAAATAACAGTCTCTATTTGTTTACAAGGCTATTCAGGCACTTGACAAGCAATTTATGCAAGTAATTACCTTACACGAACATTTTCCAAATACTACATTTTTGCACGAAGAACATGTGTCAGAGGTTTTGTACTGTTTACAATAGGAGTTAATTTGACATTGTCGTCACGACTGGCACACTGGACCTGAGTCTGAGGCTCAGGCTGAAGTGTAGGGAGTTCAATAAACCGGGATCCTGTCTTCACAAAATCAGATCTTAGTTCTTGTATTACTTCAAGAATATAATCATATCATCGAGAGATTCTCAGTCCCTTAACTTTCCTGTAGAATATCCATGAATTTTTTGCTGCTAGATCAAGTACGTTATAAAATACATGTTCAGGCTACCTTTGGCATCCGGCCCTAGTGGTGTATTTATGCGCCATTTGATCAGCTACATTCGCACCATACTTAGATTCGTCATAAAATTCAGTAGTACTAGGAGGCTTCTTGTTATCTTTACTGGCTTGAACATTTGGGTGTGGAGTGCTTAGCAGAAGCACATTCTTGTTCACTTTTCTTTGATGTACTGCGAGAGTAATGTGATCTTCCTTCTGAAGTACGACAATTTCGTACAGATTCATATGTAATGCTTTTATTGACTTTGGGATTTCCTTCCTCACTCGATTGATTGTTCCAACAATACTAGTTTTTTCACTTTCAGTCTCTCAGCCAACTTTACCGATGTAAAGAAGTTATCAGTGGTCATGTTATGTCCTTTCATGAGGTAGGGATCCATAAGTTTCATGACAACATTTTCAGGCAGTGACTCATTGGCAGGTCGCATTTCGTCTTTCCCAAGATAAGGAAACCCATTGCACACATACTTAGAATCAACGTCTACCAGTAGCCAGAATTTTATGCCAAATTTATCTAGCTTGTTGACTATGTACTGTGTAAACCTGCCACAAGCTTTGCTGAGGAAGAGTTGTTCATCAGATGTGACATTTGCTCCTGGTTTATAGCACACACAACAATTCTCAACAAATCTATTCCATATAGCAGACACCAGAGGATATTTATCTGTCTGCAAAGGAGTGGATCTAGTTTTATGGAGATCAAAGCACAAATACCTTAGTATTTCTTTGAACCTGCTCCTGCCATAGTGTTAGTAAAAACAGGGGGACCCCATAATGAAGACCACATATGATCTACGGCTAGACTAGTAAGTTTAGTAAGTTTATAAACTCCACGGGTGTATAACAAAGCAATAAAGGCATCTAATTCTTCCAGAGAAAAGACCAATTATTATACATTGTCTGTCAATGAGCTTCAGTCTCTGTGTACATCTTTATATGCTTCAACATGGATGTGTCAATGAATAAACGCCAGGCACTCACCTTGCTATTAGTCTCTAAGTTACGCTTAGCGTGAGAAGTAGGCCTTGCTGCCTCTTTCAGTACATTCTGAGCAGCCATCCTTCCAGTGGGGGTTCCCCACTACTGTCGATAACAGTCCAAATAGTTGGTCCATCCTTACCACATAACTGATCCCCTGGTGCAAATGAAGAGGAGACTTTACCAGTCCATGACCTCTCCCACCTCGTCCCCATCCTCTTTGAACAGGTTGTTCACTGCTAAGAGATCGTCATTTGCTGCAAGATTGATCACGGCTGGTTGATGGAGTAATTGTATCCATTGTAGGTATGAAGTCCACTGTATGTATATTTTCATTAGTTGAATCACTATCACTATCCGATATATTACCACACTGCTGAGGCCTAAATCCTCGTCGTCACTCATTGCAGCTATATCTGATAATGTGTCTTTGTCACCTGATTCGTCTTCTCCTAGCTTTTCAAGTTCTGCTAATAACTGAACAGGAGTAGGTTTTTGTCACCAAGCCATTATTACGCACTATACTACATAAGGGACAGGCACTAACTCGTCCAATTACGACCACTGCTAGAATCATACTCTTTAGTTACATCATACACCCCTATAGTGCCACTTGAAAATATATCACAGGAAGCAAGCAGTGAGCACAACTTCCGTGTGTAAAAAAAGTACGAGCGTGGAAATACCTTAAAATTGGCTAATGGTCAAAATGACCACTCTGGCCGTTCTAGTGTTAAGTACTCTGAAGATTACACCAAAATATGAACATACCACCTATTTATTGACTAAAATTACCTGCAATAAAGTGTGAATATCCACTAATTCTAGGTCAATTTTTTCCACTTTTTCTCTGTGATGAGAGAGAGCTTTGACCCTATTTTGTAGTTCAGCCTCTAATGCAGCCAATTCTCTCCGCTGTAACAGTGAAAAAAATTTCTTGAACCATAAAATAAACCACACACACAAAAACAAGGGTGAAGAATTTATATTCCATGATTCATTTAATTACTTATACATATACTGGCTGCCAGTGAGAAGTAGAAGCACTTTACATAATTTAATATAAGCAATGTGATTTCTGAATGGTTTGTTTTTGATATATCTTCTGAGTCACTCCGTGTCACAGGAAACAGTGCTGTCTCCTATGACATCACCACTGTTAATAATTTTAATTTGTGTACAGCACAATAGGTCATCCATAATTATTATGACTCTATAATTTATTTAACCGAGCAGAAAAATTATAGAAACTCTGTCAAACAAAGTCTGAATAAGTGATTTTTCAAAAAAATGTCTATTTCCCTATTGTTAAACATCTAAGAGTTAAGAAATTTGATACAGAAGTACAGCTGATTACAATTAATGCTGCTTATAAACTATATCCTCATTTTTTTTTAATTTCTCAAATATTTGCAAATATATACTGAGAGATATATACATTTTTTTAAATGTACACGGTACTACTTTATACTCTCCTTTAAATGGTATCACTGGAGAGTATAAACAACAGTCTTTCTACTCCCTGACCAGATTTAAGCCTGCAGTGTGGGCACTCCTGAGTATTACTCAGGGTCGCTCTTCTCATCCTTGGAGAACATTCCCTCCACTTCTCTATATGGGAAAGAGGTAGCCTATGTCCACCTTTAAGGTGGTTTCAGCTGTTTGCCATTATGTTGCTCTTAGAATAGCCTTTATGAAGAAAAATATACGGTATATATTGGTGAACTTCCACTTGATAGTAGGGATAAGTTTACTGTAATTCTAAAATTAACTAGTGTACCAATTTCTATTTGATGAGAGTTATTTTTTAAAAGTCTTTTATAATCAACCATGACTTATGATAATAGTCACATCTGTATCACAGTAGCAGTGTCACATGCTGACTTTTTATTAAAGTGAATGGCAAAAAGGGCACAGGCCTACCTACATAAATATTTTTGAATATTGAAAACTAAACATACTGATTGCTTGAAAGTGGAATTGATTATTAAGAATCCATGGTAATCATATTCCTGGTTTGTCTACAACTTGAGCACATGGTAGCTGGTCAATACTCGAGATAAGGAATTATTTTGGTCTTCTCTTCTTCATCCGTTCCCTTTTCCAAATTCTCTCTGGGTAGGGTAGTGTAGCAAAGCCCTCCACCTTACTAGACATTTCCACCATTCCTCTTCTAGTACTTTATTGCTAATGACTCCTCTATTTGCAATACAGTCCACAACAGTGCTCCTCCATCTCATTCTCTTTCCAGTCTCTGTATCCATTGAATGTTCTCTTTGGTATTCTCTCTCCTGGCATTCTCATCATGTGTCCAAACCATTTTAGCTTTACTATATCAGTCTCTTCTTGAAGTTTACACATTCCCACGCTTCTCCTTATCACCTCATTTCGTATTCTATCTCATCTTGTCTTTCCCTGTATGCTCCTCAAGAACCTCATTTCAGCTGCTTGTATCTTACTTTGGTTCCGCTTAGTTAACGTCCAGGCTGCTGAAGCATAGGTCAGTATAGGTTTATAATAGGACGAGTATAAAACCTTCTTGCACTTCATTGGCACATCTTTGTTCCACGCAATGTCTCACACACTGGTAGAAACTTGCAGACTGCTGTATTCTTAAAACAATTTCTCCATCCAAATTTCCATCTTGTGATATCACGCTGCCCAAATATTAGAAAATTTTCACTTTTTCAAGAGGTTCATTTCCAATTTTTATCACTCACCTGGATTTTCTGTTACCTCTTGTCATGATCAAAGTCTTACTTTTCGCAGTACGAATCTTCATTCCAAAATTTCTTATCTCCTTATTCCATAAATCAACTTGTGTCTGTACTTCCTCTTCATGATCTCCCCAAACTACAATGTCATCAGCACATAGCGTAGACTGTATTTGCTCGTCCATCATCTTCTCCTTGATATTATGTAGAATTCTATCCATGATGATAATGAAGAGTAAGGGAGACAATACACTTCCCTGTCTTAAGCTTGTCTCAACTCTGAACGATTCAGTTTGACCTACGTAGGTTCTTCACAAAACCTAGAAAACAGAAATCTTCCTGCCCGAGGTACTACATGGAGTTTCTTATTCCTGTGAATTACATATTTTTATCTAAATTCTCAGTATACTGGTTTCCTACAAAATGTATCTTCTTTCCTTTGACGACATTGCCCTTTTTTTTAGACATTTCACAAAAAAATAATACAGAATACCAAAATAATCAAAAATTGAATAAATGCCAGAATGCATAATGAAACGTATCACTGATCCAGTAGGTTTTCATTAGCTTGCTGTGTCGGGCATGGTGTTCATCTGACCACTTCGCACCAGCTGTCCATTTCTGATCTTGGAAAATCCCAAAAGTCATGATGCTTGTTCTGAAGAGGTCTCGTTTGTGCGCGTCACCTGCTCATAGGCCCATTTCTTCGAGGTCTTTCTTGACATTAACGTATCAGGGAGTTGTTCTTGGTTTTGATTCAAAATTGTTAAAAATGCATTTTGTCCATCGAGAGTCGTCCATCGGTCATAAGTGACCGTAAAAGTGAGCCCTGCATTTACGGATTGTGTTTTATTTTTTAAATTTTCTTTTAGTATCAGCTTACTAAGAACCACGTTATTTCAGCTGTCTTCTCTGGGTTTTGGTCTTTGCCCAGTGCTCCTTCATTCGTTGTCAGTGTTGTTCTTTTCTTTCCTCCGTCCACATTTTTCCTGTCTTCAACATTGGCCTTTCTTGAAAACCCTGGTGGTTTTTTAGTTTCCTCCTGAGTGGGTTGCGTTCTTGTATATCTTCATAAGTGATCCCCATCTCCTGTAGGTCCCTGTTCACCTCCTTGAATCAAGTTAGCTGGGTCTTCTTATCTTTAAAATAGGTAAAGATACAGTTTGATAATCGTGTTGGTTTCATTCTTAGCAAGTGGCCATAAAATACAAGACTCCTTCTCTGCATGACATCAGAGATCTTCAGGACATGAGTATACAGCTCATGTCAAAGACATATCAGATGTAAGGCTTTTCAAATTAGATATTTTTCACCAATAGAGCATGTCAAAAATGTCAAAGACATATCAGATTTTGACATGCTGTATTGGTGAAAAATATCTAATTCCCTCCATGGGAATTTAGAATTTTCTATACAGCTCATGGTTATGCTGACGTCTATATTCATCTTTGTCTCTAATTGAGCCAACAGTTCTCCTTAAGATCTTTTTTTTCTTTAATTTCTAATTTTTCTATCAGGTCTTTCTTGTTCATACCAAGGCATTCTGCTGCATACAGAGCCTCTGGTCTTATGACTGTGCAATAATGTTTGAGTTTTGCAATCAAGGATATGGACTTTTTGTTGCAAACATCTTTGGTCAGTTGATAAGCCATTTCCATTTTATTCATGCGTGATGCGAAAGCTTCTTTTTCAGAGATGTTTGGTTCTATCCACTTGTAAGATACTTAAATTTATCTGTCCATTTGATTGCTGACATTGAAGTCAGTCAGTCAGTCAGTCAGTCAGTCAGTCAGTTGATCAGTCACCTCTGATTTGCATTTATGGTAATCTGTCAGGTGGCAGATTCCCTATCTGTTGTTTACCTAACCTTTTCTTAAATAATTTCAGAGACTTTGGAAATTTATTGAACATCTCAATTGGTAAATTATTCCAATTCCTACCTCCTCTTCCTACATTCAAATATTTTCTCCTGTTTGTCTTCTTGAATTCCAACTTTATCTTCATATTGTGATCTTTCCTACTTTTAAAAATACCACTCAAACTTACTCGTTTAATAATATCTCTCCACTGACAGTTTGGAACATACCATTATGATCTTCAGTCTTCACGTGGAAAGTGTGGATAAGGAGACAGTAAAGAAACATAGAACAAAGATAAATACAGGCGGTAAAAGATCTCCATAAGAAGACTGAAGATCTGTCAAAATGGCTTGCGCCTCAATGAGGGTTGATGCCTGCCGTCTTGATCTTGTCAGGGGCTGAAAAGAGATGGATGTAGAAGAATTGGGATTGATGAGGAGAAAACCTATCTGAAGATTGCAGTGTATGAAGAAGTGGAGATTGTTCTTGTCCTTTTGTACTTCCATGTTTGTCCTCGTGCCCTCTTTCTGTAGCTCTCTTCCTACACTGACCTAACCATAAGTCCGTAATTTCTGTCTTTCTTTATTTATGTTTTTAGCAGTAGCGAAGTTAGAGCTCGTGGTCCTCTCTTACACTTGACCACATATTTACAATAAATAAAGAAATACTATCATTCAATTAGATATGTAAACAAGATAATAAGTTAGAAAAATAACTAATATGTAAAGTTAGCAATTCACATCAAAGAAAGAAATATATAAAGCAGTTATGAGAAACAATACATCATAAAGGATACATACTAGGCCTATATATAATATGTCTTACAACAAGTATGGCAGTAAACAGTGACTACTTAAATTCTATGTACACAAATTGAAAAATTAAATATTACACACATACAATATTATTTGTAATAATAATAATAATAATAATAATAATAATAATAATAATAATAATAATAATAATAATAATAATAATAATAATAATAATAATAATGTTAGTTCTATGAAACAACTGCGTATTTGAATTTTGAAATCACAGTCATACACCATAATGGCCCAACCACGCAGTCTATCATACATCACCAGTCACACGAAACAGTCAGCGGTGTTCAGAAGGAATTTTGTATATGTCATATAGTTTCCTAACATCAGCTGGAAGTGGATTCCAAAGTCACGACCCAGTCACAATGAAGGATTTATTGTATTCAGAAGAGTGGTTAATGGGAATAGCAAGGGAAGAGCCAAGTCTAGTATTAAGGTTATGGAATTAAGATAGAAAATTACATTTTGAAGATATACCGATATATAGATTAAACAAATTTTAAAAGCCTCTCTTCTACATTACAACTATTTAATTTAAAAAATAATAATTTAAGTATAATATAAGCATTAATACAAACATGAGTATTGGCCAGTTCACGTATAACTTCTACGTTGGTATCCGTGCCCAAACTGGCCCACGATTCAGGACTAGACTCTTCTCCACTAGGACCAGTTGCATTCTTGCCAGCATCCTCTGTCACGATCTGAAATAAAAGAAACAAAAGACTGAATTAAGGAATGGGTATTAAGAACTTGGTAACAATAATACTTCCATAGAAAGAAAATTCTAAAAAGTAGGAGGGTTGGAATAATAAAATAATAGGAGTCTTTTTTTCCTTTGAACAAACCTACATCACCTACAGTACATCAAACTTATAAATGCAAACTCTGACCACTTTCTTATCAAATCTTCTGATGATTTTCATAAATCATAATCTAATTTCAGTTTTTACAGAAAGCTATTTTATTTGAAAAAAGATTCTCTCCTTTTCAGATATATGTGACCCATATAAAAAAACTGGGCAAATTCTTTCTATGGAGTATAGAGGCTTCTTTTCAAAATCTGCTCTTAAGTAAATGAAAATAGGGAGTATGAAAAGAAAAAAAATTGTTTATCATCATCTGATAACCCATAACAACTCTGCAATAATGGGTAGGATAATACTATGAATGAACAGAAGAATTATTTTAGGATCATCCCTTGTCATAGTTCTAGGTGTTTAATAATAATAATAATAATAATAATAATAATAATAATAATAATAATAATGTTACTTGTTTTACGTCCCACTAACTACTCTTTTACGGTTTTCGGAGACGCCGAGGTGCCGGAATTTAGTCCCGCAGAAGTTCTTTTACGTGTCAGTAAATCTACCGACACGAGGCTGACGTATTTGAGCACCTTCAAATACCACCGGACTGAGCCAGGATCGAACCTGCCAAGTTGGGGTCAGAAGGCCAGCGCCTTAACCGTCTGAGCCGCTCAGCCCGGCTCTAGGTGTTTAAACCAGTTAGATGTCAGAAATGACATAAAACAACAACTTCAAAATTTCAAGATAATATGATGTATAATGAAAGGCCAAAGCATCAAACACATATCTAGTATGCTGTGTCACCTCTGAATGTCAAAACCACCATCAATAAACAAGGCAACAATTTCACACATCCTGAATAGCATTCCCAAGGGTACTATACAATGAGTAGGATGGTTGGTTCCTTTTAATAATTCTTGCATATTGGTTATGGTAGAAGATTGCACTTGAGTCACTTCATTTACCTCATTCCATAAATGCTCAATGTAAATAATTAGTGGGCAATGGGGCCCACCAAAGCAGTGCAAACTCGCCAATATGCTCCTAGAAAACACTCTAAGATAAAACAATTCTTTGCCAATGTTCATCAACCTGTAGGAAATACTGTTTCCCTCAGGAATTATCAATAATATAAAAGAGTGTATGTGGTCACCAACAAGTTGCAAGTATCTGCCAGCATCCAGACATCCATCTACAAGTATTAGGTGAGCCAATGTCAGCAAAACAGTCTGCACATCACTTCACTTTGGACAGATGACATTGAGAGTCCACTGTTTCTTATTGTTATTGTCGCACTTCGAGTCTCCAATCAGTATTCATTCATTCATTCATTCATTCATTCATTCATTCATTTACTTATTTATTTATTTATTTATTTATTTATTTACACTGTTTATGCCCACATTGGAGCACCAAAATCAAACCTTACACAAGAAAGTCTTCACAGAATAAGTTGAGCTTTTAACACTTGACAACTTTTTCCTTTCCCAAAATGTCTTCATTCTGGATGATCTTGCGCATATCATCTTCTGCAGATATAACATACTGCTTACACTGGGATATTTTTAATGATAGCCTTGTGTATTGTTTTTTAGAATCCGTTTCTCTTCTCTATTTTCAATTTGATCTTTAGTTATTTTCAATTCATCTAAATCCATTTGTATTTTTTTAACCATGTGTTTTTTTGTTTTACTACTCCAATCAGTATGGTACAATGTAGATGTTTAAGATGTACATGTATATGTACATGATGCCAAATACAGGCAGCATTTCTAACTCATAGCTGTTAACAGGGAAACTTCATGATAAGATACAATGAATAGCAAGTTCTGTCATGCAATCTGGGATGCTAACATTAAAATCAGCGAAGAAGTATCCCACGTGATAAATCTGTGCAACCCTTATGAATCATCTCCATTTTCCTTTTGTCTGCCTCATTTTACAACCAAAGAGTGCCTTGGTGATTTGTCCATTCACAGTGCACTTGTGACTTTCAAATCCAGTCAATGTTGCAGAATAGGAAATTATTTAATGTTATTGATTTTACATCCTACTAACTACATTTTCATGGTTTTTGGAGGTGCTGATGTGCCAGAAATGTTGCCCTGCAAGAGTTCTTTAAAGTGCCAGTAAATCTAAAGACATGAGGCTGACATAATAGGAAATATTTGCACCTGCTACTTGGGCACCAAGAATCATAACCCATTCAAACTTTTTGCGTTCTTGCCCATAATACTTGCACCACATCCAGTAAAGTTAGAACACAAAGTGAGGAAATGTGCAAGCCTCTAAAATGTGTCAACATACATCATCCATCTGTTCCTACTATGCACATGTATCATTCAGCAGTCATACGTGATTATTTTGGACATTCACTGTATATGATGCCAAATAATTTGGAAATCCCTTCTCTTCAACATAAGTAATTCATGACGTTATACATATTTTGAAGAACTTACACAACTGATGTAGTAAAGTAATATTTGCAGATGTCTCCCACATACAATTTATTCTGATAATGTTAAGACATTCCAGTTCCGTGGTTCAAATCCCGGTCACTCCAAGTGAGATTTGTGCTGGACAAAGTGGAGGTTGGACAGTTTTTTTTCCGGGTACTCCAGTTTTCCCTGTCATCTTACATTCCAGCAACACACTCTAATATCATTTCATTTTATCTGTCATTCATTAATCATTACCCCAGGGGAGTGCGACAGGCTTTGGCAGCCGGCACAATTCCTATCCTTGCCGCTAGATTGGGGCTTCATTCATTCTATTCCTGACCTGGTCGAATGACTGGAAACAGGCTGTGGACTTTCAATGTTAAGACATTCCAAGCAGGATACAGAAATGAATGAAATGGTGTATGGCTTTTAGTGCCAGTAGTATCCAAGGACATGTTTGGCTTGCCAGCACGCTAACCATTTAGCCATGGAGCCGTACCAGGAGACAGAGAACTAGATGAACCGTCTCCCATCTTCTCTTCTAAAGAAAACATTCCAGTGTTTTTCTAACCATGGAATTACATGGAAAGTTCGTTGCCTCATGGGCAGCTTGCTGCGGAGGATGATGGAAGCGCATGGCTGGCACAGTTAAACAGTGTCTGAGGAAGAATGTGGGGAAACAGGAAGCAGACACAAAAGTGCCGTGTACCATCTCATCCAAAATAGAAGCTGCCATCAATTCATGACTTTTGGTTCAAGATGAAAATCGTGATTGCTTGACACCAGTACACTTTCTCCATGGAGGTAAAGTGACGGTCATCCCTACCAGACGAGAACCAAACCAAACATTGCCAACTTACAGAAGCAATTCTGTCTCAGCCAACAACTTGCAGAAGATTTCTGGATGAGATGGACAAAGCAATATATGCTCCTACTATGCATCTATCATTAAGTTTGACAGCCGCACAAAAGAGATATGAAGCTCCGAGTTGGTGACCTAGTCCTTTTGGAAGAGGAGCTATGTCCAAGATAAATGGAGAAGTGGGCTATGTAGACGAGTTATGTTATGAACAAAGTGGTAAAATGTGAACTCTTGTGCTTCAAACTGAAGGTGGAACACATTCAACACCTGATCATCCCCCTGAAGATCGACTAGGATGGGGAGGATGTTGGAGATTCTTAGAGAATGTCATTCCTACTTATATATGCTCGTAGTGAATGTCATGCCCATTGTGCATGATCAAGGACTGAATAAAGAAGTATAATCTTAAACATAACCATGTTTTTACATAGGGGTTGTCTGCAACTGAGAATTAATTCTTTATGAAATAATATAAACTCCTACCAGTCACAAGTTTTATTTAATTATTTACCCCACCAAACATTTCAGAAACTTTGCTCCTGCGGTAGATGATGAAATGGTAAATATTGTTGCTCTACTTGACATATAATTGTTTTCAAAAAATATCACATTATTGAATTTAAGAATAGGAACCCAACATAAATGTTATAAATTCATATTGTATAAAGCTCCTACTCTTAAATGTAACCAGCTGACCCAATCCGGCTTCACACAGGTGCCCTTACATATTAAATATCTCCCACTTATACTACGCTACTCTCTATCTGGGGCCAACCAAAATACATTTTCTTTGGAAGTAACACATGACAGGGCCACAGAGTTTACCATGAGAAAATCATTCAACGCCCAGGCCTAGACCTGTAAAATTTAGAGTTTGGCCCTGTGCTTTATTAATGGTCATACTAAAACATACTTTTACTGGAAACTAGAGCCTTTTAAACTAAGATGGTAGGTCGGTGGTCATCATTAGTATTCGAGGGATCAAAACAGTTTCACCAGCTCCACACTCAGTATGGATCGTGCACTCAAGTAGAATTTTTTTTAATGATATCATTAGCAATCTTGTGTCATTGCATAATTTTGGTATGTTTAGGTTGCGAAGCAATAATATAGGGGAACCTTCCTTTAAAATCAGTTTGTGGAGAGTAGTTCCCGGAGGAGTCAAAGAATTTAAAAATTCAGTTGGATTATATCCAGGACAGTATCAACTGAATGGTTTGAATATTCAGCAATGAATTAAGATTCTACCATAGATTACAAAATTATTAGAATCACATGTTCTAATCATATTATGATATTCTTGTGCATGCCTGGTGCGATCTCTGAGCATACGATGTTCTCTGCCAACAGACGTTTCTCTTTGGGACCTATGTCTTTCACAATCTGAGATAACAGTTTCATTCCAGGGAAGTTTCCCTATTTCTCTGCAAAGACTGGTTTGTCCTTAATGGTTTTTTTCAATGTTTTTTCAAAATGGCGCCCGGTAATGACGACGTAGTGTTTTATTCTCCGAGTAAATTAACCGTAAAATGTGACGAAAAGTGCGGAAAATGTCGAAAATTAGTGAAAAATGGAATGTTGTGTGATTCATGTGATCGATGGTGGCATTATAAGTGCGGAAATTGCCCTAGAGACGTAAAAACTAATGAAAATGTTGACTGGATTTGTGAGCAGTGTGTTCGGAATGTTGTTGTTGGGGACGGCGTTGACGAAGCACCGAAAACAGTCGATGAGGAATATAAAAGTGCATTCAAAATTATAAACATTCTAAAAAAGGACAATGAGACTCTTAAAGTTGAAAATCAAGAATTAAAAGAAAGACTGCGATCGCTAGAATTTGGGACGGACCATTCTTCGAGTGATATACCGGTACAAGTAACAAACTCGAGCACGTGGTGTCAAGTAGTTCGTGGATGGCCAGCTAAGAAGAAATCTACAACTGAATTTCCGGAAATAAACATTAGAAATAGGTTTTCTGCCCTAAATAATTTAATCCTGGAAGAAAAAGATCGCGCGCGTGAAACCAAATCATCGCGATCCGCTGCCGTTGCCGTGCCGAGTTTAAAATTTAGGCCTAGAATTCAGATTCAAGACCCAGTTAGGCCTAAATCAGCGAAGGTAGCTGTGTTTGGTGATAGCCAAGGAAGGGGAATTGCGGGAGTGATTAACGACGAGAATATAGCAGCAACCGGAGAAATATATCCAGGAGCTTCTATCAGCAGTGTTCTGCAAAACGTAGAAGCAGCAACTAGGAACTTCGGGAGCGGCGATGCAGTGCTTATCATCGGTGGGACAAACGATGTAGCTCGCGACGACGCCAAGAATGTAAGATCACAACTTAAACATACACTAGGGAAGCTGACCCACACTAACGTTTTTGTAGTGAACGTGCCCCACAGGCATGATTTGAGTAGAGACTCGTGTGTGAACATTGAAGTGGACAAGGTCAATACAGAGATATTGTTAAAATTTGTAAACATTTTCGGAATACTCAGATTATTGAATGCAGCAGTTTTGAGAGATACTGTTATACAAAACATGGCCTCCATCTAAACAATTCAGGTAAACAAAAGATAGCAAATATTGTTCTAGATTTTATTAATCTTAAGATATGTACTGTAAAACAGGCAACTCCCTTGAGTTATAATACTGACCAGGAAAACTAGTAGAAAGAGCCAGCTGTACTTTAAGCTGGCTCAGTCAACTAGAAAAAGAAACTCAGGATAGTAAGGAATTTCAAGTTACCCAATTGCAACAGTCAAGTTTTAGGGAGGAAGGGGGTCTGAGATTGCTCTTGGTAAACTGTCAAAGTGTAGTAAATAAACAATTAAAATTCGGTACATTGTTGGAATCTTATGAGACTGATGTGGTGATAGGAGTGGAATCGTGGTTGAAAGAAGGGGTGGGTAATAGAGAAGTATTTCCAGAAGGGTACACAGTCTATCGTAGAGACCGAGGAGATAAAAAGGGAGGGGGGGGTGTTTATTCTGGTGAAGGAAACTTACTGTTCACATGAATGGTTTACCGATGAAAGGGATGAAATATTAGGGATAAAATTAGTTTGTGATAATATGAAGGAGGTGGGAATTATAGGAACATACAGGCCTGGAAGAGAGGAAAGAGACATGGAAATATTTGAGAAAATAATAGATTATACTCGTAAAAACAATAATAATGATATGGTAATAATTGGGGGAGATCTAAATTTGCCTGAAGTTGAATGGAAAGGAGCTGCAAGTGAAGCCCATGAACAGAAACTGGCAAATAAGTTAATTTGGGAGGGAGGATTTACACAAGTAGTACAAGAACCGACTCGTCTCAATAACTTACTAGATGTATTCTTGGTTAAACCATGGGAAATTGTTGATAAAACTGAGGTAATTGAAGGAATAGGAGACCATAAGGCTGTAATAATGGATGTAGGACTCGTACCAAAAAGGCTTAATAAGAGGGTTACACAAGACAAGAAATTGTACAGAAAAACTAAAGTTGATGAATTTGGGACTTACCTTAAATCACAATTCAGTTGTTGGATAAGTGAAGGGAGTAACGTGGATACACTCTGGGCTAAATTTAAAGGAATTATTTGGGAAGGAGAGAAGAGATTTGTACCTGTTAAGAAGGGTAAAATGACCTCAGACCCTGTTTATTATACAAGGGAAATAAGAAAATTAAAAAGAAAATGTAGAATAGTAAACAGGAAAATCAAAGAAGGTAGGGAGAGTAGAGAAACTAGAAAACAACTGAGGGAACTGAATAGAGTGAAAAAGGAAGCAAAAGAGAATTATATGAATGGCATACTTCAAGAGGGTAATGACCACAAAGGAAAATGGAAAAAGCTGTATTCATATATCAGGAATCAAAAAGGAAAAGGAATCCAAATTCCTACAATGGTGGGAGAAGGGGGTGAACACTATTTAACAGATACTGAGAAAGCAAACCTATTTAGTAGGGAATTTAAAGATTCAGTAGATGATTGTCAAGAGTTGGAAACCAAAAGAGAAGATAGAGAGGGAGAGAGACAGAGGGAAACAAGAAGCTTCTCATTCACAAACGAAGATATTTTCAGAGAAATCCAACTGCTTCAGCAAGGAAAAGCAGCAGGAAGTGATCAAATTACTGGGGAGGTATTAAAGACAATGGGGTGGTACATAGTGCCTTATTTAAAATTTCTCTTTGACTATGTCATAAATAATAGTGTAATACCAAAGGAATGGAAGGAATCTATAATAATACCAATTTATAAAGGAAAGGGTGATAAAAGGAAACCAGAGAACTACAGATCAATCAGCCTGACCAGTATAGTTTGTAAAATTCTGGAGAGTTTAATATCGAAGTACATCAGAGGGATATGTAATCATAAAAATTGGTTCATGAGGAGCCAGTATGGATTTAGAAAGAAATTTTCTTGTGAGGCACAACTGGTGGGATTTCAGCAGGACATATCAGATCAGTTGGATTCAGGAGGTCAGTTAGATTGCATAGCCATAGATCTTTCCAAAGCCTTTGATAGAGTGGAACATGGAATATTATTTAAAAAATTGGAGGGAATAGGATTGGACGTAAGGGTTACACGTTGGATAAAAGCATTTCTAAATTCAAGGGTTCAGAAAGTCAAAGTAGGAAATAATGTTTCTCAGGAAGAGAAAGTTTGGAAGGGAATTGCACAGGGTAGTATAATCGGTCCGTTACTTTTCTTAATATACGCAAATGATTTAGGGAACAATATAACATCAAAAATAAGATTGTATGCAGATGACATAATTGTTTATAGAGAAATAAACAACATTGAGGATTGTTCAGAATTACAAAGGGACCTTGAAAGTATCCAACAATGGGTTGAAGAAAATAATATGTAGGTTAATGGAGGCAAATCAACTGTTACAACTTTTACAAACAGGAGCTTTAAAACTGAATTTGAATATACTTTGGATGAGGTAGTTATCCCAAAAGATGGCAAGTGCAAATACTTAGGTGTGAGATTTGAAAGTAATTTGCACTGGAAGGGTCATATTGATGACATTGTTGGGAAAGCATACAGATCATTACATGTCATAATGAGGCTACTTAAAGGATGCAACAAAGAATTAAAAGAAAAAAGTTACTTGAGTATGGTTCTCCATTATTGGAATATGCAAACAGTGTTTGGGATCCTCACCAAGAATACCTGATAAAAGAAATAGATAGTGTGCAGAGGAAAGCAGCAAGATTTGTAACAGGGGATTTCAGGAGAAAGAGTAGTGTATCAGAAATGTTAAAGGAACTTGGGTGGGAAACTTTAAGTAAGAGAAGGGAGAAAACTAGACTTATAGGATTATATAGAGCCTATACAGGAGAAGAAGCATGGGGAGATATCCGTGAGAGGCTTCAGTTGGAAAATAATTATATCGGCAGGACTGACCACAAATATAAAATTAGAAGGAATTTTAGCAGAAGCGATTGGGGTAAATTTTCATTCATTGGGAAGGGTGTGAAGGAGTGGAACAGTTTACCAGGGGTAGTGTTTGATCCTTTTCCAAAATCTGTACAGATATTCAAGAAGAGAATAAACAGCAACAGAGAAAATAAATGAAGTGTTAGAGGGCATTCGACCAGTGCAGGTTATTGTAAATAAAAAAATGTGTGTGAATAAATTAATTCCATCCCCTGGTCTAAGGAGTTTGGACAGCCAAAGTAGGGGACTGCCTGTAGGGGTGAAGTACAGTGGGGACTTCGAGGGCCCTGGGACCGCTACGGTAGCTATGAAGGCCCTTCAGGAACTCTGAAAAGTGGTGGCAAAAGGGGCTCTGGTTAAGACGCAGCAGGTCGTTATGCTACTTAGGATCCAGAACGGGTAAAAAAAAAAAAAAAAGTAAATAAATAAATGCAATGTAAATATTAATGTTATACCAGTTGTATAGTATCATTTGAAGTAATTCCACATACTGTATATCAGTTGACTATATTTGTAAGTAGTACAGGAGATATAAGTAGAATTTTGTAAACAATATAAATTTATTAAGGATGAGCTGTGTGTTTAATAGAAAAAATTGTTAGCGTAAATTGTATAATATTGTATTATAGGAAAAATTTTCTTCTCTTGTTAATTTATTATTTAGTGCTTGACAATAATGTATTTTAGTGTACCATTTGCCACCGAGGTAGACACCTCATTTGCAAATAAACAGATTTTGATTTGATTTGATGGTCTTCTCTCTCATCATAACTTTCATTATTGCACAGTACGCGTAGTCTTTTAGTATTTGCCGTGTTGTATCCTATACTGGCACGTCGAGGCATGATGAAATCGCAAAGGAAACAAAACCAATGACTTTATCATACTCTATCTATATTATTGTTCAGCTCGACCATTCACTGTACGAGACAAAACTATACGACTTACTTGACACAAAGCATGACTTTCAGTCTCTAAACGGCCTTCTCTTTCATAATAACTTTCATTCCTATATTAGCACAATCAAAAGGAAACAAAACTAACGACTTTATCACAATCTCATACAAAACTCATATGATGCGATCTCGTCTTAAGCAGCGCCAGCGGTCAAATTCTAAACTATACGACTTGCTGCTTGAGATAAACCATGACTTTCAGTCTTATACGCAGTGCCTGCGGGTAATATAGGCAGCACCAATGGAAGTATCGTAGGCAACACCAAGCAGAAAAAGCATATTGCCCAACTTAAAGATGGATGACAGGAAGGGCAGGCTCTGTGACCTAGGCACTGCTGTGAATAGAAAGTAGCGTGCACATCATCTTCGTGGTTTCCATGGTAGTGATGCAAAGACAAACTGAGTGACCGTATTAATTATTTATTAATAAATATATTTCTGTTGACTTTTCAAGAAATGCAAGATTTTTCCTTACTACTGAGACAATTTGGAAGATTTTGGTACAAACCGCACCTTTTAACTCCTCCTGATTTAAGAGCTTGAGTTTTGTAAAACATGCACATTAGCGTTTTATACATAGATAGTATATTCTTCGAAAACAATTGTGTATCAGGTAGAGCAACAATTATACATCACCATTTCACCATCTGACAATGGAGTAAAGTCGCTGAAGAATAAATAATTTAATACAACTTGTGACTGGTAACAGTTTATATTATTTCATGAAGAAGTGTAAGATGTGCTCTTCTATACTCCACGTATCATTAAGTAACCTTCGATATTCTTCCAGAAAAAGAGCCACCACTGCCCAACTGGAAAGATCAGTTGGGAGAGACAGAGATCAAGACAGCATTTTTGTAAGAGGTATATACCAGGCATATACCTAAAACTCTGGTGGAAGGACTGAAGAAGTTGGATGCCAAACACCAACATCTACATAAACATATGTTCAGAAATTTATGGGTTCAAATTCTGGATAAAAATGTAGTATAAATTAAGGTTTATTGTGCTTTGATTTCCTAACATCTGTACAATTACTTGAATATCATTACCATGAAAGTGAAATATATATAAATAAATAAATAAATAAATAAATAAATAAATAAATAAATAAATAAATAAATAAATAAATAAATAAATAAATAAATAAATGAATGAATAAATAAATAAAAAACATAATAACTACTTTTTACAGTTTTCAGACGTGCCATGGTCCCGGAATTTAGTCCTGCAGGAGTTCTTTACGTGCCAGTAAATCTACTGATATGACGCTGACGTATTTGAGTACCTTCAAATACCACCAGACTGAGCTAGGATTGAACCTGCCAAGTTGGGTTCAGAAGGACAGCATCTCAACCATCTGAGCCACTCAGCCCGGCCTATCCTAAACATATTCCCTGCAAATTTCCTACTCATTTCCTACCAATACCATGTTCTCTATCTCAAGACTGTCCAACATTACAGAACTTCCCCTTTTCCTTCCATGCAGCTCTATCATCAACAGAGGAGCCTGGTAATGATTGATATAATAAATCTACTGTGGATATTAGTATTCATACAAGTGCTTTATAATGCACCATACCTATATATTTCTCAAAGTGACTATAAGCAAGTAGCCAAGTATGATAATTAACAATTCGAAGTCGCCCAATAACCTTCATATTCATTTACTGCCATATTTTCTCCTATCTCAATCTTCTTTTTCTTTTTAATGAACAATCTTTTAAGATAAAGTATTTTCCATACTTCTGGTGAGAAGAATGATGTCTTAAAATTCCTATTAATCATGAATACAATATTAAAGAAATAATTATTATTAAATTTATTAATAATTTACAAGTCAAACTGGCTCTCTCATCATATAAAAACAGGTAGTGGTATCTACAGATAGTGAACCAATTTTTCACTTTACCTGGTCTATGGGACTGCATGGAGAACCAAGTTTTCCAAGCACATACTCCTTGAATAGGTGACGCATGCTTTCCAATTGTGTGCGGAGGACTGCAACCTGCTTACCCTCAGAGACAACCTAGCCAGCGTTGGAACATCATGCATATCAGAGAAAGCAAATAAATAAACTATACAGCAGGATGAATATGGTTCAAAATATAGAACTAAAATTAATAATATAAATTATTTTGGAATATTTCAAATTAAAGTTGTACAATAACAGGGGAAAACTAAACATTTAAAAAAAATAACAACAACATTACTACTTATAAATAACTGGAAGAGCATAAGGATACTACAGGTGATGATAAAGAGAATTTGATGCTAAACTACCTGCACCAGCTCTTCATTCCGCTCCAGCTCCAACAGTTCTCGGCGATGTTTCAGTTCCATTTCTCGGCTTCTCAAAGTAGCCAGGCTGTCCTGCTGATGTTTCTCCAACCGTTGCCAATCTTCTGCCAAGCGACGACACTGAGCAGCATACTCAAGTTCCATTTGTTGTCGTTCCTAAATTATACAATTTATTATAGAAAATTTTTGCACATGTTATTTTGTCTTTTATCAAAATGACCACCAATAAGAGAGCTCCTTCATTCCTTGACGGAACACTTCAAGAATGATCCAGACTTCTTGGTTACTTACCAGGAGAAGCCTGAACAAATCACAGTAGGGTGAGCTTGTGAAATTAAGGTGTATGCGACCCACAACAAGCTCTATAAGGCTGAAGTTTAGGACTAAAATTAATAATGCTTTCAGTAAGTATATATCACACTTGCATACAATATTCAGGATTTCCATTAATTTGTTTAAATTGGTTACGCATTTCTGAGTTTAAGGGTTTGGAAATCTCCTATAATATTTTTTTCCTAAAGAATTAAAATGCAAGAATAAGGGATTGTACCATCACTCATGGATGTTACAACTGTCAACTCACTTCTCATTATAATTAACATGTTGAGCATGCATGACCACTGATGACCGGGCGAGTTGGCCGTGCAGTCAGGGGCGGGTGCAGTATGGGGCACGCAGCTGTGAGCTCAGATCCGGGAGATAGTGGGTTCAAACCCCACTGTCAGCAGCCCTGAAGATGGTTTTTCATGATTTCCCATTTTCATACCAGGCAAATGCTGGGGCTGTACCTTAATTAAGGCCACGGCTGCTTCCTTCCCATTCCCAGGCCTTTCCTGTCCCATCGTCGCCATAAGAACTATCTGTGTCTGTGCGACGTAAAGCACAGAGCAAAAAAAAAAAAGAAAGACCACTGATGAGATTTGGTTTCAGCACTGTGCGTTCACCCATGGAAATGTTTTAATGGGTTTTGGCTATAGAGATGGAATCTTTAATCTACTGGAGTTTTAGTGATGAGCTTAGGTCAAGCTGTTTCCACACTTTGAATTGAGAAATGCCATTTTAAGCAAATCAGATGCAACATTCAGTGTTATCTGAGCAATCTAGAGTGCTGGAGTGTCCTGCCATCACTGTCTCGGGCTTCCATGTGTATGCTTACCATCGACAGTGAAGTTGTATGCATCATGAGTAACCACTGCAATATGTGCATCTTCATGGTATGCAGGGGGTGCCCAGTGCTTTTAGTGGCCAGCCAGCTCTCTCAGCCCCATACACAACACCACTGGATGAACTATAGTGTGGTACACTTTTAATTTGGGGTGGATCGGTAAATGCCTATCGCACAGCGCTCCTGAGACTCCTCTCTATTGAAATCATGCTGCATTCATTCTAGCCCGCAATTCCTGATCAATGCCACAGTCATTTTGCAAGCAGGATCATAAATATTAAAAGTAGTTAGTTTTCACTAGATCTTGATCACCGATTGAGGTGGTTGATGTGCTCGGATTAGTTTCTAGATAATCAGCCTTCTTAACATTTAGACGTGAATCGTAGTGGCTTTGGTATTCACTCCATGTTTGAACACAGCCCTGCAGTTCCTCTTTGGTTAGAGCTGCAAGTAGGATGTTGTCAGCACACAGTATGGTTCATGGAACTCTCTCATGCAGGTCACATGAGATGGTATCCAGGACAGTATGATGTACTCCTACTCTCACAAGAAAGCTCCCAAGGCAGTGCACCTTACTCTGCTACAAGTATTCTCATAAAGCATCTGGACCCAAATGATAAGCAGCTATGGCACGTCACGGTCATACGAAGTGTACCAGATGAGCTGATGCTGAACGATAAAATGCTTTCTCTAGATTGTAAGATGGGGATAATTCAACCTAATTAATACTGCTTGTTATAAGTACAATGTATTTATGCTTTAAAATGCACTATTGACAGTATCGGTTATGAGCTGTACTGATATAGAACATGAGATAAAACAACATGTACAAATCATTGGACATTACTTAGTTTAAGAATGTGATTAGAAAGCATGATGAACAGCATTAGTAAAAAGTTAAAATCAATAAAATTTGAATTATGTCTATGGTTCCCTTATAACACCCGTTAAACCTGTTGTAGTTCTGTCTTCTTCATAGTTAAGATGCACTTAAAAGTCCTGGTGTGTTGCTAGTTGAACACTTTGTATCTTGTGTGATACTTATTCCAGTGAGGTGTAGACTTGTCAAATATGGTGCTGAGGTATGTTACTTTTTGTGCTGGCAGGGCTCTCTTAAAGTCAAAATGAGTTAAATGAGTTGGCTAATCTTCAAATTTGCTTGTGAAGATTAATGTCATGTTCTTTTAGTGAAAGTTTTTTTGTTGTTTATTGTATACTTGGAGTAGGTGGAATCATCTATGGGATAGTAGTTGTAGAGTTTAAATGGGGAAAAAAAAGAAAATATTGCGTATGAGAGAACATCTGTTTTGTGTGGTATGAAAGTGGGAGCCGTATGTGTTAGTTCACTCACTCAGTTGAGAAGGCCAGATGCTCTTGCCGTGCTGGAAGCACGTTGTGCACTACTTCTTGTACGGTGAGGGTTAGCGCTGTTGTTGTGGTGCTGGTATCCGAATCCCGCGCACAGCGCGGCTTGTATCCAGTTTTCACCGGCAGAGCTGGTCAGGCAACCAGCTACCCCACGTCACCGCTCGAGACCCTATATAAGCGAGTGGGCCGGGCGAGAAGGCATTCAATCATCCAACAGCTAGCTACAGCTTACTTCAGAAGCACAGAGGATGCTCTGTATAAGGAGCTTACTAAACAAGTGGACTGAAGTTAGCTCGTGAGGTTTCTATCTCTGGACTCGCTGACATCTCTCCAAATTTTACATTCTCAAGTCTTCAGCTCTTGTATGAGCACTTCGACTTTGCAAGTCAGTTATCTATATATATAAAATAAGAGTTTTGTCTGTACATTGCTCAGAATTTGAAAATAATGGTATTTCTGCATCGGTCATGTCCATAGTAACAAGAAAACGCACTTTTTACTTTTCCGTAATTTCTGTCTGTCTGTCTGTCTGTCTGTATGTATGTACACGCATCACGAGAAAACGGTTGAAGAGAATTTAATGAAAATTGGTATGTGAAGTCGGGGGATGAGCCTCTACAATCTAGGCTATAAATCATTTTACTCACGCTGAGTGAAATGGTAGTTTAGGGGAAGGCCTAAAATTGAATTCTCAACTCTTTATGTTATTAGTGGTCTAATGAAAATCGGTATGTGAAGTCGGGGGATGAGCCGCTACAATCTAGGCTATAAATTATTTTACTCACGCTGAGTGAAATGGTAGTTTAGGGAAAGGCCTAAAATTGAATTCTAAACTATTTATGTTATTAGTGGTCGTATTTTAAAGAAAATTGGTATCCAAAGTTGGGGAATAAATTGCTACAATCTAGGCTGTCAATAATTGTATTCACGCTGAGAAAAATGGTAGTTTAGGGGAAGGCCTAAAATGTAATTCTCAAATATTTCTTATTAGAAGTGTAGGCGATGAATGCTAGATAACTAAGGTTATATAGTATTAAATTTCCTATTATTCATGTCTTATACATTGTTAGCGTACTGGCTATGATCACCAAGATGAATTTGAATTTTTGTTACTAAGTCCATATCAGCGCCGAGTAACGAGAAAATGGGTAAACAGTATTTAATGAAAATCGGGATGTAAAGTCGGAGAATAAGAAACTACAGTTTACGGTATAAAATATTTTACAAATCACAGAGTCGAAAGAAAACTAAATGTGTAGGCCTACAATATAGAAAGCTCATAACACTGATCAACAATAACATTACATTGACCATTGTTTGTCGTGATGTGCTTTGTGTCTTCTGTTGCCCCTCATTTCCGGTAGATAGGATTACTGCTGCGTACAGAGTACTTTTTATTTGATTTCCGTCTCACCGACATAGATAGGTTTTATGGCAACGATGGGATAGGAAAGGGCTAGGCGTGACTTAGGCCTTAATTAAGGTACAGGCCCAACATTTGACTGGTGTGAAAGTGGGAAACCACGGAATACCATCTTCAGCGCTGCCGACAATGGGGTTCGAATCCACTATCTCTCGGATGCAAGCTCACAGCTGCGCACCGCTAACCACACGGTCAACTCGCCCAGTCGGACAGAGTATAACAGCCTGCCTGAATATTGATGGGAAGTAGCTGGTGAGTTAGATAACTTTCTTCTTTAGCATGCCATTCCCCTGGTTTATAAATTTTCTGATACTACTGGTACGTAACACACTGGATCATCATAGCATTCGGGCTATTCAATCCCTACTCTGAGGTACTGATTGGAATGAACAGTGTGCATATTTAGCGGTATAATGACAGATGAGTGTTCATGGCAATCTGCGGCCTGGTCATCCCAGCTCTGGAACTTTGGACTATTAGATTGGCACCGCAATCTAACCGCAGCACTGTTCGTTAAAAGTGATAAAACGTGCGGCTTTCCATTTGATCGAGTATTTTATATGATAGCATTGCTTTTAATCGCTACATTCATACTTACGTTTTTGTAATGACCTATGTTGATTTCAGTTAGGAAAACCACAAAGTCAGTCCTTCTGAGAATCCCGTAGCGAAGCACGGGTACATCAGCTAGTACAATATATTTATTTATCACCTACAGGATGTCCCAATTACAGATGATGTAATACAAAATTAAATAAAAAATTAAATTAATAATTAAATTAAATGAAAAATAAATTAAATAATATATATACAAATATACATACGTATATACAAACAGATATAAATCTTCACACGTTCTCTACAGATTATTTACATAATTTACAAAATTATCACGTTCCATCCTTGAGAAGAACTTTCCGAATTGCAGTGGAAGGGTGGTGAAAAATGTCGAGTGACCCTTCCAGCTGATTTATGGTCCTAAGGGCTTGCATGAGCCAGGAATTTTCATGTGCAACCGTCCTACATTTGGGCAGATGGAATGAACATTTCTGCCTTATTCGTCTGCTTGGAACATGAAGTGGGATCAGCCCCAGTATAGCCGAACAGTCCACTTTACTCTTCAAGCATTTAATCGCTAACATTGCGTTTGCACATATTTGGCGTGTTGCCAGCGTATTCATTCCAAGAATGTTTACAAATTCTTCATACCTACTTGAAGAGAGTGGCATGCCCAGGGATCCGAAACTAATCCACTTCATGAACCTTATCTGTACTCTCTCAAGATGGTGTATGTGGCCTTTCTGATACGGGAGCCACACGTCACAACAATACTCGAGACAGGGTCTCACCAGGGAACAAAACAGAGTTTTGACACATGCAACATTACTGAAATCTTTACAATTCCTTTTGACAATCCCCAGGAGTCTGAAAGATTTCTTTATAATACTACAGATGTGTTTCTCAAAACATAAGCCATTCCTGTTACTAAGAATTATACCTAGATCATTGAACTCCTCCACACGAATTAAACTTTCTCCACTGATTTTATATCTGTAAAATACAGGTGTTAATTTCTGAGTAAATGACATGACACCACACTTGAATTTATTCACCTTAAGGGACCACTCGCATATTTGATTCAGATCTTCTTGTAGATAATCACCATCACTGTATTTTTCTATGACTTTGTATAGTTTCAAGTCATCAGTGTACAAGAGACATTCACTGCTCTGAACGACTGTAGTAATAATCATTCAGAAACAAAACAAATAGAAGAGGCCCTGACAGTGATCCCTGTGGGACGCCAGATGAAGGTTCATAGGGGTTAGAGATCAGACCCTCGGACTTGACAAAACATATTCGCTTTGTCAAGTGGCTCCTTAGCTACTCAAAAATATTCCCAGACACTCCATACGCTGACAACTTTCTCAACAAGGCTTCGTGTTGTAAAGAGTCGAAAGCTTTGGAGAAATCAGTATATATCACATCAACCTGTTTACCCTTGTCCAATGCATCTGAAAATGAAGATAAATAAACTGCCAGATTGGTAACAGTTGACCTGCCTTTAACGAATCCATGCTGTGGTGGGTCTATATACTGACTAAAAGAGTCATACAGGTGATTATATATGACTTTCTCTGCCACCTTCGATAAAAGTGAGAGCAGCACTACTGGTCTATAATTATCGAACAACACCTTATCACCTTTCTTAAAGATAGGGATTACGTAGCACTTTTTCCACTCAGCTGGAAAACACCCACACTTAAACGATTTATTTATAATTTCGCATAGTGGAATTGCCAGTTGAGAAGCACATTCACGGAGGACGATGCCAGGTATCTCGTCAGGCCCACATGATTTGTTGATATCCACCGATGACAGGATCCATCTCACTTCTGCCACAGAAGTTTGAATAGACACTGGATCTCCCTCAGTGAGTCTTCATTTAGTTTGTGTACTGGCAATGTGTAAAAATTGTATATATCTCAAGTGTTGTAGTAATCCGTTTATGTAACAAAACCGTCCATTCCATGAAAATTTTTTCTTCAGCAAAAGCTGGATATGAGTTTAATGTGCCAGTGGCACATATTTTGCGATACCGTATCATTGCAATTTTCCTTTAATAAAATTTTGTTTCGTGTGTGTGAAATAACTCTCTTAATACACAACAGCTGTGAGTAGTCGAGGGGGGAGAGGAAGGGGATAGGGGCGGTAATTTGGGTGGGCGGGGGTGTGTCTTATGGGGGACCAGTTGAGTGTTTTTGTTGTTGTTTATTCCTTAGATAATGGCTTTTGAGTAATGAAGTGATTGTGTCATAAAGGACACTCAACCAGTCCCCTGCAAGACATGCCCCCCCCGTCCACCCGCATCAATGCCTCTATCCCCTCCCTCACTCCTCCCTTTCCACCCTCAACTACTCATAGCACTACCCTCGCCATGCAAGGAGCAGTGCACAACATACTTTCAGCAGGGCAATAGCATGTGGCCTTCTCAACTGAGTGAGTACACTAACACACACAGCTCCTACCTCATATCACATATAACAGATGTTCTCTCATATGCATTTTTTTCTTTTTTACATTTAGACTCTACAACTACTACGCCACAGATGTACTCTAAATGTACAATAAACAATAAGAAAACTTTTACTAAAAGAACACGACATCAATCTCCACAAGTAAATTTGAAGATTAGCCAATGCCAGCTTAACTCATTTCAACTTTAAGACAGCCCTGCCAGCACAAAAAGCAACATACCTCAGCACCATATGTAACAAGTCTACACCTCACTGGAATAAGTTTCACACAAGATACGAAGTGTTCAACTAACAACACATCAGGACTTTTAAGTGCATCTTAACTATGAATTAGACAGAACTATAACAGGTATAACGGGCGCTATAAGGGAGCTATGGACATAATTCAAATTTTATTGATTTTAACTTATTATTAATGCTGTTCATTATGCTTTTTAATCACATTCTTAAACTAAGTAATGTCCAGTGATTTGTACATGTTGTTTTATCTCATGTTCTTAATGCAACTGAGGATGATCGATACAGATCGAAACCGATACTGTAAATAGTGTATTTTTAAACATAAATACATTGTACTTTTAACAAGCAGTATTGATTAGGTGGAATTATCCCCATTTTACAGTCGTGAACTTTATCAATACGCATAGGAAAATAATAAACTATAATGCTTTCTCTAGGTTGAGGAATGCCAGGTGTAATGGCTTATTTTCTTCTCAATGTAAATTCAGAAGCATGCATGCCATGAAGATTGCAACAGAAGTACTGACTCCCTTTACAAAATCACACTGGTCGATGCCTATAGAGACCTTGTCTCTCAGGCGCCATTTAAATTTATTTAAAATTAAGAATTTCATCTTAGGTCCATACTGAACTGAGAATAACAGAAAATGAAAATTAAGAAGTCCACCTTTTCAATACAAAATATTTTGTATCATGCTTTTGTATTGAAAAGGTGGACTTTCTAATTTTCATTTTCTGTTATTCTCATTATTTTTTTTTTTTTTGCTAGTTGCTTTACGTCGCACCGACTCAGATAGGTCTTATGGCGACGATGGGACAGGATAGGGCTAGGAGTTGGAAGGAATCGGCCGTGGCCTTAATTAAGGTACAGCCCCAGCATTTGCCTGGTGTGAAAATGGGAAACCACGGAAAACCATTTTCAGGGCTGCCGATAGTGGGGTTCGAACCTACTATCTCCCGAATACTGGATACTGGCCGCAATTAAGCGACTGCAGCTATCGAGCTCGGTTCTGTTATTCTCAGGCGCGGGTCAAGAATCTGCTCATAGATTTTCATCACGTGACACACGAGGCCGACCAGTTGATAGTTTGAACAGTCTACTGGGTCACCTTTGTTTTTAAATATGGGCACTGTTATCAGTGACATAACGTTAGGGCCTGCAAGGCCTGCGATGGAGGCAGGACCAGGGCTTAAGGGCCTGCAGACTTCCGCAGAAAACTAAAGAAATCAATAAATAACTTCAACCAAATGCCACTCTACATGGAAAATGTGACAATATATTGGTAGAAGGGGCCAAAAAAGTTTGTTCTTACAGTGCGTATGTAGAGTAATTGTCAGATGGTTGCATCTGCCTGAAAATTATTCGTATTATGTTGAGTCTAAGACAGCTGTCTCTCGTAACACAAGCAGCGCGTTCTCTCGCAAATATCTGTCAAGTTATTATTAAAGAAACAGTTAAAATTGGTTCAAAAATATATTTTAGACCTAATTATTCCTGTTGATATTTCTTCTACAAAATAATCATTTTGGAAACTAAAACTTACAAAGAAATAGCTACGAAATGTTATGACTCAAAATAGGCTCTGTGAACTCAGCTTCCTCAGCACTGAATGTGTCATGGATATCATCTATGAAATCGTCAATGCCTTTGAATCTTAGGAAGTACGCTGTATGGCCCAATTTCTTTAGAATGAAACGTGAGTACAGCAAAGCTTTAAAGATGTAAAGACTAAAGACAAAAACATACATTTATTTACATCATATTTCAATCCCTTCAAAATGAAACCTGATAATAAAAAAAATAATTAGTTTTGTAGTCTTATAGTAAGACCTGTATTTATATTAAATGGATGTAGATTACATGAGTAACATTTGTGTGTGTTATTAATAGGTTTTGTATAAATTCTTTGAGAGGGCCCAATTTTGTTTCCCATAGGGGGCTCGTATCATATTCGTTACGCCTCTGACCGTTATGCTTGTTGCCCAGTCAGCGGGAGCATGACCATCTACTATGGCCTTGAAGATGCTAGCCAGTCACTTAGCAGTATCATTAAGTTCTTTCAGCTTCCACATAGTAGCTGGTAGATCATCTAGGCCTAGTGCTTTTAAGTTCCTATTACTTCTTATAGTATGGGCAGCTTAATTAGGGGTGATGTGGCTTACTGGTCCAGAGCAAGGCAAGCATTTTGGAATCGATGAATGTGGAAATTCCACGTAATAATTTATTATTCAGATGCATGTAGTAGAAACATTAGGAATTTTGCAGATTCTGTCATATGGTTTATGTATATGTAATCGAATATTTAGTTTAATCTACTCTAATTGAGAGGTCGGTCGATCGATTGTTCCTTGTATGTTCGGATGTGTTCCATTAAGAGTGTTGCAAGAACATTTCCAGAAGTCGATATTTCTAGTCTGCTTGTTGAACAGTATATATATCGAGCTGACAAGCTGAGAGGTCAGTGACAGTGCAGTAAGAGAATGTAGAATGTGGGTTAGAAAGAGTGTTACAGTGAGCTGAGGAGTTGGTTGATATCTGAATTTGTCAGAATTGATTTGAGCGAGAGGGTAGTCAGTCTTGCCTTGTGATGGTAAAGTGAATAATCAATGTGTGGACTTGTTAATATCTGTACTGTCAGAATCGACTGTGTGATAGTGAAGTGAATAACCAGTGTGAGAACTTGTTGATATCTGTACTTGACAAGAATCAACAGTAAATTGCTTCAGTGTGTTTCCCTTACAGTGTACTGTTGTGTATAATTGTGTATAACTGTGTGTTGTTAAGGAATAGACGTAGTGGCAATAAAGTGGTTTTATGCAAGGAAGTGAACATATCTCGTGTGATATTTATTTACACCAAAATAAAATCGCTTTGAGGATGATATTTTGTTCACAATGATCAGTACTATCATCCCTGGGATACCCTGCATACTGATTTAAAATAAATATTTTTACTTGCCTCTTCTAACTCTTTTTGTGCTGCCTCTAAAGCCTCCTTCTTCTCCTGCTGTTGGCGCTCCCAGTCCTGCTCACGTTCCGCCTGCTCCCTCTATACATAAGTACTCTTCATTAGAATATATCACAAAACAGACAATTTAAATGTTGTAATTTTACCGGAGTCAATGTATCTTACCTTAAAGGCTTCCTTCTCCTTTAGTAAAGTAGCTCGCTGCATCTCTAGGCCTTCTCGCTCAGGATCTTCACTGAAAAATAAACGTTATCATTCTCACGCCATTACTATACAGAGGATAGATCAATTGTTTTTAGCAACTGCATATGGAAATTCTAAAATGTGCTGTAAATAAGTTGTGGAACAGTTTATCTTATACAGAATTCCTGTACAAGGTAACAGAACAAGTTAATAAATAGCAGGCACAGCAGTTAGTGCAAAACAATCAACAATCTCCTCCCAATTCACAAATAAGATTCTTCAAATTAAATATATGGCCTAATTACCTTTCAAGATGAAGCAATAATCTGAATTACACAAATTTTAAAAACAAATCCTCTAACCTGTTTAGAAAATCAAATACAATGAACTGTCAATGATTAAAAGTAAAACAAGCACAACAAACTATCCAATGATTAACTGTAAATCCAACACGCTGAACTAGGAGGATTTATGACTAGGCTATCCAAGGCTGTAGCCTAGAAGTCGCAAGTCTGGAGGGTGGGCTATAGAAATGAGGCACTGACAACTCAACTGTTTGATATAAGAAGTTGTTTAAATGCTAAAGTACTATTTTAAACATACCAGCCTATATTTCAATAGGAATATACTTCTATGCAGAAGACTGCAAAGGATGTACAGTTTCTAAACTGCAATAAAGTTCATAGAATACATGGTTAGCAAAATAGTCAATGAGGTGGTGGCTTCCCTGTCACCCGTAGTTTAATAAGTAGGTACCAGCTTACAAGGGTTTATTACTATAGGCGCCCGGTTCCTACATTCTTTCAAAAACCAAACTAGTCTTTCAATCTTTCTGTAAACAATTCTTATTAAGACTTTACATGCATGAGATACAAGGCTAATTGCGCAGTAGTCTTCACACTTGTCAGTTTCTACTTTCTTCTATCATCTATATTAAAATGTTTATTGTGTTTATACAGTTTTCTTCTTATCCTATGCTTACCACGTCAAGAAAAAATAATTCTCAGAAACAGCCCACTCAATGCTATGCTCACCCTCCCATTCTTTGGGAGCTGAGAGGAAATTGATCAGGAAGAACTGGGATTGACGAGGGAGCCCATTTATGATGACAACATTGTTTGAAGATATGGAAACAGCCTTTCGCTTCTTTCATTGACAATCCCTCTGTTCCCATGATCCAGACATAGCGTTTTATCCTTTTGTGTGTTCCTATCCTTGTTCCAAGTTTCTACCTTTGACTCAAATTCTTGAATCTAATCCACATCCTCAAAAGATATCCTGCCTCTATACTTTTTAGTATGATTCAATCAAGCAAACTAAAATGTAATTTGCCAGAATAGATATCATTTCATCATTTACAAATAACCCCCAAACCCCATGGCACTACAGCCCTTGAAGGGCCTTTGCCTACCAAGCAACCGCTGCTCAGCCCGAAGGCCTGCAGATTACGAGGTGTCGTGTGATCAGCACAACAAATCCTCTCGGCTGTTATTTTTGGCTTTCTGGACCGGAATCATTCGCAAATAATTCTTCCATTTTCTAAAAAAAAAATCATGGCACTACAGCCCTAATATGTCTTGGCCTACCAAGCAAGGTGACACAGAGTCAATGTGACGAATTCCCTCGGCTGTTGTTCTTAGTTTTCTAGAATGGGGCCACCATCTCACAATCAGATAGCTCCTCCATTATTATCACGTAGGCTGAGTAACCTCAAACCAACCCTCAGGTCCAGGTAAAAGTCCCTAACCTCACCAGGAACTGAACTCAAGGCCTCTGGGTAGGCGAGAACACTACCCCTAGACTATGGGGCTTGCTCAATTTTCTAACATTAGATGGCAAAATCGTCATGAACATAGGCGTCATTGTTGTAACATCCATTAAGAAATATTATCGTGTGAGAATGAGTGTGCATTACTTGCAAGGAGCCCTGTGTTGCTAAATATGACCTGATGGCAGGTGTAATGCTGAAAAAGAACATGCGAGTTCATGCTTGGTCTTCCACGTTACTACAAGATTCTACAAGTATGTGTCACCCCTAGCTCAAACAGAATTGATTAGTTAATTGTAAGGCCACCCCTGCACATCTGACCAAGCGATGCCTGTTGGTTCCACTAGCAGGATAGAAGGATAGGACGTTGTCCGGAGGTTTCGACACTGAAGCGAGCCAGACATGGTGGGTGGCCCAACGTCATCTTGGTAATTCTTGGAGAAATCTATCTCCTTTGAGAATGCATATATTTAATCATCTGCTCCACAGAACTTCTGCTTGTATTGTAATATAATTTTTTCACGTTGCTTTCCTTTCCCTCCCCTTAAGAGAGTTTTTTCATTTTTATTTTCTTACACATCACGCTGACACACACAGGAAAGGAAGCGGCCATGGCCTTAATTGAGGTACAACCCCAGCACTTGCCTGGTGTAAAAATGAGAAACCACAAAAAACCATCTTCAGGGCTGCCAACAGTGGGGTTCGAACCCACTATCTTCCAAATGCAAGCTCACAGCTGTGCGACCCTAACTGCACAGCCAACTGCTCGGTCAATTTGTAAACTTATAAAATGTAAATTAATTTATTAACAAAAACGTTTCCTTGTAAATCTTTATTGCATATATGTAAAGGTTTACCTATTGGAGGTTAGTCACTTCCCTTTCTGGTGTTTGAATTTTCTATTATGTGCCTTGTTCTACAGCTACGACCTTTTAACAGAAGCACGTATTTTCCTGTTTCTTTAAGTACGAGCCTTGGGGGTCTACTTTTTTTTTTTTTTTCCCTCCCCGATTCCAAGGAATCTTAAATTTCACTCAGGTGTGAGGTAATGTTGCCTTATTAATTATTTCCAGTCACTTCTCAGCTACTTCCTCCCGTTTTAGCCATGTGACATATGAATGTAACAACTTTCTTACTCATGGGGCAGTTGTGAGGTTGAAATAACATTTGTTTTGGTTATTTAAGGTTGCGTTTGTGTTAACATTTGGTATTCCCTGGATTATTTATTCTGACCTTCCGTTCTTGTATTAAAAATTTAAGTTTTTCTTTGTTCTGATTGTTCCTTTTACACCGTTTCTTGGTTCTTTATCTCCGTTTGCCCTTCTGGAATTCTCATCCTCTTTATATCTTTGTGAATATTTTCAGAATTTATTTAACCTCACAATCACAATTACAGTAAATTTCCCTTCAAGTATCTAATATCTTCCTAAGAATTTAACATTAGCCTTGTGGACCAAAATAATTTTTATGATGTATTTCGTTTGTCACCTCACAACTTCATGCCTTGTTTCAGCAAAACTATTCTAGCCTTCACTTCCTGTGATACATGCTTTCCTTCTATAGGGAGCGTGCACGGCCGCTCTTAGCGCCTCTAGTGGAAGAAATCGGTAACATTTTGGTGATCTTGTCTTGAGCGGTCAGTGCAGGCTGTGTAACCATGGGTGTGAAATTGTGGTAGTAGTAGTAGTAGTAGTGTATCAAAATGCCTAAATCAAATAGAAACTGTTGTGCAGTGAACTGCCACAACACACAAAGAAACACACATGGAAAAGGAATTACATTTCACACATTTCCTGGTCGTCCATGGGAATCGGACAGACGCAGGAAGTGGATTTCGGCTGTGGGAAGAATAAGGTAAGTACAGTACCTTATTTCATTTGTGATGTAAATCACACATTTCATATCACACAATTCAAACATACCAGGTATGCCAAATCAAGAACACGTTCATTTAAGTACACTTAGAAATAGTACATTTCATTTCAAGTATGCATTGCAGCAGGTTCATATGTTTACATTTGTGTCCTTCCATGTGCACGTGTCTTCACTACGCAGAATATTATTATTATAATAAATATTTAATTATTATTAATTATTAAATAAATAAATAAATAATTAAATAAATAAATAATAATAATAATAATAATAATAATAATAATAATAATAATAATAATAATAATAATTGTACCGGGCGGTACACCTCCACGCAGCTAATTCAAACTTTGCGCCTGTTGAAACTCCTCTGCTGGAGGAAGTCTGAACTGTATCTACTGTATTAATTTTCAAGTTTCTCAGAAGATGTCACTACTTGGAAATTTTGAAGTTTCTGAACTGGGTCGTTTTCGACGTATTTTTGTTTTACCTGTAGTAAGAAGTGTGAACTTTCTCTTCTAGAGGACACTACTGAAGAACTACAAAAGTGCACCCTAGTGCGAAGTGAAAGAACTGTTTTTTGGAGAAATTTTTATTTCAAAAGTTTGTTTCTTGTTAAATTTCTTTCGGTTATTGTTTAAGTTGGCTGTATAACCCTTTCTTTCCCCTTGTTTTGAATTTAGCCAATCCCGAGTTTCTTTAATTAAGTTATAACCAATCAGGTGTATCTTCCCCAGAGGGGATATATTGCTTAACCCTAGCCAATAAAGTTTTTGTGGGAGGGTGTTCTCATTCCTCAAACGCCTCGAACTTTCCGCGAGAGTATATAAACTGCTGATTTTAGGGTCTCCGGGCCACTTCAGTACTATCTTTCAGTGTGTAAAGTACATAGCAGGGGGCGGGAAGCGCCTCTTTCTTCGGGCAGCAGTTCAACAACAAGGTAATGGCCGTTTAAGAACTTCTTTTCTTGCTAGCTCAGCAGTTTAACTCTCGGGGCGGGTCCGAAACCTTTCACCATGTAACTTTCCTCTAAAATGTAAAGACACTTAGTTTCAATTCTATCTTTTTAAACTAAAAATTTGGGATAGAGAGTGCTTAACCCTCTTGAACTCCCACGCATATTGTTTTGAGGTGAACTTATTTTTCACAACCGATTCTTCCTTAACGTAATGTAAATTGTTTCTTTCTAAAGTCACCTCTTTAGTATGGGATTAGCCCTTGCATTAGCGGCCTAGAGCCAGTTTAGGTTTTAAACAAATGTATTAGGAGTGCTGATTGCCTCCTCTCAAATTGGTATTTTTGAGGCCATGTAATTAACCTTTTCTCTCTTAATAGGCCTCAGTAGGTTGGGTATTTTACCCCTGTTTTCGTGTCCGTGGAGGACAACTTGAAAGTGGAGTTTGGTGTGGCCTTTGATAGGCTTAAGGTTTGAGAGCGAGTGGCTCTTTCTTGAAAATTGAGGGTTGTATGCCTCGAGGAGGCTTTACTGTGTAATTTTGGAGCAAGTGCTCCTGGGCATGAATGGGGTTTTCTGCCCCTCTGTGAAAACTTATTTTGGAGTAAAGTTGGGCTAATTGCCCAAGAATTGCGAGTTCGGGGCTCGAAGCCCAAATCCTGTAAATACTGTAATTGCACTTTTGTTGCCTTGCTACTCTGTACCTGCCATGCTTGTTATTTCTTAATTTTGAAAAGAAAATATAACCTTGTTAAATTTTATCTTAACTTTAATTTCGTATTTTGAGGCCCGTTCACCCCCGCACCTTCTTTCACCTCTGCAAGTCCACGAAACTCCGTAATAATAATAATAATAATAATAATAATAATAATAATAATAATAATAATAATAATAATAATATAATATAATTCGTGTGGCTATTTCTAGCCGAGTGCAGCCCTTGTAAGGCAGACCCTCCGATGAGGGTGGGCGGCATCTGCCTTGTGTAGGTAACTGCGTGTTATTGTGGTGGAGGATAGTGTTATGTGTGGTGTGTGAGTTGCAGGGATGTTGGGGACAGCACAAACACCCAGCCCCCGGGCCATTGGAATTAACCAATGAAGGTTAAAATCCCCGACCCGGCCGGGAATCGAACCCGGGACCCTCTGAACCGAAGGCCAGTAGGCTGACCATTCGGCCAACGAGTCGGACTTAATAATAATAATAATAATAATAAATGTTTTCCTGCATTTCAGTGCAGATGGAACTCCATGGGAACCCATCCAGTGCTCCGTCATTTGCAGTGAACATTTTTTTTTTTTGGAGGAAAGCCAAGTAATATTGAAAATCATCCATCATATATACCATCTGTGTTTCATGAGAGCTATAGGAAGAAACCGAAAAGAGAATGTGATGTATCCCAGTTTGAAAGAGCGAGTAAACGAATGAAGTGCTTAAAAATGCATACGTCTTCTAATCAGGAAACTCATGAATTTATTGTGAAAAATGAGTGTGAAAAACTACATAAGTCGGTGCAAGCAGCATTTGAGATTGAAGCAACGACTTTCGAATTCACTTGTGTTTTAGTGGGAATTATTGTAGGCACACAGTGCAACTCAAGCACAGTACCTCCAAGTATTTCGGAGAAGGTGGATAAAAGTTGTGGTCCCAACAGCCCCCTGGACATATGCAGAGGATTTCATGGATACCAGAGCATAAAACGTGAGGCACAGTTGAAGGATTTAACATGTGTTTCATTTTAAAAAATTCAATTTTTTTACTTCATTTCTTTGTTTCTAAAGCGTCTATAAATGTAAGTAATAACGATGTTTGTTTACTCTTTTTAATGAAAATGAAACATTTTATCCTGACGCACGAGTCATAATAAATTGCACAGAAATGAAATCAGAAACGCCAGCAAGAATAGATGAGAGATGTTACATGTATTCTTCGTACAATTCATGTTATACATTAAAATTTTTATTAGCTGTGGCCTCAAACAGAACTATTGTTTTTGTTTCCCCTTGTTATTGTGAAAGAACTACTGATATTTTCATTGTTAACAATTCAGGCTTCCTAAATCTTTCGAGTGAAGGGGACGTTTTATTAGCCGACAAAGGATTCCCAGGTATTAAAAGAGTCACCTCATTCTTTACTTGTTATGCCGCCTTTTCTTCACAATGAGAGATTTACAGAAGATGAAGTGTTACAAACTCAAGGGTGTAGCAAGTGTGCGAATCCATGTTGAAAGATGCATACAGAGGGTGAAAATTTTCAAAATCTTGAAAAATATTCCTAAAGATCTGTTTCCGTATATCAGCGACATTGTTCACATAGCTTATGTGCTAGCAAATTTCTTGCCGCCAATAATAAAGAACGTGGAACTGTAACACATGGCCACTGTCAACTAGTTTCTGCGCTTTATTCACTGTTGACTTGTGACTGTTTTGGAAGTGTATGTACTGAAACCCATATTGTGTTACAACTTCCATAGCACTACTTCATATCTTGACGACAAGATGCAACAATATTTTTTGCCGTAACTATGACGCAAGTCTTCACTTCAGCGGAATGCACTCTCACCGTATTAATTCTCAGAACTCCGCTCTCTGTTACTAGTACCATGCATGCTCCCTATATACAATATATATTGTATTTCTTAGCCTCCGTGGCTCAGACGGCAGCGCGTCGGCCTCTCACCACTGGATACAGTGGTTCAAATCGCGGTCACTCCATGTGAGATTTGTGCTGGACAAAGCGGAGGTGGGACAGGTTTTTCTCCGGGTACTCCGGTTTTCCCTATCATCTTTCATTCCAGCAATACTCTCCATTCTCATTTCATAGCATCTATCAGTCATTCATAAATCACTTTGGGAGTGGCGACCCCATCGTACTAATAGCCTATATATGATTCATTCATTACATCCCTGACCCAGACCATGACTGGAAAACAGGTTGTAGGTTTTCATTTTCATTGTATTTCTTCTTTTCTTCTTTTCTCTTGTAAATTGGATATTTGCTACCTCTAAGCAAATGCTGCATTTAATATTCTGGTTCCTTTTTCTTGGATTGTTGTCTACAGGTATTCCACTTTCAGTTTAAATAAATTTGTAAATGCTACTTAAATTTGCTTCTTTTAGTTACCTCATTTAAGCTGCACCATCACTTCGTGACTTCCATCATTTTTTAGAAAACCTTTATTTGTTGTGGCCTCCTTATGATGTTGTAATTGTCAGCAGCAAAGTTCAGTTAATGTGTGTAGCCTTCTAGCATTTTGATGTGTTCAGCAGTTTTATAGTCTACTTCCAGTGCTATTCCAAAACATGCATCGACAAATCTATCAGCATTGTCTGTCTTTCATACTTCTGCAATATTCAACAAGAAAAAACAAGACAGAGACATGTGTTTATTAAGAAGTATTGGTCACTTATGAACAGCAGTGTATCTTGAAGCACAACACAAGATATGTTTTGATGAAGACTTCGTTCTTCAACCAGAGCTGAGTACCATGTTTTGAGATAATAAGATGGTTAATACATCTCAAAGTTAGTATGTTCATAGCAGACAAGGATTATGGCTTCTTGTTACCATGTCTTATAGAAATTATCTAGGCTTCATAAGGTCCAGGTAATACACAAAAGAAAGAAGTTTTATAATGAGCCTTCAAATTTGATCTATTATGAAGATCAAAATGATGGGATTACTGACAACAAGAACTTACACCTACAAAAATATAATATCAGCTCATAAACAATTTGCATAAACTTCCAATGTCAGGTAATGCAGGAGACATACACTAGTCTATGACTACTTGGTAGCTAGCAGTTCAGAAAAAATGTACGAGACACTATAGTTACACTGAGTGGCCAAAAGTCATGGAAAGACACTGAATGTGATTTAATAATGAGTTGCTCCTCCGCGAGCCCACAATCAACATCATTTTGCAGTTCCAGTTTCCCGGGTACTGTTGGCGAGCCTCTTCCATTCTGTCTTATTGAGATACGTTCTGTTGTTACCGATGTCCTCCAGTGTCCTTCCCCGATCTGCAATGTCCATCTTCATGATGTCCATCCAGTGGGTTCTTGGTCTTCCCACCATCCGTTTCCCTGCCACATGTCGTCCAAGTTAACATATGCTGTCCTTGTTGGCTCCATCCTCATTACATGCCCAAACCACCTCAGTCTGGACATGCCAATCCGATCTAACAATGATGTAACAATCCCAGCTTCCTTCCTAACCACATCATTCCTCAACTTGTCCAATACAGTTTTTTGAATTGTGGTCCTAAAGAACTTCATCTCGGATGCCTGCAACCTTGACAAGTCTTTATTAGTGAGGGTGCAGGTTTCAATACCATAGGATAAGACTGGTGTGAAGTACTGATTGAACATCACCAGCTTTGATTTTCTTGGTACTTTGGGATCCCAGAGGAGTGATCATATTTGTTGATAAAAGTGAGAGCTCTTATGCACTCTATTTGCCACCTCCTTTGCGGCTAGTGTATCGAGATATTACACTGCCGAGGTACGTAAAGCTTTCCACACTTTCTATTGGATGGTTTCCTAGCATGATGTTCACTGGTCGTCCCTCTCTGTTTATTGTCATCATACTGTTTTAGGTTCGCTTATCTTGAAACTGAACTCCTGGAACTTAACCTTCCATTCATTGAGTCTAGACTGTACTTGTTCCTCAGTTTCTCCCCAGATCATAACATCATCAGCAAAGGCCATTTTGCATTTAGTTCACCAGAGGTTTTCTTGATGTTCTTCATTATGTCATCCATGATGGTGATAAACAATAATGGGGATAGTGCACTGCCTTGCTGGACTCCACTTTCGGTCTTGAGCCAGGATGAATGTCCCGTCACTCAATCGCACACAGCTGGTACAGTTCTCATACAGCATCTGAACTTTCCTCACCAGTCCCTCTGGCACATTTCTCTTTCTCAGGCATTCCCATATATTCTCTCTTGCAATGCTGTCATATGCCTTCTCAATGTCAAGGAAAACCATAAACAGATCTTTGCATTTTTCCCAATATTTTTCCATTAACATATGGACACTAAACATTAGGTCTGTTGTGGACCTGTTAGGCCTGAAGCCATACTATTCCTCTTCAAACTGTGGCTCTAAGATGACTCGCAATCTGCTCACTAAGATTTTCTCAAGAATCTTAAGCCCGTGAGAAAGGAGTGTTATTCCCCAGCAGTTGGAGTATTTTCGGCGATTTTCTTTCTTAAACAGGGGAATAATGACACCCTTGCCCCAGTCAATAGGTATCTTGCCATCTTTCAAAACTGCACTGAGCACTCTGTGTAGCCATTGTAAACCCTGGACTCCTACTGCTGTAATCATGTCCGTGCTGACTTCATCGATTCCTGGGGATTTCCCTTGCGGCATCTTCTTAAGGGCTGCTTCTGTTTCTGCCTATGTAATGAGAGGTACTTCTTTGCAGGTTTCAACAGTTGGTTCTTTTGTTCTCTGATCTGCTTCTGTCCTGTTCAATAGGTGATCAAAATGATTCCTCAGAACGAATCGGCAGCAATATGGCGAGGCATCGACTTTACAAGGTATTGGAATCATTCTGCAGGGATCTGGACCCATGCATCTTGCACTGCTACCCACAATTGGTCTTGTGTAGTTGGTGCGTGATTCATGGAGCGTACACCAGCATCGACACCATCCCATAAATGCTTGATTGGATTAAGATCAGGGGATCTGGAGGGCCCATCCATGGTTGTAACTTCACTGGAGTGTCCAACCACCTGCGTGCCACCACAGAGCAGCAACATGGTACATTGTCCTGTGGAAACATGGCATCTCCATCAGGGTACTCTAGGGCCAGAAAAGGATGCAGATGGTCTGAAAGAATCTCCACATAACATGCACCTATCAGCGCTCCCTGCAGCTGGAAAATGGAGCCTAACTGCGACCATGAGAACGCTGCCCAGACCAGAACTGAGCCACCTCCCACCTGGACACAACCTTGTTGACACGCAGGATCCACTTCATGGGTCACACACCACACTCTCACGCACCCATCAGCTCGATACAAATGGAACCAGGATTCATCGGACCATACCACATGCTGCCACTGTTCCATGGTCCATTGCTGATGTTCACAGGCCCATGGGTTCCTGACTCCCAGCATTAAACTAAGTGGTGATCTGACTCACAATAGCCTGTCGAGCGGCCAGTATGGTTCTGCGGAGGCAACATTACGTGTGTTAAACACCTGTGATCTTCCCGTGCAGCAGTTTACGTGGGTGGTAACGTTCTCTCTGCGATATTGAAGATCCACCCTCAACACTGCTGACCTTGGAAACCCAAATTCGCGTGTAATCTCCGCAGTGCTATGATCCATGAGCCATGCGCCGATGATCATCCTACGTTCAAAATTGGTTAACTCGCGACGTTTTGCCATCTTCACGACACTGATGTCTGTGACAGACCACTCAGCTATGCCGTAGCTAGCCACCAGCACTCAGGGGTCATACATGGCACATTTTCCAATGGGACACCCCTTCCCATGACTTTTGGCCACTCAGTGTATATCTGTATATTGTTCTCACTGTACAAGTATTCAAAGAATTCAATAAGAAAAATTCCATTAGCACCTGGATGAGTTGAGATTTTCAGTTGACCAAGCAAGATCTGATGTTGACCAGCTCAACAAGGACAGGCGAGAGAGATTCAAATGTGAACGGCTTCCTTCCTTACGTAGTTTGGCAGCTTCAACAGGATCGTTGTATCGGAACATACTAGTACGGCCCAGGAGAATCATACAACCTATAAGACACAAAAAAAATTGATGAGAAAGAACAACTAAAAAACCATATTATTAAATCACTGTTTAATAATGTTGAACTGTGTGATGAATTATGTTAACAACGTATTATGATGATACTATTATTATCAGCTTGCTGCTTGTGTCTGCCTCCTTGGCTGAATGGTCAACATAGTGGCTTTTGTTTCAGAGGGCCCCAGATTCAATTCCCAGCTGGGCTGTGGATTTTATCTACATATGGTTAATTAAAGCTCAAGGGTCGGGTGTTGTGTTCATCGACACACAACACAGTACACTACCAACTGCAACTGAAATATACAACAGCAAATACATCCTCCACACAGGGTTGGCAACAAGAAAGGCATACAGACATAAATGTGAGCCTAATCCATACACACTGTCAACCCCAAGTAATTATGTAAGTCCAAGAAGAAGATTAGATTGCTCCTTATATTCCAACTTCATATACAATTTTTCCAGGCTTGTAAGCCGTGATCCAGAAGGGATATGGTCCAATAAACTTGTACAGGTATAGAGTTGGACACTGGCCATGAAAGCCTAAGTAATTATATGAAATGGTGTATGGCTTTTAGTGTAGAGAGAGTCCGAGGACATGTTCGGCTCACCAGGTGCAGGTCTTTTGATTTAATGCCTGCAGGCAACCTGCGCATCATGATGAGGATGAAATTATGATGATGACACATACACCCAGCCCCAACCCTGCCAGGAATCGAACCCGGAACCCCTATGACCGAAGGCCAGCATGCTAACCATTTAGCCATGGAGTCTGACAGTAATTATATAATTCAAGCAGTCCAATGCAGAACTTTCTTTTTTTTTTTTTTTATGTCGCATGAACACAGATAGGTCTTATGACGAGATAGGAAAGGGCTAGGAGTGGGAAGGAAGCGACCGTGGCCTTAATTAAGGTACAGCTCCAGCATTTGCCCAGTGTGAAAATGGGAAACCATGGAAAACCATCTCACGGGCTGCTGACAATGGGGTTCGAACCCACTATCTCCCGAATGCAAGCTGATAGCTAGGTGAACCAAACCACATGGCCACTTGCTCGGTCAATACAAAACTAATTGATGTTCCTTTTATTAAGCATGAACTAATCAGAAGAATCAGAACTACACAGTCTACTGTAACTCTTCACCATCATTCATCTTACTGATAGAATCCAAGCTTCACAACAACATGTCTGAATAACACACATAAAGAAATCTTAAGTGTGAAACACAGGACACAACAGCAAGTTTTGCCATTAATAAGACTCACTTCCCGCCCTTAAGTCTGGGGCAAAGTAAGTCACTCCATTTGTTAAGAAACAGGACAACTTATGCTTGGTGTTACTGCCCTGTTGCACCAAATGGAGACACTGATTACGTATTCTGAACAAGACAAGATATTTAACTACGAATGTTAAAAAAATCAAAATCTCTTTATTTGCAAATGAGGTGTCTACCTCGGTGGCAAATGGTACACTAAAATACATTATTGTCAAGCACTAATATTAAATTAACAAGAGAAGAAAATTTTCCTATAATACAATATTATACAATTTACGCTAACAATGTTTTCTATTAAACACACAGCTCATCCTTAATAAATTTATATTGTTTACAAAATTCTACTTATAATATCTCCTGTACTACTTACAAATATAGTCAACTGATATACAGTATGTGGAATTACTTCAAATGATACTATACAACTGGTGTAAGATTAATATTTACATTGCATTTATTTATTTACTTTTCTTTTTTTTACCCGTTCTGGATCCTAAGTAGCATAACGACCTGCTGCGTCTTAACCAGAGCCCCTTTTGCCACCACTTTTCAGAGTTCCTGAAGGGCCTTCACAGCTACCGTAGCGGTCCCAGGGGCCTCGAAGTCCCCACTGTACTTCACCCCTACAGGCAGTCTCCTACTTTGGCTGTCCAAACTCCTTAGACCAGGGGATGGAATTAATTTATTCACACACATTTTTTTTTTAAATTTACAATAACCTGCACTGGTCGAATGCCCTCTAACACTTCATTTATTTTCTCTGTTGCTGTTTATTCTCTTTTTGAATATCTGTACAGATTTTGGATAAGGATCAAACACTACCCCTGGTAAACTGTTCCACTCCTTCACACCCTTCCCAATGAATGAAAATTTACCCCAATCGCTTCTGCTAAAATTCCTTCTAATTTTATATTTGTGGTCAGTCCTGCCGATATAATTATTTTCCAACTGAAGCCTCTCACGGATATCTCCCCATGCTTCTTCTCCTGTATAGGCTCTATATAATCCTATAAGTCTAGTTTTCTCCCTTCTCTTACTTAAAGTTTCCCACCCAAGTTCCTTTAACATTTCTGATACACTACTCTTTCTCCTGAAATCCCCTGTTACAAATCTTGCTGCTTTCCTCTGCACACTATCTATTTCTTTTATTAGGTATTCTTGGTGAGGATCCCAAACACTGTTTGCATATTCCAATAATGGACGAACCATACTCAACTAACTTTTTTCTTTTAATTCTTTGTTGCATCCTTTAACCCTCCAAGTGGCAAGCGCCTGATATCAGGCATTTTATGCGTTTGCCCAGTGGCAACGCCTGATATCAGGCGTGTTGACATGCTCTTTATTTTATTTCGATAATCTAATTATTATTCATCGAAATGTGCTAATTACGAATCAATTGAAGGAGAAATGTTCGGCCATAATCATGAAATAGTTTGTATAATAACATCTTACACTAATCTAGTGTAAATCGTTGCCAAAGTAGTGTCATAATTCCGCTGTCTTTTGCTAGCTGCTACATACTCGGCGGCTGGCCACACGAATGTCTCAGCTGAGCCAGCTATATTTAGTCGCCCGTTTTCCTTCTGATATCAATCTGAAGTGTTGATATGCACTCATCTCAGCAATACTGAATCATTTCCTCACAGGAACAGTGAATAAATCTTCAAAGGGACTGTCTCAGATTGTTTTAGGTACAAAACTTGAACCTAGGCAAATCGTTTACTTTAGGCAAGGTGACGTTCTACTGGTTGCTTATAAAGAGACGAAAACAAGGAAACCAGTCTATTGTCTCACAACGGGATGTTACACTGAGGGAAATGAGGGGTTGAAACCACTACTGATTCATAAGTACAATAACTTCATGGGAGGTGTAGATAATAAAGGTAAGTGCATTTTCCATGCCACTTGTTCCAGACCCACTAGAAGGTACTGGAAGCAGTTTTTTTCAAATCTTCTAGATATAACATTATTTGACACATACGCCCTGTACATAAAGAACACTGATAAGAATTTACCAAGATGAGACTTCATGATCACTATAGTTAGGAGATTGCTAAATGAACAGTTCCCAATTCCAGTTGTGAGGCCAACAGGTCATGCAGGAGGCCCCTCTCATGCTCTCGAAATATTGCCACAGAATAACAATCGCCTGTGTTTTGAGTGCTTGAAAGTAAAGAAGAAGAAGAAGAAGAAGTCTACATTCTGGTGTCGAGGATGTAATGGTGGTATTCACCAGGGGTGTTATAAACTAGTACACTTCTGGAGGCCTCACAATCATGGAGTAAAAAGAAAGACCCACCCAAGTGACTGTGAGTGAAATGTACAAGTGGTAGCATACAATCGTTGTATACATTGTTGTATAATTTTTCCAGCTAAGAACAGTATTATAAACTATATACTGGTACGCACCTATTTACTACGAACTGGTGCTTCTTTTGTATATGTCATTTTCTTAAATTTACCTAAATATAAACATTTTATATATAGCAAAACTTTTGCAAAAATAAATAATATAAACAAATTCAACATATTTTTGGTCTTACACTTTGTGGATGATAAATAACAGCTTTAGTATCATCATCTTATTCCTTGTACTTTTGAGGATAAAAGGGTGTGCTGTTTATGTATGTATAACAAGTCAACGATTTTTAACACAATTTATACTAAGAGTCTGCAACACCGGTAAAATATCGCTGCCATTACAGGATAAATGACCGCCACTTCGAGGGTTAAGTAGCCTCATTATGACATGTAACGATCTGTATGCTTTTCCAACAATGTCATCAATATGACCCTTCCAGTGCAAATTACTTTCAAATCTCACACCTAAGTATTTGCACTTGCCATCTTTTGGGATAACTACCTCATCCAAAGTATATTCAAATTCAGTTTTAAAGCTCCTGTTTGTAAAAGTTGTAACAGTTGATTTGCCTCCATTAACCTTCATATTATTTTCTTCAACCCATTGTTGGATACTTTCAAGGTCCCTTTGTAATTCTGAACAATCCTCAATGTTGTTTATTTCCCTATAAACAATTATGTCATCTGCATACAATCTTATTTTTGATGTTATATTGTTCCCTAAATCATTTGCGTATATTAAGAAAAGTAACGGACCGATTATACTACCCTGTGCAATTCCCTTCCAAACTTTCTCTTCCTGAGAAACATTATTTCCTACTTTGACTTTCTGAACCCTTGAATTTAGAAATGTTTTAATCCAACGTGTAACCCTTACGTCCAATCCTATTCCCTCCAATTTCTTCAATAATATTCCATGTTCCACTCTATCAAAGGCTTTGAAAAGATCTATGGCTATGCAATCTAACTGACCTCCTGAATCCAACTGATCTGATATGTCCTGCTGAAATCCCACCAGTTGTGCCTCACAAGAAAATTTCTTTCTAAATCCATACTGGCTCCTCATGAACCAATCTTTATCATCACATATCCCTCTGATGTACTTCGATATTAAACTCTCCAGTATTTTACAAACTATACTGGTCAGGCTGATTGGTCTGTAGTTCTCTGGTTTCCTTTTATCACCCTTTCCTTTATAAATTGGTATTATTATAGATTCCTTCCATTCCTTTGGTATTACACTATTATTTATGACATAGTCAAAGAGAAATTTTAAATAAGGCACTATGTACCACCCCATTGTCTTTAATACCTCCCCAGTAATTTGATCACTTCCTGCTGCTTTTCCTTGCTGAAGCAGTTGGATTTCTCTGAAAATATCTTCGTTTGTGAATGAGAAGCTTCTTGTTTCCCTCTGTCTCTCTCCCTCTCTATCTTCTCTTTTGGTTTCCAACTCTTGACAATCATCTACTGAATCTTTAAATTCCCTACTAAATAGGTTTGCTTTCTCAGTATCTGTTAAATAGTGTTCACCCCCTTCTCCCACCATTGTAGGAATTTGGATTCCTTTTCCTTTTTGATTCCTGATATATGAATACAGCTTTTTCCATTTTCCTTTGTGGTCATTACCCTCTTGAAGTATACCATTCATATAATTCTCTTTTGCTTCCTTTTTCACTCTATTCAGTTCCCTCATTACCTGTTTTCTAGTTTCTCTACTCTCCCTACCCTCTTTGATTTTCCTGTTTACTATTCTACATTTTCTTTTTAATTTTCTTATTTCCCTTGTATAATAAACAGGGTCCGAGGTCATTTTACCCTTCTTAACAGGTAAATATCTCTTCTCTCCTTCCCAAATGATTCCTTGAAATTTAGTCCAAAGTGTATCCACGTTACTCCCTTCACTTATCCAACAACTGAATTGTGATTTAAGGTAAGTCCCAAATTCATCAACTTTAGTTTTTCTGTACAATTTCTTGTCTTGTGTAACCCTCTTATTAAGCCTTTTTGGTACGAGTCCTACATCCATTATTACAGCCTTATGGTCTCCTATTTCTTCAATTACCTCAGTTTTATCAACAATTTCCCATGGTTTAACCAAGAATACATCTAGTAAGTTATTGAGACGAGTCGGTTCTTGTACTACTTGTGTAAATCCTCCCTCCCAAATTAACTTATTTGCCAGTTTCTGTTCATGGGCTTCACTTGCAGCTCCTTTCCATTCAACTTCAGGCAAATTTAGATCTCCCCCAATTATTACCATATCATTATTATTGTTTTTACGAGTATAATCTATTATTTTCTCAAAGATTTCCATGTCTCTTTCCTCTCTTCCAGGCCTGTATGTTTCTATAATTCCCACCTCCTTCATATTATCACAAACTAATTTTATCCCTAATATTTCATCCCTTTCATCGGTAAACCATTCATGTGAACAGTAAGTTTCCTTCACCAGAATAAACACCCCCCCCCTCCCTTTTTATCTCCTCGGTCTCTAACGATAGACTGTGTACCCTTCTGGAAATACTTCTCTATTACCCACCCCTTCTTTCAACCACAATTCCACTCCTATCACCACATCAGTCTCATAAGATTCCATCAATGTACCAAATTTTAATTGTTTATTTACTACACTTTGACAGTTTACCAAGAGCAATCTCAGACCCCCTTCCTCCATAAAACTTGACTGTTGCAATTGGGTAACTTGAAATTCCTTACTATCCTGAGTTTCTTTTTCTAGTTGACTGAGCCAGCTTGAAGTACAGCTGGCTCTTTCTACTAGTTTTCCTGGTCAGTATTATAACTCAAGGGAGTTGCCTGTTTTACAGTACATATCTTAAGATTAATAAAATCTAGAACAATATTTGCTATCTTTCGTTTACCTGAATTGTTTAGATGGAGGCCATGTTTTGTATAACAGTATCTCTCAAAACTGCTGCATTCAATAACCTGAGTATTCCGAAAATGTTTACAAATTTTAACAATATCTGTATTGACCTTGTCCACTTCAATGTTCACACACGAGTCTCTACTCAAATCATGCCTGTGGGGCACGTTCACTACAAAAACGTTAGTGTGGGTCAGCTTCCCTAGTGTATGTTTAAGTTGTGATCTTACATTCTTGGCGTCGTCGCGAGCTACATCGTTCGTCCCACCGATGATAAGCACTGCATCGCCGCTCCCGAAGTTCCTAGTTGCTGCTTCTACGTTTTCCACAACACTGCTGATAGAAGCTCCTGGATATATTTCTCCGGTTGCTGCTATATTCTCGTCGTTAATCACTCCCGCAATTCCCCTTCCTTGGCTATCACCAAACACAGCTACCTTCGCTGATTTAGGCCTAACTGGGTCTTGAATCTGAATTCTAGGCCTAAATTTTAAACTCGGCACGGCAACGGCAGCGGATCGCGATGATTTGGTTTCACGCGCGCGATCTTTTTCTTCCAGGATTAAATTATTTAGGGCAGAAAACCTATTTCTAATGTTTATTTCCGGAAATTCAGTTGTAGATTTCTTCTTAGCTGGCCATCCACGAACTACTTGACACCACGTGCTCGAGTTTGTTACTTGTACCGGTATATCACTCGAAGAATGGTCAGTCCCAAATTCTAGCGATCGCAGTCTTTCTTTTAATTCTTGATTTTCAACTTTAAGAGTCTCATTGTCCTTTTTTAGAATGTTTATAATTTCGAATGCACTTTTATATTCCTCATCGACTGTTTTCGGTGCTTCGTCAACGCCGTCCCCAACAACAACATTCCGAACACACTGCTCACAAATCCAGTCAACATTTTCATTAGTTTTTACGTCTCTAGGGCAATTTCCGCACTTATAATGCCACCATCGATCACATGAATCACACAACATTCCATTTTTCACTAATCTTCGACATTTTCCGCACTTTTCGTCACATTTTACGGTCAATTTACTCGGAGAATAAAACACTACGTCGTCATTACCGGGCGCCATTTTGAAAAAAAATGTGTAGAATGTGTAGAAAATGAAGCAGCTTCTTGCAATTAGCTCTTCAGTTGTTTTAGTGTGACTTTGTAAGCTAATGCTTGAAGAAACAGAGATTCAAATGTCTATCACTTGCATTCTAATAACTACAGGGTGGTGGTGGTGGTGGTGGTGAATACTGTTTTAAGAGGAAGTACAACTAGGTAGCCATCCTCTATATAACATTAATCGGAGAGAGAGAGGGAAAAAAAAGGAAGGGATCTGACACTTCGAAAAATGAAGGTACAGGCCAAAGGAAGACCCCTTTCCTTTCTTTTGTGTAGAACTCATTGGGAGACCCTCAGCTGGTGGGTCACCAATTTTATTGATACTTTGGGTATTCATCACCATCATCATCATCAGTTAATCGTCTCCAGTGTCCCAGGTGTGGTGTATGAGCGCTCGCCACTTCAGACGATTCAGGTACCATTCTTCTTCCTGTACTTGGTTCCAATCCACTCCTCTATATTGTAGATCTTGTTAGACTTGTACAATCCATCTCCTTTAACCCTTTCAGACCGAGTACGCACAATTGTGCAGGTTCGTATCTTAGTTATCCCTGACCGTATTTGATGTTTTTTAGGCGCTAGACCGGACTGCAGTGATTGTGCAGGACACGTGGCATGTATTTCAATTGATTTTAGTATGCGCTTGACTGCCAGGGCAAAGGAAGAAGAGTTTAACGAGCACAGTTGATCGGCGAGATGGCAGGAAGCAGTAGTGCCGAAAGTAAGTATTTATTTACTGCGTTTATATTAATCTAGAAGCTTTACTGAATACCGGAATATATTCAATGAAGTGTGTACACTGGTTAGTGAACGTAAATTTTAAAGCTACACCATCGTACGTGATACAACGAGGTTTTGAATTTTGATACGTACAATTGTGTGGGTCCTGTTTTTCGGATGTTAGTTTTTATTTTGTAAAATAAACTATTAATATGTGTATTGAGGAGCATTTTAGTCAGTTCTTGACGTACAAACAAAAATTCACACCTCCAGTTTTCTTTCAGGTCTGAAAGGGTTAAGGTCTGTCTCTAGGTCTTTTGCCATCTAAGGTTTTTTCCAACCATTCCTTAGCTACTGAGCAAGAATCCATTCTCATTACATGGCCATATCATTTCAATCTTTATCTCATTATGGTATCACATGACAACTCCCTTATTTGAATCTCTTGGCGAATCCTCTCATTGCAGACCTTATCTCTCCCGGTTTTTTGTAGCACAGTCCAGAGGAATTTCATTCTGCAGCTTGGAGTCTACTTTTATCTCTGCCTGTGATGATACAAGCTTCAAGGCCATAGGCTGTTATGGGTAAGAAGTAAGCTTGATAAAGTGTTTGTTTGGCTAGTATTGGAATCTGGCTATCCCAGAGAAGGCTTCTAACATGATGGTACAGGACAGCTCCTCTTTGAACTCTGTTTGTGATTTCAGCATTTGATTGGTTATCTTCAGTCAGGACACTACCGAGGTACTGGAAGTGGTTTACTTCTTGCAATTTCTGTCTGTCTAGAGTGATATTTGCTCCTGACTTTTGTCTGTTGACTGCCATAACAAATGTTTCCTTAAATCAGTCCAGATTCCTTAAAATGACAATTCCAAGCATTAATCTTTCCTTGAACTTTTTCCTCATTACCTGTCCAAATCACCACATCATCTGCAAATGCAAATGCCTTGAATGCACTGTTCTTGCTGTGCTGTTTCACTCTTTCCATTATCTCATCCATCACTGTGATAAATAGTTTTTTTTTTTTTTTTTTTTTTGCTAGTTGCTTTACGTCGCACCGACACAGATAGGTCTTATGCCGACGATAGGACAGGGAAGGCCTAGGAGTTGGAAGGAAGCGGCCGTGGCTTTAATTAAGGTACAGCCCCAGCATTTGCCTGGTGTGAAAATGGGAAACCACGGAAAACCATTTTCAGGGCTGCCAATAGTGAGATTTGAACCTACTATCTCCCGGATGCAAGCTCACAGCCACATGCCTCTATGCGCACGGCCAACTCGCCCGGTATGATCAATAGTAGAGGTGACGAAGTGCTGCCTTGTTGCACTCCTTTACTTGTCACAAACTAGATGGAATAGCCATTTCCTATCCTTACACAGCTCTGGCAGTATTTGTACAACATTTTTACTTTACTGATGAGAGATCTAGAACATTTCTCCTTCTCAAGCAATCCCAATCTTAGTATGCTATCATAGGCTTTTTCTAGGTCCAAAAAGACAAAGACGTTATTTCGTCCCTTTTCCCAACATTTTTCCATTATCATCCTAACAGCAAAAATGAGATCTGTTATTGATCTGTTACTTCAAAACCCGTACTGTTCTTTCTCAAGCTGTGGTTCAATAGTCTTTTGTAATCTTTTCTCTATCACTTTCTCCATCAGCTTAAGTCCATGAGACAGAAGTGTGATTCCTCTATAACTGCCACATATCCATCTATTTCCCTTCTTGAAGAGGGGTACTATATAACCCTTAGTCCAGTCAGTTAGGATTTTTTCATCATTCCACACAGCATTCATCACTCTAAATAGCCAAGGCCAGGTGATCTGCCTTTGCTCATACTGTTCAGATCATTTTCAATCTCAAACCAAGTCAATGGGGATTCACTTTTTCCAGCCTTGTTCCCAGTATCCAATTCCAAATCAACTCGAGTGATTTCTGCTGGGTCTGTTCCATTATACAAGGAATAAAAATACCTTCTCATCTCTTCCCGAATGTCTTCCTCTCTCCATATTATAACTCCACCATCTCCTTCCAATGCTGTAATTGGTACATGAATAGTTCTTTTGTTCTTCACAATTCTGTACAGAAGTTTCTTATTTCCTTTACTGTCTTCTACTAATTTGTCAGTAAATTCAAGCCAGCTTTTCTTTCTCAGATTTAATTACTCTTTTTTTTCTCTGAGTTTTAGGTCTCTATACTTCCGTTCTAGTTCTCTCAGTTTTACTTAATCCTTATCTGTGCCTTTTAGGTTCTCTTTTTATCTCTTTCTCATCTTGCCGTATTCCTATCTTTTATGGCTTGCTGAACAGAATCATTCCACCAAGGAGTTTCCTTTTATTTGGTATCCAACTTGTTTTTCCTACAATATCAACAGCTGAGCTCACAAGTATTTTCTTGAATCGGGTCCATTCCTTTTCTCCCATTTCTATCTCATCTGTTGGGAACTCATCATGGATTCTTCTTTGGTATTCTTCCTTTTTTCAAGTTCATCCAATTTCCACATCCTTATTTTGGGTTTTTGCTTGGTCTTCACATTTTCCACTGGGATGTTTCTAAAGGTTGCCATCAGTAATCTGTGGTCACTGTCCAAGCTTTCTCCTGGCATTACCTTCACATCGGTGATAAACAAGCCAGCTAATAACATAATATATTAACGATTTCTGCTATCTATCCCAGCTCTATCTTGTTACTTTATCACTGGGTCTTTTCTGGAAAAAGGTGTTCTCAATTATGAGGTTACTTCTTAAACAGAAGTCCAGCAGATTTTCACCTTCTTGGTTCCGGTTTCCAAAGCAATTTGGACCAATCACATTTTCATACCCTGTTCTATCAACACCAACTTGGGCATTCAAATCTCCCATCCATCACGATTATATTATTCTCTTCAATTTGCTCTTCCAGTTCATCCAGGAACGTGTCTTTCTTCTCTTCTTGAGTACACCCAGATTGAGGGGCATATACTTGGATTTTGGTTAGGACAGCTTTCCCTATTTTCCATCTTAGCTTAATTTTTCTATCACTGACATGTTCTACATCTGACACTATGTCAATGTTCTTACTGATGACAAACGCTACGCCATTACGGGGTTCCTTTTCATGTCCATGCCAACAGATCTTATACCCCTTCCTCAATGATTTTACACCTTTCCATTTCGTCTCACTCAATCCTAGAATTTCAAACTTTCTCTTTTCCATAAGGTCCACTAGTTCTTCACATTTTACTGTCAAAGTTAATAATATTCAATGTTCCAATTTTTGTTTTATTCTTTCTCATGTAAATTTTCCTCTTAGCATATCTTCGCTGATTATCACTGGGCTGCCAGCCGTCATACCTAGTAGAAGTATGTGAGGATGTTGTAATATTCGTGACTTGAATGCCCTTGCATCTGAGGCTCTTTAGTTTTGAAAGCGGATACCAATTACTCTCCTGTTGGCTTGCTGGGCCTAACACAAAAGAGGATTTTTTCTGTCAGGGCAAACTCAGAGAATTAGAGTAGGCGAAGCTTTATCTGTCTCTGTAATAATTAGGAGGGGAATTCCTCAAGGCAGTATTATTGGACCTTTATGATTTCTTATATATATCAATGATATGTGTAAAGAAGTGGAATCAGATATAAGGCTTTTAGCAGACTATGTTATACTGTACAGAATAATAAACAAGTTACAAGATTGTGAGCAACTGCAAAATGACCTCTATAATGTTGTGAGATGGACAGTAGGCAATGGTATGATGACAAATGGGGTTAAAAGTCAGGTTGTGAGTTTCTTAGTGAGGGTGCAGGTTTCAGTTCCATAGGTTCAATACTGGTATGAAGTACTGATTGAACATCACCAGCTTTGATTTTGTTGGTACTTTGGGATCGCAGAAGAGTGTTTGTACTTGCTGGTAAAAGTGAGAGCTCTTCTGCACTCTATTTGCCACCTCCTTTGTGGCTAATGTATCCCGAGATATTACACTGTCAAGATAAGTAAAGCTTTCCACACTTTCTAAGTAGATGGTTTCCTAGCATGATATTCGCGACTGTCTGGCCGAGGGTCAGGCAGCTAATACCAAACTTGGCAAACTAAGGATGAACCGACTATGGGTGGAGGAGTTCTCTTTAGGAAAGGTTGAGTGAAACCTTTGTGGAGGAAATGCCACATAAATTCACTAAAAAGCTGCTGCCTTGTAGATGTAGCAGGGGACTGCAAAAGATGAAGTTCCTTAGGTCCACAATTCAAAAAACCAAATTGGACAAGGAATGATGTGGTTAGGAAGGAAGCTGGGATTGAGACATCATTATTAGATTGGGTCAGCATGTCCAGACTGAGGTGGTTTGGGCATGTAATGAGGATGGAGCCAACAAGGACAGCATATGTTAACTTGGAGAGACATGTGGCAGGGGAACGGATCATGAGAAGACCAAGAACCCACTGGATGGACATCGTAAAGATGGACACTACAGATAGGCGAAGAACACTGGAGGACATCATTAACAAGAGAATGTATCTCAATAAGACAGAATGGCAGAGTTCGCCAACAGTACCCGGGAAACTGGAATTGTAAAATGATGATTTTATGTGATTACCCCAATGAAGATCTTTCCTTATATTAACACCTAGGTACTTACAATGATCCCCAAAAGGAACTTTCACACCATCAACACAGTAATTAAAGCTGAGAGGACTTTTCCTACTTGTGAAACTCGCTGGTCGTCCCTCTCTCTTTAATGCCATCACTACTGTTTTGAGTTCACTTATTTTTAGATTGAACTCCTGAAACTTAACCTTCATTGAGTCTCGACTGTACTTCTTCCTCAGTTTCTCCCCAGATGATAGGGGCAATCGCAATACAGCCCATATGACCTCCTGAATCCAGGATATCTGCTATATCTTTCTGGAATCCTACAAGTTGAGCTTCAGTGGAATAACCTTTCCTAAACCCAAACTGCCTTCTATCAAACCAGTTATTAATTTTACAAACATGTCTAATATAATCAGAAAGAATGCTTTCCCAAAGCTTAAATGCAATGCATGTCAAACTGACTGGCCTGTAATTTTTTTCAGCTTTGTGTCTATCACCCTTTCCTTTATACACAGAGGCTACTATAGCAACTTCCATTCATTTTTTTTTTTTGCTTTATGTCACACCAACACAGATATGTCTTATGACGACGATGGGATAGGAAAGGTCTAGGAACTGGAAGGAAGTGGCCTTGGCCTTAATTAAGGTACAGCCCCGGCATTTGCCTGGTGTGAAAATGGGAAAGCATGGAAAACCATCTTCAGGGCTGCCGACAGTGGGGCTCGAACCCACTATCTCCCGATTACTGGATACTGGCCGCACTTAAGCGACTGCAGCTATCGAGCTCGGTCTCCATTCATTTGGTATAGCTCCTTCATGCAAAAAATAATCAAAAGAGTACTTCACATATCGCAATATATCCCAACCCATTGTCTTTAGTATATACCACGAAACCTAATCAATTCCAGCTGCTTTTCTAGTTTTCAACTTATGTATCTTACTGTAAATGTCATTGTTGTCGTAGGTAAATTTTAATACTACTTTAGTATTAGTCACCTCCTCCATCTGGACATTATCCTTGTAACCAACAATCTTTACATACTGCTGACTGAATACTTCTGCCTTTTGAAGATCCTTGCATACACACTCCCCCTGTTCATTAATGATTCCTGGAATGTCCTTCTTAGAACTCGTTTCTACCTTAAAGTACCTATTCATACTCTTCCATTTTTCACTACAATTTGTATTACCGCCAATTATGCTTGCCATCATGTTATCCTTAGCTGACTTCTTTGCTAGATTCAATTTCCTAGTAAGTTCCTTCAATTTCTCCTTACTTCCACAGCCATTTTTAACTATTTCTTTCCAACCTGCACCTCCTTCTTAGTCTCTTTACTTCGCTGTTATAATATAGTGGATCTTTACCATTCCTTACCACTTTTAAAGGTACAAACCTATTTTCACATTCTTCAGCAACTGCTTTAAATCCACCCCAGAGCATTGTACATTTGTATTTACCGTTGTCCACCGATCATAGTTACTTTTTAAAAACTTCCTCATGCCTGTTTTATACGCCATGTGGTACTGCCTAATAGTCCTAATTTTAATACCTTCCTTTCTTTCACATTTACTTTTAACTACCACAGAAGCAGCTTTGTGATCACTAATACCATCTATTACTTCGGTTTCTCTATAGAGCTCATCTGGTTTTACCAGCATCACATCCAGAATATTCTTCCATGTAGTTGGTTTCATCACTTTCTGAATCAGATGTCCTTCCCATATTAACTTATTTGCCATTTGTTGGTCATCCTTCCTGTCATTCGCATTACCTTACCCAACTGACATTTGGTAAATTGAGATCAGTCGCTACAATCACGTTCCTTTCCTTATCGTTTCCCACATAGGTGATTATCTTATCAAATAATTCTGAATCAGCGTCAGCGCTACCCTTTCCCGGTCTGTACACTCCACAGACATCAAGTTGCCTATTATCTTTAGAGATGAGCCTTACACCTAGAATTTCATGTTTGTCATCTTTAACTTTTTCGTAGCTTACAAATTCTTCTTTCATCAGAATGAATACTCCCCCTCCTACCATTCCTATCCTATCTCTACAATACACACTCCAATTCCGTGAGAAAATTTCTGCATTCATTATATCATTTCTCAACCATGATTCAACTCCTATTACAATACCTGGTAAGCATGTATCTATTAAATTACTTACTCCTATTCCTTTCTTTACGATACTTCTACAGTTCAGCTTTAACATTTTTATGTTATTCCTACTTGACTTCCAGTTCCCTGTTCCCATATCACTGCTCCCTAGGCCACCCTGTTTCCTTGAATGTGCCTCCCTATATGCACTGGTAAACGAAAATGAGATATTCTGTCACTGATCTTAGATCAACACCTCAAAATGAATAGGTTTATTCTTTAGGTGAATACTTACCCTGTGAAAGACGAGTGGGTTTGTCAACCAGCACAGTATTAATCCAACACTGTGCTTGTTGTTTGGGCACCAGAGTTGCTACACCACCTTTAAGAGTGATACTACAATGTTCAGGCTCAAGTCCAATACCATTCAACACAATATCTTGAGCAGTCATAGCCTCCTCGGTACCAATACGAGTTTCTCCCTCCTTTAAATGGTACAACGTAACGCCTGTACTCAGTACATCATCATCAATGGCAACTAAATGTGGCATGTCTGAATCCAACACTACACCCAATCCAGACTTCCGAAGACCTAAGGCCTTTTGTTCCTGTAGAATCTTTTGAGTTTCTCGCCATTTTTCTGTCCACTCTTCAGTTAATACTTTCTCTTGTGCTTCTTTCTGCTGTAGTTGTGCCAACATTTGGGGCTGCATTTCCACAGTCTAAAAAGCAAAAAGAAAAAAGTAATCACTTAATCCTAAACAGTATTAACTAATATCAACATGTTACTATTCCTGGATTTTGTTAGCTCATTCACACATTTCTTAACCCTCGAACCGGTAGCTGATGATAGATCCACAGGTGTGCGCCCATCTCAACCACCGCTGATGATAAATCTTCAGGTCTACTTTACCAGTAAATACAGGTAGAAGAATTTGTGAATATTTCCATTAGATGGCAGCATTCATCAAGCATATTTTCTCCATGGAATGTGGAATGTTTCAGTGTTAAATACATCCATTTACATGTGATATCTTTAAATCAAATTAAGGTCGCAATGTGTACAGCTTTGAAACACGTGTTGATTTTGTTGTGACTTGCTTTCATTGTTTACTGTGTGTTATGCACACACGATGGCTACATTTTTAGATTTAAATGATGAAGATATTGTAATAGAATTAAATGCATCTGTAAATTCAAGGTCTACTGCAGCAGAATGGATAAGAGTTGTGCCACCTGAGGTAGGTTATGAACACCCACTGGTTAGAACTATATCAACTACTGTACTTTTTATTTAATAATTTCTAAAGTATTAACACTATTCACTTAAAATTTACATGCTTATCATTAGAATTAATTTCTCTCTTAAATGTATATTTTAAAAAGGTTTAGAAAAACTGGTTAGTCATTTATCTTAAATGTGTAATTAAAAAATATTTTTGAGGGGGCATTTAAAGGAGCAGAAAATTAAAACAAATATTACATTCAGGGTAAATGCAAACCACATTTCAAATAGTCCAGTTTATGCTGAATGTTTTGGTGTATTATATGTACATATTCTTTGAATAATACATCTGTCAGAGTGACATATATCAGGTACTGCAAATGTGTGGTCCACACTCACCGGTTAGAGCTATTTCAACTACCGGTTCAAGGGTTAATCTCTAAATTATAGATCTCTCTCATTTGTAGTAAGATGTTAGGAAAAACAACTCTTTAAACAATGTCCACCCAATGTTTTGTTTTTCCAACCCTTGTCCTTTTTCTCTATGGGGTTGGGTATGAAGTGAGATGAATCTGTCGTGGCGGGTTTTTACGACCGGATGCCCTTCCTGATGTCAACCTCATCAGAGGAGTTAATGTGATGAAATAAATGACATGGAACATGATAGTAGGAAGGGAGAGGTTGAAACCAAGTGCGGGCACATAGCCTACTCCTGTCAAATAGCACCAAGGCCAAGGGGTCTGCTCACAGCTGAACGTCTCCTTCCAACAGATGAATCACCATAGGTAATAAATTTCATATTATTCCATACTGAAGAGCAATATAATGTAAAACAAAAGCTAAAGGTTTCCATCTATTCAATACTATTTAATATAACCTTAGGGGGTCAAATCGCCATCAACAGTGTCATATGCCCTCACTCCATATGAGCACTACAGAGAGGTTTGGAATTTAATCCAGGCTTTTGGCACACAATCTAGTGATTAGAAATTGTGTACCACCACCTCTACCCTGCCGGCCAACATTCTGAGGTTGAAATTTTTTTCGACCAACGGGACTCGAACTGGCAACCACGGTGTCAGGCCATTTATACACCAACGCCTTAATGACCATAGCCACCAGGCGGGCTAATGTCCGTCCAATGTATTATCATAATATTCCAACTTTTGTAATTTACATTTAAACATTATGCAGATTTCATATAGTGCAATTAAAATGGATACAAAGTGTTTTGGTATTTCATTCATTTTTCATCCCAATATATTTAATCTGCATTCTGAACTTGTATGGATACGTTTTCTAAAAACCGTGAACAATGTTTGTGTTCAAGGAATTAATTTTAAAACATTTTTTTCAAGCTGTACACAGTTCTTTTTATTCTCCTCTAAAATTAGCCTTCGTGGCACATGGAACATTTTGCCAGTTGCGCCCTTCAATTGAAGGCTATGAAGAATAAGCAGAAATCCAGAAAGGAACGAGGCAAGGCTGCAGTTTGTCCCCTCTCCTTTTAAATGTTTATAGCGAAAAACATGCAGTAAAGGAAATCAAAGAGGCATTTAGAAAGGGAATAACAATCCAAGGAGATTTACCAATAATACTTTTATTTTATCTGAGTCTGCAGAAAATGCTGAATGGTACTGACACAGTCTTGAAGGAGTAGTAAAAGATAAAAATAAATCCAAAACAAAAGTAAAGAGGTGCAGTCGAATAAAATCACGTGATGCAAGAGATATCAGATTAAGAAATAAAGTTTTAAAGGAAGTACAGTAGATGAATATTGTTACTTGGGTAGTAGAATAACTAATGATGGGAGAAGTAAGGAGGAGATTAAATGCAGACTAGCACAAGCAAGGAAAGCCTTTCTTAAGAAAAGAAATTTGCTCACTTCGAACACTGACACAGCAATTAGAAAGACATTTGTAAGACTTTCTTCTGGAGTGTGGCATTGTGTGCAATTGAAACCTGGATAATAACTAGCTCAGAAAGAAAGAGAATAGAAGCTTTTAAAATGTGTTGTTACAGAAGAATGTTGCAGGCGAGATAGGTAGATCAAATCACGAATGAAGAGATAATCGAATTAGTGAGAAGGAAACAATTTGGCAAAATTTGACCAGAAAGAATAATAGGATATCTTAAAACTATCCAGGACTCATTCAGTTAGCTTTTGAGGAAAGTGTAGGTGGTAAGAATGGTAAGGGCAGACCAAAGCATAAATATGGCAAACAGATTAGAGTAGATGCAGGATGTAAAAGTTCTGTAGAAATGAAAAGTTTAGCACAGGATAGGATGACATGGAGGGTTGCATCAAAATAGTCCATGAACTGATGACCCAAACAGCAACACTCGTACTAACCTGCTATTGTGTTTATTCCCTATGCATGTACCTATCTTCTAATATTTCCATTATATATATAAATAAGTTACCAATGTAATCATATCTAAAACCATAAATGCTGTATTTACAGTCATAATTGTTGTTTCATTAAACAGACGACCTTGCAATCAACAGCCTTGTGTGATTTATGAGCATGAGGTTAGGAAAATAATGTGTGTGGTAGCTGTAAGTGTGTGCGTATTTTGTCACTGGGACTGGAGAGAAATCAGCTGTGGCCTTAGGGCAAACTGCAGAAAACTATTTCTAGAATAGCAATGAATGGGACCTTAGTTCACTACAGACATAACTGGACAGGTAAGTACTACATTTACCAAACCTTAGGTCAACTTTATATCTAAGGAGATTCATCATTTTATTAATTTTTACTTTTAAAAGTAATTTGTCTTAACATCATTTAACTTATTCATTAATCAATTCACTTACGAAATCATTGCCCAAAAGTGCTTTGAGTTTAGAGATTTCGTCTCTGAGTTCCCGAATAAGCTTCACATTAGGATCTTCATTGATAGTTGGCTTGTTGATGATGTTCTTGGCTCGATTAGCATACCGTAATGTGCTCAATGTCTCACCATAATTGCAATCAGCTGGTGAAACAGCTGAAACACAAACAGATCATTGTCTATCAGATAAAAAGCATGAGTGAATATGAGGCGCATATAGCCAAAGTGGTATAACTCAATTTTTCTCAATTGCGAGAACAGAAAGGTTTTGCGTTTCGTTAAATAAGAATTCATGCTTTACAATAATGCATTATTAATTTGATGAAATATACAAATGAAATATTCAAAGTGCATTTACTAAAGACATTTTTTTATTAATTGTACATTCAATTAATCAATTCAACTTCAAAGTTGAAGTACTACTTTTCCTTTCAGCAATTTACTCATAGTGAAAAGTAAAGTGGTATAAATCAAAAGTTGTACCACTCTTCTTATAAATGTTTTGGTGAAGTTCAATACAAGGGAAGGAATAAGCTGTGTTTTAACCTCCAATTTATTTACTTACACTGTCTACACCCATATTGGAGCACCAAAATCAAACCTTATACAACAAAGTATATACAATAAAGTATATAACGAAAGATCTTCATTGGGGTAACCACATAAATGGGATTGTAAATAAAGGGTACCGATCTCTGCACATGGTTATGAGGGTGTTTAGGGGTTGTAGTAAGGATGTAAAGGAGAGGGCATATAAGTCTCTGGTAAGACCCCAACTAGAGTATGGTTCCAGTGTATGGGACCCTCACCAGGATTACCTGATTCAAGAACTGGAAAAAATCCAAAGAAAAGCAGCTCGATTTGTTCTGGGTGATATCCGACAAAAGAGTAGCGTTACAAAAATGTTGCAATGTTTGGGTTGGGAAGAATTGAGAGAAAGAAGAAGAGCTGCTTGACTAAGTGGTATGTTCCGAGCTGTCAGCGGAGAGATGGCGTGGAATGACATTAGTAGACGAATAAGTTTGAATGGCGTTTATAAAAGTAGGAAAGATCACAATATGAAGATAAAGTTGGAATTCAAGAGGACAAACTGGGGCAAATATTCATTTATAGGAAGGGGAGTTAGGGATTGGAATAACTTACCAAGTGAGATGTTCAATAAATTTCCAATTTCTTTGAAATCATTTAGGAAAAGGCTAGGAAAACAACAAATAGGGAATCTGCCACCTGGGCGACTGCCCTAAATGCAGATCAGTATTGATTGATTGATTGATTGATTGATTGATTGATTGATTGATTGATTGAAAGTCTTCAAAGAATAAGTTCAGCTTTTAACACTTGACAACTTTTTCCTTTACCAAAATCTCTTGTCGGGGCAACGACATGATATTATTATAGTTTGATATAGCACAATGAAATAAAATGTACCATAATTGATAAGATAACATTCGGTGATCAAACGTGCTTAATAAAATATAATAAGAAGTAGGCTCTGATGAGGAAAATCGCGCAGTAAGGAAGGAACTAGGCCCAAAAGAAGATGACCAGAATAACAGTGCAAAATAATATATAAATATATTTTAACAACCATAAGTTAACAACCAGATAAAAATTTGGAAATGGAAGAAAAATCCAAAAAAGATGTGCCACATTTACAAAAGTATACAATATGCATCGAAACCGGAACCCTGAAAAGAAAAAGGACGCATGGGAAGGGAAAGGGGACTAGGATGAGAAAGGATCTTCTTCACCGGGTAATTGAATAGTTTAGCAGTAGCAATAGATCATAAATGAGAACTGAAGAAGCTTTCTTTTTGCAAATAGTCCGTAGCGCAGTTCATAAGTAGAAAGAGTCTATGTGAAAGTTTTAAAGCGAAGCATTGCCACTCGACTGAGTAAAGTATTTATAATAGGCAAATGCCAGAATGAAGGTAAAGTCCAAATGTAAACAAATGTGTTATAAGCCTTGCTCACCGAGTTGTAGCAGATAATGTCCAGCTGAAGATGACATAATAGCACAGCACACAGTTGTTATCGTGTGTAAATCCACCACTCTGCCACGAAAGCCCGACTCAAGGATGGATGGGCGGAGAGAGCAATTTAAAGAGGAAAGGAAGTTTCCAGAAACGAAGCGAAGGCTATACACACTAGCGAGTTCTAAAAAGAATAAAGTCATGTGGTGCACAGTACACAAGCACGGCAAAGTGTATCACAGCTGACGTAATCAGTCGAGTTGACAGTAGGTGAGCAGCGTACATCATGCGGCGAGTGTAGAATTGAAGCAAGCAGCGCCAAGCAAGGTAGGGAAACGTAGAGTATATAGGGAGATCGTAATATTCTTCATTATAAATTATCTTATGGCCCGTTCTTCTGCAGGTATAACGTACTGCTTATGCTGCGATATTTTTAGTGATAGTCTTGTGTACTTGTTATTTAGAATCTGTTTCTCTTCTCCATTTTCAATTTGATCTTTAGTAATTTTCAACTCATCTAAATCCATTTGTATTTCTTTAAACCATGTGTGTTTTGTTTTACTATTTCAAAGGAAATCAAAAAGTTGTTTCAGGAGTCTAGTATTTGGTGAGCGGTATATGTGTCCAAAGAATTTTAACCCTCAGTTTTTGCATCGTATCAAGTAAAGTACTAAATTTGGTAAAAGTCTCTACAGGCCATCAGTCTGGTGTTTTTTTAATAATTGTCCAAAGAATTCTTCTATCAACTTTCTGCAGCTTGTCTCTTGTTGATTGGGTATTCAAGTTAAATAATGTTTCACTTGCATATGTTGCTTCTGGCATTAATCGAAAGAGACTGTTTCTTGGAACTCAGCCAGGTAATTTGTTGTGCTTGTCTCAATTTTTGAGTTCTCCAATAATACAATTTATTTTTAATTCTTAACGAAATATAATGTATTGCAGTAAATGAAACTGCTCTTCTAGGCCCTAATATGTCTTTTCCTCTCACGGATTGAGCTAAAATAATTGCACTCTTGTTAAATGCTAGAATGCTACCTACTCAATCTGGTCTAATAGTTTGATCTGACAACAAAAATTTTTCTGAACAGTTCACCACTTTCGGAACCTCTACAACCACTGTAAAACTCATAGTCTGGACTATTCCTGTTCAGTCCTGGAAATAAAGGCTAGGTGTTTACTTCTGGATTATATATTTTTTGGCCTAAAACACTTACAGCTGCTGTAATTTCACTCTGCGTAACATACCAGGGACTGCTTTCTCTGGCATCACAATTATTTACTTTTATTTACAATGAAACTCAACCAGGGACTTTAATTTAAGGGGGCAAGAATAGCATTTGGAAAGCGTCAGTGGACACAGATTATATGAAAGAAAGAAAGAAAAAGAAACGTCCGACCTCGTAAACTTCACCTCAATTAATTAAAAACGCTTAATTGGCATGAGAATATTCTGTTCTCTGATTTTTTTGAATAGAATCATGATAAGTAACAAAGTGTAATGTTTTCTTACGTACCTAATGTGAAACATCACTGCATGATACTTGTAGGCTGTAACCTAGACTTCAACTCTGGTTGCAAACTTCTCTTAGAATGAAAAATTTCTTCTTTAATAATATCTGGATATTACAATTCTCAAGAAAGGAAAAAATTCTAATATTTACCAGCACTGTAGCATGGACTTTTTGGGCCGATTGCAGAAACGATATTTAGACGATGTCTACGGTTAAACAATGCCTAAGTATGGCTGCTGCATTGCAGAGACGTTTTATCACTTAGACACTGTCTAAAACCGATGTACAACCGGTCATGTTTAAACACTACCGAGAGCACTGTTTAACCTCAAATGAGAGGACTGAATCACAATCAGAGGTTATGTACCATGAAACATATAATTTGTATTATCATGTTGAGACGATTCCGGGAAGAAAGGTTAGTCCGACGGCCTTTCTGTGGGACGCCCGCTGCTAAATTGTAGCAATTCATTTGACATATATGGGGAGAAAGATCTTAAAATAAGGTTTTGCTTTATGAGAGACTTGTTTCTTGAGACTGACAACGGGACAGTTCAACTGACAAAGGGACAGTTTGGTAATTGTCAACTTCAATACAATTCTTGGCAACCGATACATTTTATTATATACATGCGGTAATTTCCATGGAATTATGGGTCACTTGGACTACATATCAGAATTACGTGTCCCGATTGTCAGAGGGCTGTCACATACATCAACCGGGAGGGATTCATTTATATTTACTGCCAAGTAAACACACATATTATTATTATTATTATTATTATTATTGAATATCCAAAGCAGTTTGGAACCTTATTTTACATAGTATACTAGGGTTGTAGTTAAAATACATATTCAGTTTTACAATGAAAAGTAATTCATGTATCTAATCGACGGAAAATGAAGTGGATGAAGTTAATAAAATATTTGTAACAGCACGGCTTCTTAAACAAATGATACAGGGGTTTTGATAATGCAATGTTGCAATAATTCAAATGAGAGTTCAAGTCATGCCTTCTTCTTTCAAACGCAGCACATTCAAACAATAGGTGATCCACCATTTGTGAGGATCCGCAAACACACACGTAGCCATCAGGATGATTAATTCTGAATCAATGAAAATAGTAACCAAATTTGCCATGACCAGTCAAAAATTGAGTAATTTCAAAGCTTGGCACCAATACGTTACTTTGTAGGCGGTTGAAAACCTCAGGGAAGAATATTTCTCTGGTAACTTGGCCTCTAGTGGAAGAAGTCCAAATGTTGTTCCATTGATGGATTACGTGCTTCTTTATGATTTTTTAGCGTAGGTGACGTTTTGTCGAAAGAAATTTCCAAATTAGATGTAGCCGCTGCTTTCACCAGTAGATCAGCTTTCTCGTTTCCAGATACTCCACAATGACCGTGAATCCAGTCAAAACAGATGTGCGGACTTTGTTGAGTTGTGCTTCTAATAACTACGTAGCCTACATACACACATAATAATGAAAACTAAAAAGTAGGTTGTATGGGGTTTATATATATATATATATATAATCACATAAGTTTTCGGCAACTATCAGATAGGAAAAGGCAAGTGGTGGTGATGGTGGTGATTATTGTTTAAGGAGGACTGGGGAAGAAGAGCCGTGTCCACAATAACAGCCCTAGTATTTGCCTGGTGTAAAAATAAGGAAACTACGGAAAACAATCTTCAGGGCTGCCGATAATGCGTTTCAAACCTAGGATCTCCAGAATGCAAGCTACATCTATATGGCCCGTACAACACACTCGGTGACACATTACTATTACTTCATCCTCTCTTCGTCCAAGCTACCGTATTTATGAGTAGATTACACTCACTGTAACAACGCTATAATCAAAGCTACACTTCCCCGTACGGTGGCGTGTCGCTTAGTGTCGATAATATTATGAGATTTAATTTCCACCAAAAGCGATACAGTACTCTTATCTGTGGGCAAGTCATTCTCATGCTTAGCCATATTTGAGTAATGGGTAGGAAGACAAACAGCTGACTGGCCTTCGGCATGCGCACCAACGAATTTCATTGGTTGATATAAATGTTGATTCCGATAGGGAATCTGAAATATTGTCCCGAACGAGTAAATTTATAATACCAATATAAATGGTCCATTATTGGACATTATAAATTTTCCAACTAACTCATTCCTGGTTGCCAGCGTTTCGCCCTCGTGTGCTAGGTTGGGCTCATCAATTGGTACCTAGCACACCTAGGGAATCAACATTTATATTGAATGATGGCCAAGCAAGCATCAATGTTTGGTAATGAGATAAAGTCTGTCATAGTGCATTGGCACTGCCAGTGGCTACAGTTTGCCTATGCAGTGGCCTCCACGGTATGCACTAGCCAGCGTCTTGGTAGGTGTCCTAAGTACCAACTGATGAGCCCAACCTAGCACACGAGGGTGAAACTTAGAGATTTTGCCTTGAATATGTTACTTTATTGACACAGGTCTGTAGTTTCAAATTCAACTGTGTGATGTCTGACTCGTTGGCTGAATGGTCAGCATACTGGCCCTCAGTTCAGAGGGTCCCGGGTTCGATTCCCGGCCGGGTCAGGGATTTTAACCTTCATTAGTTAATTCCAATGGTCCAGGGGCCGGGTGTTTGTGCTATCCCCAACATCCCTGCAACTCAAACACCACACATAACACTATCCTCCACAACAATAACACGCAGTTACCTACACATGGCAGATGCCGCCCACCCTCATTGGACGGTTGGCCTTACAAGGGCTGCACTCAGCTAGAAATAGCCGCATGAAATTATTATTAACTGTGTGATACAGTGAGCAGTAGTTTAAAAAAAAGACTGAAGCAAATCCTAGAAAACGAATGCATGTCCATAGTGTCTCATCAAGTGAAGATGGTAGGTTATCATGTTTGGAGAATCATTTCCACTTAAGTTCACCTTCTCTTAATCATTACAAATCTTTTGCATCTTTTAGACATTCATCTGCTTTGTAAACTCATCCATTTGAACAATTTGGGCTGTATTAACAGAACATCAGAAGAAAGTATCCAGTTTGTTCCAAGAATATATATCATCCAAACGAGGAACCTGTTCTGTCAAGTCAACTACTCTTTAGGCATGCTTTTACACCCTTCATCACATTTTCTAATCTTTTTCCAAACATTTTTTTTTTTTAACAATCTGCTTTATGTTGCACCGATACAGATAGGTCTTATGGCAGTGATGGGACAAGAAAGGCTAGGAGTGGGAAAGAAGCGACGTGGCGTTAATTAAGGTACAGCCCCAGCATTTGCCTGGAGTGAAAATGGGAAACCACAGAAAACCATCTTCAGGACTACCGACAGTGTGGTTTGAACCTATTATCTCCCAAATGCAAGCTCACATTCACAACTAAGTATTTTCCACCTTGTCGATACATTAGGAGGAGGAACCCGATATCGAGAATTGATTAAGATGTGTTTTTGCTGGTAAAGTGTTATTTTTGTCAAACTAATGTATTGACAAGGTGGAAAATAAAAAATACTTAGTTGTGGATCTGTTAAAGTGCGATACAGACCATGAAGTTTATTTTATGTAATGCAAGCTCACCCTCGCACATCCCCAAACAATACAATCTTTCATAGTATCTTCACTGTTATATCTAAAAAATTCAACAACACGAGGGACATTGTAACATTTTTGGTATTCAAGAAACACATTAAGAATTGCAATTCACTGTTGAAGACTGTATTTTAAACAAATTTAAAACACAAAGAAACAAACATGAACACAGATTGTCTCAAAATAGGATCTGTTACTGGCACACTGATAAAGGAACTCAGCACTAATTTACAAAACCATTATCAAAGCATTACCTACAGGAATGTTCTTCAATTATGATAAGTAGGACATGAAATACAACTGCTTTCATCATCTACACACCAGCAATCATGATAGTCTTAGAGTTTCCTCCTAAGCTGTCCTTGAGAAGCCAAGTCAATACAGAATCCCGGTAGGGAATGAACACCGAACGTGTCGTTTTTCCTTCAGTATGTGAACTTGAAGACTCTGCTAAAGCTGATATGACAGAGCCTAAGGTCACCAGAGATTTGTTGATATGAGCTCCCTCTTTAAGCCTTTGACCAGTAGCCCCACTTGCATCGGCACGCTCACTAGAAAGAAAGTTACAAATATATGTTGAACATTGTAATGAAAATGACAACAAACAAACAAACAAACAAACAAAGAAGAATGAAGATGTAGTTTTATTAGTGAAGTGCTTACAGAAAATAAGCAAGTTTATCCTTGTAAGCAATATGATTAGTCTCTCCTTTACAAAATTATAATAAATACGAACACAACATGGTTCGTAAGTCCACACTGCCCTACATTTATTGAAGTGCATAGCTTAACGATAAATCCATAAACTTATAATCAATGACAATATAGAAATATTCAAATTTAAATAAAATCTAATAATATTGTTTATATCTACCTTCCAGCAAGATCCACTAGATGGACTTTGGACTCCGTTTCGCTTGGCATGTCATTAGAGAATGCTGCTTGCACAAACATGATGGTAAAGATGGCATGGCTCCGACTACTTACATCATTCATATTGGTGGAAGCAGTAGTACGATGGTTGTTTCCTCGCACCATGAGCTCCTAATATAAAATACACACAGCAAATTTATGACAGTACAATTTGAGTCACTTAAAAAGAAAAGGACTTGGTGACCTACAAGCCTTCACATTTGCAGATGATGTTGGCATCAGGAGTGAATCAGAAGAGGAATTGGAAGGGTGACTGCAATGCCAGAGTATAAGAGTTTAAAAGCTACAGCTTAAACATCAACAAGACAAAGACAGTGGTGATGGCAGTGCAGAAGGAAGGAGATGAACCAATTGTCATGCTCAATGAAGCAAAACTGGGCAGTGTCCTAGATTTCAAGTATTTGGGGAGCATTGTCTCAAAACACAACCTGGCAAAACATGAGATGAACAACCGAATCAACAAGGCAACACAATTCTACCACCATGTATGGTGGCTGGTATGAGATTGAACAGGGACCTCTGAAAACAAAGATGGCACTCTACAAGTCTCATTATGTAACGATTATTACATGCAGCCTTGAAACCATCAAAATGACCGATAGAGATAATTCTCAACTCCATGCAGCTGAAATGAAATTCTTTTGCATCACGATACAGAAGACCAGGAAGGACAAAATCAGGAATGAGAAGATTAGAGAAGAATTGGGAATAGGAGATTTTCTCTACAGCAAGATTCAGGAATCTAGAATGAAGCAGTTTGGACATATGAAGAGGATGCTAGCAAACAGAACTGCAAGAAGGGATAGAGATGGAAAGAAGTCTACTTGTAGGAAAATCGAGAAGAAAGTGGATTCATTTAGTGAAGAAGGATATACTGCAGAGAGGACATGATTGGGACAAGTTAGTGGAAGAAGAGTGGTACAAGAACAGGATGAGGGGGCTCATATTCCATAGCTGGGCAACTGGAGATGGTTTATGATGACAATTACAATTTAAGAGAGAAACATTTCTATTTATTACATTATTATATTTCATGGATCCAGCAATCATAAATCTACATCAGCATCTAGTCAAAGTGTGGATCACAGAGAAAATCCCAGAATATTGGGCCTCAGGCATAATCCATCCAATATTCAAAAAAGGAGATAAAACAAATCCAGACAATTACAGAGGAATAACCCTTTTGAACTGCACTTACAAAATTTTCTCCTGCATCATTTACAATAAGATAAAAAACATTCTGGAACCACAACTTAGAGAATACCGAGGAGGATTTCGCCCATATAGAAGTTGCCCAGACCAAATTCCCAGCCTGAAACTAATAATGGAATATTAAAAATACAGAAATAAACAGCTGTTTATTTCATTCATAGATTTCAAAAAAGGCTTATGATAGTATACACATACCCACTCTTTTAAAAATTCTCAGATCATATGGCCTTCATCCTAAATTAACAAAGATTATTGAACTAACTTTAAAAAACACAATTTCAAAGGTAAATTTCAGGGGAGAAATGTCAAATGCTTCTACAATAAATACAGGCCTCAGACAAGGCAATGGATTATCCCCACTTCCTTTCAATGTTGCTCTAGATTACATTATGAAAATTTGGCAAAAAGAAAACCCACCTAAAATCAAAATTGGAGCAAAACCCTCAATAAGGACAAACTGCCTAGGATTTGCAGGTGATTTAGCTCTCTTAGCCCTTGACATGGAAGAAGTCCGTGCTCTGATCACCAGTCTCCAGAAAATTGCATTAAAAACAGGATTACAAATATCCCTTGAGAAAAGTGAGATCATGCCAATGAAACCCCTTGACATAAACAAAGTCATCATAAATTATCAAAAAATGAACATAGTCCTACAATTTAAATACCTTGGAGAAATAATTATGCACAACTTAAGTGAGAAAGCAACATGGATAAATAGAACCAACAAAATGAAAAAAACACTATTTCTAACCTGGTCAAGTTATAACAAAAAATGCTCGTCAATAGACGCTAAGATCCAACACTCAAAACTGTAAGTTTGCCCGAAGCCATTTACACTTGCAAAACCATGTTTCAAATTCAAAATTAAAGAAGAACTGATCAGCTCCTCAAAACTGAAAGAAGAACTATCGGAACTTTCATAAATAAAAAGTACCAGGTTGAAGGAGTCTGGAGAATCCTCCCCAATGAAACTGTCTATTGAGAGATTGACCCAGTCACCAGCACAATGAAGAAGAAAAGAATCTCTTATTTCTTTCACATCTTATGATTACCAGAAAACAGGATATTACGACAACTAGTGATGAGAAATCTGGGAAAGAAGACAGGAGGGCATTGGATCAAAGAAATTCAAGAGGATCTCAAAACAGCTGGACTCGAAATTGCAGATGCAGAGAACAAGAGTAAAATTACCACCCTTCTTAAGAATCACCAAATTTTCAACTGAAATGATGCACAGAAGGCCTGTAGAGAATGCAGACGAATTAAGAACACTGCAATCAGAATGAAGTACTGGGCAGATAAGAAGAATCAAACAGTACAACCTCCAAAGTGTATATGGAAGACTCAAGTGGTCCAATGAGGCCAATAAAGTTAATAATGATGATGATGACGATGATGATGATAAAGAGAGAAAATCTTGAGGAGGATACTAGGGCCTAGGAAAGTGGGACAAGAATTTAGACTGCGGCCAAATGAGGAACTATATAAAAGGACCAAGAAAATCACAACATCCTTTAAAAAGAGAAGACTTTGCTTCTATGGACACATTAAAAGAATGCCAACAGAGAGAACAGCCAAGAGAATTTTGGAGTACATGGAAAGCAGGAAGACACAAACTAACTCTCTTAAAGGAGTCAAGGAGGACCTGGAAGAAAAGAACATAACACAGGAAGCAGTATACAATAGACAAGAATACAGGATGGTCATCAACAAAATTAAGGGATTCGAAGATTGAATGAGCAGAAAACAGACCGGCAACATCTGATCGCTAGAATGCAAAGCAGCCCATTCTGAAAGGATGAAGAAGTACTGGGCTGACTGGAGGAAGAAGAACTGGAAATGAACGATGCTTAACTTGGTCAATAGTAGATCTATCCGAAGACAATAATAATAATTATTATTATTTCATGGATCTTTACATTACACTACGAACAGGAAGTTTCTTTTGATCCTTATCTGCAGTTTACCCAGGTCTGAATTACAAGAAGTCTTAAGGGAGAGGGAAGTTAAAGAAGATCTCCACTGTGCAAAGGTTTTCCATTTTCTCACCATTTTCACTTTACAAAGATGAAAAAATGAGTGTATCCTCCTAATTCAATACATCATATATTCCGTCAGTAGACGGAGTAAACAAATTCAAACATGTTTCGGCTTGTTTGAGCCATCTTCAGTGAAAAATGAGGAGGGGGCAGGGTTGAAATAATTTACATAATACAAGTTAAAAAATGCCAAAAAAACATAATGAAGGAACAAATGAAAAACAAAAGAGAGCCTAGACGGAAACAAAATTAGCACAATATACAATATTTACATCATTATGTGGAGCAAAAAATAAATCACTGTGACAAAATTCAGTGAAGAAGGTATTAATACAAAAAATTATTGAAACTAAAAGCTGTGTTAACCTAAGAAGAAAAGAAATGAAAACAAATGATACAGATGGAAATGAACAATAAGTGCACATAGGGAGGTTGCGGGCCTCATAGTTTACAAAATATTGGTTTTGTAACAATAACAAAACAGGTCGAGATCACTGTCGAAAATTCAGGCAGAAAATCTATCTTTGTAGAAACCCATCACATCAAATTGAATAGGAGGGGAGCGGAAGCGAAAAAATTTGAGAAACCAAGCCTGATATAATGTGTAGGCTGTAACGGTTCAAATCCCGTTACAAGATGATATCTGTATTATTATTATTATTATTATTATTATTATTATTATTATTATTATTATTATTATTATTATTGTTCTGAGATCTCTGTGGAACAGCAGAGGTGAAAGAAGGTGCGGGGGTGAACAGGTCCCAAAATACGAAATTAAAGTTAAGATAAAATTTAACAAGGTTATATTTTCTTTTAAAGATTAAGAAATAACAAATAGAACAGGTACTCAGTAGCCGAAACACAATTCGAAAATGTACAATTACAATGATTACAGGATTTGGGCTCCGAGAGCCAGACACCTAATTCTTGAGCTATAAGCCCAACCTTATGATATACAGAATTCAACTAAGGGGCAGAAGACCCCAATCATGCCCAGGAGCACTTGCTCCCAATTACGCAGTAAAGCCTCCTCGAGGCGCGCAGAAAACAAAATCTTAGAAAGAGCAACCCGCTCGTAAGTTCCAGCCTATCAAAGGCCACACCAAACTCCACTTTCAAGTTGTCCTCCCAGGACATGAAAACAGGGGTAAAATACCCAACCTACTGAGGCCTATTAAGTAAAGAAACAGGTTAATTACCTGGCCTCTAAAATACCAACTTAAGAGGAGGCGAAGCTGCACTCCTAATACATTTTGTTTAAAACCTACTTGGCACTAGGCCGTTAATGCAAGGGCTAATCCCATACTAAAGAGGTGACTTATATGAGAAGACAATTTACATTACGCTAGAATGGAAGAAACGGTTGAGAAAATAAGTTCACCTCAAAGCAATATGAGTGGGAGTTCGAGAGGGTTAAGCACTCTCTATCCCAATTTATAGTTTAAACAGATAGAATTGATACCGAGTGTCTTTACATTTTAAGGGAAAGTTACATGGTAAAAGGCTTCGGACCTGCCCCGAGAGTTAAACTGCTGAGCTAGCAAGAAAAGAGTTATTAAACGGCCATTACCTTGTGGATGAACCGCTGCCCGAAGAAAGAGGCGCTTCCTGCCCCCTGCTACGTACTTTACACACTGAAAGATGTTACTGAAGTGGCACGGAGACCCGAAAATCAGCAGTTTATAAACCCTCGCGGAAAGTTCGAGGCGTTTCAGGAATGAGAACACCCTCCCACAAGAATTTTATTGGCTAGGGTTAAGCAACATATCCAAGTTGAAGAAGATACACCTGATTGGTCATAAATTAATTAAAGAAATTCGGGATTGGCTAAATTCAAACCTGGCAGAAAGAAGGGGTTAATATTGCCAACATAAACAATAACTGAAAGAAATTTAACAAAGAACAAACTTATGAACACAAAATTTCTTCAAAAACATAGTTCTTTCACTTCGCACTAGGGTGCATAATTGTATTTCTTCAGAAGTTCCATCTGGAAGAGAATGTCCACACTTCTTACAACAGGCAAAACAAAAATACATTGAAAACGACCCAGTTCAGAAACTTCAAAATTTACAAGTAGTGACATCTTCTGAGAAAGTAGAAAATTAACACAGTAGATAAAGTTCAGACTTCCTCCAGTAGAGGAGTTTCAAATTTTGAATTAGCGGCATGGAGGTGTACCACCCGGTACAGACCTCCCCCCCACAAAAGTTCCTCCAAGGGGAAACACAGAAGAAAATAAGGTCCAAGTTATGATGTTGATATAGAAGTTAATTGCAGAAGTATTTACCAACAAATTTTCTTAAAATGATTGGATCCAGTTTCATAATTCTTTGATTACTATTGATGTAATGTCTTTGTGCTTGTAGAAGTTGAATTCAGAAGGAAACTTTTAGTTTTTAAAGTTGAGGAAAAATTTTCTAAGTCCACCAGATGTTGCAGTTGGATTCAAAACTGTAGTAATTGTTGATGTTAAATGTCCATGTAGCTGATTACATATATTCAAGGTTGATTACGTTAGACGGCCAGACCGGCCGCTGCTGCTTGTGTCCAGAGGAGGCCGCTCGGACCCCTCAAGTACCCTGAGATACCGCTCGCCCGCACTATGAGAGGAGTAGTGGCTCGCCCGCACTATGAGAGGAGTAGTGGAGTTGAAGCACGCCGCGCCCGCGGCGAACATGAAGGTCGCGGGCCAGTTACAGGTTGTGCGCCGCACATCAGCCTTGGCCGGGAGGAGGACTCCGGCTCGCCATACATTGGTTGGCCTCACTGGAGAAGGGCGGGCCCGTACCCTGCCTCAGTAGCGGTACAGCGCCGCGCTGCTGCGGGGGCACTGAAACATTAAAGCTCGGCGGCAGAATTTTGTTGGACCAGAATGATTTTAGGGTACATTCATGGTGGTAGAACTGAGGGGCCAGCGGCGTGGAGATTTTTATTTAATTCCCATAAGCCACAGTTTGTAGTTGAGCAGGAGACGGGAGCGTGGTAATGGCCGTGGTAAGGACAGGATGGCAGTTTAACTGGTCGGGGAAGGTGTACAACAAATGCTTAAATATAAAGAACATTATAGAAAGGGCAGAAGGCCTTAAAAGTGAAACCCCTCAAAAAAAATATAACCTTCCTATTTCTTTCAAGATTATATGAAGCAAGTTAGCACGGAAATTATACAGGTTTCACCTGCGACAGGTGAACCCTAAATATTGAAATAATAACATTAAGTTATTTATTAGACCACCTAATCAATACAAAATCGTCTTGGATGATTTACATAAATTTGTTAGCTAATAGTGGGACATGTTTCGCCTTCCCTGAAGGCATCATCAGCCATAGTCTTAACCTTAAATTAAAAATAAGCGTCTAAATAACATGTAGTAATGAAATGAATTTTTAAAAATCTTGAAGAGATTTGAAGTAAAATAACATTAAAAATAACAATGATGGTTTGAAAATACAATGTGATGAGATACATGTAAATCATCCAAGACGATTTTGTATTGATTAGGTGGTCTAATAAATAACTTAATGTTATTATTTCAATCTAATATCATCAATACGGACCAAAAATGATATTTATTACACGTAAAGAACCCTAAATATCCTCTCGGTGGCTGGATTACTTAACAATAAGGTAACGGGAGTAAGGAAATCGAGAATGATACACGGCCCATGAAATCTGGGGGCAAGCTTGCCCGCGGGAACAAAATTCTTGACCATCACCTGGTCACCTACCTTCAAATTGGTGGGTCTCCGTCCACGATCATATCTTTCCCTAACCTTTTCATGAGACACTTTAAGATTGGCTTTAGCCTTCTTCCAAAGATCTTTAATGTTATCGGGATCTATTGTCTCAGGTAGAATGTCACTCAGAGACCAGAGGTTAGAGAGCGGCGTGTTGGGAACAAACTTGAACATCAGCGAAGCTGGCGTAAATTTATGTGATTCATGAACAGCCGAGTTCAAAGCAAAAGCTAACCAATGCAGGGACGTGTCCCACCTAGAATGATCTTCATGATGATAGGCAATAAGAGCCAACCTGAGATTACGATTAACCCGTTCAGCCAGAGATGGTTGAGGGTAATAAGCAGAAGTTGTCACATGAGAGATGGATAGGTCAAAGCAGAATTTACGGAATAGATTAGATGTAAAAGCCTTAGCATTATCAGACACAATATATTGACACGGACCAAAAGAAGCAAAGATTGAATTTAGGCAAGTAATGGTGGACTGAGCGGTAGCCAGCTTAGTCGGAAATAACCAGGAAAATCTTGTAAAACCATCTACACATACAAAGATGAACTTGTTGGCATTTCCCTTTGACTGGGGGAAGGGTCCTACATAATCAATATACAGGCGTTCCATTGGGCGCGAAGCCTGATGAGAAGACAAAAGGCCTACCTTGGTGGACAAGGTGGGTTTACTAAGCAAACAGGATTTACAAGCCTTTACTAGTTCACGGATTTCACCGTCCATACCCTTCCAGATGAACCTTTCACGAATCTTTTCACGAGTTTTAAAGATGCCTAGATGCCCCCCTAATGGGGTCTCATGATAGTACTTGAAGATCATAGGTACAAGAACAGCTGGAACGACAACTTTCATCATCTTATCATGCCTCGAAGGGCAACATAACACACCATTCCTCAGTACGTAAGGGACAACATGTTCCCCAGAAGAAAGGGTTTCCATTATCGGAGCCAGCGTCGGATCTTCACGTTGGTATTTCTCAATGTCCCTAAAGAGCATGGGAGCATCTGTTAAGATGGCATTAACCTCAGATAGTATGGACTCGGGAGGTGATGAACTATCGACCGGTTCATGGGTCTCGACGTCGTTGGAAAACATACGGCTGAGTCCGTCTGCAACAACATTTTCAGTACCTCTGATATGCCTAACATCAAATTGGAAGGCAGAAATTCGGATGGCCCAACGGGCTATACGACCAGTACGACGCGGCCTACCTAAGACCCAGCTTAAGGCTTGATTATCCGTCTCCAGGTCGAATTTGACATGTTCCAGATAGAGACGGAACTTTTCTAAGGCAAATAAGACTGCCAAACCTTCGAGCTCATAGATGGAATACTTGGCTTCTTGAGCCGATAGAGTCCTAGATGCATAGGCGATGGGTCGCCTCCCTAGTTCAGTCTCTTGAAGAAGGACTGCAGCTACCGCCGACGACGACGCGTCGGTTTGGACGATGAATTTCTTCGAGAAATCAGGCATAGCAAGGACAGGGGCATTACAGAGAGCTAATTTAAGATCTTCAAAAGCGGCTTGTTGAGAAGGTCCCCACTCGAATTTGACGCCTTTCCTACGGAGTAAGTTCAAGGGCGCCGCTCTATTAGCGAAATTTGGAATAAATTTCCTGAAGAAATTCACCATACCAATGAACCTGGCGATACCTTTGATGTCCTTAGGAGGTTTAAAATCACGGATGGCCTGTGTTCTAGAATGATCGACTGCAACACCATCAGGTGACACAATATGCCCTAGGAATGACATGGAGGGCTTAGCAAAGGCAACCTTGGACAACTTCACAGTTAACCCGGCCTTACGAAGGCGGTTGAGAACTTCTCGCAGATGATCTAGATGTTCTTCAAAAGTCTTCGAAAATACGACGACATCATCAAGATAGTGATACAAGTACTCGAATTTGATGTCGGAGAAGACCTTATCTAGCAATCTAGTGAATACAGCTGCTCCCGTGGGGAGCCCGAAAGGCACAAGGTTGTATTCATACAAATTCCAGTCCGTGGCAAACGCTGTAAGGTGTTTAGACTCTTCAGCTAGGGGAATTTGATTATAAGCCTGATTCAAATCCAAGATGGTGAAGAACTTGGCGTTACGAAACCATGAAAAACAAGAATGAAGGTCAGGAAGGGGCACAGATTGTAACACCACCTTCCGATTGAGAGCCCTATAATCAATGACAGGCCTGAAGCCCCCTTGGGGTTTCGGGACTAGAAAAATAGGTGATGAATACGCTGACTTAGAGGGCCGAATAATACTATCCTTTAACATTTGATCAATGATTTCTTTCAGAGCCTTCATTTTAGGTGGAGATAGCCTATAAGGTGGAAAACGGACAGGAATATAAATCCGTGACCTCAATTTTGTATTCAATAAGGTCAGTAACACCAAGAGTATCAGAGAACACCTCTGGAAACGACTGACACAACTTACGAATACTATCAGCCTGCTCCTCAGGTAGATGTCTAAGGTCTAACAACATCTCATCCTGGGTAGGCGAAATAGAGGAACATGATACAGAATTGCACTTTAACAAGGGGATTTTACAATTGGAAGCAAATTTGAATGTGCACGACTTACTCTGAAGGTCGAGCACTAGACCGGAGTGAGAAATGAAGTCAGCTCCCAATATAATGGGGCAAGACAAGTGCTTGGCCACAAACAATTTAATTTTCCATGTAAATTTAAAAATACGAATTTTGACATATAAGGAACCTAAAATTTCTAATGGAGAAGAATTAGCCGAAACATATTGAACAGACGATGAACAATAGTCAGGAAGTTTACAAATAGATTTCAATTTTGAATACTATTGAGCCGAAATAATTGAACAAACACTGCCTGAATCTAAAAGAGCTGTTACAGGTTCATTATTTAACTCAATTTTGAGAAAAGGTACGGGTGCGGGGGATTCCGCCGCAATCCTAAGACATTCTTTGGGGCATTCAAAAGATGAATTTGAAGACTGAATTTTCCCTGAATTTTCGACCTGTTTACCGGGGGCTGAGCCTTGGGAAGCTGAATTAGTCGACTCAGCCGAAGCCGCTAGTCACTTATTATTAGTGACATTGGTGGAAGTTGCACCAGAAGTTGAGCAGGAGGGGGTGCTATTTGAATTTGGGCAATTCTTGGCAATATGTGAGAGAGCCCCACATTTAAAACAACCTTGTGATGAACCAGCTCCATTATTTGCCCTACTAGATTTGACCAATGGACATTTATTGCGAAGATGGTCAGGCGACCCGCAAGCATCACATTTACGGGGTGTGACTGGTCGGCGAGGTGGAGGCCGAGGATTACTAAAAGGAGGAGGGGGTTCTTTCGCGACACGCAAGGAATCGGCGTATCTAACTCCTTCCGCTGAGACGGCCAATGCTTCAAGTTCAGAGAAGGTTTGCGGGCACGCCGCGAAACACAAATATGACCTATAAGATGGTGAAATACCTTCCACAATAGCCTGTACAATCTGATCTTCAGGGAAGTGAAGAGCAAACATCCTAGTATAGAACTTAATATCTTGGATGAAATCTGCCAAGTTTTCATCCAACCGCTGTACACGATAATAGTACTTCTGAATAAGTGAGGACCTTGCCCTAATAATAATAATATAAAAGAATTTATTGGACTCCAACCTATTCAATACATTACTGGATGTTAACATTTTTAGTTAAACATCGTTAAAATGGAGACATGTTTCGCCCTCCATGTGGGGCATCATCAGTCATATCAAAGCACCTCAAAATTAAACCAGACGTCTGGTTGGAAATTATGAGCAATATTTGTAAGAAAGAATACATTAAAAACACGTACAAAGTCCTATCCAAAACGAAATAACAACAGACTAGTTAGGTACACATAGTAAAATACGCTAGTGGTTTCTTAATATTAAAATGAGGTTACATATGCACAGTATAAAAATGGAAGTAATCAAAGTCCGTATGATATTGAGTTCGATGATAGTTCTGCGTAGTATATACAAATGTTGGCAAAATAAAACACAATTTATAATTACTGTACACTTATTTCTAATTGTTAAAAATGATGAGGTAAAACATTCCAATTTGACTATTTGTAATTTGGCTCCAACCAAAATAATTCGCCCTAGGATTCATGAGGTAGTCAAACTCCGTTGGTCACTCTCTATTTGAATGGAGTGCACAGTGCAAGTGAACAGCTTTTGTTGATTATAAACTGAGGCTGTGCTAAGACAGAGTTAAAACAACACCAGCTTCAAATGAAGATAGTTAAAAACATCATTAGGTTCTTCCTAGTTGAATAAAAATTTGCGTATATTTTGTTGTTGAAGATTTAGACTAATTTAGACTAATAATAATCAAACTATTGAGCGAAAATTAATATTAATATTTTCGCTCAATAGTTTAAATCTGAAAGACAAAAGACTTGTTAACATCCTCAAAACAAGCTCTCCAAGCACCCCCACTAAGCCGCTCAACTCATCACGCCCCTATTCTCCCTCCAATACACACAACTCCTCCCCAAGCGCCAATCACATACCCACAGCGCCGCCTTCTCAAATCCACTCCCCTCCTCTAAGACGTCACACGTACAACACGAGGAGCAGGACATTAGCGACAGCCAGTGCTCCACAAACCTCCTAACAATTAGGCAACAGCTCAACAGCTTTCAAGGTAAATTTTTAACTTTCACATTTTTCATTTCTCAATGATTTCCCGTTTCTTTTCTTTTTCCGTCATTTCACTTAACTAATTAAGACAAATCCTCCATTTTCAGATTTCCCTCACATGTAGGACAGCTCAAACACCGATTGCACTGCACAACATTTTCGACCGTTGCCCATTCAACCAACAACTGACTTTCCCACACTTCAACAACAAAATATACGCAAATTTTTATTCAACTAGGAAGAACCTAATGATGTTTTTAACTATCTTCATTTGAAGCTGGTGTTGTTTTAACTCTGTCTTAGCACAGCCTCAGTTTATAATCAACAAAAGCTGTTCACTTGCACTGTGCACTCCATTCAAATAGAGAGTGACCAACGGAGTTTGACTACCTCATGAATCCTAGGGCGAATTATTTTGGTTGGAGCCAAATTACAAATAGTCGAATTGGAATGTTTTACCTCATCATTTTTAACAATTAGAAATAAGTGTACAGTAATTATAAATTGTGTTTTATTTTGCCAACATTTGTATATACTACGCAGAACTATCATCGAACTCAATATCATACGGACTTTGATTACTTCCATTTTTATACTGTGCATATGTAACCTCATTTTAATATTAAGAAACCACTAGCGTATTTTACTATGTGTACCTAACTAGTCTGTTGTTATTTCGTTTTGGATAGGACTTTGTACGTGTTTTTAATGTATTCTTTCTTACAAATATTGCTCATAATTTCCAACCAGACGTCTGGTTTAATTTTGAGGTGCTTTGATATGACTGATGATGCCCCACATGGAGGGCGAAACATGTCTCCATTTTAACGATGTTTAACTAAAAATGTTAACATCCAGTAATGTATTGAATAGGTTGGAGTCCAATAAATTCTTTTATATTATTATTATTGAGAATCTTTCAATACGGAAAATAAAATGATTTTCATTACTTGCAATGACCTTGCCCTAGCCGGAATGAAGTTAGCTAGCAAGTGGGCGTGGAAGTCTTCAATAAATGATTGCTCGGCAATGGCTCTTACTATTTTGTCTGAGAGAATACCAATTGCATAGGGATAGATGATTTGCAAAATCTGACATGGAGAAAGAGAAAAAACAAGGGCATGATCCTGAAATTCAACTAAAAACCTTAAGAATGAAATAACTTCACTGGTAGTGTTAACAGAAAACTTAGAAATACCTCTGAGCAACATTGCTAATGGATGGGGTAAACTGCTGAAACCCGGAGACGTAGTAGGAAGGGGCCTAAGTGGCGGAGAAACAGATTCGGAAGGAGCATTATTTAACACAAAGGGAGGGATGGACTTGTGACGATCTGACATAGTTTCTAACGGGGCAGATGTACGTTGGATAGTCGCCTCAGTACTACTTCCTTCCTCTTTCGAGGAGTCCTCCCCACTAACAGTATTTACTACCATAGGTTGGTCGACTTTAGGGATGGCAGATCCAGATAACAACTGACTAACTTTACTAGACATTTGGGACAAGTTTTCGGCAAGGACGCTAGCTTCCTTACCCTGAACGTCATTTAACTTCAGAGACAATAGATCACATACCCTATTATAAAAGTGGTACAACCTAGCCTGTACTCTTTTGAGTTGATTAGGAGATGGATCACTTACTTCAAAAAAACTAACTACAGATGCTAGCTCAGTAGTATTGTTATTGATCGTGGAGAGAGCATCGTCCATCTCTTTCTCTCCCAAAGTCGGGATGGTATTAGGCAAATCAAGGGAATCTTTTAGTTTATTGTAGTCGACTGCAACCGTGCCTCCAGATTGAACATTTCTGAGAGATAGTTCGTAAATTAATTCCTCTTTAAGCAAATAGAAAGGATGAAGAACCTCGCGAGGGCCGGACATGATGACAGAACAATTTTGAAAAAGGAAAAATAAAAAATTCCAGCAACTGAGAAAATTGTTAGAGTTCTAATCAAAGCAATGTTTAGCCGTCAAAAGGGGCTAAATTGAGACCCATTCAACCACGCTCTGCTACCACTTGTTCCGAGGTCTCTGTGGAACAGCAGAGGTGAAAGAAGGTGCGGGGGTGAACAGGTCCCAAAATACGAAATTAAAGTTAAGATAAAATATAACAAGGTTATATTTTCTTTTAAAGATTAAGAAATAACAAATAGAACAGGTACTCAGTAGCCGAAACACAATTCGAAAATGTACAATTACAATGATTACAGGATTTGGGCTCCGAGAGCCAGACACCTAATTCTTGAGCTATAAGCCCAACCTTACGATATACAGAATTCAACTAAGGGGCAGAAGACCCCAATCATGCCCAGGAGCACTTGCTCCCAATTACGCAGTAAAGCCTCCTCGAGGCGCGCAGAAAATAAAATTTTAGAAAGAGCAACCTGCTCTTAAGTTCCAGCCTATCAAAGGCCACACCAAACTCCACTTTCAAGTTGTCCTCCCAGGACATGAAAACAGGGGTAAAATACCCAACCTACTGAGGCCTATTAAGTAAAGAAACAGGTTAATTACCTGGCCTCTAAAATACCAACTTGAGAGGAGGCGAAGCTGCACTCCTAATACATTTTTTTTTAAACCTACTTGGCACTAGGCCGTTAATGCAAGGGCTAATCCCATACTAAAGAGGTGACTTATATGAGAAGACAATTTACATTACGCTAGAATGGAAGAAACGGTTGAGAAAATAAGTTCACCTCAAAGCAATATGAGTGGGAGCTCGAGAGGGTTAAGCACTCTCTATCCCAATTTATAGTTTAAACAGATAGAATTGATACCGATTGTCTTTACATTTTAAGGGGAAGTTACATGGTAAAAGGCTTCGGACCTGCCCCGAGAGTTAAACTGCTGAGCTAGCAGGAAAAGAAGTTATTAAACGGCCATTACCTTGTGGATGAACCGCTGCCCAAAGAAAGAGGCGCTTCCCGCCCCCTACTACGTACTTTACACATTGAAAGATGTTACTGAAGTGGCACGTAGACCCGAAAATCAGCAGTTTATAAACCTTCGCGGAAAGTTCGAGGCGTTTCAGGAATGAGAACACCCTCCCACAAGAATTTTATTGGCTAGGGTTAAGCAACATATCCAAGTTGAAGAAGATACACCTGATTGGTCATAAATTAATTAAAGAAATTCGGGATTGGCTAAATTCAAACCTGGCGGAAAGAAGGGGTTAATATTGCTAACATAAACAATAACTGAAAGAAATTTAACAAAGAACAAACTTATGAACACAAAATTACTTCAAAAACGTAGTTCTTTCACTTCGCACTAGGGTGCATAATTGTATTTCTTCAGTAGTGCCATCTGGAAGAGAATGTCCACACTTCTTACTACAGGCAAAACAAAAATACATCGAAAACGACCCAGTTCAGAAACTTCAAAATTTACAAGTAGTGACATCTTCTGAGAAACTAGAAAATTAACACATTAGATAAAGTTCAGACTTCCTCCAGTAGAGGAGTTTCAACTGGCGCAAAGTTTGAATTAGCGGCATGGAGGTGTACCCCCCGGTACAATTATTATTATTATTATTATTATTATTATTATTATTATTACCGTATTATTATTTTATCTGTAAGATTACTATTATTGTATTATTATTGTTCAGTTCAATTCTGCAATGCTTGTCGCTTGCGTGATTGTAGTTAAATGTACGTATATATACGTGTGTGTAAATTAACACTAAAAACATGTACAGTAATAGTTGCTGTATATGTGGATATGACATTGCTACATTGTGCAATACTGCTGGCGTTACTGCCAAGTCATCGCTATGTCATTGTGCATATTTAGCGGCAAGCTCACGTTCTTGGAGATACCTACTGGGTGCCGCGGGCGATTTCACCATAGGGTGTAACATTTGTCGCGAGGTGGAAGTAGATCATAGTTATTTCTGGAGATTGTGTAGGTGTGTCAACCAACGCCTATATAAGGTGGCTGCATATTGTAGTGTCAGTCATTAATCAAACGGAAGTTAAAGAGAGAAGAAGTAAAGTGGAAGGTGAACAGTGATGGAGTCAAGTAGAAGGTGAGACCTCAGTCGGTCAGTTCAGTTAGAGGGATACTCTTACTATGAAGGCATACAGGACAGACTTACAAAGAAGTCCTCTCGATGGAGAAGAAGCAGTCACATGGATACTTAGTCGTCAATGAAACAAAATGGATACATCACCAAATTAGGCTTGATACATCTACAGTAAACACCATATCAAAGGAATACATCGTAATTACACTCAAAGTGTTGAAGGTACAGTCAAGTGAACCAATGAAGGATAAATTTCGTGTATAAGTGTTAAATGTCCGGTCAAGAAGAATTCAAAATCGTGCTTAGTTTCTTTCAGTTGCAACGTCATAGTTCTCACTATTTTTATTGAAATTATTTCAAGAATATATTTTGTTCTATCAAATTAATCATCAACAGAATCATCAATAGATGCAAGAGCAGGCCGAAGACTACCCTAGAAAAAGATTCCGTTCCTAAAGAAAAGTTTTTCACATTCGCTTTCAATAATAGTAGCATTTACCAAATGTCTAATATTTTTAAAAAACACAACATCAAAATAACATATACAACCTCCCACACCAACTCCAAACTAATTTTCAATCCACACACCGTCAACAATAACAATAACAACATTAATAACAAATATTTGAACTCCGGAGTTTACAAATTAGAATGCCAATCCTGTAATTCCAGCTATATTGGTCAAACAGACTGCAATTTTGTCGTAAGATACGCCAAACATCGCAACACTCTCAAATATAATCGTTTTTCAGCTATGAGTGAACATCATAAAGCATCCAGCCACGAATACACTTCAATAGATAAAGATCTTAAGATCTTACATTATGAGCAAAAAGGCACCTTGCTCAACGTTCTCAAGAGCATCCACATCGATTTTGATCAGTTTATGAACCCCTCTCACAATTTAAATGAAATCAACAAGAAAAAGAACATTCTACTTGAAACATTCATTCCATATATTTGTCAGAACTTCCATAATATAATCAAACCCCGCCTCCATCTCTCCAACTCACCACCACTCCCCCCTCCACACACCAGGCCTGCACCAACCCTTCCTCCTCCGCTCCTTCCATCCTCGCAAACACAGCTGAACCAACAATAGATTTAATTGCGCGAACGAGACCGTTACTTTGAGAAGGCCAGGCCATTTGAGAGGACAACCACCTGCTAAACACTGTAAGTTTAAGCTTTCTACACACCCATTACACACATTTTACTTATCAACCCAAGTTTCTCACACAACCTCATTTTTTTCAATTACAGATTGAAACTTCATTGACGGTTTCCACTAGGTCACTTACAGTTTACCATGCATGCAGCTTCTCAATTTTATGTCGCGGCCCTTCCGACCTTTTATAATAAGGCAAACCAACCAACCAACATTATGAAATGATAATCAAGAAAGGGACTGCTAGATCGAGAAGATATTGAGAATGCTGCTGTTCTAATAGTTTTAAATTTCAATGGTGTTTTTCCTTGTAACAGGCTTTTCGCCTGCACGTTATATCAGGCTTGGTTTCTCAAATTTTTTTGCTCCCGCTCCCCTCCTAGCCAATTTGATGTGATAGGTTTCTACAAAGATAGATTTTCTGCCTGAATTTTTGATAGTGTTTTCAACCTGTTGTGTTATTGTTTCAAAACCAATATTTTGTGAACTATGAGGTCCGGAACCTTACTATGTGCACTTATTGTTCATTTCCATCTGTATTATTTGTTTTCATTTCTTTTCTTCTTAGGTTAAAACAGTTTTTAGTTTCAATTATTATTTTGTATTAATACCCGTTTCACTGAATTTTGTCACAGTGATTTGTTTTTTGCTCCGCATAATGATGTAAATATTGTATATTGTGTTAATTCTGTTTTCATCTAGGCTCTCTTTTGTTTTTTCATTTGTTCCTTCATTATTTTTTTGGCATTTTTTAACTTGTATTATGTAAATTATTTCAACCCCCACCCCCGCATTTTTCACTGAAGATGCTCAAACGAGCCGAAACATGTTTGAATTTGTTCACACCGTCTAATGATGGAATATATGATGTATTGAATTAGGAGGATACACTCATTTTTTCACCCTTGTAAAGTGAAAACTCTCAATATGATTCTAATATCTTGTAATTTTCACACTATGCAAATGCACCTTTAATTATGGACATGGTTGTTTCCTTCCCAATCCTAACCCTTTCCTATCCCATCGTCACCATAAGACCTGTCTGCCAGGCTGAGTGCCTCAGACGGTTGAGGCGCTGGCTTTCTGACCCCAACTGGGCAGGTTCTATCCTGGCTCAGTCCGGTGGTATTTGAAGATGCTCAAATACATCAGCCTCGTGTGTGGTAGATTTACTGACACATAAAAGAACTCCTGCAGGACAAAATTCTGGCACCTCAGTGCATCCGAAAACCATAAAAGTAGTTAGTGGAATGTAAAGCAAATATTATTATAGACCTGTCTGCACCATGGCTACATAACAAATAGGAAATAAAATTAGCTATGTAAACTGTTTTAAAAACAATGCAAGTTGCAACACTGAATTACAGATGAAAATTACTCTAGACTGTTGAAATAAAGCACCTGAGGATAGAGGGGAAGACTAAAAGTGAGGGAATGAGTGAGTGAGTCTGCAGTTGAGTGTATGTTATTACATACATACATACATACATATACAGGGTGAAGCGTAATTCGCGCACTCGGGCGTCGCAGCGCGACTCCTCACATGCCAGCAATAAAAAAATGTCTCTTACAAAATTTCATCTTGCGAGTATATCCGGTAGAAAAACGACGTTGAAGATTAGCAATCTGGCAACACTGTAACCACATGTAGGGTAACTACTTCTGTCAGCAGGCATAACTTGTATTGTACAGTTGGTGCAATGGATAGAGTTTTGGGTTAGCATGCAGGAGGTCGAGTGGTCGATCCTGAGTTGAGGCGTATGTTTTTTATTTCGTAAATGTAGTCCAGGTGGTATGGTATCTGGCATCTTAATCGTCAACAGCGATTGCATTGGGTCCTCTAGAAACCATTTGCACTTACATACTACGATCCTAGAAATGGACGAACAATTGTTTTCATTGGTCAGCTTTGAAAGGCGCCCTTTCCACGTCGTGGGCGTGAATTTATTCGCACCACTTCATCTACTAGATGTGAAACCTGTTTTCTTTGTACCCTCCTCCAATGGTCCCATAGATTAGTACCTACTATTATTCTTGCCTCGTTCAGGTCCATTACATTTCGTTAGGGCCTTACGTTACCGTAGGCCTAGCAACATGCTCTGCGAATAATGCCCAAACTGGGTTACAATTTGTATGTGTTATCACCATGGTCCCAATAATTCTGCCTTTCAACATTGCGTGTTGCATCTGGTAACCGCATGCTGTTTAGTACGTATCTCAATGTATTATTATTATTATTATTATTATTATTATTATTATTATTATTATTATTATTATTATTATTATTATGTTGAAAATGTAGGATACATGTGACCTTAGAAACGGTGTCTTACTGTATCACAGTAGGTAATGTCAGATGGAAATTAGCAAATAAAAAATGCGCCTCAACCCAGGATCGAACCATCGACCTCCTGCATGCCAACCAAAAACTCTACCCACTGCACCAACTGTACAGCACGATGGGGACGTGCTGACAGCGGTAGTTACCCTACATATGATTACAGTGTTGCCAGATTGCTACTCTTTAACGTCCGTTTTCTACTGGATATACTCGCAAGACGAAATTTTGTAAGAGACATTTTTTTATTGCTGGCATGTGAGGAGTCGCGCTGCGACGCCCGAGTGCGCGAATTACGCTTCACCCTGTATACGTACATGCATACATACATACCGGTACATACATACATACATACATACATACATACATACATACATACATATCCCACGTCGTTCCATCTTAAGCCATGGGTCAGCGAACGAGGCTTCTCCACCAGTTCCGGTTTCTGAACTTCTCTCCTTCTTCAATGCTTTCCAAAGTATGTCCTCACTGTTCAATGTCAAACTTCACCATGTCCTTGTACCTGAGTCCCCTCTTGGTCTTTTGTCTTCAAGTTTTAGATGATACATTTGTTTCGGTAATCTGTTATCTTCCATGCATCACATACTGTATTCCATACCATCTCAATCACTGCGCTGTTATTTTGTCCTGCAGTTTTACAACTTGAGCCTGCTTGCGGATTCCCTCATTACAGACTCTGACCCTCTGTGTTTTACCGATCATGCTATGGCCAAATCTCATTTCTGCTGCGTGGATTCTACTAACATCTTTATTTCTCATGATCCATGTTTTGCAACCATAGGTCATATGTTATTCTATTGTCATAATAACAGTCCACATATTGTTGACAACATGGTAGTAGTTTGCTTTTGTAACTAAATCAAATATTTTCCATTTCATACCATGAAAGTGCTTGGTGGAAATCAATGTAATGATAACTGAATAGCACAGAAGGCTTATACTGTATTCTGCATGATGCTCTAGCAAGATTTGGATTTCTCCCTATCTCCTGGGAAATGGGAACTACAGTACTTCCATGGAAGGATAGAACTTGTGTTACTTATTAAAAAATATGATTGCACTTAGGTGAGGCAGCACTAATGTTTGTTTATCACAGTAGGTTGACAGTAGCGGGGCGAACAGGGGCACGTCAGTGGACCAAGTACAATTATCATGTAAGTCTAGCATTACCAACAGAACAAGATGAATTTCAGCAAAGAATTTATGACTTGCACTAAATATTACACAATCAAGGATGCTATGCTAAACTATAAAAATGAACAAATGAGTACACTACTCAACCTGGTGACATAACCAGATGACAAAGCACCAGATGAAAACAAGCAGTAGTTCCTCGTATGACAGAGTGCAGTCATATTTTAAACACGTAATATGTATATAGATTTAGATAAAAATCTCCTGCCAGAGAAACAATACCTACCATAGACAATTTATCCTCTGGCCTGCTCAACTAACAAAACATTATAGTGGAAAAACAAATTTCTCATTTATCTGAAAAATAACTAATAATGTTATTTTGCTACTACTTTTACCCTTTTTTGGAGACACCGAAGTGCTGGAATTTAGTCCAAGTTCTTTTATGCGCCAGTAAATCTACCAACACGAGATTGATGTATGTGAGCACCTTCAAGTATCATCGGACTGAGCCAGGATCGAACCTGCCAAGGTGGGGTCAGAAGGCCAGAACCTCAACCGTCTGAGCCACTCAGCCCGGCGAAAGAGAGCGTTAGTACACTGAATAGAAAATATAGGCAGGGATGGTGAAAGAACAACTGGACAATCATCCTTGAAAATGTGGACAAGTAGAATCTTTTAATATATAGGTGTATTACCACTAGGTAAAATTAGACATAAGTGATATTATGATGATGATGATGATGATGATGATGATGATCCAACAGATAAATAATTACTGCCTATTTTACAGAAGAAAGTGGCCGAATACATCACAACTTACTTGAATATCCGAGTAATCCATCACAAGATGACGTGACAAATCTTGAACATAAGGACCTCTCCTTGGATGCTCCCTCACACGCAAACTGTGACTGGCATTTGTTCGCAGTAAATCTTTCACACGTTCATTATAAATTTCCAGGTACGAAACTTCGGTTCGGTAACTTGTTCCACATTCCTTTCCTTCTTGCATACGGCTAAAGAGAGTCTTGCAAATACGAGGTATCAGTCCTTGACATTCCTGCAAGCATTACAAGAGGAAATAGTCCATAGATAAATAATACATTTACATAACCCATGTGGAAAACAAAATTACTTTTACAAGTTGATTTTCATTCTGTGGTTTGTACTTCCAACCTAATATGGCCCAATTGGAAAACCATGCACTTGTTCCAGACAAACAATGAACCTGACTGCTGGAAAAGAACTACTGATGACCAAGATGCCTGATGGTAAATTGTGCGCAGTGAAATTCAGATGGCAGTGAAAAAAAAAAAAAAAAAAAGGACCAATGAGCTAATTTTCAAGAGGGCATGCTTTACCTGTTCCAACTGTAGAAGGGACAGTCACTCTGGAGTGGGAATCAACAATTACTCAAGACGCTGCTAAAACTCAAAATCAGAATGCTACACCATCATCCTCCGAGGACCAACATATGCCATTCAACCCGGTATGATAAGATGATGTTAAGCATACAGGCACCACACATTAGCCTGAAAATTCATTCTAAAAAAGCAACTGTGCTTTTCATGCATGAAATTAAAATGAAATATCTTAGCATAGGAGGTTGTTATATCACACCACCACCTGCAAGTTAACATGGAACATGGACAAACAACGAAACTAAACATATGAGTATATGAAACTTCCTTTCAAATATAAATAAACATTCTTCAACTTATCCAGTTATTCCTAGGGTCACTGGAACAAACCTGGCTTATCTACAATTCTGGCCTTCTGCAACCACATTTTCTCACATGAAAATTCTAACCTATGATCCTCCAGGGCACCAAACGGCAGTTTTCATTTCTATTAGAGCATAGTAGGATAAAATAACTTGGTACTAATAATAATCTGCATATATACGCATTTAGCTTTGTTGGTAAACTTTGAGTAGTTCTTGCGAATTTCTAACTTTAATTGTAATTTCCATTTCTGTCTGTGCTTAGTAATAACCTATTGCAATTAGGATATATCTGAACATAATTCAAAATTATTGTAGTGGATTGTAGTATCTTATTAGAAATTAGTGTGCTTATTCTATTCATCATCATCATCATCATTTCCCATTATCCAGCTGTAGCCGGGTAGGGGTGAATATGGTTCCTCTCCACTTTCTTCGGTCTTTCCACCACTCCTCCTCCAACACTGTGTATCAGTCCAAGTTTTCTTTATCTAATACTGCATTGGATTGTATCCTTCCATCTCAATCGTGGTTGTCTGCAACCTCTCCTACCTTGTATTTGCATTTTCATCATCATTTTCGGCATTCTTTCATCACTCATTCACTTTATGTGCCCAAACCATCTTAATCAGCTCTTCTCTATTCTATTCATTTTTTCCACTCCAATTTCTTCCCGCATTTTCTCATTCCTTATTTTGTCTCTTCTACTCTTTTGTATCATACTCCTCAAGAACTTATTTTGGCTGCCTGTATTCGACTCATTCTTCTTTGTCATTGTCCAAGTTTCTGCTCCGTGAGTTGTTTTGGGTATGTAACACATCTTGTAGATAGTTTCCTTTGCCTTCATTGGCACATCTTTGTCCCATAACACGTTTCTTACACTATGAAAGAAACAGCTTCCAGCTTGAATCCTCTTACTAACTTCAGCATCCAGTCGAGCATTCTCCATTAATCCACTCCCCAGATATTTGAACGTCTCCACTACTTCCAGGGACTTGTCTGCAAGACTAATCTGACCTTTTCCTTCTTTCTCCCCTCTAGTCATAACAAGAGTTTTATTCTTTTCTACACCTATTTTCAATCCACATTCTTCAATCTTCCTATTCACCACATCGAACTGTTCTTGAACATTCATGTCCTCTTCTCCCCAAATCACAATATCATCTGCAAATAATAACACGTTCATTTCTCTTCCTCCATATGCTGCTTTTGCTGTTCTCATGATGTCATCCATTACTACTGTAAACAGGACTGGCGATAGAACACTTCCCTAACTCAGCCCACTAGTGATTTTGAACCAACTTGTCCTGCCAACTTGTGTTTGCACGCAACTACAACATTCCTTGTACATTGACATGATCATTTTTATTAATCCATGTCCAATTCCTTTTTGCACAAGACTGTCCCAAACTTTAGTCCTGGGGACACTGTCATATGCCTCTTCAATGTCAATGAATGTCATCACCATATTCCCATACTTCCATTGTTTTTCCATTAGTGGTCTCATAATGAAAATGGGCTCTATTGTTGACCTTCCATTTCTGAAACCAAACTGATTTTCCTGTATTTGATTTTCAACCCTCAACCTTATCCTACTTTCCAGTATCTTCTCCATTATCTTAGCAACATGGGATATCAGAGTAATTCCCCTGTAGTTCTTCAATACTTTCTTATCACCTTTCTTGAAAATTGTGATGATTATTCCTTTTTGCCAATCGTCAGGGACATCCTTATTCTCCCAGACAGTCCTGAGAACTCTATATGTCCAATGCAGGCCTACAGCTCCAGCTGCCTTTATCATCTCCACTGAAATTTCATCTATTCCAGCAGTTTTTCCATTATTCATCTTTCTTACTGCCACTTCAATTTCATTCATTGTAATTTCTTTATCCATTTCTTCATCAAGTAATTGCTTTTCCCGGTGGTCCATTGAATGACTGTCAATAGTTCTCCTGTTCAGCAACTTCTGAAAATACTCTCTCCATCTATTTCTTATTTCTTCTGGCTTTGTTAATATTATGCTGTCTTATCCTTCACAAATCTGGTGTTTACTTGATCTCTTTGTTTCTTAAGATACTGTAATGGTTATAGTGTCCGCCATGCCAACTTGCTACGGACCCACCTCGTCACCATATTCGGCCTACCCCCTTACTTCAGCCGTGCCAATCACGTGCAGCACTTTAGTGCTAGGCCGGCCACTCTCGCCTCCGCCCGCGGTCCCGCGGCGGAGGACTACGGAAATGACTGGAAGATTAATCTGGAGTCTTCTATTTCGTGAGGTTCCTGGATCCATTGAACATCCGGACTATTCCAGAAGGGCTGGCGCAGGTATATAAGAGCAGTTACTTGCCTGCAGTCAGTCAGTGAGAGTTAGAGTGAGTAAGAGTGGGTGAGAGCGAGATTGAGCGCAGTCAGTGATGGCCTGGGAGAGCGCAGCCTGATGGATTATCTGCCTGTTCGAACCGAGGAATCGTTCCCGTTTCCCTGATGTCGTGTGTGTGTGTCCCTTGAGGCTGGCTGCTGGAGGAGAACCTGGAGTGTTCTGGAGCAGCGCGAAGGGAACACTGGGTACCGACGTGTGCGGACTGCGAACGAGGTTCGACGGATGGAGCGAACAGCGGATATATCCCAACCTGCGAGACTGACGTGTAGGCTGTGGACCGTGACAGTGCTAACGAGCGTGGCTGAGAGAGCGTACTGTAAATAATCGATTACTCTGTGTGTGTGTGTGTGTGTGTGTGTGTGTGTGTGTGTGTGTGTGTGCGCGTGCGTGCGTGTGTGTCATTGTAGATGGAACATAAGAGAAACTAAGAGAGAGAGCGCGAACTGTGAAAGGGTCTAAGTGTACTTGTGTAACTTGTGGCTCGGTTATCGTGTGTGTGTGTGTGTGTGTGTGTGTGTGTGTGTGTGTGTGTGTGTGTGTGTGTGTGTGTGTGTGTGTGTGTGTGTGTGTGTGTGTGTGTGTGTAAATCTGTAATTGTAGTGCTTAGTTAATAAATCTTAGGAATAGGACGCTACCAGGTTCTGTACTCATTTATTCATTTATTTATAATACCCGCCAACAGGGTACAATACCATACAATAATTTCTTGCTGCCCTGCATATCATCTCTCAATTTCCGTGTGAATAAGGCTCCGCTTTTCCTCTTTTCTTTCTCCACTACTTTCTAGGCCAAATTCTTTGCCTCCATATATTTTCTTCTACTTTCCTCAGTCTTAGATGGTTTCCATGCTTTTCATGCCATTTTCCTTTCCTTCACTTTAATCTTTACCCTATCATTCTACCAGTATGTCTCTTTGTCTTTCACATTTCCTAATGTTCTACCACATACCTCTTCTCCACATCCAACCAGCGCTTCCTTAAATCTTTTCCATTCATCGTCAACATTCCCCATCTCCATCCTGGGTACCAAGCGTATTATTTCCCTTATTCTATTACTGTGAAATATTTGTGTAGTATAGTAGAAGTATCTGTACTAACTCTCTTACACGAATTCTGTTGTAGTAGTTATGGTAGGCTTAACTGCAGTTTACAATTGTGTAATTCTTGTGTATTTCTCTCGATAATCAGTAATTAATGACAGGTTTCATTCTGTTAGGGTGTTGTAGGATAAAAATTTAGTACAGCTAAGTAATTGTAGTGTAGTAGTATCCTATTTCAATTACCTCATTGTTATGTGATCTGTGTGTACTATCCAAGAAAATATTTCTTTTCTTTCATTTTTATTTTGCACAGAATTATTTAATTTTTCCTTTTCTTTTCATTATGCAGTAAAGAAGGGCTTAGGAGTGCAAGTGTAAGAACTGTGGGTGTGGCCAGACATTAAGGAGTATGAAGGAGGAGTTGGAGAGTTTGAGGGAGATAATTAGGATTCTCTCAGAAGGCAGGAAGGAAAGTAGGCCTCCCTCAAACAATGTACAGGATACAGTAGATGTAAAAGAGGGATGGAAAAAAAGGGGGAGGGGTTGTAGAAGACAGATGGTCTAATGTTTTAAGGGGAAGGAAATAGCAGGGCTCTATTCAAGATTATTCAGGACAGGTGTCTGTGAGAAATCGGTACGAGTCACTGCAAGTAGAACAACAGAGCGAAAATCAGGAACAGGGAATTGTTGCTGAGAAGTGTGAAAGTAGGAGGAAGGGAAAAGGTAGGAAAGGGAAATGTAGAATAGAGGATAGGAAAAGACAGGTGGAAGAGGGTCATGGGAGGGATAAAAAGGAGGAGGAAGTAGCTTCTGCAGCAGAGCAGAAAAGGCTGAGCAAGAGCACAGGGGATCAAATGACGCGGGCAGGGTTGAGGCTCTGGTCATGGGAGATTCTGTTGTTAGACATGTGGGGAAACTGTGTGGAGGAAAGGGAACCAGGGCAGAGTGTTACCCAGAAATTAAGTTAAGGCAGATGTTGAGGAAAGTAGAACAGAAGGAGGAGGGAAAAGAGAAGGTGGTAGTGTTTCACGTTGGTACCAACAACGTAAGGTAAGCAGGTATAAGTACCAGCATACAGTAGCTGGGAATGAGTGGAAGCTGGTAAATGCAGCACAGGTGAAGTTTAAGGAAGCAGAGATTGTTATCAGTGAAATATTGTGTAGGAGGGATACTGACTGGAAGGTGATTGGGGATTTAAATGAGACTATGGAGTGGGTATGTGGGAAACTGGGAGTGAGATTTCTAGAACCTAATGGGTGGGTAGGAGATAGGGATCTGCCCTCAGATGGCCTTCACTTAAACCGCAGTGGTACATTTAAGTTAGGCAATTTGTTTAGAAGGGTTATAGGGAGTCACATTCAAGGAAATGGGGTGGTCTAGGGATCGGTGATAAGGGTGCAGGGAACTGGAAGTCAAGTAGGGATGACATAAAAATATTAGTGCTCAACAGTAGAAGTATTGTAAAGAAAGGAATAGAATTTAGTAATTTAACAGACATATACTTCCACATATTGTAATAGGAGTTGAATCATGGCTGAGAAATGATATAATGGATGCAGAAATATTCTCACAGAACTGGAGTGTGTATCGTAGAGATAGGATAGGAATGGTAGGAGGGGGAATATACATTCTGGTGAAAGAAGAATTTGTAAGCAACGAAAAAGATAAAGATGACAAACATGAAATTCTAGGTGTAAGGCTCATCTCTAAAGATAATAAGCAACTTCAAGTCTTTGGAGTGTACAGACCAGGATAGGGTAATGCTGATGCAGGTTCAGAATTATTTGATAAGATAATCAGCTATGTGGGAAATGATACGGAAAGGAACGTGATTGTAACGGGTGATCTCAATTTACCAAATGTCAATTGGGAAGATAATGCAAATGACAGGAAGCATGACCAACAAATGGCAAATAAGTTAATATGGGAGAGGCAGCTGATTCAGAAAGTGATAGAACCAACTAGAGGGAAGAATATTCTGGACATGGTGCCGGTAAAACCAGATGTACCACTACATGTAAAACCAGATGAGCTCTATAGAGAAACCAAAGTAACAGATGGTATTAGTGATCACGAAACTGTTTTTGTCGTAGGTAAAAATATATGTGATAGAAAGGAATATATTAAAATTAGGACTATTAGGCAGTACCATATAGCTGATAAAACAGGCATGAGGGAGTTTAAAAAAAGTAACTATGATCAGTGGAAAACAGTAAATAAAAATGTAAACAGACTCTGGGATGGGTTTAAACCAACTGTTGAGGAATGTGAAAATAGGTTTGTACCTTTAAAGTTGGTGAGAAATGGTAAAGATCCACTATATTATAACAAAGAAGTAAAGAGACTAAGAAGGAGGTGCAGGTTAGAAAAAAATAGAGTTAGAAATGGCTGTGAAAGTAAGGAGAAACTGAAGGAACTTCTAAGTATAACATGATGGCAAGCATAATTAGTGGCCGTACAAATTTTAGTGAAAAATGGAAGAGTATGTATAGGTACTTTAAGGCAGAAACAGGTTCCAAAAAGGACATTCTAAAAATCATTAATGAACAAGGTGAGTGTGTATGTGAGGATCTTCAAAAGGCAGAAGTATTCAGCCAGCAGTATGTAAAGATTGTTGGTTACAAGGATAATGTCCAGATAGAGGAAGCGACTATTATTAAAGAAGTATTAAAATTTACCTATGATAACAATGACATTTACAGTAAGATACAATAGTTGAAAACTAGAAAAGCAGCTGGAATTGGCAAGGTTTCAGGGGATATACTAAGGACAATGGGTTGGGATATAGTACAAATATTTGAAGTACTTATTTGCTTATTTTTTGCATGAAGGAGCTATACCAAATGAAGGGAGAGTTGCTATAGCAGCCCCTGTGTATAAAGGAAAGGGTGATAGACATAAAGTTGAAAAGTACAGGCCTGTCAGTTTGACATACAGTAGAAGTCCGATAGTCCAGCACGTTCGGGACCAGCCTGGTGCCGGATTACCGAAAATGCCGGACTATCGGGCAGTAACTCTTACTACGATATAGGTTAAGGCGTACAGCGAAAACAGCTGTAACACGGCGATTTGCAGTAAAATGTTGGTCAGCAGAATCATTAGTTTACTAACACTCCTCTTTTCAAACGTGTTGTTTCTTATTGCCATTACATAATAATGCCGGAGTTCATTGATGTTTTTATCTGTAAGTCTTCCTTTAACATTTAGAGTCTTTCCGCCTACAACTCCTCTTTTTCTTCTGTCCGCTTCAATTTTTGAAGGCATGTTCCCATCCGTTTTTTAACGTGGCCCATACATTCAATTTTTGAAATATTTTTTTATCATATGGTTGGCTTTCCAGTACTCAGTATAGCACACAGCCTTCTAGGCTGAATATTTCCAGAGATACTGTAGAGATATTTAAGTAAGTCAGTGCATAACAAATGGATTGCATCGGATACATTTGCACTATTAACTTTGAAATAATAAAAAATACACTTCGATTGGTTTCAACAAATAATGTATCAAATTGTTCATGAGAGATCATTATTAAGAGATAATAACATTTAAAAAACCCTGGAATGGTGCCGGACCATCGGGCGTTCCGGACTGTTGGATGCCGGACTAATGGAATTGTACTGTACATTGCATGTAAGCTTTAGAAAAGCATTCTTTCTGATTATATTAGGCATGTTTGCAGAATTGATAACTGGTTCAATAGAAGGTAGTTCGGGTTTAGGAAAGGTTATTCCACTGAAGCTCAACTTGTAGGATTCCAGCAAGATATAACAAATGTCCTGGATTCAGGAGGTCAAATCGATTGTATTGCGATTAACCTATCTAAGGCATTTGATAGGGTAGATCATGGAGGACTACTGGCAAAAATGAGTGCAATTGAATAAACAAAAGAGTGACTGAATGAGTGGCTATATTTCTAGAAAATAGAACTCAGAGAATTAGAGTAGGCAAATCTTCATCTGACCCTGTAATAATTAAGAGGAGAATTCCTCAAGGCAGTATTGTTGGACCCTTATGTTTTCTTACATATATAAATGATATGAGTAAAGAACTGGAATCAGAGATAAGGCTTTTTGCATATTATGTTATTCGGTACAGAGCAGGACCTCTCAGCGTGCATGCACCAGAGCAGTGCGCGGTGCACAGTGCAAAAGACGACTTTGCTTGGTTGACCAAAGTGCAGAATCCCACTCCTCGATTTGGAGCAATAGTGCTCTCTCTCTCTTTCCCCACACCTGTCTCCCTCTTCCTTATTTGTTCCGTAGTGCTTCAAATCCGAGCCGAGTTTAGCTGAGTCCCCCGAGACGACGCAATGGTCCGAGCTGAGCCGAGTGGGAGCAATGCACACGACGTATGCACCTCAGTTTGTACACGTGAGATTTTGGGCGTTTAAGAGGTCCTGGTACAGAGTAATAAATAAGTTACAAGACTGTGAGCAACTGCAAAATGACCTCGATAATGTTGTGAGATGGACAGTAGGCAATGGTATGATGTTAAACGGGGGTAAAATTCAGGTTGTTTCACAAATAGGAAAAGTCCTCTCGGTTTGAATTACTATGCTGATGGGGTGAAAGTTCCTTTTGGAGATCATTGTAAGTACCTAGGTGTTAATACAAGGAAAGATCTTCATTGAGGAAATCACATAAATATGATTGTAAATAAAGGGTACAGATCTCTGCACATGGTTATGAGGGTATTTAGGGGTTGTAGTAAGGATGTAAAGGAGAGGCCATATAAGTCTCTGGTAAGACGTCAACTAGAGTATGGTTCCACTGTATGACACCCCTCACCAGAATTAATTGATTCAAGATCTGGAAAAAATCCAAAGAAAAGCAGCTCGATTTGTTCTGGGTGATTCCGGACAAAAGAGTAGCGTTACAAAAATGTTGCAATAAGTTTGGGCTGGAAAGACGGGAGAAAGGAGATGAGCTGCTTGACTAAGTGGTATGTAATACCAATATAGTTGGTCCGTTATTGGGCATTATAAATTTTCCAGTTAACTCATTCCTGATGGCCATCATTTCGCCCCAGTGTGCCAAGTTGGGCTCATCAGTTGGTAAATAGCACACCCACCAAGACGCATGGCTAGTGCATACCGTGGAGGCCACTGCGTAGGCTACTTGGAACCACCAACAGTGCCAATGCACTATGAGAGACTTTGTCTCATTTTCAAAAATTGATGCCTATCTGGCCATCAGATGATAAAGTTGTTGATTCCCATAGGGAACCTGAAATATTTGTTCCAAATGAGTAAATTTATAATACCAAAGTGGTATGTTGCAAGTTGTCAGTGGAGAGATGGCGTGGAATGACATTAGTAGACGAATATTGAGTGGTGTCTTTAAAAGTAGGAAAGATCACAGTATGAAGATAAAGTTGGAATTCATGAGGACAAATTGGGGCAAATATTTGTTTATAGGAAGGGGAGTTAGGGATTGGAATAACTTAGCAAGGGAGATGTTCAATAAATTTCCAATTTCTTTGCAATCATTTAAGAAAAGGCTAGGAAAACAACAGATAGGGAATCTGCCACCTGGGCAACTGTCCTAAATGCAGATCAGTAGTAATTGATTGATTAATACAGGTGGTACAAGATTCGAAACACAGAACAAACAAGAAAAAGTGGAAAAGGAAAACAACAGGACAATATAAGTAATTATTTCTTCCTCTTCCCACACTGGCCTGTCATTGCATTTTTTTTTTCTGTTGTGACGCTGTCCACCCTTGTAATGTGCGACTTTCTGCGGAGAAAGCTAGTCAGCTCTAACCGTGAGCGACTAGGGTTGCCAGGTGTCTTTTAATATACAGGGTTTCTCGTATTTGAATGTCCAATGTACTGTCCCTTTTTAACAGCATACAGGAAGCCCCCCCCCATATTTAAACAACTCAGTTTTGCAATGTTAATATTATCTATTTACAGTAACATTTACCGATCCTGCAATTCAGTTCATTATTCTTCATCTAGCGATTCTGCACTGTGATCGGATCATGTAGTAGGCGAGCGAACCGCCAGCGCCGAGCCCAAGCAGGAATTGTTAAAGCTGGCAGTTTGTGTTGTGCTGTGGTGGCATGAGAGCAAGAGTACTCATACTAGTGTTATAATGTGGGATTAAGAGAGATTCAGCATTATTGAAAAAGGCTAAAAGTGAAGAAAAATAAGGGTTTTAAACTTTTTATGTAGAAAATGAAGCAGCAAAATACTGTATTAAAGTTTGTGCCTACAATGTAATTATACCTAGCACAGTAAATTATATATCAGCGTTTTCTTGAGCAAATGTCGTTATGTCGTGTTTACATGACTTCTCCCTTATTCGCATTTCAAAAACCTGGCAACCCTACAAGCGGCATCATTGAGATATAGCCCCATTCTCTTTTGCTACAAATAACCAGTCAGAGAAAAGTCAGGTGCTCATTGGCCAGTCCATCTACTACTACCACCACCACCACCACCACCACCACCACCACCACCACCACCACCACCACCACAGGTGTGATCACTACCTGTCTTCCGGCAATATTTGAAATTACAAGAAAGTTGCATCGGAGGATTCGACTTCCAGAAATTCCCAGGGGCTTCCGTTCTCATGAAGCACCTGGAAGGGTGGGCCTCCCTATAAAAGACAGGTCGGACTAGCCTGAGATGGCTCGGTGTGAACTCAGTCAGAAAGCAATTGAGAGCAGGGAGTGCTACAGCCACAGGTTCAGTGTAGTGCAGTTGCAGATAGTGCTGTAAACTGTGTGTACTGCTGTGAATACTGGATCAGCGTGCTACAGTGTCAACAGAGTGCTGTGTGTGGAGTGACAGAACAGTGCAGCTGAGTGACGTGGGACAGTGTGTGTGAAGACTGTCAGTAGTATGCAAACTCCGTTACACATACCGATTTGTGAGACTTTGTGCGCGTGTGCGAACTGTGATGTGTGTGGCTGCTACTGTAGTACAGTAAGTACAGTGTATAGCAAACTGCCCTAGAGTCTGAGTGACTGTTGCAGAAGTGACATAGTGTACTTGTTTTAGCCCTTGAATGTTAGACTGAATAACTTGTGTAAGGAAACAGTGGGAACAGAGAGAGAGAGAGAGAGAGCTAATTGAGTGATTATTGTGCCTATGTGATTGTATAGCAATTAGTGATAGTTAATAAATCTTGGAGTAAACACTACCAGTCTGCTACTACCTGCCTCCATGTTGCACTATTATGTGCTACTTTCGGTGGTCCTATCTTTGTATACTGTATATGGCTTGATTTACCTTAATTCTGATGTACATTGAAATAAGAAATGAAATTCTTTCATTATTGTTTATGGACATACTTTTATTAAAAAGGAAGCCATTCTTTTCCAGTGCCAACTTAGTTAATATAACTTTTAAGTTTTTCAGTTTATCAAAACATGAAACATAACACTTGGTACACTATAAGATACCTGTAAAAGAACAATTGTAATATGAATTCCATAACTGTAATTTCTTACAAGTATCTTATAGTATGCTACGTGTTACATTTCATGTTTCAACAGACTGAAAAACTTACAAGTTATATCTTGACATACTGCCAATTGAGTTTTAATGACATTTGTCCATTTGATGAAACCAAATTATTATCAAAGTGTAGGACCCACCATTCTAGAAGTCCGTTAGACAAAAGTTGTTTAAATCCCGGTGTCTTTCTCTTAAGTAATAAAGGAAATGCATGCATCAACCTGCTGAAACTTACCGGTGATCCCATCATAGTGAATGTCTTCCCACTTCCAGTTTGCCCATATGCAAAAACACATGCATTGTAGCCCTCGAAGGCACACTGAATAACTTCTGTACCCAAATCGTTAAAAACCTGGAACAATTAATAAAAATATACACATGTTCTACTGAAAAAGAGAAGGAAACATATTAAGTAAATTGAGTAAAAGTAGAAAACATTAACACGATTAAGTAGTAACACTATTAAAAACAAAAATCTTCTCAGCAACGTGGTCATTTTTCTACAAATATATAACATGTCTTCATAAACCTCCTCACCTTCACCTTGCTCCAAATGGGTCTGATAACCTCACTGCTTAGCTTCTTAAAATAACAATACCCACCAATCACCAACTCCACTCAAACCATACGACTTAGTACATTAGTACAGTACATGAGTGATTTCCGAATTTCATAGTCACTACCATACCAATTCAATTCCATTCTTTGGTTGAAATAAATATAATGAAAAGGAATCGCTATGGTCATTATCAAAGAAAATTAATAACAACAACAACAACAACAACAACAACAACAACAACAATAATAATAATAATAATAATAATAATAATAATAATAATAATAATAATAATAATAATAATAATAATAATAATAATAATAATACTTTATTAATGGTAATACCATTTTACGTAACAGTAGAGAAGAATAAACAAAACAAAACACACTAAAAAGAAAGTTCAATGGAGTATAAGTAGAAAAATATGTACAGATATATACACAGGTTATATTACAAGTAATCACAGGAAAGTAATAGTCAATTCTGGAGATTATGCAAGTGATTTCTCAATTTTGACAATGAGCAGTTAAATACATCAATATCCACTTTGTTTAGAGATCTTGACATTCGTTCAATTGGCCCATTAAATGCGTAGTTAGTTCTATGCCAATTTGTAAACAATGTATTCTTGAACCTTGTGCGTCTGTCTGGTACATGTACGTTAATTTTTGCAAGGAGTTGTGGACAATTCACCAAGGAATGAAGCAATTTAAAAATGAAGAGTGTATCCAATAATTCACGGCGTTGTGACAGGCTATGCATATTTAAGGACTGTTGTAAGGATGTATAATCAACATTATCATATGAGAATCCTGCTCTAAATGAACATAAACGAAGAAATTTATGTTGTACTGAATCTAATCTATGGATAGAGGTCTGATGAGAAGGGTTCCAAACAGGTGTACAGTATTCTAGTATAGGGCGTACCATAGACACATACAGCAATCGATAGGTAGCTAAGTTTGAAAATTCTCTAGAATATCTAGTAATGCAACACAATCTTTGAAATGCTTTCTTACAAATATTTTCAATATGTTCATTAAACGATAGGTTATAACTGAATAAAACACCAAGGTCATTAACTTGTGAAACAGGAGTTAGAAGTATAGACAAGAAAAGTGTTTTTGCACCAATCTGATATTTAAATGCCTTACGTTTTGCCTGGTTGGCTTCCGTATTATTATTTATAAATTTCATTTTCCGTATAATAAAACAGGAGTTAGAATGTTGTTATTACTAAATTTGTACTGAAATGATATTTTCTTCTTGTTTTTAAAAAACGATATTATTTTACATTTTTCATGATTAAGTTTCAACCCATTTTGAATACAGTACTTTTCCAGATGATGTAAATCTTCTTGAAGTTTTAAACAATCAAGTGGACAATTAATTTGCATAAAAAATTTTGCATCATCAGCAAACAAAAGCAATTCAGAATTCTTAAGTATATTTTTAATGTCATTTATGTAGAGAGTAAAAAGTAAGGGCGCAAGGTGAGACCCTTGAGGAACTCCACTGGTAACAATAATAGGCGCAGAAAAATGATTCCTTATTTTCACAATCTGCAGGCGATTTTTAAGATACGATTCAAACCATGAGAGGAGAGGCCCATTAATTCCGTAGCCTATTAGTTTTTGCAGATATCGTGGTCGACAGTGTCAAAAGCTTTTGAGAAGTCTGTATAAATGCAGTCCACTTGGGAGTGGTTCTCTATTGCATCCAAGAAGAACTGATAGAATAAAAGAAGATTGCTACAGGTTGACCGTCCTGAAAAGAATCCATGTTGCTCATCAATGATGATGTTTCTAAAGAGAGGTGTGATTTTGTCAAGAATTATTGAGTCAAAAATTTTGGAAATATGAGAAGAGATTATAACTGGTCTATATTGATTTATGTCAGTTTTATCACCATTTTTGAAAACTGGACTAACAAATCCTTTCTTCCATTCCACTGGAAAAACGCCTTGGTTTAATGATAAGTTGAACAGATAAAAGAGTGAATATTGAATTTTCACAACCGCATTGTAATCGAAACAGACTTTCAACATATTAGGTCGTGTTACGTACATGTAGTACGTGTTGAAGAGATGTTAAGTACAGAACAAAAATGGCCAGCCGGACACCAGTGGGATCCGAACCCACAACCTCCCACTGGTGTCCGGCTGGCCATTTTTGTTCTGTACTTAACATCTCTTCAACACGTACTACATGTACGTAACACGACCTAATATGTTGAAAGTCTGTTTCGATTACAATGCGGTCGTGAAAATTCAATATTCATTGACATGCCCCACAATGGGCGACTTAAACGCACTCTACAGTGTGCTAGCAGCAGTGCCAGACCTCTAGCTCAGATCCTTTCAAACAGAACAAAGATGGCCTAGGCCACCATAGCTCAAATGGTAGAGCAACCGACGCGAAATTGGGAGGTTGTGGGTTCGGATCCCACTGGTGTCCGGCTGGCCATTTTTGTTCTGTACTTAACATCTCTTCAACACGTACTACATGTACGTAACATGACCTAATACGTTGAAAGTCTGTTTAGATAAAAGAGTGCTTCACATAAATTAAATGAGCAGTACTTGAGCAGGTACGTTGAAACACCATCAGGTCCGACAGTTTTCGTTAATTCCAGAGATATCAGTTTGTTGTAAATTTCTGCCTTACTAATGTTTATAACTGATAGATTGACAGAGAAAGGATAATCATATGACATACTACTACTATTCTGATAAGAAGAATAAACAGATGAAAAGTGGTTAGCAAAAAGATTGACAATATTTTCTCCAGTATCTGCTGTAACTTTATTAAGATGCATTGTTGAAGGAATATTATCACATGACCTTTTAGAACTGAGACATTGCCAGAATTTCTGTGGATTGGAAGTAATACTTTGTTCACAGTTGGAGACATACATTGTATAGCAAGATTTAGATTCAGACTTGCATTCATTTCTTAATTTCGAGAAATGCTGATAATCACTATTGAGACCTGATATTTTGTATCGCTTGTGTGCTTTCTTCTTTTCAATAATCAGGGACTTCAATTTATGATTAAACCACTTAGGGAATTTGGGAGTCTTAAAATTCTGTATAGGGATGTAAAGTTCCATGCCATAATGTAGTACTGAATAGAAGATTTCTACTGCTTTATCAATTGATAGATTTTGAAACATCTCCTTCCAGCTGAACTGTGACAGATAATAATTTAGTCCATTATAGTCACCATTTAAAAAGTCAAAATAAAAACTATCAGCAGGCAAGGAATTGTATAGCTCATTTAAAGGTAAAGAAATCTCTAATGCTTTTTATATTGATTTTCTTGTCAAAATGAGATGATATCTTTCAAAACTTGTGACAATCACCTTTACTTTTCTGCAGTAGATTCCAACAGAGAACATATTATATCTTTGCACTTTATAGATGCTTCTAACAAATTTTTGCTGAAAATGGTTGCTGATCATTAAAAATGTTTTTTCATTCTACACTATAATTGCCATGATCACTAATTCAGAAATCATTGGCTGCTTAAATTTTGTAGTAATCCTTACATTGGCAATGCTGATATTATTCTTTCTACCACAAGAAATAAATTTCATAATTAATCTATACTGTCAACCCCAAAAAATAGAAGGTCTTAATAATTGGGTAACTCCACACTTTATAATACTTTTTATTTTATTTCAAAAAGGGACATGTTTCACCTCTTCTATTTTATGGATAAATCATTGTTTCTAGTGTTACCAAGAATATCATGTGTTTCTTATTATAATTACATTTAGGCTGAAGATGTCTCGTATGGAAGAGGCAAAACATGTCCCTTTTTAAAATAAAATATAAAGGAATAATACTGGACAGTAGAGCCTCCGTGGCTCAGACGGCAGCGCATTGGCCTCTCACCGCTGGATACCGTGGTTCAAATCCCGGTCACTCCATGTGAGATTTGTGCTGGACAAAGCGGAGGCGGGACAGGTTTTTCTCTGGGTACTCCGGTTTTCCCTGTCATTTTTCATTCCAGCAACACACTCCATTATCATTTCATAGCATTTATCAGTCATTAATAAATCACCTTGGGAGTGGCGACCCCATTGTAATAACAGCCTATATATGTTTCATTCATTACATCCCTGACCCGGTCAAAGACTGGAAAACAGGTTGTAGGTTTTCATTTTTCAATACTGGACAGTATTGTAAAGGTGGAGTTACCCAATTACACTCATGTTCATAAAAACCAGAACACCTTAAAGACTACAGATAGGAAGTTCATATTCACAGGACATGTGAACTAGTATCTTCTGAAGAAATGATTAGCATTTGAACCATGTCGGCCTTCAGGTTCAAGGTCCACATCGATATCTCGGCACACCATCACCGACTGGTAAAATGTGCCTGCGGCTCTCGTTATCGCTATAAACTGAAGGTAATGGATCAGTGTGACTTGAGCAGACATGCAGGATGCCTCACAGATGGATGTGAGAACTGTACTCTCAAATGAGTGAGTTTGAAAGAGGGCGAATTATTGGCATGAGAGAACATGATGCATCCATCCGGGAAATTGCTGCTCCTGTGGGACGAAGTGTGTCGGCAGTGCAACGGGTGTGTACAGAATGGTTCACAGAAGGCCATAGAACATGACAAGATGAGTCTGTTCGCACCACCCAGACCACCCTGCCGAGAAGATCGACACCTCATCCGAATGGCATTGCAGGACAGATCTGCATCCTCGTCGGTTCTGGTGAAACAGTGGAACAGTGTAACACATCGTACACTATCAGGAGTGACAGTCCATCGCCGTTTATTATGGTCTGGATTACCAGCGCGTCGTCCACTTCTCCACCTACCTTTGACTAATGTGCATAAACATGCTAACATGCTAGACTGCAATGGTGAATGGAACGTCACTGGGTACAGAGATGGCAGCAGATAGTGTTTTCAGACGAATACAGGTTCTGTTTGTTTGAAAACGATGGCTGCATTTTTGTTCACCACAGACAGGGGGAGAGGCATCGCACTGACTGCATTCGCACAAGACATACAGCACGAAATGAAGGCCTTATGGTGTGGGGTACTATTGGGTACAACCACAAATCACAGTTCGTGCATGTCCAGGGCACTGTGACCAGTTTGACCTATATGAATGACATCCTGCGACCCATAGCCATACCCTTTCTGCACCACACCCCAGACACCACATTTCAGCAGGACAATGCACGACCACCTGTTGCTGAACGAAAACATGCCTTCTTGTTGTCGCAGGATGTCTGACTTGTTGCCCTGGCCTGCCTGATTACCGGACTTGTCGCCAATCAAAAATGTGTGGGATATGGTTAAATGTGTGGTGCTGTGACCCAATGCCAACCACCAAACTTGAACTGTGGAACCAGATGATGCAGCATGGGTGGCTATACCCCAGGACGCCATTCGCGCCTTATACGCATCGATGCATGAATGGATGGAACAAGCTATCAGTGCCCATGGAGGACCCAGTGCCTTCTAGGCAACAGGACACAAGCTGAACCTAGGTGACTGAAATGCTCATCGTTTCTGCAGAACATACTAATGAACAGGTCCTGTGAATATGAACTTCGTATCTCTAGTCTTTCAAGGTGTTCTGTTTCTTTTACGAACATGAGCGTATTAAGACCTTCTATTTTGTTGTTTTCTTTCTGTTATTGTCCAGAACTTGGGGTCAAGCCTGTGCTTGAAATAATTGTTGGATTGTTTAAAAAAACATACTGATTGTAGTGTTATTTATAGGAAGAACACAGGTTTTTCAAAGCTTCTTGTTTTTAAAAAGCTGCGAGCAGGGATGGCTCTTGGCCACTACAACTATACTACCATATCGGTTGGCGCAATGCTGCTACAGCATTGATATTTGTACCTAGTCCCCTCTTACGACAGGAAGGGGATACCATAGATGTATTCTACCACCCAACACTTACAGGGGAAAATGATTATGAACTGCAGTATTTTTTTTTTTTTTTTGCTAGGGGCTTTACGTCGCACCGACACAGATAGATCTTATGGCAACAATGGGATAGGAAAGAACTAGATGTTGGAAGGAAGCGGCCGTGGCCTTAATTAAGGTACAACCCCAGCATTTGCCTGGTGTGAAAATGGGAAATCACGGAAAACCATTTTCAGGGTTGCCGATAGTGGGATTCGAACCTACTATCTCCCGGATGCAAGCTCACAGCCGCACGCCTCTACGCGCACGGCCAACTCGCCTGGTGCAGTATCTTAAGTAGGCTAGTAAGTTATTAGCACAGATAAATGAATGTTACTGGTAACATAATAATATGCAATGCATATTTCGATGGGGAGTTGGTTCAGGTCAGTGTGTATGGATAGCTTGGGGGTAGGAGATATAAACAGGGAGGAAAATATGTGTGATGCCAAAAGCATGTTTTGCATGGGTGGTATCGAGCTACCCCTGGCTGAAAGTCATGTTATTATAAAGAATCTTATTTTGTTACTTATAGATTAAATTAAACTTAATATTATTTTGTTTTCACAAACAGATTTCCTGTTGCTGTGGTTTGATACTTGTGACTGATCTCCATTTTGGGCTCATGTTTGATGATAGTTATTCAAAGTGCATACTTAGAGTTATTTTTCCTAGCTACAAAATCTTGGAACCAGTTTAGATCACAGGTAGAAAATTTAGTAGTTAATGGGTTAATGGTGTACAAAGCTCTTGTGGAGAGTTGCTAATTTAAGTACCTAGGAATCCACATAAAGAGAGATTTAAAATGGGACACTCATGTAGGAAGTCGTGATGAGGGTGATACAGAGCAGCCATATAGGACCCATACCAAACAGGGTTCATCAATGAACTATAGAGATGATACAGAAAAAAGCTGCAAGGTTTGTATTTCATGATATCAATGTTAAATGTGGTGGGACAAGTATGACAGGAAGAACTTGGGTGGGAGACGCTGGGGGGTAGAAAGAAAAGAGGAAGGTTCATGTCATGTACAATGCTTACATAGAAACTAGATTGGGAAGAGTTGGAATGGCCAACAAAAAAAGCCCTGTTACATAAGCAGGACTGATCATCCAGATAAAGTAAAAGGTAGACCCCAGAAAACTAACTATCGTAAATATTAGTCTCTAAATTGGGGAACTGATAAATGGAATGCTGCAGCAGACTTGGAGCATTTTCTCAAAAATGCAAAATGCTTCACAAATAGACTTCAGTATCCTGTAAATAATATTCAGATGGAGGAAGTGACTAATACTAGCAAAGTACTGACATGAGTTGAAAACCAGAAAAGCAGCTGAAATCTATAAGATTTCTGGGGATATACAAAGTCAATGGCTTGAAATATAGCACCATAACTGAAATACTTATTTGATTCCTGATTTGCACGAATGAGCTATTCCTAAGGAATGGAGTGTTTTTATAGTAACTCCTGTGTACAAAGGAAAGGGTGATAAATATAAGGGCCGATGACCTAGATGTTATGCCTATTTAAACAACAACAACAACAACAACAACAACAACAACCATCATCATCATCATCATCATCATCATCATCATCATCATCATCATCATCATCATAAATATAAAGCGGATAATTCCAGGTAAATTGGCTTGACGTGTTGCATGTAAGCTCTAGGAAAGCATTCTTGCTGATTATATTAGACAAGTTTACAAAATTACTAAGTCATTTGATAAAAGGCAGTTTGGCTTTCAGAAAGGTTATTCCAGTGTGATTCAACTTGTAGAATTCCAGCAAAATGCAGCAGATAATTTAGATTCAAGCGGTAAAGGGACTGTATCACTACTGACTTATCCAAGGCTTTTGATAGGGCATATCATGGGACACTATGGACGAAAATGAGGGTCAATGGATTACACAAAAAAATTATTGAATCAGTGGCTACATTTCTAGAATTCAGATCTCGGAGAATATGAGTAGGTGAAGTTTCATATGATTCTGTAATGATAAAGAGGGATTTTCTCAAGGCAGTAGTCTTGAATATTTGTATTTTCTTATATATATAAGTGAGATGAGTAAAGAACTGAAATCACAAATAAGCTTTTTTGTGAATGATATTATACTGTATAGAATAATAAGTAACAGGATGGTATGCAATCACAAAAAGACCTCGACAATGTTGTGAGATGAACAGCAGATGATGGTATAATGGTAAATGATGAGAAATGTTAAGTTTCACCGAAGAGGAAAAGTCCTCTCAGTTTTAATTACAGTAGTGGAGAGATTGCGTGGAATGACATTAGCAGATGAATAATCTTCAGTGGAGTTTTTAGAAGTAGGAAAGATCATAATATTGTCACAGGATGGCTGCCATGCTGATTCTGATGTGTGAGAAGCAAGCTATGCAATCACTACTCATCTGCATTTAGGGAAGTCGCCCAGGTGACAGATTCCCTATCTGTTGTTTTCCTACCCCTTTCTTAAATGATTGCAAAGAAATTGGAAATTTATCGAACATCTCCCTTGGTAAGTTATTCCAACCCCTAACTCCCCTTCCTATAAACGAATATTTGCCCCAATTTGTCCTCTTGAATTCCAACTTTATCTTCATATTGTGATCTTTCCTACTTTTAAAGACACCACTCGAACTTATTCATCTACCGATGCCCTCCCACGCCATCTCTCCACTGACAGCTCGGAACATACCACTTAGTCGAGCAGCTCGTCTCCTTTCTCCCAAGTCTTCCCAGCCCAAACTTTGCAACATTATTGTAACGCTACTCTTTTGTCGGAAATCACCCAGAACAAATCGAGCTGCTTTTCTTTGGATTTTTTCCAGTTCCAGAATCAAGTAATCCTGGTGTGGGTCCCATACACTGGAACTGTACTCTAGTTGGGGTCTCACCAGAGACAAATATGCTCTCTCCTATGTATCCTTACTACAACGCCTAAATACCCTCATAACCATGTGCAGAGATCTGTACCCTTTATTTACAATCATATTTATGTGATTACCCCAATGAAGATCTTTTCTTATATTAATACCTAGGTATTAATGCCTAGGTCTAGTCCCGCCCGCGAGCAACTGACGTCTTGGCTGGGCTGTTGGCTACCGCCCACATATTCACCTCAGGAAGGAGGGACTTGCAGTGGGATATACCAGTCTCTCTGTCTAACGTTACTAGAGGCAACTGATGAATTATCATGTTTGTTCCATATTGACTTTTAACTACTAAAATAAATTATTCCTTTAATTGGAATGTTTTTTATCTCCAGCATTCACTACATAGTAAGATATAAATACATATACATGAGATCTCCTTCAGCTAATGAAATGAATTATTTCATATACATATATTATCTTTATATCTTACTAAGTATTGAATGGTGGAAATATAAAACATTCCAATTCAAGGAATAATTATTTTATTTGTTACTAGGAGGCCCAGGATCACTAGACCGGAAGGTTTGGCACTGAGTGTGTTCTGGATGGATCCACTCCCTGGAATATTCTGAAGACTCCCCTCTCAGGCCAATGATCTAGATGTTAGGCCCCTTTAAACAAGAGGCATCATCATCATCATCATCATCATCATCATCATCACGACTCCCCTCTTGGGAAATATCTCGAGAAGCCAGCCTGCCTATATAAGGCAGACAGGCAATCGTTAAATCAAGTTCAGTTCAGTGTTGGCTCCATGTCTGTGTCGGGGTGTTGAGAAGCCGTCGCTGTTGAGTATCAAGTACTGTGTGTGTACAGCTGTGAAGTTCAGTTGGAGTTGTGTTCCAGTTGAGTGCCTGGCATAAAGTTGTATTCGGCTCCGGTGCGAGTTCTGTCTCTGTCTGCAGTCTGTGGGCACCGAGACAGCATGGAAGACCAGCATGTGTAATTGAATGATGCCTGCTGGAGTGTATGACAGATGAGCGAGTCCTGAGGCTTGTAGCCGACAGACAGTGCAGGACATGAATGACTAAAACTGTGTAATCCATAACTGTATACTAGTGAGACTTCATAATGTGGAGTACTGTTAAGTGCAAAACTGAGAAACCTATGTTAGTATGAGTAGAGAATGTAAACTGTCGAACTTGTGCAACTGTGTTAGTGTAATAGTAGCTCAGCTCCACGGCTAAAGGGTCCAGGGCTCCTGGGTTCGATTCCCAGCTGGGCCGAGGATTTTAACCTCAATTGGTTAATTTGTCTGGTTAAGCGGCTGGGTGTGTGCAGTGTCTTCATCATTATAAATCAACTTAAGTAGAGCCCCATCCTCACAGACATACAGGTCACCTATAAGCCGTCTACTAGAAGAGAGACCTGCACCAGGCCTCTCCGGAGGCCATACGCCCATTATTAGTGTAACAGTCATCATCATCGCAGGTTGATCTGCCTTTTGGCAAGGCCAATCATGGCTGTGATCCAATCATAATATCCAGGGGAGGGGGGTATTAATTGAGGTGGTTTTCTGGCATCTTCCTCAAATTAGTGCAACAGTAACAGCAGTTAAATAAAAGTCTTAAAGTAAAATGCTACTAGTTGTGTCCTTATTTATCACTTTACTAACCCGTCACATTACAATATTAAGATAAAGTTGGAATTTAAGATGACAAATTGGGGCAAATGTTCATTTATAGCAAGATGAATTAGGGATTGGAAGGATTGGGAGACATTCAACAAATTTCCAACTTCTTTGAAATTATTAAAAAAGAAAAGACTGGTAAACAACTGGGCACCTGGGCAACAGACCTACATGTAGATCAGTGGTGAAGGGGAGAGGAATGAATGAATGATTGAATGAATGAATGAATGAATGAATGAATGAATGAATGAATGAATGAATGAATGAATGCCAAATAGTAACTGTACTGAAACATTAAATTCTACCAATAATTCCAACACTAAACAAATCAATTTACATTAATCGTTCACTTATGTGCCTATCTGCACCTGTTTTGGATCTGTGGCTTTAGTACTGAACAATGAATTATGCCAAAACAAACAAATATAATTATACTGTTCTACCTTTCTTCTGATTCTCTTACTACAGTAAAGTTTCACTGAAAGTATGCCTACAGTATATAGAGAAAAAACACAGGAGTGTTTCTCATTGATAATTACATTTTTGGGGTAATATAAATTTACAATATACCTAGTACATTGAGCAAAATTTTGTATTAAACTACAAGAATAAATCAGTTATTTTAGACTGTTAGTTATTATCTGCTGCTACAACATAAACTAGGGTCTCAAATCATGATAACTCTTTGATTACTCCATCAGATACATGATGGTGCATTACATAACGCTTGATAGTTTCAAGGGTGCTAACAACCTCATTAAAACACACCACCATCATCATCATCTTTGTCTCTCAACTCCTACTGAATGCCTTCAGCAATTTTGCACATGGTCACGGGTTCCATAGTAATGATGTTCTTGTCAAATTATATGTACTCATCAAACAATGCCCGTTCTCCTAAACTGACCCATTCTTCATCACCACTGAGAGTATCATCATTATCTTCATCGCCCGAGTCTTCGCAATCAGTCAATCCCATTTTACAAAAACAGTTGCGTATGTTAAATGCAATACTCACTGCCAAGTATCCACAATGTACTGCATTCTCTATTCAAGAGTTTCAAGTGTTACATTTTGAAACTACAGTTACTAATGTCAAAAAAAAAAAAAAGGAGAAAAGACAAACATTGTGTGTGAAAGGATACCATACAAGTGTGGCTACCGCATCATTGGTTACCAGGAAGGAAAACAAAAATCTTACCTGTAAAATGTGAATCTTCACTGCATTGTTCTTTCCTATATCTATGCAGTGGATACATGGGGGTGTTGCACCAATATCTTGCGATAGTGCAACTTAAAATTGCGTATGATCCCAAGGACCAGTGGTTGCAGTTCACTGGTGCAATTTGCAGGCAAACATTCTAGTCAAATTTCTCACAGGTATGATTTATCAGGAGGGTGCATTGTACATCTATTAACAAGCAGGAAAATCTTCCTACATTTTGCACCCACTCCTCTCAATCAATCTTCAAACTCCTTCATTGTGATCTACGAGTTCTTGTTGCTCATAGAAGTGTTGCAAAGTTTTTAAAACTTCACAGCTTTGCAAATTTTCCTATAATTAAAGCAGGCAGCTTTCCTGTTCCATCACTATTTGTGCATAACAACACTGCCACACATTCTTTACTGCACTTCCTACCAAGATAATTCTCACCTTTAAATGCCCTTGTTCAGTCGGGCATTAAATTAAAGTCAAGTGCTGTCTCACTGGTATAAAAATGTGCCTTTGTGGGCATAATGGGATGTCAATTTCTTCAAACTACTTCCTTTCCCCTCACGTGCATTATTAATGTCGACATTCTTACTTTCACCACACACATGCTTGCTGCTAATCCAGTCCAATGAGGCATGATAATCTTCTATACCAAGTCTGGTCATTAGTTTAGTTGCTTTTTCATTATGCACAGGCCCATTAATGGGAATATTTTCTGCTCTGTGCTGTTGGAACCACCACAATAAACAGTCTTTAAGGAGTTAATGTTTCCTGCCTTGAATCTCTTACCATTCATTGTTGGGCACACCGAATACATGCGTACTTTCTACGACTCTGTTGCTTTCACCACAATAGAATAAAGGGTGGACAAAGCAATACCTAATTCCTTGGCAATATTTACTAATTTCTTATCGCCATTTTCCTTCACAACTATAGTATTAATATATTCAGCTTCCCAGTGATGGTAATGCACTTTCTTTTCCTACCACTCATGCTGTAGTGATTCACTGTAATTAATGATAACAAACAATAGCAACAAGCTTACTGATGCCGAGACTGGCACTTACTGAGCAGTGAAGAGATTCCACCAATACCTTTCTTCATGGTTGCTATTCAGACAAGCTACAACTTCATCCTCTTGAAAAGCAGTCTGTAGAAAATATTTGCATTCTAATATACGTTTTTTGCAACAAATGCAATGTAAATAAAAATTAATAATTTAATGTATAACTGAAGTTCTAAATCTCCAGAGACTTAAAAAATGACCACATAAGTGTAAAAAAGGAATAATTGTAAAAAGTATATTCAAAATACAATAACAGGGGACGAAGCATAAAAAGCATTAAAAAATACACGTGTGAAACACATAAAACAAGTTTTACTGTATCTAAATATTTATAATACATCAAAACATAGTACAGTAGAACCCCGCTTAACCGAACTTCGCTTAACCGAAATGCTCTGCCAAAATTTTATTTTAATATTTTGTTTTTACCCTCTCGTTCTTAGTTGTCGATGTTAGTCATTCTCTTGCTATATGTGCTGAGAGCTACTAGGCAAACCCTATTTCTATATTATGACTTATCCAAGGTTATGAATTTCATTTTTGGTTCCGTATTGAATTAAGATTACATATAATTTAATTAACAAAGTTTTATTCCACCTACTCAATACTTATGACTTATGCAAGAATGCACGTGTTGCATAAAACAAAACAGTTTCTTACCCTCTAGTTCATTCCATGATACATTTTTCTTGAACAAGCAGGAATTATTATTATTATTATTATTATTATTATTATTATTATTATTATTATTATTATTATTATTATTATTATTATTATTACTGTATTATTACTGTATTATTCATCATGAAGATTATGCAGATAATTCCAACCTTGACAATAGCAGTTCTGAGAATCGAGCTACAGCAGATGATGGATTTAATGCATTGGAGGTAAGATTGATTTTGAAATTTTATTAAAATACAGTACCACATGCTTTAATTACAGAACTGTAATAAAATTACTGTATACAGTATTCAGTTCAGTAGTAACAAAAAAAAGGTTTAATTATTTCAGATTGCTTTGCACTTTGTGCAACAAAGCAATTAATCTACACCACCTGATGTACTGTTGATTAAACGGTGGCGTGACATAACTGCACGACAGCGCTGCACCAAGAAAATTCAGAAGAAAATCATTGATTTTATACAATGAGTGACATTATGTAAACAGTTTAACGTTAATATACAGTATGAGCCTTTGCTTAACAGAGTTTATGCATTTTTATTTTGACATTCAACTTCCGAAAGTATTTACCATGTGTCATCCGAAAAATTTTGGATAAATGGGGTTCTACTGTCTACAGAGGGACAGCTAAAAATCCAACTCTGCTTGTTACAGGATCCATTTATTTATTTATTTATTTTTCTTTCTTAGAGTATCCCATTAAAATTTATGGTGCTTTAGAGAAGTCAGTTTATTAACCATATAGTTCTTAAAGAGATGCTGATCACTTGAATGGAAGTGGACTTCATTAGACTCATATTCCAGATTATGTTTTTTTTTTAATGTTGGCAGGATTCACCAAAATATTTCTGAAGCTAACTGTTATACAGAGCCCCATGATTTTTTAAGTCTTAATGATTTCAGGACGCACCAGAGATTTATGTACATCTAGTAACCTCAATGCAAGAAGGGTCGCAACTCAAAGCTGTGTTTAAAAAGGCAAATTATATTCTTGGCATCACAATTCTTATAATCATTTACTAGACTATTTAGTGGTGGCTCACAGTTACAAACTAGAACATAATTACAAGACTCTACAAATTTTTTGCAATTCCATGATGTATTTCACAACACAAAGAAAACAAAATTTTGTATCTTGTTCTCAAAACATATAACCCAGTAAATAACAAACTGCATTTTTATAACATGAAAATGAGTACCTTTAATTATGACTGTCAATTGGAAGTAGCTATTAAGAATTTCTGACATTGCCTGGGTAGTCTGCAGTTTGACTCTGAGTTCAGTTTAGGATTCTTCTTAAGTATGTAGGTCTGAGGCAGGGTTGAACCATCCTCATGAGAACAACCGACTATCTGGCTATCCAATATTAAACCCTTTCTATGACAATCTCATGACAATGGCAGTCGACTTACTGTGTTTACCATTGGGCACATAGTGTTGCTCATAGCAGTGACAACATGCAAAGATGAAGGCTAGGCCACATTCATTTCCTTCCATTTCATCAACCCGTTAATGATTTATTTCAATATCAGATGCCAAAAGTGCATAAAATTGGATAAAGTTGGATAAAATACTTACTTCTTCTTGAGAAGCATAATGATGATCTGAAGAGTCGAATGACCAGTAAGAATGGTCAAAAGTGAAATCCTTATAGCGCTCCCGTCCCAAGTCACCATCCTTGCCTTGAGTCACCTACAGAATAAAAAAGAACTTCAGTAAACTTCATTCCGAATGACACATGTAATCTACATCAGTACCAGCCAGATAAAGACAATAGGAAGAATAGACTTTAAAATCAATGTTGGCCATGAGTCCATACAGAGGTTTAATGCAGAACTCCATGCCACCCTATCCCATTGTAACCTCTTCATCTCCATGCAGCTATTGCATACTACATCTGCTCTAATCTATTTATTATACCACACCTTTCTTAATCCCACTGTCAACAGCCCTGAAGATGGTTTTCTGTGGTTTCCCATTTTCACGCCAGGCAAATGCTGGGGCTGTACCTTAATTAAGGCCACGGACGCTTCCTTCCAACTCCTAGGCATTTCCTATCCCGTCGTCGCCATAAGACCTATCTGTGTCGGTGCGATGTAAAGCAAAAAAAAAAAAACATCTCTCTTATTTCCTACAGTCCACTCAAACCAAGTCCAGGGTGTCTTAAATTGTGTCCTATCAATATCTCTCTTCATCTAGTTAAATTTTGCCCAATGTTTCTCCTCCGAGCAACCTGATTCAGTATCTCTATGTATGCAGTCAGATCTACTCATTTCATCTTCAGCTCTTCTGTAACACCACATTTTAGAAACGTCTACTACTTTCAGCACCAGTTATTTCTTGCATGGCTAGTCTTTATTTTATATCTTCCTTACTTCTGCCATTATTGGTTGTTTGGCTATCTAAGTAACAAAATTCACCTACTTTCTTGACAATGTATGGAAGTGAAACCTGGACGATAACTAGCTCAGGAAGAAAGAGAATAGAAGCTTTTGAAATGTGGTGTTACAGAAGAATGCTGAAGGTGAGATGAGTAGATCAAATCCCAAATGAAGAGATAATGAATCAAATTGGTGAGAGGAGAAAGATTTGGCAAAATTTGACCAGCAGAAGAGACAGAATGACAGGACACATCTTAAGACACCCAGAACTTGTTCAGCTAGTTTTTTAGGGAAGTGTATGCAGTAAAACTGGCTAGAGTATGACAAACAGATTAGATGGTTATGAATTTCATGTTTTTGGTCCGTATTGAACTGAGAATAATATATAAGTAATAATAATAATAACGTAAATGTTTCCACCTTTTCAATACAATATATTCACAAAATTACAAAATTATACGGTACTAGTTTCGACCCATCTAGGGGTCATCATCAGCCGTATTGGAGCAAAGATCATTTGTGGCGAAATCCTAAGACAATATTATTTTAAAGAATAACAAGTGAAATGAGATGTTATGGTAATAGTTAATAATACAAGGAATATACATACTAAGAGGTTTTTAACAAAGAATAAAGTATAAATGGGGTGTTGTAAAAATTATAATCATGGAAATCAGTAAGTTCTTGTATTGAAATGAAATATGGCTTAGGAAGAGGGCTTAAGGTGGGGCTGAAGGGTGCGGGAGAAAGTGTAATTGTCTTGGAAAAGTACCTTTGATTAAATTTAGGATTGAGTTTAGGTTGGCTGCATTATTGTTTCTGAGGAAAGTGATAAATAGATCGAAGAGTATGTTGGGTTTCTCTGAGATTTCATTGAGATTGTGACTGGCATTAAAGTATTGGTCTAGGTGTATGTAGTAATTTTCCATTATGTTCAGTAAAGGGCCCTTGTTTGTTAATACGAGGATGTCCATGTCTTGTTCAATATTGGTGAAATTATGGTTATAATCTTGCATGTGTTGGCCGATGGCTGAAAACTTGTTGTATTTTATTGCGTTAGTGTGCTCGTGGTATCTGATAATGAAGTTTCTCCTGGTTTGCCCGATGTAGGTTTTTTTTACAGGTGGTACATTTGATCCTATAAACATCAACAAGACCAGCAGTTTTTTAAAATCAGGAGTTTATAGGATCAAATGTACCACCTGTAAAAAAACCTACATCGGGCAAACCGGGAGAAACTTCATTATCAGATACCACGAGCACACTAACGCAATAAAATACAACAAGTTTTCAGCCATCGGCCAACACATGCAAGATTATAACCATAATTTCACCAATATTGAACAAGACATGGACATCTTCGTATTAGCAAACAAGGGCCCTTTACTGAACATAATGGAAAATTACTACATACACCTAGACCAATACTTTAATGCCAGTCACAATCTCAATGAAATCTCAGAGAAACCCAACATACTCTTCGATCTATTTATCACTTTCCTCAGAAACAATAATGCAGCCAACCTAAACTCAATCCTAAATTTAATCAAAGGTACTTTTCCAAGACAATTACACTTTCTCCCGCACCCTTCAGCCCCACCTTAAGCTCTCTTCCTAAGCCATATTTCATTTCAATACAAGAACTTACTGATTTCCATGATTATAATTTTTACAACACCCCATTTATACTTTATTCTTTGTTAAAAACCTCTTAGTATGTATATTCCTTGTATTATTAACTATTACCATAACATCTCATTTCACTTGTTATTCTTTAAAATAATATTGTCTTAGGATTTCGCCACAAATGATCTTTGCTCCAATACGGCTGATGATGACCCCTAGATGGGTCGAAACTAGTACCGTATAATTTTGTAATTTTGTGAATATATTGTATTGAAAAGGTGGAAACATTTACGTTATTATTATTATTATTATTATTATTATTATTATTATTATTATTATTATTATTACTTATATATTAAACAGATTAGAGTAATTGTAGGATGTAGCAGTTACATAGAAAAGGGTGGCATGGAAGCTGCATCAAACCAGTCTATGGACTGACGACCCAAACAACAATAACATATTGTGTGTGTACACTAGGGAAAATGGAAATTGCAGCATGATGACAACACCCCAAGTGGATGGTGGACAGGTGTCAGGCAGTGATGTGTTAACTTGTTCAGGTGCCTCTGTGTGCACATGTGGACACAGGTCAGTAAATAGTTGCCCACCCTAAGCTGCAATACATTGCTGTGGCCTCTGCACAGTGGAGTAGATAAGGTGGAATTGCAGCCCTTGCTTGCTGCACCGTAGGGGTCAGTTTATGATATAGATGTTTATTTCCATAGGAAACCTGAAATATTTGTCCCGAATGAATAAATTTATAATACCAATATAAATGGTCCGTTATTGGGCATTATAAATTTTCCAACTAACTCATTCCTGGTTGCTAGCGTTTCACCCCCGTGTGCTAAGTTGGGCTCATCAGTTGGTATCTAGCACACTCACCAAGTGCATACCATGGAGGCCAGTGAGTAGGCTACTTGGAGCCACCGGCAGTATCATGTACTATGTGTATATACATTCATTTTCTCATTTTCAAAAATTAATTGATGCCTGCCTGGCTATCAGATGATAAAGATGTTGATTCCCATTGGCACTTCCGGTGACTCCAAGTAGCCTACGCAGTGGCCTCCACGGTATGCAGTAGCCATGCATCTTGGTGGGTGTGCTAAGTACCAACTGATGAGCCCAACTTAGCACACGGGGGCGAAATGCTGGCAACCAGGAATGAGTTAGCTGGAAAATTTATAATGTCCAATAACGGACCACATATGTATGTTCCGTCTTCGGCCCTAAGGCTGGTTGGATCCTCAACAGCTCTGCCATCAGCTGTCATAAATGGCCTAGGCATCACTGAAGAGGCGTACTAGGCAAATGAGGAGTGAGGTAGTTTTCCGTTGCTTTCCTCACTGAGCCAGAAGTTGCTATTACATATCAGTCTGCCAGGCCCACTGAAATGCATGCACCAACCAACCCTATAAGCAATGTTTTCACACCATTCATAGCACGGACTGGCTGCACAGGGAATGGCATTACTAGCATCGCTCATCAGTCACTTTCATATTGTCAAAGCCAAGGATAAGACAGAGACAGATCAATTGAAGTAACAAAATTACTCTAGCCCATACCAGAAGACATAGTGCACTGTAAACACAGCAAAGGCATAAACGGACCATTTATATTGATATTATAAATTTACTCATTTGGGACAAATATTTCAGGTTCCCTATGGGAATCAACATCTATATCATCTGATGGCCAAGCAGGCATCAATTTTTGGTAATGAGATAAAGTCTCTCATAGTGCATTGGCACTGCCGGTGCTCCAAGTAGCCCACGCAGTGGGCTCCACGGTATGCACTAACCATGCGTTTTGGTGGGTTTGCTACGTACCAACTGATGAGCCCAACTTAGCACACAGGGGAAAAATGCTGGCAACCAAGAATTAGTTAGCTGGAAAATTCAATGTCCAATAATGGTATATTTATATTGGGGTCAGTTTATCCGCAGTCTGAGGTGGTTGAGAGGAATGTTCCACACATGCTCAGTAGGGGTTATGTTTGGGGACTTGGTGGGCCACTGTAAAAGCATAATGGTTCAGAGCTCCCCAAAGATGTCTACAATGTGAGGGCAGGCAAGGTCCCTTTTGCAATGGTCATCATCAGAGGTACAACCACTGGATTGACAATCTTGTCCACATACCATCAAGTAACCATTGTGCCCTCAACAAGAACTAATCGTGATATCACATGAAAGTCAACAGCTTGCTAGACTGTAATGCCGAGACTGGTCCCAAATGCCTCTCAACAATGAGATCAGTGTGACTCCTCACCCCAGAACGCCAGCGGACATGATTGCAATGATCATTGTGGCCAAAACACAAGAGTAAATCAGTAAAGATGCCTTTTATGCCATGCCATTCATCGGCCCAGCGTGACCATTCCCGACATAAAGACAACCTCCACATTGATGTTGTGGAATCAGTGCAACACTTGCTGCAGGGATATAGGATCATAAGCCAGCTGCACTCAAATGATTACTAATAATTGTTTGTTGTGTAGCACGTGGTGCCACAATAGCTCATATTTCTGCTGCTGTTGCTTGAAGGTCTGTCCAGGACATCCAGATGATGCAGCAATTCTCCCACACTGTTGTCCATCGGGTTGGTCCTGTCCCCAAGTCTCTAAGCATGTGTTCCTCTTGTGGCTAACATACATGCTGTACCTAGATGGATTTTAGCCAACACATGCAGATGTTGACCAATTCCCCAGGTACTCTCAACTGGCAACAATTGTTGGTATCCAGCTCATACCCATCCATCAGCAAGGCAGGTTTCACAAGTTAACATGCCACATCATTGCACTTCACTGGCTGCGTGTCAACTAAACTCTATTGGGCTTCGGATACAGGATGTGTTTGTCTGTGACCAATCAGGCGTGGAGAGCCGTATGAACAATCTGACTTACCTGAAATCAGAACTGTTTATGTACCTAACTGGCACTACAGTATTTTTTTTTTTTTTTTTTTTTTTTTTTTTTTTTTTTTTTTTTTTTTTTTTTTTTTTTTTTTTTTTTCCCCCAACTGGAGATTGCCTCTGAGGACAAAGTATACAGAAAAACAGAAAACAAGATACATTTTAAAAGTAATTGTGAGGCGTTGATTCTTTTGCCATTTTTATTTTATTTTACATGGATTAGTAGTAAAGTATAAACTAAAAGGGTAAGATACAACAACTGGGCTTATGCTGTAGACCTCACCATAAACATAGGCTGCTGAAATATATGGTTAAAATGTTGACGCTAGGCAGAAATGTAAGGAGAATGGTAACATCACTAATAATAAAACAATATCTGGAACAAAAAGATATAAGGAAACTGGAAACCACGTAACAAATTTAAATTTTAGTTGGTGGTCTAGTTCATTTATCACTCCAGCTTAGAGCAAACAATCCCTGTAAAATAAATTGAACAGTAATGGTAAAAGAGCCTTATTTGACTCTGCCCAATTATGTCTGATTTCATTCATAAGCATAGTCTGTTTTTAATTCTTTAACTAATGAATATCATCTTTTTTTTTTGTGTTCTGTAGTACTACGATGCTACAGGGACATTTTTTTACCTATTCAGGGGATTGTCGCTCGTTGCACTGCAAGCCTATCTCCCACCAAGTACTTCGCCCTGATCCACTTCTCGGTGCCAGAAGTTCCCCTCCTTCACAGTCTGCTGAGAGCTTTATCAGCGTAAGGTTCAGTTTAGTCAAGTGTTCACGTGTTTAATGCTCAGTGTGTTGTTCCAATGCAATTTTCATTATGTTGGTCTGTATATATTCATAATACCTTCATAAAGTACAGGAGATCTTGTGCGAAAAAACTATGACTCACTGCCGGTTAAGCCTGGCTGCATAACGGCAAAGTGCTTGGCGGGAGAGAGGCTTGCAGCGCACATGACTGAGTGAGTGTCAATCCCCTGAATAGATAAAAAAATGTCCCTGTATTATAGTGCATTGTATTCCTTTACGTCAAAAATCTGATATTGTGTACATCATCATCATCATCATCCACTACATTGGTGGAATTGCAGATGTGAACTGTGTCGCACATGCGGATTTGGCCCCGATTTGTGGCTAGATGCCCTTCTTCTTGTCAAACCTAAGCAGAAGAATGTTTTCATATACCAGTATATGAAATATTTCCCAGAAGGAAAATACTGTAATATATTCTGTTACAATTTTCAGGTTTATTTCTAGAACTTACGATTGTTAACCATGTGATTATAATCAGCTGTATTAGTCACTAAGTTGGGATTGGACGATGTGTACGTCATTGGGTCATGTGGCCGTTCAAATAAAGCTTTTTCATTGGCTACTTCTATCTCGCCTATCCACAGCTTAAGCTTTCCCCTGACCTCGAGTCTGCTGTCATGTAGCCTGCACCTGATTCATTCCGACTCCTTAGCAGATGTGGTACTTTAAAAATAATGTGTACTTCTACTGATTATCTACCTCAAGGTGTTCCATATGTAAAAAGTACCTAATGTAGTGAGATTCAGGTGTTATTACAAGGAGGAAATTATTCAAGTCAAACTTTCCCTTCATCATTTAGTACCGTATTTAGATACAGCAATGGGTTTGAATGGATGGAGATTAAAATAGAAGGCAAGAGAAGCATAAATGCCTGTAAATAACTAAATAGTTAAATATTTCAAGGCAAGAAATACTGAAGTAGAAGAGGCCACAATGCTAACAGTCGACAGAAAATATTGAAACTAAGGTTATTTAACTTGAAAAATAATAGACCACAGGATGAAAGATATGAACGTATATGCAAATTTTTTGTGGTTTCTTAATTCTCCATAAAGAAACATTTCTACCTCTATGTTTCAAATCAGACTTTGTAAATGATCAAGTGCAAACAACTGACCTCACTGATGTAGTTGGTTATTTGCTGAAGATAACCAATTCAATTCCTCAGCTGAGTTTCCTGGTGTTTGAGGGTGTTTAAATGTGAAAACTATCTCATTGGCTTGTGACACTAAAGAATTTCAATGGGACAAAATCTTGACACTTAATGTCTCTCTTAAGTCTACACTATCAAACTAATAGTATTATCATTTTAAAAAAATCTAAGCAACAGGTATGTACAGTAACAAAAATAATGCTTTTAAAATCAATTTGAAAATATTTATGACCAGAGTTTCAACAGGACACAATACTCTACATCAACAGTTTACTGAGTGCAATTTAAGTGCCAGCTTAATGAGATGCCATTCTGAAGTGTATATGCCATGAAATTATGCACTACATAAAGGTCAGAAGTACCTTCAATAACTGGTCTTTATTGATGGTCAATTAGAACATCCACCAGTCAATGAGGAAGCAAAGATCATCCAAGAAAGATGGTCGACGATAAAGTCCTAGAGAAAGAAAATGAGTTGAAGTATACTGTCAAATAAGAAAGGCCAGAAGTATTTTCACTGACAAGAGAAAGATAATGAGTACTTTCGGAAGCAATTTATTACCTCCTTTTTAACAACAATAATTTTGAAACAAGCTCTCACCATATCACATTTGTTTAGATGACTGTTGCTGATAAATTTATAAGAAATCCCCAAAGTAATTGTTCTTCAAAGCCAAAGTATAGCTGACTGGTATAAAACTTGTTGGAATGCTGTGATTTTCTCATAAAAATAAATAATATCATACATATACAATCTTGTGTTAGTTGTAAGAAATCTACATTAAAGTTGTGTGTTGGTAACTGAGGTGTATCATTCCTTGAAGAAATTGAGTCGATTTATCTACCTTGTTTTCTTATTCTTTGAACTGCTAGCTGTGTGTGATTTTTAGTTGTGGGCAACAGTTCACAACAAAAAATGTGTGTGATGAAACTGGTGTTTTTGTCCTAAAATTTGTTTGCCTCAACTGGTGTTATGAGCTAAAATTGAAGAGATATCAACAGGTTATGGGCCCAGAGTGCCAGAGCGCTGCAGTACATTCCGGACAATATGAGATAAAATGGAGTAACAAGAATTAACAGATGAAGCGAGTTGTGACATTATTAACGGGAAAAAATGGCGACCTCGTGGACCGGGGAAGAAACACTAAATCGGAATGTGGCTAAGCTTACAGTGGAGAAATCTTTTTCGTGGGCATTGAAGGTGAAACAGAACTGTTGTTGAAAGATGTGTGGCAATCAGTTATAGGGTATGAGGATACACCAGGTTGTCAATTGACTCAGACAGAAACGTAACAACGAGCAAGAAACAATGTGATCGCGTTAGCAAATATTTTCAAATATGTGGGAGAAAATTCTGAAAGTGACATTGCAGATATTGAATCAGCGAAAAAGGCATGGGAGAAACTAGACGAGTTGTGCAATGACGGAGGGCTAGTGAATGGTGCTATGACCTTGAAACAGTTAACTCATTTTGTGAAGCCCAAGGACATGAATGTACAAGAATACTTCACAAAAATAAATCAACTGTGGAGGAGAACGAGTAAAGATCAACAAGTTGCAGGAATGATCATCGGAAATCTTACAGAGGAATATGCAGGTTGTATACCTTCCTCGGAAGCTGATTTGGCAAAACTGTCAAACTCGAAGGTGAAGGCTAGATTACTCGCTGAGGAAAGCAGAAAGAAACTTCAGAAAAATGTAGGAAAGGCTTATGACACTGGAAAACATGAGGAGGATGAAGCTCAAGCCATGGCTGTGCAACAGAAATGATATATCAAGAAAGAAGACGTGGGACGAGGAAAACGGTATAGATGCTACAATTGTGGTAAACAGGGACATGTATATAAATATTGTCTCAATACCCAAAAGTACTTCAACTGCGGTAAGATCAATCAATACTGATCTGCATTTAGGGCAGTCGCCCAGGTGGCAGATTCCCTATCTGTTGTTTTCCTAGCCTTTTCCCAAATGATTTCAAAGAAATTGGAAATTTATTAAACATCTCCCTTGGTAAGTTATTCCTATCCCTAACTCCCCTTCCTATAAATGAATATTTGCCCCAGTTTGTCCTCTTGAATTCCAAATTTAATTTCATATTGTGATCTTTCCTACTTTTATAAACGCCACTCAAACTTATTCGTCTACTAATGTCATTCCACGCCATCTCTCCGCTGACAGCTCGGAACATACCACCTAAATACAAAGTATGTTACAAGTGTTATTATTTTTATATCCACCCATTCAATATAAAGAGATCTTTTTAGAAATTAAATATTATTATAAAATGTTAAGGGACATGTTTTGCCCATATTAAGGGCATCATCAGCCTCAAACTCAAACCTGTAAGGTGAAAAATCAGGATCCTGATTGCTCTTAAAAGTCATAAAAAGATGATATCATTGTAGGTGTCTGTCCAAACATACAAATTGTTAGAATGTCCTTGGCTAAAATTGCAGTATCAAGCTGCATGTCAAAAGTTCACACGATTATACTTTCCGGAGCGTTGAAAAACTTGTTGGGGGTAGAGCAATAAACAGCTCAGTCTTTATAATGAGACAGATGAACCTTAGTTATGATGAAACATTTAGTCCTGTTATACAGAGGAAAACAATGAGACTGTTGATAGGCATTGCAGTACATATTGGACTGTAGAACATCTAGATGTAACTAGTGCTTACTTAAATAGTGAAACCAGTTGTACTGTATACATGGAACAACCACACTGTTCGTAGAAAAGGATGTCCAAAACCACAGTATGTATGTAAATTGAAGAAAAGTATCTATGGACTACCAAATTCGAGTAAAGACTGGAATGCTTGTGTTGATGTTATAATAAGAAGGCTAGTTTTTAAGAGATGTGTCAAAGAATCATGTGTGTATGTAAAGGAAAGTTGTATCATCGGTTTGTATGTTGACGATATAATTGTAATAGGTAACAAAGAGGTTGTTAAAATAAAGTTGACAGACCAGTTAGAAATTAAGGATCTAGGGAAAACGACAAACGTACTGTCAATTAAAATGGAACAGACAAAAGAAGGGATTATGTTGAGTCAAAGTCTGTACATAGACAAATTACTTGCTGAATTTTCCATGAGTGACTGTAAATCGAGTACGACTATTTTACCAAGCAGGTATACAACAGCTGAAAACGATGAGCAGGAATTTGATTGTACCATCTATCGCAGTGCAGTAGGATGTTTGCTATATTTGTCAAGTAATACTAGACCTGACATTGCATTTGTGATAAGTAAAGTTAGCCAAAATGGTCAAAAACCTAAGATTAGAGATTGGAAAGAGCTGATGCATATCATGATATATCTATGTGGCACTAGAGATTTAAAGTTATGTTTTTAAAATTGTGAAGAGTCCGTACAAGTATTCTGTGATGCGGATTGGAGAGAAGATACTGAGTCAAGAAGATCAGTGAGTGGGTATGAAACCACAGTGGCAGGTGGAGCAGTGTCTTAGTATAGTGAGAACCAGAGTTGTATTGCTAGATCTATGATGGATGCTGAATACATGGCAATGGCAGAAGTATCTCGAGAAGTAGGCTAACTTGGATGAAAGATTTGCTATCAGAGCTAGGGCTGGAAAGGTTTATGGACACAGTTGTAAATATTTTGCTGACAATTCAGCAGCAATTAAATTAAGCAAAAACGATTATGTGAGTGAAAGGTCAAAACATATTGACATGTATCATGTATGTAGAGAACTAGTAGAAAAAGGGTTCACTGAGTTTGTATATGTAGCATCAGAGAGAAATGCTGCAGACTTGTTCACAAAGAATTTATAAAGCAACAACCTTAAGAGATTCTGTAGGCTTATAGGATTGCAATGAAGGGATAATTTGTTGAAGTGTAGTCCTTTCTTACTTTTTTGAGAAAAGGTGGCAGTGTTGGAATGCTGTGATTTTCTCATAAAAATAAATATACATATATATCTTGTGTTAGTTGTAAGAAATCTACATTACGGTTATGTGCTGGTAACTCAGGTGTAATATTCCTTGAAGAAATCGAGTCAACTTGTCTACCTTGGTTTTTTTTATTCTTTGAACAGCTAGCTGTGTGTGATTTGTAGTTGCAGGCAATAGTTCGCAATAAAAGATGTGTGTGATGAAGCTGGGGTTTTTTGTCATAAAATGTGTGTGTCTGAACTGGTGTTATGAGCTAAACATGAACAGATATCAACAAAACTAAAATTTCTGGAATATGTCACTGATTTCATAAAAGTTGAAAATATATGCCAGTTTTTGCTTCATGCAACAGGCTTTAATAGAATACCATGCCTTTCAACATATGCCTGTTGTATGAATTACAGTATATCAACATTTCCTCAGCTGAGAATGATAACTTGACAGTTGAAGATAAGTGGGTACCAAATTTTAAAACATTTGTTGAGATGTGTCGATCAAATGACATGGATAGAGCAAGCTTAACACTTTAAAACTCATTTCTTGACCTTATCATGAATACTATTTTACCAGAAGATTCTAAATGACAAATGCACTTGATGAAAATCAATAAATCAATAAATCAATTAATCAATCTTTACCGGGAGGTACACCCCAACGCTGCACATTTAAATCTTGCGCCTAAAAGAACTCCTCTACTGGAGAAACCGTGAACTTGAAACTAGACCTACTTAAAACCATACTCACTAGATGTCACCACTAATATCTGATGGAATTTTGTTATTTTGAAGTTTCCTTGACTGTGTGAATTTCTACTTGTTTTGTTAACCATTCATCAAGAAGTTTGCACATTCTTCCATAGATGTCACTGCGGAAAAACTATGATCATGCACCCTGGTGCGAAGTGAAAGAACTTTTGATTTAAAGAAGTTTTGTATCCATAAGTTTTTTTTTACTAATTGATGCTCATTTGTTTTTGGGTTGGCAATATTTATCTTTTCTTTCCGCCAGTTTTGAATCTAGCCAATCCCAAATTTCTGTAATTAATTTTCAACCCATCACAGCCTTCTTCTTCTTCTTCTTCTTCTTCTTCTTCTTCTTCTTCGATTTTGAGTGTAACTTTTAAAGTACCCAATAAACGTGAGAGGGTGTGGCTAGTTTAATCTGGAATGGTCTCGAACTTTCCCCAAGGGTTTATAAACTGCGGATTTTCACGTCTCTTGGCCATTTGATAACAATCTAACTAAGTGTGTGTGTCAAAGCAGGAGGCGGGCGGCACCTCTTTCATCAGGCAGCAGTACACCGACAAGGTAATGGCCACTTAACATCTTTATTTCTTGCTAGCTCCGCAGTTTAACCCGAGGGAAAGGTCTGAAACTTTAACTATGTAACCTTCTTTTCTAAAAATGTAACTTCCTGCCGGCTTATGTAATAACTCCATAAAATCTTTTCTGTAAATTGGGGATAGAGAGTGATGTACCCTCTCGAGCTCCCCTCCATATTGGTCTGAGGTGACTACGTTTTGTAACTGGTTTTCATCCCTTTGTTCTAATTTATTCTTATACGAGTCACCTCCATAGTTTGGGAATAGCCCCTGTTTCATCGGCCTAGTGCCCTTTAGGTTTTAAGTGTTCATATCTAGGAGTGCAAGCATCCGCCTCCTTTCATTTTGCGTTTGGGCCATTTATTTAACCGTTTTTCCTTTTACATGAAGGCCCAGTAGGTTGGGTATTAAATACCCCTGTATAATAATTTTCCTTATTGTCAGTTGTACCTTCAGAGGCCAGATTTTGTAAGTTGGTGTTGCCTTGAATAGGCTTGGAAAACTGAAAGCCTTTTAGCTCTTTTTCAAAGTAAGATTACTGTATGCCTCTTGGAGGCTAGATGTTGAATTTTGGGAGCAAGTGCTCCATGAATTTAGGGGATTTCTGCCTTTTGAACAAATTTGTGCTCGTTTGTAAATTTGAGCTGGGAGCTCAAAAATTGTAAAACTAGGGGCTTGAAGCCCAAGAGTATTAAAGTTCTGAAATCTTGGATTTTTTTCCTTCTATTTTGTACCTGAAACGGCATTGTTATCTCACTAAGTAAAAAGTTGTTAAGTTTGTTACTTTTTTTCAAAAATATAACCTTTAGTTTAAGTTTTAAATTCTTTTCTTGACATTGTAATTAGACCCATTCATCCCGGCACTTTCCTTCACCTCTGTTGGTCCATGAAAACTCTGGAACACAATCAATCAATCAATCAATCAATCAATCATTCAATCACACCTAGTCTTTTCTTAAATAATTGCACCGAGTGAGTTGGCTGAGCGGTTAGAGGCGCACAGCTGTGACCTTGCATTCGGGAGACAGTGGGTTCTAACCCCACTGTCGGAGCCCTGAAGATGGTTTTCTGTGGTTTCCTATTTTCACACCAGGCAAATGCTGAAACTGTACCTTATTAAGGCAACAGTTGCCTCCTTCCCACTCCTAGCCCCTTTCTATCCCATTGTCACCATATGACCTCTCTGTGTCGGTGCAACATAAAGCAACTTGTAATATATAAAATTGCAAAGAATTTTGAAATTTATTGAACATCTCCCTTTGTAAATTATTCCAATCCCGAACTCCCCTTCCTATAAATAAATATTTGCCCCAATTTGTCCTCTTGAATTCCAACTTTATCTACATATTGTGATCTCTCCTACTTTTAAAAACACCACTAAAACTTGTTCGCGTACTAATGTCATTCCATGCCATCTGTCCACTGGCAGCTTGGAACATACCACTTAACTGAGCAGCTTGTCTCCTTTCCCCCAAGTCTTCCCAGCCCAAAACTTTGCAACATTTTTGTAACACTACTCTTTTGTCGTAAATCACCCAGAACAAATCGAGCTGTTTTTCTTTGGATTTTTTCCAGTTCTCAAATCAAATTGAATTTCTAATCACTAGATTTCATGCCAATAGCCTGGGTTCAATTCCAAACCTCTCCGTCGGATGAAGACGTTAAGCCTTGAACATGTCCCTGTGTGCTGTTTGATAGGAGTAGGCTATGTGCCTACACCAGATTTCATCTTCTCCTTATCTCCTCATTATTATTATTATTATTATTATTATTATTATTATTATTATTATTATTATTATTATTATTATTATTATTATTATTACTTAATTGAATGATTCACTTATAAGTAATTCAGAATTCTTTAGATGTAGCTATTCTTGAGGACGAAATAAAATAATGATGTTTAAAAAAACATGAAAGGGTTACAAGGGAAAATTCACTCAAAATACCTATACTTACAAATTGTACTGTTCTAAAATCTACATTAAAATACAGTCCAGAGAAAGGCATTGTGTCGATACATCTAGTTTCCAATAGGGTTTTCTCTTATCTCAAGCTCTCGGAACCTTCTTAGCATGTGTTGGCCACACCAGCCCTTTGATGAGCCCGTCTATTATTTCCCTGAAGAAAATTCTGGCATATAGACACTAAACTGTGAAAAAGGGTCAGCTGTGAAAGGGGAGGAGTGAAAAAAAAGTGAACGTGAGCGGTTGAAGTGGACTGCCTTGTAACTTGGTTGTTTAGCTATCTTGGTTTCGTTAGACGCTGCAAACCAAATAGAAGGGTAAGCTGCCGATCAACATAAGGGAATTGCTACAACCAGGTAATGGACTGGCCCTAGGCAGGGAAGAGGTTTTGTAACATTCCATTGCCAACACACTTTCTGTGTGTTTGAATGTACCTGTTACTAATCCTCTAGAAGTCTCGTTCGTGCTGAGCTTTTCGTCCGAGAATGTGAGTGGGCGGGTGGAGTCCTAACAAGTATTTCTATTGCAGAAACCAAAGTGGCAGAGAAAAGTCCAACCCTTCTTCACTCTAGCCAGCAAACATGCTTCCACGTGTCGTTGTCGTTGTTGTTATTAAATTAGTGAAATGAAAAGTTATTTAAATTATCTGTAGGATACACAATACCCATCAGTTAGGGTTAATTTACAACCTAAAAAAGTGGGACTGTCCTGAATTTTAACTTCGAAACAAATGTCATAAATTTTTACTATTAAGCTGAGCACATCATTTGGTGGGTTTTCATTAACTTCCATATTCAATCAAAAGTTTGTTTATTAACTCTCTTCAGTAAATAGCAGTGGAGAATGATATAGTTATCACAATAAGCACAAAGTTTGCGTCCTGCTTCCGAAGTCGCAAGAATCTCGATCCCTCCCTTCTGTATGCTTCCTTCTAAATAGGAAGGAAGGAAGGAAGGAATGAAAGGAAGGAAGGAAGGAAGGAAGGAAGGAAGGAAGGAAGCGACTTCTGTTAAATCAATTTTAATGTATTACTACAGGATTCATGCTGCTCTGCAGCATTCATTATAAGTAGGTCAGATAACTTGTCTTGATATGCCTCTCAAAGTATATTGTTTTGCCTGCCCTTTCCAATGGTTTTATGAACATTTAATAAGAAGCACGTTATGATACGTCGCAGTTCACAGTCAGAATTCATCCATTCTGACGTCATCATGCTGTCTGTTTGGTAAAAATCTATCACATGTTCACTTTTTTCCCTGCAGTTCTTGATGTAAAGCTTAGTATTGCATTATAGAAAGCAATGGTATTTTTAATCACAGTTCTTCTATTGTCTTGTGAGCTCTCGAAAGAGTGTTTCATTACAAGTGATGAAATTCATTTTTTGTCCGTATTGAAAGTGTCATAAAATGTATATAGGAAAATATTTAATATTTATTTCCACCTATTCAATACAATATTTTTTAGAGTGTTTCATGCCAGGCGGAGAACTTTCTAAAGATAAATGGCCTTCACTCTTTTTAATGTAGCTAGGTTATCCTTTGATAGGTGTTCCCAGATAATGTCTAAGAAAAAAATGAACTGGCATATGGCTTTTAGGGCCAGGAGTGTCCGCAGACATGTTTGGCTTGCCAGGTGCAGGCCTTTTGATTTTACACCCGTAGGTGACCTGCGCGTCATGATGAGGATGAAATGATGATGAAGATGGCAAATATTCGCAGCCTCCGTGACAGTGGAATTAACCAACTACGGTTAAAATTCCGTGATCCTGCCAGGAATCGAACCCGAGACCCCTGTTACCAAAGGCCAGCACGCTAACCATTTAGCCATAGAGCCAGACAATGCCTAAGACGTATGCCATGATGGGGTCTGTTTTTATGTAGAATTTTTCTCTTAACAGCACACAATATTAGGAATGCTCTGCCATCTGTTGAATATATTTGGAACCTGGGAAAGGTTAGAGAATCAAAGAGTATCTAGCAGAGAAGAGTATTCTTCCGTGATCAGAGAAAGTGTATACTTTCTAGCTTAACAGGTAGTAATCAAACATGGCTGCATGCAAATACATAACTAAGGATGAAAAACACATATACCAGAATATTAATGAAAGTGCTTGTCGCTTATCAACCTGCTAAGTACTGAATGTATTGCGGGTTAGGGTGAGCCTTCGTCTGCAATTATTGGAGTGATCATTTAATGATTTTATTATATGATTACTCAAAGTTGGCTGAAGTTAGAGACCAATCAACGTCTCATGATTCACCGGCAGGTAATTCCAGAAAGAAAAAACAAAAATGAAGGAAATTGGTCCAGTAGAAACTTTTTGACTTATTTCCTGTATCTCCTAAGTGGAGCATAGGGCATCAATGAACTTCCGCCACCGGACTCTGTTCTGCGCCATCGTCCTGATCTCTGTCCAGGTCTTTCCTCCTTTCTCCATCCCTTCTGCTATTACACTCCTCCTGGTCCAGTAGAAAGGACGGACGGATTTGCCAAAGCAGTTTCTAGTACTCTTTTAATAAATAGATTAAAAGAAATAAAATTCTATTTTAGCTCGTACTGTCGACCTTAACAAGTGTTATGGTACTTTTAGGAGAATTCCATCTTTACAGTACAAATTAAATTTATTCTGTTCAGAATAACATTAAATTATGGTACATATTTTGTCCTCATTGGAGGACATCTTCAGCCATCAAAGTTAAAAAAACAAAAAAGAGAACAAGGATCCATATTTAGGCTTTGAAAGACACTGGATATTCTTGGTATCTGGTCCCGTCTATCTGCTCGTATCAAAATTTATCACATTATTACACATGAATCTTAAATTAAAAACTATGCAGTCCAGTCAAAAACCACCACCATGAAACACACAACTTCCATAACACACATTCTACATGTATAAAAATACATTGTGGTGATGAGATCTGTCATTAATGGATTATAGTTGAATGCAGATCTTCAAAGAAAGATCTCATCATTGTATGTAGCAACATATAAAATATAGGTCAGTATTTGTTAAAATCTTAAGGTGTTTTTTACCACTGTCTGTAAACAAGTCTTAAATAAAGTAAGTTCAACACTTTTTGCAGAAAGCTGTGGTTCCTATTAGATTGGACTGTTCTTCAGTGGGAACTTCTCTTAAAAGATTTTGCAAGCTGAATGCCAAGCTTGGTTTTGTAGAGATATTAAAAAGGAAGTGGTCTGTGAAAGGAAGAAGCAATCATTTAAAAAGGATTTCTAGGGACATGTACCTGATACAAAAAATGTTTCATAAGCTTAATTCTAGGGTACGGGGTACAGCGTATGTGCCGTATATTCAGGGTACAACTGATCATGTAGCCAGGATTCTCTGCAAGCAAAAGCAACTTCCTGGACCAACTAAAGATCGGATACCAAAACTACAACATCCCGGTGTTTACAAGATTCCATACACTTGTGAAGTTTACAATGGACAAACCTCAAGATCGGTATCCACACACACCAAGGAACATGACAGATGCATTCTACTTAACCAACCAAATAAGTCAGCATTAGAAGATCATGCCTTGTCACCTGGCCACAATGCCATGTTCAAAGATACAAAGTACTGGCCAAAGTGAAAACACAATAGTTTTAGAATTGTAAGAGAAGCAATAGAAATACGAAAACATCTTAGCACAGCTTAGTTCTCCGTAACTGCTTCACTTAGAGACCAACAATAGTCCGCAGCATAGAGAGCACATCTTAACGACCAGTGATATTTCTTTTGACAGTTGTCCTGATGAAGATTGACATAGGTCAATCGAAACGTCAATGCCTGTTTTTGATATTTTGTATAATTTATTCCACATGATTTAGCCCAAAATAACAAGAATATATTTGTTTGTTTCACTGACTATCAGGAGACATTCAAAAGAATCAAACATTAAAACGTGATACAGATTTTTCAGCAGAAATGGTTGAACATAAAAAATATCCGCATCGTACAAAAACTTCGCTGGAACCAGCGAGCTACAGTCAAAATCTGTTGAACAAGAACTTCAGAGATATGTATCAAAATAGGAGTAAGCCAAGTTTTGCATACTTGCGCAGCTTCTATTCAGTGTCTATACTGATCACAAATTCAAATAAGCCTTGCACGAAACTGGAGTCTCAAACAATATATTTTTTTACGAGTTGCTTTACGTCGCACCAACACAAATAGGTCTTAGGGCGATGATGGGTCAGGAAAGAGCTAGGAGTGGGAAGGGAGCGGCCGTGGCCTTAATTAAGGTATAGCCCCAGCATTTGCCTGGTGTGAAAATGGGAAACCATGGAAAATCATCTTCAGAGCTGCCGACAGTGGGGTTCGAACCCACCATCTCCCGAATACTGGATACTGGCCGCATTTAAGTGACTGCAGCTATCGAGCTCGGTCAAACAATATTAGATGTGCAGATGACACCCTAATTATATGTGACAACATAGAATGTCTTCAAGGACTACTCAAAAGAATTCATCTCAGTGGATACCACAAAAACCAAGTTCATGGTATTTAGCAGAAGCAACCAAGAAGGTACCTCCATTTCACTAAATAATAATCAATACATAGAATGAGTAAGCCAGTTCACCTTGGGAGCACTATAACAGACAATCTGGACCCTGAAATAGAGATCAGACACTACACTGAGATTTCTAGATCAACTTTCCAAACGATGAGGTCATTTTATGTGATGATAAACTAAACCTCAAACTCAGGCAAAAGGCAATGAAATGTTACATTTGATCAACACTGTTTTGTGGAGTAGAGACCTAGACTCCCTAAACTTACACCATGAAGAGATTAGAGGCCTTTGAAGTGTGAATGCTCACAATACCCTGGACAGATTTCATAACAAATAATGAAGTGTTAAAGAGAGCTAGAACAGAGCAACAGAGCAAGAACTGGCAAACATCATCCAAACACGCCATGTTCTACAAAGTAGAAAGTACAACCTACTCCACCTGATATAAAAGGCAAGATAGAAGGCAAGCAACGAACTGGTAGACCACAGATGTCATGGCACCAAAACATTAAAGACTGGACTGGCATTAACAACAACCCGTTCAAATCAGTTAAAGAAAGGGGTACCTTCTCCAGAGTGATCACCAATGTCTGCAGGACCAGATATGGCACTTGAAGAACAAGAAATATTATTTTGTTGTGTTATTAATACACTATCCTCAAATATTATTGTAGCATCAAAAGGTCCTGAATCCATATGTTACTGGTGTGGACACCCTACCATCAGTTTCATTTACACACATCTTTTACACTGTCGTTCTTAAAAGAAATTTGTTTTTACATGTTCTACATTTTGACTATTTAAATATCAACATTCTAAATTGATCTCCTAATACTATGGTATTACAATAGTTAAGATTAATGATTACAACTTTTAAATGTTTGTCTTTTATGCTCAAACTCCTACTTCACTGCTGTCTCATAAAATTACATTGTGTTCAGGAATTAAATATGGCCATTAATCTTCTGATGATCAACCGATCACAATTTTAAAAAAAGCAAACTAAGTTCCACAATCATTGTTGTAGACTTGAGTTACAATTGGGGGAAAGGGGAGTGAGTAATTTACATGCATCAAATGTTCATAGTAGATTACTAGCATCTGGAGAGAAAGCCCACAAGCCTGTAAACATACATATCTTCCTACAAGAGATATGTCTCCTGGGGGCACGTTCTCAGCAGAATTGGACTAGATGATCGGAAAAAGTTCTTATCACTGAGCCAGCCACGAAATCTGCACCAGATCATAAAATACCTGGTGAAGATGTTTTGAGTGTACTTCACCCCATAGTACTAGATGATGGTTAATGAACTGTAACTGTAATTGGCTGATTACACAAATAATAATTATAATAAAGAATGAAATTTTAAACTTAATAAAAAACTTAGATTCGCCAAAAGAACTGCAGCACAAAATACACAGTTAAAAAAAATTCGGGAACATGTTTTGTAACGTCTGGTATGTGAATGTTAATTTGGTAGATGAGGTTCCAATGGTCGTACAGCATACCTTGAGACATTACCTACTCAGGGTATGTAAAATTGAAGTTATACTCCATCTGTAGGCGTAGCCATGCATTAAAATGTCAGATGACCCCTCAAAACAATGTGAATAGCAGTGCGTCCATGTGTCGTTGTGAGGTATACAGACTACTGTGGTCATTTGAGCACATTGTACATAAACCAGCATATCCCACGAGATATCTTAACAAGGTTCAAGTTGCAAGGGCCATCACTTTGATCCAGGAAGAATGGACTTTTCGTTGTGTTGCTGTGGATCTCAATCTCTCTCCGTCAGTTATTCAACACTTGTGGAATCGCTACAATGAGACAGGAGAGTTCACAAGGAGGGTTGGACAAGGTCGTGGATGCATGACAACCCCACAGGATGACCGATAGCTTACCATCTGTGAGTTGCGGCGTCGTTCAGCAACTGCCAGAGAACTGCAACAAGACCTCAGGAGGGTCACTGGAGTCACGGTGTCTGACCAGACAGTAAGGAACAGGTTAAGAGTAGTGTCCTTACGACCCAGATGTCCTGTTCAAGTGCTCCGTTTAACGCAGCAACATCGCGCAGCTCACCTTCTGTTTGCCCGTACCCACAACAACTGGTAACTTCGCCAATGGAAACCTGTGTTGCTCATAGATGAGTCCAGATTTCCCCTGACACAGCATGATGGACGTCAATGTGTATGGAGACGCAGTGGTGAGCAGTTCATGCCAAATGTTGTCCAAGAAGGCGACCGATTCGGACAAGGCTCTGTGATGGTGTGGGAGGCATCAGTATTGATGACCGTACGGATCTTGTCGTCGTCCGTGGTAATCATACTGCTGCGGGGTACATCGTGCAGATACTGCTACAGCATGTGTTGGTTGCTGCATACGGTGTTTCTGAATTCGTACTCATGCACGACAATGCCAGGGCTCATGTAGCGTGCATCACCAGAGCTGTCTTGCAAGAACTGGACATCCAAGAGATGGAATGGCCAGCAGTGAGTCTGACCTTAATCCCATCGAGCATGTGTGGGATAGGCTTGACAGAAGTGTTCGTAGGCATCCTGTTCCTTCAGAGACTCTCCAATACCTCGAACAGGCACGTAGGTGCCAAGCTGTGATAAATGCTCGTGGAGGACATACACCATACTGAAGCTCTCCAACTGTGAGAAAAATCCGCCCTGGAGGACTTATCATTTTGTTTTAACCCCTATTTGGACATTTCCGTTTGTGTTCTGAAAATAAACGTGAATCCATTTATGTTCTTTTGTATAGGCCTACTTCAACGGTAAAGAATAAAGGTTTAGTTGGTAATATACGAGGGTGTGAGGTATTGTTTTCTGGAGCATGGCATATGTTCAAAAACATGTTCCCCTAATTTTTTTGAACTGTGTATAAACAAGTTAGGAAACATGACAACTACGGAACGGATATGGGAAGCGGCAAGGAACACTGAGAGGTAATGGAATGTAGCCTTTTGCTATGAAAGAAAATGGAGAGGATAAATGCCCTTGGATTGCAACTTTTTTTTTTTTTTTTTTTTTTTTTTAAGATACAGTCAGAAACTCAAAAATTGAAAGACCTTTACAAAGGGAAATTAGGCATGCCTGCAGGCATGTGCAGTGTGCTAAAAGAATTTAATCACTAAATTCAAACCTACAGAAACCCTAATCCGTCGATGCATGTGGACTAAAATGAGGGCTAGTCCCATTCTACATAAACAAATATAGAAATTAAACCAAACACAGAGGTACAGTAAACTTGCATCATTATTTAAACACTTCAAAAAATGTGCATAGATTTTCCATACATATGAAAGGTGACACAGAAATACTGGGAGGCAAACCCGAGGGATAATTACAACCTAATACAAAGGTTAAGAAAAACGGTATTGCCTCCAAACAAATCATATATGATCTTAGCTGAGAAGCTATGTCATTTCGACAAAATTAGCGGATAATGTGAAATTCGAGGATAAACTCCTGAGTAAGAAAAAAATTTTCAATAAAATAATACATTTCAAATGAATTCCCACTGCTGTCTTTATACCGTCACATGAATAATGATAGCATATTTAAATACTGAAGAGGGAAGTTAGTCGTCAGCTGCAAAAAGGGCTTCCTAAATATCAATGAATACAGTGGTGGTGCCTTTCAAGGAGCACTTAATTTTAGTTAAACTGAATATGACAGAGTCAGTGCATAGTTCAAATGTCCCTCTTTTCGGCACTACCAACTTTTACTGCTCAGTAGTTCAGCAGCGCTGAAAGTGAGACAAGGTTTGTGCTGCGGAATGGACTGCTGTACATATGTGTGAGCTGTAATGACATTCTTTCCTCCCTTGAGAGTTTAGCACCTCAAACACACTGGTAAAAGTGCTCCACCGGGCGAGTTGGCCGTGCAGTTAAGGGCGTGCAGCTATGAGCTTGCATCCGGGAGATAGTGGGTTTGAATCCCACTGTCGGCAGCCCTGAAGATGGTTTTCCATGGTTTCCCATTTTCACACCAGGCAAATGCTGGGGCTGTACCTTAATTACCCTCCTGCAAAAATTTAAAATGGGCCCCATCGTTTCCTGATAAGGAACGTTACAAGTTTATTTTGTGGTGCAATGTTGTATATTATTATAATGAACAGCAACAATGCTAATAATAATAATAATAATAATAATAATAATAATAATAATAATATGTTACACAATTTAGTTTTCAAATCCAAAGGAATTAAAATAATACACTTATATGGTATGAACACAAGAAATACATATTCCATAGTAACCAAAATATGCTGACTGTCACAATATTAAGAAATAATCCTGCTAGGACCAAACAATTTACAACTCAACTGTCCATCATAGGCCTAATTAGCTACACTGACTGCTGAGAGTTATAAACAGGCTCGAAACTTCAGTATTTAGAGTTTAGATAAGGAGGATGAGTTTGTTATTGCATCTTCGCTGTCTACTGGGGTCTCAGAACCAGCTAATTACTTCAAAAGCCTTGTTGATTGTTGAGAGAGGCAGCAAGCGATGCTTATTATTGGAACAGGCTGGGAAACCCAGATTCTTTCAGAAATAACTACTATACTCCTATTGATGAAAGAGGCTCTGCACTATGATGGCCAAAGTTTGGAATAACCCTCTCTAATATAAATAATACTGTGTTGTGTGCTGTAGCTTTATCAATATGTAAAATCACTCTTCAGCTACCGAAGTAAGAAACAGTCATAGGCCCCTCACAAGCCATGGACTCCCCCACCTTGCGGAGTCTGCAGGGTCCTTATCACCGCCACTGTCTCTAGCTTACAACACTAGACATATAGACTGAAGAAAAAAGAAATTTGCGCTAAAGAGAAATAAGTGGTACAGGTACAACTCATAATAAATTTTGGTGCTAACTGCACCTTGGAATGTTGGCCTATTGTACAGCATGACTCTGGTCCAGCTAAAATTGCTATATTTGATGCCACATGAAGGCATTCTTTCCAAAGAATTGCAATACAGGCAAGCTGATGGCATCAGGTGCAAAAATGTTGAACAGAATTCGACATACTGCTATGGAAGAAAATCCAAGCTTCAATAAACACACATTATAAAGATGCAAAACCCCAAATACCACATTTCGGTAGCAACTACAGGAGTGAGTGACATAATTACCCATTTCTACCCAAGTATTAGTATTAAGGCTGGTGGATATTGGTGTTTTTACATCATTTCCTCAGTCTTTTCCAGAAAGAGCACTGAGCACAGTGACATAGATGTGCCCCCCTCTAAGTAGCAGTTTATGAGAGAAATACTGTATACGTATTATCAGCAGGAATGTTAAAATTTCTATTTGAAAAAGAGCTACATGAAAGCATGTGGGAGCTCCTCATAACGCCCCCAAGAGATGTTTCTGAACTTGAAAGGAGTTAAAATCCTTTCCAAGTAATATTACATTTGATACAAATGAAATGAAAATCCACAGCCTGTTTCCAGTCATTCGACCGGGTCAGGAATGGAATGAATGAAGCCCCATCTAGCGGCAAGGACAGGAATTGTGCCGGCTGCCAAAGCCTGTCGCACTCCTCTGGGGCAATGATTAATGAATGACTGATGAAATGAAATAATATTGGAGAGTGCTGCTGGAATGGAATATGACTGGGCAAACCGGAATACCCAGAGAAAACCTGTCCCGCCTCTGCTTTGTCCAGCACAAATCTCACATGGAGTGACCGGGAGTTGAACCACGGAACCCAGCAGTGAAAGGACAGTGCACTGCCGCCTGAGCCATGGAGGCTTACATTTGATACAAATATGAGCCAAAAATAACATTGCATACAATAAAAGATCGATAACTTCAAGGGACAAAAGTAGGCTAAAAGTAACTTTATAAGAGGTGGTTACTTATTTAACCTATTTTTATTGTGAGTACTGTACCTTATAAATTTTGTAAAGAGCCACTACTAACTAATTAAGCAAGATTTGGCTGCTTGCCAAACTTCACAAAGAGTGGCAAGGAAGTTAACTTGACATTAATGCAACAGAACACCTGTGAATAATTTGCAATAGAGATATCTTGAATTTTTTTTTGCTGCACACAAAGTTTGTGGCAGTCTATAATAACTTGGGCAATCATAATAGCAGTAGCGGCTCGTTCTAAAGGGCAGAGGGGCACGTGCCCCTCCAGCTAAGTAACTGTTAATGCATGGTTTTATAAATACTGGCAATTTGAATGGTGATACATTCAGTTTTGATATTAGGCGCCGCATGCAGCTAGAGCGTCAATGTTTTCATCATACACGTACTTTGCTTCCTCCGGCGGGCTCTACGCTGGCCGGTCATGCTGGGCCCTGTGCCCTTAGCTGCTGACTCTTTCTTACGTAGTTTTCGTTCACGCATGCGTGGAACTAACTAATTTTTAACATGCACTGAATGGGAGATTGGGTCATTACCGAAGCCAGCCCGCTACGATTACGAAAATACGCGAAGGCTTATCGCGCCGAGCAGAACATCGTGTTCCAAGTCTGTCATCTGCAATCTGATAAACATGCTGTACTGGCTAATGAAATTAGTCAGTATCCTATCTTGTAATATTTAGTGTGGTGTCATTAAAAGTAAATCTGTCGTGTTTTGTGTGCGGACATAGAGAATCCCTATGAAGAGTCTCTTAAGGTATATCACACAGGTATGATTAATATCTAGGCTACGTACAATGAATTCTGTGAGTAATATTTTAAATAGACCTTTTTCTCAACTGTCCCTAACGGAAAAGACTGAGATAAAGACACTCGGTCGACCAACGCCTCATTTACAACTAGAGCAAGTAGGACAATATAAAGGGCGTGAATATCGACGTAGATTCCAGCCAGGGGTGTATACAGGATACGAGTGGTTGTGTGGCTGTGATTCAAGGAATGCGTTTTTCTGTTTTCCGTGCATGTTATTCGGACATGACCAGACGAGGACGAAAACCGGAGTAACAGATCTCAAACACTTGAAAGAAAAAATTAAAAAACACGAAAGTTCCTCCCAACATATCAATTCATGCATGGAATTAGCTGTGCTAGGGAAAGTTAATATAGTGACTCAACTGGATTCTGCTTATCGCCAATCCGTTAACAAACACAATGATCAGGTTAGGAAAAATAGGCACATATTACGCAGAATTATTCAGTGCATAAAATTCTGTGGCGTATGTGAAGTGGCACTCCGTGGCCATGATGAGACAGAAAATTCTCTAAATCCTGGAATTTTCAAAGGTCTCATTAATTTTACGGCTGAAATAGACGTTGCTATGAAAGAACACCTGGCCAAAGCTTCTGTATTTAAAGGCACTTCAAACACCATTCAGAACGAGCTTCTTGATTGTATGTTGAATGTGTGCAGGGAACAAATTTCTTCAGAAATTGGGGAATCCCAATTCGTTACAATAGAAGCAGATGAAACAAACGGATGTTTCAAACAAATGCCAATTGGTACTTGTTTTTCGATATGCATTAGAGGGTCACGTCCATGAAAGATTCTGGGGGTTCATGAATCCAACCGACAGGACAGCGGATGGATTGAGTCAATGTCTGTTAGAGCAAATTAATCCCATATTAAGGGACACACCACATAAACTTATTTGTCAGAGTTATGACGGAGCCAGCGTAATGAGCGGAAGGACAGGGGGTGTGCAGGCGAAATTGAAAGTACACTACCCTAATGCACATTTCATTCATTGTTATGGACACCAGCTAAATTTGACAATGCAGAAGGCTTGTTCGTACAATCCCCAAGTCAAATTATTTTTCTGTAACCTGTCCGCAATTCCAACTTTTTTTCCAACTCGTCTCACAGAAGTGACCTCTTGAATGAAATAATGAAGACTAGACTCCCTCGGACAATCACTACTCGCTGGAACTACAACATTCGTACGGTGAATATAGTTTATGAGAATAGAGATAAACTGATCGAGTGCTTTCGTAGAATAGAAGAAGAAGGTAAAACGTCTGTTAGCGTAAATGAAGCCAGTGGACTGCGACGTGCTCTTGAGGATACCATATTCATGTTCTGGTTGTCTATTTTTCACAAATTAATGCCGCATGTTGACATTTTGTACAATCAGCTACAAAAACGCGAAACAGATTCAGTCCAAATAAAAAAGGCTATTTCTGACTTCGCAAAGTGCGTAGCACAACAACGTGAAGAAATAGATACAATTTCATGTGATCTCACGGACTACAATAATTCCGATAAAAGACGTAGAGTAAGTGACACAAGGACCATTGCAGCGAAAGAAGTATGTGACGTAGTAATGAATCAGGTGCATGATAGGTTTGCATTTACTGGGTACATTGAAGCTGCAACACTACTGTACTCAGATTCATTTGACAAATTTTCTATAAACTTTCCACAAAATGTATTAAATTCTACTGTGTTACATTATCCAATGTTGCAGAAAGAAAGGCTAAAGACGGAATTAGAAGTGATTTATAAACGGACAGATTTCAGGCAAGTCAAAGGAGCTCTACCACTTCTTGCTTTTATTTTAGAAAATAATCTGAAATCAACGTTCAAAGAAACGCTAAAGCATCTCAGGATAATTGTGACAACACCCATGTCCACAGCCGAAGCAGAGCGCTGTTTTTCGACACTGGCTCGTATTAAGACATGTTTACGCAACACAATGACCGAAGAACGACTACGGTATCTGCTCTGGCAATGATTTCTATTGCGAAAGACCTTATTTACGATATGCCTGACTTTGACGATAAAGTCATTTCTAAGTTTGTGAATTTAAGGCATAGAAGAATGGAATTCGTGTTTAAATAAAGGGATAACACTGCGGTCGTTGAACAAGGTTCTACCGTATTCATTTGTGTGGCCAGAGCGAGTAGACTGTACTTCATTCGTCCTGTAGACTCACTAGAAGGCCTATCAGTCGGTACAGTAATTTGAATGAACTTCTTTATTACAAGGCCATCCAACGGTAGTTCCATAATGTATATAGCGCTGTGAACGTATTTCAGATAGACTTCAGTGGCAGTAGGCACACTGAAATAGTTCAAGATACATTAGTGACAGTAGGTGCTGTACATTTAAATAGTTCAAGATACTTTAGTGACAGTAGGTGCTGTACATTTAAATAGTTCAAGATACTTTAATGACAGTAGGTGCTTTACATTTAAATAGTTTAAGATACTTTAGTGACAGCAGGTACTGTACATTTAAATAGTTCAAAATACACTGACTGACAGAGCAAATGCAACACCAAGAAGGAGTGGTTCGAAAGGGATGAAAGTTGGGGAAAAAACAGAGACGGCACGGACGAATAATTGATGTTTATTTCAAACCGATATGCAGATTACACAATGCGCACGGCATCGACTCAGGAGGATGTAGGACCACCGCGAGCGGCGATGCACGCAGAAACACGTCGAGGTACAGAGTCAATAAGAGTGCGGATGGTGTCCTGAGGGATGGTTCTCCATTCTCTGTCAACCATTTGCCACAGTTGGTCGTCCGTACGAGGCTGGGGCAGAGTTTGCAAACGGCGTCCAATGAGATCCCACACGTGTTCGATTGGTGAGAGATCCGGAGAGTACGCTGGCCACGGAAGCATCTGTACACCTCGTAGAGCCTGTTGGGAGATGCGAGCAGTGTGTGGGCGGGCATTATCCTGCTGAAACAGAGCATTGGGCAGCCCCTGAAGGTACGGGAGTGCCACTGGCCGCAGCACATGCTGCACGTAGCGGTGGGCATTTAACGTGCCTTGAATACGCACTAGAGGTGACGTGGAATCATACGCAATAGCGCCCCAAACCATGATGCCGCGTTGTCTAGCGGTAGGGCGCTCCACAGTTACTGCCGGATTTGACCTTTCTCGACGCCGACGCCACACTCGTCTGCGGTGACTATCACTGACAGAACAGAAGCGTGACTCATCGGAGAACACGACGTTCCGCCATTCCCTCATCCAAGTCGCTCTAGCCCGGCACCATGCCAGGCGTGCACGTCTATGCTGTGGAGTCAATGGTAGTCTTCTGAGCGGACGCCGGGAGTGCAGGCCTCCTTCAACCAATCGACGGGAAATTGTTCTGGTCGATATTGGAACAGCCAGGGTATCTTGCACATGCTGAAGAATGGCGGTTGACGTGGCGTGCGGGGCTGCCACCGCTTGGCGGCGGATGCGCCGATCCTCGCGTGCTGACGTCACTCGGGCTGCGCCTGGACCCCTCGCACGTGCCACATGTCCCTGCGCCAACCATCTTCGCCACAGGCGCTGCACCGTGGACACATCCCTATGGGTATCGGCTGCGATTTGACGAAGCGACCAACCTGCCCTTCTCAGCCCGATCACCATACCCCTCGTAAAGTCGTCTGTCTGCTGGAAATGCCTCCGTTGACGGCGGCCTGGCATTCTTAGCTATATACGTGTCCTGTGGCACACGACAACACGTTCTACAATGACTGTCGGCTGAGAAATCACGGTACGAAGTGGGCCATTCGCCAACGCCGTGTCCCATTTATCGTTCGCTACGTGCGCAGCACAGCGGCGCATTTCACATCATGAGCATACCTCAGTGACGTCAGTCTACCCTGCAATTGGCATAAAGTTCTGACCACTCCTTCTTGGTGTTGCATTTGCTCTGTCAGTCAGTGTACTTAGGGTGATGAAGAGTCTGGATCGCTGCCTTCTTCGAATGGACACCAACATTTCATTCCACAGTTTCTCTTAAAATGAAGATGGCAGTGAAGTAGGTGAGAAATGATCAAGTATTTAACATTGTGTGGTGTGTATCCGGGTATGCATTTCTTTACTCATGTGTGCTTAGTAAGAACGTAAATTTGTGAAAAAGTAGTGTGCCCCTCCGCCAGTTCCCCTCAGCAGCCGCTGCTGCATAATAGTGAACTGAAAGTATTGAAAATTTAAAACTAATTTTAAAAGAGAACATGGTTTAATGTTAAGAGGAGACTAAATAATAGCCAGGGCAAGAAGCATATTTCATGGTCCTGCCTGAAGTCAAGCACATTCAGCAACTTAAAAGATTTTTTAATGCATTTGCAATGCATTATCATGAAACCTGATTTTTTTTTTCTTTTCCATCAATTGACTTACACATCATAAATGTTGCATATAGGCCTAAATATAAAGACAAAAAACTTGAAACACAAGACACCAACTCAACCCCCCAAAATTCAGTCTTTAAGTCAGAAAATACTTCATTTTCATGAAAACTATATCCCTGCAATAAGCTGTCTGAAGTCAGACCTATCATGCTAACTAGTAGCTTACGGATGTATTTTTATAGGTACAAGTATCTTGGGATTAACTGTGAAATAAATGCCTGTTAATTATAGTACCAGATACAATCACCAGCTAGTAGGTATTCAGAGTAACTGCCCTTCGCAGCATGGACAGCAGCTAGACATGCTGCCAGTGACTCAGTCAGGAGCTGATAGGCCTCCATGGGTATCTGAAGCTATGCTGTCTGCAGTGCATCCCACAACTGTCGAAGTGTGCATGGCGGAGGAGACAGACACGAACAAGGCGATTCAAGGTGGTCTCACAGATGTCCAATTTGATTGAGATCAAGGCTGTTTGGGGGCCATGGAAGAACTCTGAAGTCTTGATTGTGCTCTTCAGCCACTTCTGGACTCTTATAGCAGTGTGGCAAGGCACATTATTATGCTGCCCCATCCTCCCAAGGAAAGACAATCATCATGAATGGGCAGATGTGATTGCCAAGGATGGATTCATAACCAAATTGATCAAGAGTGCCTTCCCATAGATGATGGGATCCAGAGAAAACCAAAGGAACATTCCCCAGACCATAACACTGCGCCCTACGACCTTTCACTGTTTAACATTTCATATACTGGCACACTGAATACCATATACACCAGTAAATTAATATATATCGGGCAGTATATATTTTATATTTTTAATGCCTTTCTCTCTCTCTCTCTCTCTCTCTCTATCTCGAGGATGGTTAAAACAATAATCACCACCACCACAACCACTCTGCGCGCGCGTGCACTTGTGTGTGTGTGTGTGTGTGTGTGTGTGTGTGTGTGTGTGTGTGTGTGTGTGGTGCTTTTATTTCAGGAAAGACCAACTATCCTCTTGTTGACGTACATCGGCAAACAACACCTGAAAGCCAAGAAATTATTAAATGATTTAAGACCACGAAAAAACAAGAAAAAGTGTGAAAGGCAAATTGATGTACGTTCTAGGCTGAATGATTTAATAAAGGAAATAATTATTTCAGTTAAAGTAACTGTGAAAATGTACTTAAATTCCCGCTCTTCTTAAGAAACACATGGACACAGATCTCCCTTCAAATCGTCAATAATTATTCAGAAATAGTTTCACGCGCAACTGTTGGTATCACTGCGCGTAGCACAGGGATCCGCATCAGCTGATCCCTAGCAACAGCTGAACTGACATTTCTTTCCATTGCGTAAACAAATCGGCCTCACAGTACCTCTCTAGCCTTGCTTAGAGGCATTTCGTCAGGTCCTGCGTAATAATTCCACACACAAATTGTCACACTTCTGTATATTAATACATTATAATCATTTGCAATTAAAGCATTTTTTAAAGTAACCTTGCATTGTTTTATTTCAGGCTACATGGCGAGAAAGACTAAAGCTTCCTGTAGATAATCTGATTTCAGTCAATAAGTGTACGTAGTCTAGTCTTTTTGGAAAACAAATATGAAGGTTTTTCTTTTAATAACCCCTGGGGTTCATCGTGTCTTAGATGTATGTAGCAGTTCATTCTTCTTCTTCTTCTCCCTGCCATCCCCCCCCCAATTGTTCTTGGGGTCGGCAATTATGTGAATTTGAAATCCCCGGCCGGCCGGGAATTGAACCTAGAGTCCTCTGAACCGAAGACCTGTAGGCGTACGTTGTTCATTCAGTCACGGAGCCGGACGTAGCAGTTCAGTACTCTACCAAATTTATTTATTTCCTTATCTGTGTCCGAAACACTGAACAGTTTAAAAAAATACAGTATGTGTAACTATTAATACATACGGTAACTCCAGAAAGTAACATTCATACAGAAACATATGAAGTGAAACACTTGTAGTGGTTAAATTTATCTCGAAGAACAAGGCATGTAACACTTTATTACGAAAAGCTGAATGGGAGCACAATGAGAACCAAACAGGAAAGGTTAATTTCTAGACCATAGTTGCAAAACAATAGGATTGACATATAACTTCACTCATAAAGGAGACAAAAGTTTTTAAGTTACAAATACGAAGAAACTTGATGGATGAAGCTGTACGCATAAACTCTTCGGTGGTAAGGTCACCTGAGGCGGAGGATTGGATACCTAGGAAAATAATGGACACTGTCCTGGAGGGTAAGCGAAGTACAGGAAGGCGACGATGGTTAGACACATTGAATTCCGGACACACTGATGCGGCGGGTTGATTTATGTATCAATGCTAACGGAGGGCATTTGGAACATTTCATATAAGAAAGTGTTTCATGTGGTATGCTGGTACGTTCTATTCCTGTTTTCCCATGATTAATGTACTATGTAGAATTGTAGAAAATGAGTTCTAACATGGAAATAAAGCGTTTTCGGACCCTTGTCCATATACCATATTTTCTTCTTCTACGTGTGAGGGACCTGTTCTGAAAGTTTGGTAGTTCGTTAATGTTACACTCTGTATATTAACACACACACACACACACGTACGTTTGGTGTAAGGAAGGACGACTGGCCGTAAAATATGGTCAAATTCGTATCAAGTGCCGACTCCAATAATAATAATAATAATAATAATAATAATAATAATAATAATAATCTCCTTTCATGTGAAAGGACGGCTAACTAATTAGTACACAAATAGACGTTCATCTTGGCTAAAAGGCGCCATTCTTCACATGCAATACACAGGTACCGACGCATAGTTCACTTTCTGGATCCAAAATGTGAGTGTTCTTTACCAAAACCAACACATTTTGTGGTGGCGTGCAGTAAACGTGAGCCGTAGTGGATAGGTGAGATTTACATAACATTTTACTTTACCGGGAGCTTTACTCAAATTATTTTTAAAATACAACCCATTGCGTAGCTTTCTGGGCAAAAAAAACTGGATATGCTGGATATGATTATCGATTATTAACAAATACATGTGTACACGATTAATATATTCTGGTAGACCATGAGGACTTATACTTTTCTCCGCAGCACAATTTTATGTAGAGAAGTGGACATGCCTACTAAACGACTTGCGTTACAAATAACAACCATGGCCTACACTAGTAAGGGCCTCAATGTATACTGAGACGGGCAACGGGAAGCGCCGAGGCATCTAAAGAAGCCTATATCCATTTGACTCCCGTGGGGGACCTGCACGACGACGACGATGATGTAGGAAAAGTGTGAAACCCGGTGTCAGCGCATACATACCCTACTTCTGTCGAATAACACCAATGAGTCTACTCAAGACTTCATGCGACGGACGATTAACAGCGTCATTTGCTCTCACGGCATACGAACATTACGGAGAGGTTTGGAATTTAATCCAGGTTTTGGCACGGAATCTAGTGATTACAAATTGTAAACCACCACCTCTCTACCCTGCCGGCCAACATTCTAATAGTGAAATTTATTTCCACCAACGAGACTCGACCAACGACATGACTGACTGACTGACTGACTGACTGACTGTAACAAAATCTACTGTATTGTAATTTAAACGACGGAGCGAGTTGACCGGCGGTTAGGGGCGCGCAGTTGTGAGCTTGCAATCGGGAGATAGTGGGTTCGAACCTCACTGTCGGCAGAGCAGAAGATGTTTTCCGCTGTTTCCCACACGAGACTGTACTTGAATTAAGGCTACGGCCTCTTCCTTCTTACACCCAGCCCTTTCCTGTCCCATCGTCGCTACGACCTGTCGGTGCGACGTGAAGCTACGACCTTGCCAAAGTAAGCATACACGATTCTCCTTCAAAATCTATAACGAAGATATTTACTGCATAAAGGGAACGGTTCATTTTCAGCCAGGAGGCTGGTTCGGTCCTCAAAAAGCCCCACCAAAGGTTGTGCTGCTATAGAACATCTACAGCCTATTTCCAGTCATTCGACCGGGTCAGGAATGGAATGAATGAAGCCCCCTTCTAGCGACGAGGATAGAAATTGTGCCGGCTGCCGAAGCCTGTCGCACTCCTCTGGGGCAATGATTAAGACTGACAGACGAAATGAAATGACGTTGGAGTGTTGCTGGAATGAAATATGCCAGGGAAAACCTGTCCCGTCTCCGCTTTGTCCAGCACAACTCGTACATAGAGTGACCGGGATTTGAACCACGGCACCCAGCGGTGAGAGGTCGGCGCGCTGCCGCCTGAGCCACGGAGGCCAGAAAGTGCTATTACAACCGGTCCTACGAGAATCACCTTTCGTAACATCCAGACGCACTAGTCGAGCTCCGAGCATCACCCATACTTCAGCAGCTTCCACACAGTCACATGAATAAATGAGAAGACAGGAAGCAGAAGGCGTTGTAATGTTAAAGTGAATTGCGGTTTGTAGATGCTTTACGTCAGACGGAACTGCAGACAGAAAAATAAGCTGGAAGGCATGACCGACTGTAACAAAAGCATGTACTGTATTGTAATTTGAACGACCCAGCGAGCTGGCCGTGCGGTTAGGGTCGCGCAGCTGTGAGCTTGCCATCTATGTATGGTAGAGGTGTAGAAAATGCATTATGCTCGAAACTTCGCACTAGGGCATGAGCTTAAAAAATTATTTTACTTTTAACATTAGGCAGTAGGCCTATTACATATTCCAGTAAGAAACATAAGAAACGTACGTGGAGGTACATACTCCCGCTAGTGCACCGTCACTGCATTGTCCTACATAGGAGGTTCGCAGTGGTGTCTCAAGTGAGCACTAGCCTCCAGCGTCTTGGATAAGTGTAGCGATCCAACTGAAGAGCCCACTGCAACAATAGGGCGAAACGCTGGTAACTTCACGGCTGAGAAAGCCTAACGAGTTTGAATGATTTGAACATAAGAGTTGATAGAGAATTTTTAACAAAGATCTTGCATTTTTAAAAGAACTGGATTAATACATACATTTTAGTCTTCCAATTATTAAATAATAATAATAATAATAATAATAATAATAATAATAATAATAATAATAATAATAATAATAATACCGAGCAAGTGGCCACGCACCTTGGGTCACGTAATTATCAGCTTGCATTCGGGAGATAGTGGGTTCGAACCCCTCTGCCGGCAGCGCTATTTCTATTTTCATAGCAGGCAAATACTGGGGCTGTACCTTAATTAAGGCCACGGTCGATTCCTGCCCACTCCTAGGCCTTTCCTATTCCATCGTCGCCATAAGATCCGTCTGTGTCGGTGGGACGTAAAGTAAATTCTAAATAATAATAATAATAATAATAATAATAATAATAATAATAATAATAATAATAATAATAATAATAATAATAATAATAATTCGGAAACACATAAGCCCTAGGTCTTATTCAATCCTACGTGACGTGAATGTCAATGCATAACATTTGTACACAATTTTGTTTAGATGACTTCCGAGAGAGAAGAGAAGAAGCCGATAAGGAAAGCTGGAGACAAGTCTACGGATAAGGTCAAGGTTAATGAGGCCGTACGTATTACCGCGTTACACTAAATTCTGTGCGAGGACGACTCCACTCGCCACTACACAGTACCGTATTTCTTATTTGTCACCTGCACTGCCAATAGATGAGTTAAAGTAAATGTTGATAATAAAATAAAACAAACATAACGAGTAACAAGCTCGGGTATATAATAATAATAATAATAATAATAATAATAATAATAATAATAATAATAATAATAATAATAATAATAATAATAATGTTCACCGGGCGAGTTCGCCGTGCGGTTAGGAGCGCGCAGCTGTGAGCTCGCATCCGGGAGATAGTGGATTCGAACTCTACTTTCGGCAGCCCTGAAAATGGTTTTCCGTGGTTTCCCCATTTTCACGCCAGGCAAATGCGGGGGCTGTACCTTACTTAAGGCCACGGCCGATTCCTTCCCATTCCTAGGCCTTTCCTCTCTCATCGTCGCCATAAGACCTACCTGTATAGGTGCAACGTAAAAGCAACTAGCAAAATAAAATGTTCAAATCGAAACTCATTTGCATGTACACGCATCCACAGAAATTGTGTCCTGACTTAAACAAGCAACACTGCCCCACTCCAGTACTGAAAAGGAGGAGAGGGAGTGAAGGTGTAGTGCGGAAAGCCACTCCAGTACCAAAAAGGAGAGGTGTGTAATGCTATACATCGCCACTGTGTCCATTTCAATCACAACAGTCTTGTAGCATGTTGTCTACCTGCACCAATGCGTTAAGAGAGGAGGTTGGGAGACGCCATGCTTTGTTTACATCGGGAGACCACTTCTGTGCATGTACATGTTCATAGCCCAGATCACCATAAGGAAAGGAATATAATTAACATACATACATTATCATTATAGACCGTTATGCATTTCAGCGTTCAGTCTGCAAGCCTCTGAGAATTTACTAAACGTCGCCACAATCCTCGATTTGCAACTAGTGTTGTGGCCTCATTTAGTTCTATACCTCTTAACTTTAAATCGTTAGAAACTGAGTCTAACCATCGTCGTCTTGGTCTCCCTCTACTTCTCTTACCCTCCATAGCAGAGTTCATTATTCTCCTAGGTAACCTATCCTCCTCCATTCGCCTCACATGACCCTACCACCGAAGCCGGTTTATGCGTACAGCTTCATCCATCGAGTTCATTCCTAAATTAGCCTTTATCTCCTCATTCCGAGTACCCTCCTGCCATTGTTCCCACCTGTTTGTACCAGCAATCATTCTTGCTACTTTCATGTCTGTTACTTCTAACTTATGAATAAGATATCCTGAGTCCACCCAGCTTTCGCTCCCGTAAAGCAAAGTTGGTGTGAAAACAAACCGATGTAAAGATAGTTTCGTCTGGGAGCTGACTTCCTTCTTACAGAATACTGCTGATCGCAACTGCGAGCTCACTGCATTAGCTGTACTACACCTTGATTCAATCTCACTTACTATATTACCATCCTGGGAGAACACACAACCTAAGCCAGACTGCTTACTACATTTCCACCTAACTAAATCCCTTCCTGCCATTTTATACCTTTCAGCAGATGATCCATGTAAACTACGAACGGGAAAGGTGAAAGATTACAGCCTTGTCTAACCCCTGTAAGTACCCTGAACCAAGAACTCATTCTACCATCAATTCTCACTGAAGCCCCATTGTCAACATAAATGCCTTTGATTGATTTTAATAATCTACCTTTAATTCCATAGTCCCCCAGTATAGTGAACATCTTTTCCCGCGGTACCCTGTCATATGCTTTATCTAGATCTACGAAACATAAACACAACTGCCTATTATTCTCGTAGCATTTTTCAATTACCTGGCGCATACTGAAAATCTGATCCTGACGGCCTCTCTGTGGTCTGAAACCACACTGGTTTTCATCCAACTTCCTCTCAACAACTGATCGCACCCTCCCTTCCAAGATGTCAGTGAATACTTTGCCTGGTATGCTAATCAATGAGATACCTCGACAGTTGTTGCAATCCTTCCTGTTCCCAAGGGAGCGTGCACGGTACTAGTAACAAAGCGCTCTGGCGGAGTTCCGAGAATTAACACGGTGAAAGTGCGTTCCGCTGGAAGACTTGCTTCATAGTTACGGCAAAAAATATCGTTGCATCTCGTCGTCAAGATAAATATGAAGTAATACTATGGAAGTTGTAATGCTGTACACATAAAAATACATTTAAACCTGATATAGTTGTCACATGGCGAAATTAATAACAATATTGTAACTACCTCATATCTATGAATCTGTGAAAACTCAAATTTCGCGAGTGAGATTTCCGGTGAAATTGACTGTGCTTTTGACAAGCTATTGACAGGCAGCATCCGGTAAGGGCCCTTTCACACGATCCACTGCTTGCCACGCCACTCCACTCCACCAGAGGTGTGGTTAAAGGCCGGTAGCGTTCACACGAGACACTTAAGGAGCAGCTGACTGTCGTAGCGGAAGGACATATTATCCGCACACTTTATATTGGTGCATTTGTGTTCGGGGGTGAGGAGTAAGGAGGGAGCTGTCCCGGTATCGATAGTGCTGCCTGGTGCTGCCAACTGAATGAAAATGAAATCTGAATTGAATCGAGAATATGATCGATCGATATGAAATTTCTAAACCGTTATCATCTTAAGCCAACAACTATGTCATATACACATTATATAACATTATAAAACATTTTTCGATGCGAATCTTGTTCCTAGCATGAATTCTATACTTTGCCTTTGTTGTGTAAATAACAACAGTACTAGTACGTAAAGTGCACGCCAGATGTCGCACAACGAAGCTTAAGCGATTCATAGTTTGTGTTTCAAAGGTTGCCAGTACGAAGCTCGAAGATCGCCGAGGTCGACCGATTCAGCACTAGGGTGTAAATGCACCAAGATAAAGTGTGCGGATAATACGTGCCTCTCGCTCCACACTCTCTCTCCTTGCCAGGCGCTCTGTACTTTTCAAGTATCAGCCAGGCACTTGTACTTATTAGTACATCTTCGAAGGAGCATTGTCTGGGCTGTAGCACTTTTCAGTGCTCGCTCTTTCTTCTGTTTCAGGATCTCTTACAGGAGGACCAGGATGGAGAAGCCGACCCTACCAGTGAGACTGGTCGACTACGACTACGAGGCAGCCGTCGAGAGGATACTAGACGCGCTCGACACGACGGATACCCCCATCTACGAACGCCCTGGACTGGTGGTGTTCAACCGGCCGCGGGAAGAAGACCACAAGGGGGCGCTCCAAGTATTCGACAACCTGAACGCGACTGCGGAGTACATCGGAGAGCCACTCCTGCCGATCATCGGCATTATGGTTCCTACCTGGGCGATCATTATTCGCCCTAACGACGCAGCCAGCTTCAGGATCTACGAGGAGCGCGCGTCCCAGCAGTTCCAGGTCGCCCGGCTACCAGGACTCAGGGAGCACCTGGACGTCTCGGGCTACCAGGAGGCAGCCTCGCAGACGGAGCCAACGACCGAGGACGACGGCGGCGCTCCCGAGCGCCGCGACGGCGCGACCCCAGTTGGAAAGCTGTAATCTACGAAGTACACGCAGACCAACAAGGCGCCAACCAGGGCGAAGTGGTCGCAGACGCAGGCCTACCAGGAAGGGCCTGTTACCCGGGCGCAAACCAGGAACTCGCCCGTGATGGTGGAGAGCAGCACAGCGGTGGAGAAGGACGCCCCCTGGCGTACCGAGTCTGCTGCCCAGGTCCAGCCTGCCTGCACGTCTGTCGAGTTGCAGACCTTGATGTGCGCCCCCCAGGACAGGGAATGCAGTCGAGTGTTAGCACCGACCGACGCCGCCGCCGCCAGCCAGGAGAAAGAAAAAGATGGCGACGCAGCGGAGCCACCAGCTACCCCGGGGTCACCAGGCCGGGAGGAGGGCCACCAGGACGAGGCCTCTTCCCCCGCCGAGAAGCAACCCCCGGGAACGACCGCCGCCGCCGCCAACCAGGAGAAAGAAGAAGATGGCGACGCAGCGGAGCCACCAGCTACCCCGGGGTCACCAGGCCGGGAGGAGGGCCACCAGGACGAAGCCTCTTCCCCCGCCGAGAAGCAACCCCCGGGAAGAAGAAGAAGAATAAGAAGAAGACGCCGCACCAGGAAGCAGAAGGCGTCGCTGGCTCACCAGGAGAGGACCGCCAAGCCGCAACCCAGGACTGCTCCCAGGACCGCAGTCAACCGAGGAGCCAATCAGGAGAGGACCTCAGCAGGCAGCGGCAGGCAGGTGAGAGTAAAACGTCCCCCTCAGCAGCTCTTGCAGTGTTTCCGCTGTCTGAGGTGGGGCCACCGTCAGGTTAGCTGTGGGCTTGAGGTGAAGTGCAACCGCTGTGGTGGTGATCACCACTACACGGCCTGCGCACCACTTAGAGACGCGCCGGTATGCGCCAACTGCTCGGGAGGCCACCCGGCCTCCCATCGCAGTTGCCCAGTCTACCGGGCCATGGCGCGGGCAGAGAGGAAGGAGGCCCGGCACCATGACCCACCCCCTTCCAGGAGGCCCCCGCCTCGGCGGGCTTGGCCTCACTCTCCGGGATCGGAGACTGGGTACGAGGTACCCCAAGGAGGTGGAGCCGTGCGACAGGCCCTAGTGGTACTCGACGCATGGCTCCGCAGCCGGCAAGGACCGTGCTAGTCACAGCAGTGCCCAGACGGACTGATCCCCAGACGATGGAATGGAAAGGAATTGGTTTATGTTTTGTGCATGTTACCTGTTCCTAACACAACCTCTGGTCTTTTTCCAGCCCACATCCTTGCATGTGCTATCAAAAGATGTCAGGTTTTACATGTAGGCTCTTTCTTCTTTCTGCCTATGTGGTTTTTCCCTGACCCTTCAATACCATACTTCAACACTATATACCTAACACAAACTCTTGCCGTGGTAGCGAGTCTGACTCGGAAACCGGCAGATACTCCTTGTATCCCTTCCCACTCCTCCCTGCTATCTCTTTCTTCTTAGAAATAATAGCATGTCGGAGGCCATGTAGATTGAGTCGTTGGTCACGCGGGGGGAGCGGGCTTCGGGGGGTCCCCCCGAAAAAAAAAGAAGAAAAAAAAAGAGACACTTCGTGTGGCGCAACCTCCGTCCACTCTCGTCAACAGCAGGCTGCTGTCGACCGGCCTGAAGTGTCTTCCACACTGGAAGTTCACTCATCACTGAATCAGATTAGCTCGTTCAGACAGTCAACATATAAATGATCTACAAGTTCGAAGATTTCGTTTCAAAATGTCGGTTCCATTCATAGATACTGAAAAGTTAATAAAAGAAATACAAAATCGGCCTTGTCAGTGGGATTAACGAACGACAGACTATTCAAATAAAATAAAAGGCATCAAATGTGGAATGAAGTTTCCCATGAAGTGATTCCACTTTCTGCCGAACTGGACAACTCCAAAGAGAGAGAAGTTGATATCTACAGTAATAGGCTATATGTGTTATATGTTAATTTTCGATATTACAATAACATGGGTCATTGAAAAATAATTAATCAAGGCTTTTTAGCAGTCTTCATTTCAAAAGAACTGCTTCCAATTAAATTACATAATAACATTTTCTTATTCGGACCGAACACGATAGCCACAGTCGCTTATGTGCCGCCATTATCCAGTATTCGGGAGATAGTGGGTTCGAACCCAACTGTCGGCAGCCCTGAAGATGGTTTTCCGTGGTTTCCCATTTTCAAACCAGGCAAATGCTGGGGCTGTACCTTAATTAAGGCCACGGCCGCTTCCTTCCCACTCCTAGCCCTTTCCTGTCCCATCGTCGCCATAAGACCTATCTGTGTCGGTGCGACGTACAGCAACTTGTAAAAAAAAAATCTCATTCGTGAGAACTACCAGTCTTATTTACAGAAGGTAGGTGTAGGTAGCAAGGCCATACTGGTGGCTCACTAAATCAGTCGTTCAAACGGTCAACATTGTGTGCGTCACAAGTTTGAAGATTTTGTTTCAAAATATCGGCGGAATACATTTTCTCATGTTGGTGTCCTGACGCTGTAAACTTGCTTCAAGGATTGACAACAATTCAAACAAATTCCCACTCATACGAAAGTAATTACGGAACATTTTTAGATCATTGGTACGTTCATCTAGAAGAACGATGAGTTCCTCGTTCTAGGCGATATGAATTCAATGGATGGACCCAATGAACCTTAGTACTGTTCTTTCACCTCAACCTTCTTTTCGGAAGAATAAAAATCCCAAGGATAATGTGCGCGTCCATGGACCAGATTCAAACCGAGACGCAAATATGAGGTGGGGACGAGAAGTTGCCGGTAAGTTGACGGAAGTGGACAGCAAGTGTCTGAGAAGTGGAGTGGAGTGACGTGACGTGGCGTGGCGTGGCGTGGCGTGGCGTGGAAAGCAAGTGGACCGTGTGAAAGGAGCCTAAGGGAATAAACAGGAATTCAGTTGGAATAAGTAGATAACACGTCAAGTTCTGATAAGATAGATTTATACCAGTGGGTTATGTTCTTTATTATTGGTGGCAAGAAATTTGCTACCACACAAGCTACGTAAACAATGTCGCTGATATACGGAATATTTTTCAAGATTTTGAAAAATCTCACCCTCTGTATGCATCTTTCAACATGAATTCGCACACTTGCTACATTCTGAGTTTGTAACACTTCATCTTCTGTAAATCTCCCATTGTGAAGAAAAGGCGGCATAACAAGTAAAGAATGAGCTGACTGTGTTTTAAAACCTGGGAATCCTTTGTCGGCTAATATAACGTCCACCGAGCTTGATAGCTGCAGTCGCTTAAGTGCGGCCAGTATCCAGTATTCGGGAGATAGTAGGTTTGTCGGCAGCCCTGAAAATGGTTTTCCGTGGTTTCCCATTTTCACACCAGGCAAATGCTGGGGCTGTACTTTAAGGCCACGGCCGCTTCCTTCCCACACCTAGCCCTTTCCCGACCCATCGTCGCCATAAGACCTATCTGTGTCGGTGCGACGTAAAGCAACCAGCACAAAATATATATATAACGTCCCCTTCACTCAAAAGATTTAGGAAGCCTGAATTGTTAACAATAAAAGTATCACTAGTTCTTCCACCATAACAAGGGGAACCAAGAACAATAGTTCCGTTTGGGGCCACAGCTAATAAAAATTTAATTGTATAACATGACTTGTACGAAGAATACATGTAACATCTCTAATCTATTCTTGCTGGCGTTTCTGATTTCATTTCTGTGCAATCTATTATAACTCGTGCGTCAGGATAAAATATTTTAAAAGCGCGAGGCAAAGTATTTTGCACAGATAGTTTGCTAGGCCAGAAAATAGAAGTGAGTTTCTTGACTACTCCGAAAGGAGTAAAAAATATTCGCGCAGCTGTAGTCCGATGTATACCAAATATGACTACCAAGGAAGCAAAGGTCCAATTTCACTTTCATTAAAAAGAGTAAAGAAACATCGTTATTACTTAAATTTATAGACACTTTAGAAACAAATAAAGAAAGTAAAAAACTGAATGTTACAAATGAAACACTTGTTAAATCCTTCAACTGTGCCTCATTTTGTTATGCTCTGGCATCCATGAAATCCTCTGCATATGTCCAGGGGGTGTTGGGACCACAACTTTCATCCACCTTCTCCGAAATACTTGGAGGTACTGTGCTTGAGTTGTACTGTGTGCCTACATCATTCCCACTTCAATCTCAAATGCTGCTTGCACCGACTTGTGTAGTTTTTCACACACTCATTTTTAACAATAAATTCATGAGTTTCCTGATTAGAAGACGTATGTATATTTGAGCATTTCATTCGTTTACTCGCTCTTAAAACGGGGAAATAACACATTCTCCTTTCGGTTTCTTCTTATAGCTCTCATGAAACACAGATGGTATCTATGATGGATGATTTTCAATATGACTTGGCTTTCCTCCAACAAAATGTTCACTGCAAATAACGGAGCATTTGGTGGGTTGCGATAGAGTTCCATCTTCACTGAAAAGCAGGAAAACCTTTATTATTATTATTACTATTATTATTATTATTATTATTATTATTATTATTATTATTATTATTATTATTCGGAGTAGTCAAGACACGTGCACGTGGAAGGACATGAATGTAAACATACGAACCAGCTGCAATGCATACTTGAAATGAAATGTACTATTTCAAAGTGTACTTAAATGAACGTGTTCTTGGCTTGGCATACCTGGTATGTTTGAAATGTGTGGTATGAAATGTGTGATTTACGTCACAAATGAAATAAGGTAGCCTACTGTACTTACTGTATCTTTCCCACAGCCGAAATCCATTTCCTGCATCTGCCCGATTCATATGGACGACCAGGAAATGTGTGAAATGTAATTCCTTTTCCATGCGTGTTTCTTTGTGTGTTGTGACAGTTCACTGCACAACAGTTTCTATTTGATTTAGGCATTTTGATACACTACTACTACCACCACAATTTCACACCCACAGTTACACAGCCTGGACTGACCGCTCAAGACAAGATCACCGAAACGTTACCGATTTCTTCCGCTAGAGGCGCTGAGAGCGGCCGTGCACGCTCCCTATAGATAAGTGCAATTACTGCTTTTGTCCAATCTGAAGGTACCTCACCAACTCTGCACGCTAATTTTACTACTCTATGAAGCCATTTCATCCCTGCCTTCCCACTATACTTCACCATGTCAGGTCTAATTTCATCTATTCCTGCTGCCTTATGACAATGGAGTTTTTATAATATTAAGTAATGTAATATATATATACCCGATCCTGTAATAGGTGATTATCAATCAATCAATCAATCAATCAATCAATCAATCAATCAATCAATCAATATTGATCTGCATTTAGGGCAGTCGCCCAGGTGGCAGATTCCCGATCTGTTGTTTTTCTAGTCCTTTTTAAAATGATTTCAAAGAAATTGGAAATTTATTGAACATCTACCTTGGTAAGTTATTCCAATTCCTAACTCCCCTTCCTGTAAATGAATATTTGCCCCAATTTGTCCTCTTGAATTCCAACCTTATCTTCATATTGTGATCTTTCCTACTTTAAAGACGCCACTCAAACTTATTCGTCTACTAATGTCATTCCACGCCAACTCTCCGCTGACTGCTCGGAACATACCACTTAGTCGAGGAGCTCGGATTCTTTCTCCCAATTCTTCCCAGCCCAAACTTCGCAACATTTTTGTAACGCTACTCTTTTGTAGGAAATCACCCAGAACAAATCGAGCTGCTTTGCTTTCGTTTTTTTTTTCAGTTCTTGAATCAAGTAATCCTGGTGAGGGTCCCATTCACTGGAACCATACACTAGTTGGGGTCTTACCAGAGACTTATATGGTACATCCTTACTACAACCCCTAATCACCCTCATAACCATGTGCAGAGATCTGTACCATTTATTTACAATCCCACTTATGTGATTACCCCATTGAAGATCTTTCCTTATATTAACGCTTAGATACTTACAATGATCCCCAAAGGACTTTTCCTATTTGTGAAACTCACAACCTGACTTTTAATCCCGTTTATCAACATACCATTGCCTGCTGTCCATCTCACGACATTATCGAGGTCAAGTTGCAGTTGCTCACCATCTTGTAACTTATTTATTACTCTATACAGAATAACATCATCCGCAAAAAGCCTTACCTCTGATTCCACTTGTTTACTCATATCATTTATGTATACATAAAATAAAACATAAAGGTCCAATAATACTGCCTTGAGGAATTCCCCTCTTAATTATTACAGGGTCAGATAAAGCTTCACCTACTCTAATTATCTGAGATCTATTTTGTAGAAATATAATAATAATAATAATAATAATAATAATAATAATAATAATAATAATGTTAATTGCTTTACGTCCCACTAACTACTCTTTTACGGTTTTCGGAGACGCTGAGATACCAGAATTTAGTTCCACAGGAGTTCTTTTACTTGCCAGTAAATCCACCGACACGAGGCTGACGTATTTGAGCACCTTCAAATACCAGGATCGAACCTGCCAAGTTGGGGTCAGAAGGCCACCGCATCAACCGTCTGAGCCACTCAGCCCGGCTCTAGAAATATAGCAAACCATTCAGTCACTCTTTTGTCTAGTCCAATTGCACTCATTTTTGCCAGTAGTCTCCCATTATCCACCCTATCAAATGCTTTAGACAGGTCAATCGCGGTACAGCTCATTTGACCACGTGAATCCAAGATATCTGCTGTATCTTGCTGGAATCCTACAAGTTGAGCTTCAGTGGAATTACCTTTCCTGAAACCGAATTGCCTTCTATCGAACCAGTTATTAATTTCGCAAACATGTCTAATACAATCAGAAGGAATGTCTTCGCAAAGGTTATATGCAACGTATGTCAAACTTACTGGCCTGTAATTTTCAGCTTTATGTCTATCACCCTTTCCTTTATACATAGGGTCTACTTATAGTAACTCTCCATTCATTTGGTATAGCTCCTTCAACCAAACAATACTCAAATAAGTACTTCAGATATGGTACTATATCCCAACCCATTGTCTTTAGTATATCCCCAGAAATCTCATCAATTCCAGCCGCTTTTCGAGTTTTCAACTTTTGCATCTTGTTGTAAATGTCATTGTTATCATACGTAAATTTTAATACTTCTTTAGCTTTAGTCCCCTGCTCTATTTGGACATTATCCTTGTAACCAACAATCTTTACATACTGCTGACTGAATACTTCTGCCTTTTGAAGATCCGCACATACACACTCCCCTTGTTCATTAATTATTCCTGGAATGTCCTTCTTGGAACCTGTTTCTGCCTTAAAATTACCTATGCATACCTTTCCATTTTTCACTAATATTTGTATGACTGCCACTTATGCTTGCCATCATGTTATCCTTAGCTGCCTTCTTTGATAGATTGCCCCACGTTGGGCGCCACTTTGTAAATGTTCCTAACTCGCTGACTATCTTTTGAAACATATGCATCTGCATTTAAATTGAAAATTATGAAAATTAATATTCATTACATAAACTACACAATTGTCGAACCTTGTACTCACACTTACTTCTTACCTGCTTGCTTACACATACGTTATTTGATGGGCGCCAGCTACAACTCAGTGCAGCAATAGAATGAGAATCTTGACTATCTCTAGGGTGTGGGGTAATAAGCTCACTTTTGACAACATACCATATAAGTTCTGGGAAGAGGAGATTGGCGTTCGGTTTCCCCATTAAGTTTGAGGTTAAGAAATTTTACTGTATAAATGAAACGATATAGATGAAACTCCATCCCGTTCACTTAATGGCCAACTGTCGCCTCTCCTTCCAACAGAATAATGACTGACGCTACAATATGCAGCCACCTTTTATAGACGTTAGGTTGACGCACCTACGTAATCTCCAGAAATAACTATTATCTACTCCCACCTCGCGACAAATGTTACATACAATGGTGTAATAGGAAACTTAAAAGAAACTGAGCTCATCGCTAAATGCTCACGATGACTTAGCCATGACGTAGCGATGACTCTGCATTTACTCCAGCAGTATTCCACAATGTAGCAATGTCATATCCACATCTGACATACAGCAACTCTTTACTGTACATTTATTTAGTGTTAATCTACACACACGTATATATGCATACATTTAACTACAATGACGCAAGCGACAAGCATTGCAAAATTGAACTGAATAATAATTATAACACAATAATAGTAATCTCACAGATAAAATAATAACAGTATGGACATAATAATAATAATAATAATAATAATAATAATAATATTAAAAAAACAGATACCACCTTGTAAGGGGATTTGAACCGTTAAAGTGTTTGTTGTCGTAGAGACAGGACAGATTCTAAAGAAGGTGGAATATTCATGCTGGTGAAAGAATATGCAAGCTATGAAAACGTTAAGGATGTGAAACATGAAAAAGTAGATGTAAGGAGCACCTTTAAATTTAATAGGCAGCTTGATGTTTTGGGAGTGTAGAAACCTGGGAGAGGTGATGCTACGTGGACACAGAAAGGTACGCTACTGTAGTGGGTGATCTCAATTACCAAATGTTAACTCGGAAGGACAGCTGAATCAGAAAGTGATGGGACCAACTAGAGTGAAGAATATTTTGGACTTATGCTGAAATGAAATGGCGTATGGCTTTTAGTGTCGGTAGTGTCCGAGGACAAGTTCGGCTCGCCAGATGCAGGTCTTTCGATTTGACTCCCGTAGGCGGCCTGCGCGTCGTGATGAGGATGAAATGATGATGAAGACGACACATACACCCAGCCCCCGTGCCAGCGAAATTAACCAATTAAGGTTAAAATTCCCGACCCTGCCGGGAATCGAACCCGGGACCCCTGTGACCAAAGGCCAGCACGCTAACCATTTAGCCATGGAGCCGGACGACGTTGTGTTGACAAAACCACATGAGCTCTACAGAGAAACTTAAGTGATGGATGGTATAAGCGATCACGAAGCTGTTTTTGTTGTAGTTAAAAATTAATACGATATGTAGTAAAAGTATTAGTCTACTATTAAACAATGCCATATGGTTGATAAGAGAGACGTGAGAGAGTTTTTTAAGTAATTATGATCGGTGGAAAATGATAAGTAAAGGTGTAAACAGCCTCTGGGGTGTGAAAACAGGCATGTTCCTTTAAAGGTGGCGGTGGTGTTGTTTGGGTCATCAGTTCGTAGACTGGTTTCATGCAACCTCCCTGCCACCGTAGTATGTGCTAAACTTTTCATTTCTACGTAACTTCTACATTCTACATCTACTCTAATCTGTTTGTCCTATTTATAACTTGGTCTACCCCTCTCTATTATTCTATCTCTTCTTCTGGTCAAATTTCGTCAAATCATTTTCCTCTCACCAATACGATTCACTCTCTCTCTCAATTCGTGTTTCGATCTATCCATCTCAGCTTCAGTGTTCTACTGTAACGCCACATTTCAAAGGCTTCTATTCTCTTTCTTTCTGAGCTAGTTATCATCCAGGTTTCACTTCCATATAATGCCACGCTCCAGACGGAAATCTTAAAAAGAAATCTTTCTAATTCCTATATCAAGGTTCGAAGTGAGTAAATTTATTTTCTTAGGAAGGGCCTTCCTTGTCTGTGCTAGTCTGCATTTTATATCCTCCTTACTTCTGACATCATTAGTTATTCTATTTCCCAAGTAACAACATTTAATACTTTATTTCCTTGTCTAATATATCCTGCATCATTTGACTTGATTCGACTGCACTCCATCACTTTTGTTTTGGATGTATTTATTTCCATCTTATACTCCTTCTCCAAGACTATGCCCATGTCATTGAGCATTTTTCCAGATCTTCTGCAGGCTCAGATAAAATGAGAATATCATCGGCAAATCTCCGAGTATTGATTTCCTCTGCTTGGATTGTGATTCCTTTCCCAAATTCCCCTTCGATTTTCTTTGTCGCCTGTTCTATTTAAACATTGAAAAGGAGAGTGGACGATCTGGAGCCTTGCTCATTCCTTTCTGGATTGCTGCTTCTTTTTCATAGCCTTCGATTCTTATCACTTCCGACTGATTTTTGTACAGATTGTAGATAATTCCTCTTTGTCGGTATCTAATCCCTATCACCTTAAGAATGTCCGGCTAAATTGCTAAATGGTTAGCGTGCTGTCCTTTGGTCACAGGGGTCCCGGATTCGATTCCCGGAAGGGTCGGGAATTTTAACTATAATTGGTTAATTTCGCTGGCACGGGGGACTGGGTGGATGTGTAATCTTCATCATCATTTCATCCTTATCACGACGCGCAGATCGCCTACGGACGTCAAATCAAGAGACCTGCATCTGGCGAGCCGAACTTGTCCTCGGACACTCATTTAATTACCTTGAGAATCTCGAATAGCTTGGTCCAATCAACATTATCGAGTGCCTTTTCTAGATCTACGAATGCCGTGTACGTGGGCTTGCCTGCCTTAATTCGATCCTCTAACATTAGACGTAAAGTCAAAATTGTTTCACGTGCTCCTACATTTTTTCTGAAGCCAAAATGATCTCCCAACTGAGCTTCAACTTGTCTTTCCATTCTTCTGTAAATAATTCGTGTTAACATTTTGCAAGCGTGAGATACCTAACTAATGGTGCGGTGGTTTTCACACTTGTCAGCACCTGATTTCTTGGAGATAGGAATAACAACGTTCTCTCTAAAATCACTTCTCCTGTGTCATACAACTTACACACTAATTGGAATAACCTCCCCATGCTGGTTTCTCCTGAGGCTGTTAGTACTTCTAAGGGTATGTCAAATTCCAGGTGCCTTGTTCCTATTAGATCTCTCAAAGCTCTGACAAATTCTGACCTCAAAGTTGGGTCTCCCATTTAATCGGCATCAACAGCCTCTTTAAGATGGTAACCTTACCAGGATTACTCGATTCAAGAACTGGAAGAGATCTAAACGAAAGCAGCACGATCTGTTCTGGGCGATTTCTGACAAAAGAATAATATTCCGAAAACGTTACAAACGTTGGACTGGGAAGACTTGGGAGCAAGGAGACGTGCTGTTCGACTAAGTGGTACGTTTCGAGCTGTCACTGGAGAGGTGGCGTGGAATGATTTTAGTTGACAAATAAGCTTGAATGGAGTTTTCAAAATTAGGAACGATCATAATATGAAGATGAAGTTTGAATTCAAGAGGTCAAATACTTTCTCATAAGAAAAGGAATTAGAGATTGGAATAAGCTAGTTGCTTTACGTCGCACCGACACAGATAAGTCTTATGGCGACGATGGGACAGGAAAGGCCTAGGAATGGGAAGGAAGTGGCCGTGGCCTTAATTAAGGTACAGCCCCAGCATTGATTGGAATAAGGTTGGAATAATTTACTGAGAGTGATGTTTGACAGATTTCCAACTTCTTCGAAATAATTTAAGAAAACGTTAGGTAAACAAGTGATAGGGAATCTGCCACTGGGCGACAGCACTAAATACAGATCAGTGGTGAATGACTGATCGATTCACCGAGTAGAGTCTGATTCGGATTAACAACGGCTAGTTTTGGCTACAGTAACATTATTAATATATTCATATACCAATATAGTCACTGTAGTTTTAGCTAGCCTTACAGTTCTACATTCCAGATGCGGAGGGACTGGTCCTCACTGCCGCCTGTCCCGAGAATAGTTTTCCATGATTTTCCATTCTGCACTAAGGCAAATGCCGGGCCAGAGCCTTTTATAGACCACAGCCGCCAACCCCCACACCAAAAATCACCGCCACAAATCGCCCTGGCTTGAGAAAGCGCGTTTCTCTCAAAGAGGCCCACCGTACCTCCTCAGGGAACGGAATGAAAACTTTTGTGATTAATTCGTCAGTTAGTTGATTAGTTAGTTGACCGACTGACTGACTGATTGATTGATTGATTGATTGATTGATTGATTGATTGAAATCAGCATTTGAACACAACTATCTTTACACCGGTCTGTTTCCAGATCGACTTTCCTGAACGACGGCCACAACCCAATGATGAAGATCGTTTAAAACATTTTAATAAAACTGAAATATTTCTGTAGATTTTTCAAGAAATTAAGGATTTTTCCTCCGTTATTCATGCATACAAGATTTTGGTGCATACAGCACCTCCCACCTCCTTGTAGTTTCGGAGTTTGAATTTAGTGAAAGATACACCTTAGACTTTTATACATAGAGATAATAATAATAATAATAATAATAATAATAATAATAATAATAATAATAATAATAATAATAATAATAATTTCGTGTGGCTATTTCTAGCCGAGTGCAGCCCTTGTAAGACAGACTCTCCGGTGAGGGTGCGCGGCATCTACCATGTGTAGATAACTGCGTGTTATTGTGGTGGAGGATAGTGTTGTGTGTGAATTGCAGAGATGTTGGGGACATCACAAACACCCAGGCCCCGAGCTACTTGAATTAACCAATGAAGGTTAACATCCCCGACTTGACCGGGAATCGAACTCGGGACCCTCTGAACCGAAGGCCAGTTCGCTAACCATTCAGCCAACGAGTCAGACATAAATATAGATTATTTATATTATTATTCATCATAACTTGCTATGTCTTTTAGCATGCCTCTGTAAACAAAGCAAGTGATTCTATTATTATTATTATTATTATTATTATTATTATTATTATTATTATTATTATTATTATTATTTTCTTCCTGGCTTTTTTCTCCATAATCTGGGGTCGGCGGTATGTATGGAATTAGACCATATGGGCTACTAATGATGTGTTAAATATTGCGTATTCCTGTGGTGGTATGTAGTGTGATGTGTCGTATGTAAATGAAGATTTGTATTAAGGCGAATACAAACGCCCAGTGTCCGAGCTAGAGGATTATTTTTTTGCTTTACGTCGCACCGACACAGATGTCTTATGGCGACGAAGAGATAGGAAAAGGCAAGGACTGGGAAGGAATCGACCGTGGACTTGAATAAGATTGTACAGCCCTGACATTTCCCTGGTGTGGAAATGGGAAACCACGGGCAACCAACTTCAGGGCTGCCAACAGTGGGGTTCGAACCCACTATCTTCTGAATGCAAGCGGACAGCTATATGACCCAAACCACGCATCCATTCGCTCGATGATAGAGGAATGAACTAGAGTAGGTTAAATTCCCCAGTCCGGTCGAGAATCGAAGACCAGGCTGTAATCTCACCTTTGTTGTTCATAGTTTATACGGATTATCTGCTGAAAGGTAAGTGGCAGGGAGGGATTGAATTAAGTGAAAATGTAGTAAGCAGTCTGGCCTATGCTGATGATCTGGCCTTAATGGCAGATTGTGCCGAAAGCTTGCAATCTAATACACTGACTGACAGAGCAAATGCAACACCAAGAAGGAGTGGTCAGAACTTTATGCCAATTGCAGGGTAGACTGACGTCACTGAGGTATGCTCATGATGTGAAATGCGCCGCTGTGCTGCCCACGTAGCGAACGATAAATGGGACACGGCGTTGGCGAATGGCCCACTTCGTACCGTGATTTCTCAGCCGACAGTCATTGTAGAACGTGTTGTGTGCCACAGGACACGTGTATAGCTAAGAATGCCAGGCCGCCGTCAACGGAGGCATTTCCAGCAGACAGACGACTTTACGAGGGGTATGGTGATCGGGCTGAGAAGGGCAGGTTGGTCGCTTCGTCAAATCGCAGCCGATACCCATAGGGATGTGTCCAGGGTGCAGCGCCTGTGGCGAAGATGGTTGGCGTAGGGACATGTGGCACGTGCGAGGGGTCCAGGCGCAGCCCGAGTGACGTCAGCACGCGAGGATCGGCGCATCCGCCGCCAAGCGGTGGCAGCCCCGCACGCCACGTCAACCGCCATTCTTCAGCATGTGCAAGACACCCTGGCTGTTCCAATATCGACCAGAACAATTTCCCGTCGATTGGTTGAAGGAGGCCTGCACTCCCGGCGTCCGCTCAGAAGACTACCATTGACTCCACAGCATAGACGTGCACGCCTGGCATGGTGCCGGGCTAGAGCGACTTGGATGAGGGAATGGCGGAACGTCGTGTTCTCCGATGAGTCACGTTTCTGTTCTGTTAGTGATAGTTACCGCAGACGAGTGTGGCGTCGGCGTGGAGAAAGGTCAAATCCGGCAGTAACTGCGGAGCGCCCTACCGCTAGACAACGCGGCATCATGGTTTGGGGCGCTATTGCGTATGATTCCACGTTACCTCTAGTGCGTATTCAAGGCACGTTAAATGCCCACCTCTACGTGCACCATGTGCTGCGGCCGGTGGCACTCCCGTACCTTCAGGGGCTGCCCAATGCTCTGTTTCAGCAGGATAATGCCCACCCACACACTGCTCGCATCTCCCAACAGGCTGTACGAGGTGTACAGATGCTTCCGTGGCCAGCGTACTCTCCGGATCTCTCACCAATCGAACACGTGTGGGATCTCATTGGACGCCGTTTGCAAACTCTGCCCCAGCCTCGTACGGACGACCAACTGTGGCAAATGGTTGACAGAGAATGGAGAACCATCCCTCAGGACACCATACGCACTCTTATTGACTCTGTACCTCGACGTGTTTCTGCGTGCATCGCCGCTCGCGGTGGTCCTACATCCTACTGAGTCGATGCCGTGCGCATTGTGTAACCTGCATATCGGTTTGAAATAAACATCAATTATTCGTCCGTGCCGTCTCTGTTTTTTCCCCAACTTTCATCCCTTTCGAACCACTCCTTCTTGGTGTTGCATTTGCTCTGTCAGTCAGTGTATATTGGTACTTGAAATTAGATGCAACGAGTAAGGTATGAAAATTAGCCTTTTCCAGACTAAAATGTCAGTAGGTAAGAAATCCAAGAGAACTGAACGTCAGATTGGAGGTATAAAGCTGGAACAGGCAGATAATTTCAAGTATTTTGGATGTGTGTTCTCCCAGGATGATAGTATAGTAAAAGTAGGCTATAGTAAAAGTGAGATTGAATCAAATTGCAGTAAAGCTAATGCAGTGAGCTTGCAGTTGCGATCAACAGTATTCTTTAAGAAGGAAGTCAGCACTCAAACGAAACTACCTTTATATAGGTCTGTTTTCAGACCAACTTTGCTTTACGGGAGTGAAAGGTGGGTTGGACTGAAGATAGCTTATTCATAAGTTGGAAGAAACAGACATGAAAGTAGCCAGAATGATTGCTGGTACAAACAGATGGGGACAATGGCAAGAGGGTGCTCGGAATGAGGAGATAAAGGATAGGTTAGGAATGAACTCGATGGATGAAGCTGTACGCATAAACCAGCTTCGGTAGTGGGGTCGGTGAATGGAGGATAGGTAACCTAGGAGAATAATGGAAGGTAAGAGAAGTACAGGAAGACCAACACGACGATGGTTAGACTCAGTTTCTAACGATTTAAAGATAAGAGGCATAAACCTAAACAAGGTCACAGAACTAATTACAAACAGAGGATTGTCGCGGCGGTTAGTATTAATTTCACTTAGTATGTGAAATTGGAGATGCAGTAAGAGAACTCCATGGTATTGGGGATCGCTCCCTCAATCCTGACGATCGTGATCTTTGAGGATATTTCTTTGAATCCGTTTCTATCCTTCGCGGTCTTTTGCTGAACGGGTTACTTGTGTAAAAAGATGTCTTGATGGCGCGTTATTATGCACTCTGTCAGCGTGTAGGAGCTCGTATACGCTCCCTTTTTCCAGCATATCTTTTTAAAATATGTGTTTATTTTCTGCGTCGCATGATGTGACCAAAGAATTGGAATAATTATTTGCTGGCACACTGATGATAACCTGATACTGATGCTCAGTATTTTTCTCCGGCACCTCATCTCATATGATGATTATGCTTGTTTAAAGGAGCCTAACATCTAAGGTCATCGGCCCCACTAGTCAAATGAGGTGATTGTCTTTATAGCTGCAGCTCGCAAGGTCTGTTTCAGCACCGTAGATGAAGCCAGAGTGTGAACCTGACTGAAATAGAGCGATCTTTCAAAATAGTTGAGTCATGATCTTGGCCATAGAAAACATTCTCCTGGTCTTTACTTCACAGTTGTTATTCCTAGTCATAATGGAACCAAGATGCAGCATTTCTGGAAGTGTTTTCATTTTCTTAGAAGCGTTGATTTCACTAACGTGAGTTTGCCGGCCCTATCAACTACTGTCGCTTGGTCTTTTGCATATTGATCTGTAAACCCAAACTGATTATCTCATTTCTAACACCGTCGAGACGTTGTCATTTCTGCGTAATCCACGGCAATGAGTACGATGTCATCCGCGTATCGGAGGTTCATTTCTCCCTGCCACCAATGGGAAATCCAATAGTCCATCCATTCAGTGCAGTTGATAAATTCGATGATGATGATGATGATGATGATGCTTGTTGTTTAAAGGGTTCTAATATGTACGTCATCGGCCGCTAATGGTACGAAATGAGACGAAATGTAATGACAATTTAAAAGTCCAAAATTCATCCATTAACCAGAATTCAAAACGCGATGATGAATCCAACTCACAAAAATATTTCCAAAATCAATCCACTGACTAGAATTCAAAAAGACGACGATGAACAATGATTATGCACTTAAAACAAACAGTGGATCCGACCTGCAATGCCCCATCTTCCCGGAAACTACCTTAAAACAATCGTCTTACTGTCCGTGGCCAAGGGATTGCTTCCAAAGCACAATCCTGAATCGATGATGCTTGTTGTCTAAAGCGGTCCAAAATCCAGGTCAACGGCCCCTCATAATGGTACTTATCGCTAGTAAAATAGAACCATGGTTTTTCTCATGTTGCGGTACTAGTCAAAAGTACCGTAGACTCAGGGTGTTCCACACATTATGGCACTACTCACAAGTATTGTACGTCGCACATACAACGCAGACCTATGGTGTTTCTCACATAATCATCCCTCATCATACGTTACTGTCCACGCCTTTTTCGGCTGGGTGGCGCTCATCTCGTCGCATCCTCAGTCGGCCTAAGAATAATCAAACGGGCAGACGCCTAGTTGGCTGTCGCCTTCCTTCACCATGCCATCTTCCGCATGCCTCATCAAGAATGTGGACATCAATTATTCTCCATCTGACATTCGCACCTGGCTCTGTAATTCCGGAGTCGCAACACAAGTGGTTCTCCGCCTCCAAGATGCCTCATCTGGTCAACCCTCCCCAGATGTTGTGGTCTTCTTTCGTGATTTGGCGACAGCGGAGTACGTCATCACTGCAGGCACCCTCTACCTTTTATATTCCAATTATAAAGCACTCCCTACTCCTGCCCATATTTTACAGCAACTGGCCTCTGATCCTTATTTCCCTATTAAAGTCACGCCCCCCTGCGTCGCTCCGTCTGCTACTATCACTCCTTCCGTTTCCTTTTCCTTGTTTCCAATTACTACTACTATTGCTACTACTACTACTACTACTACTACTACTACTACTACTGTCACCACTGTCACCACTTCTGTCCATTTTCCCCCGTCTTCTTCTACCGCCACTCTTATGTACAGTCATCCCTCTCCTATCATGTCTACCCCTGCCACCTCCCTATCTACCAGTCCCCAGCTGCCTCCTGCCAACTCCATGGATACCACCGTCGCAGCTCCGCCACTCTCCCATGGCGATGAAGACGCATCCTCTTCGGTTCGTCCACTGTCTCCACTTCCAAGCTGTGTCATCCGTGGGATTGATCCTGCCGTCACCGAACGGGATCTACTTCACGATCTCCAACTGGCAGGCATTCCCGCTCGTCGGGCGATTCGCATTTTTAACAACGATAGCCCGACTTTCATGATTCGCCTCCAACTTTCATCCCCTGTCGACATAGACCGTCTCATCGCTACCGACGTCCGATTCCGCAGGCGAACATACAGAGTGGAGCCTTCTCGCCCCCCCCCCTCGTACCGACCACCCGCCCCCTCCTGCCCCTTCTCCTCGCACTCAATTCGACCCGCCACCCACCCCGCCGCCCACCCTCAACCTACCCCCTCTACAACCGAACTTCATTCCACCGTCCCTCCCGACATTTGACATTCTACGCCTCCTAGCCACTTCTATCACTAATATTACTACCACCCTCTACTACTTACTCTCGCAACATTACCTATCTCCTTCCTCCACCTACATACCGCACCCTCCCATTATACCATCATCATATCTGTAACGTGCCTCTGTACATCTGTGTAGCTCTTTCCTGTAATACGCGCCCGAGATCCATAGCTATAATGTAACATTCTTGTTCTTTCTCTGGTGTTTGTAGGGGTTTGCTTGTGCGGGGTGCTTTGCGGGTCTTCCCTGGGTCCCGACTTGCTGTGATGGTACCCTTGCGCCAAACTCATTCCTAGTTTTCTTTTCCGGTATGTACAATACATACCTTCTAACACTGCTTTTCTATATAACTCCTCTTATTCGATGGCTGAAGAGCTCCTTAGTTGAGCTGATGGTCCGCTTTCCCTCTTCAAGGGAAAGAATTGAACATAACCTACTTTATGCTTATGCTTACATAATGGCACCACACACAGGCAACGCAAACCCATGGTGTTCTTCACATAGGTGTACTAATGACGGGCGCCGGTATTCCCGTGGTCTTTCTCACATAGTGGGTACTAATCACAGGCAACGTAGATCAACGGTGTCGCTCATATAGTGGTACTAATCACAGGCAACGCAGATCAACGGTGTCGCTCATATAGTGGTACTAATCATAGGCAACTTCCAGAACCGCGGTGTGTCTCACATAATGGTACTAATCACAGGCAACGTAAGCCCGTTGATTTTCCGCATAGGGTAGTACTAATCACAGGTACTGTAAACCCACAGTTTATCACTCTCTACTGCTACTAATCACAAACACATTGTGTACCTAACATAGTGTTACTACTTGCAATTAAAGGCGACCCATGGTGTTCCCCGCGTGATGGTACTAATCATAAGTAGTTTCACGGTTCTAATTCAATCATCCCTTTTTCGCCCCTTTTAGTCGCCTCTTACGATAGGCAGGGGATATCGTAGGTGTATTCTTCGTCTGCGTCCCCCAAGCACAGGAGGTCAAAATGTATTCATAAGCATTGGTGACAATATACAGCCTTGGCGAACAACCTTTTGTGTCTTAAATATTTTTCAGGCATCTTGCCATGTATCCTGACAACTGCTGTGTTAGTCTCAAATATTCAAAATACCAATATAGTTGGTCCGTTATTGGACATTATAAATTTTCCAGCTAACTCATTCCTAGTTGCCAATGTTTCACCCCAGTGTGCTAAGTTGGGCTCATCAGTTGGTAAACAGCACAACATGCCGCGGAAGCCACTGCGTAGGCTACTTGGAGCCACCAGCAGTGCCAATGCACTATGAAAGACTTTGTCTCATTTTCAAAAATTGATGCCTGCCAGGCCATGAGATGATAAAGATGTTGGTTCCCATAGGTACTGCCGATGGCTCCAAGTAGCCTACGCAGTGGCCTCCACGGTATGCACTAGGCATGCGTCTTGGTAGGTGTGCTATTTACCAACTGATGAGCCTAACTTAGCACACTGGGGTGAAACGCTGGCATCCAGGAATGAGTTAGCTGGAAAATTTATAATGTCCAATAACGGACCAACTATATTGGTATAATAAATTTACTCATTCGGAACAAATATTTCAGGTTCCCTATGGGAATCAACATCTTTATCATCTCAAATATTTGTTATCAACTGGACAAGATGCCTTCGGCAAAAGTTAAAATTTCAACCCACTGCTACATCGTGACATTTGGTGTAGTCTGTAATCTGTAAGAAATTCCTTAATAGTACCATGAATCATTTACAATCTTGTAAGCAGGAGGATTAGTGGAGAAGTAATAATTCAAAGTATAATGAGGGAATTTTGAATAACTAAGATTATATGAAATTATATTTTGTTATATATGCGGTGGCATTAAATTGGCTGTGCGTCCCTATAACTACTGGCATTAAATAAACCACCAATATTCTTAAATTATAATCCCGGCAGTAATGATTATCTATCAGCATCGAGTGGGTGAGTAGATATCATGTATTACTTAATATGTTAGTCATCTTTCCGTCAAGTATTACCGACAGAAAAATCGACTGTATGTAACGGACTTCACTTTCCTCATACTTAATAATCTGAAAAGACGAATACAGTGAGACCTACACTATTTCGTTAGAACAAAAACTGAGTTGCGTTAAAAGAACCAACCTGTGAAAAAGCGGTCGTATGACGCCTAGAAAATGTGATAAATGTTAAGGTCCTGACGTGGACTACGTGGTACAACATAAATTATGTTTTCTTGTAAAGGATAGGAGGAAGCCGCACTAAAAATTCCTCCCGCGACTGCCGGCTACTGGGATCAGTTTACAAAGCCGAAAGCTTTCACACCACGTGAGCTTAATACCACCCTTGGCAAAGCTCCAAAACGACTCGGTACTCACTCCCTACAAAACGTATTCATTTGGACAACGATGATTTCACAAACTACCCATACCGTTTATTAAATGAAGATTGATTATTCAAATACATACAGTATTTATGCAAATACACTGACTGACAGAGCAAATGCAACACCAAGAAGGAGTGGTTCGAAAGGGATGAAAGTTGGGGAAAAAACAGAGACGGCACGGACGAATAATTGATGTTTATTTCAAACCGATATGCAGGTTACACAATGCGCACGGCATCGACTCAGTAGGATGTAGGACCACCGCGAGCGGCGACGCACGCAGAAACACGTCGAGGTACAGAGTCAATAAGAGTGCGGATGGTGTCCAGAGGGATGGTTCTCCATTCTGTCAACCATTTGCCACAGTTGGTCGTCCGTACGAGGCTGGGGCAGAGTTTGCAAACGGCGTCCAATGAGATCCCACACGTATTCGATTGGTGAGAGATCCGGAGAGTACGCTGGCCACGGAAGCATCTGTACACCTCGTACAGCCTGTTGGGAGATGCGAGCAGTGTGTGGGCGGGCATTATCCTGCTGAAACAGAGCATTGGGCAGCCCCTGAAGGTACGGGAGTGCCACCGGCCGCAGCAAATGGTGCACGTAGCGATGGGCATTTAACGTGCCTTGAATACGCACTAGAGGTGACGTGGAATCATACGCAATAGCGCCCCAAACCATGATGCCGCGTTGTCTAGCGGTAGGGCGCTCCACAGTTACTGCCGGATTTGACCTTTCTCCACGCCGACGCCACACTCGTCTGCGGTGACTATCACTGACAGAACAGAAGCGTGACTCATCGGAGAACACGACGTTCCGCCATTCCCTCATCCAAGTCGCTCTAGCCCGGCACCATGCCAGGCGTGCACGTCTATGCTGTGGAGTCAATGGTAGTCTTCTGAGCGGACGCCGGGAGTGCAGGCCTCCTTCAACCAATCGACGGGAAATTGTTCTGGTCGATATTGGAACAGCCAGGGTGTCTTGCACATGCTGAAGAATGGCGGTTCACGTGGCGTGCGGGGCTGCCACCGCTTGGCGGCGGATGCGCCGATCCTCGCGTGCTGACGTCACTCGGGCTGCGCCTGGACCCCTCGCACGTGCCACATGTCCCTGCGCCAACCATCTTCACCACAGGCGCTGCACCGTGGACACATCCCTATGGGTATCGGCTGCGATTTGACGAAGCGACCAACCTGCCCTTCTCAGCCCGATCACCATACCCATCGTAAAGTCGTCTGTCTGCTGGAAATGCCTCCGTTGACGGCGGCCTGGCATTCTTAGCTATACACGTGTCCTGTGGCACACGACAACACGTTCTACAATGACTGTCGGCTGAGAAATCACGGTACGAAGTGGGCCATTCGCCAACGCCGTGTCCCATTTATCGTTCGCTACGTGGGCAGCACAGCGGCGCATTTCACATCATGAGCATACCTCAGTGACGTCAGTCTACCCTGCAATTGGCATAAAGTTCTGACCACTCCTTCTTGGTGTTGCATTTGCTCTGTCAGTCAGTGTATAAATGTATTTTAATTACGACACCGTCAGAAAAGCATTTAAAAGTAACAGTCAATTGGATGACAACAAGACACATCCAAAAAGCAGTATAATAGGCCTATGCATTAAATATTCTAGCTCCTCGATTTTTCGTATGAAACATGATATTTCATAGTGCTAGAGTAATAGAGGGAAAATTAAACCAAAAAACTAATGACTGAAGGAAAATTCTATAAGGTGGTGGTAATTTTTGTTTTAAGAGAAAGTACAACTAGGTAATCATCCTCTCTGAACAAATTAAGTGGAAAATTAAATAAAACAAAATTATTTATTCAACGAAGGAATTTCGAAACGAAGTACAAAATAAAACCAAAAAGTATGGTATCAAGCCGAAAAGTTCACTAACGAATCAAAAGGGAACGTGAGTTCCCTGAGTAACAGAACACTTGCAATTTACATACCCTTGATTAATCCACTGTCACACATAAAGCGGATGACGAGATCAGTAGTAGTCGCGTCATAGGCTAATATGCGTTCGAGTGTTTCTTGCAGGTCGAGGCTCCGTCTTTGGCCAGAGATCGGCGTACTCTGTGAGGATGTGGGCCACGCTGAAGTCGGAACCAGGCCGGAAAGAGGACCGCCACACGGTAATTGTCTTCTTAATTGCTCTCGGCTTGTTGGGACTTCTGATAGCTAGCCACTCCGATTCCCAGAAGAATCCATAAGATGATAATGGTGCACACTGGGGTTTCCCCAGGTACCATTTCCCATGTCCCTATTATCTCTAGTAGTAAAGTGGGCTGAGGTAAGTATGCTTTTCAGGTTGTTTTTCCTTCTTCATATCTTTGCCATACACGAAGGGTACATAATCTACACACACAGCAGGGTCGTACGTAGGGTCGTATGTAAAGTACACACAACAAGAGTACGTCGTCAACCGCATGAGACAATGGATTCCTTCTACCAGCAGGGTACCCAGTTCAGGGCGGTGGTAGTGGTATCCGTGTACGGGGACCGTTCAATTGGGATGAAATGGGACGCGAAAACGCCAGACCGCATACAGCAGAGGCTGTACGGAGGCAACTTCAGCCCTAAGGTTGGGAAGTCTTGAAACATTCGCCATACTCACTGAACCTGTCTCCGTACGATTTTGACCTCATCCCCAAAGTGAAAGAACCATTGCGTGGGAGACAGTTTGGGACATGAAAGGGCATTGCCAACGCTGTGAAACACGAAAATGCAAAATTCACACATGGTGAGGCGACTGGTATTCGACATCACCCGCATCGTTTCCGACGTGTTTTGGACAATCTAGGGGACTATCCTGAGGGTTTATCGTAAAGGTTACTGTACTTTCGGAGAATATTATGTAGCACAAGGATTTCATGACTGACAATTTACTCGCTTTATATTCTACGCCTGGTTAACTTACTCGGCATTATTCATACAAACCACAGTACCTTACGCTCCCCACTCCCATCTGTACACTTCCACTTGTCCGGTAGATCCCATATTCGTGCGAAGGAAACAAGTTGTCATGATGACTTATGATCTTCCTGAACACACAGCCTAGATGCATAAATAAACCTACCTTCACACACCATAAACCAAACCGAACTTGATGACACTACAGCCCTGATGAGAGTGGCCCACCAAGAGACCGCTCCTCAGCCCTAAGGCCTGCAGATTGCGAGGCGACGCACAGTCAGCGCGACGAATCCTTTCGGCCGTTATTCTTGGCTTTCTAGACCCCATTAATCTACTATCCCCACCAAAAATGCAAGGAAAGTATAGCTCCAAATTCGAAGCAATTTTCCTTCACCCTCCAAAGAATATCGTATCTATTGTTCAGAAAAATGACATCATACAAAAATATTTTTGTTCTGAACACATTGTATATCTCAGGTATGAACTTGCCGTGAAAATAAAAAAGACGAATTATAAATCAGTTAGAAAAACAAGTAAAACGGAACAAGAGAAATATTTTGAACGGTCCAACATTCACATTCCATGAGCTGTCCAAATTACACGCTATGCCAAATTAATGCTTACACATACTCGTAAAAAATGAAAATGAAAACCTACAACCTGTTTTCCAGTCAGTGACCGGGTCAGGGATGGAATTAATGAAGCTCCCATCTTGCGGCGAGTATAGGAACTGTGCCGGCTGCCGAAGCCTGTCGCACTCCTCTGGGGCAATGATTAATGACTGACAGATAAAATGAAATGATACTGGAGAGTGTTGCTGGAATGAAAGATGACAGGGAAAACCGGAGTACCCGGAGAAAAACCTGTCCCGCCTGCGCTTTGTCCAGCACAAATCTCACATGGAGTGACCGGGATTTGAACCACGGAACCCAGCAGTGAGAGGCCGACGCGCTGCCGCTTAAGCCACGGAGGCTACTCGTAAGTAATATGAAACTATAATATTAAACAGATCAGTATAACTTAAGCTGAACGTACTTCAGTATTTTAGTAGACATCGAATATGCCTAACACCCTCCTGATTTCGACCTTGGATATTAGAGCAAAACTACTTGTTACTCTCAAACAGCTTGCTGACCATATCTGAGGTATGGGATGACCGAACTTTAAAATGCAAAATGTCATAGCAGTCCAAATTACACAGACATGTCTATATATAATGGGATTAAATGAATTTACAGATTAATATAATTATAGCATCAGAATTGTGCAAGACACCTTCCGATTAGAACACCGCAGTAATAGTATCAAAAACTACCGAACGAGTAGGCCGTACAGTTAGGGCCGCGCAGCTGTGAGCTTGCATTCGGGAGATAGTGGGTTCAAACCTCACTGTCAGCAGCCCTGAAGATGGTATTCCGTGGTTTCTCATTTTCACACCGGGCAAATGCTGGAACTGTACCTTAGTTAAAGCCACAGCCGCTTCCTTCCCACTCCTAGCCCTTTTCTATCCCATCGTCGCCAAAAGACCTATCTGTATTGGTGCGACGTATAACAAGAAAAAATATCAATCTGCAATAAGGAAAGGAACAGGAAGGATTGTAACACCTATAAAGGTACTTATTTAATCTCTAACAGGCCAGTTTACTAGTACCTTTTAAGATCACAAAGGGACAGTCAAAACCAGATTTCAATGTGAACTAAGTACATTGCTATAAAATGTGGTGCTGGTTGTGGATGTTAAAGGATAAATACGAGATAATCATCCCTCCGTAACAGGAATCAAATGTCAACGGAATAGGTGCAACCTTCCGAAGAATTCTTGCTATTTGCTTTACGTAGCACCGACACAGATAGATCTTATGGCAACGATGGGAGAGGAAAGGCCTAGGAGTGGGAAGGACGCGGCCTTGACCTTAATTAAAGTACAGCCCCAGCATTTGCCTGGTGTGAAAATGGGAAACCACGGAAAACCGTTTTCTGTGGTGCTGACAGTGGGGTTCGAATCAACTATCTCCTGAATGCAAACTCACAGCTGCGCGCACCTAACCGCACGGCCAACTCGCCCAGTATCCGAAGAATTAAGGTGTCGGCAAAAGAAAAGGAAGAACCATGAAATGCATGGAAATATAACACACAGGAGGCGAGCAAATGTGATTCTGTACCACGGGATCGGAAGACAGCTGAGCAAGAAAGGTCGGACAGGAAAAATGAAAGAGAGGAACCTAGCACAACTTGAGAGTCCCTGAGGGTCGCTCCAACACGACAGGTACAAGTGGTATATTAATACGCGCTCGATGGGATTTAGATCAGGCGCATACATTAATATCAAGCTATAAAAGTATCTAGGGCCTATGTACCTGCTGTTATTCCACCATCATGAACTTAATCTCTGACGATTAATTGTCTAATGTTAGATGAGTATTAGAAACATGCAACAGCACGGCTTAGTCCCGTTACAAAGTGTAACACAATACCTTACGACTCTTGAAATCTGTGAGCTCAAACTAGCACACTGCGAGGTAAACAGAGCGAAGAGCGTGAAGTATAAGAGAACCTTCCACAACACCCACCGCCTTCGCATTTAACTCACAAGATATAAAGAATGAGTGTCTTGAAGAGGTAAAATTTGTATGATGGATTTAGAATAATAACATGACAAGTTACGGAGAAGGAGGCGGTCTAGATTAAGAGAAACAATTCCAGCAATTATCAGAGGTTGAAATAGAGAAGAGTAATATAAACCATTATCTTCTTCTTCTTATGTGAATCTGTCTTGAGACAGGTATCAACTGGACAGCCTCCGTTACAAGGATTTGCAAGTATGTAGACAATAAGCTAAAATAAAAAGTTCACCACTGGACGAGTTGACACCAATAGTAGAATACTCAGACACAGAGAAATAGTACGGTAGTGTGCGCAGAGATTGGTATCTGACTTTTTGATACGGCGTACTGTATCTGTGTGAAATTATTTATTCAATACTTAAGTTCGTAAGTCAAAGTAACGCTCAGAGTTTTCTGATAATTACTGAGATTATCTCTTACACTCAGCCCAGTCTCACAGAGCTGGCAAAGTCGATGGAACCTTACAGAGCATATTCAAGCAAGTAACAATATCATAAAGGATTCAATTAAAAATTTTGTTAGTCGTAGTGACATATCATTTAAGGTTTTTGTTTCTTTGCAAAACATATTATTTCAGATTTGGTATACATATGATTCAATTTTATTTTTTCAATCCAACTTTTCACCAAAGTTCTAACTTAGTATGTTTTAGTGTAATTAGGAGTCTGGCCACGAGCCTAACTCGAAGGAGCGCGCGCGCCGCGGTTTGACCACGTGCTGTAAACGACGTTTGCTAAGTAAATATTTGAGAGTACTGAATTCTCAAGTCAATAATGAAGTTCTAATTCTAATGAAAAACATGCATTATATCGGCCGTTTCTTCAATAGTGCAGAGACAGAATAAGTCAACAGTTTGTCTAATGATCTTAAGAAAATTACCTTATTAGTGATCACCACAAAGAACTGTATCACATCCATTATATTCTATTTCTTGTAGCTTAAACATTTCAATTACTGGTATTATGGTGAACTGATGTAATTAGATAGGGCGGTATATTTTCTCTTCCTCTTTTTGATGAAGACCTTTTATACAACGATCCTGTATCAGTCCGCTGAGCACCAGTACACACTATTCTGTACACTGTTCACGGTCGTGTGTGACAGGCTGCTACAGGCGATACCAAAAGTCACACTTGACACACTCCACTCTTCCTAGAACCTCCCAATTAATTTGTGTGAAATCATTCAGATGTTAAACTAGCGCAATTTAGCCTTCTGTAGCACACTCGATACCAGCCGAACGTTTAACCCGACAACGTTCACCGTCCAAACAAACAAACAAACAAACAAACAAACAAACAAACAAACAAACAAACAAACAAACAAACAAACAAACAAACAAATCCCATGGCACTACAGCTCTGATTGGTCTTGGTCTAACAATCGACCGCTACTCAGCCTGGAAGCTTGCAGATTACGAGGTGCCACTTGGTCAGCGCGACGAATCTTCTTGACATATTCTTGGCTTTCTAGAACGGTGCCACAATCTCACCGTCAGATAGCTCCTCAAACTGTTATCATGCAGGCTAACTGGACCTCGAACCAACCTTCAGATTCAGGTAAAAATTCCTGACCAGTAAGGCAAGATGGTGGAGGTGGTGGTGGTAATTTTTTAAGAGGAAGTATAACTAGGCAACCATCCTCTATTTAACACTAATCAGAGAGAAAAAAATGGAAGGGATCAGACACTTCGAAAAATGAACGTATGGGCGAAATAAATAAATAAATAAATAAATAAATAAATAAATAAATAAATAAATAAATAAATAAATAAATAAATAAATAAATAAATAAATAAATAAATAAATATCTTCTCCAAAGCATTGCTTAAAAGAGTGGAGGCACAATTAGATTCCTGCATAGGAGAGTACCAAGCTGGATTTAGGAAGTCAAGATCATGCACAGAGCAGATTCTGAACCTCAAAACTATCTTTACCTAAAAAAAACCTCAGCACTTCACCCTATGTAGCAATTTTCGTTGACTTCCAGAACGCTTACGACTCGGTAGACAGACAGTCCCTCTTTGAGACGTTGACTGAAATGGGACTGGATAAGAAGACTTTGAATCTTGTGAAGGCTACTCTAACGAACACCATGTCCAAAGTCAAATTCAGAGGGGTATTATCAAAAAGCTTCGAGATCAAAACAGGTGTTAGACAAGGAAATGGTTTGTCTCCTATCCTGTTTAACTGTCTGCTGGAGAAGGTCATTCGGGAATGGAGGAACACACTAGCTGACAACTCTGGATTGAAATGTCGTATGGCTTTTAGTGCCGGGATATCGCAGGACGGGTTCGGCTCGCCAGGTGCAAGTCTTTCAATTTAACTCCCGTAGGCGTCCTGCGCTTCATGATGAGGATGAAATGATGATGAAGAGAACACATACACCCAGCCCCCGTGCCATTGGAATTAATCAATTAAGGTTAAAATCCCCGACCCGGCCGGGAATCGAACCCGGGACCCTCTGAACCGAAGGCCAGTACGCTGACCGTTCAGCCAACGAGTCGGACTAACTCTGGATTAAAAATCGGCTACAAAAAAGACAAGTTAACAGTTACTTGCCTAGCCTTCGCAGATGACCTTACACTCTTAGCTTCAAGTATGGCAGAAGCTACGTACCAGCTATCCTCTCTCGAACGCATAGCAGCTAAAGTAGGGCTAAAGATCGCTGTCAATAAAACAGAATTTCTGACCAACATCAGAGAAGCACCCAACTTCATTTCTTTGGGGGACAAAATAATACACAAGGCCAACTCGTTCAAATATCTTGGAGAATGGATAACCCCAAATGTTAATGAGGACCTTGCAATGAAGAGCAGATGCACTAAATTAGAAAGAGCCTATCATCTTTGTAAGAACATATACAAGTCTAAATCCCTCTCCTTGAATCTTAAACTTAGACACTACAACACCGTAGTAAGACCATCTGTACTGTACGCCTCAGAATGCCTAAACATGACCCGGAAAGGACAACTCAGAAAACTGGAACTGGAAGAGCGAAAGATCCTCAGAAGGATACATTATGGGTCCCATTAAAGAAGGAGATGGCTACAGAATCAGGCACAACAAGGAACTGTACAGTAAAATAGAGAGCATTACAACAGCTATGAGGAAGAGAAGACTAATGTTCTATGGTCACGTAGTCAGGATGGACAGCCAGAGTCACTTCAAGGATCTTCAACACTGTATCTAGAGGTAAAGCAACAAATGCCAAATGGACGAATTTAGTGCAGAAAGACCTACAATACCTAAACATTGATCACATTGACATTTACAACCGTGATAAGTTCAGAAAGTTAGTCAAGACATCTGATTCTCTCCAGTCACTAACAACTAAATCACTGCGTCCAGGAGTAGGAGTGAAATGGACTCAAGAAAGAAAATACATCCATAGCGCTAGAATGAAGGAATACTGGGCTAAGAGGAAGAAAAGAGTTCACCAGAGTTAAGAACCACGTGGTCCAACGTAGGCCTAAACGAAGAAGAAATAAATAAATAAATAAATAAATAAATAAATAAATAAATAAATAAATAAATAAATAAAGGGCGGGGAAATGAAAGACTCCGTAGGCCTCCATACGTAATACCGTTGGGGTCGGAAAAGAACAAGAGTTGACCAATGGAGGTCGGATAGGATAGATGAAAGTGAGGAGCCTGACAAAAGTAAGTGGAAGCAATGCTATGATTCACCTACGGGCCCCGTGGTCGCCAACCCGCTCCCAAGTCGAGAGCCCCTGGGGTCACTTTTAGTCGCCTCTTGCGACAGGCAGGGGATACCGTGGGTGTCCAGACAGGCATTCGAAACGGGTCCTCTGGGTAAGAGGCAAATTCGCAACCCCTAGACCGTAGGTCAGCTTACGTTCACCGTCCAATAATACCTCAATCAATCAATCAATCAATCAATCAATCAATCAATCAATCAATCAATCAATCAATCTTGCTCTGCATTGAGGGCAGTTTCCCAGGTGGCAGATTACTTATCTGTTCTTTTCCTATTATTTTCTTAAATGATTGCAAAGAATTGGGGAATTTATTGAACATCTCCCTTAGTAAATTATTCCAATCCCTAACTCTCCTACCTATAAACGAATATTTGCCCCAATTTGTTCTTCAGAATTCCAACATTTTCTTCATATTGTACTCTTTCCTACTTTTGAAAATATCTATCAAACTTATTCGTCTACTAATGTTATTCCACGCCATCTCTCCACTGACAGCTCGGAACATACCAAATTTTGCAACATTTTCGTAACGCTACTATTTTGTCGGAGATACCCAGAACAAATCGAGCTGCTTTTCTTTGGATTTTTTTTTTTTTTTCCCCAGTTCTCGCATCAAGTAATCCTGGCGAGGGTCCCATATATTGGCTATCCAACGGGTGCTCTTGGCCGCACATTAATACGAATTCGCCTCTTACGACAAGCAGGGGATACCATGGGTGTAATTAGATGACAGAGGTGGCAGGAGTTACTTTAAGTAATAAACGGTTTCAATGCAGATGGGATCGAAAGAGAGCACGAGTTTACCACGGGAATTCTACGACAGGTGACAGAAAAGAGTTTGGCACGATTAAATTACTGTTTAACATCGCACGAAACTACGTAGGTTTTCGTCGACGTAGCCTAAGTAAGCAAAAGCAATGACAGACTCAGCGGGAGCCCCGCGATGCCACACACATCGAACAAGCCGCGAGTCGCTCAGGGGGTTTGCAAGTTTAATTAAGCCTGTCTAGATGTACAGTGTACACAGTTTTGTCCTGACTGCAATTTCAAGAATGTTATAACTCACTGTATCCTGCTGTCTTTAACACGAGCATTTTGAATCAAAATGTCTTTCAAGAAACAGCCTAATCCCTAGACAAGTCATAAAAAACTACCAACTAGCTGCATATATTTGATCGTTAAATGATAGTCCGGTCTATTTGTGGCCAATGGTGACAAGTAAATCGTATCTATCCCCTCCCCTACCCCCACCCTCATGGCGCAACAGCCCTGAAGGGCCATGGCCTACCAAGCGACCGCTGCTCAGCCCGAAGGCCTGCAGATTATGAGGTGTCGTGTGGTCGGCACGAGGAATCCCCTCGGCCGTCATTCTTGGCTTTCCAGACCGAGGCCGCTATTTCATGGCCAGATAGCTTCTCAATTGTAATCATGTAGGCTGACTGGACTTCGAAACAGTCCTTAGGTTCAGGTAAAATTCCCTGACCTGGCCAGGAATCGAACCCGAGGCCTCCATGTAAGAGGCAAGCACGCTACTCCTACACCGCGGGGTCGGCAAATCGTATCCCTAGCCACAGAATTTCGTAAACGTTTCTTGTGGTTCTTTCCCTCTCGCTAATATTAACGTTATTGTTACCACCCTAGCGGGCAGATGAAGCGTTTTCAACCAACCTAGTCGAGTTCTTACTTTTCTTTCTTAATCAGTTTACCCTCTAGGATTAGTTTTCCCCTCGGACTCAGCGAGGGATCTCGCCTATACCTCCTCAAGGGCAGTGTCCTGGAGCATGAGACATTGGGGTCGGGGATAAAACTGAGGAGGACCAGTACCTCACCTGCAATGCTGAACAGGGGCTTTGTGGGTGGGGGGGGGGAGGGGAGATTGGAAGGGACAGACAAGGAAGAGGGAAGGAAACGGCCGTGGCCTTAAGTTAGGTACCATCTCGGCATTTACCTGGAGGAGAAGTGGGAAACCACGGAAAACCATTTCGAGGATGACTGCGGTGGGAATCGAACACCCCTCTTCTCAGTTAATCTCCCGAGGATGAGTGTACCCCGTTCCAGCCCTCGTACCACTTTTCAAGTTTCGTAGCAGAGTCAGGAATAGAACCCGGGCCGCCGGGGGTGGCAGCTAATCATTCTAACCATTACACCACAGAGGCGAACTAGTTGAGTTCTACCAGGTAGAATTATCAAATTGCCATAAATATGGACCAAAGACATAAAAAAGAAGAGCATTTAGATTAGCAAATTAAAAAAAATACTTTCTTCGATTTATCCCAGATATTTCTGGGGTAGCTGGAGTCATCAAGGCTCATTTTGGTTTTGATCTAGGGCTTAATGCCGGCTGCTCTTCCTGACACCACATGATTTTTGAGATGAAACTCTCAACCCTCGATCGACCAGGATTCGAACCTCAGCCTTCTGATTGGGAAGCCAGCAACTAAGCCAATTAACTATTCACACCCCGATTTACATAACTTTCTAAAATAAATTGCAGTCTGTGATAAAGCTAACATAAGAATATAGAGAGATAGGACTGATAATGTCCAAAACAAAAATAAAGCTTAACAGAAAGGTTACCGGCGGAAGAGGTGATGGTAGATAACGACATCCTTGAAAATATAGAATACATCTACCCAAATTTAAAAGACAGTACTCAAGTCCAAGCGACAAATAATCTTGAAACTAATTATTGTATTCAATCAATGCATTCTTTCCAAGTTCACCTCTGGATGTGAAATTTGGACCTTACTTGAATTTGCCAAGGAATGTTTTCAGACAGCGCAGAGAGGTATGGAAAGATCACTGCACGGTTTCATAAGGATAGGTCGGAAGAGAGAAGATATACTGTATAATGAAAGTGGAGGACGTAAATGAAAGAGTGAAAATACTGAATTAGCGGTGCTACATGATCTGGTGGAAGATAGACTAAAGCAATCCTAGAAAGGAGTCCCAGAGAACTGCAAAGGCCCACGAAGTAGACAAACAGACCGATGGGACATCAGGTAATTTACGAAAATTATCCGGCAGAAGACTTGGCTGCTGTTTAAGCTCTCAGTAAAGAAAAGTTCAGCTTGTGAAGTTACCGCGCACTGCAGTGCTTTCTCGCAACCTCGGGGGAAGAGGAAATGGTTTGAGGCGTGCGGGATGCAGCGATGTACGAAAAAAAAAAAAAAAGAGGACTGGTAGCAATAACGCACGTCTTGAGCACCTTCAAATACCACCGGACTGAGCCAGGATCGAACTTGCCAAGTTGGGGTCAGAAGGCCAGCACTTCAACCTTCTGAGCCATTCAGCCCGGCTAGTTTTTTTTCACGCGAGGTAAATGCTGGGGTTGTACCTTAATTAAGGCCACGTCGTTTCCTTCCCGATTCTGGCCCTTTCCTATTCCATCGTCGGTGCGACGTATGACTTTTTTTAACTTCTGTTTTTTAACACACATAATATCATTTGAAATAGCGTGCTCTTTTGTGGTATCATTTGATTCACTTTTGGGTATGAAATTCACGGCATTAAATCCATCATAAATGACAATATCCCTCGATGACAGCTCCTTCCTTAATACTTGCATTAGCAACTAGCAGCACTAGCCTGCGCGGTAACTCAGGGAAGTCCGCTAGGGCGCTCTGAATCTCGTGACTTTCACGTTCTCCATTGTCATCCATAGCGCTAGAGCTGACTGATCCCTTCAGCACTCATAGCGCCGTTTGTTTAGGCAATATTACATTACACAGCTGTCGCCTGACGTCATACGAACTGACAGGCTTGCTCTTCGTTCCGACACGTCACACCGCCTGAATTCGTCTTCCTCTGCTCTACGAGGTCGGGTATGAAGTGAGATGAATCTCCGAAGGGAGTTTTTACGATCGGATGCTCTTCCAGACGCCAACCTCATCAGAGGAGACAATGAGACGAAATGAATGAAGTGATGTATGGTAGTAAGAAGGAAGAGGGTGAAACCCGGTGTCGGCACATAGCCCACTCCTGTCGAATAGCACCAAGGGGTCTGCTCAATGCTTCACGTTCCTATCTGACGGATGAACCACCATCAACAGCGTAATTTACCCTCACTCCATACGAACACAGCGGAAAGGTTTGAAACGGAATCCAAGTTTCTGTCATGCAATCTAATGATTAGAAATCACCACCTCTTCTACCCTGCCGGTCAACATGCTGATAGTGTACATTTTTGATCAACAGGACTCGAACCGGATAACCACGGTATCAGACGCCATGGCCACCAGGCGGATAATAATAATAATAATAATAATAATAATAATAATAATAATAATAACAAATTTTATAAAACGCAAAGCATGTATTTCCATTCAATAACAACCACTCTGAATTTCTGGAACTATTAACAATACAGTAGTTTTTCGTACGCAACTAATCCGAAACAAAATCAAACAGTAAGGTCCACAGAATATCATATTTACATACTGCAGGTATTTGAAAACTTAGAACAATACGTCTACAGCTAATAAAATCAGGACGAGATATAATTTGGAAATATTCAAAGAATAAAGATGGGTTGGAGATCGTTTGAAATAAACTATACCACATTCGAAGTCAATGTGCCAGTAAACTTGAAAAGAATTAATTGTATTCTATCATTACGTTCTTCCCTAGTTCACCAATGGATGTGGAATCTGGACTTTACATTAATTTGTCTACGGAACATTCTGTTAATGGATTTAGGTATGAGATTTTCTTTAAAATTACATTTTACAGGACATCCACCGGCTAGTAATGTAAATATCACATTCTTTGTTTAAAACCGATAGTTCCCTTTAATTGCGTTGTGATTGTTACTTCTGATGGAGGTGAACAATATTTTCACGCAATGATGTATTAAGACTACAACACAGGTTCAACTGAAGCAGAATCTCTTCGAAGATAGTTTACTGTTGGTTCCCTCCATATAAGAGGGACCAAGTACTCCACAATGATGAACAGAAGAATAGGCGGCAACCGGCATAGGGCACCAATGAAAAGATGCTGCTGTAGTGAATATAGCGCATAAAGACTTTCCGAGTGACTAACCAGGAAACTGAGACATCACTCAGAAAATACTGCAATACTAACTTGACGTCCGGAAGATTTCATCGCATTGGATACCTTCCAATCTCAGAGGAGCCCAGAAGGACATTCGGGTGGAATGGTGTCATGAAATGTTCCAGGGCTTCGATAATGGCACCTGCGTCATATTTTTAAGATTATAACAGGTGATGAAATATTACCAGCTGATCTAGAAACAAAGAGTCGTTTATTTGTGTGGATCTTGCCCAATAGGAATTCGTCAGTCAAAATATAGAAGGCAAAAAGTGTTGGGAAGAAAAGGATAGTGACGGTCTTTGTCAAGAGTGGTTATATATCAACCACATCAATAGAAATACAAAGAACAATAATACACAACAGTTGCCGTCCCACAAGGGATTCAAAAGTTCCCGGAAAAATTGCCAAGAACTAGGCGGAGACGCAGTCTTTTTCATCACAAACTGTCCATGTCACCTTAAACTTCATAAAGGGAACTCCGGTACAGCTATTCACCTGTCTTCCTTACAGTTCGGGTGTAACAACTCGTGATTTCTTTTATCCTAGAGTGAAGAAGAGACTGTAAGGAAAGTCGAGAAGATGCAGGTGGTTGTGTTTTTACCGGTTTAACGTCACACACACACACACACACACACACACACACACACACACACACACACACACACACACACACACACACACACACACACACACACACACACACACACACACACACGCGCGCGCGCGCATACACACACACAATCGAATAATCAAAGGTTTCCGGCGACGCAAGGGTGGGAAAGGGCTGAAAGTGCAGGTAAGACGTACCAAAAGAAATTAAATATCATAGAATAGGTTAAAACCAGACATGTTTCAAGAGTATAGGAAGGTCTATGGAGGATAAGGGAGGGTACTCTGAGAAGATGTAGGAAAGGAAAGTTTTGGTTACATAATAACAACAATAATAATAATAATAATAATAATAATAATAATAATAATAATAATAATAATAATAATAATAATAATAATAATAATAATTGTACCGGGAGGTACACCTCAACCCCGTGCATTTAAATGAAGCGCCTTGAAGAACACTAACACAAAGTTTGCAACAACTATTTCAAGAAATTCGGAATTTTCTCCGTAGATGTCTGTTAAAAACTGATGTCATGCACTCTGGTGTAAAGTGGAACTACTAAAAATGTATTGTATTGTATTTATAGGTTTTCTAAACTGAATCAGTTAATCTTTGTTTTTGATATTCAAAGTTTGCAACACTTGTAACTCATCCCGCCAGCTTTGGAGTATGGCCAATCAAAAATTTTGTGTATTTAATTTTCAGCCAATCACATGCTTCTTGTACCTTTTCGATTGTCCAATAAAAAGCAGAGGGTGTATCTGGACTTAGTCCAGAGCCTTCTCGAACCTTCCTCTCGGGTATAAAAGCGGACGCCTTTTCGAGCTAACTTGTCTTATTGATCGTCTGGTTACTGTGTGTGTGTTAAGAGAGGAGGCGGTGCCTCATCCATCGGCAAGCAGAACATCAGCTAAGGTAATGGCCACCATTTTTCTAACTCTGTAGGTATCTCTGCCAGCTAATTCGAGGGGAAGATTTCCAATCCTTAATAATGTAACTGTGAATTCCGAAAATGTAAATTTTTCTTCTCATGTAAAAATTCAACTGGTCTATAGCAATTAACAAAAAACCGGGGATAGAGAGTGCGTTACCCTCTCGAACTCCCCTTCAATTTAATTTGAAGGTGACTACGAGTTTGTAACTGTTTTCACTATTGTAAATTGTAACTTATCTTGTCCATCTAGTCACCTCAGTAGTTTAGGATTAGCCCCTGTATTGTCGGGCCACAAGCCCAAGTAGGGTTTTAATCTGTAATTTCAAATCTCAAGGAGCGCAAGTATCCGCCTCCATACCTTTTTTGAGTTTTGAGCCAGTAACTTTAACCTGTACTTTTTCACAAAGTCCCGGTAGAATGGGTATTCGATACCCTGTACTATTTCTTCTATGTAAACTTAAAAGACAACTGATACGGTCTTGTTAAATGTAGGTTGTGCCTAGAGAGGCCAGAAAGTGTAATTTTATTGAGCATAGACGCTCTAATCACAAATGTAAAAGTTAAAGGCTGTTAGGGTTTGGGAGCGCAGTCTCCTTGGTAGAATTATGGAGCATAGAGGCTCTTTCTTGTAGTGTAAAATATATTTCTGTAAATATTGAATGATGCCTTTGGAAGGCCGTAACTTGTAACCTTTGGAGCAAAAGGTGCTCGTGAAAATCGTGTGACATAAATTGGGAGATTCGTCTTCTTGAGTATCAAACTAAGCGCAAATGTAGTGACGTAGGCACTTTGTAAATTGGGAGCTTGAAGCTCAAATTTTGTAACTAACCTTACCGGTATTGGGTTTTTTGTTTTTTCCTACTTTGTACCAAACTAGCTCTGTACTTGGAATCTTGTTCTTTCGCCTAGCGAATAGTTTTGTTAAAATTTAATATCTGTAATGAAATATAACCTTTATTTTTAAAGTTTTAAATTAATATTTGACTGTCGTAGATAGACCCATTCAAGCCTGCACCTTCTTTCACCTCTCTGTTCCAAGCAAACACGGTAATAATAATAATAATAATAATAATAATAATAATAATAATAATTGTTACGGAGTTTTCCGTGGTAGTTAGAGGTGAAAGAAGGTGCTGGGATGAACAGGTCTCAGCTTACGAAATTAAAGTTAAGATAAAATTTAACAAAGGTTATATTTTCTCTCCAAAATCCAGAAATAACAAGAATAACAGGAACACAGTTGAAAATCAACAAGTTAAGAAGGTACAATTACAGGTTTTACAGAATTTGGGCTTCGAGCCCCGGTCTCACAATTCTTGGGCAATTAGCCCAACTTTACTCATACATGATTTGACAAAGGGGTAGAAAACCCCAATTATGCCCAGGAACACTGCTCTCTATTACACGGTAAAGCCTCCTCGAGGCACACAGAAACCAAAATTTTTAAGAAAAAGCAATCCGCTCTCAAAGTTCAAGCCTATCAAAGGCCACACCAAACTCCACCTTTAAGCTGTCCTCCAAGTACAATAACACAGGGGTAAAAATACCCAACCTACTGAGGCCTATTCAGTGAAGAAACAGGACAATTACCTGGCCTCCAAAATACCAACTTGAGAGGAGGCGAAACTGCACTCCTAATACCTTTCTGTAAAACCTATTTGGCACAAGGCCGCTTATGCAAGGGCTAATCCCATACTAAAGAGGTGACTTATATAAAAAGGATTTACGTTACATTAGAAAGGGAAGAAACTGTTGTGAAAATAAGTTCACCTCAAAGCAATAGGAGTGGGAGCTCGAGAGGGTTAAGCACTCTCTATCCCAATATGTAGTTACAGAGGCAGAATTTAAACCAAAGTCTTTTACATTTTAGAGGAAGGTTACATGGTAAAGATTTCGAACCCGCCCCGAGGGTTAAACTGCTGAGCTGGCAAGAAAATAAGTTATAAAACGGCCATTACCTGGTGGTTGAACTGCTGCCCGAAGAAAGAGGCGCTTCCCGCCCCCTGCTACATAATTTACACAACGATAGGTGTTACTGAAGTGGCGCGGAGACCCGAAAATCAGCAGTTTATATACCCTCGTGGAAAGTTCGAGGCGTTTCGTGAATGATAACACCCGCCCACAAGCATTTTATTGGATAATGGCAAAAACTACTACACCAGATGAAGAAGAAACACCTTATTGGTGGAAAATTAATTACAGAAATTCCTTATTGGTCAAATTCAAAACTGGCGGAAAGAAAGGGTTAACATTGCCAACTTAAACAATGGCAGAAAGAAATTTAATAAAGAACAAACTTATAAGTACTAAATTTCTTCAAAAAAAAAAAAGTTCCTTCACTTCGCACTAGGGTGCACAATTGTAGTTCTTAAGTAGTGTCCTCTAGAAGAGAAGAGAATGTTCACACTTCTTGTTACAGATAAAACAAAAATGAATCGAAACTGACATAGTTCAGAACACTTCAAAATTTATAGTAATGACATCTTCTGAGAAATCGTTGAATTAATATGGAAGTTAAAGTTCAGGCTTCCTCCAGTAGAGGAGTTTTAACTGGCGCAAAGTTTGAATTAGCGGCGTGGAGGTGTACCACCCGGTACAATAATAATAATAATAATAATAATAATAATAATAATAATAATAATAATAATAATAATAATAATAATAATAATAATAATAATAATAATGGAGGATCAAGGCCACGAAGAGGTTTCAAGAAAATGTTAGATCCCGTACCCAAGCGCCGATCGACAGAAGAATGGAGGAGATTGCAGAGTTAAAGGATTAAGGGGGTACTGGACAAGGATTATAAGCCCAGAAACAGATGAATCTGAATTCGAATTGACGTAGTCCATAGACGGCCAAAACGAAATAATAATAATAATAATAATAATAATAATAATAATAATAATAATAATAATTGTACCGGGCGGTACACCTCCACGCCGCGAATTCAAATATTGCGCCAGTTGAAATCCCTCTACAGGAGGAAGCCTGAACTTTAACAAACTTTATTAACTCAATGGTTTCTCGGAAAATGTCTTCTCTACTGTAAATTTTGAAGTGTTCTGAACTATTTCTATTTGTATTTGTTTACTCTGTAGCAAGAAGTGTGGACATTCTCTTCTAGATGGCACTACTTAAGAACTATAATTATGCACCCTAGTGCGAAGTGAAGGAATTGTTCTTTGAAGAAATTTGGTATTCATAAATTTGTTCTTTGTTAAATTTCTTTCATTCATTTTTGGGTTGGCAATATTGATCTCTGTTTCCGTCAGTTTTAAATTTAGCCAATCCTAAATTTTCTAAATTAATTTTCCGCCAATCCTAGATTTCTTCTTCAGTTTTGACTTGTAATCGTTAGCCGACCAATAAAAGTTTGTGGGCGGGTTGTTATCATTCATGAAAGGTCTCGAATTTTCCACGAGGGTATAAAACTGCTGATTTTTTTGTCTCCGGGCCACTTCAGTAACATCTCTCTTAGTGTGTGATTATGTAGCAGGGGGCGGGAAGCGCCTCTTTCTTCGGGCAGCAGTTCATCAACAAGGTAATGGCCTGTTAACATCTTCATTTATTGCTAGCTCAGCAGTTTTAACCCGCGGGGGAAGGTTCGAATCCTTTTTAATGTAAACCTTACTATATTCATGTAAATTAACCGCAATTTGGGATAGAGAGTGCTTAACCCTCTCGAGCTCCCCCCATGTTGTTTTGAGGTGACTACGTTTTCATACCCGATTTCCTTCTCTTCTTAGTGTAATAAATTATTCTTCTACGAGTCACCTCCCTAGTATGGGATTAGCCCCTGTATAACTGGCCGAGTGCCACCTAGGTTTTAAGAAGTTTCATGTAGGAGTGCAAGCTACGCCTCCAGTCAATTTGGTTTTTTGGGCCATTTAATTAACCCAGAGTTTGTTTTCTTCATGTGAAGGCCCTGTAGGTTGGGTACAAGATACCCCTGTTTCACTGTATGTGTGCCTTAAGGGCAGTTAGGAATGAAGTTTGTTGTAGCCTTTGACAGGCTTGTAAAATTGAGAGCGGGTCTGCTCTTTTCCTCTTAACATTGTAATTAGGAGCAAGTGCTCCTCGTACTTAGGGGTTTTCTGCCCTTTAGCTATTGTGGTGGTGAGCTGAGAGCTCAGAAATTAATTTTGGGGCTCGAAGCCCAAATCTTGTAACAATTGTAAATTCTTAAATTGTTGATCTGCTACTTGGTACCTGTTACACCTTTGTTATTTGTTGTCATTTGTGGATTTTGGAAAAGAAAAGATAACCTTTGTTAAAGTTTTAAATTAACTTTAATTCTGTAGTTGAGACCTATTCCCGCCCGCACCTTCTCTCACCTCTAACTGCCACGGATAACTCCGTAACAATAATAATAATAATAATAATAATAATAATAATATCCAGGAGCGTGTCCCACTTAAGGAAAAACTCCAAGAACATCAGTTTCCTACCAAAGCCGAAGATGAAAACTGGAAAGGCATGGACGGAAGAGCGAAAGGAGCAACACCGTATACGAATGAAGGAATACTGGACCAACATTAAAGCTCAAGGGAAACAGTTGAAATGACGTGGTCCTTAGTTGGCCGAAACGAAATAATAATAATAATAATAATAATAATAATAATAATAATAATAATAATAATAATAATAATAATAACAATCTTCTTCATAAGATGCTAGAAACAACAATGCTCAGCTTCAGAAATAGTGACAAGATCGTTATACAGTTCGTTGCATTTTATGTAGTAATCTAAAATTCGGCGAGATATCGCGCTTAAACTTTTGAAACACATTGTACAAGTAGGTGAAACTGTATACTGTCTTACACAGAAAGCCGTATCACAGACTAGGTTTCACGATGTCTACGAGCGCTGGACCGGCACGGGCAACCGGACATGGCACAACTACCGGTTCCAACTACAATCACATAACAAAGTTTAATCGTGTATTGAAAAATCTCCTGGAACGTATGAACTTAATTTGAGGATTTGTCCACAAAAATTCTTATTATATGCTATGTATATTATGTCATTATGAGGATATGTGCATCCCCTGTGGGTGGGACGGAAGAATACACCCAACGGCATTTCCAGTCTGTCGTATGAGGCGACTACAAGGGGTACCACAATGGGCTCTCATCTTGGAAGCGTAAGTTGGTAACCATGGGGCACCTAGCCAAGCCTGAGATTGCTTCCACGTATGTCAGGCTCTTCACTTTCATCTTTCCCATTTCCCTTAGTCAACTCCTGTTCTCTTCCGACACCAACGGTTATTAAGTTTGCGAGGCCTTGGGTATCTTTCACGTCCTTCCCTTCCTTTATCAGTTACCTGTATTTTTTCCAAAGATAGGACCTGTTACATTTGTTACTAAGATTGGTATTAAGAGAGGATGGTTGTCCAGTTGTCCTCTTAAAACAGTAACTACCACCACTGCGAGAACATGCGTCCTTCGGAACAACGAAATACTATAAAAGTGACAAATCGGTCTCCTGTCGAGAAGCAGTCGTAAGTATGGGCGTTATGGATTTAAAGATGGCAGTGCTATAAAATGGCGCGATTCTCGTATGTACACTCACGTAAATAAGTTAATGGATCTTCGACATCCACGAGAAAATACGGCGTCATAGTGATAAGAATCTAAACTGGCTGGACAACACAGAAACATGTGACTTACATGGTACACTCAGTAGGAGACTGATTAGTGTGCTTTAAGCAGTCCGTGCTGGCACAGGTCTTGGGTACAGTGGTTCTGACTACGTGTTGTGTGCGTTTGGCGCACAGCATTCGAGTCGTAGCGAAAGAGGGTGGCATAATGAACTCATTTGTTTAAAATGCGTGACCGGATCGTCAACGGATACAGTCAGCTCGAGTGGCCGGGAGCTGAATGTCACCCGGCTGTTGAGAAGATTCCAGACGGGAGAAAACATTCAGCGGCAGTACGGTCACGTGCTACAACTCAGCATCAGGGTTATGTTGTCTTAAGTGCCCGTAGACGTCCAACTAGCATAGCGCCTGTACTGGCGTGAGACCTAGCAGCAGCGTCTGGGTCACACATCCCCCGTCAGACTGTGTCTCGTCGGATTTGAGAGGTTGCTTCTGTATACTCAGCGACCCGCCAAGTGCATTAGTATCACACAAAGTTATCGCGCGGCACGTCGAGTATGGTGTCTTGCCCACCATGAATGGGTCCAGGAACACTGCCAAGTCAAATTTTAGCCTGGAGAGTGATCTGTTCGTCTGGCCTGTCCCTAGGACTCGTCACAACCCTGCCGATATTGTGGAAATGGACCGATATGAAGGCGACACTGTTCTGGGGAGGCTTCACATGTTAGGAGCACGTACACCACTGCATGTGTTTCCTAGGGGTACTGTGACTGGTGCGGTCTATAGGGAAGACATCCTGCAACAGTATATGCGACTTTCTCGTGGTGCATATGGACCTGGGTTTCGTCTGATGAATGATATTGCCCGCCCACACAGGGCTGGCCTGGTGGACGAGTACCTGCTTGATGAGGATATCACGCTTCTAGAGTGGCCAGTTTGCTCCCCGGACTTAAATCTGACTGAATATGCATCGGACACTCTAGGCCGAAGAAATACAGCCCTAACACCATCAAAACGGACCTTGTTGACCTCCAATGGGATGCGTTACCGCAACTTATGTCGGACGGCCTGAGCCACAGTTTGGGGAGCCGTTGTGCTTCCTGTATTGCCATGCGAGGTCATCAGGTCATCACACTCCCTTACTGACTTCTGTAAGCCACCGGTGGAGGGACACCACACTCCCGTCAGCGCCACCCACTGCTTATGTCCGGTTTTCCTGTATACCTTATGTCAATATAACCACAGTCTAATATAATACACAGTCGCGAAGTTCTGATGATATTTTTCATCCGATGCGATTACAGCGCTCCAAGCGGCGAGGTAGAGGCAACTTGCTAGCCGACAACAGGGAACGAATTACCACTACAGTCTAAAATGGTCATAACTTCTGAACCATTCATACAAATAATATTCTGACAAGGTTATTGTAATCCTTATGAAATAGTGGAGGAGGTCAAACAATGTATTTCGATGAGGAGTTCGAGGAAAATATCGAAATATTTATAGAATCTTTAGTTATTTTTCTTTACCGCGGACTATAACATAAAATCGCTTCTAGAGGACAGCCGGTTCAAAACAGGTATATACCATCGCGGCCTTTTTTGTAACTGTTTCTATGCTCTACAATTCGTACGCTTACACTTGGGGTCTATCGTTGACGGTTCACGCAGCGTAAGCCAAGAAAGCAAGTGACCGACCGACTTCGAACCTGCCAAGTTGGGCCAAGAAGGCCGACTGGGGTTGGTAGATCAAGAATCAATATGGTAAAGTGGGGATTTCCTGACACATCCAGGCTATGTAATGTGGTGGAGACCAAACCACAGCCCATTTCATGAACTGTAGTAGTGTCCTTTAAGTTGCACAATGGAGGACTTGATGGCTGCAGCACCTAATGTTCGTGATTTTTGGCAAAATTCTGGGCAGACACTTTGATAACTATGTTATTAAGTACCATTATGCTATGTAAAATGTATACTTCTGTTAAGAGTAAATAAATAAATCCTCCAAAAAACAAGAAAATCCATTGAAAGACTATACAAAGTGCAGCACAGATGCACTGATCTTCAAAAGAACGAGTACTATAAAGTTTGGAATATTATGAACTAGCAATTGCCCGCGGCTTCGCTCGCGTGGATTTCGTAATTTGATCAAAGTAATCGTTCCTCGGTACTGTACTAAGACATTATCTGAAAATTCCTAAAGTATAAAAACTCACCCAAAAATTGAGTTTCATTTACCCCAGAAATTCTTTGTAAACCATGTTTGTAGCATTACCTTTTGGGGCTAAGACGACTATGCGACATAGAACTGTACATGTGAGAAACAGTCTTCTCTCAAATCGAAAAAATAAATACACGTTTTCTTATATTTAAAGGGGATTCCAAATAGCTATTCCCACATCTGTAACATCTTCAGTTTTTGAGATATACATAAGTGTCCCCATAAAAAGAATTCAACCCATTGATCAGTGCTTCCCCCAACCCCATCCCCATTTTAGTGTAATTTCCGAAAACAAAATTACATGTTTCTTTATTTTTAAAGGAGATTCCAAATACCAGTTTTCACGTCTGTTACATCTTCAGTTTTTAAGATATAAGTATCCTCATAAAAAATAATTCAACTATTTTTAACTTTTCACTCCCCCCCCACCCCCCGTTAAGTGCCTTCTCCGAAAACAAAAAAGGTACATGTTCCTGTATTTTTAAAATACTTTCCAAATTTCAATTTTTTCTCTAACATAAGTTTTTGACATGTAATGTAGATATACCGGTACTCATTTAAAAAAATCACCCACTTTTCCAATTCTTTTCAGCCCCTTAACTGGATTTTCCGAATACAAAAAAATAGGTGTTTCATTATTTTTAAAGGAGATTCCAAAAACCAGTTTTCATGTCTGTACGTCTGTAACACCGTCAGTTTTTGAGATAAATGTATACTCATAAGATTAATTCAACTTCTTCTTCTTCTTCTTCTCCTTCTTTTTCTTCTTCTTCTTCTTGGTTTCTTTCCAACCCTCTCCCGCCTTAAGTGGACTTTCCGAAAACAAAAAAATACGTGTTTCTTTATTTTGAAAGGAAATTCAAAATACCAACTTTCACGTCTCTAACAGCTTCAGTTTTTAAGATAAAGTATCCTCATAAACATATTTCAACTCCTTACTTACTGTACATATTTTCAACGCCACACCCCTTCGTAAATTTTCAGAAAAAAAATGTGTGTTTCTTTACTTTTAAAGGAGATTCCAAATACTAATTGTCATGCCTGGAACATCTTCAGTTTTTGAGATATAAGTATCCTCATAAAAGTAATTCAACTCCTTTTCCACCCCTCTTCCTACCCGTTAAGTTGATTCACACCTCCCCATATGTGCGTGCTCCTTCAATTATAAAGGAGCTTTCAAATGCCCATTATCACGGCTGTAACATCTTCAGCTTTGAGATATAGGTATCCTCATAAAAAGGAATTAAACTCCTTTTTCACCGCCCCCGCCCCTAAGTTTGCCCCCCCCCCACCCAAATGCGTGTTTATTTTTAAAAGAGATTCCAAATACTAATTTTCACGTCTGTAACATCTTCAGTTTTTGAGATATGTCTCCTCATAAAAGGTGTTCAACCCCTTGTCCCCCTTTTTTCATCCCCCCTAACGAGGTTTTCCGAAAACAAAAAAATACGTGTTTCTTTATTTTTGAAGGGGATTCCAAATACGAATGTTTACGTCTGTAAACTTTTAAATTTTTGAGATATAGATATCCTCACTTTAAAAATTCAACCCACTTTTCACCCCCTTAGCGACGGAATATCCAAAAATCCTCCCTTAGCGAGCACCCACATGTTAATATCAATGTATCCCCAAAATTTATCTTTATGTCCAGTAGTTTTGGCTCGGCGATGATGAGTCAGTCAGTCAGTCAGTCAGTCAGTCAGTCAGTCAGTCAGTCAGTCAGTCAGGACAAGTTATTTTATATTTATATAGATAGATAGATAGATAGATAGATAGATAACGTAGAAAACAAGTTATAGGAGCAAACTTTAGCCAGGAATATTTTATGTTTGTCACACCCCGCAACTTTTAGTAACAATTCTCTGAATGTTCCAGATATATTTAACAAAATATAAACACCTACTTCGTACACAAAATAGTTGCTAATTTTCAGTATCGAGCAATGACTTTCAATCAATCAATGATCTGCATTTAGGGCTGTCACACAGGTGGCAGATTTCCTGTCAATTGTTTACCTAGCTTTTTCTTAAACATCTTCAAAGAACTTGGAAATTTATCAAACATTTCCCCTGTCTGCGACGAACTCTTAGTAGTCAATGCAAGACGAAATGGACACTAGAAGTGTCATTCTTCCGTTTCAAATTGTATGTCACGATACTTCCTGCAGCTACTTTCCCACTTCCCGAGAAAGCCAATGCAATGTGCAGCTTCATACGTATTCTAAAAGATAACTATCACACCATTCACTTCCGGTGCAGATGGCTCTCGGCTCAATACCAGTGGAAAGGCATAATACGAGTAGAAAACTCCATTTCTTGTGCATGTTTTGTGCGTTTTTCTCTATCCGGTAAGACAACAACTCTTAAAGTACATGTAAATGTACCTGTGGACGCATAGTTCCTCTTACCCGCAGAGACCGAGTTCGATTCCCGGTCAGGTCAGGGATTTTTACCTGGATCTGAGGGCTGGTTCGAGGTCCACGCACCCTACGTGATTAGAATTGAGGAGCTATCTGACAGTGAGATAGCGGCCTCGGCCTAGAAAGCCAAGAATAACGGCAGAGAGGATTCGTCGTGCTGACCACACGACACCTCGTAATCTGCAGTGCTTCAGGCTGAGCAGCGATCGCTTGGTAGGCCAAGGCCCCTTAGGGCTACAGTGCCATGGAGTTAGATTAGGACATAGGCCTATAACTAAGTTAATCTATATAGAGTTATTGCAATGATACAATTCGCTTTGTGGTTAACATCAATCAGTTATTTATGAATGTAGATTATTCTTTGTTTTGAAAATTAACACCCAGATCAGGAAAATTATGTCCAATTAGAGCTAACATATTGGAATATGTCGGCTACAAGGCCTCTCATACACCTCCGTGCCGATTCTTATTATTATTATTATTATTATTCTCTTCTTTTCCTACCGCTTTTCCCACACGTGTGGGGTCGCGGGTGCGAAATGCGTCGCACATGTGGATTTAGCCCTGTTTTACGGCCAGATGCCCTTCCTACCGCCAACCCTATATAGAGGGATGTAATCACTATTGCGTGTTTCTCTGGTGGTTGGTAGTGTAGTATGTTGTGTGAATATGAAGAGGAGTGTGTTGGGACGGACACAAACACCCAGTCCCCAAGCCAGAAGAATTAATCAGAAGCTATTAAAATCCCCGACCCAGCCGGGAGTCGAACCCGGGAGTCTCTGAACCGAAGGCCAGTACGCTGACCATTCAGCCAACGAGTCGGATACCTCCGTGCCGATAATAAATAATAATAATAAAAATAATCATAATTATAATAATAACAATAACTGTCCTATTAATGAAAGTAAACAACAAACCGGCTGTCCGAAGTTGGAAAAGATCTTCAGTAAATAGGCATCACAGATGACACTGTATTAGACAGATCTAAGTTCAAAAATATTAGTCGACAATCACCGCTTTACACACCATCCAAGCACTACCACCAACAAAACCTGGTCAGAAGATAAGAAATCTTGGAAAAAGGAAAAGGCAACGTCAGCTATATAGGTTTAATCGCACTGCTTAGTCGAGTCGAGGATAAGGAATTATTATTATTATTATTATTATTATTATTATTATTATTATTATTATTATTATTATTATTATTATTATTATTATTATTATTATTATTATTATTATTATTATTATTATTATTATTATTATTTGTAAATTTTGAGGAGGAAACACTGGCGCTTTCTTTTAAAATATAAAAACTGCAGCAATTGAAGGGACATTAAACCTATTATTTTTTAAATTTAATAATTCAGTAAATTTTAATGAAAACCTACAACCTGTTTTCCAGTCGGTGACCGGGTCAGGGATGGAATAAATGAAGCCCCCATTTAGCGGCGAGGATAGGAATTGTGCCAGCTGCCGAAGCCTGTCGCACTCCTCTGGGGCAATGATTAATGACTGACAGATGAAATGAAATGACATTGGAGAGTGTTGCTGGAATGAGAGATGACGGGGAAAACCGGAGAAAAAACCTGTCCCGCCTCCGCTTTGTCCAGCACAAATCTCACATGGAGTGACCGGATTTGAACCACGGAACCCAGCGGCGAGAGACCGACGCGCTGCCGCCTGAGCCACGGAGACTTGTAGTAAATTTAATAATAATAATAATAATAATAATAATAATAATAATAGATTTGACGTCCATTCAATTGCTTCAGTTTTTATAGTTTAAAAGAGACCGACAGAGTTTCCTCCTCAAAAGGGTTCTTTGAATTTAAGCACTTTTATTTGTCAATTGACTTCGTCAGAACTCGATCCTACAACAGTGAGCACAAACAACGATCCTCACAACCAACCACGTTAATGAGGACTAGAGTAGTGGCTCGAACACAATAATCTACCAGCAACTTCTCAGTACGGCTTTCGAAAACCTCGAAGCACGTTGAACCACCTCAGTATGTTGAGGATGGGTACTGAAAGGAAGATATATAACCCTCGCCGCTATATTCCTAGATATTTTTGGAGCCTATGACAACGTGATCGTACCTATAATCCGTGGTAAACTACATGTACTAGCTGTCTCTGATATCTGTCTGCGCGATGTTTATTGTTTACTGAACTGCCGTATCATATACATCCGACGCCATGACAATAGTTTAAATGGTCCTCGTACAGTGTCGATGGAACTTCCTCCAGGTGACACAGGCCCTACTGAGTTTACTACGTTTTACACTACGTTTAATCTGGTGTAAATATCTACAATATGCTGACGATATACGTATACTTATTCCACGCGTTTTTGGGTAACCAGAACACGATTGAATGATGGAGCACCGCACTGTGCATTTAAGGCTATAGAGACAGGATTCACACTATAATCAGCTAAGTCATCGGCAGTGATCTTCGCAAGGAAACACAGGATTCATTCTACACCAACTATACTCCTTGACCCTTAAAATCTCATGTCAAAAGGCTGTTTTTGGACAGCAAGTTTACATGAAATAGACACAGTGAGCATGCGGTAATGAAGACCAGTCGCGTACTGCATGTTTTTCGAGCTGTCACATGTACTTGATGGAAAGCAGATCTAACCATACTACTCAATGTACAGTCGCAATACGACCAATTTTATATTACTAATAATAATGTTATTTGCTTTACGTCCCACTAACGACTCTTTTACGGTTTTCAGAGACGCCGAGGTGCCGGAATTTTGTCCCGCGGGAGTTCTTTTACGTGCCAATAAATCTACCGACACGAGGCTGACATATTTGAGCACCTTCAAATACCACCGGACTGAGCCAGGATCGAACCTGCCAAGTTGGGGTCAGATAGCCAGCGCCTCAACCGTCTGAGCCACTCAGCCCGGCATTTTATATTACATCAGTAAATACATCCGAATCAACTCTTCATAAGCTAGATGTAATACATTATCGAGCGATTCGGCTGTGCATCAGTGCTATGACATCCTTAATAACAAAATGCTATTTTGATGGGAGTAAACGAAATGCCTTTATCTCTCAGACGACAACTTTTATCAAACATATTATGTTTCTACTTCAGCGAGCTACATTTAATAAACTTGGTCCCCTGCAGAAGGTGAAACTAAGAACAGATACTTTTGATGTAAGACAGCAGAACGTATTCAGCGAACAGAGCTACAGGAAACTGAAATACACCATAGACCATACCCGTTGTGTTATGCGATACCTCTATTCCAGCCTTCCGCTATCGATATGAAATATTTTTTTTTTTTTTTTTTTTTTTACCTGCAGTATTCTACATCCCAGCAGGGGAGAGTTCTAACCCTCAGTAACCTCCCCCTTGGAAATTTTACAAAAAGGAAATAAACGAACTGACAATAAACTAAATAAACATTCAAAAATGGTAGAACCAATAAATCTGTCGAATCTATTTTCTAAGAAGCCTAGAAAGTTGGGTTTTAGATCATAAACTGAACATGACACAAGCTGTAAAACTGTTGACCTTGATCGTATTGTTCTTGTTCTGTATTTTAATGTAGGATTTTGTAGTGTACTGCAAACTGAATATCAACATAATTCACTTGTCAGTGTCCTCATAATGACAAGCCATGCAAGCGCGCACCACATATTGTGTTCTTTCATCATTTTGTAAATATGACTCCTATCATCTCACTCCCCATTGGCCGATCGTGGCTACGCTACTGCCTCCCAGATTTCCTGCCCCAGTCCAATAAAAGAAATAATAGCATAACGGCATTCATTCAATCGATATGGCCCAATTATCTTCATGTATATACGGGTGGATAAAAAAACTATCGATGGTGTCGGATATGCTTACAGTATATTACTTCCCTACTATGCAGACTTCGGCAAAGCACGCACTACCACAGGAGAAGGCCATATTTACGACAGAAATGCTCGCTGTTCGTGCTGCAGTGTAATGTGAAATATAGTTCTTCTCCTTCTTCTTTTACCGCCTCTATAGGTGTAGACGTTTCAAGTCGTAAAAAAGGGTCCATTATCTTTAAAATACATTTCAGGAAACTGGGACTATCCAGCCTAAGGAACCAAAAAGTGCAGCGTAGATGATTTTTTAAATTTGCTTTACGTCGCACCAACACAGATAGGTCTTATGGCGACGATGAGACGGGGATGAGCTAGGATTAGAAAGGGAGCGACCGTGGCCTTGGTTAAGGCAAAGCCCCAGCATTTGCCTGGTGCGAAAATGGAAAAATCATCTTCAGGACTGCCGACAGTCGGGTTCGAACCCACCATCATCCGAATGAAGCTCACAGCTACATGACTCAAACCACGTAGTAAACTCGCTCGGTGATATCTTATTATCTTCATGCATTTTCACAACACAGTTTTTAAGTTAATCGGACATTTTCTTTCATTACAGTAAATAATGTAGATTTCTACTAGGGAGCGCATGTGAAGTACTTCGTTATGTAGGCATACGCGGTTAATATTTTAAAGCTGGTACACGGCATTCTTAACAAAGGGACGGCGTGTTTGTGTTGTGAGCTGAGTTGAATAGTGTGAAAAGACGTGAGTCCCAGTGCTATTTTCAGGCATAAACAATGTAAACCGTAAAAAAATGGTGAAAAGTCGATAATATTAAATGTGCTCAATAAGTTTGCGGAAAAGTATTCGGGAGTAATTTTAAATTGCCATTCAGAATTAATATCTGAATCAATAGGCGTGTTTGCATCCGCTGTTTAGAGCACGCGGAAAGAATGGGCTATGGCAGGGAAGCTTATTACACCTGGAGAGAAGTGAAAGCGTACCCGTTCATTGTTGGCAAGTGTGATGAACATGTCAAGCCCGCAGTGCGTAGGAAAGTACAAGGTTTCTTTTTTAATAACGGATAACCTAAACAAGCTTTTGCACGGCATAAACAGCCATGATGGCCTTCCTGAATATAAAAAGCTACTTCTGAAAGGAAAAGGAATTGAGCTGGAATAAATAGTGTTACTGCTGACGGAGAGGCAATCACGGTGTGGTGGAGGTGCCATTTACAAACAAACAAAAAAACATATCAGGAGAGATCACTGAGATCTGAACGTTCGTTCTTTACTTTTAGTAGGCTATTTTCGAGACGACAAAAAACTAGTGTCTAACCGCAAATAAAATATTACATATTTTTATCAAATTCAGCCTGGAAACGAAATTACAGCAGATATTTCACCCACCCACCCGCACCAAAAATGGAAAACATATTGTCCGTCGATATTCTTTATTAACGAAAGCGAACACGAAATAGGCCATTGAGTTAAACAATATGTTATGCTGTATCACACGACGAGTTGTGACGACTCCAAACAATAGCATTCTATCATAGCCTTAGGAGGCTGATGTCATTATCTAATGCTTCTTCCGGTATGGACCACGCCAATTTTATTTCTTTACCCTGTCAGACGTTTAACGTACGCTATCATGTGCCATTTTCAATGACAAAAAAACCGATAACCTGTTGGGAGCGGTGCAGAGTGGGAAACAGCAAACGGACTATAGTATGGACTAGAACAAGTTTGTCATTTCCACTGATCTGCCTCCGTTGGCTTTGAGAACATGTACTGTAAATAGCAGAGGCATGAGCAACACTATCATCACGGCAGCCATTGACAATAACGAAAAAAGTGGACGACAAAAAGCAATTGAGAATTTTGAAAATATTAAAAAATATTAATACGATACCCTATGAAATAATACACAATGTTTTCACAAATACAGTCAAAATAATTACGTTATGTAAAAAATTAAGACTTAACTTACATAAGAAAGGAGTAATTAGCAGTCGATAAAGAAGTGAGTAATGTTAGAGTAAAAGAACCAGGCAAATATTGAAATGAAAAAAAAAAAAAAAAAAAACCACTTCGATTTTGATGGGAGAGGGGGACACACCATTTTGGATGCACAGAATCAACGTAAACGCTTCTCTACAATTTTACAAGGTTATGTATGGTTCATGGTGTGGGTTACAGTAGCACGTCCTAGTTCGTGAACCTTGGGAAACGGCTGAGTGGCCTAGTAAGTGGTCCTGAGTCGGGATACAAGTTGCTATGGAAAGGGAGTAGGCATCTCGGACATAATCTGAGTCTTGGCCCTCCTTGTACTCAGGCAGCTAGGACTATACAATCCACCGGTGGTCCATAAACCGTTAGAGGAGACATCCTCACTTGGACTATGTGCAAGTAGGGTAGCATCCTGCTTCATGAATTTACCGAGCTCAGAACATTTTAAGCAAGCCTCGGACCTATGGGAGTAGCGGAGTCCCACTCCCATTTGACAGACGAGGGACTCCTTGGAAACAACTTTGCGAACGAAATGGAATTCGATGGGGAGGTATCAATATTAATGGGGCTTACGGAAGAAAGAAAGTAGAACTGGCTGAGTCAGCAAAGAGGATACATCTGGATGTGCTAAGAGTAAGTGATATTCGGGTAAGGGGAGATAACGAGGAAGAGATAGGAGATTATAAAGTGTACTTGACGGGTGTCAGAAAGGGAAGGGCAGAGTATGGGGTACGGCTGTTTATCAGGAATACCACTGCACGCAACAGTTTCTGTTAGGCACGTAAATGAGCGAATGATGTGGGTAGATTTGGCAGTTGGAGGAATTAGGACACGAATTGTGTCCATGTATTCACCATGTGAGGGTGCAGATGAGGATGAAGTTAATAAGTTTTATGAAGCATTGAGTAACATCGTGGTCAGGGTCAACAGCAGGGATAGAATAGTGCTAATGGGCGATTTCAATGCGAGAGTTTGAAATAGAACTGAAGGATACGAAAGGGTGATTGGTAAATGTGGGGAAGATATGGAAGCTAATGGGAATGCGAAGCGTTTGCTGGACTTCTGTGCTAGTATGCGTTTAACTGTTACGAATACATGCTTCAAGCATAAGGCTATTCACCGCTACACATGGGAAGCTAGGGGTACCAGATCTATGATAGACTATATCTTAACCGACTTCGAATTCAGGTAATCTGGTAGGAATATTCGAGTTTTCCGGGATTTTTCGATGATACAGACCACTATCTGATCTGTAGTGAAATAAGTATCTCTAGGCCTAGGGCAGAGAAAGTGAAATCTGTCTGCAAACGGAATAAGGGTAGAAAATCTCCAGGACGAGGAAATTAGAAGTACATGGATATGATTAGTGAGAAGTTTCGGACAGTAGGGAGTAAGCAGGTTCAGGATACAGAAAGAGAATGGGTGACATACAGGGAGGCTGTGGTAGAAACAGCTATGGAATGTCTAGAACAACTGTGTGTAAAGATGAGAAAAAGCGAACATCTTGGTGGAATGGTGAAGTGAGAGCAGCTTGTGAACGTAAAAGAAGGCTTATCAGAAATGGCTCCAAACAAGGGATGAGGCAGACAGGGATTTGTATGTAGATGAAAGAAACAGAGCGAAACAAATAACTGTAGAATCCAAAAAGAAGTCGTGGGAAGATTTTGGTAATAACCTGGAAAGGCTAGGTCAAGCAGCAGGGAAACCTTTCTGGACAGTAATAACGAATCTTAGGAAGGGAGGGAAAAATGAAATGAACAGTGGTTTGAGTAATTCAGGTGAACTCATAATAGATCCCAGGGAATCACTGGAGAGGTGAAGGGAATATTTTGAACATCATCTCAACGTAAAAGGAAATCTTCCTGGTGGTGTTGCGAACAGCCAAGCTCATGGGGAGGAGGAAAATGATGTTTGTGAAATTTCGCTTGAGGAAGTGGAAAGGATAGTAAATAAACTCCATTGTCATTAAGCAACAGGGATAGATGAAATTAGACCTGAAATGGTGAAGTATAGTGGGAAGGCAGGGATGAAAATGGCTTCATATAGTAGTAAGATTAGCATGGAGTACCTTCAGACTGGACAAAAGCAGTAATTGCACCTGTCTATAAGCAAGGGAGCAGGAAGAATTGCAACAACTATCGAGGTATCTCACTGATTAGTATACCAGACAAAGTATTCACTGGCATCTTGGAAGGGACGGTGCGATCAGTCGTTGAGAGGAAGTTGGATGAAAACCAGTGTGGTTTCAGACCACAGAAAGGCTGTCAGGATTAGATTTTCAGTATGCGCCAGGTAACTGAAAAATGCTACGAGAGGAATAGGCAGTTGTGTTTATGCTTCGTAGATCTAGATAAAGCATATGACAGGGTACCGAGGGAAAAGATGTTTGCCATACTGGGGGACTATGGAATTAAAGGTAGATTATTAAAATCAATCCAAGGCATTTATGTTGACAACTGGACTTCAGTGAGAATTGGTTGAAGGTACTTACAGGGCTTAGACAAGGCTGTAATCTTTCACCTTTGCTGTTCGTAGTTTACATGGATCATCTGCTGAAAGGTATAAAATGGCAGGGAGGGATTCAGTTGGGTGGAAATGTAGTAAGCAGTCTGGCGAATGCTGACGACTTGGTCTTAATGGCAGATTGTGCCGAAAGCCTACAGTTTAATATCTTGGAACTTGAAAATAGGTGCAATGAGTATGGTATGAAAATTATCCATTCGAAGACTAAATTGATGTCAGTAGGTACGAAATTCAACAGAATTGAATGCCAGATTGATGATACAATGCTAGAACAGGTCGATAATTTCAAGTATTTAGGTTGTGTGTTCTCCCAGGATGGTAATATAGTGAGACTGATTCAAGGTGTAGTAAAGCTAATGCAGTGAGCTCACAGTTGTGATCAACAGTATTCTGTAAGGAGGAAGTTAGCTGCCAGACGAACTATCTTCACATCGGTCTGTTTTCAGACCAACTTTGCTTTACGGCTGCGAAAGCTGGGTGGACTCAGGATATCTTATTCGTAAGTTGGAAGTAACAGACCTGAAAGTAGCGAAAATGATTGCTGGTACAAACAGGTGGGAACAATGGCAGGAGGGTACTCGGAATGAGGATACAAAGGCTAATTTAGGAATGAACTCGATGGATGAGAGAAGCGGTACGCATAAACCGGCTTCGGTGGTGGGGTCATGTGAGGCGAATGGATGATAGGTTACCTAGAGAATAATGGACTCTGTTATGGAGGGTAAGAGAAGTAGAGGTAGACCAAGACGACAATGGTTAGACTCAGTTTCTAACGATTTAAAGATAAGAGGAATAGAACTATATGAGGCCATGCAAATAGAGGATTGTGGCGACGTTTAGTAAATTCACAGAGGTTTGCAGACTGAACGCTGAAAGGCATACCAATCCATAATGATAATGTGTGTATGTATTTATTTTGGGTGGGTAATTATAGCAAACACCGACATAAAACAAATATAACTGGTGTGTTATGCTTTATTTGTTTGAAGTGTTGCTGAAATATAGGAACTGTTTTGTAATTTTATAATTAAGAAATATATTTTACTTACCGATTATTATAACAGGGGTATCGTTGCAAAGCATATTATGTCCACTGAACGAAATTTTAGGAGAAACCAAAATAACTGGTGATAACCAAACCTTGCAAGTAATCACGAAGCAATTCATGTGTAGTAGTTCTACGTTATTCATGCACACAAAAACCACGGACAACGTAATAATTTCAAAATTAGATTTTACGCCAATCGGAAAAAAATTACCGCACAGTATGGTAATAGGATGTTTTCCCATTACATTGAATTTATAAAATTATGATACGCTATTGTAAATGAGGGAAACTAACGCTTATACAAGAAATATTGTAGATTACAGATTTTAAAAAACTTGTGTAAAATAACCGTATTTCATGTTCAGTGTTCGCCTACATTGGAATGTTACTCCATTATCACACTGCAACTGACCTCAGTCTATTCAATGTTGTAAGCGTCCGGCTCCATGACTAAATGGTTAGTGTGCTGGACTTTAGTCACAGGGGTCCCGGGTTCAATTCCCGGCAGGGTGGGGAATTTTAACCATCATTGGTTAATTTCGCTGGCACGAGGGTTGGGTGTACGTGTCGTCTTCATCATCATTTCATCCTCATAACAACGCGCAGGTCGCCTACAGGAGTCAAATCAAACGACCTGCACCTGGCGAGCTGAACATGTCCTCGGACACTCCCGGCACTAAAAGCCATACGCCATTTGATTTCACCTAAGATATTGCACCAAAATAACTTCTAATCCGTTGAAGATATCGATATGATATTTTACGACATGACAAGAACTGTAGTAATTTCTGACATTAACACAAAAGTTCGCACTATTTCGACTTCAGACATGTGATTAATTCATACATCGAACAATTACTCTTTGAAATCAATAATACACCAATTTGCATTTCAAGAGGGTATCAGGCGGAATTCGCTGGCGCAATCTGTTTCCTTGTCGAGATCTCGGCCACACTACTAGTACTCTACAGCAGTGGTATTCAAAATATGGTACGCGTGCCATTAGGGGTACGCGGGTTCATCTCAAGGGGTATGCAAATTTATCGCAGCTTCTGTTTTCAGTGAGCAGTTCAGGAAAGAGTCGAGCCTGCTCATTTTCAGTAAAACCTTGTTTTGATTTAGTATTTTTGTCTACTACTACTACTACTACTGCTGCTGAGTCCCCTTTCCTAACTCTTCACTCTAGAATGTGTCTTTGTGTACCTCGCATTGACTTGGTATGTAAAAATGCTTACTTATGCGGCATTGCTGTTGTTTTAATTTTTTGTTTCGAAATCCACTCACTCACTTTAATTTTTTCAGTAGCAGTGTATATAGTACTGTAGTAACTGTTGCATCAATAATTATACTCGTACAAGTGTGTTGCTACGCAATGAAAAACCTCGTAATTCCACTCATCAGAAAATCATGTTTCTCCGTCTGTCTTGTGAAGGCTTGCCGCGTAGCATGAGAAGGGAACAGAAGACTCCAATGGTCGAATAACTGGGCTATCATTAAGCAATGTAAATGCCAGAAACAGTTCTCCGACCATTGCTGACCGCTCAGCTCAGCGATGATTACATCATTATTATTATTATTATTATTATTATTATTATTATTATTATTATTATAAAAGATGGTGTAGCGGCTTGGGTGCTTGTCTGTCATCCCGGCGACCGTGGTTTGATTCGTGGTGTTGCTGGAGTGAAATTTTCAGTTGAAAACCCCGTGGTGTTAGGAAGGGCACAACTCTTTCATGCCTCAGTACGTGCAGGGACCCTGAGCAAGCGGGATAAACTGCGGAAGATAATGATGATGACGATGATTGTCAAAATTATTTTGCATCCAGCAACAATCATTTTTATTTGTCCGACTCATTGGCTGAATGGTCAGCGTTGAGGCCTTCGGTTCAGAGGGTACCGGGTTCAATTTCCGGCCGTATCGGGGATTTTAATCGCCTCTAAATAATTGTTCTGGCCCAGGGACTGGGTGTTTGCGTTTGTCCCAACACTTTCCTCTTCATATTCGCACAACACACTACACTACCAAACACCACAGAAACACGCAATAGTGATTACATTCCTCCATATAGGATTGGCGTCAGAAAGGGCATCCGGACGTAAAACAGGGCCAAATTCACATGTGCAACACTGTTCGCACCCGCAACCCCACAGGTGTGGGAAAAAGCGGCAGAAAAAGAATCATTTTTATTTCTGGTATAATCACAATATACTCTTAATTCTGAGGTACGAAGGTAAAACAACTGGATTTTGGGGGTACGCCAACCAACACGTTTGAATACCATTGCTCTACAGTACGTACAAACATTCTCGTAAATGCAATGTGATGTACCCCCAGATTTTGCAATGTGTTTATAACAGGGGAACTAAAGACGGGATAAGGAGGTTTAGGTTTTTAAAACAAATAAAATAATGATGTTGGTAGAAAAGAACTAAAGTTTTATTGTCACTATTTTGAGAATACCGTACAAGTGAAGTGAAAAATGAAAATAACACAGCAAAATTGAGCAGCTCGTTTTAGAAAAGCAAATTAATAATCTCAGTTAAACGTCATTGGTGTTTGAACCAAGTATTAGCAAGGACTAAATTGTGATCGGTGCAGAATTCAACCAGCCGACTGACTACCTCTTTCGTTCCTTTGTCCCAATCCGAAATCTCCCACCTTCTCTCCCTTGGCCTACCACTGCATTCCAGTCTCCCATCACAATTAGATTCTCACCACCTTTAATACAAGAATGCAAAAAAATGAAGAGGGCAGAAAGAATACAGGCGATTACAGAATGAAGTGGATAGGAAGTGCAGGGCAGCTAAGGAAGAATGGCTGGAGGAGAAGTGCAAGATTGTCGAAAGTTGTATGGTCCTAGGAAAGGTAGATGCTGCATACAGGAAAATCAAGGAAACCTTTGGAGAAAGAAAAACTAGGTGTATGAATATTAAGAGCTCAGATGGAGAACCACTTCTAGGGAAAGAAGAAAAGGCAGAAAGATGGCAGGAACATATCCAACAGTTATATCAAGGTAAGGGCGTAGATGATATGGTGCTGGAACAACAAGAGGGTGTTGATGGGTGACCGAATTTTGAGCTCAGAATACGAGAGAGCTTTGAGAGACCTAAATAGGAGCAAAGCACCTGGAATTTTTTTTTTTTTCGCTAGTTGCTTTACGTCCTGGTCATTTACACAAATGATAGCAAAATATAGTGCCCTCCATCTAAACGTATGTTCTTAGAAGACTTAATATGAAGAGTAGATTCAGTTTGTGTTACTTTACTGCACCTGAACACCGTCCACTTTTATCACGCATTTCTCCAGTATTGATGCTTTTAGGGCATTCTTTTTTACTGGACAGAAGCATCGCAAGTATATTGTAGTATCTGAGAATGTTTACATGTAAGAATTGTAAACTTTATCTATATCAACACAGATTTGAAAGGCTCATATTTACATTGGTGAGTACAGCTGAGTGCGCTTTTTGCCGATTTCAACATGCTCCGCTCGCTACAGTGATTCTCTCGTAGACGGTGGCGCCAATGCTAGTGTATTACTAGCTGATTACCCGTGCTTCGTCCGGCTCCATAGCTAAATGGTTAGCGTGCTGGCCTTTGGTCACAGGGGTCCCGGGTTCGATTCCCGGCAGGGTCGGGAATTTTAACCATCATTGGTTAATTTCACTGGCACTGGGGCTGGGTGTATGTGTCGTCTTCATCATCATTTCATCCTCATCACGACGCGCAGGTCACCTACGGGTGTCAAATCGAAGGACCTGCACCTGGCGAGCCGAACATGTCTTCGGACACTCCCGGCACTAAAAGCCATACGCCATTTCATTTCACCCGTGCTTCGCTACGGGATTCTCAGAAAGACTGACTTGGTGGTTTTCCTAATTGAATTCAACATAGGTTAGTACAAAAACGTCAGTAGGAATGTAGCGATTGAAAGCAATGTTATCATATAAAATACTCGACCAAATGAAAAACAGCACACTTTCTCACTTTCAACGAACAGTACTACGGTGCCGATCTAACAATCCAAAGTTCCAGAGCTGGAATAACCAGGTCGCAGACTGCCGTGAACACTCCTCTGTCATTATTCCGTTAAATATGCACACTACTCATTCCAATCAGTGTCTCAGAGTAGGGACTGAATAGCTCGAATGCTATGATGAACCAGTGTGTTACGTACCAGTAATATCAGAAAATGTATGAACCAGAGGAATGGCATACTAAAGAAGAAAGTTATCTAACTCCCCAGCTACTTCCCGCCAATATACAGGCAGGTTGTTACACTCGGTACGACCAGGCGAGTTGGCCGTGTGATTAGGGGCGCGCAGCTGTGAGCTTGCATCCGGGAGATAGTGGATTCGAACCCCACTGCCGGCATCCCTGAAGATGGTATTCCATGGTTTTCCATTTTCACACCAGTCACACCAGGCTGTACCTTAATTAAAGCCAAGGCCACTTCCTTCACACCCCTATTCCTTTCCTATCGCATCGTCACCATAAGACCTACCTGTGTCGGTGCGACGTAAAGCAAATTAAAAAACCTCGGTACGCTGCAGTAATCCTATCTATCGGGGATGAGTGGAAACAGAAGACAAAAAGCACATCACAACAAACAATGGCCAATGTAATGTTATTGTTGATAAAGTGTATGAGCTTTCTATATTGCAGGCCTTCACATTAGTTTTCTTTCGACTCTGTGATATTAGGGCGTCTTACAAAATTATTTATATCGTAGACTGTAGTTCCTTATTCTCACACTTTACATACCGATTTTCACTGAATTCTGCTTACCCATTTTCTCGTGACTCGGCGCTGATATGGACTTAGTAACAAAAATCCAAATTCATGAATATCTCTGTGATTATATGCGGTACGGTAACAATGTATAAGACATAAGTGATCGGAAATTTAATAACTTCTTACATAACTACTACTAACTTACAACATAACTAAAGTTATGCTAGTTATGTGGTATTTATCGATACGACCATTGATAACATAAATAACTGTTTTGAGAATTAAATCTCAGGCCTTCCCCTAAACCACCATTTCACTCAGCGTAGCCTAGATTGTAGTGGTTCATCACCTGACATTACATATCGATTTTCATTAAATTCTCTTCAGCCGTTTTCTCGTGATGCGTGTACAGACAGACAGACAGACATTACGGAAAAGTAGAAAATGCATTTTCTTGTTACTGTGGACATGATCGATACAGAAATACCATTCTTTTCGAATTCTGAGCAATGTACAGACAAAACTCTTTTATATATATATATATATATATATATATATATAGAGAGAGAGAGAGAGAGAGAGAGAGAGATAGATAGATAGATAGATAGATTTATAACTATGGTTATACCTGTACCGAGAGGTACTCCTCAACCCCGCACATTTAAAAGAAGCGCCTTAAGAAACACTGAACAACTCGTGAAACTGCTAATACATAAATTTGGGACATTGTTCAGAAGATGTCGATACTGAATAACCGAGTAATTTGTTATTTCGGAGTTTCCTAATCTGACTGGATTTCTTTGTTTTGTTTTAGTGTACCGGTACATCAAGAAGTTTGAACTTTTCTCCATATATGTCTCTACAAAAAACTGAGGTCATGCACTCTGGTGCAAGGTGAAAGAATGAGTTATTTAAAGAAGTTTTGTGTTTATAGATTTTCTCAACTAAATTTTCATTAATTTTGGTACTTGAAGGTTTGCAACACTTCCCTCTCATCCCGCCAGCTTTTGAATCTGGCCAATAACAAATTTTCTGTATTTGTTTTTGAGCCAATCGTAGGCTCCTTGTAGGTTTTAAGTTTAACCAATAAAAATGACAGGGTGTGTCCGGATTTAGTCCAGAGCCTTCTCGAACCCTCCCCTCGGGTATATATGCTGCGACTTTTTCAAGCTACCTTGTCTTATTGATCGTCGAAGTTCTGAGTGTGTGTGTTAAGACAGGAGGCGGAATTCTTCGGCAGGCAGAACATCAGCCCAGGTAATGGCCACCAGTTTTCTATCTCTGTAGCTATCTCCGCAAACTTACACGAGGGGAAGGTTCTGATCTTTAACTATGTAACCACTGTTTTCTAAAATGTAAACTTTCTTTCGGCTAATATAAAATTTCATAAAAGACAAACTGTAAATCGGGGATAGAGAGTGCGTTACCCTCTCGAGTTCCCTTCAATTTATCTTCAGGCGACTACGATTTTGTAACCTTTTTCTTATGTAAATTACCAAGTAACTTGTTCTTCTAGTCACCTCAGTACTGTGGGATTAGCCTCTGAGTCATCGGGCCACAAGCCCAAGTAGGGTTTTAAAACCGAGTTTTCAAGGAACGCAAGTATACGCTTCCATCCATTTTGAGTTTGAGCCAGAGTAATATTAACCTGTTCTTTTTCACGAAGGTCCATTAGTATGGGTACTAGATGCCCCTGCGTAAAGGTATTGTAAATTGTAGGTTGTGCCTAGAGAGACCAGAGATTGTAAGGTTCTATGTAAGGTTGCCTTGAGTAGGCTGTAAGAAATTGGGAGCCAGTCTCCTTTGTTGAATTCGGAGAGCTTGTAAACTCTTTCTGGTTTTTGTGTAATACTGAGTGGTGCCTTTCGAAGGCCGTAAATTGTAACGGTTGGAGCAAAGTGCTCTGGAAGTTTGTGTCTAATTAAACGCTACATCAGGGTCATTGTAAACTTGTAAATTTGGAGCTTGAAGCCCAAAACTGTTAAATTCCCTGTTCTGGGGCTTTCTAGTCTTGTATCAAAATTGTCATTGTACCTGATACATTGTTTTTTGTTTTGTTTTTTTCACTAAGTGAAGGATTTTGTTAAGTTTGAGATCTGAAAAGAAATATAACCTTTATTTTAAAATTTTTAATTAATCTTTGAATTTCGTAGGCAGACCCTTTCAGCCCGCACCTTCTTTCTCCTCTATCTGCGTTCCACAGATACCCCGGAACAATACCTATTCCCAAGAAAGCCAAAGTTGACAAGTGTGAAAACTACCGCACCTTTAGTTTAGTACTTCACGCCTGTAAAATATTAACACGCACTGTATTATTTAGAGAAGAATGGAAAGGCAAGTTGAAGCTGAGTTGCGCTGAGTTGGGAGATCAGTTTGGCTTCAGAAGAAATGTAGGAACACGTGAAGCAATCCCGACTTTACGTCTGATCTTAGAGGATCGAATTAAGAGGGGGAAGCCCACATATACGGCGTTCGTGGATCTAGAAACGGCATTTGATAATGTTGATTGGACCAAGCTGTTTAAGATTCTGAAGGTGATCGGGATCAGGTACCGAGAAAGAGAAATCATCTACAATCTATATCAAAATCAGTCTACAGTGATAAGAATCGAGGGCTATGAAAAAAAGAAGCAGCAATCCAGAAAGGGGTGAGGCAAGACTGCAGTTTGTCTCCCCTTCTTTTCAGGCAGTAAAGAAAAACATAGAAGAATTTGGAAAGGAAATCACAATCCAAGGAGAGCAAATCAAAACCCTGAGGTTTTCCGATGGTATTGTTGTTTGAGAATGCAGATCTGGAGAAGTTGCTGAATGGTATGGACAGAGTCTTGGGTGAGGAGTACAAGATGAAAATAAATAAGTCCAAAACAAAAGTAATGGAGTGCAGTCGTGCGAAGTCAGGTGATGCCGGAAATATTAGATTAGGAAATGAAGTCTTACAGGAAGTCGATGACTATTGTTACTTGGGTAGTAAAATAACTAACGATGGCAGAAGTAAGGAGGACATGAAATGCAGGCTAGCACAAGCAGGGAAGGCCTTTCTTAGGGAAATAAATTTGCTCACTTCGAATATTGATATAGGAATTAGAAAAATGTTTTTGAGACTTTTGTTTGGAGCGTGGCATTGTACGGAAGTGAAACATGGACGATAACTCGCTCAGAAAGAAAGAGAATAGAAGCTTTTGAAATGTGGTGTTACAGAAGAATGCTGAAGGTGAGATGAATACATCGAAGAGTTACTGAATCGAACTGTGAGAGAAGATCGTTGTGGCTAAATTTGACGATAAGAAGACATAGAATGATAGGACACATCTTAAGGCACCCAGGACTTGTGCAGTTGGTTTTTGAGGGAAATTTAGGGCGTAAATACGGTACGGGTAGACCAAGGTATAAGTATGACAAGCAGATTAGAGCAGATGTAGGATGCAGCAGTTATGCAGAAATGAAAATTTTAGCACAGGATAGGGTGGCATGGAGCAATGCATCAAACTAGTCTATGGACTGATGACCCAAACAATATAATTTTTAGAATTGGTATTATTATAAAGAGTTAATGTTTCTGTTTTCGGAGCGTTCATGCATCAGCGGAGTCGACCCTATGAATAAATTCTATCTGATAATTTTTGTTGTGCTATTTCTGGTTTCGGTGTAATAGTACGACCATAAAATGATACTCTGTTAATTTACGATGGAAGCACGTTTTGTCTGTATTGTACGAAAAATAAAACTCTTAACTCATAATATTTTAAATTGGAAATGTCACAACGCCAATGAACACGAACGCCGATTTTGCAGCTCCGATCTACGGACTTCGTGACAGCTATGGTCAGAGAACGGATATTTTAAGACCCTATGCGTCAAAATTTTAATACTATCGATGTAGATGATCCAACATTTACAAGTTGACAAGTCTGGTTTTCGTTAGAAAAAAAAAACAGTAGGCCTACCTTGTCCAATAAAGAGATGAGGAAAGACAGAGTTATAGCTACGACAAACGAACAGTATGTGTAACTATCTAATCTTTCTATTTCTGCCAATCTTTTAGAATTCTGTAAATTTCCACTTCTCTTCAATGTGAAGGTTATGAAACGACGACTGCTCGCGAGTGTGGACCGGTTTTTCGAGTCAAGCATACAGAGATACGCAGCATGCATCCATTCTACCACGTGACCTACCTCTACCCAGCCTGTCTTCGTAATAACTGTAGCCATTAGAGGCCAGGAATTATGAGTTTATTTATATAAAATAAGTGGAAATTGAGACAAGGGCATAAGAAGACGATCGCGGGTTCAAATCTCAATTATTACATCAAAAATTTGTATTGCTTTAAGTGGAGTGGTGGTGGTAGTGGTGATTAATACTTTAAGAGGAATTATAAGAGGTGTGAAACTTCGAAGAATGAAGGTATCGGCAAAGGAAACGAAAGGGCCACGAAGGGCGTGGCAATGAAAGACTGCCTAGGCCTCGTAAACCTAATACCATCAGGGTCGGAAGAGAACAAGAGTTGACCAAGGGAGGTCGGATAACATAGATGAAAGTGAGGAGCCTAGCACAAGTAAGTGGGAGTAATACCAGGACTCAGCTAAGGGACCCATAATCACCAATCCACGCTCCCAAGTTGAGAACTCCTGGAGCCCCTTTTAGTCCCCTCTTACGACGGGCAGGGGATAGCGTGGGTGTTATTCGACCGCTCCCGCCCACAGGGGGATCCTAAGCTAAGAGCCCCTGGTTCCCCCTTACAGGCAGGGTATACCGTGGATGTATTCTACTGCTCCCACCAACAAATTTAAGAATATGTTGAACAAGTATCCTTTAGTTTCTTTATTATTATTATTATTATTATTATTATTATTATTATTATTATTATTATTTACTATCTGTTGCCATTTCTTGATGGATGCAGTAATTTTGCATTATTTCTCTCTGCACAGGCCAGAGCAAAATGTAGCTTCCATCGAAGTCCCAGTCTCATCCATGGCTGTGACAGTATGGAAGCTGAGTAATGACATTTGGAGCACAACTAGTGTGTCCGAGTATTATGAAAGTTGCTACTCATAGGGCTGGTCGTGATGCAATAGCACTTTTTGGCTCAGTGAGGAAAGCAATGGCAAACTACTTCACTCCTCGCCCTACCTACTATCCTCATTTTAGCGCCGACATCGGTTTTATGTTGTTCCCTGTAACCGCACAACCTATGGTAGTGCTATTGAAGGATCCAACCAGCCTTCAGGCTGATGACCTAACAGACAATCTGGTATTGAGTAATCCCTTATCTCCTAGCACATTTCTATACCACTCAGAGCCAGAAGAATGATTTTCTCGATAGAATCACGTACTTGGTGTTAATAGAGCGCTGCCGTTGAGAGGTATTGAATTATTCTATTCTGACTTGGCAAAAACTGCTTTTCCATCGTTTCGGAGCGCCGAAGAAACATCTAAGTGAAGGAGCTCAAGTTCAGCGATCCGTCATGTTATGATGTTAGGCGCTTGACCCTAATTTCTTCCATAGAGAGCTAGATGCATTGGTTAATAATAATAATAATAATAACAATAATAATAATAATGCTAAGGCAAGTACGGGGGACTATGTGTAAATATAAAATGTACCAAGTCCGTCTGTGGGTCAGTGAGAGAATGTCGGCCTCCGGATTCCAAGATCGCGAGTTCAACCCCAGCAGAGATCGTCGGGTCTTTGAAAGGCAGAAAAAGTCTATTTGACCGTCCAAGTCGCATACAACGTCGGTTACTCTACCGAACGTACTGACGCACAGGCGTCACATCAAAATGCGTGCACACGGTAACTACGATCATAAGAATTTTTTTTTTTTTTTTAATATACGAAGGACTTTATGTGCCAACGTAAACAGCGTGTAAATCGGCGTTACATGTCTCGTCCGCAATCTGTTTACAAATGTAAACAAATAGTGTGTTTCTTTTGTTGAATTATGAACCCGCCTCGCCACTGGAAGGCGTTTGCATATTGTCTTTATCTCTTTGGCGTTGAAGAATAACCATCAGTCATCAGTGTGATGTCTTTCATAGACAGATTAAACAGTACGTTTAAATATCCCCTTCATATCCGTAACAAGATGGAAGTTTATAGAAAGACAACTCGAAAAATACACACATGAAAATTATTCACTAATAATAATAATAATAATAATAATAATAATAATGGCGTGTGGCCTCAGGAGAAGTCTGGTGCAGGTCTTTCGATTTGACGCCCATACGAGACCTGCGCGTCCGTGAGGATGTGGCCCTAGCTGTGATGAATTCAAATTCTGAAAACGGCATATACACCAACCCACGGGCCATAGAAATTAACCACTTATGGTTAAAATCCCAGAACAAGATTTTTCTGGAACTTTCTACACCCTCTATGACTCAGAGGTATAAAAACATACTCGTGCGCGATCCACTTTGAGGGCATGTTCGATAGTTATCGCTACCATCCCAATTAGCTAACAATTTATAACATGGAGAGCAGCGACCCACTGATTGTGAGAGTTCTCAAGCAAAACGCACAGAATAGAGAGATTAAAAGTACACTTACAAGGAAGTGCCACGCTCCCATTACAGTTAAGCACACTTATACTGTTAACTTCATTATGTACTCAATTAGAGACACGAACTCATCAAACGTCGACAGTCCACATTCAGTAACTACAAGACTGATTAGTCTCACCAGGAATTTAAAGGGGTCGTTTCTTAAGTTCAAATGTATGTCAAAGACTCTTCCGTAAATAAATATATATGCAGTCTCAAAAAAACTTTATCGAACATAGCGGAAAAATTATGGGTGAAAATTATGAACATATTTTGGGTGTTCTTTCACACTTAAAAAGCAGCTCATGTCACCGAATGAGATCGATCTTAACACTACCTTCATTCGAATTACAAGTTCCATTCCACACAGAAGGAAATTTGCACTTCCTCTTTAGACAAAAATCACCGACGATCACCGTCTGAAGGAAACAATAATATCTACTGTACCGGTAAAAGAGCCCGACTCTTAGATTATATTTTAAAGTAAGCAAGTATATAGTTCTCAGGGCAAAACTGGGTGACTAGTAGCTAGGGCTCGGTACAGGAGGTAGGGTCCTATCTACAAGAAAACTTTGACATTGACTGAACATGAGTTTATTCATATAAGACATGAAATTGCACATCACCTCCAGGTAGATATAAGCTGTCTTCCACATAGTCCTATAATATGGCTCGGATTCTCCAGTTCACCAAGCCGAGCAGGTTGGAACACGTTCCAGAAGATCCCAGGGACTCCGTACAGAAGCAGCTGGACTGTCTGGGTTGGTAGAAGGTAGAGATGCCTCGAACTTTCGAGGCCCAGGTTGAACCCCGATGATCCAGGTGATGTTGCAGATGATCATTTATTACCTCAGTCCAACATGACAGAGGGTTGATGTCTCCAAGGTCACTCGCAGTACTGATAAATCTGAGTTCATGAAAACCTTGGGTGATTAACCTATTAGCGAAGTCACTGGTTATTATTCGTCAAGACTTTCAAAATTTAACACTCGTAAAATGATATGTCTCTGTATACGAGGATTATGAGTACTTTCAAAGTTCACCACTAGCAAAGTCCTCATCTTTGAATAAATACTGGCAAAATAACACAAGTCCCTTCTCATGAAACTATGACCAAATTTAAAGTTCATCACAAGTCCATCCACATGAATAAATTTACAGTCTTTGAATCAACACTGGCGAATGTACAAGTCTTTGAGTGAACATGTACGAAAAACACAAGTTTATTAGAGGAATGAGTCTCTTAACACTCGCAAATATTACAGGTTCAATTTATGAAGAATTCGTTCTTTAACATTCGTAAATAATACAAGTCCAATTATGAATTTAACACACGTAAATAATACAAGTCCATTTCATGAATAATTGGAAAAATTCCAATCTCGAACACCCGTAAATATTTTAAGTTCAATTATGAAGACTTAGAAAATGTTCTTTAACACTCGAAATATTGCAAGTCCACTTGAGAATACTTGGAAGAATTCGTTCTCCTACACTCGAAGAAAATACAAGTTCACTTTATGAATACTTAGAAAATTACAGAGTTCCTCGTCGGGACTGTCACTACACGACGATAGTAGCAGCGAGAGTATCCACGCTGACTACTCAGCTGTAACTGAGTGAACAGGCTACAGTGGGCCCTCCTTTTATTCGATCCGGGACGTCTACGTCACAATACGGCTTGACTGAATATCTCCTGAATCCCTCGATGGATTTACTTCAAACTCGAGCATTGCGACGTTCAGGTGATCCCAAACAAGATGACATATCGCTCAAGCCGCTAGCGTAATTATTACGGGAGTTACAAAATTTTCCCCGTCGAACAATCCAGAAGATGTGACGTGGAGTCTAGAATATACGAGACCAGGCTGGGAACACGTGTGTGACCGGCGGGTGGTCTAACTAGCCACTGTGGATACGTCACAGCTCACAGCTGTCCACTCGTTTGCTTGCCCCGCTGACGGTAAACAAACCAGGCGTGCTCAGAACATCACGCGTGATAATGCAATGTCATTTATACTCAAAAAATACTCATGTACAGGTCGTAACCGGTACACTACCTAATGGAAAGGATGAAAATACAGTATTTACAGCGATTGAGCTGAAAAAACGAGCATGGATCATTACGTAAGGTAGTATATTCGAACTTCTGTAAGAGCATTAGACGAGGTCAGCTCAAAGTGAACTACTTCGAGTTCGCATTTTCATAGTCAATATGTTCAGGGCGATAATTAATCCCAGAAGTATGTTTTTTTTTACGCCGCACCGACACAGATAGGTCTTATGGCAACGATAGGAAAGGAAAGGGCTAGGAGTACGAAGGAAGCGGCTGTGACCTTAATTAAGGTACAGCCCCAGCATTTCCCTGGTTTGAAAATTGGAAACCACGGAAAACCATGGCTGTCGACAATGGGATTCGAACCCACTATCTCTCGAATGCAAGCTCACAGCTGCGCGTCCCTAACCGCATGGCTAACTCGCTCGAAGATTTTTTTAATTAAACACATAGGCCTACTTAACAATTACACAACCCATACAACTACATTGGTCCAATCACAATAAATCTATCACTACTGATCTGCATTTAGGGTTCTTCGCCTCCGCATCATCTGAAAGATTCTGTTCGCACAATCAGTTCTTAGGCGGACCCCGGCTTACGGAAAGGTGTTTGAACTCGCCCTGTCTGAAAGAGCGCTAAGGAGGGCGTTTGAACTTACCGGTGTTTAATATTTTTTGACACACAGTAACTCTTCATTCAATAACTTCCTTCCTGCATTCTTATGCCCATCCTAAATATTTTCTTTTAGGTTTATCTGCAGATATATGATTGCTTAGAACTGGAAAACCTCCAAAGAAAAGCAGCTCGATTTGTTCTGGGTAATTTTCCGACAAAAGAGTAGTGTTACAAAAATGTTGCAAAGTTTGGGCTGGGAAGACTTGGGAGAAAAGAGAAGAGCTGCTCGACTAAGTGGTATGTTCCGAGCTGTCAGTGGAGAGATGGCGTGGAATGACATCAGTAGACGATTAAGTTTGAGTGGTGTCTTTAAATGTAGGAAGATCACAATATGAAGATAAAGCTAGAATTCAAGAGGACAAATTGGGGCAAATATTCATTTATAGTGTGATGTTTGGAATATCACAGCATGTGATAAATTGAACTGTGTAATTAATTGATAATATGTATATATTTAATCACTGATAGGTCATTTTTAAATTAATATGCATATATAGGGTGTCAATCATCCATTTCACATCATTTCATTTCTTTGTATCGCGGCTATAACGTATTCTGAACGAACCACATATTGCGTAAAGTATTTCAACATCATTCATATTAATAGCTTGCAGTACATTTTCCAATAGCCGTTGTGAGGTGACCAGAGTCAGCAGGCTAATTTCAGCCCATTTCCAGGAAAAGTACGTCATCAAGGTTACGAGAGACCTTACCCTCTCCACCTTCTGAACAGACAGTTGAAACATTATGAACGCCGACTTTTCGAACTTCGCTACCTGACGCTATATTTCAGCGGGAAAGTTCAGCCTATGTGAATGGACGTAATGAAGCAACGTGATGGATTCACAGCAATACATAGGAGAAGGAATGAGACCTCGAATCTTACTGGACCATGTGATATGGCTGATGGAGAGAGACTTTTGACGGCTATATACCAGAAGACAAGAGCTGGAGAGGACATTCTTTTTCTTACTCTGAGACACAGAGACACTCTTACTACGATTCTACATCTGCACATTGGAGATGATTTTAACTTAGTTCACTTCGCATCTGAGTATATACTACTCAAAAGTTACTCTCATTGGGACCTGTTACCTCAATGACGAGATGTAGTCAACGGGAGACCTGTTTTGACTAGTATAGGGGAGGAGAGCGTTTATTATGAATTTAGTTACGCTACTGTTCCGTAATACGGAAGAATACAAATGTATTCTCTCCATGAACATAACCCATGGTGGTTTCGCATTTAAAATTAGGACTCATTACGACTTTATGTAAGGAGTACAGTAGGAAGCGTTAAAGGCAGGAAAAGCAGAAGTAGGACTGGAATCCAACAACAGATGAGGCAGCCGATACGAGAGATCCATCGATCATCAGCTTCAAGACAACAGAGTCTACAAATGGTGAGCTTATGGCATAAGTTAATGCAAGTCTTCGCGCAACAGTTCATTTTCTTAGAGTTAATGTCATTCAATTTTTCTTTTTCTTCCGTAAGTTCAGATATCGTTAATACGCCGTTACGTCACGTTTTTCATCCTAATAAATAGCTGTTTAATTTGTATTTTATGAAATGATTATTAATGATCCTTAAATTCCAAGTTAGTGTACTTAATGGTTAGTGTCCCGTCACCCTACCCCTGGGAGTTTTTTGAGTCTCATGACGTATTATTATTATTATTATTATTATTATTATTATTATTATTATTATTATTATTATTATTAATTATCAACTATCGTTTTCAAGCCATAAGCTTGAAGGCTGGCGCCCATGGGCTATTGTTTATTGAGAAACAATGAGATATCATTTATTTATATTACTATTAAAGTGACCCGCCACGTTATAATACTGTCTGTGGGCTGAGTGAGTAAGTCACAATACGAAGGGGAGTTAAGAATTGGAATAACTCACCAAGGGAGCTGTTCAATAAATTTCCAATTTCTTTGGAATCATTTAAGGAAAGGCTAGGAAAACAACAGATAGGGAAGGCATAACCATGGTCGGAGACAAGGGCAGCAGAGGGGGCCCAGGAACAATAGTATGAATTAAAAATAAAAATTTAAATTTTAAATAAAATTAAATGCCAATAAGAACATAAACTTTTGTTTCTTAAAACGTGAAGAAACAAATCAAGGTAGAGTGTGTATCAGTGTGCAGCAAAGAAGTACGACATTAGTGTTGTTGTTGTTGTTGTTGTTGTTCCAATTTTATACTTTTTGGGGTAAATGCGAAAGAATATGCACCTATTTTGAAACAAAGTGGCACAAAGGTTATTCCACATTTGTACCACAATGCTTCCTTTGAAAGGTACACAAAAAACCACCAACTTTACACCAATATTACACCAATTATACATTTGCATTAAATCCAAGGCGATATCTAATGGTTAACTGAAAATAAATCTGCGCTGTCTAATGCCACTAAGAAGTCTAATTTTATTATTACTTAATACTTTCAAAAATTTTAAAATTCAAAGCCACCCTCGTACAGGTCATGAAGGCCTTCAGAGAAGTGTAACGTACACACTTCCCCTATTCGTAACCTCGGCACTAACAAGAGAGCTGTTTTCTATGAAAAAAGGAGATCGTCATGAAACTTTGGTAGTGCAATGCTTGTGTGTTGTCATGAACATCCGTGTAGTGCTGCGTTTTTCCGAATGCTGTTGGTGTAACGTCCCACTAACTACGTTTACGGTTTTCTGAGACACCGAGTGTAGGAATTTTGTCCCGTAGGAGTTCTTTTACGTGCTGGTAAATCTATCGACACGAGGCTGGCGTATCTGAGCACCTACTAATACCACCGGACTGAGCAGGGATCGAACCCGCCAACTTGAGCTCAGGAGGCCAGCACATTACCGCCTGACCTAGCAAGCCCGGCATTTTTTCGGAGTGTTTCGGGACGTGCGTTGCAGGACTTCGTAATTTGCGAAATGTTCTTCGGAAGGCCTAGCGCACAGACAATTCTCCAGCCATACCTATAGCGCCCAGTGCGAAATTCGAGTTTTGTTACATTGACTAGTGCGTAGTGCGTAATGAAACCATGGTTAATAATAAAGCAGATGTAGATATACACATTAAATGAAAAATAAAAGTACAGAAATTCGAAACTACTGATTGAACTGAGTAGTTTATAAGCGTGGGTGATATTGTAAAGGAGACATATACAGGGTGGTCGGAAACAACGTGAGCCGAGCATATGAGCGTTAGAGGGTTGATCATGCTGATAAATAATTTGAAGGAAATGTCCGGCATTTGGACACAGGGGTCCTGGATTAGATTCCAGGCAGGGTCGAGAATTTTAATCATCATTGGTTAATTTCTCTGGCACGGGGACTCGGTGTATGTGTCGTCTTGATCACCATTGCATCCTCATCACGACGCGCAGATCGCCTACCGGCGTCAAATCGAAAGACCTGCACCTGACGAGCCGAACATGTCATCGGACACTCCCGGCACTAAAAGCCATACGCTATTTCATTTCATTTGAAATAAATAATTCGATATCTCGCACTGTTGTCATTTTATCAGCTGCTGAAGTTAGCCAAGCAGATCACTTCGCGGGCGAATTCAAGTGGGCTTTGAGCGGCACTGTTGCTAAATTTGTATGTGGCTTAAGATCGGCATGAGAGCGCCAGTCGAAGAATGAAACTTCGCCACGGAAGCGGTATGAATACAGACCTCCGAGCTAACAGGATCACGCCAAAGCAAGTGCGCTACGGTGTCATTGGCTGAAACCAGCGGTGTGTTTGTGCTTGATGCTGATTTCTCGGCATGGCTCTCAAGCTGTTCTTAAGCCACGTAGAGATTTAGCAACACCGCCACGCAAAGTCCATTTGAATACGCCCGCGAAGCGATCTGATTGGCTAACTTCATCAGCTGATAAAATGACACCGGTGCGATATATCGAATTATTTATAGTATAACCAACGCTCATATAACTGGTTCACGTTGTTTCTGACCACCTGTATATAGAATGAGTCACCTACCAGTACCACCGGCAACATTTCTTAAACAACGAGCCAAGTTCACAACATATAACCTCGCACAAGGTCCAAAATACTACAATTCTCTAAATTAAATGGGGTGGACTACAGGGTCTCTGTTATAAATTAAGACCGTCGAAGCGGCGTTTTTACTCTCTCTGTCCGGCTCCTTGGCTAAATGGTTAGCGTGCTGGCCTTTGGCCACAGGGGTCCCGGGTTCGATTCCCGGCACGGTCGGGAATTTTAAACATCAGTGGTTAATTTCGCTGGCACGGGGACTGGGTGTATGTGTCGCCTTCATCATTCATTTCATCCTCATCGCAACGCGCAGGTCGCTTACGGGAGTCAAATAGAAAGACCTGCACCTGGCGAGCTGAACTTGTCCTCAGACACTCCCGGCACTAAAAGCCATACGCCATTTCATTTTCACTCTCCCATCCGTAAGCTGCAGTATGGGAGGCGCGCGCATAGTTCTTGACCTTACAAGCAGCCTGCACGTGTTCGACCTGGCAAGTATCAGTCGCCAGTCCGAGTCTCATCTGTTAACATGAGACAATTATCATTGCAACAGCGTATATTCGTATGTAATAGTCATGGTTTCATCTTAATGGTCGTGTGAACAGTCATAACTCTCGCTATTGGGTGTGCAGAAAATCCTAATGATGTTTATGAAGTCCCTCATTATGATACGAAGATTGGTGTTTGAGTGCAAGACGTAAAATTGGCCTTATTTTTTTCGAGACGACAGTAAATACGGAGAGGTACTAAGATGGCATTTTGACGCCGTTCTTCCATCAGTTAACGGAAGAAGAAAAATCGCGTGGGTGGTTTCAACATGATTCAGCCCTTGCTAATACAGCGGAAGATTCCCTTCTTACAATCTCGGAAGTGCTTGCAGATAGAGTGATCAGTGCTGGTCTTATTTCCCCCTCCTCCAGATCTAACAGTGTGTAAGTTTTACTTGTGGGATATAAACTGAAAGAAAAAGTGTATCGAACAAATCCTCACACACTGGAGGAACTGAAAGAAAACATTACGAATGAAATAAGAAAGATTACAGTGGCAGACCTCACTAGCGTCAGCCAGATTGTGGTTACCAGATTCAATGCCTGTATAACCCAGGAAGGACGACACTTCCAGCAATTGTTTATAAAGTAAGATTTCACATAAGATAGTATACACGCTCAAAGCATGGCGGCTGCGCGCGACAAATTTGACTGAGGCAGCTGCCGGAGCGCAGAGTACAAACACCGTGTGTTTGGTCTTAGTTTATATGAGAGACCCTGTATCATGCCCCGTATCACTCGCTTGCCCCACCCTCCATTGCAGTTGAGCGCGCTTTTTGCTATAGCTCATTCCATGTTAAGAAAACAGTATTGTTCTTATGGACCTACAAGGAGTGAACACACCCCCTCTTGGACACCCATAATTCCTCGTGATTAAGGGATATTACACTGTACGTTGTATAGATAAAAAGGATGAGGCATTTTTGGCCGTGAGTTATTAAAATAATTACGTAACATTTCTTTTTTCATAAATGCGTTTGCAGGGAGCAAACACAATGGCGGTAACAGCCATCGCTTCTTTGTCTTCCTTCATTTTTTTTCTTCTGTGTTGCTCTGGTACAAGCCTCGTGTAGTCCCTCACTCTGCGAACCGCCGGCAGCTCACTTTTGTAGTGAAGTTATCTAGCAGTATGCATTTGTTGCGAGTATGTTTTTAGGCTTTAAATCAATGCGTAATTGTCTTGTGTTGAATGAGAGTTATGCGATAAGCTTACGTGTGTGATTTCTTTCTTTAACATTAATACTGTGATTTTTGTACTGTAATATACATGCATCCCTCACCCTTTAAGCCCATAACAATTATTTGTCTATTTTCTCCCCCAGTTTGCCTTACACTTCAATGCTGAGATCTTTTATGCGCCGCAGTTTACCCCTGATTCTGTACAAACAAAAAATAGCCCCTGTTAATCCCGGTCCTTTAGTTCATAAAAATAATTTATAGCTTAGATTCTTTCGCTTTTTGTCTTGAACTTAAATACTGAATTCCACAATTTTATGTGGCCCCGTCTTTCCGTGATGGTGTTGAACAGAGCCGCTCTATATGGCAACCCTGTTGTCATAAGTGCAATACGGTTTTCTTAAATTGGAATGAGCTATAGAGGGAAGCAGCACGGGGACCAAGCACGTTGACACGGACATGTTTATCGATGAAATTTAGAAATCGTCAGCCATTTGGAACAAGGAGTGTCCGGAATATAAGAACAGCGTTTTGAACAAGTCATGTTGGGGAGATCTGGTGAACATTTTAAATTGAGATGGACACAGTACAGAACAAAAAAAATCTTGGTTAAGTCATTTATTTACATTTACACTACTTCGGTAGACACGTTCATACCATCTTACCTTGCCACAATACTTTACAGTCGTTTGCAAAGTAATATGAAAATTTATCTCACACATTTTTAGCAGGCATACTTCCCCGTCGCACATTTCCTCTAGTGATGCTTGGCAGTGGCACTTCATAAAGTGTTTCTTGACACCACTATCCATCTCGGGATCTCATCAAATTATGTAGAATGCAACACGACTGAATTATATCTTCAGCGAAGTTTATATTAATATTTCGTGGTCTGTGAAATATTCACCAGTTGTTTGCAATTACTCCAAAAGTATATTCAGTGTATCGACGTACTCTTGATAGCTGAGAATTAAAAATCCTTTTCCTGCAAGTTACTTTCAGCTATAAGGATGCATTACGTTTTCCGAAATTCGGGATGCTTCATCTGTTACAAGCACATATGGTAAGGGTGTTACGCCATCTTTGGGTACGAGTAGTAGGCCTAGAATGTTCGAAGCCTTTTTGGAAAACTGCTGAGTCACTGCTTTTACAGTATGCCCTGGTGTCTACACAGAAAAAACAATAATTTGAGCCACATACAACAAGAAGCATGATAGAAAAATATATTGCCTCACACGAAAATGAAAGCACCTAGAAGGAGAGGAGGTAACAAAATGAAACTCCACGTGCTGAGAGGGTATGTGATGTTATTTCAGTGATTACAATATCGAGACAAATGTACAAAGCACTTGGCAGTATGAGCCCACTTATCAGTATGACGTTGCACCTCTTCTGGCCAGGATACATGCACTAATCGATTGGGAAGGATGTCGTAAAGCCGTTGCATCCTCTCCTGAGGCAAGCTGGCCCACAACTGTTGTAACTGGTCGTTGATATCCTGGATACTGGCACTTGGACGGAGCTGACTCCCGAGCTGGTCCCACACGTGTTACATCGAGGACAGATCTTGGGATCCCGCTGGCTACGGGAGTAGCTCAACATCACGCAGACAGTTCACAGAGACATGTGCTATGTGTGGACGAGCATTGTCCTGCTGAAAAAGAACACACGATACTGTCGCATGAGAGGTAACACATGAGGATGCAGGATGTCCGTCGCGTTCCGTTTTGCCGCCAGAGTTCCCTCAATCACTACCAACAGTAACCTGAAGTTATACCCGATGGCTCCCCACATCATGTCGCCATGAGTAACACCATTGTGCCTCTCCAAAACATTGGAAGAATGGCACCTCTTCCCAGGTCGCCGCCATCCGGGGTAGTGCAGAACCGCGATTTATCGCTGAACACAATGCGACACCATTCATCAGCAGTTCATGCTTCCCGGTCACGGCACCACTCCAAACGCAACCGTTTGACATAGAATGTTGCAGGGAGTCCATTACTTGTTCTCGGATGGCAGGCTCAGATGTGAAGGGGCTGGGCTTGGTGTACAATACAGCGATCCTCCCTTGTGGTGGTCAGACGTGGTCGATCGGAACCCTGACGGCGAGTATGACTGCCCACACGTTTCCAAGTCCAACATCGCGCAACTGTCACATCCGAATGCCTCACAAAACCTGGATATTGCACGATTCGACCAGCTGGCCAAATGGAGACCCAAAATGAGGTCCCTTTCAAACTCTTTCAGCTGCTAATAACGCTGCCTCATACGAATACGTGGCATCTCCGTATCCTTCACAGTGATCATTCAACATCTGACGCTGTTCAGTCCCCTTATATACCCTACCAGGCCTGTTAACAACACTAACCACGAACAACACTAATACACTATTGCAAACTCTAATCATTTTTACATACCCGCCGATGGTGTGTGTGTGTGTGTGTGTGTGTGTGTGTGTGTGTGTGTGTGTGTGTGTGTGTGTGTGTGTGTGTGTGTGTGTGGCGCACGTGCACGAAGTTACATTGACATCCGACCATTTCTTCTGCGTGCTTAATTTTTTGTCAGGCAATGTAATAAGGATCATGTAAGTTTATCCATAGGATGTACAATTCGTACGTGCTTTCCGTCGATTGGACCAATGCAATTTGGAAAATTAGGATTTAAAAAAATCCTTCTGCAATTTCCTCCCACGTTTCTTTTGCCACTGTTGACATGTAAATGGGCTCTATTCTGTTCCAAACGGATACTTGTTGAACTAAAAGCGAGGTAGTAGACTTGCCAACCCAGTAACTCTAGTGCAGATCAGTTAAAGAGCAACCGGAAGACAAATACCTGGAAAAAAAAGAAAAATCGTGGTATAATATAACCAGGTAGGCTATTAATATTTAGGACATTTAATTTTTTGTTGGATATTTATTTCGGAAATAGATGTTTTATTTACAGGTGCAACAATGAAACAAGAGTGGAGAAGGCTGAGAGATAAACTTGCAATCGAACTGAAAAGACAGAAAAATCTTCCGACGGGTTAAGGGGCGGGCAGGCAAAATACAGACATACCTCCGGAGCGGAGAAGCAAGAAGATGAAAATTTAAACTTAACTGAACCAATTGCCCCGCATTGAAACCACACAAACTCAAAATGTCAAGAAAATGTAATTAAATCCAGTGGATCAACATTTTTCTGATTTTTTTTTTGCTAGGGGCTTTACGTTGCACCGACACAGATAGGTCTTATGGCGACGATGGGATAGGATAGGCCTAGGAGCTGGAAGGAAGCGGCCGTGGCCTTAATTAAGGTACAGCCCCAGCATTTGCCTGGTGTGAAAATGGGAAACCACGGAAAACCATATTCAGGGCTGCCGATAGTGGGATACGAACCTACTATCTCCCGGATGCAAGCTCACAGCCGCGCGCCTCTACGCGCACGGCCAACTCGCCCGGTTTTTCTGAAATTTGAACGCAAAGATCGTTGACGAGGGATAGAAGAGGACATGAACTAAACAGTCAGGACTTTTCTGTTAAACCTTGCACAACTCAAAAAAGCATCTGAGGCCGACTAAAGACAAAAATTGAGCTTTGGGAGATTATCCAACGAGCACAAGATGTCTATAATCATGGATGCATTCACTCTCAAATGCATGTCCCATGCTCACAAAGAGCCTACTCGTCTCAAAACACTCATTACAACTTAATGGATTATGACTGCTGCATGAAATACAGCTGCTCCATGAACTACAGTTTCGATCTCACCATCAACATTCACAACAGCAGCATTTGAACACAGCAGTGTGATAGCCTCAGTACACAGATATGTTTCACGACTGGTGGAGGTTATCGTTCCAATTATTTCGCCAGGTAGCTCCAATTCACAACACAGCTCAGAAAAGATCGAACTATTCACTTAATTTTCTTACTAACTAACCAAGCTTTATTGTTATTTGTAAAATACATGCTATTTCATGTGTAAAAAAAGTATTAAAATAAACTTACCTCCATGTTATTACGAGCTTTTCTTCAGCATGCATGTCATATGGCATCGCTCATCGTGTTTATACTTGGCTCAACATAATCCTTAATTAATTCCAGCAAATCATCAAATGACTTCATAGACATTCTGAAGTAGTACAAGAATTTCGGTTAATATTTCCTCAGTTTTGGGCAAAGAGTTTCGAACATGCCGTAACATCCCTTATGGGGTATAATTCTCATAATGCCTCCACATGTGTACACAGTAGAGGAAAGTGTATTTATGTGTGATAATTATGTGAAAACAGAGTCTTGCAGGCATGTCGTTAGGCGATTTGTAACAATTTCCAGGTGTACGCCCCCTACATAGAAAGACCGTGCGGAAACTCGTAAACAAATTGGGAGGAACTGTTTCTTTACTCGATAAGAAGCGAAGTGTTAAAAAACGTTTACATACCGAAGAATTAGTCGATGAAATCGCAGAAAGGTTAGGACATACGCCTACAAAATCCCTAAGACGACTTGGACAAGAAGCCGGGATTTCGAAGAGCTCAGCATGGCGGGCTACGAAAATGTTAAACATTTCCAACATCTCCTGTCATAAGGTACAAACTTTTTCTTAATTCTTAGTTTCTTAATTTTAATGGTCATTTCATGTCATGCGCGGACAAAGTGAGTGAAGTGCTATCCTTGTTGCTAAGCCGCGGAGTAGATAAGCTGGGCACGCCTGCCGGCCAATCGCTGAGAGAAACTCGCTGACCTCTTCAACTTCCATCGTGACACTGACGCGTCAAGCACTCGCACGTGTACGGTCGCATGCTTTCGCGAACGTCCGATTAGCGCTACGTCAACCGCCTCATGCGTACGGGCCCTTAATTTCGGCAAGGAGGACGAGCATTTCATCATCAAATGTTCACATCATAATTTTTCTTAACAGTTAACGGCGGAATATCACTCAAAGCAAATAGTCATGAACGAACGTAACTGGTAAACACCTTATTTTGATTTTGTTTGTTATTAAAATGACATGTATTTTCCCCTCAGCCGGGTGATGGATCCACGCGCTTGTTGCGCCATAATCGGTGATTGCTCGCAAAGTGATCGCGAGTGGGAGAAGAGGCCGTTTGAAGCCGTACCTGAGTGGACGGTGAGCTATGGTGAGCAGCTTGTTTGCAGCGCTCTATACCGTATGTCTTTTCACGAGAGCTTAATCCTGATGTAAACATGGTATGTCCATGCCTCCGGCAAAGAAAGAGTTGTTATTCGCTGAGCGTGCAGTACCGACCTCCACCCCGTCAACGTCTCGTGTTCGGACGTACAGGGGAGCGCATCGCATACGATAACAGTGCGAAGATTTGAACTTCTGAATAAACGACTAATAAACCTGGATTCTGTTCACTTAGTTTATTGAACATATTCACAATGCACTGCATATGGTCACTTCTGAGCGATTTTCCTCTTTTGTGCTTCACTACACGCGATGGTCCTACCTCTTGCTCCATTTCTCTCACTATGAATACTGACACTGACTGCTGCTGCAAGATGCAACACCTTATCTCCACGCTGTACAGCTTGGGACTTTTCCTCTCTACGAGAAGACTTCCTGTATTACACCACGCCTTGTGCCTTCATTTCTCGTTTTTTTATCACTATTTTATATTTAAAATATATGTATACCAGTATATATGACAACCATATTTTAATTTGATTACGTACACTTTCAAACTCTCTAAATGTAATAAACTAAAATAAAATAAAATTCATGCCACGTACTACTTTTCTTCGAGCTCGCATACAGCCGAGTGAGTGCAACGGTTGCTTCTCCAATCAACTACTGTACGTCTTTGTCCACGTGCAAAGGCAATGTGTTCTGCCTATTTGTTTACATTACGATTAAACTCTCGTAAAAAGACATATAGTATCCATCCTCATAGGAGTAGCTGGAGAACTGCGTGTATGACTGGTCCAAATGGCCATGTTCTTTGAGAGTAAAGGACGGTGCGGTGTCACAGATGACGTGAAAGGTCGTGAAAGGTTATGAGTTTTGACCAATTACATACCTATTCACCACCACATCACACAGCCTCATCATATCCAAATTGTCCGGCTCCATGGCTAAATGGTTAGCGTGCTGGCCTTTGGCACAGGGTCACAGGGTCAGGAATTTTAACCATAATCGGTTAATTCCCCTGGCAAGAGGATTGGGTGTATGTTCCGTCTTCATCATCATTTCATCCCCATCACGACTCGCAGGTCGCCTACAGGTGTCAAATCAAAAGACCTGCACCAAGCCTCTCTGGACGCCACACGGCATTTCATTTCATATCCAAATTTGAGAAAAGGGTGTTTTTCGAATTACAGAATAAACTATGCCACGAAATTGAATACATTAGACATGATAGCTTAAGCCATTTCATTACTGCTATTAGAGGGTTCAATAAAAGCTTAAAACCGGGCCATAGTCCGACTCGTTGGCTGAACGGTCAGCGTACTGGCCTTCGGTTCAGAGGGTCCCGGGTTCGATTCCCGGTCGGGTCGGAGATTTTAACCTTAATTTCTACGGCACGGGGGCTGGGTGTATGTGTTGTCTTCATCATCATTTCATCCTCATCACGACGCGCAGGTCGCCTACAGGAGTCAAATAGAAAGATCTGCACCTGGCGAGCCGAACCCGTCCTGGGATATCACGGCACTAAAAGCCATACGACATGTCATTACGGGGCCATAAGGCTATAACGCATAAGCAATGTTTCGAAGTGAGTACTTCGATCTCCAAGCGTACACAGAATTATAATGCGCAAAGCTGCACGCTTCAAGTAGTTGTGTGAAATTATGTTAAGAAGACACTTGGTTCAAATCCACCTCAATCATGGCTTCTCTATAATAAATAGAGTAGATATAATAAATAGGGATAGGCACAATATTATTCTAAACCATGGCTGTGGAAAGTAGGATATTTACGATTGGCGAATTTTAAATGGCAATATACGCCGAAAAGGCTATAGTTTTGACTCTCTGTTAAGTGATTTTGTGCAACTTGTACAGGAGGAATTTCGCAGTAAAAACATGAAAGGAGACCTAGCGTACATAGAGGTACATTTTACCAGAGTACCTGCTATGATTGAGACATTGGAAACAAAGCTGTTGCCATTGCTGACATCAGTCCTATACGGTACGTAGAAGGCCTGACAGAAGGATTGGCTCAAGTTCCAAGGGCATCTGGAAAAGCAGTTTCTACAAAATTGTGTTTACTGCTGGAAATTAATCCAACATCAAGTATTATCCTTCAAATCGTTAAAGTGCTTGAAAATAAGATCAATGAAATACCGGCAAATATTAAGCTACCAAAATTAGCGCGATAAATATGCTCCCATTACATCATGTGATGTGGAGAGATTTGTTTTATTGTACAAAACAATATTTATCGATAGAAGATGCAACCTTTTGTGAGACATTATTGAAAAGTTGCTTGTATCATATTGTAATTCTCATTAAAGAGGTAATAGTGAAATACAATATTGTACTTACAGTATTATTGATTTTGTATTCACTAGTGTTTTGTTTTCTCACTGTAAACAGAACAGTTATCCCTTTATGCGACAATTTAAATGCAATTAAAAAATGTAAAATGATAAACATTATTGTGATTTATTGTATTTCATAATATTATTAAATATATTTTCATAGTTCCGGAATGAAAATACTCAGTCTGTTTTCTATCAGTTGACTGGGTCAGGATAGAAATTGTGCCGGCTGCCGAAGTCTGTTGCACTCCTCTGGGCAATGAAACTTATTTATTTATCGTATGATGAATCTATGTACACACATGTATATAGTTCAGGGTAAATGTGCGTAGTCACAAGTCTGTACAATACTATATAACTCTAGGTCTAGCATTTTGACCCAATCAACTGCTTCATCCGATGTGCGGTGAATGTCCATCAGCGTTCCTTTGAAAGCTCGAATTGGGCAGTCAGCAACAATGTGGTGGATTGACTGAGAAGATGCACCACAATCACAATCTGCAGACCTAGTCCAACCCCATTTGCACAACAGATAACCACATCTGCCTTGTCCAGTTCTTATCCGATTGATGATTCTCCACTGTCGTCTTGGAAGATCAAATCCTTGTACTCGTTTAGAAGGATTCTCAACCAGATGTTTGTTCACTACCGAAGACTGATCCCACTGGGCTTTCCACGAACTGTTAACATGAAAAGATGTTCTTTCAAGATCCATTGCTGTACGCCAGGGGGGTTTCCTTGATTTCAGTCGTTGATGTTCAGTGTGCGTAATATCTTGATGGATGGGTAGTTGGGGGTTCTGCTGAATGTTCTTCCAAACCTTTAGGAGAGCTTCTGATCGTCTTAGGGCTGGAGGTGCAATATTGCTGAGAACAGGAAGCCATAGTGTGTTCGTGCTCCGAATGCAACCCGAGATTATGCGCATTGCCTGATTGAGTTGTACATCGATCTTCTTTGTGTGAACACTATTGATCCAAGAGGGGCAGCAGTATTCAGCAACAGAATATGATAAGGCTAATGCTGTTGATCTTAGAACATGAGTATTGGCTCCCCATGATGTACCAGCAAGTTTCTGAAGAATATTATTTCTAGTTTTTACTTTAGCAGCTACATTTGAAAGATGTTGCTTGAAAGTCAAAGTTCTATCAAGTGTTATTCCCAAGTATTTTGGTGTACTGCAGAACGGCAACACTTCACCTCGGAATCTGACTGTTGGTTTGTAATTATACTGTCTGTTGCGTAAGTGGAATGTAGATATAACTGTTTTTTGAGGATTTAGGAGAAGGCACCATTTCTTGAAGTATACATCCAAAGCTTCCAGATCAGTGGCTAAAGTAGTTTCAGCATCACAAAAGTTGGAGCACTGAGTCACCAAACAAATGTCATCAGCATAAATGAATTTTCTTGATGATGTGTCTGGGAGGTCATATATGTACAGACTGAAAAGAAAGGGGGAAAGGACTGATCCTTGAGGTAAACCATCGTTTAATTTAAACACTCTACTTCTGTTATTATCAGCGTAGATCTGGAAGTACCTATTAATGAGCATATTGCTAAGTAAGGCCGTAAGTTTACGACATGGGATCACACTCAAAAATTTTAGGAGTCCTTCTCGCCAGACAGTATCATAGGCAGCTGATAGATCCAAAAAGGCAGCCACGCTTACTGATTTCCTCTCATATCCATTTTCGATATACGTGGTGAGAGACAGTACTTGATCATTACAACTTCTTCCAGGCCTAAATCCTGCTTGCTCTATAGGAATGTAGCTGTTGATTGTTTCATAAATTCTATTGTAGATCAGTCGCTCAAGGAGTTTATATGTAACACTTAGAAGTGCTATTGGACGGTAGCTTTCCACTTTAGATGGATCTTTATTTGGTTTCAGTATGGTTATTATCTTTGTTTTCTTCATCAGAGGTGATATGTTTCCAGTTTGCAGAATATTAGTGAAGAAGTTGGTTAACCATTTTATTGTGGCTGGTCCGCTTCACGTCCGTAGGTTTAACCACTACACTGCCCTACACGTGTCCCCCGGGTGGTGCTAAGAAAGCAACAGTGATAAGATGAGACCGAACTGTCGGAAACGACCTCTCGGTCAAAGAGCGAACAAGAAGGAGATGTATGGTCCTTTTCAGGACCTTCAAGTTCGTAGAATTGGACCATCGCTGCGCATTTGTCAATTGAATATTGAAGGCAATGAAATTAAATGATATTGGAGTGTGCCGCTGAAATGAAAGATGACAGGGAAAACCGGAGTACCCGGAGTAAAACCTGTCCAGTCTCCGCTTTGTCCAGCGCAAATCTCACGTGGAGTGACCGGGATTTGAACCATGAAACCCAGCAGTAAGAGGCCAGCGCGCTGCCACCTGAGCCACGGAGACTCGTTATAGTTTCATATTTATCCTAAATAAAGTTAACATTTTTGCAAAATTTGCTTCGTGTCTTTAATAATGAATATCCCCAAGTCTTACACCGACTATAGACAAACGCATTGTATTTACTACTGTATTGTCGGCATTACTCCAGGCCCATTTAGCCAAGTAGTAAGCCCGTCTAGTGGCCATGATAGTTAAGGCGTCAAGTCTATTGTGGCCTGACACCGTGGTTAGCCTGTTCGAGTCCCGTTGGTCGAAAAAAATCACCATCAGAATATTGGCCGGCAGGGTAGGAGAGTGACGGTATGCAATCTCTAATCACTAGACTGCGTGCCAAAAGCCTGGATTAAATTTCACACCTCTCTGTAGTGTCCATATGGAATGAAGGCATATGACGCTGTTGATGGTGATTCGTCCGTCGGATGGAGACATCAAGCCTTGAAACGACCCCTTGGTGCTATTTGACAGGAGTAGTCTATGTGCCGGCACGGAATTTAACCCTTTCATGTCATTCATTTCACACCATTAACTCCACTGTTGAGATTTACGACAGGAAGGGCATCCGGACGTAAAAAATCGCCACGAAGATTCATCTCACTTCATACCCGAGACCGTAGAGAAACGGGACAAGGGCCGAACAAACACACATTTAGCCAAGTAGTGGGTATGTACTCATCTCATTGGGAACAGTTACAACTATCTGGGTGTGATTCAACAATACGTGATCTATCCTGTACAGGCAACCACTATGTATTCAAGTGATGAGTGCGCGGATATATTACTCTACGAAGAAACAAGACGTAATGTATGGGAAGTACGATTCTTATACCAAGAAAGATTTCCAGGATGCAGTCTACAGACTGCGGATACGTTTCGAAGTAGGCCTACTGAGAGATGCCTAAGTGAATTTATACTCGTTGGAAAGGAACCACCTGTTCGAGATGCTATTGTGACGTCTGGTTATAACGAAGGCGCTGTGTCTAATGCAACTGAGAAAAACCCGCATACCAGCTCACGGGCCACTGCACAGGATCTGAACATAGCCAGCATCCGTACTGCGCAACGTTTTCCTCGGTTGAAACATTGCTAGAATAAAAATTAAGATTACGTTGTGGTATCAACGAATATTTTTTGAAAGTTTTTAATTTAATGCGACTGCTGATATCGTGATCGTAGCCACAGGGCCTCCAGTTGGACAGGGAATCCGAACCACAGAGACGTGACATTTCAGAAATCCGGAATGCATTGTTCGGGATTCGAACCACAGTCGTCCTAGTGAGAAGCCCAGTGACAAGTGCAACTCTGTTATCATGGTATCTTTCCCATATCGAAGAATTAACGTCGAGAATTTCATTTAATAATATGAATATGATAAACAGCCGGCTCCACGGTCTACGGGTAGCGTACCTGCCTCTTCTCCGGAAGACCCGGGATCGATTCCCTGCCAGTTCGTGGATTCTTACCTGGATTCGAGGGCTGGTTCGAGGTCCATTCAGCCTACGTGAAGGAGCCATCTAACGGCCGAGGTCTAGAAAGCCAAGAATAACGGCCGAGAGCACTCGTCGCAATGACCATGGCCCATGGGTCACCTTATAATCCCCATGCCCTCGAGCTGAGTAACGGTCGATAGGTAGGCCAAAGCTCATCAAGGCTGTTGTGCCATATTTTTTTAAAAAAAATACTGTACATATTGCATCACAATAAATTCCACCCCTACCATGCACAACTACACCAGGAACTCCGCGGGTATTGCAACGACCGGAAACTGATGCAAACTTTTTATATAGCATTATGTTTAGTGACGAACCCAGATTCCATAACAGTGGAATTGTGAATCGCCACAATATCCATTACTGAAGTATAGATAATTCTCGCTGGATACAACGTGCACCAATGGCTCTCCGACAACGTACTCAGATTTGCATTAACGAAGATCATTTTGAGCACTTGCTTCAATAATCAGCTCACTATTATTTACAGTAATTCATTTATTTATCTATCGTATGACTTTTAGTGCCGGGAGTGTTCGAGGATATGTTCGGCTCGCCTGGTGCAGGTCTTTCTATTTGATTCCCACAGGTGACCTGCGCGTCTGGATGAAGATGACATAGGGAGAGGGTGGAACCCGATGTCGGCACGTAGCCTAATCGAGGGGTCTGCTCAAAACTTGATGTCCCCATCCGACGGACGAATCACCATCAAGAGCGTCATATGCCCTCACTGCATATGAGCACTACGGAGAGATTTGGAATTTAATCCTGGCTTTTGGTACACATTCTAGTGATTAGAAATACTGTATACCACAACCTCCCCTACCCTGCCGACCAACATTCTGGGACTCGAACCGGCTAACCACAGTGTCAGACCATATAGACTCCAACGTCTTAACGATCATGGCCACTAGTCGGGCATCAACTCACTGAGTGTGAAGGAATTCGATGTTCATCCACAATCCCACCGCGCCTCCGGCTGTAACAGCTGGTTCTACTATTCACAGCCCTTTAAAGGGCTACCTAACGGTTGTGTCCCATTTGCGATCACAGCAAAAGTTGTCCCATTTGCGATCACTCCCAATTACAGTGGAAAACAAGAATGTGAAAAAGACCAGTTCGTGTCCCATTTGCGACCACTGTAAAATTATCAGCAGCCTATCAGGTTTTTCCAACGTCCATGCAGCACGGGGACTGCTAATTAGGGAGTACTCCGCACAACCTCTCTCTTGAAGGTTTTTTTTTTACGTCGCACCGACGCAGATAGGTCTTATGGCGACAATAGGATAGGAAAGGACTAGGAGTGGGAAGGAAGCGGTCGTGGCCTTAAGGTACAGTCCCAGCATTTGCTTGTTGTGGAAATAGGGAACCACGGAAAACCATGTTCAGAGCTACCGATAATGGTATTCGAACCCACTATTTCCCGAATGTAATCTCATCTTTTCGCGCCATCTTATAGAATTATAATTTTTTTCAACTTATTTTAATCTAAACAATTTCTTAAGTTCTGGAATCTTGTACATCTAATCCGAGCGTATAGACAAAAATTATAATTTTATTTGTTACGGAGATTTCCGTGGTAGTTAGAGGTGAAAGAAGGTGCGGGGGTGAACAGGTCTCAGGCTACGAAATTAAAGTTAATTTAAAATTTAACAAGGTTATATTTTCTTTGTAAAATCAAGAAATAACAAGCATGGCAGGTACAGAGTAGCAAAGCCACTATTCGAGAATGTACAATTACAGAGTTACAGGATGGGCTCCGAGAGCCAAACCCACAATACTTGAACAATTAGCCCAATCTTACGATATACAGAAATTCAACAAAGGGGCAGAAGACCCCAATCATGCCCAGGAGCACTTGCTCCCAATTACACAGTAAAGCCTCCTCGAGGCATACAACACTCAATTTTCGAGAAAGAGCCACTCGCTCTCAACTTTAAGCCTATCAAAGGCCACACCAAACTCCACCTTCAAGTTGTCCTCTAAGGACATAGACACAGGGGTAAAATACCCAACCTACTGAGGCCTATTAAGTGAGAAAAGGGTTAATTACATGACCTCTAAAATAACTATTTGAGAGGAGGCGATCTGCACTCCTAATACACTTGTTTAAAAACCTAATCTGGCACTAGGCCGCTAATGCAAGGGCTAATCCCATACTAAAGAGGTGACTTAAGAAAGAAACAATTTACATTACTGTTACGGAAGAATCGGTTGAGAAAAATAAGTTCACCTCAAAACAATATGAGTGGGAGCTCGAGAGGGTTAAGCACTCTCTATCCCAATATGTGACTTTAAAAGAAAATAGAGCTAAGAGTCGTTACATTTTAGGGAAAAGTTACATGGTGGAAACGCTTCGGACCCGCCCCGAGAGTTAAACTGCTGAGCTAGCAAGAAAAGAAGTTATTAACCGGCCATTACCTGGTTGTTGAACTGCTGCCCGAAGAAAGAGGCGCTACCCGCCCCCTGCTATGTACTTTACACACCAAAAGCTGTTACTGGAGTGGCCCGGAGACCCGAAAATCAGCAGTTTATATACTCTCGCGGAAAGTTCGAGGCGTTTTTGGAATGAGAACACCGCCCACAAAAACTTTATTGGCTAGGGTTAAGCAAGATATTCAAGTTGGGGAAGACACATCAGATTGGTCAGAAATTAATTAAAGAAATTCGGGATTGGCTAAATACAAAACAAGGGGAAAGAAAGGGGTATACAGCCAACTTAAACAATAACATAAAGAAATTTAACAAGAAACAAACTTTTGAAATACAAATTTCTCCAAAAACAGTTCTTTCACTTCGCACTAGGGTGCACCATTGTAGTTTTTCAGTAGTGTCCTCTAGAAGAGAAAGTTCACACTTCTTACTACAGGTAAAACAAAAATACATCAAAAATGACCCAGTTCAAAAACTCCAAAATTTCCAAGTAGTGACATCTTCTGAGAAACTTGAAAATTAATACATTAGATAAAGTTCAGACTTCCTCCACCAGAGGAGTTTCAACTGGCGCAAATTTTAAATTAGCGGCGTGGAGGTGTACCGCCCGGTACATTATTTATGTAGGTGAAAGTAGGCTGAGTGGCCATGCGTTTTAACGCGCTACGGCTATGGAGCCAAGTTCTGCATTCGGGAAACACGTGGGTTCGAACCCCACCGTCGGCTGTTCTCCGAATGGTTTTCTGTGGTTTAATATTTTCACTTCCAGGTAAATGCCGGTACAGTTCCTATCCGCAGGCCAGAGCTGTGTCCTCCCACCCCTTACCCAACTTCATTCACCAAAACACATTTCATCATCGTTAGCTCCTCAACTGAGGTTGGTGCCAGGAAGGGCATCCGGCCGTAGAAACATCCCGTAGAAATTAATTTCATCTCATCCCGACCCAGTATCAAGAAACGAGAGTAAGTGGTAGACATACATAGAGATAGATGAAAGTAGGCTAATTATATTTTGAGCAACTGTTTACTTAACGTGTCAGTATGAATAATCGAACAGTTTGGGCATTATTTAAGCAGTAATTTAATAGTTTCTTCTATTGTATAAAAAAGAGAAAGTTAACTGTCAAGTTTGAGACGAGCTATAATTGCTTAAAAAAGGATAGCACGATCGAAGAAGCCAAGTGTTACAGCAAAATACTTTGTGTCCATCTTCTCCAGCCACTTGTACCATTAAAGATCTAATGAGGGCAAATCCAAATGCGCTTGTCGTGGCCAATTTTTGGTCAACCAATGTTTAAAATTTCCTTGTTTAATTTTTGTCTCTCTTACTTTGTACTTCTGACACGATAAATAATAATAATACTTTGTTTTGAAATTGGAAATTGTAAAATTGAACGGTTTTAATACGCCCATTTTTTGTCCTACTTCTTAAAACTTATTTAGCCGGGCTGAGTGACTCAGACGGTTAAGGCGCTGGCCTTCTAACCCCAACTTGGCAGGTTCGATCCTGGCTCAGTCCGGTGGTATTTGAAGGTGCTCAAATACGACAGCCCCGTGTCGGTAGATTTACTGGCACGTAAAAGAACTCCTGCGGGACTAAATTCCGGCACCTCGGCGTCTCCGAAGACCTTAAAAAGTAGTTAGTGGGACGTAAAGCAAAATATTATTATTATTATTATTATTATTATTATTATTATTATTATTATTATTATTATTTAAACTTATTTAACCGCCTTTACATCCGCAGCCATCTGTTAACTCTAAATAAAAGGTTTACTTGAGTCCCCTTTATTCTCTAGTAGTCCCGATATTAACGCATTAGTCCCAAACGGTACATATAAGTAATTTAATGAGTTTCAGTATACGATTCGTAAGAATCCTAGTATGTAGTTTTGTCAGTTGCTTGAGGGATGTCTTACTGTACCAGTTCTTCAGTAGGGAATTCCTCCACAGCAACCTGTACCTGACTGTCACTGATAAGAGTGATCGCAAATGGGACAATGCTTAACTCGTCAAAAATAAACTGGTCTTGTATTCTACCTGAGTGATCGCAAATGGGACGACACCTACCTAACATGCATAGTACAGCACGTCGAATGTGATATGTGATCATGATTAGTAGTTACTATTGGTCTAATTCACTGCAGCTCAAACGGGATTGCAATCCCTATTATATAAAGCCACAAGGCTGACTCACTGACTGACTGACTGACTGACTGACTGACTGACTGACATTAATGTTTGCCCACTTCCAGGTGAGGTAGGAACTTGAAATTCGGCAATCTGATAGCTATTAGGCTGCAACCTTAGGAAAAATTCCAAAAAGTTGAAATTTTTCATATTTAGCCCCCCTTCCGCCCAATCAAAATATCTGACTGAAATTTCGTGTTGACCCTTCCAGATGCGCTAGGAACTTTAAATTTGGCAATCTGATAGCTATTAGGCTGTAACCCAAGGCAAAATTCCAAAAAGTTCAATATTTAATATTTAGCCCCCCACCGAATCAAAATATCGGACTCAAATTTCGGGTTAGACCCTTCCGTTCCAGATGAGCTAGAAACTTGGAATTCGGCAATCTGATAGCTATTATTCCATAACCCAAGGAAAAATTCCAAAGAGTTCAAATTTTTCATAATAGCCCCCCCACCGAATCAAAATATCGGACTCAAATTTCGTGTTACACCCTTCCGCCCAATCAAATTATCGGACTCAAATTTCGTGTTAGACCCTTCCAGCCGGTAATCTGATCCCTATTAGGCTGTAACAAAATGAAAAATTCCGGAAAATTCAAATTTTTCATATTTAGCCCCCCCTCACTCAATCAAATTGTATGTTGTATGTTGTGTATTCAGCCCGAAGGCTATCGGACTCGAATTTCGCGTTAGACCCTTCAAATCGGCAATCTGATACCTATTAGGATGTAACCCAAGGAATATTCCAAATTGTTAATCAAAATATCGGACTGAAATTTCGTGTTAGACCCTTCCAAATGAGCTAGGAACTTGAAATTCTGCAGTGTGATAGCTATTAGGCTGCAACACAAAGAAAAATTCCAAAAAGTTGAAATTTTTCATGTTTAGCCCCCCTTCCGCCCAATCAAAATATCGGACTGAAATTTCGGGTTAGACCCTTCCGTTCCAGATGAGCTAGAAACTTGGAATTTGGCAATGTGATAGCTATTAGCGTTTAACCTACGGAAAAATTCCAAAAAGTTTAAATTTTTAATTATTGCCCCCTCCCCCACACAAAATGGCGGACACCGTGATGCAGCGCCCTACAAAATGAAAAAAAATATGGCAATGTTCTAGCTACTAGCCTGTAACCGACGTAGAAACTGCAATAAGTTAAAATATTTAGTATTCGAAAAAATAAGCCAAATGTAATGACGGTACAGACTTTCGTTTCGAGCTATCTTGTGGCTGAGCAGTAATTGCTATCAATGAACGGATTGCACTTTCGTACCTTAAAATTAAGAGATCTACAACATTGGTCCTATCACCTTTTGTCGTATCTCGACCCCTTCTAACTCAGATTGAGCTTCGTTTTCCCGGTTTTGGAAAATTTTGTTAATTTCCATACATTATTTTACTCATTCACACACTCATAAGACAGACAGATGCACGAAATTCAGCACGCTCCTTGGCACGGTCATTGGCCATATGCAGACCGACTTTCATTATTCTAGCTGCCTTGAATGTATAGGAAAATGGAAGGAATATGTGGAAACACTAATCAAATTTCAGCCTAATTTATGTTTGCTAAGCAATTTATGGTGAATCCCATGGAGATATGGCAAAATCTCAAATAACCAAAATTCAAGGTCATTTCATCGTCGACCTGCCTGCCAAGTTTCAAGACTGTAGCTGTCTGCTAAGTTGGCAAAATTAGTTTTCAACTGGTTTTAACCGGACCAAATTTGATATGGATCGAAACGTTCACCCCTTTCTATGGTATAAATAAGCAAATTACGAGAAAATGCCTCAGACAGTACTGTAGGCGACTAAAAGGGACGTGTGATGGCGCAATCCGTACCTCGATACGACTTACCGTTTGGCCGCAATAAATTTCCAAATGAAAGTCTGCACTATTTAGCGTGCACATTGCCTGGCTCTATATTATATATATATCAGGGGTGGCCACTAACGTTACTTCTGGGAGCCACAAATTTAGGAGACAGCAAATTGGGAGCATGTTTAGAAAATAGTTTATAAAATGAAGACACGTTTTTCATTTTATAACAAATGAAGGAACATTTATTTTCTACACTACATAGAACATTATTTTTCAGGTACACAACAAGGAATGAGATTTTACTTTCGAGAATTGTTTTTTCTGAGTGTTCATTTTTGCTGTTAGTTTTTTGAAATCTGGCTGATAATTGGTAAGCGCAGTTCGCACAATTTCACTTAAATGTTCATCAGTTCGTTCAGATCGATATGTAGATTTAATGAATTTAATCGTTGAGTACAGTGATTCACACACATAAGTAGTCCCAGAGATTGGGATTAGTCTTTTGGCACACTGTTTTGTTAGTGTGTATTTTTCTTCTGGAACATTCTTCCAAAATTCTATGGTAGAAATGCCACTTCGTTTGAGTCCTTTTAATCCTTCGCCTCTTGCAGTTGTTGTAGCTCCAACTCTACAGCCGCTGTATCCTTTGTTATTGGTGATGAAACAGGACTACCATCGCTCACAACATCAACAGAAAAAGGATTTTCTAGGAATGATCTCAAATCATTAAATCTCTCATTGATTTCTTCAGCACAGCACACGACTACCTATACGTGAACGCGACTGGCTTCACCTCACGACACTGGCTCACTGACACACACTCCCGCTCAAAGCACTATCAAATGGAAGGCGCCGGAACTATCTTCATCTCCCATGTCTTACCACTGACCTACAGCGCTAATAACGTTAAGCCGCACGTCACTGCTACTGACTGACGCCAGCCGCGAGATGTCGTTAGATTCCATTAATTATATCATTTAATTCAACTCTAAGGTTGGTGTCAAGAGCCGCACAAGACTGACTCAAGAGCCGCATGCGGCTCGCGAGCCTCGTTGTGGCCAGCCCTGATATATACACTGACTGACAGAGCAAATGCAACACCAAGAAGGAGTGGTTCGAAAGGGATGAAAGTTGGGGAAAAAACAGAGACGGCACGGACGAATAATTGATGTTTATTTCAAACCGATATGCAGGTTACACAATGCGCACGGCATCGATTCAGTAGGATGTAGGACCACAGCGAGCGGCGATGCACGTAGAAACACGTCGAGGTACAGAGTCAATAAGAGTGCGGATGGTTCTCCATTCTCTGTCAACCATTTACCACAGTTGGTCGTCCGTACGAGGCTGGGGCAGAGTTTGCAAACGGCGTCCAATGAGATCCCACACGTGTTCGATTGGTGAGAGATCCGGAGAGTACGCTGGCCACGGAAGCATCTGTACACCTAGTAGAGCCTGTTGGGAGATGCGAGCAGTGTGTGGGCGGGCATTATCCTGCTGAAACAGAGCATTGGGCAGCCCCTGAAGGTACGGGAGTGCCACCGGCCGCAGCACATGCTGCACGTAGCGGTGGGCATTTAACGTGCCTTGAATACGCACTAGAGGTGACGTGGAATCATACGCAATAGCGCCCCAAACCATGATGCCGCGTTGTCTAGCGGTAGGGCGCTCCACAGTTACTGCCGGATTTGACCTTTCTCCACGCCGACGCCACACTCGTCTGCGGTGACGATCACTGACAGAACAGAAGCGTGACTTATCGGAGAACACGACGTTCCGCCATTCCCTCATCCAAGTCGCTCTAGCCCGGCACCATGCCAGGCGTGCACGTCTATGCTGTGGAGTCAATGGTAGTCTTCTGAGCGGACGCCGGGAGTGCAGGCCTCCTTCAACCAATCGACGGGAAATTGTTCTGGTCGATATTGGAACAGCCAGAGTGTCTTGCACATGCTGAAGAATGGCGGTTGACGTGACGTGCGGGGCTGCCACCGCTTGGCGGCGGATGCGCCGATCCTCGCGTGCTGACGTCACTCGGGCTGCGCCTGGACCCCTCGCACGTGCCACATGTCCCTGCGCCAACCATCTTCGCCAGAGGCGCTGCACCGTGGACACATCCCTATGGGTATCGGCTGCGATTTGACGAAGCGACCAACCTGCCCTTCTCAGCCCGATCACCATACCCCTCGTAAAGTCATCTGTCTGCTGGAAATGCCTCCGTTGACGGCGGCCTGGCATTCTTAGCTATACACGTGTCCTGTGGCACACGACAACACGTTCTACAATGACTGTCGGCTGAGAAATCACGGTACGAAGTGGGCCATTCGCCAACGCCGTGTCCCATTTATCGTTCGCTACGTGCGCAGCACAGCGGCGCATTTCACATCATGAGCATACCTCAGTGACGTCAGTCTACCCTGCAATTGGCATAAAGTTCTGACCACTCCTTCTTGGTGTTGTATTTGCTCTGTCAGTCAGTGTATATCTATATATATAAAGTAGCTTGTCCTGACTGACTGACTGACTGACTGACTGACTGACTGATTCATCATCGCCGAGCCAAAACTACTGGACATAAAGAAATGAAATTTTGGGGATATATTCATATTATAATGTAGGTGCTTGCTAAGAGAGGATTTTTGGATATTCCGTCCCTAAGGGGGTGAAAAGGGGGGTGAAATTTTAAAATGAGTGTGTCTATATCTCAAAACTTTAAAAGTTTACAGATGTGAAAATTGGTATTTAGAATCTTCTTTAGAAATAAGGAAACACATATTTTTTTGTTTTCAGACAATCACAATAGGAGGGGTGAAAAAGGGTGAAAAACGGGTTGAATGCCTTTACTCAGGATACCGCTACTTATATCTCAGAAACTGAAGATATCACAGACCTCAATTTTGGTACTTTCGATTGCTGTCAAAAATAAAGAAACACATATTTTTTTGTTTTTGGAAAATCCAATTAATGCGAGGGTGAAGGGGGGGTGAATTTTTAAAATGAGTGCATCTATATCTCGAAAGTTTTAAAGTTTAGAGATGTAAAAATTGGTATTTAGAATCTTCATTAAAAATAAAGGAACACGTATTTTTTTGTTTTCGGAAAATCTCAATAGGAGGGTTAAAAAGGGGTGAAAAATGGGTTGAATGCCTTTAAAGAGATTACTTATATCTCAGAAACTGAAGATATTACAGACCTCAAAATTGTTACTTTTGATCGCTTTCAAAAATAAAGTAACACGTATTTTTTTGTTTCTGGAAAAACCAATTTAGGGGGGGGTGAAAAGGGAGTAATATTTTAAAATGAGTAGATCTATCTCAAAATTTTTAAAGGTTATATATGTGAAAATTGGTATTTAGAATCTCCTTTAAAAATAAATAAACGCACGTATTTTTTCGTTTTTGGAAAATCCAAATATTGGGGGGGGGGGGTAAAAAGGGGGGAGGGTAAATTTTTAAAAATGAGTGTGTATACATCTTAAAACTTTAAAATTTACAGATGTAAAAATTGGTAGTTAGAATCTCCTCTAAAAATAAAGGAAAACGTATTTTTTGTTTCCTGTAAATCCCAATAGGAGGGGTGTAAAAGGGTGAAAAATGGGTTGAATGCCTTTAATGAGGATACATATATCTCAGAAACGAAAGATATTACAGAACTGAAAATTTGTATGTGGGATCTCCTTTAAAAATAAAGAAACACGTATTTTTTAGTTTTGGAAAAACCAATTAATGGCGGTTAAACAGGAGTGACAAATTGGGTGAATCTTTGAAAGACTATATCTACAGAATATCTTGGAAACGTAAAATGTTACAGACATAAAAAGTGGGTGTTTGTAATCTCCTGTAAATCTAAAGAAACATAGGTGATTTGTGTTTGGATACTCCACTTAAGGGGAACACAAAAGGGGTGAAATTTTAAATGAGAATTTTTACAGTTTATCTCAAAAAAATTAACATGTTACAGAAGTGAAAAATGGTATTTTTTATCTCTATTAAACATAAAGAAACGTGTATTTTTAGCTTTCAGAAATACCACTTGGGTGGAGGGGGGGGGGTAAAAGTGACTGAAAATGGTGTTGAATTCTTTTAATTAGGCTACTGATATCTCAAAAATGAAGATGTTACAGACGTGAAATTTGATATTTGCAATCTGCTTTAAAAATAAAGAAACACGTATTCTCGGAAAATCTACTGAACGGGGGGGGGGGATGAAAGAATTGAAAAATTAATTGAATTAATTGTATGATAGTACATACATCTAATAAAAACTAAAGTTGTTACAGACGTGAAAATTCGTATTTGGATCTCCTTTAAAAACAAAGAAAAACGCGTTTTGGGGGGAAACCATCCTGGAGGACGGGAGTGTAAAGGAGTTGAATTCCTTTCATGAGGACACATAAATCAAAAACTGAAGAAGTTAGAGTCATGATAATTGGTATTTAGAAGATCCTTTACTATTAAAGAAACGAGTATTTTTTGCGGGAAAGTTCACTTAGGGGGGAGTGGGGGAGTAGTGTGAAATGAAGTGAAAAATGTAAATTACTTTTATGGGGATACTTATATCTCAATACTGAAGGTAATAGACGTGAACATTGGTGTTTGGAATCTCCCTTAAACATAAAGAAACAAGCCTTCTTTTAATTATCTTTTTGGGGGGGTGGCGGTAAATAAACTTAACGGCGGTGGGGTGTAGAAGGAGGTGAGACCAATTGATTTTACTGTTCTTAATGTACTTATAAGGATCCTCGGCAGCGTGCCGGCCTCTCACAGCTGGGTTCCGTGGTTCAAATCCCGTTCACTCCATGTGACATTCGTGCTGGACAAAACGGAGGCGGGACAGGTTTTTCTCCGGATACTCCGGTTTACCTGTCATCATCCATTCCAGCAACACATAATAATAATAATAATAATAATAATAATAATAATAATAATAATAATAATAATAATAATAATAATAATAATAATAATGTTCCGGACCGTCGTCAAATGTGCGGACCGCGCTGGAAACGGCTCCTGGACGGGTAATGACTAAGAATGCAGTCCGGCCGCGGGTTCAGTGCCTTCTAGGCACCCAATATGACACCACGCCGGATCTCCTGAAGGATTTTATCCATATTAAAAATGATTATAGGAAAAGATGGCAAAGTTTTACGGACCCAACTGACCGGGAGGAATATCTGAGCCTAGCCCGGGAAGTACGAAATCGATTGCTGGAAAAGAAGATTGAAAAATGGGAGGAAACATGCCGTAATCTAATAGAAAACGAGTCAGATCGGGAATTTTGGTGGGTTCTCGCAGAAAACGAGTCAGACCGCGAATTTCGGCGGATTATATATCTAAAACAATAAGCATTCAATTATAAATTTCAGTATAATACCGTAGCGAAGCACGGGTATCTTGCTAGTATATAAATAAATAACTGTTTGGCTCACTGGCTGACATAAATGTTTACCCACTTCGGCATGAGCTAGAAACTTGATATTTGGCAATATGATAGCTATTAGATGCCTTTGCTGGCGGGACCTGGTGTTTACAGTGCACTATGTCTTCTGGTATGGGCTGGAGCAATCTTGTTACTTTCATTGATCTGTCTCAGCTTTATCCTTGGCTTTGACAAAATGAAAGTGACCGAGGTATGAGTGATGCTAGTAATGCCATTCCTTCTGCAGCCAGTCCCTGCTATGAATGGTGTGAAAATATTGCTCATAGGGTCGGTTGGTGCGTGCATTTTAGTGGGCTTGGCAGACTGATATATAATAGCAACTTCTGGCTCAGTGAGGAAAGCAACGGGAAACTACCTCACTCCTCATTTCCCTAGTATGCCTCTTCAGTGATGCCTAGGCCATCTATGACAGCTGATGGCGGAGCTGTTGCGGATCCAACCAGCCTTCGGGCTGAGGACTAAACATACATACATACATACATACATAGCTAATAGGCTGTATTGTGGAAAAGTTGCAAATGTTGATTTTTTGTCATTTTTATTTCCCTTCCCTAAAACTAAATTGTGGACGATATGTTGCAGTGCGCCAGAAAAATAAATTTGTCGCAGTTACAACTTTGGCCTGCAACCGACGGAGAAATTCGATAGAGGTGCATTGTTTAACGTTTTTATCTCCAGAAATTATCGAAATATGGAACCAATTTTCATGATGGTGCTAACTAACGTTTCGAAGATTTTGGTTGCTAAACTGTAAGTCGTACCGCCAAATGGACATAACGTTTGGATCCCATCATGAAGAGGTCTTCAACTTCGGTCCCGGTATTTTAGTCGTATCTTGATCCCTTATGCCTTGGATAGAGCTGCATTTTTCAGATTTAACGTCAATTTTTTATATTTTTGGTAATTAATTTTACTGTTTTACACACGTGTAAGACAGACAGAATCATGATATTTGGCAGGCTCATTGGGACGTTCGTGGGTCATATGTGAGCAAAATGCATGATTCTAGCACGCTGTAAAAATGGAAAAACGGAAGTAATACGTAAACACTGTACTCCTAATCCAAGATTCTAAACCGATCTACGGTGAACTCGATGTAGATACGACAAAACATCAAATAACGGAAATATAGAGAGTTTAAAGCAATATAAACCAACCAAGTTGGTTACGTTACGTTACGTTACGTTACGTTACGTTACGTTACGAAAATAATTTCTTATCTTGTGAGAATCGTACGTAATTTTCATCACGTCCAAAGGTTTAAGGCTATCTTTGCTATAAATCGTGAATATACGGTACGAGAAAATATTATAGGACAAAATATGTACGCGAATAAATGGGCCGGCTGGTGGCGCAATCCGTTTTTCGTAACGAAGTACCGGTTCGTCACAGTAAATATTTATGAGACCACTTGTAATGTAGCGAAAACTACTGGACATAAAGAAATGAAATTTCGGGGATACATTCACATTAACACGTAGGTGCTCGCTAAGGGAGGATTTTTGGATATTCCGTCGCAAAGGGGATGAAAAAAGGGTGAATTTTTAAAATGAGGGTACCTATATCTCAAAAACTAAGAAGTTTATAGATGTAAAAATTGGTATTTGGAATCTCCTTTAAAAATAAAGGGACACGTATTTTTTGGTTTTCGGAAAATCCCATTAAGAGGGGTGAAAAAAGGGAGAAAAGTGGTTGAACACCTTTTATGAGGACACATATATCTAGAAAACTGAAGATGTTACAGACATGAAAATTGAAATTTGGAATCTCCTTTGAAAATCCTTTGGATAATCCGATTAATAGGGGGTGAACAGGAATGACAAATGGGGTGAATTTTAAAGACTATATCTGCAAATTATCTCAGACATGTAACATTTTACATATTTGAAAACTGAGATTTCCTGTGAAAGTAAAGAAACAAATATTTTTTTCCCGGAAAATCCACTTAAGGAGAACTGAAAAAGTGGGTGAATTTTTAATATTAGCGTATCTACAATATATCTCAAAAACTTAACATGTTGCAGACGTGAAAATTGGTACTTGGAATCTCCTTTAAAAATAAGGAAACACGTATTCTTTGGTTTTCGGACAAACCCTTAACGAGGGGGAGAGGTGAAAGAATTGAAAAATTAGTTGAACTATTTGTATGAGAATGTACATATATACCAACAAATCTAAAGATGTTACTAATGTGAAAAACTGGTATTTGGAATCTCATTTAAAAATAAACACGCATTTTTGGATGGGGAGAAACCAACTTAACGGGAAGGGCTGAAGTGAAAAATGAGTTGAATTTTTTTCATGAGGATACTCATATCTTTGAAACTGAAGATGTTACAAACATGAACATTCGTATTTGGAATTTTCTTTCAAGTAAAGAAACACGTAATCTTTAGTCTTTCGGAAATCCACTTAAAGGGGGTGAATTGATTGAAAAATTAGTTAAATACTTTGTATGAGGATACTTACACATTTCCAAAACTAAAGATGTTACAGACGTGAAAATCAGTATTTGGAATCTCCTTTAAAAATAAAGAAACGCGCATTTGGGGGGGAGGAACCAACTTGGGGGGCGGCAGCTTTGAAAAAGGAGTTTAACTCCCTTTTATGAGGATACATATTGTAACCGTACAACAGGGTTACAGACTCCATTCTGTATTTATTATTATTATTATTATTATTATTATTATTATTATTATTATTATTATTATTAACCTGATTCATTAGATTTTATATATTCTGTTTCTCATCATTTAGACTGTAATAATTAGGTATCGCGTATATTATTGTATTTAATCATAGGTTAAGTGAATATATTTGTAATTATTCTGTATTGTAATAAGTGAGATTTGTTGGTTTCATATTGTCATGCTGTGGCTTGTAACTTTGGCTAGATGAGCTGGCATAGTATTTTGCAATCGAGGCTATGTTTAGCTGTGCAAGGAGTTTTCCCGGTGACGCATTCGCCATAGTCATTCTGGGACCGCTTGGGTACGCTTAGACGACACATGACTGATGACATCAGTGCGTGGACACGTGATTGCGACCAAGTGTCAGTATTCGCCAGCTACTGTATGTGGAAGTGGAAGGGATGAACAGTGAGTGGGGAGATGAGTCGTCATCGCGAGGTGAGATAAAGTCAAGGCGACGGTGGGGAGAGGTATTCTGTTCTTACTCAGTTCATAAGCAGTTCATATCGTGCAGATCATATGTAACAGTCTGATGTATCAAATGGAAGAAGTGGTCTTAGTGTGATGGTCAGAGCTAAGAGTTGTGTTTGAAGAAGTAATAATCGAGGAGGTCTACAAGTAGTGGTTGTATCCGAGCAGAGACGGGTACTATGCTGATAAAGAAACATCATCTTCTTGTGAGGATGGACTTCACAAGGTGTTTCAAGAATATTTTACAATTTCTTATAATATATTGAGTGGACGTAATTACATTGGAGCTCCCTACACGCGTACATGGTATGTAGGCCAACTCCTTGTGACATAAGAAGATTACAGCAGACGGCTCCCGACTTCAGCTCACAGGTTTTCCCAAGAATTTCTAGTTCAACAGCGGTGTATGCAGACAACAGGTAATTAAAGCATCAGACATGTTATGCATTCATAACATGAAGAAGAGAGTAATCAGCGGCGATATCACATCTCACTTCAAGTTCATGCCAATAGTTTTTTTTTTGTTTAGATTAAATTTTCCTTTTCTTTGTACCGCAAATCTCACGATATATTTCTTTTGTTAAATTAAAAGACGTAAATGATTGTTCATTGTGACGTAAATTTAGTCATAAACTCAGTTTTATTTTTAATTATAATAAGTGATTCCAGTTCCATGTACAATCCTCAATTGTGGAAATGCAACAGTAATTTAATATTGTCCTGATCCATATCCCTGTATATTGCCAAATATGTGAGTTTATCACCTCACGCCTTGAGATAATTGATATAAGAGGTATGCTCTACCGAATTTTGTTGTTTTTCTTAAAAAAGCAACTGGCGCTCAAACAAATGTTATTTATATTGTGTGAAGGAGATGTAAGTATAAGAGTAGTGGTTGGAGTAGCTACAACGTGGCGCCCAACGTGGGGCTCGTAAGGTTCAGAAAAAGTGTTTCTGAATGGCAATATACATGGATCAGTTCTTTTAATAAATACGCACATGTTAAATTCACCGAGTAATGTTAGGAAGGTCATTTTGTTGAAGTTTGTATTTAAGGGGTAATGTCAGAGGAAGTGCAAGGGGAAATAGCTTTGAGATCGCGAAAAATTAGTAGGAAACCGAAGATGGACAAGGATAGCAATATGCAGTCAGGTGATGAGGCTGAGGTTATTGTGTCCAAGGAAATCCAAGGTGGTAACATAAATAGGAAGTTGGTGACTAAGGTGGGACCTACTGAAAGTCAGAAAATAGTAGAAACTGAGGAAAACGCTGTCACGCAAGATCAAAGTAAAGGGGTGATTGACCTGGGTTTATTTAATTTGCTGATGTCCAAAATGGCTGAGCAGAATAATATCATTAGTGAGAAAATTGAATCTCAGAATAATATTATTAGTGAGAAAATTGAATCTCAGAATAATATTATGAGTGAGAAAATTGAAACGGTTATTAGTGAGAAAATTGAATCTCAGAATAATATTATGAGTGAGAAAATTGAAACGGTTATTAGTGAGAAAATTGAATCTCAGAATAATATTATGAGTGAGAAAATTGAAGCGGTCATTAGTGAGAAAATTGAAGCTCAGGGTATTAGTATTAATAAGAAGATCGATGATGTTAGTAATAAGATAGATCATAAGGTGTTAGAAATAAGTAAGCAAATTAATAATTTAGAAAGTAAGGTAAATAGGGAGTGTAGTGACATCAGAGCTGAGATGGAATTGGGTCGGAGCAATCTCCATACGGAAATAGAGCAAGTTAGTGAGACATGCATCAAACAAGGGCATAAGATTGATGAATTAAGTGCCAAGATCGAGTCTAATAAAGGAGAAATCAATGAGTTAGTAGAAGAAAGGTTTGAAAAGATAACCAATACAGTGGGGCAAGAAACTAGGAAATGTATTAGTAGGGTAGAACATGTGGAAAGAAAACTTGGAGAAGTAGGTGATCTAGAGAGTGAACAAAAATCATTATCACAGAAGGTGAGAGAATCGGAAGAAAAATTACAGGAGAAGTTAAGAAAAATTGAAGAAAAAGCTGAGGAAACATTGGAAGAAAAATTTCTGAGTTGCCAGAGAGTACTCCAGAAAGAAGTGCGTGATAGTAGAAATGTACGTGAAATAATTGTAAATAATGGTTTAATCACTAGAGATCATGACTTACCTAAGTTTTCTGGGAAAGAATTTAACCCGATGGAATTTATGAGAGTAGTAGAGAAGAAATTTGCTGTTCAATTAAGAGACAATATTATTAGCTGGGAAACTGTATTGGAGATCTTATCTAATGCTTTCGTAGGAGAGACTAAGTCTTGGTTTCAAGTATATAAAAGCTCGATGTCTAGTCTAACTGAATTTAAGGAGAAATTCATGGCTAAATTTTGGAGTGAAGGTGTTCAGAGTAGAGAGAGAGAGAGAGAGAGAGTAATGTTTGGCAGGTATAATTCTAACGAGGGTGTTAGAATGACTGAATACTTTTTGGCTCATGTTTTGGTGTGGAGAAATTTAGAATGTATTGGACCTGAGGCTGATATAGTTAGATTTATGGCTAAGCACTATCCCGATAGAATAAGAGAAGCTGTTTGTATGCAAAGAGTGGAGACTATTAAGGAAATGGAGATTTTGTTGGAAAGTTTTGATGCTTTAGGTAGTAGCTTGAATAATAATAGGACACTAAATAGGAATGTAGAAGGAAGGGGTAACCAATCTAATAATCAGGACAGGCCTATGAATAATCGTAACTACAGAAGAGAATATCAGGAGAGACCTAATAATAATTTCCACAGGGAGAGAAATTATCAAAATAGTTCGGAAAATTTCAGGACTGGGAGGCGTGATTATGGTAATCAACCAGAAGCTGGGAGGCGGGAGAATACAGGCCATAATAATAATAATAATGACGCTAGAGGAAATAGGCAACAGGGGAGGCCGACTGAGGTGTGTAACCAACAAGTTGTAACCGAACCAAGTACTTTAAACGCGCAACGGACTGTATAAACAGGTCACTGAGACAGTCCGTAAATGGTGAGTTCACGTATAAGGTAGATAAGCATGTTAATGTCGACCAGCCTATAGTTGTAAGTGAACATGATTGTGACCTAAGCAGCAATAATTCAAATGTTTTAAGTGACGACTTAATCGTAGACAATAAATTTTATAAGTGTAATTTAAATTTAGATATAAGGCAAGATTTGTTAAGTGATCTTATATTATGTAATGAGGATAATTTAAGTAGTGTTACTGTTACACCGACGATTGAACTGCTGATATGGGGCAGAAAAGTTAAGATTTTGTTGGACTCTGGTAGTGAGAAGTCATGTGTAAATTCCAAGCTGTGTGAGGAAGTTTTAAGAGAGAAGTATGAGGTAGCGGAAATTCCAGTGAGGAATACGTTCATCGTAACAGCTGTTGGAAACAAGTCTCAAAGAGTGAATAAACAAATAGCTGTCCCCATTATCATAAGTGGAGAATGTATTTTCCAACCATGCTTAGTTGTGCCTAATTTAGTTTATGCCGTTATTTTAGGTACTGACTGGTTAACGTGTCACAAGGCTAAATTAAATTTTGATCTGTGTAATGTCAATCTTATTTGGGGAAAGAGTAGCAGGGAAGTCAGTTTACCATATGATGTTTTGTCAGAAATTAGTGCGAATAAAGTGTGTTCTAGTACGGAAGGATCTTGTGAAATTCCTAATATTAGGAAAAATATTGATGTCTGCCATGTGTCCATACAGAGAGATTCTAGAGATGAATTGTATGAGACAGTGGAGAAATGTAATTTAGCGGAAAGTCAGAAGGACGAATTGTGTGAATTATTGATATCACATAGTGATGTTTTTAGCGATCGGCCTGGTAGAACACATCTTTACGAACACAAATTTAATGTTATTGATAACTCAACTTTTGTAGGACCGAAATATCCCATTCCGTTAAAATACGCTAGCGCTGTTGAAGAGCAGATTGACATTATGCTAGATTATAATATAATTGAACCATCATGTAGTCCTAATTTAAATCCACTTGTTATTATACCTAAGAAGGATAACACGGTAAGATTGTGCATGATAACTTTTGTAGGATTATATTTGGATGAATTTGAGCTTGGTGACAAGGTTTTACTCAGAGTGCCACTCCCGTCATCAGCAGAAGCTGGTCAATTTTCTAAGTTTTTCTTGTTATATCAGGGATACTTCACCGTAGTGAAACGGATTGGGAAATGTGCTTATTCATTAGAAGACAAGGAAGGAAATATCGTAGGCACATACAATATAAGAAATCTTAAGAAATATATCATGTGAGTTTGTTGATTAATTTTCATTATTATGTTAATTCACCATATTTTATGAAGCTGGCATTGCGAACAGGACTTCAGTGAAATTAGCGTGTGTTGTGATAATAAGTGAAGCACGGCAGTGCAATAAACTCCAGTGCTTGGAGACAGTGTATATAATGAAATGTCTTCGAGAATTACTTTTGAACACTCAATGAACGTTTGAAACGACAGAAGTGAGAAAGAAATGTAATCTGTATGTAAATAATACTGTATAATCAAAGTGAAAATGATAAGTGATCAATGTTTTATATGTGTAACAACGAACATCCAGATGGATGATACTATGTACCCAATTTTGTAAAGGGCATTTTTATACATGTATATATGGTGTACTCGATTTCAGGTGATTGTGTATATATTTCATGAATCAATCGATTCATTTCATCGATTATTTCATGAGGGAGGCGTTCTGTAACCGTACAACAGGGTTACAGACTCCATTCTGTATTTATTATTATTATTATTATTATTATTATTATTATTATTATTAACCTGATTCATTAGATTTTATATATTCTGTTTCTCATCATTTAGACTGTAATAATTAGGTATCGCGTATATTATTGTATTTAATCATAGGTTAAGTGAATATATTTGTAATTATTCTGTATTGTAATAAGTGAGATTTGTTGGTTTCATATTGTCATGCTGTGGCTTGTAACTTTGGCTAGATGAGCTGGCATAGTATTTTGCAATCGAGGCTATGTTTAGCTGTGCAAGGAGTTTTCCCGGTGACGCATTCGCCATAGTCATTCTGGGACCGCTTGGGTACGCTTAGACGACACATGACTGATGACATCAGTGCGTGGACACGTGATTGCGACCAAGTGTCAGTATTCGCCAGCTACTGTATGTGGAAGTGGAAGGGATGAACAGTGAGTGGGGAGATGAGTCGTCATCGCGAGGTGAGATAAAGTCAAGGCGACGGTGGGGAGAGGTATTCTGTTCTTACTCAGTTCATAAGCAGTTCATATCGTGCAGATCATATGTAACAGTCTGATGTATCAAATGGAAGAAGTGGTCTTAGTGTGATGGTCAGAGCTAAGAGTTGTGTTTGAAGAAGTAATAATCGAGGAGGTCTACAAGTAGTGGTTGTATCCGAGCAGAGACGGGTACTATGCTGATAAAGAAACATCATCTTCTTGTGAGGATGGACTTCACAAGGTGTTTCAAGAATATTTTACAATTTCTTATAATATATTGAGTGGACGTAATTACATTGGAGCTCCCTACACGCGTACATGGTATGTAGGCCAACTCCTTGTGACATAAGAAGATTACAGCAGACGGCTCCCGACTTCAGCTCACAGGTTTTCCCAAGAATTTCAAGTTCAACAGCGGTGTATGCAGACAACAGGTAATTAAAGCATCAGACATGTTATGCATTCATAACATGAAGAAGAGAGTAATCAGCGGCGATATCACATCTCACTTCAAGTTCATGCCAATAGTTTTTTTTTGTTTAGATTAAATTTTCCTTTTCTTTGTACCGCAAATCTCACGATATATTTCTTTTGTTAAATTAAAAGACGTAAATGATTGTTCATTGTGACGTAAATTTAGTCATAAACTCAGTTTTATTTTTAATTATAATAAGTGATTCCAGTTCCATGTACAATCCTCAATTGTGGAAATGCAACAGTAATTTAATATTGTCCTGATCCATATCCCTGTATATTGCCAAATATGTGAGTTTATCACCTCACGCCTTGAGATAATTGATATAAGAGGTATGCTCTACCGAATTTTGTTGTTTTTCTTAAAAAAGCAACTGGCGCTCAAACAAATGTTATTTATATTGTGTGAAGGAGATGTAAGTATAAGAGTAGTGGTTGGAGTAGCTACAATATATCTCAAAACTGAAGATGTTACAGTCGTGATAATTGGCATTTGGAAGCTCCTTTATAAATAAAGAAACATGTTTTCTTAGTTTTCGGAAAATTCCCTTAAGGGGGGAGGGTGAAAGGAAGTGAAAATGTTTAATTATTTTTATGGAGAAACTTATATCTCAAAAACTTAAGGTTGCACACTGGAAATTTGTATTTGGAATCACCTTAAAAAATAAAGAAACATGCATTCTTTGGAGGGGGGGAATCAACTTAACTGGCTGGGGTGAAAAAGGAGTTGAATTCTTTTTATGGGGATACTTATATCTCAAAAACTGAAGATGTTAGAGGCATGAACATTTGTATTTGGAATCTCCTTTCAAAGTAAAGAAACACATGTTCTTTTATCTTCGCAAAATCCACTTAAGGAGGGTGAATGAATCGAAAAATTAGTTGAATTATTTGTGTGAGGATACTTATATCTCAAAAACTAAAAATGTTACACACGTGAAAATTAGTATTTGGAATCTCCTTTAAAAATGAAGAAACACGCATTTGTTTTTTTTTTCGGGAAATCGACTTAAGGGGTGTGGGGTTGAAAATAAGTAAATAAGAAGTTGAGATATTTTTATGGGGATACATTATGTTAAAAACTGAAGCTGTTATAGACGTGAAAGTTGGTATTTTGAATTTCCTTTCAAAATAAAGAAACACTTTTTTTTTTTTTCGGAAAGTCCATTTAAGGCGGGGGAGGGGTGGAAAGATGTGAAGAAGAATAAGTTGAATTATTCTTATGAGTATACATTTATCTCAAATCCTGAAGATGTTACAGATGTACAGGCATGAAAACTGGTATTTGGAGTCTCCTTTAAAAATAATGAAACAGGATTTTTTTTTTGTTTCGGAAAATCCAGTTAAGGGACTGAAAAGAATTGGAGAGTAGGATGAATTTTTAAAATGAGTACCGGTATATCCACATTATATGTAAAAACTTAACATGTTAGAGACAAGAAAGTTGATATTTGGAAAGTCCCTTAAAAATATAGGAACCTGTACCTTTTTGTTTTCGGAGAAGGCACTTAACAGGGGGTTAAAAGAAGTGAAAAATAGTTGAATTTTTTTTATGAGAGTACTTATATCCTAAAAACTGGAGAAGTTACAGTCGTGAAAATTGGTATTTGGAATCTCCTTTAATAATAATAATAATAATAATAATAATAATAATAATAATAATAATAATAATAATAATAATGTTATTTGCTTTACGTCCCACTAACTACTTTTAAAGGTCTTCGGAGATGCCGAGGTGCCGGAATTTAGTCCCGCAGGAGTTCTTTTTACGTGCCAGTAAATCTACCGACACGGGGCTGTCGTATTTGAGCACCTTCAAATACCACCGGACTGAGCCAGGATCGAACCTGCCAAATTGGGGTTAGAAGGCCAGCGCCTTAACCGTCTGAGCCAGGAATCTCCTTTAAAAATAAAGAAACATGTATTTATTTTTTCGAATTGAGAGAAGACTGTTTCTCACATGTACAGTTCTATGTCGCATGGTCGTCTTAGCCCCCAAAAGGAAATACCACAAACATGGTTTACAAAGAATTTCTGGGGCAAATGAAACTCCATTTTTGGGTGAGTTTTTATACTTTAGGAATTTTCAGATAATGTCTTAGTACAATGCCGAGGAACGATTACTTTGATCAAATTACGAAACCCACACGAGCGAAGCCGCGGGTAATTGCTAGTAAATATATAAAATTATTCTGCCAACGTCGGGCTCGAACCTCCGAACACACAACCCACCGCTGGCCGTTAACCACCACGGCCACAGAGACGTCTATTGTAATGACCATAATATTCTAATCAACCCATTTTATAATAATGTAATGTGGCCTCCGGTGGGGCTTGGTGCAGGTCTTTCGAGTTGACGCCTCATAGGCGACCTGCGCGTCTGTGAGAATGGAGCCCTACCTATGATGAATTCTAATGCTGAATACGGCACACATGCACCCAGCCGCCGAACCATTTGAATTAACCAATTAAGCTTAAAATTCCCGACTCGGCCGGAAATCGAACCCGAGATCCGTCGGATCAAAGGCCAGCGCGCTATCCATTTAACCATGGAGCTGGAGAACCCATTTTTATGATCAATACGGAGCGTTCAAGCACGGTTCTATGAGTTCATTCATTATTATCTCCTTATTGAAAGTGTATCGGCAACAACTATTATAGAACATGTCTTGATAGGAATATTATTTCTTGTTTAAATCCCGTAAATCACCCCCGACGTTTCTTACAAATGTTTAGATACACCCTGTATATCTTGGAAACCATCAGCAAGAGGGTAACCAGATTTATTGCAGAGAAAACGACCAGTTCTGTTCTTAAATACGCGGAATACAGTATTTAAAGTCAAGCTTTAGTTTCTTAAAACTGCTCGTGTGCTGGTATTAAAGGGCTCGTGTTCACACATTAACAAACTGTACCAATAATAATGAGTGCTGAATCACCTTCAAGGCAAAACGATGTCAAGTGAAAGAAAATGATGATGCTATTTGCTTTACGTCGCACCGACACATATGTCTTATGGCGACGATGGGATAGGAAAGGCCTAGGAATTGGAAGGAATCGGCCACGGCCTTAAGGTACAGCCCCGGCATTTGCCTGGTGTGAAAATGGGAAACCACGGAAAACCATATTCAGGGATGCCGCCAGTGGGGCTCGAACCCACTATCTCCCGATTACTGGATACTGGCCGCACTTAAGCGACTGCAGCTATCGAGCTCGGTAGTGAAAGAAAAAAAATTAAGCTGTAAGTCAAGTTACCGTTCTATTGGACATTCTGTATTGTTGTTTGAGTCTCCAGTTCACAAACTGTTTTGACGCAGCACTCCAAGCCACCCTATCCTGTGCTAACTTTTTCATTTCTATGAAACTAGGCCCTGTTAAGGACTTCGAAAGCAGATTTCATATTAATGTGAGACTATTCAAACTACGTTAATATAAACCCAATTACTTCACTGTAAATATTATGTAAATGTTATCAAGTGATAATTATCAACAGTAGCCGGAAAACTGGAACTCTACAATGATGATGCTGATGTTGATGATGATGATGATGATGATGATGTGACAATTATCCCTCTGCCGTATTAGTTAATTTCATCCAGCGGGAAGTATTTTTTAAGAACTTTTTAACAAACTGCTGGTTATTCTAAAGACGATGCCTTATCGATGCAACTACAATTCATTGTCTTCAGCTTTATCTTTGACATATGGTGTACCGACGACTTAGCGTTAGGTCTTGAAGATACTTGGCCCTTGGTCTTCCTCGCTCCCCTTTTTACAGAACCTTTCCCTCAATAAGGTTGGTTAGAAGGATGTTATGCTGTAGGGAGTACCCAAGGAATTTGGCCGTCCACTTCCTCATCATCGGGAGAAGCTATCTTTCTTAGCTTTGATTTCATTCAGGACGCTTTCACCGGATCTCCTTTCCGCCCACTTAATCCTCAGCATTAATCTCCAGACGCACAATTCTTAAACTTCGAGCCGTTTCCTGTCTTGTTTACTTAATGGCCAGTATTTGTAACCATACAGCAGCACGTTCCAGACCAGGGATTTTGCGAAGCACTATCTGACTCGAATATCCATGTGCTTACTTGCCAGCAAATTTATCCAAATGATCTCTATGCTCCACCTGTTATCTTGTGTGATAATCCACTCAGGATGGAGGAATTTTGTGATCTGATACCTGTACGAGCTAGCTCAGGATGTTTATTGACAACTAACACCTTCGCGGTTTTTCGTAATAATGTTAATTTGTAAGTCAGAAAGTACAGATGTCTTGCATTTCAGCCAGGACCAGTCAGTTCGTTTTCTGAGACGGCGACTACAGCTACATCGTATGCAAAACGAATGCATTGAATATGCTGATCATTGATTATAATGCACTTTATGTGGCCTTAAACTTCTTTATGGCCTCTTCAATAAATACAACTTAACTGGGTGGCCGTGAGAAGTGCACTCGTTTCGATTCTTGGGGTTCTGCTGTTATTCTACTATTATACTTGGTACAGGCGAAGATTCAATCTTCTGACATTCTAGTCCAAGCCAATCGTTTTAAAAATTGCAACAGCTTTTCCTAGTTCACATTGTCAAATACCTTTTCAATGTCTACGAAGGCAACTTAGCTCCGGTCACGTTTCTGAAATTGTTCGGAGAGCCAAAATTCATTCTCATGTCCCCCTTTCTTTTATGAATCCAAACTGATGTTTATCTGTTTGTAGGTCTGCTTAATTATCTGTAACAGTATTTTTGATGCGTGAGAGATAAGCGTTGTAGTCTCATATCCAGTATACTCTGGAGTATTTTCTTTCTTTGGTATCACGATAGTCCTACATTTATTGAAACAATCTGGAATGTCTCCGTTGTTATACCACTTATGTCACTTCGCATCATCTCCTACGTTCTTCAGAGTCTCTGCTTGCATGTTATCTGGTCCAGCAACTTTCCTCTCTATAAAATAAGCCCCCATACACGAACAAAAATTTACGCAACAAAGGGTTTGTGCAGCGTCCTGTTTGCGCAAACTTTGGTACATACACGCTGTAATAGTTTGTGCAAACTCAGTTCATTTTTAAAATGTAAATACTTACCGTTTCATTAATTTCCTCTATTTCCATGCCATCTTCATTGATATCGTCCATTGTGGACGTTCCCTGCATTCAAGTCTCCTAGTATCTCAGAAAATCTATATCGGTGAAATACCATATCATCATCAGTAGACATCAATCACTACTGATCTGCATTTAGGGCAGTCGCCCAGGTGGCAGATTCCCTATCTGTTCTTTTCTTAGCCTTTTCTTAAATGATTATAAAGAAATTAGAAATTTATCGAACATCTCCCTTGGTAAGTTATTCCAATCCCTAACTCCCCTTTCTATAAACGAATATTTCCCCCAATTTGTCCTCCTGAATTCCAACTTTATCTTCATATTGTGATCTTTCCTACTTTTAAAGACACTGCTCGAACTTATTCGTCTACTTATGTCCTCCCACGCTATCTCTCCACTGACAGCTCCGAACATACCACTTAGTCGAGCAGCTCGTCTCCTTTCTCCCAAGTCTTCCCAGCCCAAACTTTGCAACTTTTTTGTCGGAAATCGCCCAGAACAAATCGAGCTGCTTTTCTTTGGATTTTTCCAGTTCTTGAATCAAGTAATCCTGGTGAGGATCCCATACAATGGAACCATACTCACATCTTTACTTCTTACACCGGAGTTTAATAATAATGTTATTTGCTTTACGTCCCACTAACTACTTTTTAAGGTCTTCGGAGACGCCGAGGTGCCGGAATTTAGTCCCGCAGGAGTTCTTTTACGTGCCAGTAAATCTACCGACACGGGGCTGTCGTATTTGAGCACCTTCAAATACCACCGGACTGAGCCAGGATCGAACCTGCCAAGTTGGGGTTAGAAGGCCAGCGCCTTAACCGTCTGAGCCACTCAGCCCGGCACACACACCGGAGTTTTTGCTGCTCTTGAGTTTCTTACGTTCTCTACGGTACGAAGTACGAAGGGTATTCATTTTGGTACGCACTGGGGTCCTATCTGCTTTGGGATCAATCTCAATCTTCTCCCCCAGTTTCTCATCCGCCACATCCTTCATATTCCTATTTTTATACACCTCACTCTTCACTTTCCACAGTTCAGGCAACTTGAGATAAACTGAGAAACTCTCCCCAGAATTCTTTATTAACGTCTTTTGTTGACGCCATACAAAATCGGACTCAGGTAGATACAGGAATGTTCTTCACACGGCCAACTGTTGTCAGACACTGCCATAGACTTTCAAACCGCTTGTCAAGCACACAGTGTTGTGCAAATTAGTTCGGTTCTCCGGATTTGTTTCAAAGAGTTGTGAAGCTAGTCAATCCGTGCCATACACCATCAAAATGTTTGTGCAAAATACTTTGTTGCGCAAATTGCTTGATTAAGATTTTTAAGTGTCGCCTCAAATATTCTCTTCAAAATTGTTGGACCTTTATGCTCTAGTTTCTTCTTGTTCAATAAACTTTGTTTCATCAGTTAAATCTCCCATTATATAGTTCTTTACTTCTTCCAACGTGCATTGCAACGTGCATTAACAACCAAGAGGTAACCACTTTCGTCTTTTAAAATTATGTTTTTGTTTTAGGTTTCCACTGACATGGTTTGGTCCTTCTACACTGATGAACAATTGAATCAGAGATAGCTGCCGTTTTATCAAAATGGCATTGTGGTCGGCCCGGTAAATGTAATAGTATGGCGTAGCACGTGACTGCGATGTCGTCAGGCCTCGTACCCGCTGTGTGAGTAACAGCTGACCACAGGATGGGAAAGACATGAGATATATGCGCATTTGATTGCGGTCAAATTATCGGTGCCAAGTGTACATGTCATTCCATCTCCGAAGTAGATCAGGCGCTGGGCTTTCTACGGGCCACCGTGTCAAGAGTGTTCCACCACCACCACCACCAGAGTCAACTGGCGTGGAGTGCAACGTGTTGGTGACGAAGATCACCATCGGCTAGCTCGGATGGTATGAGGTGATGGACGGAGTTACAGTGCAGCAGATCAATAGCGAATTCACTGTTGGACAACAACGAAGTGTGAACAACTATGCCATCCAGAACCATCTCCTCGCAATAGGATATAGGAGTCACCATCCCACAGAAGTACTTCTCCTCACCGCACGGCAGAAGGCACAACGACTGACATGGACAAAGGAACATCGCCTTTGGAGTGGACTTACGAAATATGGAAATCGCCTGTTCGGATGAGTCGAGGTACCAGCGGGTACGCGACGATGGCGGATACGAATACATCACTGAGCATATGAGACAACTGATCCCTCTTGCCAGCAGGTGACAGCTAACCCGGTGGTGGCCGTATCTTCTTATGAGAATTGACCACGTGGGATGAAATGAGACCCCTGATGCATATACCAACGTCTCTCACCGGTGAACGGTACGGGGATCTGCTGTCTAACTGATCATGTCCACCCATTTGTTCGCCTCCACCACCGTGCAGGAAACATTTTCCTGTAGCAAAACAGTGCACCGGCCCACCGCTCCCGAACTGTGGCCGACTGGTTCAATGAACTTTCCAGAGACATGAGGATGCTTGCTTAGTCCTGAATGTCATCCAACCTCAATCCTACTGAGCGCATCTGAGATTCTATCGAGAGGGATTTGAGTGTCCTGGACCTTGCTCCGACCAATCCCTGTGCATTATGGGAGGTTGTGCTGCGGTCATTGATTCGTATGGCTCCATAACGCCTTCGATACTTAGTGAAGTCCATGTCACGCCACGTCACTGACATCATCAGGACGCAAGGAGCCGCAACACGCTACTAGCCAGGTACCTCTAATTCAATTGCTGGGAGGGAAGGCGTGCCTTTATTTTGTAAACACGTTATCGTTCAAGTACAGGACACATAACAAGATGCATCGAATTTTCGAAGAGGTTTTCAATCATAATAAAATGTTAACTTTTCTAGTACTTCAGTACATTTTCTTTCCAACACGATCCGATAACAAAGTCCCCACAAAAACGCTACTGAATCTGCTACAAACATCTACCGTTGTCCAGTGAACCCCATATATTCTAGTTTTGTACTTTACCTCTTATCTGGTTCAAAGCATTATGATAGCACGGCTTTAGGCAATAATGTTTTAATAGACTCGACAAATTTCTAACCCATATACCGAGCTCGATAGGTGTAGTCGCGTATCGATTGTCCCATTATTCGGGAGATAGTGGGTTCGAGCCCCACTGTCGGTAGTCCTGAACATGGTTTTCCGTGGTTTCCTAATTTTCATTTTCACACCAGGCAAATGCTGGGGTTGTACCTTAATTCATGCCACGGCCGCTTCCTTCCCACTCCTAGCCCTTTCCTATCCCATCGTTGCCATAAGACCTATCTGTGTCGGTACGACGTAAAGCAACCTGTAAAGAAAACTTACCTGTATGTTTTTCAACAAAATTTCTTAAATATTTATTTTCGACCGTGATGAAAGGGATGTCAGCATGTACAAACATGATGTTGAAAAACGCTACTTGATGTTCTGATTCTGATGCTGACGGTCCCGCTTTTTGTGAATTCACATTTTCTTCGAGTCTTCTGCTGTTATGTTTAATAAAAATGTAGTTCTATATGCCTTTTCATTTCTTCACCAAACTTTGCAAAATATAGTATTGTCCCCTTTTACAATAATACATACATACTTACTCCTCGGCGCTACTGCCCTTGTAGGGCCTTGGCCTCTCTGACGATTGTAGCCTAATCTTCACGATCTTCTGCACGCCTCCTCCATTTTCTTATTCCCATCTTTCTTAAATCCTCCTCCGCATCATCCAGCCATCTTTTCCAGGGTCTTCCTTTCCATCTTCTACCACCTGGATTTCCTTTATAGATCTTCTTGACAGCCCTATTATCTGGCATTCTCTCCACATGTCCCAACCACCTTAATCTGTTGCTTTTTATTTCGGTTACGATACTTGGATGTCCACAGAGTTCTTCCAATTCCTTGTTTTTCCTTATTCTCCACAATTCCCCTTCCTTCACTGGGCCAAACATCTTTCTCAGTATTTTTCTCTCCCATCTGTTCAACAGTTCTTCATCTACTTTGGTCATTGTCCATGTTTCAGAGCCATAAGTTACCACTGGTCGTAATACTGTTCGATAGACTGTCAACTTTAATCTTCTACCAAGGCTGCGTGATCTAAACAATTTCAGTAAAGCTAAGTAAGCCCTATTGCCTGCAGCAATCCTCGCTTTTATTTCCTCTTTCATGTCATTATCTTTTGTCACCAGCACTCGTAAATACTTACACTTTTCACATCTCTCGTAGTTAATCTCATTTAATTTTATGCACTTGTCTTCCCTAACTACGGTCCTCCACTAGATGCAAACAGGTAATGAGTTTTGGCATTATTCACTCTTAGGCCCATTTCTCCTCCTTCCCTTTCTAATTTATCCAGTTCTTCCTCTTAGTCTTTCAATCTTCTAGACAGCATACCAACATCATCAGCATAAGCCAGATTCTGTGTTACACGGTTGAACAGCGTACCACCTGGATTACTGACCTCCACCTTTCTCATCACACGCTCCAAAACCACATTGAAGAGCAGAGTAGATAACACATCCCCTTGCCGCAAACCTTGGTTTACTTCAAACTCTTTAGTAAGATTTACTTCTAAGGCCTTATAAACCACACTAAGCAAAGATGTATGTTGTATATTGGGTATTCAGCCCGAAGGCTGGTTTGATCCTCTACAGCTCCACCAACAGCTGCCAGTTTCCCGTTGCTCTCCTCATTGAGCCAGAAGTTGCTATTGCATATCAGTCTGCCAAGCCCACTGAAATGCATGCACCAACCGACCCTATGAGCGATATTTTCACACCATTCATAACAGGGACTGGCTGCATAAGGAATTAGATTACTGGCATCGCTCATACCTCGGTCACTTTCATATTGCCAAAGCCAAGGATGAGACTGAGACAGGTCAATGAAAGTAACAAATTTATTCTAGCCCATACCAGAAGACACAGTGCACTGTAAACACTACATCCTGCCAGCAAAGGCATTAAGCAAAGATATCTCTCTCTAATTTTCACAATTTGCTTTATCTTTCTTCTTATGAATTGGCAAATAATCGCTAAGCTCCAATGCTCTGGCATTCGTTCTGTTTCCCAGACTTCCACAATTAGTTGAACAAGTTGCGTCAACTGTTCACCCCCGTATTTAATCATCTCAGCTGAAATGTTGTCACTTCCTGGAGCCTTGTTATTCTTCAAGTACTTAATTGCCGTCCTCACTTCTTCTATAGATGGTACAGGCACTGGTTTTAAATCTAGGCTAGGATCCTGCCAAGGCTGCCCATACTCTTCTTCCAATATCACCGTCTCTGCAGCCACATTCAACAGTTCACAAAAGTATTCCGCCCATCGGTCAAGAATCCGGTCTCTTCCCCCAATCATGTTTCCTTCTTTATCTCTACAGAATATATCATGTGGTTGAAAACCTTGCTGTACGTCCTTTATTTTCCCATAGAACTGCCGCACTTCTTGCATAGCATATTATTCCTCCAAATCTGTAATCCATTTCCTCTCTGCCCCTCTCTTCTTTCTCCTACAAATTCTGTCTGCCAATCTCCTATTCTTCCTAAATTCTTCTACATATGTTCTTGTTTTCCTGCTAAACATTTTCTTCCTTGCTTCATTTCTCTCCTCAACTGCTCTTCTGCAATCATCATCAAACCATCCTTGACTTTCAGTCTTCTACTCCTAGTGCTTCATCCGCAGTTTCCTGCAATGCATCCTTCAATAAAATCCAATTTCCTTCGATGTTTTCCACTGCCCAGCTTTGTTGTTTAGCCTTCAATTTCTTCTCCATCCTGTATTTATATAGCTGCGCAGTTTCTTTATCTTTCAATTTTTAGACCATATATCTCCTTGGAGCTTTCCCTTTCTTAGCAGATCTGTAAGTTGCAATACGTTGCCTGTATTTTACCCTACAAAATAATGGTCCGAATTACAATCAGCTCCCCTACAACTGTCAACTTGTAGTATGTCAGATCCATGTCTCCGATCGATTACTATATGGTCTATTTGATTCAAGGTGACACCATCTGGTGAACAAGTGGCTTTCCGTATATTCTTTCTCTGAAACCATGTACTCTTCACCACTATCGAGTTTCCCATGGCAAAATCAATTAGCCTCTGTCCATTATCATTTGGCTCATCATACAAACTTTTTTTTGCTATGGGCTTTACGTCGCACCGACACAGATAGGTCTTATGGCGACGATGGGATGGGAAAGGCCTAGGAGTTGGAAGGAAGCGGCCGTGGCCTTAATTAAGGTACAGCCCCAGCATTTGCCTGGTGTGAAAATGGGAAACCACGGAATACCATCTTCAGGGCTGCCGACAGTGGGATTCGAACCTACTATCTCCCGGATGCAAGCTCACAGCCGCGCGCCTCTACGCGCACGGCCAACTCGCCCGGTCATACAAACTTTCCTTCCCAACTGTCTCCCTATAGGCTTCTTCTTTACCCACTTTAGCGTTGAAATCTCGAAGTATGATTTTTACATCTTGTCTTGGGATGCATTCTATTTCTTGTCCCAATTGTCCATAGAACATATCTTTCTGTTCATCCTCAGCCTCGTCTGTAAGTGCATACACACATACAAGCGTGATATTGAAAAAATGGGCCTTCATCCTTAGAGTGCATATTCTTTCATTTACAGGTTTAAAATTCAAAACTGCTGACTTACCTCTGTCATCCACTAGGAAGCCTGTGCCACCTATTGTACTTCTGGCTCCACCACTATGCCGAACTGTATATCTACCACTTCTAAAAACACCATTTCCTTTCCATCTGAATTGCTGCTGTTCCAATATTATATTTCTACATTTCTTGCTTCAGACTGTTTAGAGCTCCTGGTTTATTCAGGGTTCGTACATTCCAGGTTGCTATATACATATTTCCGTTTGCATCTTCCATTTCCTCGCGTGGGTAGTTTACCATTGTCATCAGTCCGGCTATTCCTGTCTATGAGTTTCGTAACGAGTTGTTTTTCCGATATAGGGTTGTTAGCCCCATGATCAACCCCCAACCTGGAGGACCAGGGTATCCCTCTTAGTCTGGCCTATCACCTCTGACCTGTCCGGCTTGGGTGGCCCTACCAGGAGCTTATGCTCCCGCCGGCATAGCTCTCAGGATCGCTTACGCACGCAAGCTCCCACATCGCGACAACATGAATATACCAGCGTGGGAGTACATACACACATACATACATACATACATACATACATACATACATACATACATACATACATAGGCTACATACATACCTCGTTATAGACTGTTACGCCGTCCAGCGTTCTGTGAATTTACTAAATGCTGCTACAATCCTCTACTTGTGACTAGCTCTGCGGCCTCGCTTATTTCTATACATCTTAACTTTAAATAATTAGAAACCGAGTCTAACCATCTCATCGTCGTTTTGGTCTCCCTCTACTTCTCTTACCATCGATGGCCGAGTCCATTATTCTCCTCTGTAACATACCCTCCTCCATTCGCTTCACACGATCCCACCAGTTAACGCGTCTAGTTTCATCCATCGAGTTCATTCCCAACTTAGACTTTATCGCCTCATTCCGAGTGCCTTCCTGTCATTGTTCATATCTGAGCAACCATTCTCGCTACTTTCATGTCTTAATTCTAACTTATGAATAAAATAAATTGAGTCCACCCAGCTTTCATTCCCGTAAAGCAACGTTGGACTGAAAACAGACCGGTGCAAAGGTAGTTTTTCCAGGAGTTAACTTCATACTTCCAGAATACTGTTGATCGCAAGTGTGAACTCACTGCATTAGCTTGTCTCCAACTTCATTCAATCTCACATACTATACTACCATCCTGGAAGAACACACATCCTAAATACTTGAAATTATCTACCAGTTTCAGCTTTGTATTTCCAACCTGACATGCAATTTACGTAGGTTTCTTACCTAATGACATTACTTTAGTCTTGGTAAGGCTAATTTTCAAATCATACATATTTGTACCTATTTTCTAATTCACCGGGCGAGTTGGCCGTGCGCGTAGAGGTGCGCGGCTGTGAGCTTACATCCGGGAGATAGTAGGTTCGAATCCCACTATCGGCAGCCCTGAAGATGGTTTTCCGTGGTTTCCCATTTTCACACCAGGCAAATGCTGGGGCTGTACCTTAATTAAGGCCACGGCCGCTTCCTTCCAACTCCTAGGCCTTTCCTATCCCATCGTTGCCATAAGACCTATCTGTGTCGGTGCGACGTAAAGCCGCTAGCAAAAAAAAAAAAAAAAAAATCTAATTCCGAGATATTAGACTGCAGGCTTTCAGCACAATCTCCCACTAAAATTAAGTCGTCGGCACAGGCCAAACTGGTTCCTACAATTCCCGGTAACTCAACCCCATCATGCCACTTTATACCTTTCCGTAGATAACCCAATTATTTATTTCGCTCTGTTTCATCTCTTCATTTCCTTGTATGTATCAGCCCTTATTTGGAGCCATTTCGGATACATTTTCGTTTTACGTTTACAAGCTGCCCTCGCTTCATCATTCCACCAAGATGTTCGCTTTTTTCCATCTTTACATATAGTTGTTTGTAGGCATTTCCTTGCTGTTTTTAATACATCATCCATGGTATGCCACCAATTCTCTTTCTATATCCTGACCCTATTTACCGGCACTGTCTACTGTGTGTAACTTTTCACTGATCATACCCATGTACTTCTGTCTAATTTCCCCTTCCTCGAGATTTTCTATCCTTATTCGTCCGCAGACATGTTTCACTTTCTCTTTACTAGGCCTAGAGATAGTTCACTGCAGATGAAATTCATTAATACTCGGAATACGGAATACTCGCACAGGGCGTTAATTTTTGTGTGTGCACATAACAAGTTATATTTTTTATTTTCGTTTCACTTTTTCCGTAAAGAATGACTAAGGTGTGCAAGTGTAAGAACTGTGGGTGTGGTGAGGCATTGAGGGATATGAAGGAGGAGTTGGAGAGTTTGAAGGAGATAATCAGAATTCTCGCAGAAGACAGGAAGGAAGATATGCCCCCTTCAAACAATGTACAGGTTACAATAAGTGGAAAAGAGGGATGGGAAGGAAAGGAGGGAACTGTAGAAGACAGGTGGTCTAATGTTCTGAGGGGAAGGAGATTGCAGGCTAAGGGCTCTATTCAGGATATAGAAATTTTCTCACGGAACTGGAGTGTGTATCGCAGAGATAGGATTAGAATGGTATGAAGGGGAGTATCCATTCAGGTGAAAGAAGAATTTGTAAGCTACGAAAAGTAAAACATGATAAATATGAAATTCTAGGTGTAAAGCTCATTAATAAAGAATAGGCAATTTGATGTCTTTGGACTGTACAGACCGAACTGATTCAGAATGATTTAATAAGATAGTCAGCTATGTGGGAAACGACATGGGAAGAAATATGATAGTAGCGGGAGATCTGAATTTACCAAATGTCAAATGGGAAGGAAATGCGAACGACAGGAAGCATGACCAACAAATGGCAAATAAGCTAATATAGGAAGGACAGCTGATTCAGAAAGTGATGGAACCAACTACAGTGAAAAATATCCTGGACGTGGTGCTGGTAAAACCAGGTGAGCTCTATAGAGAAACCTAAGTAATAGATGGTATTAGTGTTCATGAAGCTGTTTTTGTCGTAGTTAAAAAATGTGATAGAAAGGAAGGTCTAAAAAGTAGGAATATTACCCAGTACCATATGGCTGATAAAGCAGGCATGGGGGAGCTTTTAAAAAGTACCTATTATAGGGGGAAAACGGTAAATAAAAATGTAAACAGACTCTGGGATGCGTTTAAAGCAATTGCTGAGGAATGTAAAAACAGGTTTGTACCTTTAAAGGTGGTAAGGAATGGTAAAGACCCACCTTATTATAATAAAGAAATAAAGAGACTAAGAAGGGGGTGGAGATTGGAAAGAAAGAGAGTTAGAAATGGCTGGGGCAGTAAGTAGGAATTGAAGGAACTTACTATGAAATTGAATCTAGCAAAGAAGACAGCTAAGGATAATATGATGGCAAGCATAATTGGCAGTATACAAATTTTAGTGATAAAAGGAAGGGTATGTATAGGTACTTTAAAGCAGAAACAGGTTCCGAGAAGGACATTCCAGGAATAATTAATGAACAAGGGGAGTGTGTATGTGAGGATCTTCAAAAGGCAGAAGTATTCAGTCAGCAGTATGTAAAGATTGTTAGTTACAAGGATAATGTCCAGATAGAGGACGTGACTAATGCTAAAGAAGCATTCAAATTTACATATGATAACAATGATATTTACAATATGATACAAAAGTTGAAAACTAGGAAAGTGGCTGGAATTGATAAGATTTCTGGGGATATACTAAAGACAATGAGTTGGGATGTAGTACCATATCTGAAGTACTTATTTGATTATTGTTTGGTCGAAGGAGCTATACCAAATGAAGAGTTGCTATAGTAGCCCCTGTGTATAAAGGAAAGGGTGATAGACATAAAGAGGAAAATTACAGGCCAGTAAGTTCGACATGCGTTTTACAGTATGTAAGCTTTTGATTATATTAGACATGTTTGCGATATTAATAACTGGTTCGATAGAAGGCAGTTCGGTTTTAGGAAGGTTATTCCATTGATGCTCAACTTATAGGATTCCAGCAAGATATAGCAGATATCTTGGATTCAGAAGGTCAAATGGACTGTATCGCGATTGACCTGTCTAACGCATTTGATAGGGTGGATCATGGGAGACAACTGGCGAAAATGAGTGGAAGTGGACTAGACAAAAGAGTGACTGAACGGGTTGCTATATTTCTAGAAAATATGATGCTTGATGATGCTTGTTGTTTTAAGGGGCCTAACATCGATGGTCATCGGCCCCTAATGGAACGAGATGGACGACATGATATATGATAGTTAAAAGTTTAAAATGTATCCACTGACGAGAGTTAAAAAAGTTGGTGATGATAAAATGATTATGAGATTAAAACAATCCGTGGATCTAATTCGCAATGCCTTATTTTCCAATAACATAAGAAAAATACAGGTGGAAAAAGAATAAGGCATTGCCTGGTAGTGCAGATATACAGTATATAATATACATTAGACGTTAAAATAACACATTAAAATACGTAACATAAACTAAAATGAAGTCAATGGAATAAAAGCGCAATTCACACAAATACACTAGGACAAAGGACATCATTAGACACGATAAAGCAGAACACTATCCCTCATAAAGCGGATGACGAGGTCTGCTGACGGCTCGTCATCTCGCAGGATAAGGAAAATCGTACTTGGAAGGTTAAGACTACGGCGAAGATCGACCAGGTCCATACACTCCGTAAGGATGTGTACCACGTTAAGATGGTCGCCGCAGGTACACACCGGAGGGGGTTCTCCTTTCAAAAGATGCGAGTGAGTCAGGATACCATGGCCGATCCGAAGACGACATAATACCACGGCTTCCCTCCGCGAAGCCCGAAGGGAAGTCCTCCATCCCTTAGTTGTTCCTTTTATCTCTCTCAGCTTATTGGGAAGTGGAATGGCCTGCCACTCCATCTCCCAATGGGACATAACCAGATATCTCAGCTGAGTGCGAATATCACTTGCTGGAACCTTGAAAGGCAACGGGGGCAGTGTAACTGCCTCCTTGGCAGCCGCATCTGCTAATTCACTTCACTCAACGCCCATGTGGCTTAGGAGCCACATGAACATGATTCTGGTGCCGGCATCCGAACACCTAGCCAGCAGTTCCTGGACCCGCTGCACCAGAGGGTGCCGAGGGAAACAAATATCAATAGATTGGAGCGAACTCAAGGAGTCAGTACACAGCAGAAAGTGTGGGCGCTCATTGTACAGTGCGTACCGCAGAGCTTCACAAACAGCATAGAACTCCGCTGTGTACACACTACAGGTTTCCGGGAGAGCAAATAGAAACCTATCATGGTCGACAACGAACGCACATCCCACCTTCATTTCTGTCCCTGAACCATCCGTGTAAATGACGACTGAAGCTGGATATCGGCCAACAACGGACAGGAAGAGCCTTCGATAAATCGAAGGGTCCGTACTTTCCTTCGGGCCAGTGTGTAGGTCCAGGATTATTTCAGATCGCCGTACTACCCACGGAGGTACCCCACTTGGTTGTCTGACAAGGCAAGGAACCGAAGGTACGTCAAAAAATCTGCAGCTGCTATCCAAACGTATTCCAACCGGCCGCGTTGCTCGAGGACAAGCAGCGTACAGCAAACGGTTGCCATTGTTGAACACGCAAGGATAGCTTGGATGAAGTGGCATCTGTCGCAAATTTGCAGCTTACGTAAGTAGGAGCTGCTGGCGCCTCAAGTGTAAAGGCGGCACACCAGACTCAGCGAGCAGGCTGGCAATGGGGCTCGTACGAAAAGCTTCCGTCCCCAGCCTAACCCCGCTGTGGTGGATGCTGTTCAGCTTCGCAAGAACGCTTGGTCTTTCAGAGCCGTATGCTGCACTGCCGTAGTCTAACCTGGATAAAATGTGTGCCCTGTAGAATCGTAGGAGCACCGTGCGGTCAGCTCCCCAATTAGTGATGCTAAGAAACTTCAAGAGATTAAGCCTCTTGGTGCATTGCACTTTTAGCTCCCGCACGTGTGGCTCCCACGATAATTTACTGTCAAAAAGGAGCCCAAGAAATCGGTGTCAACTACGGGAAGACCGACATTTCCTAGAGAAAGTTCAGGATGGCCGTGAAGACTACGTTGATGACAAAAGTGGACAACACAGGTCTTTGCGGTAGAAATCCGAAAGCCATGTTCTAAGGTCCACTGCTCCACCCTCCTAATAGCATGCTGTAATTGTCGCTTTGCGACTGCTACAGCGCGAGCTATAATGCAGAACAAAATCGTCCGCGTACAGCGACGGTATTACTGCTGAACCAGCAGCAGCAACAATACCGTTTATGGCAAGCGCGAACAAAGTGACACTAAGAACCGATCCCTGTGGGACTCCATTTTCTTGAGCATGGTATTGCGAATATGTCCTCCCTACTCGGACACGGAATAGACGGAGAGACAAAAAATTCGCAATAAATACCGGCAAGATACCTCGGAATCTCCACTGATGCAGGACTGAAAGGATACCATATCGCCATGTGGTGTCGTAGGCCTTTTCTAACTCAAAGAAAACAGCTACCAAATGCTGTCTGCGGAGGAACGCATCCTGGATAGAACTCTCCAGGCATACCAAGTGGTCAGTGGTGGATCGAGCGGCTCAAAAACCACACTGGTACTCGGACAAGAGTCCTTGTTTCTCCAGACACCGCACAAGACGGCGATTTACCATCCTCAAATAGCTTACACAGACAGCTTGTAAGACAAATAGGTCTGTAACTTCCTGCATACTTAGCACCTTTGTCAGGCTTGAGGACAGGAATGACGATGCCCTCTCGCCACTGAGACGGAAAATCACCCTCCATCCAGATGCGGTTAAACACACGAAGGAGATATAGAAGCCTGTCCTCACTAAGGTGTTTCAACATCTGGTTATGGAGGTTGTCTGGTCCAGGAGAAGTGTCCTTGCAAAGCGCTAATGCGCTGCGGAGTTCCCACTCCGTAAAGGGCACGTTATAGTCCTCTGAAGCATGAGTGGCAAAACTGAGGTGATGACGTTCTGCCTCCCGCTTCAGAGCGAGGAAATCACGATGGTAATTCCCGGAACCAGACACATCCGCGAAATGGCTAGCTAGATGGTTAGCAATCGAGAGTGGTTCAGTGACGATGTTGCCTGCAATGGAAATTCCCGGTACAGAAGATGATCTTTGGATACCCTAAATACGTCAAAGTTTAGCCCACACTTGAGATGATGGAGTTTGTGACGTCACAAACGAGACATCTCTCTCCCACGACGCTTTCTTACTTTGGCGAATAAGAACTCGCGCCTTAGCGCGGAGTTGTTTAAAAGTTACCAAGTTGGCCACAGTAGGCTGTCTCCGGTGACGTTTATGAGCTGGACGGCGTTCTTTGATAGCTGCTGCTATTGCTTCGTTCCACCAAGGAACGAGTTTTCGACGAGGAGGACCCGAGAAGGATGGAATGGACTCCTCAGCAGCAGCAAGAATAACCTAGGTGATGTAAGTTATTTCCTCGCCGACGGTCCAAATGATATCATCGTTAAGGACAGCTAGTGATGTGTACTTTGGCCAATCAGCAAGTTTAAGAATCCATCGAGGGGGAGCCTCGACGGATTTATGTTTCAGCAAAGTAAGAATGATGGGAAAATGGTCACTGTCACAGAGATCATCATGTGTATTCCACCGAAACAGCGGAACCAACGTTCGGCTGCATAGACTTATGTCTATACGAGAATATGTGCCGCAACGTACACTAAAGCGAGTTCCCCTGTGTTCAAAATACATAAATCCAGCTCTGATACCAATCTTTCCAGCTCTCGTCCCCTGGGACAAGGCGTCTCAGAGCCCCGTATGGGGTGATGGGCGTTAAAATCGCCCAATAAGATGAAGGGAGGTGGAAGCTGATCTATAAGATCAGTGACATCATTTATGTTAAGAGGCTGGCCTGGTGGAAAATAAACGTTACACACTGTTGCCATGACAGGCAGAGGTACCCACACCTCAATTGCTTCCAGTGGGGTCCGTAGAGGAACCTCTTCGCTGTAAGTATCAGCATGGACAAAAATGCCCACGCCACCAGACGCCCGGTGGGCATAATATCGTTCTGTCGAGTACAGTCTGAAATTTCTCAAGACCGTATGATGACCAGGTCTGAAGTTCGTCTCCTGAATACAGACTATGCTCGCTGCGTACTCACTAATTAGCTGACGTAAGTCAGCAAGATGCCTGTCATAACCGTTACAATTCCACTGTAACAGTGCCATAGTGTGGACTATAAAAGAAGTGTTAGGTTATGAGCAACAAAATGCTCGCAAGCCTAAACACTATCAACATCTACATCCGTAGATGTAGAGGACAGCGCGACATCCATCCCAGCATCAACGGACGGCGGGGATGCCGCCCAGAAATTCGACGCTTTTCGGGGCGCGAGCAGGTCCCCTACGAGGAGAGCGCGCAGGTTTGGGAGCAGGAGTACCTCCTGGCGCAGAGTCATACCCCCCAGATGGGGGGCAAGACTTCTCCTTCGCAGAGGAAGTGCGAGAGCGCTCAGCAAGAGCGCTCTTCTTCGCCGCCTTCTTCTTTTCGGGTTTAGACGGGCTGGGAAATGGTTTCCCAGCCCTGGTTGACGATGCCGCCTCCGCCGGCTGGGGCACGGCTTTCGCCGACCTCTTAGGGAGGGGAGACTTAGCCTTACCCTCTGGCAGTTCCCAGCCGGCACAGACTTCTGGTTGGTCGAAGGTGGGGTGCTTACCCCCCCCCCCCCCTTGAGCTTTTACTCTTTACAACGTTGCTGGGAGCAGCAACAGTCGCCTTGGGCGCAGCGATCAGCACAGGTGACGATGTTGAAATGACGAACCTGGAAGACTCTGAGCTATCATGCTGTAGTCGAGTGTACGGGCAGGTGTATTTGTGGAATTAAACTTACGGCACGCTTCCTGGTAGGAAAGGCCATCCAGGGTCTTGATCTCCTGGATCTTCTTCTCACTCAGATATGTCGAACAGTTCCGATCCGGAGCAAAACCGGAGCAGTTAGTGCACTTGTACGGAGTTGTGCACTCCTCCGCCGTGAGCTACTCGTCCACATGTACCACATACAGACTGATTCGAACAGCGAGATACCATGTGTTCGAATCGCTGGCATTAATAGCATCGCATAGGAGGCGGAATGTACGGCCTCACATCGCAACGATAAGTTGTTACCTTGACTTTCTCTGGTAACACTGACAACTTGAAAGAGACAATGAAGGCACCTGTGCAACGTCTTCACCGTTGACCTTGCGTATAATGCACCGGATGTGTGTCACGCCACGGTTCTTCATGTCTTCCATCAACTCGTCGTCAGTGTTCAAAATAAGGTCGAGGTGAAGGATGACTCCGCGAACCTGATTCAAGGACTTATGCTCCTCCACTTTGACGGAGATTTCGCCAAAGTGGTCGCACTTAAGCAACTGATCAGCTTCCAGTGCTGTACGAATCTTCATAAGCAAACTACCGTTGCGCATTTTCTTGAGGTCCTCAAGTTCGCCGTAGACTCCTTCGATGTGCCTACTAAAAAGGATCGACTTTACCAGCTTAAAATCATGCCCATCGGTTCTAGTAGCGACCAGAAACCTATGGAAGCTGGATACCATTCCTTCACGCAGCGCATGTTCTCAGGGAGTTGAACCTCTCAGGGAAGCAAAACTTAAAGAATTCGGTGGGGGACCACCTTGAGAAGGGCGATTTCGTTTGGAAGCCATGCCCGAAAACTTCCTCCCCGAATGCCACCCACTCCGATCAGGGGTCTCTGTAGCCGAATCAAGCAGCCAAGGCAATACCCACCTGGTCATAGCAGCTACTGCCCGGGGTCCGATGTTGGACGATGCCTAATACGGGATGACTGAGGCAATGAGCACTAGGACTCCCTTCCTCCAGTCACCCGCAATAGCATGTACCCCATAGCGTGTACAGAGCACTAAATATAGAGAAAAAATGAAATATAAAATAATAATATGTCCTTCTGGCATTCGGCTGTGCGGGGACCTGTGTTGTCAGGCGGATACTACTGCCAAGGTACATGGCGCTCCCACCCGCAATAGTCCTGGGTGGGCAATTGCGGGCTTTTGAGCGTAATCGCACACGTAAGAGGCCCATCTACGGGCAGCACGCACATCAAAATATGGAAATGGTCCACAACTGACCCTCGGAAAAACATTTAAAAAAATAAAGAGGGGACCATGACCACATGACCCTTTTAGTCGCCTTCTACGACAGGCAGGGATTACCTGTGGATGCATTCAGCCTCTCCCACCCACAGGAGGTCCGACACATTATACCAAACCGCAATTCATGTCCGCGCCTAGGTCGCCCCTTTTAGTCGACTCATACGACAGGCAAGGGACACCGCGGGTGTATTCTTCATCTGCGTCCCCCACCCGCAGGGGGTAGTGTGTTTGGTCCGCGAGAGGTATTTTATTTCCCTCAAGTCCGCCGGCAAGCTGGTTAGGACCCCCCTATCCGCCACCTGGGACGCGCCACGTGGGAGTATCACCTCTCCCCATACTACGCCAGCGTAGTAGGTTCGTGGTCTAGAAAATAGATCTCGGAATTAGAGTAGGAGAAGCTTTATCTGACCCTGTAATGATTAAGAGGGGAATTCCTCAAGGCAGTATTATCGGTCCATTGTTTTCTTATATATATATATTGCTAGTTGCTTTACGTCGCTCCGACACAGATAGGTCTTACGGCGACGATGGGACAGGGAAGGCTAGGAGTTGGAAGGAAGCGGCCGTGGCCTTAAATCAAATCAAATCAAATCAAAATCTCTTTATTTGCAAATGAGCTGTCTACCTCGGTGGCAAATGGTACACTAAAATACATTATTGTCAAGCACTAAATTTTAAATTAACAGGAGACGAAGAAAATTTTCCTAGAACACAATATTATACAATTTACGCTAATAATTTTTTCTATTAAACACACACATCATCCTTAATAAATTTACATTGTTTACAAAATTCTACTTATAATATCTTACAAACATAGTCAACTCATATACAGTACGGTATGTGAAATTACTTCTAATAATACTATACAACTGGTACAAGATTAAAATTAACACTGAATTTATTTACATATTTATATTTTACCCATTTTGGAACCTAAGTAGCATAACGACCTGCTGCGCCTTAACCAGAGCCCCTTTTGCCACCACTTTTCAGAGTTCCTGAAGGGCCTTCACAGCTACCGTAGCGGTCCCAGGGCCCTCGAAGTCCCCACTGTACTTCACCCCTACAGGCAGTCCCCTACTTGGGCTGTCCAAACTCCTTAGACCAGGGGATGGAATTAATTTAATAACACACACATTTATTATTTACAATATCCTGCACTGGTCGAATGCCCTCTAACATTTAATTTATTATCTCTGTTGTTGTTTATTCTCTTCTTGAATATCTGTACAGATTTTGGAAAAGGATCAAACACTACCCCTGGTAAACTGTTCCACTCCTTCACGCCCTTCCCAATGAAAGAAAATTTACCCCAATCGCTTCTGCTAAAATTCCTTCTAATTTTGTACTTGTGGTCAGTTCTACCAATATAATTATTTTCCAACCGAAGCCTTTCACGGATATCTCCCCATGCTTCTTCTCCTGTATAGGCTCTATATAATCCTATAAGTCTAGTTTTCTCCCTTCTCTTACTTAAAGTTTCCCACCCAAGTTCCTTTAACATTTCTGATACACTACTCTTTCTCCTGAAATCCCCTGTTACAAACCTTGCTGCTTTCCTCTGCACACTATCTAGTTCTTTTATTAGGTATTAATTAAGGTACAGCTCCAGCATTTGCCTGGTGTGAAAATGGGAAACCACGGAAAACCATTTTCAGGGCTGCCGACAGTGGGGTTCGAACCTATTATCTCCCGAATACTGGATACTGTCCGCACTTAAGAGACTGCAGCTATCGAGCTCGGTAACTTATATATATATAAATGATATGAGTAAAGAAGTGGAATCAGGAGTAACGCCTTTTGCGGATGATGTTATTCTGTATAGAGTAATACATAAGTTACAAGATTGTGAGCAATTGCAACATGACCTCGATAATGTTGTGAGCTGGACAGCAGGCAATGGTATGATGACAAACGGGGTTAAAAGTCAGGTTGTGAGTTTCGCAAATAGGAAAAGTCCTCTCACTTTTAATTACTGCGTTGATGGGGTGGAAGTTCCTTTTGGGGATCATTGTAAGTATCTAGGTGTTAATATAAGGAAAGATCTTCATTGGGGTAATCACTAAATGGGATTGTAAATAAAGGGTAAAGATCCTTGCACATGGTTATGAGAGTGTTTAGGGATTGTAATAAGGATGTAAAGGAGAGGGCATAATAGTCTCTGGTAAGACCCCAACTAGAGTATGGTTCCAGTGTATGGGATCCTCGCCAGCATTACTTGATTCAAGAACTGGAAAAAATTCAAAGAAAAGCAGCTCGATTTGTTGTGGGTGATTTCCGACAAAAGAGTAGCGTTACAAAAGTGTTGCAAAGTTTGGGCTGGGAAGAAATGAGAGAAAAAAGACGAGCTGCTCGACTAAGTGGTATGTCCGAGCAGTCAGCGGAGAGGTGGAGTGGAATGACATTAGTAGACGAATAAGTTTGAGTGGCGCCTTTAAAAGTAGGAAAGATCACAATATGAAGATAAAGTTGGAATTTAAGAGGACAAATTGGGTCAAATATTCATTTAGAGGAAGGGGAGTTAGGGATTGGAATAACTTACCAAGGGATATGTTCAATAAATTTCCAATTTCTTTTGAAATCATTTAAGAAAAGGCTAGGAAAACATCAGATAGGGAATCAGCTACCTGGACGACTGCCCTAAAAGCAGATCAGGATTGATTGACTGATTGATTGATTGATTCCTAACAGATTTCCTGAATTCCACGTCGGATATGATATAGTCTATTACGGATCTGGTGCACCTACCTTAGCCTTATGCTTGAAGAATGTATTCGTAACTGCTTATCTGTCCGGCTCCATAGCTAAATGGTTAGCGTGCTGGCCTTTGGTCACAGGGGTCCCGAATTCGATTCCCGGCAGGGTCGGGAATTTCAACCATATTTGGTTAATTCCTCTGGCACGGGGACTGGGTGTATGCGCCGTCTTCATCATCATTTCATCCTTATCATGACACGCAGGTCACCTAAGGGAGTCAAATCAAAATACCTGCATCGGGCCTCACCGGAGGCCACACGCCATAAAATATAACTGCTAATCTCACACTAATAATAATGTTATTTACTTTACGTCCAACTAACTACTTTTACGGTTTTCGGAGAAGCCGAGGTGTCGCAATTTAGTCCCGCAGGGGTTCTTTTACGTGCCAGGAAATCTACCGGCACTAGGCTGAAGTATTTGAGCACCTTCAAATACCACCGGACTGAGCCAGGATGGAACCTGCCATGTTGGGGTCAGAAGGACAGCGCCTCAACCGTCTGAGCCACTCAGCCGGCTATCTCATACTAGCACAGAAGTCCAGTAAACGCTTCCCATTCCTATTACCTTCCATTATCTTCCCCACATTTACCCATCATCTTTTTGTATCCTTCAGTTCTAATTCCAATTATCGCATTGAAATCGCCCATAAACTCTAATCCTATCCTTACTTTTGACTAACTACGGTATCACTCAGTAATCCATATCTTGTCAACTTCAATCAATCAATCAATCAATCCAATCAATCAATCAATCAATCAAATCAATCAATCAAGATCCGCATTTAGGGCAGTCGCCCAGGTGGCAGAGTCCCTATCTGTTGTTTTCCTAACCATTTCTTAAATGATTTCAAAGAAACTGGAAATTGATTGAACATTATCCTCATGTTAGCTTTCAAGTTGTTAAATAAGTTAATATCCCAAATTTGTACTGATGATGGCTCAATAGGGCCGAAACATGTATACAAACCCAAACCCCATGGCACTTTGGCCTACCAAAGGACCGCGGCTCACCGCGAAGGCCTGCAGATTACGAGGTGTCGTCAGCACGACGGATTCTCTCGGCCGTTATTCTTGGCTTTCTAGACGGGGCCGCTATCTCACCGTCAGATAGCTCCTCAATTCTAATCACGTAGGCTGAGTGGACCTCGAAGCAGCCCTCAGATCCAGGTAAAAATCCCTGGCCTGGCCGGGAATCGAACCCCGGGCCTCCGGGTAAGAGGCAGGCACGCTACCCCTACACCAAGGGGGCCGGCCAACATGTATATAATGTTAATGTAATTTTGATCATTATTTAAGATTGTATTATATAGTACTGAATAACAAGATTTTCTTATTGTGACGCAATACTCGTCTTAATTCCTTTAACAGCTAAATCTACCCACATAATTCGCTCATTTACGTGCCTAACAGAAACTATGTTGCGTGCAATAGTATTCCTGATTAATCCTACCTCGCACTCTGTCCTTCCCCTTTTAACATCTGTTAAGAATGCTGTATAATATCCTATTTCTTCCTCGTTGTCCGGCTCCATGGCTAAATGGTTAGCGTGCTGGCCTTTGGTCACAGGGGTCCCGGGTTCGATTCCCGGCAGGGTCGGGAATTTTAACCTTAATTTGTTAATTTCGCTGGCACGGGGGCTGGGTGTATATGTCGTCTTCATCATAATTTCATCCTCATAACGACACGCAGGTCGCCTACGGGAGTCAAATCAAATGACCTGCATATGTCCTCGGACACTCCCGGCACTAAAAGCCATACGCCATTTCTTTTTTTCCTCCTCGTTACCTCCCCTTAACCGCATATCATTAACTCCTAAGTCCGCCTCCGTAGCGTAACGGTTAGTGTTATTAGCTCCCGTCCTCGGTGGCCCGGGTTCGATTCCCGGTACTGCCAGAAATTTAAGAATGGCAGGAAGGCTGGTATGTGGCTGAAATGGTATATGCAGCTCACCTCCATTGGGGGTGTGCCTGAAAAGAGCTGCAACATGTCGGATTGAGGACACGAGTTTAGTTTTTATTAACTCCTAACACATCCACACGCATCCTCTTTGCTGAATCGGCCAGTTCTACTTTTGTATGTCATAAGCTCTATTAATATTAATAGCTCCCCATCGAATTCCATTTCTTTCGCCAAGTTTTTTCCAAGAAGTCCCTCGCCTGTCAAGTGGAAGTAAGAGTCCGTTATTCCCAAAGGTCCGAGGCTTGCTTAAAAATGTTCTGAGCTCCGTACATTCTGCGAAGCGAGATGCTACCCTATTTACACATATGCTACCCTATTTATACATAGTCCTAGTGAGGATCTCTCTTCAAACGGGTTAGAGATCACCGATAGATTGTATAGTCCTATCCACCTGAGTACAAGGAATATGACTCAGAAGATGTCACAGATGCTCACTCCCATTCCATAGCAACTGATATCCCCCAACTCTCAGGACCCCTTACTAGGCCACTCAGCTGTTGCCCATGGTTCATGAACTGGGGCGTGACTACAGTAACCACAGTCCACAATAAAATATTCCTTGTCGAAATCCTCAACAAGTTTATAATGAATAAATCGTTTGGTGCTTTATATTTTCGGCATGCTCCTTACTACTGCGTATCTCACAACGAACTTGCTTGTTTACTGTCTGGAATGCACTTTGTTCCGAAACCATCTACACCTACGTGCTACTGGCCCCTCTCACTGGTCATGAGGTCACTCTCCTCCATGTACACCTAACTTCAGGCGGGCAATGAAGTGACTCACGCAGGAGCCCTGACGGCCCTCATAATCACGAAACAAAACAACTAATCTGCATTATCCTCAACACAGTAGTCAATAGTCATGTTGATATTGAAAAATGTCCTTTTTACAACAATATCTTTAAATACCAGCTTTAAACAACCCCTAATGGAGATTTCCATAGAACATCTTTATCACCTTGATCGATGGTTTGTGGTGTGATTCGCAGTAGTCACGTCTTACCTATGTTGTGAACTATGGACAACGGCTGAGTGGCCTAGTAAGTGGTTTTAAAGAGTCGGGGTACAGGTTGTTATGGGACAGGAGCGGGCAATTCGGACTTATGAGTCGTAGCCTACCTTATGCTCACGCTACTAGGACTATGCAATCCACCGGTGGTCCCTAAACCGTCACAAGAGAAATACTCACTGGGACTCCGTATATGTAATAGGGCAGCTTCCTACTTCACAGAAATTTACCATGCTGAGAATATTTAAAGCAATCCTCGGATATGGACCTATGAGAGTGACGGAGTTCCAATTCCATTTGACAACCCAGGAACTCTTTTGAAACAACTTAGCGAACGAAACGGAATTCGATAGGACGCTATCAATATTAATGGAGCTTATGGAAGGAAGGAAGGAAGGAAGGAAGGAAGTATAAATGGATGAGTCAGCGAGGAGGTAACAATAATGTTATTAGTTTTACCGTCCCATTAACCGTCCCGCAGGAGTTTCCAACTGCCAGCACTGCTGGCACGAGGCTGACATATATTAGCACTTTCAAATACCAACGCTCTGAGCCAGGATCGAACCTGCCAGGTTGGGATCCAAAAGGCCAACGCTATACCACCTGAGCTACCCAGTCCGGGTTAGCGAGGAGAATCTGACTGGATGTGTTAGGAATAACGAGGGAAGTATTTGTGTTCGAACGCTCCGAATTGCAGGAACATTGGTAAATGTAAATTTAACTGTCAACATTGGAAAGTATGGGTTCCATCTTAATAAATGAAAATATTAGTAGGAACGTTCAGGCATGGTAAATGAAAACGGCTGTAGGATTCTCTGGTGGTAGTGGTGATTATTGCTTTTTTTTATTAAGAGGAAGATTTTTTATTTCTTTTACAACTGGCTTTACGAAGCACCGACACAGATAGATCTTATGGCGACAATGGGATGGGAAGGAGCTAGGAGTGGGAAAGAAGCGGCCCGTGGCCTTAATTAAGGTACAGCCCCAGCATATGCCTGGTGTGAAAATGGGAAACCACGAAAGACCATATTCAGGGCTGCCGACAGTGGGGCTCGAACCCACTATCTCCCGAATGCAAGCTCACAACTGCGTGCCCCTAACCGCACGGCCAATTCGCTTGGTTTAAGAGGAGGAAGTACAACTAGGCAACCATCCTCTATAATTATCATTAACCAAAGAAAAAAATGGAAGGGGTCCGACACTTCAAAAGTTGAAGTCATCGGTCAAAGAAAGGCAAGGACTAGAAGGGCGTGCAAATGTAAGACTCCCTAGACCTCGGATGCTATAACACCGTCGGGGTCGGAAAAGAGCCAGAGCTGACCAAGTGAGGTCGGACAGGATAGATGAACGTGATGAGCCTGGTACAAGTTCGTGGAAGCAATGTCAGAACTCAGCTAAGGGCCCCCTGGTTACCATCCCACGCTCCCAAGTTAAGAGCCCCTGGGACCGCTTTTAGTCGCCTCTTATGACAGGTAGGGGATACCGTAGGTGTATTTTACCACCCCCATCCAAAGGGGGCTGTAGGATTCTCTTCTGGGTAAAATTACGCTTTTGATCAAACAAGTATCTTCAAGTATTTGCGGTTAGTAACATTAAGCTATGACGTTTGGTCGCAACGTTGAAGATGGTCTGTAGGGTGATACGGCTATTTTTAAATGTCCTCATTGTTACGCTGCATTGTGCGCCGAACACTTAATTGAAAAAAAACATCTTCGTTTTGAAATTGACTAAAAATGTACGTAGATACGTCTCGTCCTCATCAGCACTTGAGTGTACACTGGGTAAGTAATCGTCATTTATGCATTACACTTGTATTGATAATGCAATTAATTTCTTTAGGGTGCTTTCCGGTAATTTTCGTGTTCGCCTGTTAAGAATGCCAAAAGTAAAAACAAGTTTAAGCTTCCGTTTGCAGCTAAGTTCGAATACATTTATAGAACAGATGAGAAAATGCTATATTGCCAAATGCCAACCTTGTGGAAAATTCATAAAAGGAGATCAGAAGTCTCAAGTAACGGGACATTTGTCCGGGAGCTCCACGTTCGACTTCCAAAGAAGTGCTGTTAGGTGAACCAGGACCCTAGATCTCACATTTGGAGCCTTCAAAATGAAATGTAACTTATATAATTCAGATTTATGCAGGGCTTTGATTTTGGCTGATATTCCTCTATATAAAGTGAACAACGCTGGGTTTAGTAAATTTCTTGTTAAGTAGGCTATACGAACATAGATATCCCAGATAAATCCACTTTGAGGAAACTTCATCTTCCGAAGTGTCACGAGTAAAGCACCGCAAAATATCGGAGCCGTGTGTGAAAAGAGAAAATATGGGCATGCATTGACGAGAAAATGGACTCTAATGGTAGAAAAGTGGGGAAACGTGCTTGCTGATGTACTTAAAATGATGAAACTGATAGTAAACATTAATTTTTACTAGTCAGTAAACAGTTTCAAAGATTAGACAGTCAGCAGGTTCAGGATAGTGAAAGAGAATGGGTACAAGGATGGTGTATTAGAAATGACAAGGGATGCCTAGAAACAACTGTTTGTAAAGATGGGAATGATGAAGTCAGCGCAGCCTGTAAGCATAAAAAGAAGGCGTACCGAGCTCGATAGCTGCAGTCGCTTAAGTGCGGCCAGAATCCAGTATTCGGGAGATAGTAGGTTCGAACCCCACTGTCGGCAGCCCCGCAGATGGTTTTCCGTGGTTTCCCATTTTCACACCAGGCAAATGCTGGGGCTGTACCTTAATTAAGGCCACGGCCGCTTCCTTCCCACTCCTAGCCCTTTCCTTCCCTTCGTCGCCATAAGACCTATCTGTGTCGGTGCGACGTAAAGCAACTTGCAAAATAAATAAAATAAGGCGTATCAAAAGTGCCTTCAAATAAGAACAGATGTACTGTAAAGTGTTTTTTTTTTTTTTTTTTTTTTTTTTTTTTTTTTTTTTTGCAAGTTGCTTTACATCGCGCCGACACAGATAGATCTTATGGCGACAATGGGACGGTAAAGGGCTAGGAATGGGAAGGAAGCGGCCGTGGCCTTAATTAAGGTACAGCTCCAGCATTTGCCTGGTGTGAAAATGGGAAACCACGGAAAACCATCTCCAGGGCTGCCGACAGTGGGGTTCGAACCCACTATCTCCCGAATACTGGATACTGGCCGCATTTATTAAGCGACTGCAGCTATCAAACTCGGTGTAGATTAAAGAAACGGAGCGAAACAAATCAATATAGAGCCCCAGAAGAAACCCGTGCCCTGATCTAGTAGTACATAGCTTCAACACCACAGTAATGTTAGTCAGTGGTGGTGGTAATTATTGTTTTAAGAGGAAGTACAGCTGGGCAAACATCCTCTATTAACGCTGATCAGAGGGAAAAAAGAAAGAGGTCCGATCCTTCGAAGATGGATGGAATCGACAAAAGAAGGGAAGGGCCACAAAAGACATGAAAGCCTCCCTAGACCTCGCAAACCTAATACCGTTCGGGTCAGAGACAACAAATATTGACCAAGTGTGGTCATATGACCAAGGTAAAAGTGAGGTGCCTTAACACAAGTAAGCGGAAGCAATACCATACTCAGCTAGAGAAACCGTGGTCGCCAACCCACGCTATCAAGTTGAGAGCCCCTGGTCCCATTTTCAGTCGCCTCTAACGACAGCCAGGGGCAGGCCTGCCGTTGATGTATTCTACCGCCCCCAACCACAGGGAAATATTGTTAGTCAGTAGAACAATTGCCAGGATATTATGGTATGTATGTAGCACACTATGAGCCATTTTATTAATGCGGTGTGAATTTCCGTAAGTTTCTTTACAGGCAACTTCAGAAGAAGGAATTACGTATAGTACTCATGAAAATGCACTAATTAGTCTTCTAAAGAAAAATTTCAAAACTGGACTTAACAAAAACAGTTCGTTTTATGAGAGAATATAATTATCATAACAGCATAAACACTTCGCAGATGTTATAAATGAAAATATAACATTTATCTACAAATGTTTTACTGTCATGGATCCTAAAATGCACCGGCAAAGGGTATGATTCCAGCATTGTCACCAATAGAGATTAGAGTTGCAATCCTTGAACACTAGAGTAGAGCTCCAGAATTCACACAATGGTCTTATGACCAAGTGACGCAACGCGGCCGGAGGTCATGGAAGTTACCTATGAATACAAGGTCAACAGAAACAGCAAGCAGTATCTGCGATAAGACAAACTAACCTGGACAGATTAGAATGTTGCGCTCGTGCAGTAAACAGTACTTGGTCAAGAATTAAAACTTAATTGCAATCGTAGTCCGATAGGAGTTTTTCATGACATGACTGAAAATGACAATAGTTTCACTTCATTGTGCGATTCTCTTTGTCTACATTACGTCAGGAAGGAAGTGTTCACTTTTCCTGTCCCCCCATGACCTTCCCTTTCTTGATTACCATCATTCCCCGAGCAGTCCGAATGATTTCCCATTCTTAGATTGGTATTATGTACGACTAATAATAAGTGTTTTGCCACAAGTAACAATAACCATAATATACAATATTAAGTCTCTATCAAGATGCTGTAATCAGGATCAAATTATTGGCTTCTTGTTTAATAGGCTAAATAGTTGAAAGATCCTAGTCGTGGGATATGGATATCATGAAATTAGCATTAAAAGAACAAATTCTACTCCCAAGAGAACGGTTTCGATACCGGCTGGGACTGATGGCATTCGCGGGTGCTTATTTGCGACAACACTGTGCCATTGCTTTCTGTAATAGCATGTTTTGAACTCCTGCAGGTCAAAATTTCGACAACCCGGTGTCTCTTAAAATCTACAGTAGTTGAAAAGACGTTAGGTTTTCTTTCTTTTTTTTTTTTTCTTTTTACAGCGTTATGCCCACATGTGGAGCGCGATAGAACATATTTAGCTGATGCTAATATTTTCTTCTCGCAAACTCTATTCATCTGGGCACTGAACATTTCCCTCCGTTCTTCAATCCATGATTTATTGGTCCTGATATTATTTTCTCAGCAAAATGATGGTTGTTGGCTGCTTTTGTAAACTGGAGTCTATCTTGAATAATTAGTGAAACCGGTTCGAAACCCATTCTCGACAGCCCATAACATGGTTTTCCGTGATTTCATTTTCACACCAGGCAAATGCTGGAACTGTACTTTACTTACGGCCACGGCCGCTTCCCTTCCAAGCCTAGCCCTTTCCTATCACATCGTTGTCATAAGACCTATATTGCATCGGTGCAACGTAAAGCAAACTGAAGAAACAAGGAAGTTATTTTATTAAACTAATCTAAAATAGGATGAACCAATCAGTAGACACACAATCATACTTGACAATGAATGACAACACTTCACTAATTGCTGGCTATTTACAAATCACTTGTCCTCACAGCGGGTCCTCGGCTGGCAGTCTTTACCTGAAACGGCCATCTCCGTGATCTTGACTGATACGTTTCACCTTTCACTTGAATGCCGCACACACACCATAGTAACTTCACACAGCAGTCCCATGTAGTTAGGTTCGAACACACATCCGTTGGCTATCACTACGCTCGACTGCTGAACACTTAGCTCGATTCCTTCAGACAAGACCGATAACTCATAGTCAACTCATCTCATGTGACCGCTCCATACACACACTGAACTCTCAGCTCACGACTCGTAACTACTCAACACACTACAAAACATTCTTGGAGTCCGCTTTCATATACCAGACGATGACGATCTAGGATCTTCACCAGCTTCTAGCGGAAAACGAAGTGTGTTTGTTAAATTCAGTGTTGACACTTTTCTTTGGAAAAAAAATTCGTGAATTGTCATGAGTATTACAGGTAATTTCCTCTTCTGTACTCGCCTGTCAAGAAAAGTTCCGGAAATTCACACCGCATGATATTAATAAAAATGGCTCATCGTGTGGTACATACGCATCATAATATCCCGGCAATTACTTTGCTGACTAACAATATCCCCCTCTGGATGGGGGCGGTAGAATACATCAATACATCAACGGTACCCCTGCCTGATGTAAGAGGCGACTAAAAGGGGGACCAGGGGCCCTTAACTTGACAGCGTGGATTGGCGACCATGGTTGCTGCTTTTTCATACCAGACACATGCCAAAGTTACGCCTTAAATAAGTCTGCAGTATTTTTTTTTTACTAGACTTAGGCTTTCACCATCTCACCGTCTCTCAAAAATTTGTTAGAACGATGTCAAACAAAAATGCTCAGAGACGCCGAGGTGCCGTAATTGTGTCCCGCAGTTTTTTTACGTGCCAGTAAATCTACCGACTCGAAGCTGACGTATCTGAGCACCTTCAAATACCAACAGACTGAGTCAGGATCGAACCTGCCAAGTTGGGGTCAGAAGGCCAGCGCCTCAACCGTCTGAGCCACTCAGTCCGGCAGAACTAATCTATCTTTGACATAATATGTGGGGTCCGTCTATCAGAATGTGCACTAATATTACGAGTAATGCACCAGGAGTGGCCTTCTGATTGATATCCCTTAGTACGAGCGGAGTTGCCGCGTGTTAACGCGTTCCGGCCAAGCTTTGCATTCGGAAGAGGCGTGGGTTCGATCCCCGTCGGCTGTCCTGAGAATGGTTTCTGTGGTTTTCCAAATACAAATGTCGAGACAATTCCTATTTACCGGCCACAGGCGATTCCTTCCACCTTCCTTCCTAATTGTATACATCATTAATTTCGTCTTCTTTACCTCCTCAACTGAGGTTGGCGTCAGGAAGGGCATCTAGTCGTAAAAAGGTACCATATAAATTGCTCTCGTCTCATCCTCGAAACTATATCAAGAAATAGGGCTGAGGGGTAAACATACACAAGTGTCCATGAAATGTTGGAATACATATTCCTTAGTACGAAGTGCGAGTTTGGCTCGTGGTGGCCATGCGATCAACCAAAGAGAAAGTGTTAAGTGATGCATATTTCCAAAATAATGCCGCAAAGTGAATCAATACAGAAATTGGCTCAAGAGACCCATGTGTATTTTTGACAGCTTGTCAGGTGATACTTGTAAATCTCAAATTACAAGCCTGCAAATTCACAATCGTGTTCGAGTTAAAGGAGGAATATTACGAGAAGAGTACGCTGAACTGCTGATAGTGTCCAGCATTCACCAGTCGATTTGGATAAATTTTGGACATAATATTTTCACTGATGAGGCATGGTTTCACTTTCCCGTGTTCGTTAATTCTAAGAATTCGCGCATCTGGTCATCGGAAACCACCACACAGTACCAAAAAAAAAAATCAAATATCGAGAAAATCGGAGTTCGGGATATCCTATTCAGATCGTTTATTTTATTAAAAGTGCAACCATCGATTCACCAATCGTTTCTTCAAAAATCACGAAAACCTGTTCTTTACTCAACTATTTGTAACTGAAAATAAGATTAAACGTAGCTCGCGTTAACAAGACAAGTTAAAAGTCCGCATGTCTCAATGCACAAAGAAAATCTTACACGAAATGCTTGGCAATTTCTTTTCCTAGGTAATTATCGTAAACAAGTGTAAAGTGGAGCGGAGGAAAGCACAACCAGGAAATCCCTCCCAACACCTTTAGACTGACGGTTTTGTCGCTGCTTTCTCCTCACTGCAGCAAGTTTGTGAACTCACTGTAAAAGGCGATGTTTAAACAATAACGTATTTCCCCTTAATCTACATGACACAGGGGGTTTTAGCATCGGTCTCGAGTTCCTGGATAAATAGGAAGCAGGCAAGATATATAGTCAAAGATCAGTGAAAATGATGTGTTGTTTGAGCCATCAGCCCATAGACTGGTTTGATGCAGCTTTCCATGCCACCACATCCTGTGCTAACCTTTTCATTTCTACGTAACTACTGCATCCTACATCTGCTCCAATCTGCTTGTCGTATTCATACCTTTGTCTACCCCTACCGTCCCTACCGCCTACACTTCCCTCAAAAAAGTAACTGAACAAGAGCTGGGTGTCTTAAGCTGTGTCCTATAATTCTAGCTCTTCTTTCAGTCACATTTAGCCAAATCGATTCAGCATCTCTTCATTCGTGATTCGATCTATCCATCTCACTTACAGCATTCTTCTGTAACACCACATTTCAAAAGCTTCTATTCTCTTTCTTTCTGAGCTAGTTATCGTCCATGGTTCACTTCCATACAATGCCACGCTCCAGACGAAAGTCTTTAGAAACATCTTTCTAATTCCTATATCAATGTTCGAAGTGAGCAAATTTCTTTTCTTAAGAAAGCTCTTCCTTGCTGGTGCTAGTCTGCATTTTATCTCCGCTTTACTTCTGCCATCGTTAGTTATTTTACTAACCAAGAAACAATATCCATCTACTTCCTTTAAGACTTCATTTCCTAATCTAATATTTCCTGCATCACTTGCCTTCGTTCGACTGCAATCCATTACTTTTGTTTTGGACTTATTTATTTTCATCTTGTACTCCTTACCCAAGACTCCGTCCATACCATTCAGCAACTTCAAGATCTGCAGTCTCAGGCAAAACAACAATACCATCGGCAAATTTCCGGGTTTTGAGATCCTCTCCTTGGATTGTAATTCCCTTTCCAAATTCCTCTGATTTCCTTTACTGCCTGTTCTATGTAATTACTGAAAAGGAGGGGGGACAAACTGCAGCCTTGCCTCACTCCTTTCTGGATGCTACTTCTTTTTCAAAGCTCTCGATTCTTATCACCATAAGCCAGTCCGCCATTGCAGACCATTTCTACAGTACACACCATGAAATCCTCTTTGACCAAGCGAAGGTCATCGCGTCTGTAAAAGACTTATATGCTCGACTGGTAAGAGAAGCCATATAGATAGAGCTGCGCCCAAATAACATCAACAGGGAAGACAGCTTCAAGTTATCAAATACATTGAGACCTGTACTTGCAGAAATACATGCATAACACCACCATGGAACGGCGAGACGCACTCACGAAACCGTCGACAGAGGGCGGTGAATCACAGCACGACGATCCATGAGTCCAGCTAGTGGGGTAGGCCGTGAATAGTACGGTCATGACTTCCACGTTTCTTAGAATTTCTTTGCCCACTGTCGGAAGCAGAACTTAACATGTCCTGATGAAGGCCAATGCAATTTGGCTGAAAGCTCGGCTTCATCTATGTATATAAAAGAACTTGTCCTGACTGACTGACTGACTGACTGACTGATTCATCAACGCCGAGCCAAAACTACTGGACATAAAGAAATGAAATTTTGGGGATATATTCATATTAAGATGTAGGTGCTCGCTAAGAGAGGAGTTTTGGATATTCCGTCGCTAAGGGGGTGAAAAGGGAGGTGAAATTTTAAAATGAGTATCTATATCTCAAAACTTTAAAAGTTTACAGATGTAAAAATTGGTATTCAGAATCTTTAAAAATAAGGAAACACGTATTTTTTTGTTTACAGAAAATCCCAATAGGAGGGGTGAAAAGGGGTGAAAAAGAGGTTGAATGCCTTTAATGAGGATACTTATATCTCAGAAACTGAAGATATTACAGACCTGAAAATTGCTGTTTGGGATCTCCTTTAATTATATTCCTCTGATTTCCTTTACTGCCTGTTCTATGTAATTACTGAAAAGGAGGGGGGGATAAACTGCAGCCTTTTTCGTTTTTTGAAAATCTACATAATGGGGGGTGAAAAGGGGGTGAATTTTTAAAATGAGTGCATCTATATCTCAAAACTTTTAAAGTTTATAGATGTAATTTTTTTTATTTAGAATCTCCTTTAAAAATAAAGAAAAACGTATTTTTTGTTTTCTAAAAAATCCCAATAGGAAGGGTGAAAAGGGGTGAAAATGGGTTGAATGCCTTTAATAAGGCTACTTACATTTCAGAAACTGAAGATATTACAGACCTGAAAATTGGTATTTGGGATCTACTTTAAAAATAAAGAAACACGTAATTTTTATGTTTTGAAAATCCAATTAATGGGAGGGGTGAAAAGGAGGGTGAATTTTTAAAATGAGTGTATCTATATCTCAAAACTTTTAAAGTTTATAGATGTAAATTTTTTTTATTTAGAATGTCCTTTAAAAATAAACACGTATTTTTTTGTTTTCGAAAAATCCCAATAGGAAGGGTGGAAAAGGGTGAAAAACGGGTTGAATGCCTTTAATGAGGCTACTTATATTTCAGAACCTGAAGATATTACAGACCTGAAAATTGGTGTTTGGCATCTACTTTAAAAATAAAGAAATAGATATTTTTTCATTTTTGGAAAATCCAAATAATGGGGGGGGGGTGAAAAGGGGGGTGAATTTTTAAAATGAGTGTGTCTAAATCTTAAAACTTTAAAAGTTTACAGATGTAAAAATTGGTATTTAGAATCTCCTTTAAAAATAAAGGAACACTTTTTTTTTCTGTAAATCCCAATAGGAGGGTTGTAAAAGGGTGAATAATGGGTTGAATGCCTTTAATGAGGATACATATATCTCAGAAACTGAAGATATTACAGAACTGAAAATTTGTATATGGGATCTCCTTTAAAAATAAAATCCAATTAATGGCGGTTAAACAGGAGTGACAAATTGGAGTGAATTTTTTGAAAGACTATATCTACAGAATATCTGAGAAACGTAAAATGTTACAGACATAAAAAGTGGGTATTTGAAATATCCTGTAAATGTAAAGAAACATAGGTGATTTGTTTTTGAAAACTCCACTTAAGGGGAACTAAAAGGGGGTGAAATTTCAAAATGAGAATTTCTACAGTATATCTCAAGAAAACTTAACAAGTTACAGAAGTGAAAAATGGTATTTTTTTATCTCTATTAAAAATATAGAGACGTGTATTTTTAGTTTTCGGAAATACCACTTGGGTGGAGGAGGGGTGTAAAAGTGACTGAAAATGGTGTTGAATTCTTTTAATTAGGCTTCTGATATCTCAAAAATGAAGATGTTACAGACGTGAAATTTGATATGTGGAATCTGCTTTAAAAGAAAAGAAAGACGTATTCTCGGAAAATCCAATGAAGGGGGGGGGGGTGAAAGAATTGAAAAATTGACTTAATTGTATGAGAATACATACATCTAATAAAAATTAAAGTTGTTACAGACGTGAAAATTGGTATTTGAATCTCCTTTAAAAACAAAGAAAAACGCGTTTTGGCGGGGAACCACCTTGGGGGGGGGGGCGGGAGTGAAAAGGAGTTGAATTCCTTTCATGAGGACACATAAATCAAAAACTGAAGAAGTTATAGTCGTGATAATTTGTATTTAGAAGATCCTTTACTATTAAAGAAACAAGTATTTTTTGCCGGAAAATTCACTTGGGGGGGGGGGGAGGAGTGTGAAAGGAAGTGAAAAAAGTGAATTATTTTTATGGGGATACTTATATCTCAAAACTGAAGGTAATAGACGTGAACACTGATGTTTGGAATCTCCTTTAAACATAAAGAAACACGCCTTCCTTTAATATTTTTTGGGGGTAGGGTAAATAAACTTAACGGCGGTGGGGTGTAAAAGGAGGTGAGACCAATTGATTTTACTGTTCATAATGTACTTATAAGGAGCCTCCGTTGCTCAGGCGGCAACGCGCCGGCCTCTCACAACTGGGTTCCGTGGTTCAAATCCCGGTCACTCCATGTGACATTCATGCTGGACAAAACGGACGCGGGACAGATTTTTCTCCGGATACTCCGGGTTTCCCTGTCACCATTCATTCCAGCAACACTGTCCAATATTTCATTTCATTTGTCATTCATCGATCATTGCCCCAGAGGAGTACTTCGGCAGCCGGCATAATTCCTATTGTCGCCGCTAGATGGGGCTTTATTCATTCCATTCCTGACCCTGTCGAATGACTCGAAACAATGACAATGGCAGCAGATGTAATTTACCGCCAAGTAGCGGTCTTGCATCTTTCTGTGGGGTCCAGAACATCAATAATAATAATAATAATAATATTAATAATAATAATAATAATAATAATAATAATAATAATAATAATAATAATAAATGTTCTGGACCGTCGTCAAATGTGCGGACTGCGCTGGAAACGGGTCCTGGACGGGTAATGACTAAGAATTCAGTCCGGCCGCGGGTTCAGTATCGCCAAGGCACCCAAGACGACACCACGCCGGATCTCCTGAAGGATTTGATCCATATTAAAAATGCTTATAGAAAAAGATGACAAAGATTTAGGGACCCAACTGACCGGGTGAAATACCTGGACCTAGCCCGGGAAGTACGAAATCGATTGCTGGAAAGAAAGATTGAAAAATGGGAGGAAACTTGGCGTAATCTATTAGAAAACGAGTCACATCGCGAATTTCGGCGGATTTTATATAAAACAATAAGCATTCAATTATAAATTTCAGTATAATACCGTAGCGAAGCACGGGTATCTTGCTAGTTAAATACATATAGTGGCTTTAATCCAGTATTTATTTATTTATTTATTTATTTACGTTAATACTATGAGCCACGAAAACCTAAGTTTATAACTTTCAACATACTTGCACTTCTCCTTCAGCCATTCTTCCTTAGCTATCTTGCACTTTCTATCCACTTCATTCTTTAATCGCCTGTATTCTGTTCTGCCCTCTTCAATTCTTGCATTCTTGAAAATGATACATTTTACAAATTTCCGCGGTATTATTATTATTATTATTATTAAATTATCGTCATCATCATCATCAGCCCCATACGAGCTGCCTATTCGCGACAGTAATCGTGCTTGGCTCACCCGAAAGGATGCGAGTTCTATCTTCATTTGGAAGTCGAAAGTACCGGGCAAATTCATGAGGACAAAGCGGATCGACATAGAGATAAGTAGTCTATACCATGTAGTGTCAAGTTTAAAAAGTTCTTCATACATAATATAATGACGTGTGGCCTCCGGAGAGGCCTAGTGCATATCTTTCGAGTTGACGCCGTATAGGCGGTCTGCGTGTCTGTGAGGATAAGACCCTATCAAAGACGAGTTCTAATTATAAAGACGATATAAACACCCAGCCCCCAAAACAGAGGATTTAACCAATGAAAGCGAAAATCCCCGAGCCGGCCGGGAATCGAGACCGGGACCCCAAGGACCAAAGGTCATTAATCTAACCATTCAGCCAAGAAGCCGGACAAAGGTCTTCATGGTCTACACGGAGATGGCTTGATTTTGCTTTTTTTCTTTGCTGATTAAATGACTCAACTTACAGAGGGAGCTCTCATTTCCTACCCAGTAAGTGGCGTAACAATTAGTTCGATTTCTCTCAAGTCATTAACAAAATACTCCTTTAACTATCATTTTGAAATTACTTCTGGGTGTTAATGAAGCAAAGTAGCTGGAAATTTTAGATTGTAAAAAGTAAGCACGGCTTCGCGGCTTCATTTTTTTACATACGTGTTTTAATGCTCTTAACGATAACTCAGCCGTCCCCATCTGACGTGAATTAGGATCAAGAACATGCAGCTGATCATTACCGCTTGGAAGGTGGGGGATTGCTTACATAAGAACCTAGTTTGGGAGGAGCCTAGCGGATGTGCAGATGCATTAACACAACGGGAATACGCATTATACAGCGAAGGTTTCTGATGAGATTACTCACTGTACCAGCGAATGGTCATTTAAAATAATGCCAAATGGGCACCTAATATAAGTACAGTACAGAACAAACCAGATCTTACTTTATCGGACGAAACGCAGTTTAAATGAGTGCTTTCTTTGTGAAAGACATTAAAACCCTCAAACCACATTTGGAACTTTTTACAAATGTTCCTTTAATCTACACGTCTCTCAAAAAATGAACCAAGAATAGGAGTAATATGTTACTTTTATATGGGAAAAGTGTCAGCTTAATGGAATTGTCTCTAGAGGGCATCTGAGACGAACAGAGAACTCTATGACGTAGCTCGCCGTAAATAGGCTAAGTGCTTGTATTTATTAAGAATGATAATTTCCCTAACAGGTACATGAAAGTGACTGAACAGCTCATTGGTTGAATGGTCAGGGTAACTGCCCTTAGTTCACGGGGCTACGGGCTCGATTCCCGATCGGGCTGGAGATTGTGACGGCGCCCGGTTAATTATTCTGGCTCGGAGACTGGGTGTTGCGTTTGTCTTAATATACAATTCTTCATTGACTTTCAACACACCACAGAAACATGTGATAGTGAATACATCCCTCCACGTTGGGATGCCGTCAGGAAAGGCATACGGCGTAAAACGGTTCTTAATCCACATAGTGCCGACCCGAAAATAATAGAGAAGGGGCCGGGAAGGAAGATTTACCCGAATATGATCCAGCCAAGTCAAATTAACGATGTTGACAGAAACGTTTAGTCTTTCCCTAACAAGTTTTCAACTATCAAAAATCCTAAGAAGTGGATACCTCCATTCTACGAATTAAACCAAATCAAACCAAACCCCATGGCGCGACAGCCCAAAGGGCCATGGCCTACCAAGCAACCGCTCCTCAGCCCGAAGGCCTGCAGATTATGTGAGCACGGCGAATCCTCTCCACCATTATTCTTGGCTTTTTAGACCGGGGCCGCCATCTCACCGTCAGATAGCTCCTCAATTGTAATCACCTAGGCTGACTGGACCTCGAACCAGCCCTCGGATCCAGCTAAAAAAAATCCCTGACCTGGCCGGGAATCGAACCCGGGGCAGAATATCCCTACACCACGGGGCCGGCCCATTCTACGAATTAGCATTAAGAAACAAGTACAGTGACTACGAAATATCTGGGAAAAAAAGAATGGAGATATTTACATTTAGACTTAAATATAATCCTTTAAGAAAACTTGCAGTGCATGCCAATCACTGTTGGGAAAAGTCGTGTACAGCCTATAGTAGTATGTCAGAAGCTAAGACCAACGCCAATTGTTAGATTCGAAAGATGAAGTTTGAAATACATGCAAGCGATTTCCACTAAGATACGGACAGGCACCAACATTAAAAACCGTTATAACACATGAATGGATATCACTCAGAAAAATGTGTCATTAAAGGTCTGTGAACGCAACGACAGCGATCGTTAGAAAAGCTACACTTTCACACAGTTCAAGGGCAACAATTCGGAATGATGTCCTCTACTGACTAGTGATTACACACACTTCTACAGTGACAGAGTGCCGATTTATTAATAACTTAATTTGTTTTTGATAACTCATTTTATCAGGAGGGAGGGGTATTAGACCAAGCATATGAAAAACAGTATGTGGATTGAAACTGATACGTTCATTTTCTTTCCGCCGGAAGCAATACAAATTGCAGAAAGTCTAATAAATGCTTAGGTTGTCAGCAAATTCCAACCAAGGAGCAATTCTCAAATTACATGTACATTAAAACCTATTCCTGAATTGGATTAAATATGAGGTAAAGTAGCCTTCCCGTTTTAAAATATCGGCCAGACGTGTAACCAATCATCTTATTTATAGTCTTAGATTGACTGCGTGAAATGCATTATTTTACATGGGTTTTGTTTTAAGGATGCAACACTACACTAAAGGATAGAAAATGAAAATCTACAGCCTGTTTCCATTCATTAGTCTCAAAAAGGAAAGGGTGGTAACCGCCCCTCCACAAACTAATGATATAATTAATTGAACAATCTGACCCAAAGTGGATTTGCTATGATTACAACACGTTCTTACGCTCACTTCATTATAGACTGTTATGCCTCTCAATGATTGAACTTAAGAGTCTCCATAACGTCTATTTGCAACTAGCACTATGGTATCTTATTGTACAACATCTCTTAATTACAAATTGTAAACAAAATGAGCCAAACCATCGTCTCCTATGTCACTTTATGCTTCTTTACCCCTCCTTAGGCGAGTCCATTGTTCGCATTCTCCTCGACAACCTATCCTCCTCCATTTGTCTCACACGACCTCACCACCTTCAATTCACAGAGCAGATCATTATTCTATTACAATTTTTTTTTTTTTTTTTTGAAGATGTTTCTTTGAACACCTCGAATGCTGCACACATTTTTCGAAAAGCAACAGAGTGCTTTAAAATACTGATCATACGGCTGGTCTAGATGTTTCTAGCTTGAAAATTCCTTTATATCCATTAGAGAATTTTGGAATCTTATTCCGTGAATAGAACGATAATACAGACAATTTGTGCTCACTATTTTCATATGTCTCTTCCCTCTAGTTCATGAAAAAAAATATGCAAAAATCCAACCAAGTAGTAGTAGTTCTACACGATAAAAGAACCATAGATATCAATGTACACATCAATGTCGTAGGGATAAACTTTGTGCATGATTCTTATTCGTTGAGAATAGAGATCGTTTTTACATAGTCCGGCACGTTGACTGAATGCCCAGAAGATTCCGATTCTCGACCGGGCCGGGGATTTTAGTCACGTCTGGTTAATTTCTCCGATTCGTGAACTGAGTGTGATGGTGGTGATTATTGTTTTAAGACGAAGTACAACTGAGTAACCACCTTCTATTAACACTAACCAGAGGGAAAACATGGAAGAGATCCGACAGTTCAAAAATGAAGTTATCGGCCCAAGAAAGACAAGGGCCATGAATGGCGTAAAAATGAAAGACTTCCGAGGCCTTGACACTCAATATCGTTGGGGCTGTATAAAAACAAAAACCAGAATTGACCAAGGGAGGTCAGATAGGGTAGATGAAAGTGAGGGATCTGGCACAAGTGGAAGCAATGCGAGGACTCAGCTAAGGCCCCGTGGTCGCCAAGCAACGCTCCCAAGTTCAACAATTCTGTGGCTTCGTGAACTGGATGTTTGTCTGAGTCTTAATATACCCCTTTTCAGTTACACACAACACTACCAACGACCACAGAAACATGTAAAACGTGGCTTAATGCACACGAGGTTACCAAGTTACTGAAAACAGGCCAGAAAATAAAATTTAAAAAATATATTTCGTATGCAGTAGAGCTGACACTGGCTTCTACACAATTCTTCTTCTTCTTCTTCTTCTTCTTCTTCTTCTTCTTCTTCTTCTTATTATTATTATTATTATTATTATTATTATTATTATTATTATTATTATTATTATTATTATTATTATTATTATTATTAAAGGGGATGTCTTGTCGATGCAACCATAATTCCCGGTCTTCAGCTTCATGTTTCATCTCATGGTAGGTAGTAGACTATATCTAAGATTTAACATGAGATCATGAAGATACTTGGTCCTTGGTCTTCCACACCCTTCCTTTCCCAGAGCTATTCCCTCAACAATGTTGACCATGAAGCTGTTATATCTCACGGTGAGCCCAAGGAATTTGGCCGTCCTTTTCCTTATCATGGTGAATTCTCTCCAGCCTTTAATTTCATTTTTGACGCTTTTCCATCCAGCTAATCTTCAGCATTCGTCTCCAGATCCACATTTCAAAAGCTTCTAGCCATTTCCTGTCTTGTTTAGTTAATGTCCGGAATTCATAACTAGGAACAGCACACTCCATACAAGAGATTTTGCAAAGCTTTTCGTGACTTGGATGTCCAGGTGTTTACTTGCAACCAAATTTATTTTGTTAATGAACGCTTGTTTGGCTAGTGCTATCCTCCTCCTGATCTGCACAATGCTAATTTGAAAATATATCAATAAATCCGATACGCTCATAACAAGTTACGTAAAGGCCTGATTCCCTGATTTAGAGATTCAAGACTCCTTTCTTTCATATTAACATTCAACCTCCGCTCGTCGATATTTGTCCGTCTCGACTTCACTAGCACTGGATATCGAGGCCCATTACCTTTTCTTCTTCTTATTCTTCTCACGCCCTGGTGGGGTCGCGGGTGCGAAATGTGTCGCGCATGTGGTTAGTAGTGTGGTGTGGTGTATGTATATGAAGAGGAGTGTGCTGGGACACACAAAAACACTCAGTCCCCGAATCAGAGGAATTAACTACACGCGATTAAAATCCTCGACCCAGCCGGGAATTGAACCCGGGAACCTCTGAATCGAAAGCCTCAACGCTGACCATTCAGCCAAGGAGATGGACATCGAAGTCATTTACCTTGTCTTTCACAATACACCCCGTTCTTTAACCAATAGCTTTTCCGCTGAGATCAGAATTCATCATTCTGCAGCCGTGAAGCTAAATAGTTTAATGCGCTCTGCTCTGAAACACAATCAGATATGAAGCTCTTCTTCTATTAGTGATAAGTAAAGTCGCAGGCTGACAAAGTCGCCGTTTATGATTAGCTCACTACCTAGAATTGTGGTGAAAGAGGCCAAAATCTCTGACACAAGAAGAACGCAACACAATTCGGCCATGAATAAACAAGAATCAAGACCAGCTGTTTGTGAACAACTTGGCATCTTGACCGACCTTTGGGAACTTGCATGGCAATATTTGAAATGTCATTTGCTACGTAGGTTTCTTTCGGCAACAAAATCGATCGACAAATAAATATTATAACTTACAACTTATATAACCGTTATTTTTAGGTCTTCTAAACCAGCTGTATAGTGCAGTTGTTTTGCTTTCTCTAATCCAGTTGTGAACTACATTGCCTGCACAGTTTGTTAGGCCAATTGAGCAGTAATTTAATTGAGTCTCAGTACCGGTTTCGCTTTAGCGATCTCCACCTGGGCAGCTTGGAAAATAGGTATAAGAATTGTTGGTAATAATAATAATAATAATAATAATAATAATAATACATGTTCACTGAAATGTGGCATTCGTAGGAGAAGTCTGTTGATAAATGTTAATTTGGCATGATTAACTTCGCCGTGGCTGTGTGTTCGTTTTTTAATGAGCTTTGTTTCAGCGGCAGGTGGTAGACCTGGGTGGTCACCCACCCGGGTACTGACCATGCCCAATGTTGCTTAACTGCAGGCGTAGCGGTATCAGCATCAGTGGGCCCTGCCGCTGTTTTTACACGAGAAAATTATTAATTCTCGTGTGCCGGCTGTTATCGGCACTATACATTTTGAAAAACGTACAGAAATTATTAACTCTGCTTCCAGAAGAGAGATGTCGGTAAATGATTTGCAGGCCCAAGTTACAATTTTGGAACGACATTTTGCGTACATATAAACTGCATACTTTAATAATAATAATTATTATTATTATTATTTTACATCTCACAGGCTCCAGTATTTTCACGATTTTTGGAGACTCCAATGTTCCGGGAATTGTGTCCCACAGGAATTCTTTTACATGCTGGTAAATCTACCAATAAGACGCTGGTGTATTCTGCACACGTTCAAATACCATCGGACTGAACCAGAATCGAACCCATCAACTTGGACTCATGACAGCCAGTGTTCGAACCCCACTGTTAGCCCTGAAGATGGTTTTTCGTGGTATCCCATTGCCATACCAAGAAAATGCTGGGACTGTACCTTAATTAAGGCCACGGTCGCTTCCTCTCCACACCTAACCCTTTCCTATCTCATCGTCGCCATAATATCTATCTGTGTCAGTGCGACGTAGAGCAAATTGTAACCTGATGCGAAGGTGACAAGTTTGATGGCATTACGCTTTGTAGTTGTAGAGGGTTTTTTTTTTTTTTTTTTTTGCTATTGGCTTTACGTCGCACCGACATAGATAGGTCTTATGGCGACGATGGGACAGGAAAGGGCTAGGACTGGGAAGGAAGCGGCCGTGGCCTTAATTAAGGTACAGCCCCAGCATTTGCCTGGTGTGAAAATGGGAAACCACGGAAAACCATCTTCAGGGCTGCCGACAGTGGGGTTCGAACCCACTATCTCCCGAATACTGGATACTGGCCGCACTTAAGCGACTGCAGCTATCGAGCTCGGTGTAGTAGTTGTAGAGTGTCAACAGAGAAGTTTTATATAGCACTGATGGCCGATTTCCACACTTCGAAACAGAACAAAAGAGTATGAGGAAATGATGATGAATGTTGTACTAAGGGACTTAAATCTACGTCATTGACCCCTGGGAGCATAATAAGAAGTGTTTATTTATAATGTATTAACAAGTACATGATTTTGAATTCAGTGCCCGATTCAAAATGCATTGCATTTTATAAATTTTATAAACATGAATATGAAATAAAATGTAACAAGACACTCATTTTGAAATACATAAATATAAATATTACAGAAAGGTAAAATTTTTGATCGAACTTGAAGACATTTACTCAGCGAATACAGAGCGCAGTTAAACGGTTAAGAAACTAAAAGAATTAGCCTACTTAGTTTTTAAAAAGTAATTATCAATACAAAATCTACTTTAAAATGTTCAAAAATAAATACCAACAGAAAAATCTATTGTAAAAAGATATTAATATATTTGCAGTTATAAATGATAAGATAAAGAGTATCGCTCATAAAATTGATGTCAAGAGCTACTGACTGCTCGTCATCACACAGAATGAGGACATGGTGCTAGGTAGTTTTGGACAACGAGGGAAATCGGTCGGATGCATGCATGATGTGAGCTCTCTCTGTGGATCAGTGGTAGAGTGTCGACCTCCGGATCCCAGGATTGCGGATCAAATCCTGCAGAGGTAGTCGGAATTTTGACGGGCCAAACAAGTCCATTCGGCGTGTAAATTATCTCTGATGACACATTTGGTGTTTAGATGACAAAATTAACTATAACTCAACCATAGATCGCTCAAGAGAGATCCAGTTTACTCTAGTCGAGTAAAACGGAATACTGAAGTTTACGAACAGGCAGCCTTGATGATGTCAAATTAAAATGCATACACAAAGTAGCAGAGGCCATATTATTATTACGAGCGAGTATGTGGACTTCCGTTCTCTAGCAGGAGGGTTGGTGGGAGGGATCTTAGTAGACCGGTCGTCTGTACAATTTGAATTCTGCATCACAGAGCGAGCAGAGAACAGCTGATCAGCTTTACTCTGCAGGACCGTTTTTCGAGGTTCAGTGAGAGTGAAAGTAGCAATCGAGAGGAGTTACGTAATACGGTACGATGAACCTGATTATAATTAGGCTGTAGGTTACGTGTGATTCATAGTTAGTTTACAATATGGCAAAAAGGTGTACACACAACGTTGAAGGAAAATACAGATTTATAGCAGTTTTATTTTTTATTTTTTCACTGTTGCAATTGTATGTTGTATTAACGGACCTAACATCAAGGTCACCGATCCCTGAGAGCATAATAAGTGATTATTTAAAATGTATGAACAAGTACATGACTTTGAAATCAGTGCCCGATTCAAAATTTCATAAATTTTACAAACATGAATATGAAATAAAATTTAACCAGACATTGATTTTGAAATACATATAGGCTATAAATATTAGAGAAAGATAAAAGCTTTGATCGAACTTGAGAAGTTTACTTAGCGAATAAATAGAGCAATGCTTTTCTTTCACTCATGACTCAGTATGGAGCTGTGAAGCAACACGTGAATTTGTAACTGTAGTTTCATATGTTGGAAGTTGGACAGAAATATTGAGCGCGGCTTGAACTTTCTTTTCGAGCGAGCTGGCTACGCGGTTTGAATCACATATCTCAGAACTTGCATTCGGGTGGTAGTGGGTTCGAACCCCCCTGTCGTCAGCCCTAAAGATGGTTTTTCGTGGTTTCCAAAATTACAGCTGAATTATGGCCACGGTCATTTTCTTTCCAGTCCTAATCCTGTCCTATCCTATCCCATCGACATCATATACTTGTCTGTGTCAGCGCGACGTAAAATAAATAGCAAGGAAGAAGAAAAAATAACTTCCCGCTCTGTCGTGGATGATATATGTATGGTATACGATTTGAAACGAAATGCACTTAGGCTTGCCAGGAAAGCTAGGAGAACATAAGGTCAATTCGAGTCGCACTCCCAGCCATTTAGTAGTTATCCGTGATTACCTACTGGAAGGGGATGTCCAGATGATACCTAACAAACATGCTATGGCAATTCCATTCTCAATTCAATATTGCAATAAATACAGTACATTCTACATGACTACAACGATGGCACTAATGGGCGTCGGGAGAGACTAAGATTAGCCGATGACAATTTACGGGATCATGGCTAGACTTCGCACCTCCTTTTATTGATTTCAAAATATGGAGGAGTGTTGGCTGTCAATGGAGGATGACGATTCATTTAGTTCATTCACGGAAACTTCCAGACTGAACTTCGTGAAAAGCGTGTCTTCAATTATTCTCTTGTTGAATACCATATTACTGTTGCTGATGTGTCATTAGCTCATTGATTGGTTGTCCGGCTCCACGACTTAATGGTTAGCGCGCTGGTCTTTGGTCCAGGGGGTCCAGGGTTCGACCGGGTCGGAGATGTCCTTATATTGACTGGCTGATGACGATTTAGACCGCAGTACTTTGTGTTTATCTTTTCAACTCCACCCAACTTTTGCAGCATACATACAGTATAATCTGCTCCGTCATGTTCATGCCATGACCTCCCTCCAATAGCCTCAGGTCCGTAGAGGTGTTGAATGCGACGTTTCAAGCGTCTGATATTACATACTACTACTACTACTACTACTACTAGGTTGAGCGGAAATTTCTTGATCTCATAAAGAGTCGAACTGCTTTGAAAACGTATGTTGTAACCCTTTGCATTTGCCTTTGCTGGCAGGACCTAGTATTTACAGTGCACTATGTCTTCTTGTATGGGCTAGAGTAATTTTGTTACTTTCATTGATCTGTCTCTGTCTTATACTTGGCTTTGACAATATGAAAGTGACTGAGGTATGAGTGATGCTATTCCTTCTGCAGCCAGTCCCTACTATGAATGGTGTGAAAATGTTGCTCATAGGGTCGGTTGGTGCATGCATTTCAGTGTTGGCAGACTGATATGTAATAGCAACTTCTGGCTTGGTGATGAAAGCAACGAAAATCTACCTAACTCCTCATTTCCCTAGTACGCCTCTTCACTGATGCCTAGGCCATCTATGACAGCTGATGGCGGAGCTGTTGAGGATCCAACCAGCTTTAGGGCTGAAGACTGAACATACACGACCCTTTGCATATTGACATTTATCTGATTTTCTCAGTGAAGATCAGTCGTGATCAGTAGAAAGTGAGTGTTTTTATTGTGTTCCAATAATCTTATTAACAGGATTTGATTGACCTTATGAACAGGATATTTCACTACTTGACTTCCATTTGTTTCGGCCTAAGAATAATTATTTGAAGGGGAAATCATTTGACGACTTCAGCAATGTTAATTCATTTATAGCAGAACATAGCGCGTGGTGTACCGTGATTATCTCGAGCTCACAGCGAACCGTACTGGCCATGGGTACGTATTGCAAGACGCAAGTATACTTGCACGACCGTAGGTCGGTAATGTCTTTGAGATTGGGCCAGAGGTACTCCTGAAGCCTGTGGTAATGCGATGGGGAGGGCCCACGGAAAATAAACGGTGGTTGGTATGCGTGGATGTTGACGGGGTGGAAGGAGTACCTTCGGTTATAGGACAGTTTTGTCATCTGCTATATATAAACAAGGCATCACTGGTATATGTATTTGATTGACTGTACAGTTGAAGGTGTGCCGTAAAACTACCTCTGTCCACAATCTCTATCCATGTACACAGGTGAAAAGTTATATGTTGCCTAATGGAAACACTATGCAGTAGAGAGTTCATGTTTCAGAAGTTAGCATCGAATCTGATTTACAAGTACGGTTAATGAAGATAGCCTATTTAGTTTAGCTTGAGTGCACTTCTCGCTAGTATGCTTAGGTGCAACAGTCTGTCAAAGAAAATGAAATGAAACAGAATTTCCAAACATTTTTATGTTGATCTACCAGCTCCCAAAGAATGAGATTATCAATTCGGATGTGCACTGCAGCCAGGTGGAAAAATTACATCAATACATTCCACATAAGGGACCAGAACTAGCGAGATTAGTTGTAATGCCTTACATATCCACCTTATTAACAGAATACTGCACTACTTGATTTCCATTTCTTTCGGCCTAAGAAAAAATATTTGAAGGCGAAATCTTTGACGACTTCAGCACTGTTAATTCATTTATAGCAGAACGCAGCGTGTAGTGTACCGTGATTATCTCGAGCACACAGCGAACAGTATGTAAAATGGCGACTTCTAACATATGATGGTGGTGATTGTTGTTTTAAGAGGAAGTACAACTAGGCAAACTCCCCTATTAACACTAATCAAAGAGAAAAAATGGAATGGGTCTGCCTAGGTATTGGCCGAAGAAAGACAATGGTTACGAAGAGCGTGAAAATGAAAGACTCCCTAGGCCTCGTAACCTAATCGGAAGAGAACAAAGAGTTGGTCAAGGTAGGTCTGATGGGATAGATGAAAATAAGGAGCCTGGCACAAGTTAATGGAGGCAAAGCCGGGAATCAGCTAAGTGCCCCGTGGTCGCCAACCCAAGCACCCAAGTTAACCCTTTCTCTCCTGAATTATTTTTCTTAACAAAAAATATTTCACTGTTCTTACTGTGTTATTTGGCTTTCAAATAAGATAATGACCATTTTTAAAGAAATCCCCATTGTAATTATTGAAGTAATAGCCATATGGCAACTTTGGGGCATGGTGCCAAAGTAATAGGCACTTACTAAATTTCATATTCTTATTGCAAAATTGGTATACATCACAATAAATACATCAATATTAATATAGTAAAACAGTGAAAAAATTAATATTACAATATACAGTTGAATACTAAATATGAAGTGGGCCTAGTTCTTCTGAATTTTAACTAACGATTGTGAAATAGCAAGAAGCAGTCATTTTTCCCATTCAAACATAAACCAACCTTGCACTTCTTACACATCACCCTGGTGAAACCCACTTTACAGTTCCTACACTTCTGTCTTTTTGGAATATAAACTGACCAGTGGCACGACCCATCAAACCTCACATCAGAAACTGGCATGGCTACTTTTGGCCTTCTTTTCACAGTAGGCTGTAACTCTGAGCTCAGTTGACTTCTTTTCCGAATTTGTGACTTTCCTGCAGTTGTGAGTGAATTCGCAATCACAGTCTGAAATTTCAACAATGAAAGTGCAAGGAGAATCAAAATCGACTTTTCTCCACTTTGGATAATAATTTTGTCAATTGATGTTAATGCTGTATCTCTGGATGTTTGCTGCAGTCGTGTAGATGAACCGTTGGTACCAGAAACGTCTATTACATCAGAATTATCTACTGTAGGAAGATTGGGCCTATGACTCAGTGTAGTCATATCTACTGAATTTGGTGGTTCATCAGTTGTAACACTCCTGCGAACAACATTCGGTTCTACTGTTTCACGGTCATCGTCATCAATATCAACATCTTATAAATCCCCGTCAGGAATTACTGCCTCATTCAGGATAAAGTCCAAATCTTTATGTGACAGTGGGAGGATGGGGTCCTACCAAGAAAACATCTCTTGTTAGGTTATGTGACTACGTCAAAAAAATAACTTTTTTTTTTGCTAGTTGCTTTACGTCGCACCGACACAGATAGGTCTTATGGCGACGATGGGACGGGAAAGGGCTAGGAGTTGGAAGGAAGCGGCCGTGGCCTTAAGGTACAGCCCCAGCATTTGCCTGGTGTGAAAATGGGAAACCACGGAAAACCATTTTCAGGGCTGCCGACAGTGGGGTTCGAACCTACTATCTCCCGAATACTGGATACTGGCGACTGCAGCTATCGAGCTCGGTCAAAAAAAAAAAAACTCGTAACCTTAGTTTTAATACGAATGACCTATATGTACTAATAAAGAAATAATAATACAGTACAGTACACAGTACATTCATCAAGAAACTTGAATCATATGAGATAAGGGTATGAAAATCTAGAAACAAATGTGTACTACGTAACCTCCAATGACTGTAGTTGTCATATGGCAATAATTATTTTAGGAACTGATTACAGTAAAACACATTAGGGATATGACTTCATTCATAGTAAAAATATAATTTAGAGTCTTTTACTGACATGTATCTAATATTATTTAATGACTCATGCTTCAAATAAACTGTTTATTCACAGTTGAAAACGAAGCCCGTCATTCACATTCCATGTTTGAAGCAAATTTTGAGATTTCAACAGAAGACATGGAGCTCTAACAGTGTTACCAACTTCGGAATCACAATTATTTCGAAGAAAAGATATCCAATTGGCTAATATGGGCTAAAATAGCACGGTGTTCAGTATAATATTGTTTCTGTAAAGGGTAAAAGTAATTGTTGCCATATGGTAGGTATGGGTAACAAAGGGTTATAAGTCCCTGTAAGCCCTTTTTAGTCACCTCTTACGACAGGCACGGGATACCGCGGATGTATTCTCTACCGCCCCCACCCACAACGGATGGATAGATCATTTCCCAGTGAATTCGGAACCAACCACTGATTCTTCCTTGTTATGGCCTATTATTTTCGATACCAAGTTCCATCTTGGAACATAAGCATTACTTCCTATATGAGAAAGGTAGCAATGTGGTTTGAAAATTTCTACATCTTTTAAGCACCTTCACCTCCACTATTTGCTCTTCATAACGTTCCATTTCACTCTATAGATGCACAGACTTTTGTTGGATGTTGACACAAGTGTAAACTTCATTCTACAGTGCGTTGGTTGGACGTGTATCAGTCAGGGTTGCCACCGTTAGTACTTTAGTACTAGATCTAGTACTTCGTGGACATTTTTAGTGCGTTAGTTCTTTTTATGGAAATCTAGTACTTTTTACGGAGGTAGAGTATACCTGCAAAACAACACACTAGTAAACAATAGGCTCTATTTATATTGAACTTGTGTGTTCGACAGACTGAACGGCTTTTAAGTTACATTTAACCGAGTCGACACTGGAAGGTGTTGTTTCCTTCCTAACAAACAAGCCCACAAAATCGCTGAAAGAGTACTGAGAGTTTATGGAATTTTGGAACTCTTTTTAATCGAACTGAAAAATCCTGTAGGCGACTACATCTTTTCAAATTTGAAAAACAATTCTGAAGGCATTGCTCTGTTTACCACATTCTCCTGCTGAAACAGAACCGTTTCTTTTTCTGTTAATAAGACCAGATTGAGTAACAAACTACTATTCCGTAGCGTATGCGCTCCTTCTAAAGTACTAGTCTGCCCAAAATGTTCACATTTCAAAAAAGTTTATTGCTTTGGCAATATTTTCCAAGGAATACGAGAAGAGCAAAATGTGAAATGCATGTTAATACACTCTAAAAGACAGCCAAATTTTGGGTAGTGTATGAAGTCAAAATGAATGTGTGTGTGTGTGTGTGTGTGTGTGTGTGTGTGTGCGCGCTATTCATTGTGTTCATATTCTACACATAAATAAATGACACTCGTCTGGTAGTCAGCTTGGAACTGGAAGTGTTAGGATAGTGGGTATTGAAACTGCAACATTGCTGCTTCCCATCACAGATATCAAAACCGATAACTTCTGATAATTACGATTTTCTTATTTAATAAAGGTGTATTTTTTATAAGTATACTTTTTTCTGTACTGTCTATATGAATAATCCTACTCCAATGTAAAAAAATAATTCAGTACTTTTTTCCATAATCTAGTACCTTTTCACGGGAAAATTTAGTACGTACATTTTTGCCCGGTGGCAACCCTGGTATCAGTACTTCATAAATAGTTAGCATTACCATCGTAACAGAATCTTCAGAAAACCTCAGGAGCAAAAAGAAGGTTTGGTCTGTTGTGATGTGGTGGTCATTATTTCCATTACAACAAATTAATAAAATATATTTATCCACTTTTTCCTAGAGGTATGAACTCGCTGACAAAGATGCCCGAATACCGAACGTACAGGCCATGGCCTCTTACTTCTCATACAATACATACATACAGGTACATAATTACAGACTCTTACTTCTCATTACTCCCAAAATTTAATTATGGTTTCACACACCAGTACAGACAATGTCGGGTTTAGTGTGCGGGCCCTAAGGCTGAAGATGTGGTGCGCACCCCAGAGTCCTGCAGTCAGACCCACCGCGCAGCACTTCAAACCTACGGGCTCCGGCAGCCCAGCCCGTGCAGTGCCGTTTTCTTCTGACGCGGCAGCGTACTGGCTGGAGCTGGGAACGGAGCTGTTGCTCCTATGATTGCAATCGGTAGTGCGAGTGCAGCGCTCCCTCCGGTATTCTCCGGTAGTCAACTGTTGCTTGGAAACCAATCGGTGGTTTCGGAGGGCGAGCGGAGGACGGAGCAACAGTACTGAATGTGTGCTCGCTTGCACTTCCAGTAGTGGGGCGCAACGGATGTGGTAGCGACGTAGTAAATACTGCTTTATAAGTATGAAGAAGGCGAATATATGAAATATATACATTCGCATTTATCGTTAACGTTTAATAATATGTGTATATATATTTCCGATAAAAGTCCATGCAAATAGAATAGACCTTTTTCATTATATTACCTTTGAAGTGTAATATATATGACAGACTATAAGTACTCTCGTACGTCCCCGCGGTGTTGGGGCCAACGCGCCCCGCTATCGCCCGGCGGCCCCGGGTTCGATTCCCAGCCGGGCCGGAGTTTTTTAATTGTAATGAATACTATCCCAGTCCTGGGGACTGGGTGTTTGTGACGTCCTTAATCTTCCTTTCCTCACACACAACATTCCACACTACCGCCATTCCAATTACACACAGGTTCATACAATATGATGCCTGTAGGGGCGAAAGATCCACATGGGTCAACGCCCCGAACAAAAAGCATTTTGAAGAAAATAACCAGTGTTGAAAAACAACGCGAGAAGCGGGACTCGATCCAGTGAACCAGCGCGTTCGGAGCTTGAACGCCAATCACTCGACCACCGCCGTTTCGTATTCGTGAACCCAAAGCACCGGTACATATTCGACGCGAAAAGTTATCTTGCGATTTTCTCGAGAACGACTTAGTAGTACGCCGTACTACTTGCACATAATGTTGCCCTAATGGACTACTAAACGTGTACAAAGATGGAAGGTAGTCCGTGATCCGAACGTCATGGCCTCCCCTTGTAAGTGTATTGTATTCGCCTCCCTAATAAATAAATCGAAGAACAAAGAATCGATTGATTTATGAACAACATAATATAAATATAACACTGACACATATAAACACTTTAAATGAGTATACAGCAATAATTTTCTTTTTCAGCATCCATACATTTTATAATACATCACATATATGAGAATTTTCTCGCACATTGTCATCGCAGATAACTGTCCAGTGTCCCATTCTCATACAATTCACAAGAGCATAGCCCTTAATTTAACACACACAAATAATTTTAAATGATTACACTACATTCTTCTCCTTTTTTAACATATCAAAATATTTTGTGAAAATTCACTTATATGAGAACTTTTCTCGCATATTGTTATCGCAGACAACTGTCCAATGTCCTGTTCTCAGTTTTGTCACACAGAACATGACAATGTAGCACTTATTCTTCCAATGCACCAATACGACACTTGGTTCACACGCCAATCGCAGATGTTAGTTTTACTTTGCCAGTTTCTTACAAAAATTAATCATCTTAATCTTATCTGAACAAATCTCACGTGAAATACTTCTTTAAGTTCTTAATGTTGTAAGTACCGACAATCTTCCCTTCCTGATCTATTAAAGAATATGCACACTTCCCGATACGGTTCACAATAGTGAAATACCCCTGAAACAAAAGAAAGAATTTAGACATATTTCCTGCCTCTGCAGATGATGGGAATGGAACTCTAAGTAGCACCTTGTCACCCAAACTGAATTCGTCCAATTTTGCCCTTTTCTGCTGGCGAATGCGTTTATTGCCTGCTTTGATTCAATTTTCCCTAGCCAGCTGGATATAATAATCCTTAGATTTTCCCTCTCCCAAGTCTAAGCCTAGCATACTTGCAATATGATCGGTTGGCTTCCTACCAAAATGAATTTCATACGGCGTACATCCCGTAGACTCGTGTAACGTAGTGTTACACCATCGTTCTACATCACCCAGTCGTGAAAACCACGAACTGTGCTTATCATGTACGTATGCTCTGAATATTCTCCCGATCTCTCTCATGACCCGCTCGACCATATTACCTTGTGGGTATCGAATAGACGAATATATGGCCTTAACACCCAGTTCATTCAACTTGGTAGTCCATATCTTTGAACTGAACTGACTGCCGTGATCTGATAATATTCTGAGTGGACATCCAAACTCAGGAATATATCTGTCAATAACTTGCTTTAGGCAACCCCTTCCCGTAGCTTTTCTCAGGGGATACATTTTGAAATATTTGCTGAAGGCATCAATCAAAACGAACACATAGCGGTATCCATACCGAGATTTTACTAGTTGCCCGAACAGATCTACGCATATAAGTTGGCCGCGCTTGTCTACAATGACGGCTTGCCGTGGGCCCTCTAACGTCCTGTTAGGATGCTTACTACGTTGACATAGATCACAGGTCGCAAGTAATTTCCTAATCCTCCTTCCCATATTCTTCCACACAAAATTCCCTTGAATAGCATAAAGAACCTTGTTTGCCCCAAAATGACCGAGTTCTTTGTGATAATACCAAATCATGTCTTCCTGTAATGCCTTTGGTACACAAACTTTAAATTCCCCAGAATGACACTTCCTTGACAGGAAACCACTACTTAGTTTATATTCATGTATACCTTTCTTCACAAGAACATCTGCCTCCTTATCTCTTAACCAGGTCAGGATAACATTCATCTCATCGTCCCTCTCCTGTTCCACCATGAGATGACGTAATCGATCTCGTTCTGTCATGTTGTCCGTCACATTACCCACACATACCAGTATTCCTTCTCGTATATCTACATACCTTGACTCAGTATTGCCTGATAAATTCCTACTGAGGAAATCGGCTAAGACATTATCTTTACCTTTAATATGTCTAATAGTGAAGTCATATTCACTGATAGCTAAAATCCACCTTGTCATTCTATTACTTGTTAACTTACATGTTTTAATAAATACTAATGCCTGATGATCTGTCCATATCTCAAACTTATTCCCTAATACATACATCCTAAATTTGCTTAATGAATAGATAATAGCCAAGAACTCAATTTCCGTGATGGTATACCTTTTTTCAGTCAAGCTGAGTCCCCGACTCGCCAAAGAAACAATACCCAAATTTGCTTCGTCATCCCTCTGACACAAACATCCGGAAATGCCCTTTTCTGACGCATCGGTCATGAGTACAAACTCGCGATTAGGCATAGGGTATTTTAACATAACGGCATCATTAAAACCTTTCTTCAGCCTAAGAAATGCCTCATCATGTTCAGCCGTCCACTTCCATTTAGCTCCACCTTTCAATAAGCCTCTGAATGGCTCTAACAACGCTGCATATTGGATGACAAAACGTCTAAAATAATTACAAACCCCTAAAAATGATTTTAACTGTTTACTATTACGTGGAGTGCTCGTGTTGTTAATCTTCTCTAATCTCGTTTGTTCTGGTTTTACCCCCTGTGCAGATACAGTGTGCCCCAAAAATGTAATCTGTTGTGTGCAAAATGTTGACTTATCCAGTTTTAATGTGAAGCCTCCCTCTCTGACTTTCTGTAAGACTATGTTCAAATGTTCCATATGTTCTTCAAAAGTGTGAGATGCTATTACTACGTCATCAATGTACATTGTAACAAAATCCCCTGTATCCCGACCTAAAACTCTAGACATAGCACGAATCAACGCTGCGGAAGAGGTTTTCGTACCAAAAGGGACTCTAGCAAATTGATACAAACAATTCTTATATGCGAAAGCTGTGAGAGGTCTGTCCTCTCTTCTGAGGGGAATTTGCCAAAATGAAGACGACAAATCCATGATGGAAAACCATGTTTTTCCTTCAAAACGCTGAATGAGTTCTTCCACTGTTTCAGGCCTCTGTTGGTCTGCCTCAATCCTCTGATTCATAAGCCTGGCGTCAATACACAGCCTGACTGACCCGTCCTTCTTGGCAACGATAATTAAAGGATTAATACTATGGCTACAAGATGGTTGAATTATACCGTAATCCAGCATAATGTTTATCTGTTCTTCGACAGCACTAGCATATTTAAGTGGAATGGGGTACTTGGGTCCTACGAATGATGAATGGTCATGTACAACAAACTTGTGTTCATATACATGTGTTCTTCCTGGCTTATCACTAAATACATCTCGATGCTCACCTAACATCGAACTCAACTGCTCCTCCTGTAATTCACTCAAATTACTTCTCGCCACTGTCTCATACAGACTATCCCTTGGATCCTGTCGTATGCACAAGTGACACACGTCAAAACATCTCCTCTCACTAGGAACACCTTCACTTCCCTCCCTAATACCTTTACCAGAACACACGTTATCAACACTTACCTCAGACCCTTCATAATTCACACATACTTGTTTGCTAGTTTTCCCCCAGGACAAACACACACTACCCGAATCAAAGTCTAATCTAGCTCCATGATTTGTAAGCCAGTCAGCTCCTAAAATAACTGAATACACCAGATTTGGCACAACAAGGCATGGTTGAAAGTTACATTCATTTTCAATCGTAATTGGTACCGCTATCATTTTATTTACTCTCTGTGACTTGCTACCCACCGCTGTTATAATGAAGGTTTGCCTCACAGGAATCTCTGTTATATCCTGACTTTCTTTCAGAATTTCCTCGTAAAGCTTGGAGCTAATACATGACCTTTCACTACCAGAGTCTAATAATACCTTCACTTTTCTTCTCCATATAATAATTTCTATCGTCGGAGTCACTACCTCACTACTTATATCCTCAGTATTATAACTACTTATATCATTTAATAGATCACTCCTTATATCTAGATTAATACTACTATTTCTTACTTTATTATCTATGACTACGTCATCACTTAAAACATTTGACTTATCACTACTTAGGTCACAATCACGTTGTTCTCTTAAATCCACTTTTATTACACAATTATCTACACTACCTACCTGTTTTTGACAACTTTTACCTTCGGACTGTTCACGTGACCTGTTTATGCAGTCCGCTGAGTGTTTAAAGTGCGCTGGCTCAATGATGGATCCTGAATAACACTCGTGTTAGGCCTATTTTCATCTCTATGACTCAAATCCCCACGCCTCCCATTGTCGGATTGTCTCGGGTAACTCTGCTGACCTCTATCACTATTAAAATTCCTATTAGCCCTCGTCTGATCATAATTGTTTGCTCTCCTCTGATAATTATCTGACCTGTTTCCCGCTCCCTCTACATTTCTACTTTGTGGTCGACTGCCACCTATGCTACTATTCAAAGCCTCAAAACTATCTAGCAATACCTCCATTTCTTTGATAGTACTGACTTTCTGCATACACGCAGCTTCCCTAATCCTATCAGAATAATGTTTTAACATAATCCTTACGATATCGACTTCTGAACCAATACTATTAAGATTTTTCCAGATAAGCACGTGTGCCAGAAAGTATTCTGTCATAGACACCCCCTCCTGTTGTCTATATTTACCAAACATAATCCGTTCTCTTTCACGACCCTGGACATTCTCATCCCAAAACTTATTAATAAACTTCTCTTTAAATTCTTCCAAATTAGACATATTATTACGGTACACTTGAAACCAGGTTTTACTTTCACCAATGAAGGAATTCGACAAGATCTCTAATACGTATTCCCATTCGATAATATCCCTCAACTTATTTGCAAATCTTTTCTCAACTAATGTTAGAAATTCCATAGGATTAAATTGTTTTCCAGTAAACTTAGGCAAATCTTGGTCCCTATTGTATAAACCTCTCGTTACTACTATTTCTCTTGTAATCTGACCTTCTCTCATTTCTTGCCGTAGTACCCTCTGGCAATTCAAAACTTTTTCTTCCGCCACTTTCTCCGCATTCTCTTTCATTATTCTCAATTCTTCCTGTAATTTTTCCTCTTTCTCTGTAACCTTCTGCGACAAAGTTTCTTGTTTATTCTTTAGTTCTCTGACCTGCCCAAGCTCTTTTTCAAACGTTTCTACCTTACTGACACATTCCCTCATATCTTGCCCCACTGCTTTATGGATCTTGTCTAGTCTTTTGTCTACAATCTCGTTAATTTCTTCCCGATTACTAGAAATCTTATTACTTAACTCTTTGATATTCTCTGTACAAGTTCCTTTGACATGCTCAATTTGAGTATGAAGATCGCTCCGACTCGACTCCATTTCTCCTCTAAGGTCAACACACTCTTTATTTAACTTATTTTCTAACGTAGATATTTGACTAGTTACCTCTACTATCTTAGTATCTATTTTATAATTTAGTGATTCACTTAAAGCATCTATTTTCTCATTGGTCACATTAAAATTTTCTTTATTACTGCCAATTAATTCTTCCATTTGTTTCTTATTATTTTCATTACTAATACCAATCATTTGTTCCATTTTATTACTTAGAGAGTTAATCTGTTTATTACAATTTTCATTATTGGTACTAAAAAAATTCTTTCATCTCTTTCATCTCTTTCTTATTATTTTCATTATTAGTATCAATCTTTTCCTCCATTCTTTTCTGACTTTCATTACTACTAATTATTGTGGCCATCAGTAAGGAAAATTAATCTTGGTTCATCCCCCCTGGGACTTTCTTTTGAGTTTCAGTTTGCCTCTCAATTTCTGCACTTTCCTGAATTTCCTCAGAATTTTCCATCGTATTCACCTGCTCCCTACTCTGAATTTCACCTTGGATGTCCGCAGATGCAATGACCTCGTCGTCACATGACTTGTTATTGTCTTCCTTGTCCATCTTTGGTTCACTAGTGATAGTACGCGATCTCAAATTAATTTCCCTCTTCAAATCCCTTGACATATCCCCAAAATACAAATATATATCACAAAATTACACTCCTGAAATTTACCGGTAATGAGTTCCGTTGGCTTAAATGTGCATACTCTTCCCAAAATGAACCTATGATATGCTGTCATTCAGAACAAATTCTGAATTTCTTCGTGCCCCACGTTGGGCGCCACATTGTGTTATTCCTAACTGTCTGACTAACTTTTGACACATATTAATCTGAATTAATATTGAAAATCTGAAAATTAATATTCATTATATAAAATACACACTCGTCGAACCTTGTACTCACACTTACTTGTTACCTGCTTACTTACACATACGTTATTTGAAGGGCGCCAGCTGTCTCTCAGTACAGCAATAATAGAATGAGACTCTTGACTATCTCTAGGGTGTGGGGTAATAAGCTTACTTTTGACAACATACCATATAAGTTCTGGGAAAAGGAGATTGGCGTTCGGTTTCCCCATTAATTTTGAGGTTAAGATATTTTACTGTCAAAGAAATGAAACTATGTATTCGTTTGATAGAACAATATATATTCTTTAAATAATATATCAAAAAATAGTGAGTCTTGTTGCGATAAAACAGATGAGAATATGAAATTATGACATTGCAACTGAAAGAAACTAGGCATGAATTTGAATTCTTCTTGACCGGACATTTAACAATTTATACGAAATATTTCCCTCACTGATTCACTTGACTGTACCTTCAACACTTTTAGTGTAATTACGACGTATTCCTTTGATCTGGTTTTTACTGTAGATGTGTCACGCCTAACTTGGTGATACATCCTTGTGACTGCTTCTTCTCCATCTCATCTGACTTCTTTGTAAGTCAATATGGTATTACCTCTTGGTGGGTCCTGGGTTGCCCTCTCTGACTTCATGGTAAGCCCTTGCGTCCGTGTCTTCCACTAAGTGACGGACCAACCATTTGGTCTCACTCTCTCAATGACCAATAATTAATGGCTCACTGAGTCTTCACCATCTCTCGTTCACACTGGTTGACTGACCAACTAAGGCCTCTTGATCTAGTAGACTTCTTCACTGTACTGCATCCGTATAACTAATGACTGACGCTACAATATGCACCCACCTTATATAGACGTTGGTTGACACCGCTACGTAATCTCCAGAAATAACAATGACATACTCCCACCTACGCGACAGATATTACATACAGTGGTGAAATAGCCCGGAGGCGGCTAACTCCGTGAGCGCATATCTAAATAAATACAATGCCGTAACCATGGCTTGGCGATGACTTGGCAGAATCGCCAGTGGTATAGCAATATAACAACGTCACTTCCAATCTCTGATATATACAACAATTCTCACTGTACAGGTATCGAGTGTTATTCTACACATACGTATATATGCATACATCTAAGTACAATCTTGCAAGCAACAGGCAATTGCAAAATCGAATTGAATAAAACGGATAATTACAATAATAGTAACAATATCACAGATAACATAATAATAATACTGACATGGTAATAATAATAATAATAATAATAATAATAATAATAATAATAATAATAATAATAATAATAAAATACAGATCAAATAATAAAATAATAAAAATACAGATATCATCTTGTAACGGGATTTGAATCGTTACAACATCAGCAAAATGCACATTTTGCGGCCGCATTTACGCGACGGGTGGTAGTCGGCTTCAGCAGAAGAAAACAACATTGCTGCATTAAGCGAAACAGTTATGTTGTGAGAAAAGGGCACTGAATATACGGGTGAAATACCTTTACGTTGTCATGCCGCTACAGTACATTCACTCGGTAGTTTACTCGGTACAACCGGATGATGACGTCACAACAACTGCACCGCTCCGTCCCAGCCACTAGCCAGCGCTCTACCTTCTGAACTACTCAGCCCGGTACAGCATATAAACAATTCCAATCACTTAATTATCTTCAGTAATAAATGCGCTTTCTTTCTTTCCTTCTTAATCTATTTACCCTCCAGGGTTGGTTTTTCCCTCGGACTCATCGAGGGATCCCACCTCTACCGCCTCAAGGGCAGTGTCCTGGAGCTTCAGACTCTGGGTCGGGAATACAACCGGGGAGGATGACCAGTACCTCGCCAGGCGGCCTCATCTGCTATGCTGAACAGGGGCCTCACGGCGGGATGGGAAGATCGGAAGGGATAGACAAGGAAGAGGGAAGGAAGCGGCCGTGGCCTTAACTTAGGTATCATCCCGGCATTTGCCTGGAGGCGAACTGGAAAACCACGAAAAACCACGTCCAGGATGGCTGAGGTGGGAATCGAACCCACCTCTACTCAGTTGACCTCCCGAGGCTGAGCGGACCCCGTTAAAGCCCTCGTACCACTTTTCACATTTCGTGGCAGACTCGGGAATCGAACCCGGGCCTCCGGCGGTGGCAGCTAATCACACTAACCACTAAAGCACAGAGGCGGACGCAAACTGAATTTCAACAGATCAAAATCTGTTATTCATAGCGTAACAAAATAATGAGGCAATCTTGAAACGACTGCAGCATTTGAATGACAAACGTAGAAAGACACATGCATGTGTGGAATTGATACTGAAGCCTAAATTGTAATTCCACCCAAGATCACCATTACTACATTGCCCACATTAAAGTATTTGAATTTTCCGCCAGTGAATTCAATCTGAGGACTATCGGAGGTCTCCAGAGGAAGAGCGAAAACAATTGCTCCGCTCCGTTCCTACCGTTCTCAGCTCTAGGCAGTCTGTCTTCGTCTTAGCTATGTCATGTTCCACAGTTTCATCTGAGATTGCATCGGTTCGTCATTGGACGTAGAGCTGGGAACGGAACAGTTGCTCCTATGATTGCAATCGGTAGTGCGAGTGCAGCGCTCCCTCCGCTATTCTTTGGTAGTAAACTGTTGCTTGGAAACCAATCGCTGGTTCGGTCGGCGAGCGGAGGGCGAGCGGAGGACGGATGAACAGTATTGAATGCGTGCTCTCTTGCCGTTCCATCCGTGGTGTGCAACGGATGTGGTAGCGACATGGTAAATACTGCTTTATACGTATGACGAAGGCGAATATATGAACTATATACATTCTCATTTATCGTTCGTGTTTCATTTGTAACAACTTTTGTAACAATTTGCTTTACGTCATGCCGTCTTATGGCGACGATGTGATAGGAACGATTAAGGAGGGCAATTTTTAGACGTGAAAATGGAAAACGACGTAAAACCATCTTCAGGGCTGCCGACAGTGGGGTCCGAACCCACTTTCAACCGGGAGATAGTGGATTCGAATCCCACTGTCGGCAGCCCTGAAGTTGGTTTTCCGTGCGTTCCCATTTTCACACCAGGCATATGCTGGGGATGTACCTTAGTTAAAGCCACGGGCGCTTCCTTCCCACTCCCAGACCTTCCCTATCCCATCGTCGCCATAAACCTATCTGTGTCGGTGCGACGTAAAACAAAACAAAAATGTATCCCCGACCGAAAGTCTCACGCTCCAGGACATGTCCTTGAGGCGGTATAGGTGGGATTTACCCTGGAGGGTAAATTGATAGAAAGATTATTATTATTATTATTATTATTATTATTATTATTATTATTGTACTCCCATAACCACTTCTGTGGTTTTCTGCGACGTTAAGGTGTCGGTATTTTGTCCCACAGGAGTTCTTTCATGTGCCGGTACACCTGCCGACATGCGACTCTCGTATGTCAGCATCTTCAAGTACCGCCGAGCAAAGTCGGAATTGAAACCGCAGACTTAAGCTCAGAAGGCCAGAGCTCTACCGTCTGAACTACTCAGCCCGGTACAGCATATAACCAATACCAATCAGTTCGTACTCTTCATTAAAAAAATGAAATGGCGTATGGCTTTTAGTGCCGGGAGTGTCCGAGGACAACGGCTCACCAGATGCAGGTCTTTTGATTTTACACCCTTAGGCGACCTGCGCGTCGTGATGAGGATGAAATGATTATGAAGACGACACATACACCCAGCTCCAGTACCAGTTAAATTAACCAATTAAAATTAAAATTCCCGATCCTGCCGGGAATCGAACCTGGGACCCCTGTGACCAAAGGCCAGCACGGTAACCATTTAGTCATGGAGCCGGACGTACTCTTCCGTAATAAATGAGCTACACGTATAATACAATGTAAGAGCATCGTATATAATACATGTTTACATGCACTGGAATATACTTATTGCTTAAACTGTTTTACTATTAATAACATTGTAAATGCTTTTGCAACGGTATAATATGTGCCAATATTCAATCTACAGTATTCTATCCACCTGCACCTATTGCAAACTGAATGTCAGCAGATCAAAATCTGTTGTTCATAGCGTAACAAATAATGCGGCGATCTTGAAACGACTACAGCATTTGAATGACAAACGTGGGGGAACACATGCATCTGTGGAATTAGTAATGAAATTTAAATTGTAATTTCTCCTAAGATCACCGTTACAACATTGCCCACATTAAAGCATTTGAATTTTCCGCCCGTGAATTCAATCGGAGGACTACCGGAGGTCTCCGGAGGACGAGCGAAAACAACTGCTCCGCTCCGCTCCTACCGTTCCCAGCTCTAGTACTGGCTCACAGCACTGGGCTCATAGAGCCCACCGCAGTCCACCGCACTGGGCGGGCCCAGTAGAATAATCTTGAGTACTTCTCCACAATAACATGTGCGCCGTGCACAAAGAAATGTTCACGTCAGACTACTATTCGGATCATTCTCTCTACGAATTACCGTACGCTAATAACATATTTTAAGTAGGCTAATCGCATTTGGAAATTAAACGGTAGAAATTTCTCCTGCACTGTAATAATAATAATAATAATAATAATAATAATAATAATAATAATAATAATAATAATAATAATTGAAAACAAACAGAAACTTAATTATAAACTAATATTCGTCTGCAATTGACACCAAGTTAACTGAAAATGAATCTAAATAACACGAAGCATATTCATAGGACTTCATTCGCGTTTACCTTAAAATAAAATACAAACAGAAATGACGTGCAATACGCCAACAACACAAACAAACCTGAACATAGATTTTACTTAGTGTGCATAGTTTATTGGTCATTGTTAATTGTGATGGAATGGAATTACTGTGAATGAAAAGAAGAGCATCAGCAATCGTCTGGTTGTGGAAGAGAATGAAGCCCGCTGGACTGAAATTTATCTCTGAAGCTGAACTTTATGCTTGCATACATATTACTTTCTGAGCGATCACGTGAAATTTTGAATATTTTTGTCCATTTGTTCTCCAATAGGACGCTATATCCATCTTCTTCCATTCCACAATTTTGCTTTAAATATCTTTCCAGCTCATCTGTTGGAATAGGAGCATCATGAACGTCAGTCCACGAAGAAAACTTCATTACTTTGGCAGGTTGTGGCAGAGTCGTGGAGTGCGATGACACGGAAACATTAGAATGCGCGTCATTCAAACACCTCGTTCAAGTTTTGTATCTAATCATAAAAAGGCAAAATCAGTCCGACTCCTTTAACCTATACTAATATAATAAAGATAATAATAATAATGCTATTTGCTTTTACGTCCCACTAACTACTTTTTCGGTCTTCGGAGACGCCGAGGTGCCAGAATTTAGTCCCGCAGGAGTTCTTTTACGTGCCAGTAAATCTACCGACATGAGGCTGACGTATTTGAGCATCTTCAAATATCACCGGATCGAACCTGCCCAGTTGGGGTCAGAAGGCCAGCGCCTCTATCGTCTGAGCCATTCAGCCCGGCATATAATAAAGAGAGAGAGAGAGAGAGCGCGCGAATTTTGTTAGTTTGTGTATATCCGGAGGGTAATCTCAGAAACCACTGGCCCGATTCTAAAAATCCTTTTTTAAATGTAAATGGGCTGTATTTTATTTTCAAAATAATTCGAGGTAGGGGGCGACGGGGGAGATATCAAAATAATAGACTAATATAGGCGAAATATCGAATTTGTCGTGCAACGACGAGATTAAGCTCATTTTAAGCCGCTTGACCCACAGAACAAATTTCGGTAAGCCATACGGGCCCTAAACCCGACCGTTATGGAGATATTGGCGCCACACTACCCCTGCTCTCGGAATTAGATAAGGAAATGAACTGCCGTAACCATGGCAACGCCAGCTCCAGGATTCTACAGGAGCGAGATTGTGCATGTACGTTTGGGTATAGCTGCCAACCAAAATTTGTACACATAATTCCTGAGCATATCTACAATATATCTCGAAACTTTAGACGTGAAGTGTTATTTATAATATCTTTTAAAAATAAAGAGGACTGAAATGAGGGCTGGCGTGAATTCTTAATATGAGCATATCTACAGTATATCTCAAACACTTAACACGTTACAGATGTGAAAATTTAAATATTTAATATTTAAAAAATAAAAAACAGGTATTTAGTTTTTTGAAAAACCACTTAACGTGGGGGGGGAGGGGGTAAAAGGGACTGAAAAGGGGGTTGAATTAATTTTATTAGGGTAATGATATCTCAAAAACTGAAGTTGTTACAGACGTTAAAAAAAATGGTATTTAGAGTCCCCTTTAAGAAGAAAGAAATACGTATTCTTTTGGTTTTGGAAAATCCACTTAAGGGGGAATGAAAGGACTGAAATATTAGTTGAATTATTTGTATGAGGATACTTATATCTAAAACACCTAAAGATATTGCAGACGTGAAAACGGGTATTTGAAATCACCTTTAAAATAAAAAACACTCATTTTTGGGGGTAAAATTAACTTCGGATGGGGGGGGGGGGGGTGAAATATTTTCATGAGGATACAAATATCTCAAGAACTGAACAGTCGTGATAATTGGTATTTGGCAGCTCCTTTATCAATAAACACGTTTTTTTTTTTTTTGTTTTCGGTAAAACCACTTAAGGAACCGAAAAGAATTGAAAAAGGAGGTGAATTTTTAAAATGCGTACCGGTATATCTACAGTGTATGTCAAAAACTTCACACATTACACACATGGAACTTGGTACTTGGAATGTCCTTTAAAAATAAACATGTCACTCTTTTTTGTTTTCGGAAAATCCACGTAGTTGGGGGTGGAGGAAGGGCTGATAAAGGGGTTGAATTCTTTTTATGCGGATACTTATCTCAAAAGCTGAAGAGTTACAGGATTCTACAGCAGCGAGATTGTGCATGTACGTTTGGGTATAGCTGCCAACCAAAATTTGTACACATAATTCCTGAGCATATCTACAATATATATTTGTAATCTCCTTTATTAATAAAGAATTTTTTTTTTTTTTTTTACTTGAGAGAAGACGTTCTCACGTGTACAGTTCTATGTCGCATGGTCATCTCAGCCCCAAAAGGCACCACACGCTTGGTTTACAAAGAGTTTCGGGGGTAAATGAAACTGTTTTTCAGTGAGGTTTTATACTTCAGGGATTTTCAGATAATGTCCTAGTACAGTACAGAGGAACGATTACTTTTATCAAATTACGAAATCCAAGCGAGAAGTCGCGGGTAACTGCTAGTGTGTACATAAAGTTCACTGCAGATCGCACAGCACACAGAATTAACGTCTTTCCCATCACCGTCAACTGAAGGGCTTGAATACCAACCAAATACGACTTTTAACTTTAGGATCCGGTTCAGAAGTCTTGTATTGTGCGGTTTTTAGTTCGTTTGTTTCTTCTCTTTTTCTTTTACTTCACGATTTTTTGCCACGGTTTCTTTTCTTTAGGAACTACAGTCCACATTCGTTTCCGATAACAGGATAGACGGAGAAGTCAAACTGTAAACCACAGCAAATTTGATCGGCTCCACTCGACCGTAATGCAACGCGCTCCGCTGACATGCAGTACACTGTACACATTGAAGCAGTCAGCCCATAGAACTACCACAGCGCTGTCCTTGGCTCACCGCGTACGAATGACAGAGCGCTGGCCCAGACCGGCCCGTGCTTAGCCCGTGCGATGACGTCACGGGCTTCTTATGTTCGAGCCTTTCAAAGCCCATTGCAGCCTACTGCCTAAGCAGCTCATAGGCTGGGTCTCTCTGCAGGACTCTGGCGCACCCTTCCCTCCTCCTTACGACAAATTCCATCCCATTATTTTATTTTTTGTGATAATGATGATGATACTTGTTGTTTTAAGGGGCCTAACATCTAGGTCATCGGCACCTGATGGTACGAAATGAGACGAAATGCAATGAAAAAATAAAATCCAAAATCCTCCACTGACCAGAATTCAAAACGTGAGGACGCAAAATGAACGGATGGATATGAATTTAAAACAATCAGTGGAGCCGACCGGCAATGCCTCAGTCTCAGAAACTGACGGAAAACAATAGTAATACTGACACAAGGGACTGCTTCTATAGCTCAATACTGAATCGGTGATGCTTGCAAGGTAAAGGGGTCCAAAATATAGGTACTATAATGGTACTTATCGCTTGGAAAGTAGAACCATAGTATTCGTCATGGTGCGGTACTAGTCAAAAGTATCGTAGACTCGCGGTATTCCACATAGTATGGTACTACTGACAGGTTATGAAATTTGCACATGTAATACAGACGTATGGTGTTCCGCACATAGCGGCGCCATTTACAGGCAACGCAAACCTATAGTTTTCATCACATAAGTGTACTAACCACAGGGACTCTTACTATCCCGTGGTGTTCCTTATATAGTTGGTACTAATCATAGGCAAGCCAGAACCCTGGTGTCACTCATATAGTGATACTAATCACAGGTACCGTAAAAGCCTGACCGCGCGGTGCCTAACATAGTGGTACTACGCGCAAGTAATAGCGACCCATGGTGTTCCCCGCGTGGTGGTACTAATCACAAATAGTTTCATGGTTCTAATCCAATCATCCCTTGGTCGCCCCTTTTAGTCGCCTCTTACGACAGGCAGAGGATACCGTGGGTGTATTCTTCGTCTGCGTCCCCCACCCACAGGGGGTTGTGTGTTTGGTCCGCGAGAGGTATTTTATTTCCCTCAAGTCCGCCGGCAAGCCGGTTAGGACCCCCCTATCCGCCACCTGGGACGCGCCACGTGGGAGTATCACCTCTCCCCCTGCTACGCCAGCGTAGTAGGTTCGTGGTATTTTATTGTATTTTTTTTAACTCAAGCTTTTGGCCATTAAACATCTTCAGGGAGATCTGTTTTAAATGCGAGTGCTAAAACTATTGAGACATGAAATCTCAGAACAGTCCATGAATACTTTAATAAAATTTTACAGTTTACCGATCAGTTTATGTTTGCACAGTATTTGATGTGTCTGTGTACTTACGTAGATATGAAAGAAATAATATTCATTATTAGTGGAATTAAAAAAGATTATTTATTGCATGTGCTATTGAATGAAAGTTGAGATAAGAACATTGAAAATCCTTCACTTGCTTGAGACTTTTACACATCCCATGACGTCTTCTAACAAATTTGTGGTGGTGATTGTTGTTTTAATACCTTCGGGATCGGAAGAAAACAAAGAGTTGGTCAAGGTAGGTCGGATGGGATAGATGAAAGTAACTATATGTTGGTTCTTTAAACAAAGCCAGTAAATTCTCCAGGGAATTTCTTATCACACGTTTCTCGTAAATCGAAGAGGATGTAAAGATTACGTCTAGATGGCTGTAGTATTATTTTTACTGCAGGGCAATTTCCTTTTTACCTCAACAATTAAACCGGTTATTATACACATTACATCTGTGAAGAGTAGATGCTGCCACTCACCGCTACAAAAGGCAGATCTTAAAAGTACCAACAGAATGTGATGGCGTTATATAATGGCATACTGGCCAATCAAACAAGCAGCATTTGGTTTATACCCTTACTTATCTCTCACTACGTTTACACGAGTGTGCGTCTAAAAGAAAGAAGTGTCATCAGGAGTTTCTAATATAAGTCATTTCAGATAGTAATATTTCATATGTAAACAGTCAGCTTAGGATGTGCTGAAGTACGGAATCAATTTACAGATTACTGCCAAGTTTATGTCAGACATAAAAAATACAAGCCTTTCTTTTTCCTCTTCCGTATAGTGTTTCTTAAGACCTTCGAATAGTGCCACGCATTCCTGTAAATGGAAAACAAGTTTAGCTTGTCCTCTGTTTCTGTGACTGTTCAACACATTCAGCAATTAAACACAATTTATATTTCTCACTGGTGAGGTCACAATTACCCACACGGATAATGCAATAAATGTGTTGATCATGATTTCCATCACTGTTGTTTTAATGGGTTTATCGGACCCTGGTACTGAGAATGGTTAAATAATAACGATGTTATTATTGCTACTATTAAAAAGTACAAATCAATCGAGGAAAGCCTTTGTATAGCAGAAGACAATACGAGAGAAAAGGATAAATGAAAACTTCACCTCAGCCTACAGCCTACAGCCAATATAGCTGCCTCTGTGGATCCTAAGATAACGGGTTCAAACCCGGCAGAGGTAGTCGGATTTTTGAAGGGCGGAAAAAGTCCATTCGACACTCCATGTCGTACGATGTCGACATGTAAAAGATCTCTGGTGACACATGTGGTGTTTATCTGACAAAATTAATTTAAACTCAGCAATAGACGTCCAAGAAACGTCCGACTCATTGGCTGAATGGTCAGCCTTGAGGCCTTCGGTTCAGAGGGTCCCGGGTTCGATTTCCGGCCGAGTCGGGGATTTTAATAGTGTTTGATTAATTCTTCTGGCTTGGAAACTGGGTGTTTGTGTTTGTTCCAACACTTTCCACTTCATATTCAGACACTACACTACCAACCACCACAAAAACATATAAGGTTGGCGTCAGGAAGGTCATCCGGTCGTAAAAGAGGGGCAAATCACCATGTGCGACGCAGTTCGCACCCACGACCCACAGGTGTAGAAAGAGCGGTAGAAGAAGAAGAATAGACGTCCAAGAAAGATTCGGTTTACTCTGTCATCAAGTTGTCTTAAAGTAAAACGGAACTTCGAAAATGACGAACAGGCGGCCAGATGGCGTCAAATTAAAAATGTCCGCGTATGGTAGCTGAGGCCATGCGATATTATTATTATTATTATTATTATTATTATTATTATTATTATTATTATTAACAACAGCTATTCTACAACATACAAGTACAGTATGTCGCAATATTCTCTCGGAAGCAACCCAGGGGTTCTTTAATTCGATATCACAACTTCATGGCTCCTCCATACATCGCCGAATACACTCATACGAATGTTCGCTGAATATCTGAAAGGGAGTACCGTACACATATCGCGAGCACACCCGAGAGGAAGTAAAGACGGAAGAAATACCAGCTGCTGGTGCGATGTGCTGCTTTATTATTTAGCGTATTAAAAATGAAATGGCGAATGGCTTTTAGTGCCGGGAGTGTCCGATGACAAGTTCGGCTCGCCAGGTGCAGGTCTTTTGAATTGACACCTGTAGACGACCTGCGCGTCGTGATGAGAATGAAATGATGATGAAGACGACCCATACACCCAGCCCCCGTACCAGCGGAATTAACCAATTATGGTTAAAATTCCCAACCCTGCCGGAAATCGAACCCGGGACCCCTGTGACCAAAGGCCAGCACGCTAACCAATTAGCCACGGAGCCAGACATTTAGCGTATTATATCCTGACTTACTCCGACTCCTGGGCTGAATGGTCAGCGTTGAGGTCTTCTGTTCAGAAGGCCTGGTTTCGAATCCCGGCCGGGAAGCGGATTGTAATCGCGTCTGATTAATTATTTTGGCTCGGGGACTATATATTTGTGTTTGTCCCAACACTCTCCTCCTCAAATTCAGACAACACACTACACTACCAACCACCACAGAAACACGCAATAGTGTACATCACTCTACATAGGGTTGGAGTCAGGACGGGCCTCCGTTCCTAAAATAGTTCTTTTTTTTCTTCATAAGTTGCTCTACGTCGCACCGACACAGATAGGTTTTATGGCGACGATGGGATAGGCTAGTTGCTTTACGTCGCACCGACACAGATAGGTCTTATGGCGACGATGGGACAGGAAAGGGCTAGGCGTGGGAAGGAAGCGGCCGTGGCCTTAATTAAGGTGTGAAAATGGGAAACCACGGAAAACCATTCTCAGGGCTGCCGACAGTGGGGTTCGAACCTACTATCTCCCGAATACTGGATACTGGCCGCACTTAAGCGACTGCAGCTATCGAGCTCGGTCGATGGGATAGGAAAGGGCTAAAAGTGGGAAGGAAGCGGCCATGGCCCAAGCATTTGTCCGGTGTGAAAATAGGTAACCACGGACAACCATCTTCAGGGCTGCCGACAGTGGGGTTCGAACCTACTATCTCCCGAATACTGGTCCTAAAACAGGGCCAAATCCACGTGCACGACACAGTTCACACCCGCGCGATCCCACAGGTGTAGGAAAAAGCGGCAGCAGAATAAGAAGAATCTTCAAAACCCTAGACGAAACAACACTAAAATCACTCTTAATCTTCATCCACGCGTCATTCACCCTTGTTTTGGTTTTATGTGCTGGGTGTCTGTGATCATGTATTTTCTGTCGTAAGAGCCGATTAAAAGGGGCCTCAGGGGCTTTTAACTTGGGAGCGTGAGTTGGTGACCACGGGGCTCTTAGCCAAGTCCTCGCATTGCTTCCGCTTACTTCTGCCAGGCTCCTAACTTTTATCTATCCTATCCCATCTCTCTTGTTCTTTTCCGACCCCGACAGCATTAGGTTTGCGAGGCCTGGGGAGTCCTTCATTTTCAAGCCCTTCGTGGCTTTTGTCTTTCTTTTGCCGACACCTTGATTTTTCAAAGTATTGGGCATCTTCTATTTTCCTTCTGATTAGTGTTAATAGAGGATGGTTGTACTTCACTCTTAAAGCAATAATCCTCACCACCATCACCACCACTGTCTCCAGCACTAGAATAGGAAAAGTGGCCGATCATTTCACGTTTGATAGCGGGTAAACTGTGATGACACAGCCCCTTTGTACCAGCATCTCTAGAACGGCGCGGCTTGTTGGCCGCTGTCGTGTCACTGTAGTGTATCGAAAGCGGTGCAACGGTGGATAAACAACGACGCGTCGTCCAGCCGTGTGTCGACAGCGGCTCGTTGATGCCAGAGACCAGCGGAGGCTGTCGCGCATTGTTCGGAGCGACCGTAGGTCGAAGTTTGAAAAATTGCGAATAGGTACAACGGCGATGACCAGGCCACTGGATTGCGGATAATTAGAAAATGGTCGCCTGGTCCGATGGTCCAAATCCATCAGAGGCTATTGCACGTGGTTGCACCGTCGAACGGAGACAGGTTGGTGGAGGAGTTGTCATGATCTGGGCGATGATTTTATGGGACACACAGGGGCCCCTTATTCTGGTACACCAATCCCTAACAGCTATCTGTATGTGGGCGTTATTCGGAACAAAATCCATCCCTTCATGTCAACAGTGTTCCCTGATTACAACGGACACTTCCAACAGGACAATGGCCATGTGACACTGACAGGACTGTGAAGGACTGGATCGAGGAGCATGATGGTGAATTTGCTTTAATACCATGGCTCCTAAATTGTCCCGACAACACCACTGAACATTTGTGGTTCAACTTGGAGAAGCGGGTTAGCGTTACATCACAACCTCCCAGCAGTGTAGGCCAACTGAGGTACTTCCTGTTGCGCTTGTGGTACCAGATACTCAAGGATATCTTCCGCCAAGTCGTTGAATCTATGCCTCACCGAGTGGCCGTGGATCTGCGAGCAAAATGTGATCTTACATCATCTTAAGTAATGGGCAATCGCCCTCTTAATCATTAAAGGACCAAAAAACTGTTCACCTACTCTGGTTTTATTTTTTAGAAATGTAGCCGATCATTCAGCCACTCTTTTATTTAGTCCAATTCATTTTCGTCAGTAGTAGCCCATGATCTACCCTATCAGAAGCCTTGGATAAGTAAATAGCGATATAGACCATTTCAACCTTCTGAATCTAAAATATATGTTATACCTTACTGGAATTCTATAAGTTGAGCCTTACTGGAATCTATCAAACCAGTTCGTAATTTCACAAACGTATCTAATATAAATCAGAAAGTATCCTCTCCCAGAACTTACATACCGTAAGATGCATGTGAAGGTGATGGTGGTGATTATTGTTGTAAGAAGAAGTACTACTAGGCAACCGTCCTCTATTAACACTAATCACAGACAAAAAAATTATTGGGATCCGACACGTCAAAAATGAAGGTATCGGCCAAAGAAAGACAAGGACCACGAAGGGCGTGAAAATGAAGACTCCCCAGGGCTTCACACGTGATAACCGTCGGAGTCGGAAAAAGACAAGAGGTGACCAAGGGAAGTCGGATAGGACAGATGAAAGTGAGGAGCCTGGCACAAGTAAGCAATGCCGGGACTCAGTTAAGGATCCAATTGTCGCCAACCCACTCTCCATTTCTTACAACTTGCTTTACGTCGCACTCACACAGATAGGTCTTATGACGACGATGGGATAGGAAAGGCCTAGTAGTGGGAAGGAATCGGCCGTGGCCTTAATTAAGGTACAGCCCCAGCATTTACCTGGTGTGAAAATGGGAAACAACGGAAAACCATCTTCAGGGCTGCCGACAATGGGGCTCGAACCCACTATCTCCCGGATGCAAACTCACATCTGCACGCCCCTAACCGCACGGCCAACTCGCCCGGTACTCTCCAAATTTAAGAGCCCCTGAGGTACTTAGTCACCTCTTGCGACAGGCAGGGGTTACATTGGGTGTTATTCTACCACCTCCACCCACACGGGGGCAATACATGTGAAGCTGACTGGCCTGTACTTCTCCGCTTTATGTTTATTCATCCTTTCCATCGTGCACTCTATTCATTTGGTATAGCTTCTTCAAGCAAGCAGTAATCAAATAAGCACTTTCCAACACATTACCTTTAGTATATCCCCAGAAATCTTATCAATTCCACCTGCTGTTCTTGTTTCTACTTTTGTATTTTTTTGAAAATATCTTTGTATTAGTCACTTCCTTTAACTGGGCATATATCCAACAATCTTTACGCAGTGCTGAATAAATACGTCTGCCTTCTGTAAATCCTCACAGACACACTCCATTGTTCATTACTGATTCCTGAAACCTGTTCCTGGCTTCAAGTACCTATAGCCCAATATACCCTTCCATTATTTGGTAAAATTCGTATGACTGCCAATCATGATTGCCATCATGTTATTCTTTTTTTCTTTTTTTTTTTCGTTAGTGGCTTTGCGTCGCATCGACACAGATAGGTCTTATGGAGACGATGGGATAGGAAAGGCCTAGGAGTTGGAAGGTAGCGGCCGTGGCCTTAATTAAGGTACAGTCCCAGCATTTGCATGGTGTGAAAATGGGAAACCACGGTAAACCATCTTCAGGGCTGCCGACAGTGGGATGCGAACCCACTATCTCCCGGATGCAAGCTCACAGCCACGCGCCTCTAACCGCACAGCTAAGTCACCCGGAAAAATGTTATTCTTAGGTGACTTCTTCACCAAATTCAAATTCCTGGTAAGTTCCTTCAATTTATCCTTACTTCCACAGCCATTCCTAACTATTTATTTCCAACCTATACCTCCTCCTTAATCTCGTTATTTCTCTGGTATAATATAAGTGGATCTTTAACATTATTTTTCGGCAGAATTCATATGAAGTGAGGGTTTATGACGAATTTGATGCTGATTTGTCCGACAGATGGGGGCGTTAAGCATTCAGCAGATCTTTTGGTGTTATTCGACAGGTGGAAAATTGGAAAAATGAAGATATCGGCCAAAGGAAGACAAGGGCCACGAAGGGCATGAAAATGAAAGACCCCTTAGGCCTCCATACGTAATACCGTTGGGGAAAAGTCTAGGCCTGAGCAGGTAACGGTCGGCGCTTCGATTAAGACACAGTCCTGATACTCGTATTTACCAGTGTGAAAATGGGAAATGGGAAACTATCTTCAGGGCTCCCGACGTTGGAGTTCCAGTTCACTATCTACCGAATGGAAACTAATAATAATGTTATTTGCTTTATGTCCCACTAACTACTTTACGGTTTTCGGAGATGCCGAAGTGCTAGAATTTAGTCGCGCAGTTCTTTTACGTGCCAGTAAATATACCGACACGAGGCTGACGTATTTGAGCACCTTCAAATACCACCGGACTGAGCTAGGATCGAACCTGCCAAATTGGGGTCAGAAGGCCAGCGCCTCAACCGTCTGAGCCACTCACCCCGGCGAATGGAAACTAACAGCTACACAACAATTACCTCAAAGCCAACTCACTCGGTTTTTGAATTTCTATTATCTTGCTATACCACTCTAGTGGCTGGATTCTATGTTTGGATTACTGGCAGTCCTGAAAACGATGGGCTGGCATTCGTCGACCCAGTTGCGGATTTGATAGCAGGGCCGCTTCTGCTTACCCCAGGCATGATCCATAGTAGAGGTGCTCAGCTGGGCGCCCGTTGAGGCTAGCCCAGTGCGGCCGGACTGGTCTGACATAAAAGCGGGCAGCCTACGTCTATGCGCCCGCGGGACGAAATGCCCAGCGTGAGCACGTCTGTTCTACAGCATATACTTTAAGTCTGAAACTCGAGCAGGGTAATCGATATGCGCCTGTTAAGAAAACCAAACCTCAACAATATTAAGAGTGAATTGCCGAGAGGCATTGTGATATACAACCTCAAGACATGAGCAATTTTATGCCTGACTGAGTATATGTTTATACCAGCAAATTATAAAATTAAAAAAAAAAACACCTTAAAGGAGGGGGCGGACTCGTGACAGGCTCATCACTTTCATTCCTATTTACCCACCCGTGGTCAACTCTCGTCTCTTCCGGCCCTGTCGGTATTAGGTTACGAGGTCTTGGGAGTCTCTAAATTTTACGCCCTCTGTGGCCTTTTCTTTCATTTGCCGATGTGGCGGTGGTGGTTGTGGTGATTACTGTTTTTATTAACACTTTGAGGGAAAATAGCAATGTCCAACACTTTGAAAAATGAAAATATCGGCCAAAGAAGGACAAGGGCCACGAAGGGTGTGTTCCATAGGCCTCGCAAACCTAATACCACGAGGGGGAGGGAGGGGTAGTAATGATTACTGTTTTAAGAGGAAGTACAACTAGGCAACTATCCTCTATTAATATTAACTAGAGAGAAAAAAAATGGAAGGGATCCAACACTTCAAAAAATTAAGATATCGGCCAAAGGAAGACAAGGGCCATGAAGGGCGAGACAATGAAAGACTCCCCAGGATTCGCAATCTAACACCGTCGGGATCGGGAAAGAACAAGACTTGACCAAGGGCGGTCGGATAGAATGGATGAAAGTGAGGAGCCTGGCACAAGCAAGTGAAAACAAAGTCATAACTTAGCTAAGGGCCCTGTGGTTGCCAATCCACGCTCCCAAGTTAAGAGCTCCTGGGTCTGTAGTGATTCCTAGTTTAAGAGGAAGTAAAGCTGGACAACCATCTTCTATTAACATTAATCAGAGGAAAAATATAGGAGGGGTCCAACACTTCGATAAATGAAGGTATCGACCAAAGAAAGACGAGGACCACGAATGGCGTGAAAATGAAAGACTCGCTAATACTAATAATATTCGTATGGCCTCAGCTACCGTGCGCAGACATTTCAATCTGAAGCCATCTGGCTGTATGCTCGTCAATTTCGACGTTCCGTTTTACTCTGGGCCTACTAGATGGCAGACCAAGTAAACCGAAACTCTCTTGGGAGTCTGTGGCTGAGATTTAATTCATTTGTCGGGTAAACACCAAATGTGTCACCAGATATTTTTTAAATGCCGACATTGTACGACATGGAGCGTCGAATGAACTTTTTTCCGCCCTTCAAAAAATCTGACTACCTCTGCCAGGTTTGATCCCGCTATCTTGGGATCCGGAGGCCGACACTACCACTGATCTATAGAGACAGCTAAATACTAGCTAAGAGTCGAAAACCTAATATCGTCGGGAATGAAAAAAAAAAAAAGCAAGTTTTCATCAAGGAAGGTCGGGCAGAAAAGATGAAGGCGAGGAGCCTGACACAAGTAAGTGGACGGAATGTCCGACTCAATTAGGGGAACTGTGGTCGCCAACCCACGCTCCAAAGTTCAGAGCCCCTGGTCCCCCTTTTAGTCGCCTCTTACGATAGGTAGGGGTTACCACAGATATTACTCTACCGCCCTGACCCACAGGCCCGACAGACGGCGTAAGCGTCCAAGAGGCCCACCATACTTTGTCCGGGTACGGAATGAAAACTTTGTCTTTTACTCACCCACCCCACTCAATCCATCCGAGGAGAAGAAATCAATGGGAAATTCTTTCACTGTCCATTTACAAAATATGAATTAACTTATTATGAAACGAACTATTCATCTGACAGATCATCTTTAATCAAAGCACCACCATGCCAAATTCCTCTTTTGAACACGTAATGAAATAATGTGTAGTTTATTACAGGACATTATCTCCGTTCGTTGAGACAGTGCACAAGATAGAAAGGCCAGACAGTTTTGAGTGTTTTAATAGATATGGAGATGCTCTACGAAATTCAATTCGAGGATCACTCTTGAAAACCGTCAGAAGAAGGTGATGTTCCAAACCTAACGGCTCGAGAATAAAAGTGGTGTTAATATTAGGTGAAGTTCGAGTACCTTTCTCGTTGGAGGTTTCGTACATATTGTCAGATAAAATCTGGATATATACAATCTGTATTACGAAACGGAACGGATCCATTTTCCAGAGGACTGGACATTTTTTTTAAAAAAGGAAGGGACTAAGATAAAATAAGTCTTTGACTATGAGGGAAGAGGTGGTGGTGGTGGTGATTATTATTTTATGACGAAGAACAACTGGACAACCATCCTCTATTAACACTAATCGCACATAAAAAAATGGAAGGGTACAAACACTTCGAAAAACGAAGGTATCGGCAAGGGCCATGAAGGGCGTGAAAATGAGACTCCGTAGGCCTCGTAAACATAATACCCTCGGGGTCGGAAAAGAACAAGAGTTGACCAAGAGACGTCGGGCAGGAGATGAAAGTGAGGAGCCTGGCAGAAGTGGAAACAGTGCCACGACTCAGCTACGGGCCCCGTGGTCACTAATCCACGCTCCCAAGTTAACAGCCCCTGGGATCTCTTCTGGTCTATCTAATGATAGGTAGGGGATACCGTGGATGTTATTCTACCACCCCCATCCAAAGCGGGGAGCGCTGAAGACATTAGAAACAGCAAGCCTGTAGACCTGCCCTATATATACCGGTATATACCATGCTACCACCAAGCCACGTGTAACTCTCCTCCTAAACCACATGGTGTTACGAGACAAGAAAATTGTTCTGGAGTCAGAAGACAGATGGCCGAAGCGAAATATTCATGCAAATAGGATTATACCATGAACTACTCCCGCACAATCGGATGGTCAATTCCAATGTGTGTTGCAACCAATTGGACAACAAAACATTCAACATACGTGGTCAGGCTATTAAATCACGATGATGCGAGATCTCGTTTTTCCCCCCACCGTCAGAGAAATGTGCAAGACTGACAGAGTGGGATAGTTTCCACACCCATCACCATAATGCACCTTCCGATTACCGTTGGTCTATAATGAATTCTTTGAATTAAATAAGAAAAATATTAATTTGAATACTGCCAAGAAAAGCTTGTCTTCCTAAACTTTTCCGACGTCGCTTTCTGAAAGTGCATTCCATGGCTTCTTCACTTCCAAAACTTTACACCGAAAACCCACTAAGATATACCTACAAAGTAGACATAAGAACAAACTTCGAAAGTGTCAGAGTGACTGATTCCGACAGTACAACTTGGTGGATACGAAGTACGACCCCAGGTCAGTCCGGTGATACCTTAACGTGCTTGAATACGCCAAACTCGAGTCGGTAGATTTACCGCTAGGTACCGTAAGAACTCCCGTGGGACCACGCCGCAGCATATCCGAAAACCGTCCAAGTGAGATATAAAGCCAATATGTATATACAATCCTTGTCCCGTTTCTCTAAGTCTACAGGCTCGGGTATGAAGTGAGATGAATCTTCGTAGCGAGCTTTTGCAACCTGACGACAACCTCAACAGAGAAGATGAGATGAATTGAATGACGTGATATATTATTACAGGTAGGAAAAGGGGGGAAACTCGGTGCCGGCACATACCCTACTCCTGTCAAATAGCACCAAGAGGTCTGTTTAAGGCTTAACGTCTCTATCTGACGGACGAATCACCGTTAACAGCGTCGTTTGCCCTCATTCCACATGAACACAGTGGAGAGGTTTGGATACAGTCCCACAGTATACAGTACCACCACCGCTCCTACCCTGCCGGACAAAACTGTTTCGACCAACGGGACTCGAACCGGCTAACCACTGTGTCAGACCATTGAGACCTGACGTCTTAACGAACACGACCACCACAAATGTTTTAGCCTTCGGCACCAAGTTCAGTAATTGTTTTAGTATATTTTTGTTGCAGATCAGAATTTCAGAATTGAGAACTACTGTAGATTCACAACTAGCGTAGCAGACATTTAACGTACGGAATCCATAATTATACAATGAGACGATGCGATGAAGTAAATATATTATGTTTATATATTATATTTTAAATGGAGCTAAACAGTCTAAGCTACAATACTTGCAGCAGAAGTATACGGGTTTAATGAGGTTTCGAATCCCTGTCTGCTACAAACAAGATGCAGCAACTGAAAATAGAGATACCGTACGTTAAAATGCCAGTCATAACCTCCCTAGAAGTGTTTTTCTATGGTTTCCTAAATTCAAAAAGTTATGTTTTTAAACCCCGTCTGGGGACCGATAATTTTAATTTCATTGTTTTAAAACAGCAATTATCATCATCAATCCTGACGTTATTTCTCTACCTCTTGTGTACCTACTCATTAAGTATATGGGGTTCACCGAAATACTCATGCTACGCCACTAACACAAAAGAAAACATAATTGGACGAAAAAATATTTTTAAACAATGAGAAAACAAAGAACTAACAGCTCAATTGTAATTACAATGAATAAGACCACCTACTGTAGTTAATGAATAAGCCAATACTGAAAAAGCTAATAACTGTACGAATTGTAACGAATACCTTATCCACCGATAAAAATCGGTTAAATGAGAATATTGTCAATGCAACATCACAATAAATTTATATATTATACACTTTATTTCAATGGACTTTTGAACAGTCATGCAGAAGATTGCAAAAGAAAAAAATGCTCAACTTCATTTCATCTTGTTAGAATATTACTAACAAAACAAAATAGTGTGTGTTTGGGGGAGGGGGCAGGGGCACTATATGCAACGCAGATAACGGAATTAAGGAATATATTTTGTTTTCAGGAACATATGAACCTAAAATATATATATTTTTTAAAATTACCTTAGAATTTAGAATCCGTGTCTTTTTTCCATCCATTTGTATAATGAGCTTAGCATCCATGTCTTTCTCTCTGAAAAAAAAGAGAGAAAAAAATATATATCTGCAGTGCGTATTTACTGTATACAGCGTAATGATAGAATGCCTATAGTCATAATTAGATTGGGGTATGCAAGCTCCAAAATTCAAAATTATTCAATCTACGCGCAAAAAATGACGTTAATTGAAACAAAGAATAAACAAGTAAAACAACACAAGTACAATGACAGTTCCGAACAGCAGTCAAATTCATTCATTCAATACCTTTGATTGAAGGGACGAACCCGCACGGCAACTTTAACCGAAGCCATTATCCTCAATATATTCAATGAATCACATAATAATTAAAACATAAAATATTCACGATGCACTCGAAAAACCGCGTTCATCACTTCACACACTCATAACAAGCACAGATGCCTCCACTAAATAGTCGAAATGACATCACACACACCACTCAATCGGCTATCCTCATGACCACAGGGAGCTGGCTAAAAACAGAAACAGTGAAAAGCGTAGCCAACTTTGTAATTTTACGTACTTAATGCGCTATTGATTGACGTCCACGTGCACTAACGCATACTCTTTGACTGAAAGTATCTTATTTTAGAAATGCTGTTTTACGATTGGAACGGCTATGCAGTTTTGAATCTGCAAATTACTGAATTAGATATATTATATCATTCGTTTCTACGAAGATAGTTATAGCGTATTGTATTCCTGAAGAAATTTCAGTAGGCCTACCATACCAATTTCTTAGCGGTATATGCCATTAGCAGTTCGTTCGAATCATACGTGTTATTTATAATTTCATGGACATTTATACATCCTCTTCCTTATCTGTAAATATAATGTACAGTATTACGTACAATGTGCAAGGTATATAATATATTCCTTTCTTACCACTATTGTCAAGATTGCAAAAGAAAAAAATGCTCAACTTCATTTCATCTTGTTAGAATATTACTAACAAAACAAAATAGTGTGTTTTTGGGGGACGGGGCAGGGGCACTATATGCAACGCAGATAACGCAATTAAGGAATATATTTTGTTTTCAGGAACATATGAACCTAAAATATATATATAAAAATAAAAAAATAAAAATATATAAATATAAATATTCATTTATAGGAAGGGGAGTTAGGGATTGGAATAACTTACCAAGAGAGAAGCCAAGGAGGGAAGGTTTAACCAAGGTTGAAAGGGACAAGATGAGGTGCAAGGATGTGATAGAAGGAAGAGAAGTTAACAAGAGAAGTGAGTAGGAGGCTAAGGAGGTGAGAGGTCGGCGATGGTGGCGAAAAGTAACGGGGTGGGGGTGGATAAGATCGGAGATGTGGACTAGGTGGTTGAGGAGGAGGGGCTGGCCGGGGACGGCGACGAGGTGTGGTACGTCGGGGCGAGGTTTGAGGAGGCGAGCGAGATGGTTCAACTCGATGGTGGCGGCCATAGAGGTTTATCCCGTTGTTGATGAGGCGTTGAGGGTCTTCGGAAGTTGGAAGATGGAGTCTGACGTTGTGGATGCAAAACGCTCTTCACACGGGCAGTCCTGACTGGCGGAGTTCCTGGGCGATGACGTCAGCTGGTATACTTGGTTCCACACCGCGAACGACACAGCTATACAGGATATTACGGTCCGAAGGCGGTGGCGTCGATGGTGGACGTAACATACTTCCAGGGGTATCAGGAGTAATAGTTCCCTCGGCAGGTGGCTGAAGAGATGGGCTCTGGGGATGTGATAGATCAGGGGTGGGAGGGATGGGGAGAGAAGACATCATAAGGGGGAAAAGATCGGACATCGTTGGCACGTTGTCCATGAGCTGCACGAAGACGTTAGAAGGAGTAGATTCCATGCGGTGAAGGGGATGTTGGATGAACACACCATTATCGTGAATGTTGAAGTAGGCATCTGCAGAGTCGATATACAGAAGTACATCCGGTGATGGTGTGGGGCCGTTGTAGAGTCGTGCGGCACTATGAACGCCGAGGATGCGCAAATCGGTCTGGATGGTCTCGTCGGAGATCGCAAGGTCAACATCACGGACTATACAGGTATAATACATGGTGGGAAGGCCGCCTTCCAACTTGGTGTTTGGCCGATATGCTTTGTTGGGTCGGCTGGGTACGATGTTAGAGTTGCTGCATCACCCGGCCGAATCAAAAATAGCTTGGGATGAGGTAATGGAGAAGACAGTCCACTGTAGAGACAGACGACGAAGGCGTGTTGTCGAGAAGTGATCTGTTGATCCCTCCGGCACCACTGCAAGCCATACATGTGATAAGCAATGCAGTGCCGATGTACTAGGGGAGAATTGCATCTCCACCTGCTATATTGTCCTCCCAGGCTAGCATGACCAAATTATGGCTTCCGATTGAGATAGCTAGAAATAAAATTCAGGAAACTCAATCGTCAAAAGTTACCAGTGTTTCGCCCAGAGTGCGGTATGGGCTCATCAGTTGGATACCGCACATTTTCCAAGACACTGGCCGGCTAGCACGCCGGTAGTGACACCACTGACTGACTGATGAAAGTTTTCATTCCCCTCCCTGAGGGGGAGGGGCAGGCCACCTAGAAGGTAATGCCTTCTCTCTGGCCAGGAGATTCGGCGGGGTTTGTGGGTTTAATGGAGTAGGAGGATGGGTTAGGGTGATTTGGCATGTGGAGGAGGTGGGGGAGAATTTTCCTCTGGCTGTGTGCTTTATTTACAACTTGGGTCTTTTACAATTTTGTCAGACTTTGCAACGTTTCATATTACTATTTACAAATTACGATTGCAACTGGTGAATTTGAGTAATGGTATATACAATGATGTGAACTAAGTGTTTTCACATACATATAACACAGATGTTGAATTTTAAAATATGACACCAACTTGATAGTTATACTTACATGAATACTGTATGTACAATGAGCAGGGGTAATAGGAATTTACATTATATGAGTAGAACCCATCTTGTAATGGGACTATTTATAATGTGATACCAATTATAGAGTTATATTTACAAGAATACAGTATATACAATGAGATGGGATGAAAGGGGTTTTACAATAAAAGTTAGGATAAATGTTGTATTTGGACTATTAACAATAATGCACCAACAAGATAATTACAAGTGACATATATACGGTAAATACAATCATGTGAGCTGACCAGAGTTTTACAGTAAATGATGTAGAAGAGACAAGATGACAATAATAATGTTAATTGGATTATTTACAGTATGTTCCAGTTAAATAGTTGTTCTTATATACAACAGGTGTGTATAGTCGACATCCTTATTTGGTTGGTTGGGGAGTGGGGAGGGCGTCGACGAGGGCTCACCATGATATTGAATTGCCATTACGTTATGATTTATAGAGTAACTGGGGTGTTAGGGGTGCGGGTGAGGTATTGGGTGTGGGGTGGGTGTTGGGGAGTGGTGGTTGCCGTCACAGTTCTCTTGGAGGCATCGCCTCAGGGTGGGGGTAGGGATCGGTAAAGGTGGTAAGGTGTCTGGATGAAGTGTGGGGAAGGGGGAGGTGGGCCATTGAGTAGGTGGTTTAGGAAGGGGTGATCCTGGTCCAGGGCTCGTTGATAGGCGTGCTGAAATTGGTTGAGAACATAGGAGTCGAGATTTGGGAAGGGAAAGATGTCGTGTAGGTCTGAGGTGGGATAGCCGAATGGGAGCCGCAAGGCGTGGCGTACGATGCGTCGTTCTATGGAGAGGAGGGGGCGATAGAGGTTAGGTTTGGATATGGTTATGACTGCCCAGGTGGTGAGTCCATAGGATATGGGTGGTCGGACAAAGGATTTGTATGTGTGGAGGAGGAGGGAGGATTTGAGACCCCACCGCGTGCCGGCTAGGCGCCGCACCTGTCGGGCACGATTGGCTGTCTTGGATTTGAGGTGTTGGAAGTGGGGACGGAAGGTTAGGTGTTGGTCAAAGAGGATGCCGAGGTATTTTATGGTGGGTTGGGTGCAGATGCGTGTGTCCCGGACATAGAGGTTGAGGTGACTAGGATTGCGGGTGGTGCTGAATTTACCTCGGTTGCGGCGGAAGAGGGTGGCTTGGGTCTTATCGGGGTTTAGTTTCAGGTGCCACCGATCGCACCAGGAGAGGAAGGTGTCGAGGTAAGGTTGGATGGTTCGGTTGATGGCTTGGACCGAGTATTGGGGGGCCAGGATTGCTGTATCATCTGCAAACTGTAGGAGCTGGGTGGGAGCAGGGGGTTGAGGGATATCTGCTACTAATAGGATATCGAGCAGTGGGGAGAGGGGTGATTCCTGGGGGACTCCTAGAGTGAGAGGAAAGGGTGGGGAGAGTTGATTGTTTATGGATATCTGGATGGTGCAGTTGGTTAGGTATGAGGATATCAGATGGATGTAGGAGATGGGGAAGGCAAAGAACCTTAGTTTAAAGAGGAGCGCGAGGTGCCAGACGGAGACGAAGGCTAGTTGGAAGTCGAAGGTCAACACCACTGCAAGCCATACATGTGATAAGCACAATGCAGTGCCGACGTACTAGGGGAGAATTGCATCTCCACTTGCTATATTGCCCTCCCGGGCTAGCATGACCTTAATTTGGCTTCCGACTGAGATAGCTAGAAATAAAATTCAGAAAACTCAATCGTCAAAAGTTACCAGTGTTGCGCCCAGAGTGCGGCATGGGCTCATCAGTTGGATACCGCACCTTTTCCAAGACACTGGCTGGCTAGCCGGCTAGCACACCGGTAGCGACACCACATTCATTTGTCTGCGATACGTGAACAAAGCAGCAAAATGGAGAAGTAAGAGTGTAGTAAGAAGACGTGTACTGCAAATTTTAAGAAAGAGGAGAAAGATATGCTTATCGATATTGCGTTAGAACACAAGGGTATCATAGAAAATAAAAAGACCGACAGCTCCACTACGAAGTCTAAGGAGGAAGCTTGGAAACGTATAGCACTGGAGTACAATTCCAGGAACGTGGTCCAGCGGGAATGGAAGTCTCTCAAATTATGTTACGAAAACATGAAGAAGAGGGCAAAACAGGCAAATGCCGAAGATAAGGTACAGTTATACAAAATGGGGGCGGTCAGTATGTGCCGCCTTCCTTAGACGAAAGTGGGCAAAAACTTATTGCTGCACTTACGCCGCAGTTTCATCCCATCGTCAGTGAGTTCGTCGATAATGTTGGCTTCCATGCGGAAGTTATCACCGAAGTGAAGGACATGGAAGTCATCAATGCAGATCCCGAATGTCCTTCAAGTTTTTTAGTGATAACTGAAGGTGAGGAATTTCAAGTAGATGAGCGAAATGGAGAGACTGTGTGCAGTTCCAATCCAGGACCTTCAACTTCACTGCCTGAAAAGAGGAAGAAAGAAGACATAAGGGAGACTTTTTATAAGATGAGGCTCGAGTGTCTAGAAGAAGAGCATGCAGTGAAAATGAAGATATTGAACTTGGAACTAGAAATGAAAATGAAAGAATATCAGAAAAATGAATAAGCATTAATAACAAGTCCATAGCGTAATTAAAAGTTCAGAAAGTGTTAATAAATTATAGTGCAATTATAAGTTCAGAAATACAGTACCTGAAAGTGTTGTTAATCAGTGCAGTTCTAAGTGATGTGTTTTCTCTTCCATTTCCCTGATTTACAGCATGTTCAGGCAGTTCCTGATAAATCATCCTTCCTCTGAAAACAGCATCATCAACATCAGGAGTGTCATCATCTGCATTAATGGCCAAGGAATCTAATACAAATGTTGCCACTATGATAGGTGGAACTCGAAGTAACTTTACTGCTAGTTTCATTCTTAAACACGGAGATCGCCTTTTGACAACACCAAAAGACCGTTTGATTACTGATCTTGTCTTCCTGTATGCCCTGTTATATGCTCGTTCTGCACGGCTTTCTTCATGCATTGAAGGTGTAAGTAAATAGTGACACCAGCGGTATGCACTATCTCCCAAGAGCACACCTTGGGGAAATTCTCCAGCTTCAAATTGGGCATGAATTCTAGAATTCCTAAAAATATTGCTGTCATGTGCAGGTCCTGGCCACCTGGCAACAATATTTTGAAAATGAAGTTTTGAATCGCAGACAGCTTGTACTTTTAAGGAAAACCAACCATGGCGTTTTCTGTATATTTCTGCATTATTGCCACCAGATGATATAATTGGTATATGTGTACAGAGTATTGCACCTAGTACTCCAGGAAAGATGCAAATGTTATAGAAGTCTCGCATTACCCTTCTTACTTCACCCTCTTCAGTAGGCATCTTGATGAATTGAGGTTTCAGAGCTGCAATCTCTTTAGTGACTTTGTGTATAGTCCTACTTGCAGTTCCTTTATTTACATTGAATACATCTCCAATTACTATTTGGAAACTTCCAGTTGTGTAAAATCTTAGTGTGAGAAGGATCATGAACATTGGATTCAGTGCATGATTTCGTTTAGTTTGTGTCCTTAATTGTAGATGTAATCTTTGTTCTAGTTCTTCAACTACACGTTTTCCTAGTCGAAACCTTATTTTAAATTGTCGATCATTTAGTTCTAAAAAGGGATTCTTTCTATGTTGAAACACGCAAGGAGCTCTTTGGAGTTCATACTCTCCATTCTCGGAACAAGAAAAGAATAGAAGAAAGGCAGAGAGTGAATGAAATGCAGAAGAATTTTGAAAACAAACAAGGTAGAAAATTCTTCCATGGGGTTGGACAAGTAAAGAAGGGATATCAACCTAGAGTGAATATGCTTAAGGATGAGACTGATAGACTCATTGTTGGGAAAGAACGAATTCTGGAAAAATGGGCAAAACATTTTGAAACATTACTTTCTGTCAGACCAATAAATGAAGAAAGAGAAGGATCAGGCCGTATGGAAACTTCAGAGAGAGATGGGAGGGTGATATGGAGATGAGTGTGAGAGGGAAGAGAGGAATGAGGAGAATGGAGACGAGGATGAAGACAACATGGGATCACCATCAATTGAAGAAATAAGAGAAATTATAAAACAATTGAAGAGCAGTAAAGCCCCAGGGAATGACCTCATAACGGCAGAAATGGTAAAACATGGAGGAGAAGTGTTGGTGAGAAAAATACATGAGATAATTAAAAAGGTATGGGAAACAGTTACAATGCCGGAGGACTGGACACTAGCAAATATATTCCCTATACATGGAATGCAAGAATTATCGAGGTATATCCTTACTGAGTATAGTATACAAAATCCTCTCTACAGCCATAACAAAGAGAGTTAGTAGTAGAGCAGAAAGAATAATAGGGGAGTACCAAGCTGGTTTCAGACCTGGAAGATAAACGATGGACCATATTTTCACCATGAGAATGACTCTGGAAAAGACTTATGAATACAATGTTCGACTAGGACATCTTTTTATAGATTTTAAACAAGCCTATGACAAAGTTAAGAGATCGACATTGTGGGAAACAATGAAGGAGTTTAAATTCCCACAGAAGTTAATAAAATTGACTAAGATGACCCTGGAGAACGGCAGAAGTCAGGTAAAAGTCAGGGAAGTCTGTCAGGATCTTTCAGAACCGAAGAAGGCCTAAGGCAAGGAGACCCCTTATCACCAGTGTTATTTAATCTAGTGTTGGAGAAAGCTGTAAGATCAGTAACTACTAATCCGGGTGGTAATATTTACAATAGACTGATCCAAATTTTGGCTTATGCAGATGATGTGGTGCTAGAAGTAACGAGGCACTTACAACTGCCTTGAGGGAGCTGAAAGATGCGGCTGAGTCCTTAGGCTTGGAGATAAGTGAGGCTAAATCTAAATATATGGTAATGGAGAGAAGTGGAAGGAACACTGAAAAACTCGAAGTGGATGGTTACACCTTTGAAGCAGTAGATAGCTTCACATATCTTGGCTCAGTAATAATATCAGAAAATAAAGTTGAGACTGATATTGTAAATCGAATTAAGGTTGCCAACAGATCCTACAGGGCACTGTATCCCCTTCTGAGAAGTAAAAACTTAAGCAGGAAATTAAAACTGATTCTCTACAAAACAATAATTAAACCAGTGCTTATGTATGGGAGTGAGGCATGGGTTTTGACTGAGGTCACAGAGAGGAGATTGTGTGGTAAAGGAAAGTACTGAGGAAAATATTTGGACCGGTGAAGGGGGGAGATTTATGGAGAATCAGAACAAATGAAGAAATAAGGTTATTGTATAAGGAGCCGGACTTGGTGACCTCAATCAAAATGAGAAGAATTGGATGGCTGGGGCATGTACAACGGATCGAGGAGCGAAGACTTCCAAGGAAAGCACCGACAGGATACCCTGGGGGCTGGATAAGGAGAGGTCGGCACTGGAGGAGATGGCTGGATGATGTGGAGACTGATCTGAGGACTGTTGGAGTCAGGAGGTGGCGTAGGCGTGCTGAAGACCGGGACGACTGGAAAGCTGTGGTCAAGGAGGCCAAGGTCCTTAAAGGACCGTAGAGCCATAGAGTAAGTAAGTAAGTAAGTAAATAATATCTTTTAATATCAGTGTTGTAACCTTCAAATGAATGTCAGCCTTTTAGACTCAAATATTAACACAATATTGTTAAGTAACCACATTTTATTTCGTATTAGTTGTTTAACAATTTCCAATCCATTTTACAAGATATAGTTTTTAATAGTATTCATAAGTCATTCCCAATCAGGTACCTGATCTATTCATAAAGTAAAATATGGCTGATGATGCCTACAATTGATAGTCAAAACATGTACCATCTAATATATCAATTTTATGCTAATATTTTGATAAGGACAAAGTCCTAACTTTTAAGATTGTATTGTATTAAATAGGTGGGAAAACAATATAAACATTCTAGTGTTATTTAATATATACCACTTAGTTGAGCAGCTTGTCTCCTTTCTCCCAAGTCTTCCCAGCCCAAACTTTGCAACATTTTTGTAACGCTACTCTTTTGTTGGAAATCGCCCAGAACAAATCAAGCTGCTTTTCTTTGGATTTTTTCCAGTTCCTGAATCAAGTAATCCTGGTGAGGGTCCCATACATTGGAACCATACTCTAATTGGGGTCTCACCAGAGACAAATATGCTGTCTCCTTTACACCCTTACTACAACCCCTAAATACCCTCATAACCATGTGCAGAGATCTTTACCTTTTATTTACAATCATATTTATGTGAATACCCCAACAAAGATCTTTCCTTATATTACAATGATTCCCAAAGGGAACTTTTCCCCCATTAACGCAGTAATTAAAACTTAGAGGACTTTTTCTATTTGTGAAATTCACAACTTGACTTTTATCCCCATTTATCATCATACCATTGCCTACTGTTCATCTCACAACATTATCGAGGTCATTTTGCAGTTGCTCACAATCTTGTAACTTATTTATTACTCTGTACAGAATAACATCATCTGCAAACAGTCTTATCTCTGATTCCACTTCTTTACATTTATATATATATAAGAAAACATAAAGGTTCGATAATACTGCCTTGAGGAATTCCCCTCTTAATTACTACAGGGACAGATAAAGCATTCTCCTACTCTAATTCTCTGAGTTCTTTTCTAGAAACAGAGTCATCCATTCAGTCACTCTTTTGTCAAGTCCAATTTCACTCATTTTTGCCAGTAGTCTCCCATGATCTACCCTATCAAATGCCTTAGACAGGTCAATCGCGATACAGTCCAATTGACCTCCTAAATCCAGTATATCTGCTATACCTTGCTGGAATCATACAAGTTGGGCTTCAGTGGAATAACCTTTCCTAAACCCAAATTGCCTTCTATCAAACCAGTTATTAATTTTGCAAACATGTCTTATATAATCAGAAAGAATGCTTTCCCAAAGCTTACATACAATGCCTGTCAAACTTACTGGCCTGTAATTTTCAGCTTTATGTCTATCACCCTTTCCTTTATATACAGGGGCTACTATAGCAACTCTCCATTCATTTGGTAAAGTTCCTTCATGCAAACAATGATCAAACAAGTACTTCAGATATGGTACTATATCCCAACCCATTGTCTTTAGTATATCCCCTGAAACCTTATCAATTCCAGATGTTTTTCTAGTTTTCAACTTTTGTATCTTACTATAAATGTCATTGCTGTCATAGGTAAATTTTAATACTTCTTTAGTATTAGTCACCTCCTCTATCTAGACATTATCCTTGTAACCAACAATCTTTACATACTTCTGACTGAATACTTCTGCCTTTTGAAGATCCTCGTATACACACTCCCCTTGTTTATGAATGATTCCTGGCATGTCCTTCTTGGAACCTGTTTCTGCCTTAAAGTACCTATACATACTAGGGTTGGGCAGACCGGAACATTCAGTTGTTCCGCAACATTAGGAGCTTGAGACGGAGTGTTTCGGTACAGAGTGCCAGGACACGGGACACAGGAATGTAACTGCGTCGTAGAGAGAACTTCGAGAGGCAACATGACATGCTCCGCGTCAGCTGGAATGTGCCTGTACCGAACGTGCTGTGTCAAGGCCGCACTAGATAGATTAGTTGGCCTTAGCTGTGTCTGACTGTCGGTACCGGCTGTGTGCCACCCTGTGCTGGAGTGTAAACATTTTTTTCATCCAGTTATATCTTTAATTCCAAAGCAATGACCTATATTTTTCTTGGGCTTAAAAGTTTCCTTAAAAGTCCAAATTAAGTTTTAACATCAATCCCCGAGAAAGTGTTGAGGGAAATTTTTGAGATATTAAAGAAAGTAAATGGAAGTTGAGAGGGAAGGAATTCGAAGTGCAGAGAGCATAACAGCACGAAAAGTACAACAATGTTTTCATCCAGTTATATTTCTAATTCCAAAGCAATGACCTATATTTTTCTTGGGCTTAAAAGTTTCCTTAAAGTCCAAATAAATTTTTAACGTCAATTCCCGAGAAAGTGTTGAGGGAAATTTTCGAAATATTAAAGAAGGTAAATGGAAGTCAAGAGGGAAGGAATTCGAAGTGCAAGATCATAACAGCACAAAAGTAATTAAACCGTACGAAAGACTTTGCATAATGTTGCATGGGAGTCTCAGGACTTTTTTACTAGAAGAAAACCGGACAGAGTGAAATGCAATTTATGTTCTATTTTGTCTGCAAAGGGACCTTCAACCGGCACAATGACAAGACATTTCAAACTTAAACATCCCACAGTTTTTATTTTCGTGCTCCGCTTGTATATTGTGTACGTGAATAGAGCACCGACGAATGTTTCTTCAACTGTGCGAGTATACTTTCAAATGGTGGAAATAACATTCTGACATTTGACATCTGTAAACACCTGTACTGCCAGTGTAATCAGGACAGGTGTATTTCAGAATGAATGAAAACATTCTTATCCTAAAAAGAAAATTTAGACATGATATTTTGGGTGAGTATTTCATTCAGAGTTCCGACTGCTTTCTCACGTGCCGTGAAGTTTTATCCTGGCCCTAATTACTCACAATACAGGCCAATACATTCAACTGGTGAAAAATATTCTTGAATTAGTTACTTTTAAACACCTGCACTGCCATTGTAACCGTGTTATGTGTATTTCATATTGACCGGAAAAATCTTAACCTAAAAGCCGCCTTTAAACGTGATTACTGGGCGCGAATTTCAGTGTTCCGACTGTTTGTTCATGTTCCGTGCAGCTTTATGCTGGACATGGCCATAACTACACACAGGCACACACCACACAGCACGTTCCGTACAGGCACATTCCCGCTGGCGCAGAGCATGTAGTGTTGCCTTTCAAAGTTCTCTCTACACTGCGCAGTTACAGTTCCGCGTCCCGTGCGCCCACTGCACAGTTCAGCTAGTAGGCGAAGGGCAGTGCATAGTGGTGCTTCTGACGGGACAGCGAGTCAATGTCTCCGTCTCGCTTGAGAATGTTTCGGAACAATTGACACTCGGTGTTCTGGAACAGCGGAGCATTACAGTGCACTGGCACAGTGTGCCGAAACAGGGACATAGTGCCCAACCCTAATACATACTCTTCCATTTTTCACTAAAATTTGTATGGCCGCCAATTATGCTTGCCATCATGTTATCCTTAGCTGATTTCTTTGCTAGATTCAATTTCCTAGTAAGTTCCTTCAATTTCTCCTTACTTCCACAGCCATTTCTAACTCTATTTCTTTCCAACCTGCACCTCCTTCTTAGTCTCTTTACTTCCCTGTTATAATATATTGGATCTTTACCATCCCTTACCACCTTTAAAGGTACAAACCTATTTTCACATTCCTCAACAATTGCTTTAAACCCATCCCAGAGTCTGTTTACATTTTTATTTACCATTTTCCACCTGTTTTATCAGCCATATGGTACTGCCTAACAGTCCTAATTTTAATCTCTTCTTTTCTTTCACATTTTTTTAAATTACCACAAAAACAGCTTCGTGATCACTAATACCATCTATTACTTCGGTTTCTCTATAGAGCTCATCTGGTTTTACTAACACCACATCCAGGGTATTCTTCCCTCTAGTTGGTTCTGTTACGGAGCTTTCCGTGGTAGGTAGAGGTGAAAGAAGGTGCGGGTGTGAACGGGTCTCAAGCTACGAAAGTAAAATTAATTTAAAATTTAACAAGGTTATATTTTCTTTTCAAAATAAGGAAATAACAAGCATGGCAGGTACAAAGTAGCAAGTAAAAGGGTAGTTACAATATTTACAGGATTTGGGCTTCGCGCCCTGACTTCACAATGCTTGGGCAATCAGCTCAGTTTTACCCCAAACACAAGTTTCAACAGAGGGGCAGAAAACCCCATTCATGCCTAGGAGCCCTTGCTCCAAATTACACTGAAAAGCCTCCACGAGGCATACAACACTCAATTTTCAAAAAGAGCCACTCGCTCTCAACTTTAAGCCTCTCAAAGGCCACACCAAACTCCACCTTCGAGTTGTCCTCACTGGACATAGACACAGGGGTAAAATACCCAACCTACTGAGGTCTATTAAATGAAAAGAAGGTTGATTACATGACCTCCAAAATAACAATTTGAGAGGAGGCGATCGGCACTCCTAATACACTTTGTTTTTAAAACCTAATTTGGCTCTTAGGCCACTGATGCAAGGGCTAATCCCATACTACGGAGGTGACTTTAGAAAAGAAACAAATTTACATAATGTTAAGGAAGAATAGGTTGAGAAAAAAGTTCACCTCAAAACAATATGAGTGGGAGATCGAGAGGGTTAAGCACTCTCTATCCCAATACGTAGTTTAAAAGGTAAAATAGATACCAGATTCTTTACCTTTTTAAGGAAGGTTACATAACGGAAAAACTTCAGACCCGCCCCGAGAGTTAAACTGCTGAGCTAGCAAAGAAAGAAGTTATTAATTGGCCATTACCTTGTTGTTGACCGCTGCCGAAGAAAGAGGCGCTTCCCGCCCCCTGCTATGTACTTTACACACTGAAAGATGGAACAGAAGTGGCGCAGAGACCCTAAAATCAGCAGTTTATATACTCTCGCGGAAGGTTCTAGGCGTTAGGGGAATGAGAACACCCGCCCACAATCACTTTATTGGAGAATAAAGAGAAACCCCTACACAAGATGAAGAAGAAACACATTATTGGTGGAAAATTAAGTTAAGAAATTCGGGATTGGTTGAATACAAAACAAGGAGAAAGAGAGGGGTATACAGCCAACTTAAACCATAACAGAAGGAAATTTAACAAGAAACAAACTTTTGAAATAAAAATTTCTCCAAAGAACAGTTCTTTTTCTTCGCACTAGGGTGCACTATTGTAGTTCTTCAGTAGTGTCCTCTAGAAGAGAAAGTTCACACTTCTTACTTCAAGCAAAACAAAAACACATCGAAAATGACACAGTTCTAAAACTCCAAAATTTACAGGTAGTGACATCTTCTGAGAAAGTAGAAAATTAATACCGTCAATAAAGTTCAGGTTTCCTCCAGCAGAGGAGTTTCAACTGGCGCACCTTTTGAATTAGCGGCGTGGAGGTGTACCGCCCGGTACAGGTTCCATCACTTTCTGAATCAGGTGCCCTTCCCATATTAACTTATTTGCCATTTGTTGGTCATGCTTCCTGTCGTTCGCATTACCTTCCCAATTGACATTTGGTAAATTGAGATCACCCGCTACGATCACGTTCCTTTCCTTATCGTTTCCCACATAGCTGATTATCTTATCAAATAATTCTGAATCAGCATCTGTGCTACCCTTTCCTGGTCTGTACACTCCAAAGACATCAAGTTGCCTATTATCTTTAGAGATGAGCCTTACCCCTAGAATTTCGTGTTTGTCATCTTTAACCTTTTCGTAGCTTACAAATTCTTCTTTCACCAGAATGAATACTTCCCCTCCTACCATTCCTATCCTATCTCTACGATACACCCTCCAGTTCCGTGAGAAAATTTCTGCATCCATTATATCATTTCTCAGGCATGATTCAACTCCTATTACAATATCTGGTAAGTATATATCTATTAAATTACTTAATTTTATTCCTTTCTTTACAATACTTATACTTTTGAGCACTAACATCCACTTCCTGCTCAGAATCTGCTTCATTATAACTTTCAATCTCATAATCTGAATCACTATCACTGTCGTCCACATCATGGTCTTCCAACACTTCATTTATCATTTTCTCCAAGTCTATTTCAAAGTTTGGTTCATTAGGTTGTAAAACTTGCAGAGATGGTCCTGATTGCGGCTCCATTATTATTTATAGGAATTAAACGCACTGTAAGTAACAACAGTGTTATATTAACTCACAATAATCACAATAAACACTAAATACTGAATAACGTCATTCGCGTACAGTAGTCACGGAACTGGTATTATATGTACGTCTGTCAGACAGCGCAATAAGTTTACTACGCACTTACTCAAGGTCAAAGCGAGCAGTACATTACCTTCCCTGCAGGGAACAACACTCCAACTGAGAGGTACACAAGGGAAGAAAGCAGTAGGCTGAGGAAAGGAGAGGGAAAATTTTGGAAAATTTTTCAGCCGTCTCACAGACTATGATACCAGTTGAGGGTTAAGGAAGGCCTTCCTTGCTTGTGCTAGTCGGCATTTTATGTCCCCTTTACTTCTGTCATTGTTAGTTATTTTACTACTTAAGTAACATCCAGTTCCTTTAAGACTTCATTTCTTAATCTAATATTTCCTGCATCACCTGACTTCGTACGATTGCACTCCATTTCTTTTGTTTTGGACTTATTTTTCATCTTGAACTCCTCACCCAAGGGTCTGTCCATACCATTCAGCTAACTTCTCCAGATCTTACACAGTCTCAGATAAAAAAATAAAAAAAACAATATCATCAGCAAATCTCAGGGTTTTGATTTCCTCTCCTTGCATTGTGATTTCCTTTCCAAATTCTTCTTTGATTTCCTTTACTGCCTGTTCTATATAAACACTGAAAAGGAGGGGGTACGCTGTTGCTTCATATCTGTAGGTTTAACCTCAAAGTGCCCTACACGTGACCCTGGGTGGTGCTAAGAAAGCATCAAAATTGGCAGCCAGACAATCCTTGGGATCTCCTGGCTTAAAACATATCACAGTGACAAGACTTCAGTGAAACAGTCCTTATAAGGACCAATAAAATACGAACCTAGGTCAAAGTATTTAAATAATGCAGATCAACATAGAAGGACTAAGCAGATCAAAGTGTCAGTTTTTATCAAGACTGTCTCTGGAAAACAACATTGATGTAACAGCTTTACGGAAAACTCACGTAAAAAATGAAGACCAATTGCATACCAGAGGTAAATTACCAGGTTATGAACTCCTAGGTGCAACATTCCATTATGCATACAGAACTGTAACATATGTATGAAATACAGTAGAGAATGCTCCCTGATCTCCACAAGCACAAGAGATGATGTCCATTCCATTGTAATCAAGATAGGAGATCTTAATCATCGATATCTATAAACCTCCTCGTTCCATAGGGCCAGCACAAGTCATTCAACCATACCCTCACTCAGCTGTCTATCTAGGTGATTTTAACAGTCATCATGAGCAATGGGGATATTCTGTGATTGATTCCAATGGGGATGCTTTGCCTTCGTGGGCTGAAGAGCACAATTTCCATCTTCTTTATGACTCTAAAGATTGGCATACTTTCAGATTAGCTGCTTGGAAGAGATAGTATAATCCTGATTTATGCTATGTGTCTACCAAGGGCGCCCATAGGATAGTTTTTGGGGGGGCTAGACCTGGGGGTATGTAGTATTTTTAATATTTTGGAAGATGAATGGTGACTTGTATTCCATGGTAGAATACCACACACTGTATCCCCTACCACTTCTACGTAATACCATTTTTAAAATGATATGAAATGCCATATGGCTTTTAGTGCCGGGATATCCCATTACGGGTTTGGCTCGCCAAGGTGCAGGTCTTTCTATTTGACTCCCATTGGCGACCTGCGCGTCGTGATGAGGATGAAATGATGATGAAGACAATACATATACCCAGCCCCCCTGCCGTAGGAATTAACGAATTAAGGTTAAAAACCCCGACTCGGCCGGGAATCGAACCCAGGACCCTCTGAACCGAAGGCCAGTACGCTGACTGTTCAGCCAACAAGTCGGACACCAATTTTAAAATCATTTTCTTGAAAGAAAAACACCTAACTAGATTTTTTCCTTTCCCTGAAAGCAAGGGGGGGGGGGGGTCCCACCTTGCCCTCGGGCATGGGCGCCCATGGTGTCTATCGACAACTCCACTATACCTCTACCAAGACCGACTCCAATCCTCAGACCTTAATGCTACTCTTGATTGTTCAAAGATGGCGAATCGAGTAGCCAGATATGTTGAAAATGTGGGTTTGTTTTGGTTTGTTGTTATCATATATAGTCGGTGTAATTTCATGGAAGTTAACAATAGAAGTTTCTTTGTAGAATATAAGTGTGCAAGTGTATTTATATGAGTCAGTCGATACTTAGGTTCTGTAATTATATGCAGCAATGTGAAAAAGTGTTTGTTTTGATTGTGTTGTGAACCAGGTTTAAGTCTAAACTATGACAATGCCACTCATACAACTATTCTTAAGTTTTCTATAGAATAAAACATTAAGAGGGGAATGGATTAGGAATATACATCGTGATTATTTTGAAGTCGCTGACGAAACTGTAGCGTGCATACAACATTTTGAGAATAAGTCTGAGGTTAGGGAAGACTTTTCTCTCATTCCAAACAGTAAACCTATTCGTGTTCCTCGAAAAATATTAATTTAGATAGACTATAATTGATAGTGTGATATTCCATCAGTGTCTATGTGCTTTAAAATGTCGAGTGATTTAGATGTAAGTGTATAGTACAATAATCTGTGTTTGCTTGCAGAAATGTTTGGCTGGATCTTGGAGTAGGCCTATAACAACACTTATAATGTTATAAGTGTGACAGATGGAGCAATCTGTATACTGTTACATGGAAGAATTAGTGACTTGGAGGGACTAGCTGGATTTGTAGCACAGGGTTTTACACTACCAACACCATCTGATTCATGCTGTGGTTATCTGTTATCAAGCAGACTACACCGAACTGAAGCTTGTCCATGTGGTTAAATATCATTGTTTAGAGTCAGTAGAGGTTTTGCGCTCATGTTCTTTAATGGATAGAAACCTATTATATGCTATCTTTAGTGTCTGAACTTTTCATTACCAATGTTACCATCATTGTTTGAAATGTCGCTATGCCATATGTCAACATTATGTTAGCATTACCAGGGCCATTCATTGGGTTAACATCATCATTTCGGGTGTGCTTGGGCTGAGTGGCTCAGACGGTTAAGGTGCTGGCCTTCTAACCCTAAGTTGGTAAGTTCGATCCTGGCTCAGTCCCGTGGTATTTGAAGGTGCTCAAATACATCAGCCTCGTGTCGGTAGATTTACTGGCACGTAAAAGAACTACTGCAGGACTAAATTCCGGCACTTTGGCGTCTCCAAAAGCCGTAAAAAAAAGTAGGGAGTGGGACGTAGGGCCAATAACATTATTAATTTGGGCATTCTTCCCTTTCATTAGGTGCTGAATATAAGAAATTTTCCATGACTTCAAAACTAAGGCAACAAATTATGTTTTATAGTTCTCATGAGTGCAAATAAATTGAGGAATCTTGCACCTTAATTTAATTTTAAACATTCAAAATGATGTTATAAATATCATTTTAGCAGTTTTATCATGTATTCTCATCTATCCAGTGAAGTTTAAGAGAAAATGTTATTTGACTAAATGAAATTTCTAAATAATCAGCTTGTTGTATAGACCTGTGTGATTCTAGTATGGTGCGTACTTCTTGGCGAAGCGATTTCATACGTGAAAAAGTGATTTTCCCTATGCTGTTACATTTATCATGTTAAATTACCGCCAGTTTACGTGATATTTTCATGTTAGCCAGTCCCCGCAATCTGGCTACTTCGGCCACCATGTTTCTTTTATATTACGGTCTGTGGATTGGAGTCGGTCTTGCCTCTACCAACCATACAAAGCATTCTGCCTGTTGTTCCCCCATTGCCAACATCAACCAGTTGTTATGGAAATTGGAATTAAATTTCCAATAATATCCTCAGTTCCTCGTCCATGCTGAAACTTTCAGAGAGCAAATTGAATTGGCTATGCTGAACATCTTGATAAGTGCCTAGGATTGATTCCACCTGTAAAAGACAACTACGAGAGATTTATTGGTGTTATAAAAAGCACCTAGAGGCTACCGAAAGAAATATATACCTGGTTGGAATGAAAACAGTGATGTTCTCTACCAAGAGTTCCTTACAACTGGTGACCCGTGCATAGCAGATGAATTGCTCCACAGTATGGATGCTGCCCACAGGCAGAAATGGACAGAAACAGTTGAAAGCCTTGACTTCAAATGTTCAAGTCGAAAAGCATAGTCTATTCCAAGAAAGCTAGGAGGGGGCTGTCGGGTAGATCGAATTAGTTCTCCAATAAGTCCTGATGTGGTTGCAACACAGATTGTGACCAATTCAAAAGCTCCAGAAGATTGGGATCATACTACATGGATAAAACATGAACTGAAAACACTGAAGACAACCAGTCCAGAAGAGAGTACTTATTCCAAGCCATTCACTTCACAAGATATATCAAATGCCTTGCAAGATATGAAGTCAGGCAAAGCCCCTGGGTTTGATGGCATTCACCCTGAATTTCTGATACACTATGGAAAGTATGCTAGAATATGGCTTGCTAAATTCTGCTCTGACATCCTGCAGAGAGGGTCTATCCCTCGGCTCATGAAATGGACAAAGATCATTGCTATCCTAAAACCAGGAAAATCTAACGATCAGCCCAAAAATTACCATCCACTTGCTCTTCTGAGCATAGTATACAAACTTCTGGAAAGGCTACTCTATAACAGAACTAGTTCCATCATTTTTCAGAATTTGCCTGTTGAACAAACAGGGTTCCAACCAAACCGTAGCTGTACAGATCAGGTCACTAATGATATTTATTGAGGCTGGCTTTCAAAAACAACTGAAAACCTCTGTGGCATTTATTGATTTGACTGCAGATTATGATACTATGTGGAAACAAGGACTTATCTGCAAACTACTACACATTTTGCCATGTAAGAAGATTGCATGACTTATTGATAACCTGCTCACCAAGAGGAAGTTTTGTGTAATACTGGGAAATGGCACTAGCAGTGAGAAAACTATAAACAATGGTCTTCCCCAAGGTTCTGTATTAGCTCCTCTGCTTTTCAACCTGTACATAGCTGATATACCTGAAACTACCTCTAGGAAATTCAGATATGCTGATGATTGGGCTCTGGCAGTAAGGTAAATTCATGGAAAACACCAGTGGCGGTGGGCTCTCAGGAGCACATGAGCACGTGAACACCCAGTTTTAATACATCTTTACGCATTCGTGGATAATTTAAAACTTTCCCTTTCTTTTGACCTGATTTCGACAATTGATCGAAAGCATTCGAATTATATCGAAGCTCCGTTACTCCTACAGTTGTTCGTTTTGACTCACAGTACAGCGAGCACACTGGATAATGCGCTATTGTGCTGAAGACTATACACATGCGCAAAGCAGACGACGTCATGGTTTATGCACTGATATTCCCATTAGCAAGGACCACGGTAATGTGCGTGCCTTGCTGCCTCTAGAGCCACCTTCAAACTAGTGGCAGTATTACAGTTGACCACAAGGTTCCGCCACCTCCCCTATTGCGGTTCGCCACAGCCTCCCAGGAGCTACTACTGTATTGCATTATATTACCGGCAGATTTCACTAGTAATTCTGAATAGGAATTTTCTAGCTCGTTGTGAATAGGTGTTTGTAATCACGGGAAGAAGTTTGCTTTACCTTGCGACTGGAAAATCTTTTCTAGTGAAATTTATTTGAGTGTTGTGTTTTGCTTCTTGGTTTGTATGGTTTGTAACCATGGTATTCTGTATGTAAGAGGAAATTAATTCACTTCATGTAATTGTAAGGAGCAAAATATTAACCTATCAGGATATGATAGAAATTAAAAGGCTTGGACCAGACAGACAAGATTTGATTATCAAAAAAGTTACAAAAACTGACAAATGCGAGTATAGGCATATGTTTACGAGAGAAGTGGCAAATGACCCTGTGGATGTAGATCTAGGAATGCATTTTTTTGTTTGCCCTGTTTATTGTTCAACAAAGAAAGAAGTGCATGGAATTCAGCTGGGTGCACAGACCTTACTCATTTGAGTACAAAAATAAATAAACATGAAAATTCTCATGTACATAAAAACGCAAGTATTGAATTCCCTATGCTAGTGTTGTCTATAATTTCCAAGACGAGAATAGGCTAAATAACATGTGATACAGTAGCACCCTGATTAACCGAGATAATGTGGAGAATATTGGAGTAACTTCGGAAACAATTATTTTAAAAAATCGACTGGTAAGTGCGGTACATATTATTTTGTACGCTTCTCTTCATACCCATGTGAACTTCGTGCTATTTAAAAACCAAGAATAGTGCATGCATCCTTCAATGTTCGCAGTGCAGTAAAGTTATTATGAATTTTACTTTTGTTCTGCCTCTTACCTGGATGCCCCGGGTTCGATTCCCAGCCAGGTCAGAGATTTTTACCTGGATTTGAGGGCTGTTTCGAGGTGCACTCAGCCTACGTGATTACAATTGAGGAGCTATCTGACGGGGAGATGTCGGCCCCGGTCTAGAAAGCCAAGAATAATGGTCGAGAGCATTCGTCGTGCTGACCACACGACATCTCATAATCTGCAGGCCACCGGGCTGACCAGCGGTCGCTTGGTAGGCCATGGGGTTTGTTTTGTTCTACACTAACACCCAGGTGAACTTCGTGCTATTTAAAAACCAAGAATAGTGCTCGCATCCCTCAATATTTGTAGTGTAGTAAAGTTATTATGAATTTTACTTTTGTTCTACACTAAGAGATTAGTCTAGTATAAAATTTATCCTCAGTTACAGGGGTTCTACCATATTATTTGTGAAAAAGGAACCGTACAAAAAACTTTTCGTTTAGTGATTTATGTCCCTATGATACTTTTCTGCTGATTTGAGACATGAACAACAATGTTGTTGTGAACCCCCTAAAAATGTTGTCACGAGCCGCCACTGGAAAACAGTGAAGAAACACTGACAGCTGATCTTACCACCTTGGGACAGTATTTTTGCAAATGGAGATTACAACCGAATCTAAATCAAAGTGAAGTTACACGTTTTCATCTTAGCAACAAAATGGCCAATCGTGAACTGAAGGTTCAGTTTGAGAACACTTGTCTTGCCCACAACAGATATCCGCAATATCTAGGGATTACTCTTGACAGAACACTGTCCTTCAAGAAACATCTTCAGAAAACAGCTGCTAAGTTACGATCAAAGAACAACAATTTACAGAAGCTGTGTGGAACCACCTGGGGATCATTAGCAACTACCCTACTCTCTTCAGCTATTGGTCTTGTGTACTCTGCTGCAGAATACTGCTCATCGATATAGCTGAATAGCAGTCACAACAAATTAATTGACACTCATCTGAATCACACTATGCGTACGATATCAAGGACAATTAGATCTACTCCCACTTTTTGGCTACCTGTTCTATCCCATATTCCACCACCTCAACTCCGTCAGGAAAATGCTCTCCTACAAGATTATAAGAAAACAACTAACAACAGTCAGTTGCCAATCCATGGTGACATGAATTAACAGCCTAAAATCTAGACACCTACCAGTTAGAATAGCCAGAAACCTAGCAGACGCTAACTTTAATCTGCTTCAGGCCTGGAAGCAAGTGTGGATATCCAGTGCTCCATCAGAATATCACAATCTACCATGGCTGAAAAACAAACCAGAGGGTTTTGATCTTCCATGGAAGACCTGGACAACCATCAACAGGATTTGCACTAGCCATGGCAGATGTGCCGACTCCCTCCATAAATGGGGAATACTTAATTCGGCAGCATGCATTTGAAGTGCTGTGAAGCAAACAGTTCGGCACATTGTGGAGCAGTGTCCTCTCACCGCCTAGCAGGAAAACATTAGAGACTTTTTTCTGCTCTCACCTTTGTGTGTTGACTGTGTAAATAACTTGAACCTGTAAATACTTCAAACTGTAAATGTTATGTATTACTACGCTGTTTATGTGAAGGCCATTTAGAAAGTGGTACCCGATTGTGCAATAAAGACACAGGAGTAAATATGAACAAATATACACATTATTATTGGAAAGAGCATACTTTACACTACTTCTCCACATAATCTCCAAGCAAATTTAGGCATTTGTCATAATGTGGGATGAGTTTTTGTATTCCAGCGTCATAGTCCTCCGCCGCCAGTGTATTGAGATACGTAGTCACGGCTCATTTAAGTTCTTCATCGCTGTCAAATCTTTTTCCCGCCAGAAAGTCTTTAAGCTTCGTAAAGAGATGAAAATCTGAAGGGGCCAAGTCTGGGCTATACGGGGGATGGTCGAAGGTTTCCCACTTGAATTGCTGCAAAAGTTGTTGTGTTATCGCAGCTGCATGAGGCCTGGCATTGTCATGAAGGAGAATGATGCCTGTAGACAATAGACATTGCCATCGATTTTGTATTGCCCGCCGTATTCTCTTTAATGTTTCACAATACTCATTAGCATTAATTGTGTCTCCTCAGGCCATAAAATCAATAAGCAGTACACCTCGGCGATCCCAGAAAACGGTTGCAATGAGTTTCCTGGTGGACAGAACTGTCTTGAATTTTTTTTGGTTTGGTTGGTGAATGAGCATGATCCCACTCCATTGACTGCCATTTACTTTCAGGTGATGCATGACAAACCCATGATGCGAGTCAGGAAAGAGTCTCCTTCATCGGAATAATGTCCCAGAAACGTCAGTGCTGCAGCCATACGCTTGGTTTTGTGCTCCACCGTAAGCATGCGAGGGACCCACCTTGCACAGATTTTTGAATAATGCAGATGGTCTTTGACAGTTTCATGAACAATTGTTCAAGACACATTAGGAAAATGTTCACAGAGTTCATCAATTGTGACGCGTCGATCGTTCCTCACGCATTCGTCTACTGCGCTCAGCAGTTGGTCTGTAATGACAGATGGTCTCCCTGAACGCTCCTCGTTGTGTGTATTCCCCCTCCCCAGGTTGAAGTTGAGACACCAACGCCAAACAGACGACTCGTCCAACACATTGTCTCCATACACCTCCGTTAATTGGCGATGAATATCACAAGGTCGAACGTTTCGTGCATTAAGAAATTTAATCACAGCCCTCACTTCACAACTGGTTCTCAATTTGTTTAAACATTTTAAATGATCACAGACACAACACAGGCAATGCTAGCATCATGCAACCTCGCACAGAGCAGGCAGACAAGCCACTGATGCGGTCTGACCTTGCCCAGTGGCTACCCGAGTCGTTAGCGCTTCGTGCAGTGCTAACAGGTACTACTTTCCGGATGGCCCTCATATGTAATGTGTTAGCCATACGCTAAGTAAAATAAATGACAAATAAATACTGAAAAGGAGGGGGGACAAACTGTAGCCTTGCCTCACCCCTTTATGGATTGCTACTTCTTTTTTATAGCTCATGATTCTTATCACCACAGACTGATTTTTATATAGATTGTAGATAATTCTTCTTTCTTGGTATCTGATCCCGATCACCTTCAGAATCTCGAATAGCTTGGTCCAATCAACATTGTCAAATGCCTTTTCTAAATCTACGAACGCCATGTATGTGGGTTTGCCCATCTTAATTCGATCCTCTAAGATCAGACGTAAAGTCAGGATTGCTTTATGTGTTCCTACATTTCTTCTGAAGCCAAATTGATCTTCTCCCAACTCAGTTTCAACTTCTCTTTCCATTCTTCTGTAAATAATACGTGTTAGAACTTTGCAGGCATAGGATACTAAACTAACGGTGCGGTAGTTTTCACACTTGTTAGCACTGGCTTTCTTGGGAATAGGTACAACAACATTCTGGAAAAAAATCGGATGGCACTTCTCCTGTCTCTCTCACCGAGCTCGATAGCTGCAGTCGCTTAAGTGCGGCCAGTATCCAGTATTTGGGAGATAGTAGGTTCGAACCCCACTGTCGGCAGCCCTGAAAATGGTTTTCCGTGGTTTCCCATTTTCACACCAGGCAAATGCTGGGGCTGTACCTCAATTAAGGCCACGGCCGCTTCCTTCCCACTCCTAGCCCTTTCCTGTCCCATCGCCGCCGTAAGACCTATCTGTGTCGGTGCGACGTAAAACAACTAGCAAAAAAAAAAAAAAAAAAATCTCCTGTCTCATACATCTTACACAATAAATGGAATAACCTCGCCATGCTGGTTTCTCCTAAAGCAGTCAGTAATTCAGAGGGAATGTCATCAATTCCAGGTGCTTTGTTTCTATTTAGGTCTCTCAAAGCTCTGTCGAATTCTGGTCTGAAAATTGGGTCATCCATTTCATCAGCATCAAGAGCCTCTTCTTGTTCCAGAACCAAATCAGTCTTTACCTTGATACATCTGTTGGATATGTTCCTGCCATATTTCTGCCTTGTCTTATTTCCCTAGAAGTGGTTTTCCATCTGAGCTCTTTATATTCATACACCTAGTTTTCTTTTCTCCAAAGGTTTCCTTGATTTTCCTGTGTGAAGCATCTACCTTTCCTAGGACCATACTACTTTCAACATCCTTGCCCATTTTCATGCTCAGAGCAAGATTTAATGCTTGCTGATGACAACGCCCTACGTGTGGCTCAGTTTTGGAAAAACACCATCTAGATGTACAATAAATTTGGTCAATTTCCTTTGTTAATTTTTGTAAATAGTTTAATTATTATTTCATTTTTAACTGTATGATTAAGTATGTTCTGACATGAGTAAATAAATAAAAATCCTTGCACTTCTCCTTCAGCCATTCTTCCTTAGCTTCCCTGTACTTCCTGTCCACTTCATTCTTTAATCACCTGTATTCTTTTCTGCCCTCTTCATTTTTTGCATTCTTGTATTTTCGTCGTTCATCGATTAGTTCTAGTATCTCTTGAGTTATCCATTGATTCTTAGTTGATCTTTCCTTTCTTCCTAACATCTCTTTAGCAGCCCTACTGACCTCATTCTTCATGACTGTCTATTCTTCTTCTGCTATGTTCCTTCAGCCTTTCCATTTAGTCCTTGTGCAACATGTTCCTTGAAACAATCTTTCACACTCTTTTCTTTCAACGTCTCTAGAACCCATCTTTTTACATTCTTTCCTTTCTTCAATTTATTCAACTTCAGACGGTATTTCATGACCAACAAGTTGTGATCAGGGTCCAAGTCTGCTCCTGGGAAAGTGTTGCAGTCCAACACCTGGTTTCTGAATCTCTGCCTAATAATAATGAAGTCTATTTGATATCTTCCAGTGTCTCCAGGTCTCATCCATGTGTACAGCCGTCGTTTGTATTGTTTGAATCAAGTATTAGCAAGGACTAAATTGTGACTGGTGCAGAATTCAACCAGCCGACTTCCTCTTTCATTCCTTTGTCCCAATCCAAATTCTCATACTACATTACCTTCTTTTTCTTGGCCTACTATTGCATTCCAGTCTCCCATCACAATTAGATTCTCGTCACATTTTACATATTGTATTAAATCTTCTATCTCTTCATATATTCTTTCGATTTCCTCATCATCCACTGACCTAGTAGGCATATAGACCTGCACTATTGTAGTGGGCATTGGTTTGGTGTCTATCTTGACAAGAATAATCCTTTCACTATGCTGGTGATAGTAGCTTACCCGCTGCCCTCTTTTCTTATTCATTATTAAACCAGCTCCCGCATTTCCCCTGTTTGATTTTCTGTTGATAATTCTGTAGTCACCTGACTAAAAATCCTGCTCTTCCTGTCAACTTACTGCACTTATACCAACTACATTCTAGATTCTCTAACCTACTACAATGATTCAAACTTCTAACATTCTACGTTCCGACTCAAAATGTTAGTATCCATCTTCCTGGAGATCCAAATGGGGGACTGTTTTACCTCCAGAATATTTTACCTGAGAGGAAGCCATTATTAGTACATTATTCATAGGAAGAGAGCTGCATGTCCTCGGGAGTTAGTTATAGCTGTGGTTTCCCATTGCTTTCAGCCGTCCAGCAGTATCAACACAGCAAAGCCACATTGCGTATTATTACAAGGCCATATCAGTCAATCATCTAGACTGCTGACCTTGTAACTTCCGACAGTCTGCTACCCCCTTTTGATGAACCATTCATTAGTCTGGTCTCCTGACAGATACCCATCCGAAATGGCTGCACCTGTGACTCTGCTATCTGCTTCATTGGGACGCGCAAGCCTCCCCACCGCGGCAAGGTCACATGGTTCGCAGGGGAGGTTTAAAGTCAATACAGAACCTGAATGAAGTTCATTACTTGTAATACCTTCATTCTTCAAACAGTCTCATCTCTTCCATTTTCCCTGTGATTAGTGTAAAGAAAGGATGGTTATCCAGTTGCACTTCCTCTTAAAACAAAATCACTACAACCTTAACCCTTTTATAGACTTCTGGTTGAATAATTTTACGCCTTTTTTATTTTTCATTGCTCAGGAAAATTCTATAAGAAAGCAGATAACCATCAGAAAGCCAAAGGATTCAAGGGCATTAAGGTACAACTCTTAGTTTATGACAGACTAGCAATATACCCGTGCTTCGCTAGGGTATTATAATGAAATTTATAATTACGCTTAACATTTTATATATAATCCGCCGAAATTCGCGATCTAACTCGTTTTCTGAGAGAATCCGCTAAGATTCGTGATCTGACTCATTTTCTGAGAGATTACGGTGAAGTTCCTCCCATTTTTCAATCTTTCTTTCCAGCAATCAATTTCGTACTTCCTGGGATAGGTCCGGGTATTCCACCCGGCCAGTTGGGTCCCTAAATCTTCGCCATCTTTTTCCATAAGCATTTTAATATGGATCAAATCCTTGAGGAGATCCGTCTTGGGTGCCTTGGCGGTACTGAACCAGGACCCGTTTCCAGCCCGGTCCGCACATTTTGATGATGGTCCAGAACATCATTATTATTATTATTATTATTATTATTATTATTATTATTATTATTATTATTATTATTATTATTATTATTGATGGTCTGGAACCCACAGCAAGATGCAAGACCGCTACTTGGCTGTAAATTACATCCTCTGCTATTGTCATTCCTGACAATGTGACCAGCACCATCGTCGCGTGTAGGCAAGTGCGCGAGATTTCTGGTGACATGAATGATATACTTCCGTGTATTATTGACCTTATTATATAGGTGAACAATTGCATGGTCAGTATCATTCATATCATTTATTTTAAATGTGTTTAAATTTTTATTTATATGCCAGGAGTATCTACTGTAAACTAACTTTATGTACTCCAAAGGAAAAGATGGTTCTTGAAAACGAACTCAGGAAAGTTTATAATCAGAATAAGTACATTATGAACAGTAAAATCAGTTAGTTTCAACTCCTTTTTCACCCCTATGCTGTTAAGTTGATTCACCCCCTCCCCCCCAAAAAAGGCGTGTTTCCTTATGTTTAAAGGAGATTCCAAATACCAATGTTCACGTCTGTTACCTTCAGTTCTGAGATATAAGTATCCCCATAAAGAGAATTCACTTTTTTTTTTCACTTCCTTTCATCCCCCCCCCCCCCAAGTGAATTTTCCGTTAAAATACTTGTCTCTTTAATAGTAAAGGATCTTCTAAATACCAATTATCATGACTCTAACATCTTCAGTTTTGAGATGTTTCCACATAAAAGGAATTCAACTCCTTTTCATCCCCGCCCCCCAAAATGATTTCACCCAAAAACGCTTTTTTCTTTGTTTTTAAAGGAGATCCAAATATCAATTTTTACGTCTGTAACAACTTTAGTTTTTATTAGATGTAAGTATCCTCATATAATTACAATTCATCAATTTTTCAATTTTTCACCCCCCCCCCCCTTCATTGGAATTTCCGAGAATACATGTTTCTTTAATTTTAAAGCAGATTCCAAACACCAATTTTCATGTCTGCAAAATCTTTCGTTTTTGAGATAATAGTATCCTCATACAAATAATTAAACTAATTTTTCAAATTCTCTCCTCCCATTAGGTGGATTTTCGAAAACAAAAAATATGTATTCCAAATACCAAATTTCACGTCTGTAACATCTTCAGCCTTTGAGATATCAGTATCCTAATTAAAAGAATTCAACCCCATTTTCAGTTACTTTTACCCCTCCACCCAAGTGGTTTTTCCAAAAACAAAAAGTACATGTCCCTTTATTTTCAATAGAGATAAAAAATACTATTTTTCACTTCGGTAACATGTTAAGTTTTTGAGATATACTGTAGAAATGCTCATTTTAAAATTTCACCCCTTTTTAATTCCCCTTAAGTGGAGTTTCCAAAAACAAATAACCTATGTTTCTTTACTTTTACAGGAGATTCCAAATACTAGTTTTTACATCTGTAACATTTTATGTTTCTGAGATATACTGTAGATATAGTCTGTCTAAACATTCACCCCAATTTGTCACTCCTGTTTAACCCCCATTAATTAGATTTTCCCAAAACAAAAAAATAAGTGTTTCTTTATTTTCAAAGGAGATCCCAAATACCAATTTTCAGATCTGTAATATCTTCTGTATCTGAGATATAAGTATCCTCATTTAAGGCATTCAATCCCTTTTTCACCCCTTTTTACCCCTCCTATTGGGATTTTCCAAAAACAAAAAATATGTGTTTCTTTATTTTTTAAAGGGATTCTAAATACCAATTTTTACATCTGTACACTTTAAAAGTTTTTAGATATATATATATATATATATATATACACTCATTTTTAAAATTCACTCTCCCCCCCTCCGTTTTCAACCCCGCCATTAATTGGGGTTTCCAAAAGCAAAAAATATGTGTTTCTTTATTTTTTAAGGAGATCCCAAATACCAATTTTCAGGTCCGTAATATCTTCAGTTTCTGAGATATTAGTATCCTCATTAAAGGCATTCAACTCCTTTTTTCACCCTTTACCACCCTTCCTATTGGGAATTTCCAAAAACAAAACAATACATGTTTCTTTATTTTTAAAGGAGATTCTAAAAACCAGTTTTTACATCTATAAACTGTAAAAGTTTTGAGATATAGATACACTCATTTTAAAAATTCTCCCCCTTTTCACCCCCATTAATTGGATTTTCCAAAAACAAAAAAATACATGTTTCTTTATTTTTAAAGGAGATCCTAAACACCAATTTTCAGGTCTGTAATATCTTCAGTTTCTGAGATATAAGTATCCTCATTAAAGGCATTCAACCCCTTTTTCACCCCTTTTCACCCCTCCTATTGGGATTTTTCGAAAACAAAAAAATACTTGTTTCTTTATTTTTAATGAAGATTCTAAATACCAATTTTTACATCTGTAAACTTTCAAAGTTTTGAGATATAGATACACTCATTTTAAAAATTCACCCACCTTTTCACCCTCCCATTAACTGGATTTTCCAAAAACAAAAAAAAAACAAAAAAATACGTGTTTCTTTATTTTTAAAATAGATCAATACCAATTTTCAGGTCTGTAATATCTTCATTTTCTGAGTTATAAGTACCGGTATTCTGATTAAAGGCATTCAACCCATTTTTCACCCTTTTTCACCCTTTTGCACCCTTTTTCACCCCTCCTATTAGGATTTTCCGAAAACAAAAAAATACATGTTTCCTTATTTTTAAAGAAGATTCTAAATACCAATTTTTACATCTATAAACTTTGAAAGTTTTGAGATATAGATACACTCATTTTAAAATTTCACCCCCCTTTTCACCCCTTTAGCCACGGAATATCCAAAAATGCTCTCTTAGCGAGCACCTACATCTTAATATGAATGTATCCCCAAAATTTCATTTCTTTATGTCCAGTAGTTTTGGCTCGGCGATGATGAATCAGTCAGTCAGTCAGTCAGTCAGTCATGACAAGTTATTTTATATATATATAGATGATTAAGTGAAAGTTTAAAACATATTGTAGTATGATGATTCTGTTAATACGGTGAAACACATCCACAATGGAAATTTTATACTGCAGAAAACTGACCTTAAACAGAAAAATGCCATGGTCCTGTTACTTTTATGCTAAAATACTCATACAATGGCCTGTACTTAGCCTTTACCTGCCTAATGTGGTGACAGAAAATACTCCTGTATCATATATAACAGAAAATACATTTCATTTTTAACAGTATACTGAAGTGCAAGAAACTCTTGGTGGAAATAAGTTCGCTTTTAACAGCATAGTCCTGCATAAACTCTCAACACTGATTTTCCCTGAAGATGTCCGGCTCCATGGCTAAATGGTTAGCGTGCTGGCCTTTGGTCACAGGGGTCCCGGGTTCGATTCCCGGCAGGGTCGGGAATTTTAACCTTAATTGGTTAATTTCGCTGGCACGGGGGCTGGGTGTATGTGTTGTCTTCATCATCATTTCATCCTCATCATGACGCGCAGGTCGCCTACGGGAGTCAAATAGAAAGACCTGCATGTGGTGAGCCAAACTTGTCCTCGGACACTCCCGGCACTAAAAGCCATACGCTATTTCATTTTTTTCCCTGAAGATAGCCTTTACAGCATGTACTGTAAAAGAGCTTTAAGACCGGGCCTGTATCTGGTCAGGAAATTCCCATCTTATACCTGGGAGTGAATACTGTATAACTGTCCTGTAACTAATATCCAAAAGAAACTTTTTAGTCTGCAATAGTGAGACAGAACGTAAGAAGTGTTGAATGCCTTGTTCTTAGGGATGGTTCATCCTTAAAATCACTTTCATTGTCTGCAAGTTTAGTTTATGTAATCATATACACTCTAGTTAATCATGGTTTCAAAGTAATGAATTAATTAAGCATGTAACAGATTGTTGATAAATATAAAATTTTAAAAATTGCAAGTTTACAAAATTTTAAAAATGAAGATTTTGCAGTACTTCAAAAATCTCCAGAACATAACACAGTACACAGGTACAATATGTAAATGGTGTCTTAGTGATATCTGCTTAATGGGAATCTAAGCACAATGGAAACGAAATGTTCAACTGTGCTATATCATTATGGACAGGTTTCACTGTAATTAAAAATGTACGTCTGGAATATATTCCGTGCAGTTTTACCGGTATTCAAATATTAATTTTTATACTTTGACGTTAATTACTGACAGAAACTCTGAAAATATATTAATTGATGTGTGTAAGAAGTGATTTATCTCAACTGTTCTGTTAATTCTCAATAATATCCTCATGATTTATTATTCAGACTTGGTAAATTATTTAACAATGAGATTTCCTGTCCAACTAAATCCATGGTACTAGGACATTATAAGTTACCACTCAACATTATACGTCTGCTAATGTCATTCCATGTCATCTCTCCACTGTCAACCCAGAACATACCACTTAGTTGAGCAGCGCTTCTCATTGCTCCCAAATCTTCTCAGCTCAAACATAGGAACATTTTCATAACACTACTCATTTGTCTGAAATTGCCCAGAGCAAATCATTCTGCTTTTCTTTATATCTTTTACTAGCAAGATACCCGTGCTTCGCTATGGTATTATACTGAAATATGTAATTGAATGTTTAACGTTTTATATATAATCCTCCGAAATTCACGATCTGACCCGTTTTCTGAGAGAATCCGCCAAAATTCGCGATCTGACTCGTTTTATGAGAGATTACGGCAAAGTTCCTCAAATTTTTCAATCTTTCCTTCCAGCAATCGATTTCGTACTTCCCGGGCTATGTCCAGGTATTCCACGCGGTCAGTTGGGTCCCTAAATCTTTGCAATCCTTTCCTATAAGCATTTTTAGTGTGGATCAAATCCTGAAGGAGATACAGCGTGGTGTCTTCTTGGGTGCCTTGGCGGTACTGAACCCGCGGCCGGACTGTATTCGTAGTCATTACCAGGCCAGGACCCGTTTCCAGCGCGGTCCGCACAATTTGACGATGGTCCAGAACATTGTTGTTGTTTTATTATTATTATTATTATTATTATTATTATTATTATTATTATTATTAGATGTCCTGGACCCCACAGCAAGATGCAAGAATGACATACTTTCGTGCATTATTGACCTTATTATAGAGGTGAACAATTTGACGGTCAATCTCATTCCTATCGTTTATTTCAAATGTGTTTAAATTTTTGTTTATATGCCAGGAGAGTTTACTGTAATCTAAGAACGTTCTCCGAAGGAAAAATGGCTGTTGAAATCGAACCCAGGGAAGATTAAAAATGATCGGTTTATGATCAGAATAAGTACATCGAAAATCTACAGCCTGTTTCCAGTCATTCGATAGGGCCAGGAATGGAATGAATAAAGCCCCATCTAGCGGCGACAATAGGAATTGTGCCAGCTGCCGAAGCACTCCTCTGGGGGCAATGATCGATGAATGACAAATGAAATGAAATATTGGACAGTATTGCTGGAATGAATGATGACAGGGAAAACCGGAGTATCCGGAGAGAAACCTGTCCCGCCTCCGTTTTGTCCAGCACGAATGTCACATGGAGTGAAGGGATTTGAACCACGGAACCCAGCTGTGAGAGGCCAGCGCCCTGCCGCCTGAGCAACGGAGGGTCCTGATAAGTATATTATGAACAGTAAAATCAATTAGTCTCACCTCCTTTTACGCCCCACCGCCGTTAAGTTTATTTACGCACCCACCCAAAAAATTTTTAAAAGAAGGCGTGTTTCTTTATGTTTAAAGGAGATTCGAAACACCAATGTTCACGTCTATTACCTTCAGTTTTGATTTATAAGAATCCCCATAACAATAATTCACTTTTCTCACTTCCTTTCACACTCCCCCCCCCCTAAGTGAATTATCCGGCAAAAAATACTTGTTTCTTTAATAGTAAAGGATCTTCTAAATACCAATTATCACGACTCTAACTTCTTCAGTTCTTGATTTATGTGTCCTCGTGAAAGGAATTCAACTCCTTTTCACTCCCGCATCGCAAGATGTTTCTCCCCCCCCCCCCAAAATGCGTTTTTCTTTGTTTTTAAAGGAAATCCAAATACCAATTTTCAAGTCTGTAATAACTTCATTTTCCGAAAATACGTGTTTCCTTCCTTTTAAAGCAGATTCCACATATCAAATTTCACGTCTGTAACATCTTCATTTTTGAGATATCAGTAGCCTAATTAAAAGAAATCAACACCATTTTCAGTCACTTTGACCCCCCCCTCCACCCAAGTATTATTTCCGAAAACTAAAAATGCACGTTTCTTTATTTTTAATAGAAAAAAAAATACCATTTTTCACTTCTGTAACATGTTAAGTTTTTTTATATATACTGTAGAAATTCTCATTTTAAAATTTCACCACTTTTTATTTCCCCTTAAGGGGAGTTTCCAAAAACAAATCACCTATGTTTGTTTACATTTATAGGAAATTACAAATACCCACTTTTTTACGTCTGTAACATTTTACACTTCTCACATATTCTGTAGATATTGTCTTTCGAAAAATTCACCCCAAAATGTCACTCCTGTTTAACCGCCATTAATTGGATTTTCCAAAAACAAAAAATACGTGTTTCTTTATTTTTAAAGGAGATCCCATATACAAATTTTCAGTTCTGTAATATTTTCAGTTTTTGAGATATGTGTATCCTCATTAAAGGCATTCAATCCTTTTACACCCCTCCCATTGGGATTTACAGAAAACAAAAAAATACCTGTTCCTTTATTTTTAAGGGAGATTCTAAGTACCACTTTTTACATCTGTAAAATTTTAAAGTTTTAAGATGTAGACACACTCATTTTAAAAATTCACCTCCCCTTTTCACCCCCCCCCCCATTATTTGGATTTTCCAAAAACGAAAAATACCTGCTTCTTTATCTTTAAAGTAGATCCCAAATACCAATTTTCAGGTCTGTAATATCTTCAGGTTCAGAAATATAAGTAGCCTCATTAAAGGCATTCAACCCCTTTTTCACCCTTTTCCACCCTTCCCATTGGAATATTCCAAAAACAAAAAATACGTGTTTCTTTATATTTAAAGGCGATTCTAAATACCAATTTTTACATCTATAAACTTTAAAAGTTTTTGAAATATAGATGCACTCATTTTAAAATCCACCCCCCTTTTCACCCTCCCATTAATTGGATTTTCCAAAAACAAAAAAATACATGTTTCTTTATTTTTAAAAGAGCTCAAAAGTACCAATTTTCAGGTCTGTAATATCTTCAGTTTCTGAGGTATAAGTATCCTCCTTAAAGGCATTCAACCTATTTTTCACCCCTTTTCACCCCTCCAATTGGGATTTTCCGAAAACAAAAAAATACGTGTTTCTTTATTTTTAATGAAGATTCTAAGCACCAATTTTTACATCTGCAAACTTTAAAATTTTTGAGATATAGATGCACTCATTTTAAAAATTCACCCCCCTTTTCACCCTCCCATTAATTGGATTTTCCAAAAACAAAAAAATACGTGTTTCTTTATTTTTAAAAGAGATCAAAAATGCCAATTTTCAGGTCTGTAATATCTTCAGTTTCTGAGATATAATTACCGGTATCCTGATTAAAGGCATTCAACCCCTTTTTCACGGTTTTTCACCCCTACTATTGCGATTTTCTGAAAACAAAAAATACATGTTTCCTTATTTTTAAAGAAGATTCTAAATACCAATTTTTACATCTGTAAACGTTTAAAGTTTTGAGATATAGACACACACATTTTAAAATTTCAATCCCCCTTTTCACCCCCTTAGTGAAGGAATATCTAAAAATCCTCTCTTAGCGAGCACCTACATCTTAATATAAACCTATGCCCAAAATTTCATTTCTTTATGTCCAGTAGTTTTGGCTCGGCGATGATGAATCAGTCAGTCAGTCAGTCAGTCAGTCAGTCAGTCAGTCAGTCAGTCAGTCAGTCAGTCAGTCAGTCAGTCAGTCAGTCAGTCAGTCAGTCAGTCAGTCAGTCAGTCAGTCAGTCAGTCAGTCAGTCAGTCAGTCAGTCAGTCAGTCAGTCAGTCAGTCAGTCAGTCAGTCAGTCAGTCAGTCAGTCAGTCAGTCAGTCAGTCAGTCAGTCAGTCAGTCAGTCAGTCAGTCAGTCAGTCAGTCAGTCAGTCAGTCAGTCAGTCAGTCAGTCAGTCAGTCAGTCAGTCAGTCAGTCAGTCAGTCAGTCAGTCAGTCAGTCAGTCAGTCAGTCAGTCAGTCAGTCAGTCAGTCAGTCAGTCAGTCAGTCAGTCAGTCAGTCAGTCAGTCAGTCAGTCAGTCAGTCAGTCAGTCAGTCAGTCAGTCAGTCAGTCAGTCAGTCAGTCAGTCAGTCAGTCAGTCAGTCAGTCAGTCAGTCAGTCAGTCAGTCAGTCAGTCAGTCAGTCAGTCAGTCAGTCAGTCAGTCAGTCAGTCAGTCAGTCAGTCAGTCAGTCAGTCAGTCAGTCAGTCAGTCAGTCAGTCAGTCAGTCAGTCAGTCAGTCAGTCAGTCAGTCAGTCAGTCAGTCAGTCAGTCAGTCAGTCAGTCAGTCAGTCAGTCAGTCAGTCAGTCAGTCAGTCAGTCAGTCAGTCAGTCAGTCAGTCAGTCAGTCAGTCAGTCAGTCAGTCAGTCAGTCAGTCAGTCAGTCAGTCAGTCAGTCAGTCAGTCAGTCAGTCAGTCAGTCAGTCAGTCAGTCAGTCAGTCAGTCAGTCAGTCAGTCAGTCAGTCAGTCAGTCAGTCAGTCAGTCAGTCAGTCAGTCAGTCAGTCAGTCAGTCAGTCAGTCAGTCAGTCAGTCAGTCAGTCAGTCAGTCAGTCAGTCAGTCAGTCAGTCAGTCAGTCAGTCAGTCAGTCAGTCAGTCAGTCAGTCAGTCAGTCAGTCAGTCAGTCAGTCAGTCAGTCAGTCAGTCAGTCAGTCAGTCAGTCAGTCAGTCAGTCAGTCAGTCAGTCAGTCAGTCAGTCAGTCAGTCAGTCAGTCAGTCAGTCAGTCAGTCAGTCAGTCAGTCAGTCAGTCAGTCAGTCAGTCAGTCAGTCAGTCAGTCAGTCAGTCAGTCAGTCAGTCAGTCAGTCAGTCAGTCAGTCAGTCAGTCAGTCAGTCAGTCAGTCAGTCAGTCAGTCAGTCAGTCAGTCAGTCAGTCAGTCAGTCAGTCAGTCAGTCAGTCAGTCAGTCAGTCAGTCAGTCAGTCAGTCAGTCAGTCAGTCAGTCAGTCAGTCAGTCAGTCAGTCAGTCAGTCAGTCAGTCAGTCAGTCAGTCAGTCAGTCAGTCAGTCAGTCAGTCAGTCAGTCAGTCAGTCAGTCAGTCAGTCAGTCAGTCAGTCAGTCAGTCAGTCAGTCAGTCAGTCAGTCAGTCAGGACAAGTTTTTTATATATATATAGATGAATGTTGGGTTTTCATCCCGAAGGCTGGTTTGGTCCTCTACAGCTCTGCCAATGCTGTCATAGATAGCCTAGGTGTCACTGAAGAAGCATACTAGGGAAATGAGGAGTGTGGTAGTTTCCTGTTGCTTTCCTCACTGGGCCAGAAGTTGCTATTACATATCAGTCTGCCAAGCCCACTGTAATAAATGCACCAACTGACCCTCTTAGCAATATTTTCACACCATTCATAACAGGGACTGGCTGCATAAGGAATGGTATTACTAGCATCGCTCATACCTCGGTCACTTTCATATTGTCAAAGCCAAGGATTAGACTGAGACAGGTCAATCAAAGTAACAAATTTATTCTAGCCCATAACCAGAAGACATAATGCACTATAAACACTACATCTTGCCAGCAAAGGCATTTTATATCTTTTTCCAGTTCTCTAAATCAAGTAATCAATCCTGTTGAGGTTTCCACACTTGGGAACAATACTCTAACTGGGCTCTTACCAGTGACTTATATACCATCTCCTTTACAACCTTACTACAAACCCTAAATATCCTCATAACCATATAAAGAGATTTGTAACCCTTATTTACAACTTCATTAATTTGAGTGCCCCAAGAAGATCTGTTCTATATTAACATCCAGGTATGGTACCTACAGTACAATCCCCATCGGTACATTCACTCTGTCAACACCATAATTAAAATTGAAGGGGACTTCTCCTCTTAGTGAAACTTACAACCTGACTCTTCACCCCGTTTATCACTGTACCATTGTCTGCTGTCCATCTCACAACTTTGTCAAGGTCTTTTTTGGAATTGCTTACAATTCTGTAACTAATTTATTACTCTATACAGCAAGGGTTTCCAATTTGTAAGGGCTCGAGGGCCATTTTGGAAACCTTAGTCATGTTCACGGGCCGCACTTGAATAGGCCAATTTTCGTAAAATTCTGCAAATAGTACAGAAGCACTATTATGAAATAATAAGCATAGTTTAATTGAAAGGAGGGTTTAATAATTTTAATTGCTTAAAACATTATTTTAAATTTGCATAAAAGAGGGAAATTTGAAGCTGGGCTGAGTGGCTGAGACGGTTGAGGCGCTGGCCTTCTGACCACAGCTTGGCAGGTTCGATTCTGGCTCAGTCCTGTGGTATTTGAAGGTGCTCAAATACGTCAGCCTCGTGTCGGTAAATTTACTGGCAGGTAAAAGAACTCCTGCGGGACAAAATTTCGACACCTTGGTGTGTCTGAAAACCATCAAAAGTAGTCAGATGCAAAAATAACAACATTATTACATGAAATTTGGATTTTAAATGTTTTAAAATTAAAAATACAGTAATCTATTGAGAACAAGTGAATACTTGAAAAGAAGAACTAGTATTAAAGAAGATTAGTTTTGACTTGAGTCTATATGGTGTATAAAAATTAATGTTTTTGAACGAGCTATTAAATATTTTTGTGACTTTTCTTCACATTATTTCTTACAGTGCTCTCGCGGGCTGCAAAAATGGCTTTGCGGGCCGCCTTTTGGAAACCCCTGCTATACAGTATTAATATCATCTGCAAAAAATCTTATCTGTAATTCCAGTTCTTTACTCATGCTATTTATTTATATAAGAAAACTAGCAAGATACCCGTGCTTCGCTACGGTATTATACTGAAATATGTAATTGAATGTTTAACGTTTTATGTATAATCCTCCGAAATTCACGATCTGACCCGTTTTCTGAGAGAATCCGCCAAAATTCGCGATCTGACTCGTTTTCCGAGATATTACGGCAAAGTTCCTCAAATTTTTCAATCTTTCTTTCCAGCAATCGATTTCGTACTTCCCGGGCTATGTCCAGGTATTCCACGCGGTCAGTTGGGTCCCTAAATCTTTGCAATCCTTTCCTATAAGCATTTTTAGTGTGGATCAAATCCTGAAGGAGATACAGCGTGGTGTCTTCTTGGGTGCCTTGGCGGTACTGAACCCGCGGCCGGACTGTATTCGTAGTCATTACCAGGCCAGGACCCGTTTCCAGCGCGGTCCGCACAATTTGACGATGGTCCAGAACATTGTTGTTGTTTTATTATTATTATTATTATTATTATTATTATTATTATTATTATTATTATTATTATTAGATGTCCTGGACCCCACAGCAAGATGCAAGAATGACATACTTTCGTGCATTATTGACCTTATTATAGAGGTGAACAATTTGACGGTCAATCTCATTCCTATCGTTTATTTCAAATGTGTTTAAATTTTTGTTTATATGCCAGGAGAGTCTACTGTAATCTAAGAACGTTCTCCGAAGGAAAAATGGCTGTTGAAATCGAACCCAGGGAAGATTAAAAATGATCGGTTTATGATCAGAATAAGTACATCGAAAATCTACAGCCTGTTTCCAGTCATTCGATAGGGCCAGGAATGGAATGAATAAAGCCCCATCTAGCGGCGACAATAGGAATTGTGCCGGCTGCCGAAGCACTCCTCTGGGGGCAATGATCGATGAATGACAAATGAAATGAAATATTGGACAGTATTGCTGGAATGAATGATGACAGGGAAAACCGGAGTATCCGGAGAGAAACCTGTCCCGCCTCCGTTTTGTCCAGCACGAATGTCACATGGAGTGAAGGGATTTGAACCACGGAACCCAGCTGTGAGAGGCCAGCGCCCTGCCGCCTGAGCAACGGAGGGTCCTGATAAGTATATTATGAACAGTAAAATCAATTAGTCTCACCTCCTTTTACGCCCCACCGCCGTTAAGTTTATTTACGCACCCACCCAAAATTTTTTTAAAAGAAGGCGTGTTTCTTTATGTTTAAAGGAGATTCGAAACACCAATGTTCACGTCTATTACCTTCAGTTTTGATTTATAAGAATCCCCATAACAATAATTCACTTTTCTCACTTCCTTTCACACTCCCCCCCCCCCCCAAGTGAATTATCCGGCAAAAAATACTTGTTTCTTTAATAGTAAAGGATCTTCTAAATACCAATTATCACGACTCTAACTTCTTCAGTTCTTGATTTATGTGTCCTCGTGAAAGGAATTCAACTCCTTTTCACTCCCGCATCGCAAGATGTTCCCCCCCACCCAAAACGCGTTTTTCTTTGTTTTTAAAGGAAATCCAAATACCAATTTTCAAGTCTGTAATAACTTCATTTTTATTAGATGTATGTATTCTTATACAATTAAGTCAATTCATTTATCAATTCTTTCACCCCCCCCCCCCCCCATTGGATTTTCCGAAAATACGTGTTTCCTTACTTTTAAAGCAGATTCCAAATATCAAATTTCACGTCTGTAACATCTTCATTTTTGAGATATCAGTAGCCTAATTAAAAGAAATCAACACCATTTTCAGTCACTTTAACGCCCCCCCTCCACCCAAGTATTATTTCCAAAAACTAAAAATGCACGTTTCTTTATTTTTAATAGAATTAAAAAATACCATTTTTCACTTCTGTAACATGTTAAGTTTTTTAATATATACTGTAGAAATTCTCATTTTAAAATTTCACCACTTTTTATTTCCCCTTAAGGGGAGTTTCCAAAAACAAATCACCTATGTTTGTTTACATTTATAGGAAATTACAAATACCCACTTTTTTACGTCTGTAACATTTTACACTTCTCACATATTCTGTAGATATTGTCTTTCGAAAAATTCACCCCAAAATGTCACTCCTGTTTAACCGCCAATAATTGGATTTTCCAAAAACAAAAAATACGTGTTTCTTTATTTTTAAAGGAGATCCCATATACAAATTTTCAGTTCTGTAATATTTTCAGTTTTTGAGATATGTGTATCCTCATTAAAGGCATTCAATCCTTTTACACCCCTCCCATTGGGATTTACAGAAAACAAAAAAATACCTGTTCCTTTATTTTTAAGGGAGATTCTAAGTACCACTTTTTACATCTGTAAAATTTTAAAGTTTTAAGATGTAGACACACTCATTTTAAAAATTCACCTCCTCTTTTCACCCCCCCCCCATTATTTGGATTTTCCAAAAACGAAAAATACCTGCTTCTTTATCTTTAAAGTAGATCCCAAATACCAATTTTCAGGTCTGTAATATCTTCAGGTTCAGAAATATAAGTAGCCTCATTAAAGGCATTCAACCCCTTTTTCACCCTTTTCCACCCTTCCCATTGGAATATTCCAAAAACAAAAAATACGTGTTTCTTTATATTTAAAGGCGATTCTAAATACCAATTTTTACATCTATAAACTTTAAAAGTTTTTGAAATATAGATGCACTCATTTTAAAATCCACCCCCCTTTTCACCCTCCCATTAATTGGATTTTCCAAAAACAAAAAAATACATGTTTCTTTATTTTTAAAAGAGCTCAAAAGTACCAATTTTCAGGTCTGTAATATCTTCAGTTTCTGAGATATAAGTATCCTCCTTAAAGGCATTCAACCTATTTTTCACCCCTTTTCACCCCTCCAATTGGGATTTTCCGAAAACAAAAAAATACGTGTTTCTTTATTTTTAATGAAGATTCTAAGCACCAATTTTTACATCTGCAAACTTTAAAATTTTTGAGATATAGATGCACTCATTTTAAAAATTCACCCCCCTTTTCACCCTCCCATTAATTGGATTTTCCAAAAACAAAAAAATACGTGTTTCTTTATTTTTAAAAGAGATCAAAAATGCCAATTTTCAGGTCTGTAATATCTTCAGTTTCTGAGATATAATTACCGGTATCCTGATTAAAGGCATTCAACCCCTTTTTCACGGTTTTTCACCCCTACTATTGCGATTTTCTGAAAACAAAAAAATACATGTTTCCTTATTTTTAAAGAAGATTCTAAATACCAATTTTTACATCTGTAAACGTTTAAAGTTTTGAGATATAGACACACACATTTTAAAATTTCAATCCCCCTTTTCACCCCCTTAGCGAAGGAATATCTAAAAATCCTCTCTTAGCGAGCACCTACATCTTAATATAAACCTATGCCCAAAATTTCATTTCTTTATGTCCAGTAGTTTTGGCTCGGCGATGATGAATCAGTCAGTCAGTCAGTCAGGACAAGTTATTTTATATATATACTAGCAAGATACCCGTGCTTCGCTACGGTATTATACTGAAATTTATAATTGAATGCTTATTGTTTTAGATATATAATCCGCCGAAATTCGCGGTCTGACTCGTTTTCTGCGAGAACCCACCAAAATTCCCGATCTGACTCGTTTTCTATTAGATTACGGCATGTTTCCTCCCATTTTTCAATCTTCTTTTCCAGCAATCGATTTCGTACTTCCCGGGCTAGGCTCAGATATTCCTCCCGGTCAGTTGGGTCCGTAAAACTTTGCCATCTTTTCCTATAATCATTTTTAATATGGATAAAATCCTTCAGGAGATCCGGCGTGGTGTCATATTGGGTGCCTAGAAGGCACTGAACCCGCGGCCGGACTGCATTCTTAGTCATTACCCGTCCAGGAGCCGTTTCCAGCGCGGTCCGCACATTTGACGACGGTCCGGAACATTATTATTATTATTATTATTATTATTATTATTATTATTATTATTATTATTATTATTATGTGTTGCTGGAATGGATGATGACAGGTAAACCGGAGTATCCGGAGAAAAACCTGTCCCGCCTCCGTTTTGTCCAGCACGAATGTCACATGGAGTGAACGGGATTTGAACCACGGAACCCAGCTGTGAGAGGCCGGCACGCTGCCGAGGATCCTTATAAGTACATTAAGAACAGTAAAATCAATTGGTCTCACCTCCTTCTACACCCCACCGCCGTTAAGTTTATTTACCGCCACCCCCCCAAAAAGATAATTAAAAGAAGGCTTGTTTCTTTATGTTTAAGGGAGATTCCAAACACCAATGTTCACGTCTATTACCTTCAGTATTGAGATATAAGTATCCCCATAAAAGTAATTTACATTTTTCACTTCATTTCACACTACTCCCCCACTCCCCCCTAAGTGAACTTTCCCGCAAAAAATACTCGTTTCTTTAATAGTAAAGGATCTTCTAAATACCAATTATCATGACTCTAACTTCTTCAGTTTTTGATTTATGTGTCCTCATGAAAGGAATTCAACTCCTTTACACTCCCGTCCTCCAGGATGGTTTCCCCCCAAAACGCGTTTTTCTTTGTTTTTAAAGGAGATCCAAATACGAATTTTCACGTCTGTAACAACTTTAGTTTTTATTAGATGTATGTACTATCATACAATTAATTCAATTAATTTTTCAATTCTTTCATCCCCCCCCCCGTTCAGTAGATTTTCCGAGAATACGTGTTTCTTTATTTTTAAAGCAGATTGCAAATATCAAATTTCACGTCTGTAACATCTTCATTTTTGAGATATCAGTAGCCTAATTAAAAGAATTCAACACCATTTTCAGTCACTTTTACCCCCCCCTCCACCCAAGTGGTATTTCTGAAAGCTAAAAATACACGTTTCTTTATGTTTAATAGAGATAAAAAATACCATTTTTCACTTCTGTAACATGTTAATTTTTTTGAGATAAACTGTAAAAATTCTCATTTAAAATTTCACCCCTTTTGTGTTCCCCTTAAGTGGAGTATCCAAACACAAATCACCTATGTTTCTTTAGATTTACAGGAGATTACAAACACCCACTTTTTATGTCTGTAACATTTTACGTTTCCAAGATATTCTGTAGATATAGTCTTTCAAAGATTCACCCAATTTGTCACTCCTGTTTAACCGCCATTAATTGGTTTTTCCAAAACTAAAAAATACGTGTTTCTTTATTTTTAAAGGAGATCCCACATACAAATTTTCAGTTCTGTAATATCTTTCGTTTCTGAGATATATGTATCCTCATTAAAGGCATTCAACCCATTTTTCACCCTTTTACACCCCTCCTATTGGGATTTACAGGAAACAAAAAATACGTTTTCCTTTATTTTTAGAGGAGATTCTAACTACCAATTTTTACATCTGTAAATTTTAAAGTTTTAAGATGTATACACACTCATTTTTAAAAATTTACCCTCCCCCCTTTTTACCCCCCCCCCCCAATATTTGGATTTTCCAAAAACGAAAAAATACGTGCGTTTATTTATTTTTAAAGGAGATTCTAAATACCAATTTTCACATATATAACCTTTAAAAATTTTGAGATAGATCTACTCATTTTAAAATATTACTCCCTTTTCACCCCCCCCTAAATTGGTTTTTCCAGAAACAAAAAAATACGTGTTACTTTATTTTTGAAAGCGATCAAAAGTAACAATTTTGAGGTCTGTAATATCTTCAGTTTCTGAGATATAAGTAATCTCTTTAAAGGCATTCAACCCATTTTTCACCCCTTTTTAACCCTCCTATTGAGATTTTCCGAAAACAAAAAAATACGTGTTCCTTTATTTTTAATGAAGATTCTAAATACCAATTTTTACATCTCTAAACTTTAAAACTTTCGAGATATAGATGCACTCATTTTAAAAATTCACCCCCCCTTCACCCTCGCATTAATTGGATTTTCCAAAAACAAAAAAATATGTGTTTCTTTATTTTTGACAGCAATCGAAAGTACCAAAATTGAGGTCTGTGATATCTTCAGTTTCTGAGATATAAGTAGCGGTATCCTGAGTAAAGGCATTCAACCCGTTTTTCACCCTTTTTCACCCCTCCTATTGTGATTGTCTGAAAACAAAAAAATATGTGTTTCCTTATTTCTAAAGAAGATTCTAAATACCAATTTTCACATCTGTAAACTTTTAAAGTTTTGAGATATAGACACACTCATTTTAAAATTTCACCCCCCTTTTCACCCCCTTAGGGACGGAATATCCAAAAATCCTCTCTTAGCAAGCACCTACATTATAATATGAATATATCCCCAAAATTTCATTTCTTTATGTCCAGTAGTTTTGGCTCGGCGATGATGAATCAGTCAGTCAGTCAGTCAGTCAGTCAGTCAGTCAGTCAGGACAAGCTACTTTATATATATAGATAGATATAAAGGTCCAACAATCTTACACCTCCTGTGGGTAGGGGCGGTAGAATAAACCCACGGTATCTCCTGCCTGTCGTAAGGGGTGACTAAAAAGGGCCCCAGGGACTCTGAACTTGGGAGCGCGGGTTGGCGACCACGGGGTCCTTTGCTGAGTCCTGGCATTGCTTCCACGTACTTGTGCCAGGCTCCTCACTTTCATGTATTCTATCCGACCTTCCTTGGTCAACTCTTGCTCTTTCTGACCCCAACGGTTTTAGAGCACTTGAGGCCTAGGGAGTCTTTCATTTTCACGCCCTTTATGGCCCTTGCTTTTCTTTCTAACTCATAAGCAACTTGATGGTGACATTTTGGAAATCCCTAAAATTCTTTTCAAGAATATAGCCTTGACATTCTCAATAACTCCAAGGTTAGATAGATTTAGATGTTCCCAAATAAGCTCCAAACCATATGTCAGGGCTGATAGAACCTTTACATAGAATAGCATCATGGCTATATTTGGAGACAGTTTAGTGGCTTCCTTCAGATCATACATATTTCTGATGGCTGCCAATGACCTTTCTCTTACATAAATTCTAAAAGAAGTAGAAGAGGGCTGGAACATAATCCCCAAGTATTTGAATGAATTCACAACTTCCAGGGCTGTTTCACTGCTTGTTATTCTGTCGTTTGCCGCTATTCTCCCTCCTTTCTGGAAAATCATTTGGACTGTTTTCTTTCTATTGATTATGAGACTATTCATGTCGGCATACTCATCAAGCTTATCCATTACAGCTTGTAGGTCATCTCTGTTGCTTGATCCTATTGCTATGTCATCTGCATACTGGTACATCGCAACTGATGTATTGTGGATGATATTTGTGGTATCTGCTAAGGCTGTGTTGAATAGTATTGGGCTAAGGGGGTCCCCTTGTAGTACCCCATTGCTTTGTAGAATGGCTGTTGAGGATGTTTTGCCATCTTGTATCGTGACCCTGTTGTAAGCAAGTATCTTATTTATGGCTATGGTTAGGGGGTTGTCTGCTTCAATCATATTTGCTAGTTTTCTAAGGAGTATTTCTCTGTTTAAGAGGTTGAAAGCCTTCTTAAAGTCTACAAAAATTACATAAAATTTCCCCTTTGACCACCTTATTGAATCACATATATTGTCCAAGAGATTCTTGACTGCATGTAATGTCCCTCTTCCTTTCATGAAACCAAATTGCAGTTCAGGGATCATAGTTCCTGTTTCTGCAATTAGTCTGTTTTCTAGGATCTTGGCATAGGTCTTATAAATGTTGTTTTCGAGGGCAATACCTCTATATGAATCAGGGTCATCCCTGTCGCCTTTGCCTTTGAAGAGCATTTTGATATTTGACTGTCTCCAACCTTCAGGTATTTTCCCTGTCGTAAAACACACATTGAACAGAGTGATCCATATATGAAGCAGTATGTCACAGGTGTCTTTCACATTTACATTAAAAACTCCATCCGGACCAACTGCCTTCTTATTTTTCATGGACTGGATGGCAGTTTTGACTTCCTCCTGATCTATAGGTCTTGTTGTACAATGTAGATTTTCTCGAAGCGGGAGAGTTATATCGAGGTTTTGCTGATTAAGGATCTCCAAGAAATGCTTCTCCCATGTGGCTATTGGGAATTCGGGAGAAGGGCACGTAGCTCGTTGTTTGAGAGCAATATAAGGGTCTTTCATAGTATCTTGAGCTTGCAATTTAGCCTGTTTTCCTAGGTAGTGCGCTTTCTTTTGTTTGACTAGATCTTTATATGTTTTCCTTTTCACTGGTAAAAGGTTACTTCTTCTGCTTTATTTACTAGTTTATAGCCTTCATCTTGTAGGTAATCAAGAATAATATTAGTTTTATGATTAGGTTTATCTACTCGGCATATGTGGATTTCACACCTGCTTTCCGTGCCTTGCGTAAGAAGTCCAGAGTATCTTGTCTGACCGTGTAGTATTCCTTGTCGAACCATGGCTTGGCAATCATTGGAGTCTTCTTGATTTGTGCTTTCCTTATGAGGTTCAGAACACTATCCAGAGTAGTGTCAATCATTCCTTCATTTATCATCTGTGGTACTCTTTTCAAGTCTTCTTTTCCATCCTCGATGATAGGAATACACACTTTCCTTGTAGTGCATAGATTAGGACTCTTCTTGGTTACTGGATTTTGACTTCCTAGCTCAACTTTAATAGCGACAGGTATGTGCTTCCTAAGAACTGCTGTCGGATGTGAGGCATAACCTCTCGATCAAGAATTGTTAGACACCCTCCTGTAACAAAGAAAAGATCAACAGTAATTTTACCATTTGGAGCCATATAGGTTACTTCTTCTGCTTTATTTACTAGTTTATAGCCTTCATCTTGTAGGTTATCAAGAATAATATTAGTTTTATGATCAGGTTTATCTAAACGACAGTTAATGTCGCCCCCCCCCAGAATCACATTTCTGTCATCCTTTACCACTGTTATTGCCTTTACTATATGTTCCATTACATCGTCTGTTGTCCTAGCTGGGCTAATGTAGATACCGATGATGGTTATTTTTTCCGTCTCAATTATTAGCATATTTTCTTCTTTAAGGACTTCCCTTGGTGTGCCTATGCCTTCTCCATACAATATACTAACTCCTCCTTCTGGCCTTCTTCGCTCCTTTGGTATGGCCAAAACATGTCTGCTGTAAAACTGTGGAAAGCTTAAGTGTTCCAGTAGAAAAGTCTCAGTAAGTATGGCTTATCAAACTGGTGCCAGAAATTATTAGGAAGTAAAGAACAAAGAGATTTTAAACCTTCCACATTCCAAAGAATAATGTCCAAATTCAGTGCCTTAGTCTTGGGCTTGTCATGTGATCTTGCTCTAGACTTACAGCTGTACACCGGCTCTTCCTCTTGAGAAACGAAAAGGCCAAACTAAGATTCCCTGAGGCCAGAAGTTTTCATCCTGTAGTGAATCAAGGTATCTCAAATCCACTCCTATTTTAAATGCCTTGTTTGATCCTTTAGTTTGTAATAATTCACATTCGATATCTCCAAGAATACCATTTGTTCGGAGGAAGTTTATTATAGATTCTGACTCTGTCTTTATGGAGCCTCCTCATATACATCCACGCTTTCCTGTAGCTGCTCTATGTTTGGTTTAGTTCCAATATTGTGTCCCCTTTTGTATGTCCATTTCGGTTCCATAATGTTGTTGGTCTTCTTCTTTGATGGGTAATCCGTGGTCCAGTATTACCCTGATTGGCATCTTTGTTTTTTCTGTCATTATATTTTCATTACAAATGTCAAGCGAATTCTTGTTACATTCTTCCTGAGTTCCTCGTTTATGATTCTGAGAGTGGTCTTCGATTATTGTGTTATCAGCTGGAACCTGTAATCACGGTTTCCCATGCATTACAGTGCTTGGTACTTGGGAAATGAGAGATTTGGTTTGTTGGTCAGTGCTGCTTTGTGAGAGTTGTGCTTCATCTTGATTACAGTATTGTAGTTGATCCCAATTGTGTGCAGAATTTTCATCTATTTTAGAAGTTGCAGGATTTCATATTTCTTCCTGTTTTCTCTTGTTTGGCAGTAAGGGCCAACTCGCACTTTCAGCGTTTTTGAGATGGTCCGTCAGGGTTTTGGATTGTTTCACTTGTACCTTAAGTATTAGTGCTAGTTTCGTTAGTAATGTCTTACTTAGGGCATCAATAGAAAACTGAACATCTGCTATTTCACATTTAATTTCCAATTTATTTGGAATCATGTCAATTCTCTGAGTCAGGCTTTCAATTTTGTCCCCTTCAACTTACTTTTTGTTAATTATCACATGCTTGCACTTTTCACACATCCTTAGTGATTTGCAGATTTTATGTTTCAACATTTCAAATTCACCTGACGTCATTAATGTGCACTCCTTGTGATGCCATCTTTCGCAAATCCCATCACACTGCAGAGATATATCTTCCTCTTTTACTCTTTTGTTGCAAGTTACCACTTCGGGACTGCACCCTGATGTGGCCATCACTTTCGTACTATTGGAACAAACTCCTAAGCTATAACTTCTTTGAATGCAGGATTCTGGTTTCTTGTCTTCACTCATGTGCGGAAATTTGTTACATGATTATCTTGACTGTACACTCAAATTAGTTAAAAGATAACACTTATTGCACTTGTAGCACTTGTTGTATAGATTCTGATGTAATTGATCGTATACAATACCTGAAACTTCACTTAACATGTTGACTACCAGTTCCTCAGCGGGTGATTTAAACCTCCAGCCCAGCCTTTTTAAATCCCCTCATCTATAAGTGCACTATTTTATATTAAATGTTACTGTATGAAAACTGGTCGCTGAGCCTTTCAAGAATCGGCCTAATTTTGTATAGCCTATCAAGATTCCCCTGATAATGACTGCTGTTGCTAAAGTGCAAGAATGACAATATGTTTTTGAACTGGGTTTGTGCCATGGATTTCGAAAAATTCAGTGAGCCGATAATAGTGTCCTCTGTCCAGTACAGAATAGTAGTAGTATGTCATATGATTATCATTTCTCTGTCAATCTATCAGTTATAAACATTAGTAAGGCAGAAATTTACAACAAACTGATATCTCTGGAATTAAAGAAAACTGTCGGACCTGATGGTGTTTCAACGTACTTGCTCAAGTACTGCTCATTTATTTTATGTGAAGCACTCTTTTATCTGTTCAACTTATCATTAAACCAAGGCGTTTTTCCAGTGGAATGGAAGAAAGGATTTGTTAGTCCAGTTTTCAAAAATGGTGATAAAACTGACAAAACAATATAGACCAGTTATAATTTCTTCTCATATTTCCAAAATTGTTGACTCAATAATTCTTGACAAAATCACGCCTCTCTTTAGAAACATCATCATTGATGAGCAACATGGATTCTTTTCAGGACGGTCAACCTGTAGCAATCTTCTTTTATTCTATCAGTTCCTCTTGGATGCAATAGAGAATCACTCCCAAGTGGACTGCATTTATACAGACTTCTCAAAAGCTTTTGACACTGTCAACCACAATATCTTGCTGCAAAAACTAACAGGCTACGGAATTAATGGGCCTCTCCTCTCATGGTTTGAATCGTATCTTAAAAATCGCCTGCAGATTGTTAAAATAAGGAATCATGTTTCTGCACCTATTATTGTTACCAGTGGAGTTCCTCAAGGGTCTCACCTTGCACCCTTACTTTTTACTCTCTACATAAATGACATTAAAAATTTACTTAAGAATTCTGAATTGCTTTTGTTTGCTGACGTTGCAAAAAATTTTATGCAAATTAATTGTCCACTTGATTGTTTAAAACTTCAAGAAGATTTACATCATCTGGAAAAGTATTGCATTCAAAATGGGTTGAAACTTAATCATGAGAAATGTAAAATAATATTGTTTTTTAAAAACAAGAAGAAAATATCATTTCAGTACAAATTTAGTAATAACAACATTCTAACTCCTATTTCACAAGTTAATGACCTTGGTGTTTTATACAGTTATAACCTATCGTTTAATGAATATATTGAAAATATTTGTAAGAAAGCATTTCAAAGATTGGGTTGCATTTCTAGATATTCTAGAGAATTTTCAAACTTAGCTATGTAACGGTTCAAATCCCGTTACAAGATGATATCTGTATTTTTATTATTGTATGATTTTATCTGTATTTTATTATTATTATTATTATTATTATTATTATTATTATTATTATTATTATTATTATTATTATTATTATTATTATTATTATTATTATTATTATGTCAGTATTATTATTATGTTATCTGTGATATTGTACTATTATTGTAATTATCCGTTTTATTCAATTTTGCAATTGCCTGTTGCTTGCAAGATTGCACTTAGATGTATACATATATACGTATGTGTAGTATAACACTCAATACCTGTACAGTGAGAATTGTTGTATATATCAGAGATTGGAAGTGACGTTGTTATATTGCGACACCACTGGCGATTCTGCCAAGTCATCGCCGCGCCTTGGCTACGTCATCGTATTTATTTAGCAATGCGCGCACGGAGTTAGTCGCCGCGGGGCTATTTCACCACTGTGTGTAATATCTGTCGCGTAGGTGGGAGTATGTCATTGTTATTTCTGGAGATTACGTAGTTGTGTCAACCAACGTCTATATAAGGTAGCTCCATATTGTAGCGTCAGTCATTACTTATACGGATGCAGTACAGTGAAGTAGTCTACTAGATCAAGAGGCCTTAGGTGGTCAGCCAACCAGTGTGAACGAGAGATGGTGAAGACTCAGTGAGCCATTATTGGTCATTGAGAGAGTGAGACCAAATGGTTGGTCCGTCACTTAGTGGAAGACGCGGACGCAAGGCTTACCAAGGAGTCAGAGAGGGCAACCCTGGACCTGCCAAGAGGTCATACCATATTGACTTACAAAGAAGTCAAATGATATGGAGAAGAAGCAGTCTCAAGGATGTATCACCACGTTAGGCGTGACACATCTACAGTAAACACCAGAGCAATGGATTACGTCGTAATTACACTCAAAGTGTTAAAGGTACAGTCAAATGAATCAGTGAGGGAAATATTTCGTATAAATTGTTAAATGTCCGGTCAAGAAGAATTCAAATTCATGCCTAGTTTCTTTCAGTTGCAATGTCATAATTTCATATTCTCATCTGTTTTATCGCAACAAGACTCACTATTTTTTGATATATTATTTAAAGAATATATATTGTTCTATCAAACGAATTCATAGTTTCATTTCATTGACAGTAAAATATCTTAACCTCAAAATTAATGGGGAAACCGAACGCCAATCTCCTTTTCCCAGAACTTATATGGTATGTTGTCAAAAGTAAGCTTATTACCCCACACCCTAGAGATAGTCAAGAGTCTCATTCTATTATTGCCGTACTGAGTGACAGCTGGCGCCCTTCAAATAACGTATGTGTAAGTAAGCAGGTAACAAGTAAGTGTGAGTACAAGGTTCGACGAGTGTGTATTTTATTTAATGAATGTTAATTTTCATAATTTCCATTTTAAATGCAGATATTCAGATTTACAAGTAAATGCAGATTTACATATGTTTGTAAAGTTAGTCAGTCAGTTAGGAACATTATTACAGCTACCTATCGATTGCTGTATGTGTCTATGGTACGCCCTATACTAGAATACTGTACACTTGTTTGGAACCCTTCTCATCAGACCTCTATCCATAGATTAGATTCAGTACAACTTAAATTTCTTTGTTTATATTCATTTGGAGCAGGATTCTCATATGATAATGTTGATTATACATCCTTACAATAGTCCTTAAATATGCATAGCCTGTCACAACGCCATGAATTATTGGATACACTTTTCATTTTTAAATTGCTTCATTCCTTGGTGAATTGTCCACAACTCCTTGCAAAAATTAACGCACATGTACCAGACAGACGCACAAGGTTCAAGAATACATTGTCTACAAATTCGCATAGAACTAACTAGGCATTCAATGGGCCAATTGAACTAATGTCAAGATCTCTAAACAACTGGATATTGATATATTTAACTGCTCACTGCCATAATTGAGAAATGTCCAAATTTGACTATTACTTTCCTGTGATTACTTGTAATATAACCTGGTATATATATGTACATATTTTTTCTACTTATACTTCATTGAACTTTCTTTTTAGTGTGTTTTGTTTTGTTTATTCTTCTCTACTGTTATGTAAAATGGTATTACTGTTAATAAAGTAATAAATTAATAAAGTATTAAAGTACATTTTCACATTTTAGGACTAATGTTTATAACCGAATAATTCAAAACCAGATGTGAAAATGTACTTTAACACTAGAACGGCCAAAGCGGTCATTTTGACCGTTAGTGAATTTCAAGGTATTTCCACGCTTGTACTTTTTAATGCACGAAGTTGTGCTTTTGTGACTTTTAATCTTTTAGGGTTATGTACATTTACGCCAAAACTTACATCCGCCGTTGATAAGGGAACACCGATATTGTCCCTTATATAACTTGCATAAATTGCTTGTCAAGTGCCTAAATAGGCTTGTAAACAAATTGAGACTCTTATTTTTATCATTTTTCATAAAGGAATTCAATAGCAATTCCGTCAAAATATTTAATTGTTACCTATTAGAAGTGAGAGAATATGAACAATTATTAATACTTAACAATGGATTGATCTGTATACGATACATCCCAATTGTTAACTATGTTGCTTTAAAATTAATAATTGAACATTCGTATGTTTCCCAGATCCTGGATGCTAGATATACACTGACTGACAGTGACAATGCAACACCAAGGAGGAGTGGTTTGAAAGGGATGAAAGTTGGGGAAAAAACAGAGACGGCACGGATGAATAATTGATGTTTATTTCAAACCGATATGCAGGTTACACAATGCGCACGGCATCAACTCAGTAGGATGTAGGACCACCGCGAGCGGCGATGCACGCAGAAACACGTCGAGGTACAGAGTCAATAAGAGTGCGGATGGTGTCCTGAGGGATGGTTCTCCATTCTCTGTCAACCATTTGCCACAGTTGGTCGTCCGTACGAGGCTGGGGCAGAGTTTGCAAACGGTGTCCAATGAGATCCCACATGTGTTCGATTGGTGAGAGATCCGGAGAGTACGCTGGCCACGGAAGCATCTGTACACCTCGTAGAGCCTGTTGGGAGATGCAAGCAGTGTGTGGGTGGGCATTATCCTGCTGAAACAGAGCATTGGGCAGCCCCTGAAGGTACGGGAGTGCCACCGGCCGCAGCACATGCTGCATGTAGCGGTGGGCATTTAACATGCCTTGAATACGCACTAGAGGTGACGTGGAATCATACGCAATAGCGCCCCAAACCATGATGCCGCGTTGTCTAGCGGTAGGGCGCTCCACAGTTACTGCCGGATTTGACCTTTCTCCACGCTGACGCCACACTCGTCTGCGGTGACTATCACTGACAGAACAGAAGCGTGACTCATCGGAGAACACGACGTTCCGCCATTCCCTCATCCAAGTCGCTCTAGCACGGCACCATGCCAGGCGTGCACGTCTATGCTGTGGAGTCAATGGTAGTCTTCTGAGCGGACGCCGGGAGTGCAGGCCTCCTTCAACCAATCGACGGGAAATTGTTCTGGTCGATATTGGAACAGCCAGGGTGTCTTGCACATGCTGAAGAATGGCGGTTGACGTGGCGTGCGGGGCTGCCACCGCTTGGCGGCGGATGCGCCGATCCTCGCGTGCTGACGTCACTCGGGCTGCGCCTGGACCCCTCGCACGTGCCACATGTCCCTGCGCCAACCATCTTCGCCACAGGCGCTGCACCGTGGATACATCCCTATGGGTATCGGCTGCGATTTGACGAAGCGACCAACCTGCCCTTCTCAGCCCGATCACCATACCCCTCGTAAAGTCGTCTGTCTGCTGGAAATGCCTCCGTTGACGGCGGCCTGGCATTCTTAGCTATACATGTGTCCTGTGGCACACGACAACACGTTCTACAATGACTGTCGGCTGAGAAATCACGGTACGAAGTGGGCCATTTGCCAACGCCATGTCCCATTTATCGTTCGCTACGTGCACAGCACAGCGGCGCATTTCACATCATGAGCATACCTCAGTGACGTCAGTCTACCCTGCAATTGGCATAAAGTTCTGACCACTCCTTCTTGGTGTTGCATTTGCTCTGTCAGCCAGTGTATGTCAGTAAGTGGCAGCGGTCAAAATGACCGCCTGTGGCCTTTATAGGTGTAAGGAAAGTTCGGCCGTTCTAGTGTTAATACCTAATACCTAAGACAAAACGCTGGTTAATAGAGCAAACGCCTGAAAAGCTTTACATCTGATATGTTTTTGACATGCTCTATTGGTGAAAAATATCTAATTCCCTCCATGGGAATTTAGAATTTTCCATACAAACTAAAACTTCGTACGAATTTAGGGCTAAATTCGAAACAACGTTTACATTGCGCGACCTTAAACGCCTTAACTCGGATACGATCCCACACATAGGCTGTTCTTAAATGTCTTAAGGCATCTATGGGAGTGAATGTGTTAAATTCACTAATATTCAGTACACTTCACGACCATTGTGTCAATGCACCACTATTATTATTATTATTATTAGCGTATGGTAACATACACAAAACAATACAAAGATTAAATATAAATGAACAGTAAGCACAAACCATTATATACATAATTATAAGATATACACATAACATTGAAAACAATCATGCAAGCAAAAGGGTTCAAAGATTTAGATCCAAATTCTCTAGCCATTGTATGGCCTCAGCAAAAGCCACCACAAAGTCCTGGCTAGATCCAGCGAATGCCCTTCCAATGCATTCGGTGACGATATGGTCGATAGTCTGTTTAACTGCACCACAGTCACAGGCTGGGGAAGATCTCATACCCCATTTAAACATCATTGAACCACATCTCCCGTGGTTAGTACGGACTCTGTTGAGGGCTACCCATGTCTTGCGGGGTAAATCAAAGCCAGCTGGAAGATTCTTATAATTGAACAATGTCCGCCATTGAGTCGGAGCTACGCTGTTCCACTCTTGTTGCCAATCTGCTTTTGGATTGAAATCCCTTCTAACAAGTTCCTGTGCTGTTTGAATAGGAGGAGATCTTGATTTGAGGCGGCTGAATCTGATGTTAGCATCTTCATGGATGGGGAGATCAGGATTGGTTAATATCTTGCTGTATTCTCTAAACAAGTTGTTCAATCTTCTAATTCTAGGAGGTTCTATGTGGCTGAGCACTGGCAACCAGAAAAGAGGAGTAGATTTTACTGTGCCACTTATGACACGCATTGTTTCATTCAGGACCGTGTCCACCTTTTTAGCATGAGAGCTGTTGACCCATACGGAAGAACAGTACTCAGCTGTGGAAAGCACCAGCGCCATAGCTGAAGTACGCAAAGTAGATGCAGAGGCTCCCCATGTGGAGCCAGCAAGTTTGTGAATGATGTTGTTGCGTGACCTTAATTTGGCTGCTAGGTTGGTTAGATGTTTCCTGTATGATAGCGTTCGGTCGAGAGTAACTCCAAGATATTTGGGGTTGGCATTGTGAGGGAGAAGACTTCCATTAAGTGACACTTTCAAGGTGATATTCGCGTGCCGGTTATTTAAATGGAAGAAGCAGGTTTCCGTTTTACTAGGGCTTGGTTTCAAGCACCACGTTTTGAAGTATGTGCACAAAACATCCAGATCTGCATTTAAAGTTCTCTCTATCACATTAGCATCCACATGCTGACTAATTATTGCCAGATCGTCGGCATAAGCAAACTGACGAGAGCTCGTGACAGGTATGTCTGCAGTATACAAGTTAAACAGTAATGGAGAGAGAACAGATCCTTGAGGTAAACCATTGTTAAGTACCTTTATTTTGCTGTGATTTGTATGCATGACTACCTGGATAATTCTGTTTGAGAGCATATTGTTAATCAGACGCGACATTTGACTACACTTTGTCAGTTTAAAGAACTTATACACAATACCTTCTCTCCACACTGTATCATATGCAGCTGTTAGATCAATAAACACTGCACCACTCTTTAATTGCTTTTCAAAACCTGTCTCAATATGTGTTGTCAGTGCAAGCACCTGATCTTCACAACTAAGTTGAGGTCTAAAACCAGCCTGTTCGATTGGAATGATTTTAAAAATTAGAGGACTTATTCTATTGTAGATAAGCCGTTCCAAGAGCTTAAAGCAGACACTCATTAAGGCAATTGGTCTATAGCTTTCGACAGAATCCGTAGGTTTACCAGGTTTTAAGATAGCTAGTATTTTAGTTCGTTTAAACTCTGAAGGGAGTTGACTTGTTCGGAGTATGTTTGAGAAAAACTGCACTAGCCAGTTCCTTACATTTTTTCCACAGTACTTCAAAAATTCTGGGTGTATACCATCAAAACCCGGGTAGTCACTCAACCAAAATATTAATTTTGTAAGTGGGTTACTGTGGTGCCCAGGCGTCATGGTCTATACAATTCACTGTGGTCCTGAAACCATTAGAATGAAGACACCTGTTTGGACTCTCTCTCTCTCTCTCACTTTATATATATATTATATATATGTAATATGTATATATTACAATTTGCTTTACGTTGCACCGACACGGATAGATCTTATGGCTGCAATGGGGTAGAAAAGGGCTAGGAGTGGGAAGGAAGCAACCATGGCCTTAATTAAGGTACAGCCCGAGCATTTGCCTGGTGTAAAAATGGAAAACCATCTTCAGGGCTGCCGACAGTGGGGTTCGAACCCACTATCTCCTGAATGCAAGCTGATAGCTACATGACCCAAACCACATGGCCACTTGCTCGGTGATAGGATATTTTAAGAAAGCTTCAAACCTATGGGAGTGACAGAGTCCCACTTTCATTTGATGGGCAGGGAGGTCTAGGAAACAACTTGGTAAAAGAAATGGAATTTGATGGGGTGCTATCAATATCAATGGAACTTATGCAAGAACGAAAAGAAAACTGGCTGAATCATCAAAGAAGATGCATTAAATGTATAAGGAACTAATGAAGTTTAGGTAAGGGGAGACAAGGATGAGAGAGAGGAGATTATGAAGTGTTCTTAACAAGTGTTAAAAGGGGGAGGGCAGAGAGTAGGACAGAACACCATAGCATGCAACCTACTTTCTGCTAGGCAAGTAAATGAGTGAATGATGTGGACGAATTGCAAAAATGAGGATAAGAATTATCTCAGTGTGAGGGAGCATATGAGGTCAAAGTAGGCAAGTTTTATTAAGCACTGAGTGACATCATAGTCAAGGTCAATAGCAAGGACAGGATAGTGCTAATGAGTGATTTCAGTTTAAGAATTGGAAATAGAACTGAAGATATAAGAATGTGATAGGTAAATATGGGGAAGATATGGAAGCAAATAGGAATCAAAAGTATTTACTGAACTTTTATGCTAGTATGGGAATAACAGTTGTGAATTCAAGGCTATTCTCTGTTACACATGATAGGGTAGGGGGACCAGATCCATAATAGTCTATATTATAACTGACTTTGAATTCAGAAAATCTATTAGGATTGTATGGTTATTCAGGGTAATTTTTGATGATAGAGACTATGTGATCACTAGGTCTAGGGTAGAGAAAGTTAAGTGCGTCTATAGACGGACAAGGGTAGGAAATCTCCAGATCGAGGAATTTATACAGAAATACATGGATATGATGAGTGAAAGTTCCAGTGAATAGATGGTCAGCTGGTTCAGGATATAGAAAGAGAACAGGTAGAATATAGGGTTGCTGTAGAAGAAATAGCACAGGAATGCCCTGGTACAACTATGTGGAAAGATGGGAAAAAGCAAACATCTTGGTAGAAGGATGAAGTCAGGGCAGCTTGTAAAGATGAAAAGAAGGGGTATCAAAAGTGCCTCCAAACAAGAACGGATGCAAATAGGGAATTGTACGTCGATGAAAGAAAGTGAAACAAATCACTGTCAAGTCCAAAAGGAAATCATAGAAAGACGTAATAACCTAGAGAGGCTTGCTCAAGGGCCAGGGAAACCTTCCTGGACTGTAATAATGCATCTTGGAGGGAGAAAGGGAAATGAATAGTGTTTGGGGTAAATCAGGAAAAATCAGTATAGATCCTAGGGAATAACTGTACAGATGGTAGGATTATTTTGAAAATCTTTCTGTTGAAGTCCTGAACAATGGTGTTCATGAGGAGTAGATCAACAATGGCAGTGAAATTCTGCTTGAGGAAGTGAAAAGGATGGTAAATAAACTACATTGTCATAAATTTGCAGAAATAGATAAAATTAGACCTGAAATGGTAATATATAGTGGGAAAGATGGGTTGAAATGGGTTAATACGTTAATAGGATTAGCATGGAATCCGAGTCCAGACTGCATCAGATAACTTGAGCTATGCACACTGTAGTGCTGAAATTTGGTTCAGTTTGTAATGTCATGGACTGCTCAATGGCACAGATGGGTTGCTATCCATTCTCAACAAACATTAGCTCCCTAGTGTTGTCTTTAATATTATCCAGCATACACCCAGATCAAAAGCCACCAACAACTACTGTAGAACAATCACTTTAGCATGACTTTTCCAGACAGTTATGACTATACCTCATCATAGTAACTACTAAGCTGGGCTGAGTGGCTCAGATGGTTAAGGCACTGGCCTTCTAACCCCAACTTGGCAGGTTCGATCCTGGCTCAGTCCGGTGGTATTTGAAGGTGCTCAAATACGACAGCCTCGTGTCGGTAGATTTACCGGCACGTAAAAGAACTCCTGCGGGACTAAATTCCGGCACCTCGGCGTCTCCGAAGACCATAAAAGTAGTTAGTGGGACGTAAAGCAAATAAAATTATTATTTATTAGTAACTACTAACACCATTGCAACAAGTCTGAAGCAGTACCTCATGTTCTTGCTCTCTGCTCCAAAGAGCAGCATGCATCAGTATGCATTGTTGAATGGTCAAGAAAGCAGTGTAGATGCTTCTTGTATCTGAGTTGCTGTAGGTTAAAATAAAAATAGATTAATTGTGGCTCATATTTTATAAAATATTCTGGTCAAGAATGCAATTTTAATTATTTTAATTGCCTGAGTACTTCATCACTGTGTTGTATGACATATTTAGAGGTTCCAGAATTTATTTTCTGGTCATTCCTTCCTCACAGCATTTCAACCTACATGATAATATTCCTTTCCCTGCTACAAATCACAACACTGCTTTTTCTGAATGAAGGTATTCATTCTCGCACATCGTCATTTACTCTCGCTCAAAAGAGACTGATCTATGTTCCAATCAAATGTTCCCACCATACGTGGTTCAAGATTGAGCATTTGCACAGCCTCTCTCTGTCGCATGCCCTTCCAACTTGCTCCTTTCAGTTGTAATCGTGCAAGCGAAGAGAAAGATTGTTAAGTCAGGGAGTGCTGACATGGGGATTTTGACAAAACAGTACCGGGCGACAATAGGTCGTTGGCATAGTAGAGGCTGACCTGTGAGGTGTAATATGGAACTCATTGCCAGACAGCAGGTAGGACTGACTTCATTTCTGATGGCAGCATCAGTGATGGCAGTGCTGTTGGTCATTGGAGGGGTGAAGATGAACCCTGGACCTGGTCCTGCTGGTATGGTTGGATGGGAAGAGATGGAAAAGATAAGAGAAATTGTTAAGGGCCAAGCAGAACAAACAAGAGAGCTCCTACAAGAGCAAGCCAGTGAACTGAGGAGAGAAATAATGAAAGAGGAGCTAGTAAATGTAACAGAACTTGTGGTCCAAAACAATAAGGGAAAATCAAGTTTGAGGGATTTGGTGAAAAGAATGGAAGAAGACATAAAAGAACTGAGGTGGCAAGAGAAAAAGCTCCCACAGGAAACTCGCAAGAAAAATACTTTTATACACGGGTTACCAGAAGACACTAAAGAAGATCTAGTATTTAAAGTGCTAGAGCTAATAAATGAGAGGCAGAAGATCAACTGCAGGGAAGCTGACATAGATGAGATTCAGCGAATGAGGAAAGCAAAACGCAAGAGACCAGTGAAAGTGAGGTTCGTATCAACCCTATTGGTGAAGAAGATTTTGGATAAGACATGCCGATTGAAAGGTGAAAAGTTATGGATCAAACAGGAGCTGGAGAAAGAAGCCTTTAGGAACCAGTAAATGCTCCAGTTCCATCTGGGAAAGGCTAGGTGTTCCGGACTAATTGCTTACATAAGGGGTAACAAATTATTGGTGGGCGACGGGAAGTGGACTAGAGCATGGTCAGTGGAGCAGTTAAAGAATCTGTACAACACAGAGAGTACGTTGGCCGATGAGGAAGGTGAACGCATGAGGCAGCTGAGATCAGCAGAATGCGAAGCAATGCACAGTGACCAGGAAGTGAATCGAAGAGGACAGAGAGAGGAAGAAGCTGACGCAGAGACAACCAGTAGGGAGTGCAGCCATGGTGACCTTCAGTGGCAGCTGAGTGCTGACTCTGCAGGAGACACGACACCCAAACGCAGGTGTGTGAGTCTGAAGGACTTCTGGCAGAGAAAAGGTAATCTAAATGAGGATGGCTTTCGTAGGGAAAGTGTTAGAGTACACTAGATGAGAACTCTGATGATGGGTGTAACTAGGATTACAAGGAGTAAGACGGGCAGCCAGAGTGAGGTGCAGGAGAAGAAGAAATAACTACCTCAAATTTTCTTCAACAGATAGCAGGACCATACAGGCCATTTGGCTGGGCACTGGGTCTCTGTGCCAATTAAAGAATATTATGAACATTAAAAGGAATATGACAGTGTCCATTCAAATGGACAGGAGGTCTCAGGAGGATAGTACAAAAAGACAATATTCATTGATGTTTTGCTTTCTAAAGTTCCAGTTATTAACATAATGTTTCCAACATTCATTCCAGGCTGTTCTTTCTCTGTTCAATTCCTAAATCATCTATGTTTTCCGAACACTGCTTTATTTTGATTAATTTGTATTTTATAACTATGCTGAAGGATATTAACTATTGTATACTCCATGTATCACAAAATTGTAGTGATGCAGAAGTACTTTTCACATCTCCGGCACATTACTTTTGTTTTTCTATTTATTGGTTAAAAATCTTACAATGGCTACTAAAGCATCAGTGTACAGTATACAATAAACAATATCCTCTCCCTAATCTATGGTTTCCGAGATTATGGGAGACGGGTATTATTTCATTTAATTTAACTTGCCCCTTTGAACCGTGTATCAAGTTGTCTGGCATGAGCTGTAAGGTACCTTCTGATCGGATGAAAGCAATATTTACACCTATCAATAAGCTAAGGAACAGAAAGTATTAACAACAGCCATTCAGGTATTTCATCAGTATACTTGACAAGGTGTTCAGAGGCATTTTGGAAAGGAGGGTGCGATCACTGGTAAAGAGTAAGTTGGATGAAATCTGATTGTGGTTTCAGACCTCAGAGGAGCTGTCAGGACCAGATTTTTGGTAAGTGATAAGTAATTGAAAACTGCTGCGAGAGAAATATTCAGTTATGTTTATGTTTTGTAGGTCTAGAAAAGGCATGTGACGGAGTATCCAAGGTTAAATATGTTATCCGTACTGAGGGATTATGAATTAGTGGGAGGTTATTACTGGCAATCAAAGGCATTTATGTTGACTATGAGGCCACCACAAGAACTGATGGTTCTTGGTTCTTAGTAAATATAGGAGTTAGACAAGGCTGCAGTTTTTCACCTTTGTTATTCCTAGTATATATGAATCATTTACTGAGAGCTATAAAATGGCAGGGAGGGATTGGACTGGGTACAAATGTAGTAAGCGCCTAGACCTACAGTATGTCAATGTTCTGCAACTGGTCTGCCTCCACAAAGTGAAAGGTGTGCTGCAAACTTTTACCTATTATTATCAGAAATTAATTGTCGTGTTTAACTTTACTACTGCACTTATTAAGTAGATGATGAAAGTTTTGGTGTATTCAAAGAAATTAAATATTAAATGTTTGTCACTGCTTCTTCAACTTATGACTGGCTCTATCTGTGCCAATGTACCCACCCATTGTTAAAGTTAGACTTTATTTTAAAGAAGTCTGTAATTTATTATTATTATTATTATTATTATTATTATTATTATTATTATTATTATTATTATTATTATTATTACAGATTGGTTACTTATTAACTTAATTACATTATAAACATATGACATGAAAATGAAAATACCATTAACAGAAAATACAACACAAGGCAAAGCCTTGTGGGTGGCGTAATTTGCTTGTCATTTAAAAAAATCACTACACTAATGCATCTTATTCTAGACCATTATTTCAGAATTTATCCAAAATTATTTAAAGCTATTCTGTTTTTATGAAATATTCACAGAAATACAAAATGAATGAGCAAAATTTTCGTGATCGGAAACATCATTATGTGATATCAAATTCATATAGAGTAAAAAAATTATTGAATGTGCTTGAAGGTGCTATAAATTAGGTTCTTAAATATTTGAATTGTTTTGAAGTATGTAATGTATCTCTTGACTGTCATGGTGCATATAAAAATTATACAAGTTCATAAGGTCTGTACTCTATATTTTTGATCTTAGTTTATTATTTTACTTTCTGCTTGAAGAGAAAACATATATATTTCTTTTGGTTTCTGAAATATCTACTACATTCCTTATTTGTGTTGGAGAATATTTTAAAATTTTGGTGTAAACTACAGGAAATTTTGTTTGGCTATATCTAAATTTGTTTGATATAATACAGTGTTTTTCATAATTGTTTTGTGGTCCCACACCTATGATTTATTACTTCAATTCTGTATTTATTCTTAAAAATACATTTATATATTTGTAAAATAGTTTCATGTCTTATCTTAGAAAGAAGCACATGAAGAATATATGAATAATCATCCCGCTTTTGTGTCTTTCAGATGTTCCTACCCCTTACTGAATGCAGCAGAGAAATAGCAGGGAGGGAGGAAAAGACCAAGAACTAAACTCAATTATTCCATTATCATGACAGTCAGTCTAGCTTTTTATGCTACCCTTATACTTTTAATTTTCTCCCCTGTCCTACTGTCCACTATGCACTCGAGTTTGGAGGTTATTCATAAAGTAGGCCTGCAGAAAATTCAATACCATCATTATCCTTGTTTAATTTCATGTTAGGTAATGAAGGTTTGCAATTTTTAATTTACCGTACTTTTTTAATATATATACTAGTAGATAGCCGGTGTACGCTGCTATGCCTCAATAAATAACACGTGTTTGTTAATTCATTTTGGTTTATATATACTTGTAATTTCACTTGCAAAACAAGGAAATAATTACTGAAACTATTTTCTATGTCTATTAATTTGATCAAACTATATCTATTTGTATTTGCTTACATTAATGTTGATTTATTTGCATGATGAACAGATACACATTCTTTTTTTTTTTTTCCACCTGGTGCTAAAAGGAACAGATTCCTCGCCAATGATTTGCCTAGTTACATGAAAATACATCTCAATAATGGCATGTTTTATTGCATTTCCAAATAACAGGCAATGAGTTGCCTAGTTATATGAATCTCCTAGCAAGAAAAGTACTTCATAAAACATGGTGCCAGTTCCCATCCTCCTATATATAGCATTTCTTACCGGACTATCATGATACAGAGTAAGTCTCTCACCTAGCGACAATCTGTCCATCAAGGTCGATCCAATTGTGGTGGGGCTTTGTAGAAGTGTTTCATCTTGAAAATACATATATATCCATTGACTTTTCAAGAAATGCAAGATTTTTCCTGTACTATTGAGACAATTTAGAAGATTTTGGTACAAACCACACATTTTAACTCCCTCTGTTTTAAGAGGTTGAGTTCTGTAATACATACACGTTAGCGTTTTATATATATAAAATTTTTATTGCTGGTGGAAGGCAAAAAGTGCCTGGTTTTAAAAGTGTTTCAACTTCAAGAAATAGTTTCTCAAAACCTGTTATCCTCTGAAATCCAAATTTTAATACAATATACATATATATCCAGTGGTTATGCTATCTGACTGTGAAATGCGTAAAAGAAAGCCAGAGACAAAGAAATGCAAAAAGGAAGTCAAAGGAATGAATCTAGAGTAAACGAACTGCAGCAGAAATACAGAGATCAGAAGCTACGAGTAAAGAAAATTGTGGCCGAAGAAAATCAGAAAGCTTGGAATGATTTCACAGATAAACTAGAGCAAGACAGCAAAGCTAATTCTAAACTACTTTACCGAACAATACGAAATATAAGAAGAGACAATGAATACATAACAGCAATAGAGAAACCAGATGGTAACATAGTCAGGGAAGAGACAGATATAAGAAAGATCATGAAATCCTATTTTGATAATTTATACAACTGTACTGGGAAAGAATCCAATGATGTAACCATTCAGGTCAGTTTAAGCTGCAATGATGAGCCTGACCAAGAGAGCCCGCCAACATGGAAGGAAGTAGAGACTGCCCTTAATAGTATGCCCAAAGAAAGATCAACAGGATTTGATGAAGTCAGTGCAGATATGATCAAAGTAACTGGTACAATAGGAATACAGTGGCTTCATAGAGTAATTAATGCAATATGGAAGGATAGGAAAGTCCCAGATGATTGGAAAAAGGGAATAATAATACCTCTCTTCAAAAAAGGAAGCTGGAAGAAATGTAGCAATTATAGAGGGATCACTTTATTGTCTCATGGTTTGAAAATATTTGAGAAAATACTTGAAAAAAGGCTAAGGAAAATAATAGAACCACAACTACAGGAAGAACAATATGGATTCAAAGAACACCGATCAACTACCGATCTCATATTTGCACTTAGAATACTGTTAGAAAAGCATTGGGAGAAGGGCAAAGACTTAACACTAGTGTTTTTGGATCTCGAAAAAGCATTTGATAGTGTTCCGAGGAAGACTATATGGGAATGCTTAAGAAAGAAAAATGTACCCAAAGGTCTTATCCAGAAAGTTAAAATGCTTTACGAAAACTGCTGCAGTTGCGTACAGATAGGAAACGGTAATTCTGATTGGTTCCAAACCACTAAAGGAGTGCAACAAGGCAGTACCCTTTCACCCTTACTTTTTATCACTGTCATGGATGAAGTCATGAAAGAAATTAAGCAGAAGAACAATATGGACATCAATGCTTTTGCATTTGCAGATGATGTAGTAATTTGGGGAAATACAGAGAAGGAAGTCCAAGAGAGGCTGAACACCTGGAATGAACATTTGAAAGCACACGGAAAATCGAAAACTGTTACTATGTCTGTCAACAGGCAGAAGAAGAAAGGAAAAATAATGCTGGAAGGTACACAGCTGGAAACAGTAGACCAATATAAATATCTTGGGTGCATCATTTCAAGTGATAACAGAATACAGCATGAGATTAACAACCACATTCAAAAATCAGCTCCGTTTTACCATCAAGTTCGGAACCTCCTCTGGAACGAACAAGTTCCCTTAAGATCAAAGCAGATTCCATTCCAATCATACTTCACCCCCATACTAACATATGGCCTAGAAACCTGCACAACAACTCAACAAGTGGATAGCAAACTACAAGCCGCAGAAATGAAGTTCCTATGTACTATGGTACAGAAGACAAAAAGGGACAGGGTAAGGAATGAAAGAATAAGGGAGGAAGCTGGTGTGTACCCATCCCTGAATGAAAAAGTGACAAGGGCCCGTTTGAAATGGTTTGGCCATGTCAAACGATTGGACGATGGAAGGACAGCAAAAAAATGGCTACACACAGTCGTGGCCAGAAAACGACCGGTAGGAAGACCTAGGAAGAGATGGCTGGACCAAGTGAAAGAGGACATAGGAACAAGAGGAGTCAGCTGGGATGTCGTCTTGAGAGAAGAGTGGTACATGGACAGACAGAAGTGGAGAGTGCTCGTAAACCACACCCGGGCAACTGGAGTGGAAAACTGATGATGATGATGATGATGATACAAGTTTGTATTAGTATTGAGTAGAATGATATGGATCAGTAGTTGGCCGGTGCAGGAAAAGCCACAAGACATTGCCAGGGTTGCTCAGGACACACGGAACACCTTGTGTTCCCTCTCCCTGCTACCAACCACATTGTTTCTTGCATTTTCATTTTGGCCTTTCCTCTTAGGAGTCAATGTTATGGTTCTCCACGCAAAATAAACACATATTTTCCATCTTCTTATCAACTCAGTTCATTCTTGTTCACTGTGCTGGCGAGTGCAGATTTCTGCAAGATGCCTCCAAGACTTCCGTTTACTGAATTTGAGCTTCACATGATAGCGAGTGCCATACTTTTTTTTTTTAACTTTAAAGGGTGAGAAGCTACGTGACAAGTGGATTCTTATTTATCTACAAACAGCTGATTCCCTAGGAATATAACTTCAGTCAGTAAAAAACACTGCGAAGAATAAAGAAAATGACTTCAAGGAAAACAGCAAAGAATCTCCCATGCCTGCAAAGAAAACTACCTTCCTGAAGAGATTCAAGTACAGCCAGTTGTAGTCATTCTTGAAAATTCTGATTCTGAAAGCGATTGGCATGAATTAGAAACTGATGACTGTAAGCCGACTCAAACCAATGTATATATTGTACATAGCTGATGTCTGTAAGCTGACTCAAACCAATGTATATATTGTAAATATACAGCCTCAAACAGAACCCTATCAAGCGTAACTACCACACCAAGTGAAGTTCATAACCTTCTTCAAACTCTTCGTACCAACAAAGCTACTGGTGCCGACACTATAGGTCCTCTTTTCCTAAAAAATACTGCCAGCACTCTTTGCGTCCCTCTCTCTAAATTATTTAACAGATGTTTTGCCGCGGGCTATTTTCCTATTACCTGGAAACAGGTAAATATTGTTCCACTTCTCAAATCAGGCAACAAATTTAATGTTTCATCTTACCGACCAATCTCTATTCTCTCCACACTATCCTTTATCTTTGAAAAAATTATACACCAGCGTCTCCTCGCATTCACTTTGCCGTATATCTCAACCAAGCAGCATGGTTTTCTACCAGGTGGCTCTTGTCTAACAAACCTGGCCACTCTGCATAGCTTTGCATCACACGCCAATGCAGCTAAATCACAGCTGGATATCTGCTACGTAGACATTTTGAAAGCTTTCGATTCTGTTGACCATACTCTGTTGCTCCATAAACTCTCCGAACGATTTAATATACATGGCAGTCTTCTGACCCTTCTTGCTGGCTTTCTACATAACCGTTGGCAGAGAGTGGTAATATCAGGCACTTCATCCTCATGGTTACCAGTCACCTCCGGTGTCCCACAGGGCAGTACTCTTGGCCCCTTGCTGTTTTCTTTGTTTATGGACGATCTGCCGTCCGAACTCAACGAAACAGCGAATACCCTACTCTTTGCTGACGACTGCAAGATATTTAGGGAGATCATGAATCCAGCAGATGCAGCTCTGCTACAGTCCTCACTTAATGCCCTCTCGAACTGGTGCCGTACTTGGAAACTTATCCCCAATCCACAAAAATGCAGCCACATGACCATAACACTGCGTAAATCTCCTCTACCGACATCGTATTACCTACTCGACAAGCCCATCACCGTGGTTACGCAACAGCGTGACCTAGGTATAATATTCGATACAAAATTACAATTTAAGACCCATATAGAAACATATACAACCAAGGCTATGAAATTACTAGGCATTCTCTATCGCTTCACAGAAATTTCTGACCCCATTGCTCTTCGTCACTTCTTCCTCACGATCGTTCAACCTTTCTTAAACTACTGCTCTCCGATTTGGACAACAGCCACCCCCTCCAATACTAAGCAGTTAGACAGAGCAGTGTCCTTCTTTGCTGCAATTGTAAGGAACAGAAACCCCAAGCTCAGAAATCTGTCTACGCAGCAGGTATTAATGGCAATTAATGTGTCACCGCTGCACATCAGGCGACAGGTAGCTGACCTGAGTTTCCTTCACGAGATCTTAAATGGACATTACCGCTCGGAACATCTTGTTTCTCTCTTCTCTCTCCGCGTTCCTTCCCGTTCCACCAGAACCAAAGACCTTCTCCACATTCCCCACACTCAGCACTCAATACTTCAACGATCTTTCCTAATCCGCCTCCCAACACTTTTTAACAATATTAATAGGAGACAAGAGCTTGATATAGCATCAAATAAAAGTGAATTCGAGAGGTGTGTAAATAGTATCTTAAAGATAAGTTGATGTGAAGGGATTATACCGCCATCTTGACCCACGACGACTTGGCTATGAACATGGACATTCTATGGTTTTCGATTTGGACAGTTATTAGTAGGATGTGTACCTGATCTTGTTATATTTTGTTATGTTTGTTATATTTTATTACGAAAGTTTACGTTTGTTAAATAGTCTGTTGACAGTGCAAGTGAAATTTGTTCAGTGAAGCTGTATCTTGTGCTTCGTGAATAAATAAATAAATAAATAAATAAATAAATAAATAAATAAATAAATAAATAAATAAATAGCTGTACACAAATAAAAACTTCAAAAATTAAAAACACAAAAATGAAATATCAAAAGTGAAAACAACATAAAAGCAAAAATAAAGCAAATTTCAAAGCTGCCATTGGAGGTACATAGCCCTCATGTGAAAAAAATCAAATCCCATGGTGCAACAGCCCTGAAGGGCCACAGCCTACCAAGCGACCGCTGCTCAGTCCAAAGGCCTGCAGACTGAGGTGTTGTGTGGTCGGCATGACAAGTCCTCTCAGCCATTATTCTTGCCTTTCTAGATAGGGGCCACTATCACACCATCAGATAGCTTCTTAAAACAAAAACCACTACCACCTCAATTATAATCATGCTGGTTGTGAGGATCTTGAACCAGCCTTCAGATCCAGGTAAAATTTCCCTACCTCACTGGGAATTGAACCCGGGGCCTCCGAGTACGAGGCAGGCATACTACTCCTACACCATGGGAACGGCTCACAGGAGAAAAGTTGATGGGGAATGTTTTTCATGACCTCTTCATACTGTTTGTTTGAAATTAATGAAACAAATAATAGGTAATTATTAAATTCTGGAGGCAACTTTTAAGCAAATGTGGAAGCAAATGTAACATGCAACTTGTAATCAGTAGATTCAGCTCTGAGTGAAGTGCTGCATGCGTGAGCATCTCATGCTATCGTGTCAGCGTCGGTCGGCTTTCCTTGTACCATTCATCTACTGATCCATATCTTTCTACCAAATACAAATAAAAACTGATATAAAGAAAATTAATTAATTTATGTATTTCACAGTCTTACAGCATAACCATTGGATATATGAGAAGGTCCGTTCCAAAACTCGTCTTATCCATTTAAAAAAAAAATGAGTTAGAGGTAGCATTGCCTTCTTGGTGATGTTTGTGGTAGTTCTATTACAAAATTAAGCACCAAAACTCGCCTTTCTCATATAAATCTGTCACCAAACTTAGGCTGTTGTTCCATAACTCGCCTTATCCACGGCACTTGTCGTTCCAAAACTCGCCTTATACAATCAACCAATAGGAAGGGATAATTTCAGCACGTGACTCACGCTACAACTTACCCGCGTTTTATGCCATTCTCTCCACTCTTTGAGTTGTTCTTGAACTGTGTTAGTCTTTCATGCAGTTTTGTGGTGTGAACAGAGTGTATTAAGATGATGGAAAATATTGCTCCGGTTGCGGAAGGTAAACGGAGAAGAAGGAAGAGTGATCCTGATTCATGGAGAAAAACTAAGGGAAAAAAAAGATAGGTATGCTATGAATGTTACATCCTAATAGTTTAGTTGAGAGTTGTTACTTTTAAAATACAGTGAAACCTCATAACATGTTTCCTCAGGGAACAATCTTGTCTACTGGAAGTATTTTAATTTTGTCTTCATTAATTAACGATATAACAATTTCTCTTCTACATCTCAACTTTCTTGTCAGAACACTGAATACACAAACCCATAGGAACAACGTGTTATAGTATTCACAAACTCGATGAGCTTCAAGGTCAAGCTACCTGCTTGTTATCTCGCAAACTTCATCCATCCTGTGGCTTAGACAAGAGATCAAGGGAGGTTCACATTCCACAAGGGATGGACAAAGAATGCTTTCAGGGCTGCGTAAAATGTTATCACACTAAGCAATAAAATGTATGAGGAATGAATGAGGTTTCACTGTAATGAGAAGTAGCATATTGTTGTATTATAAAATCTTAAACATCAGCAATTTTGCGATATACAGTACCTTGATGAGAAATCATTCATTTTCATTGCAGGCATGGGCCTACTAGTCCTCCAGACTACCCACAATGTAGTCACAATGGTCCAACCTCCAAATGTTGTAAATTGCAGATGACTGACATTCAGCAGTTTCATGGAAACTTTTATGAATGTAACAATAAGATTCAACAAGATACATTCATTTTAAAGTATCTGAGTATAGAGAAGCCCAAAAGGGAAAGAACTGTCAAGGAGGAAAGTTCAAGAAAAGGTGTCAGTGTTCAGTACTATATAAAACTTGCTAATACAGAACAATTTCACATTCAGGTCTGCCAAAAGACATTCTTGAATGTATTGCATGTCAGCAAAGATCGTGTTCAGAGGATTGCCAGAAATCACTTCATGACAGGGAAACTTCCAACAGAAAAGAGGGGAGGAGCTAGGATCAAACCAGAGTACACTGAAAAGAGGCACTCCGTGAAACGTTTCATTGAAAGTTTGCAGTGTTGTGAAAGTCACTATTGCCGCGGAAAGTCACCGGTCAGACAGTATCTACTCGGAAATTTAAGCATCGCTAAGCTTTACAAAATGTATAACAACAAATCGCCTGAAGAACTCAGGGTGAAGCGATGGTTCTTCTGTGAAATTTTTATGCGTTGCTACAACATAGGATTCGGAACACCAGTTATTGACGCTTGCTCAAAGTGCATAGAGCTCAAGGAGAAAATTAAACTTGAAAGTTTGAACATAGCACTGAAGAATGATTTAATTAGAGTACACAAGCTAAGGGCTGCAGCTTTTTTCAAAAAGCTCAGAGAAGAAAGGGACAGCATGGCAATATTTTCATTTGACTGCCAAAAGAATCTTGTGAATCCAAAAGTTCCAGATCAAATTGCCTATTACAGTCGTCAATTGTACACCTATAATTTTACCATTGTGAGGGGTACCTCACATGCCAAGTTGACAAAGGAGAATGTTTTTACATACACATGGATGGAGCATAAATTCAAGAAGGGGTCTAATGAAACGTCATCTGCAGTTTACCATCGGTTATCACAAACTGATTTGTCAAACTTCACAACTATACGACTTTGTGCGGATGGCTGTGGAGGACAGAACCGCAATTCTACAATGATTGCAATGTGCTCATATTTCTTGACACACACAGCTCCGCCTAATATAGAAAGTGTTGAATTGGTCTTTCCTATGACAGGCCACTCATTTCTGCCCTCTGACAGGGTATTTGCTCAAGTCGAGAGAGAGATATGGAAATGCCCTATAATCTGTAATCCAGCAGAATATGAAGACATCTTTAGAAAACATGCTGAAGTCTTCAAGTTTGGCAGAGACTGCTTGGTGAACAACTGGAAAATGGTTGCTGAAAATATGATGAAAAAACCTGCATCTTGCCACTTTAAATTTTCTTCAGTGAAACGATTTGTTATTAGCAAAGACTCACTGGGAAATATCACCCTTAGAGGAGAACCTCATTACAACTCAGACATCGGTTGAGGAAAATCGGTAATGAAAAAGGGAAACCGCCTGCGAGATATGCTAATGCCACCTGAATTATTGCCAGGAGTAAACTTGAATCCCGCCAAAGTAAAGGACTTGCAAGTGATAAAAATCATTGTTATCCGTATTGAAGATACTGAATGTAATTTGACTGATGATGCCCTCAGTGAAGGGCGAAACATGTCTCAAATGGAATTAATAATAAATTCCTAAATGTTTAAAAAGTTATATGTATTGAATAGGTGACACAATAAACCCTTTAGCATCCTACATAGAGTAAAGGACGTAAAAAGTTTGCTTGAAAAGCATTTTGGAATGGATTGGGAAAGGAAGAGTTGCTTTCTTTTTATAAGAATCTGTTCACCTCAATTTCTGTAGACGAAAACAATCTTGTTGAAGAAACAGAAGTTCTTTGCGATGGATCTCAAGAGGAGGGAACAGATTTGAGAGTTTGATTAACAACAAAGTGATGTTTTATTGTTCAAGTTACTTCTATTGTGAGTGCAGTGTAGCCTATAAAGGAAGAATTCTTTCCAAATACTATGGATAGGATGTATATATGATAAATCACACTGCTGTGTTTAATTTATTAGTGAATATCATTATACTGGTAGCAAAAAACTGTATTAGTGTACTGGTGAGTTTTATTACAACATTATATTCTCAATTCTTTCATTTTCCCTGTTTTAAAATAAGTTGTGTGAGGCAATATATTTGATTTTTTTTTTTTGGATGCTCCAAAACTCGTCTTATCCAAAATACAAATGTAATTTATTGATGTTCTTCTAATTATATTTATAATTCTTCAGTAAGACGACCCTATGACATTGGACTTGAACGCGTCGTAATACATTTAAACAAGTGAGACTTATATTACAAAAATTACAGGTTTTTCGCTTTTCCTAAAAAATCACTTATGGTGGGTAAGACGAGTTTTAGAATGGACCGCCTCATATAATGATTACAATTCAACATTTTAAAAAAATTATTTAAAAAAAATGCTATTTGTTCGGGGCATCGACCTAGAAAGATCTTTTGCCCCTACTTGCACTATATGTGGCGAACCTGCGTGTAATTTGTAAATGCCGGAAGTGAAAAGTGTTGACTGTGAGGAAAGGAACGTTAAGGACAACACAAACACCCAGTCTCCAGGCCAGGGATATTAATCATTTACAATTAAAAACCCCTGACCCGGCCGGGAATCGAACCCCGGGCCACCGGGTGACAGGTGGACGCGTTGCCCCCTACCGCGGGGTCGGACACAATGAAACATAGAACGCATGCTATTTTCCAACCACCTCGATCTGAGAGAAAGTTACCTTACAAAACTGATAATAGCTTTTTGTATTAGAAATGTAAACATTCTAAAATTTATAAGAAATGTATAAACCATTCCAATGTATATTGTGTTAAAATTTGGATTCAATCAATTAACAGGTTTTTAAGAAACAATTTCTTAAATTTCAAGCATGGTGAAATACATTTCAAAACAGGTACTTATTGCGTTCCACCTGCAATAAAAAATATTAAAATATAAATTCCAAACTTACAACTTACATGACCTACCTTGAAATGAAATGAGGAAAAGGTATGATTGGATTTTATGTAAGTCTATTTGTTATTCTTGCACATAATGTTTGGTTGACTGTAGTTATTGTATTTATGTTGCATAATAGGAAAAATAAACATACATTCACTATCTTGCTCTATGAATCTTATAAATGTATAATTTCAACTACCCTCATACTGCAAAAGCTTCAAGTAAATTGAGTAAGAATTGCATTTCAGTGACATTATCATGACTCCCATCAGACAGGGTTGAACTTAACTTATAAAGTGAGTCTGAGCAATCAATGTTATTGATGTAGTTGCATAGGCAGATTATCTCGGATGAGTAAGAATATTTATGAGGGAACAACAGAAAGAGGAGAGAAGGATGAATGTGAAGTCAGGGTTGAGAAGAAATAGATGTATCATATAAGAAATAGGATTAGTGAGGATGTGGAGATTATCATTTTGCGTTTTCATATTTGTTCTCACCTCTTTTCTCTCTTGTTCCTTCCTACACTGACCTGTCATTGTGTTTGTCCTATCAGTGTTCCTATCACTTTATATATGACTCAATTATGATTAACCATACTGAAGAAGGATTCATTCCCACAATATTTTGCATTTACATTCAAAAGATAAGGTAAACATATTCATTATGTGGGAAATATGAAATGTTCACAATACTTGGTATAAGTATTTCAATGAAGAATGGTTCTATTATATATGCTCAAATGATTTATTTATAAATACAAATAAAATTAATAATATATCATAAAACGACCATCATATAAATGTTACAAATGGATTTCATATCAACAGTGTCATTCTTACTGCCTTCTACATTTTACAAATCACAGACGACTCAAGCTTTTTGTCTCTCTGCGGAGAGCAAGAGCTCCCTTCCGAGTGCAAAGCAAACACACAGCATGCAGTCCCCAGCACTCAAACACTCTGACACCCAGCCACAAAGCTAAATTATTTTTACACAGATAGTTTCAATAGTGTTCTTGATTGGTTGGGTAGGTTGAATTCAAAAGACTGCAATAAGTTTAAGAAATATGTTCACATACAAAAAATTAAAGCACTATACAGTTTGAAAATCAGAATGACTTATTGAAGAATAAAATTAAAAATAGCACCTATTGAATATGACTTGCTTTTTATCATTTCTGATTACATAATATGTACAAAATTCATTCTGTAACTGTAATAGTAAAAGATCTTTAATTTCTCACAACAACACAATAAAAGAGACCTCTTAAGACCTTTTAAGACTAAATCATTAAACACTGAACACTTACAAAAATAAAATATTTCTTTGGAACAGTTTATCATTTTGTCCAATGATATTACTGTCATTTTACTGCTTTTAGGATAAAGGAACCCTAACATTATACAGAAAAGGGATATAGGTATGAAGACCACAGGAGATGTCATGCTTAATTTTAATTATGTCCTGCATTTCATGATCTCATTGACAAGCACCAAGGTATCAGCAGTTTATTACATTCTGATAGCTTTATTGTTATATCAACACAATATTGATTATTCAGCATTCTGAACCTGAGCTTACATTATATACTGTATACCTTACTGTGACAGAAATGAGTGTTTCACTCTTTCCTAAGTCAAAATTAAAATACAGCTTTGACAGAAGTAAGAGGTAAATATGTTGTTGTAAATAGGGTACTGGTATTAAAGCATACACAGGCACAACAAAGGTATCTTCAGGACAACTAGAACAAAAACACCTAGAAAATTTCTGTTTGTGGAGGATGAGCACAGTTTTTCAGAACATTCATAGTATACAATAGAATTATATGTAATTCCAGACCTCAGAAATTGTTTTATTCATTTAAATAGTACTGCAGCTAAGTGGTCCTCCATTATGAAACATTGAGGAATCTATAGTAGTGTCCTGGAATGCAATATTTTTAAATAACTATATGTTAAAATTAATGCTACATGAAATAATGTAACATCAGGGCAGAAATTGCCATTTTAATATTCAAGCTTGATTTTTAAAACAGAAAAAGAGGATGAGAATAGAAAGTTGACTTGCCTATGCAAGGACATGGTACAAAACCAAAACTTACAAAGATTATTACATTTTCCTGTAGCTAAAATGGCAGTCTCGATCGACCGATCGATCGATCTATCAGCATATGCGGTTATTCCCGCATTCTAGTCTTACACTAGGTAGTTTCTAGAAAGATTTTACTGTTGTGTGGCTACTACCAAGATTTTTAGATGAAGTCCAATCTGTTGCTTAATACATTACAGCTAATGATAAACCTGTTATATTAGCAAAAGAAAAAAAAAAGCTAGCACCGTACCCAAACTTGGACGTTGGCTACCTAGTAACAGCCACCAAGGCTACTGATCAGGCACACTCGGCTGGAGTGCGTTGTGGTTGGGTGACAAAGTTCCTTTCCACTCCTTGTTTATCCAACAATCCGTGGCTACTTATTAAAGTGATTGTCTCATCCAACATTGCTTAATTTCAGATACTGTATCTCATAGGATCTAATATTTCACAATAGCTACACTGTTGGTGTCCATCAACACTTCTCAGTAATACTTTGGCAGAACGAAATCAGACTGGGGAGGGGTGTTAGACAGGGTTGCTGTTTATCACCAACTTTGTTTAATATTTACTTGGAGGAAATTATTTGTGAATGCTTGGATGGTAAAAGAGGTGTCAATGTTGGGGGTAAGAGAATTGAATGTATAAGATTTGCTGATGATATGGCAGTGATAGCTGAAAATGTGAAGGACCTCTGCAAAATGCTGATAGAATTAAAAAGTGTGAAGAGTATGGAATGAACATAAACAAAAAGAAAACCAAATTCATGATACTTGGACATAAAGGTGAAAAAGCGACAATCAAGACAGGGGGAGAAATTATTGAACAGGTGAATAAGTTTAAGTATCTTGGAAGTATTATGACCGAAGACCTTCACTCTATAACAGACATAAAAGCTCGAATTGCCTTAGCCAAGGAAAGCTTCAACAAGAAGAAAACACTGTTTTGTGGCCCGCTAGAGAAAGATCTGAGGAAGAAGCTTGCAAGGTGTTACATATGGAGTATAGCTCTATATGGCGCTGAAACATGGACATTAAGGAAGGAAAAACAGAGAAGAACAGATGCATTTGAGATGTGGATTTGGCAAAGAATTGAAGGTGTAAAGTGGAAAGATAAAATATCAAATGAGGAAGTTCTGAAGAGAGTGGGAGAAGTGAGGAGCATGCTGACCGTAATCCAAAATAGGAAGAAAAACTGGATAGGGCATAATCTAAGACACAACATCTTACTACGAGTAGCAATTGAAGGGATGATAAAAGGAAAACGAGGAAGAGGAAGGAGACGATATCAGTTATTAGACAGCATTAGAAAAAGAAAGGAAGATTATGCAGAAGTGAAGAAAAGGGCACAAGATCAAGAGATATGGAGGTCACAGCCATGACTGGACCTGCCGAATGGTAGAACAACCTATGATGATGATGATGATGATGATTTGGTGTACAAATAGTGGGGGCTTTCTTTATGAAATGTACTTCTGTCAAGTCACTGGTCATCTCTTTCTGCACATCTAGAATAATGTTTCAGGATCTTTGAGATAAATCGTTCTGAAGTTGGTGTAATCAGAAGTAGTAAGATATAGATAATGTGAGATTCCAAGTGTTCCAAAAGACCAACAGCATTGTTTCCTTGAAATACAGACTCTCAAGTTCTGAGTGGACTGCAGGTACAAAACTGAATTATAGCAGCCATCGAGAGGTGCTTAGTGTGAAGAGTGAGTTATTGAAGATGCAGCAGGGAGATAGAAACCCATTCTCTTGTAATCTGCAGCTGTATTCATAATTACTCATTAACACCATAGAATCAAAGGACTTGATTGTTATGAAGAAGTCTTTGTTGTAGATAGTAAGGGTTTTTGTTGGTTCATTGACCTAATAACATTTTCCAAAAATGAGTGTAAAGCTTTCATCGTGCTGCTGACATTCTGGGTTAAAAATAAATCATCCTGAAAAACCTACTTTTGTTGAAAGGTAGAAATTAACATTAAATAGAAAGTGTGAAGGCTGCTACAGCAAGAATGAGTCCCAGAAGTTTGAAGATCTTTGTGGACCAAAAGGGATGCTTTCTGATGTCATACAGTGTAAGAAAAAGTAATTTTCACCTTTACAAACAGGAACTGATATTTATTTGCAAAAACATTCCAACAGATTCTATCAAAATATCTCATATATGTATTAACTGAGTTAAATTCTTGAAATGAAATAAAATATCCTTTATAATTCAAATAAGTACAAGAAGTTAATTATAATCATAGGTAATGTTTTAAAGAACTGTCATTAATTAATTGTAATATAACCGATCAATAAGCTGTGTACTGGTATATTTTATTTCCTTAACAGAAAAACCTTGGTTTGTTTCTTGTTTCTTCTATCTCTCTGTGCAAAACGGATGATACTGCCAGTGTTCCCTCCTATGATGAACATGATGTACAGTTTGAGGACTGTTAAATAAACTGACAAAAGAAAAATTTAAAAATATAAAACTCAATCAATCATTCAACCAATTCTGTATGAAGAGAGTGAAATGAACAGAATTACTTTAGGAAGACATCATGACAGCTTTCAGTAACACATCTTGAAATCTTGAATTAACATAAATTATACAAAATGCATTATTCCATATTATAATTTGTTCATTTTTTTATTTGAATGGTGTGTTTGTGTGTATAGTAAGGACTACAAATCTATTTTTCTTACTGTGATTTGGTATTCTCTTTGCCTCAGAGTTGTACATTGATGGTTTGAGAAATAGATAATTAATTTTATAATGAAATTAAGTGTAATCAAAATCATGTTTTATAAGGTGAGTTTTTCTAATGACAAAATATTAGACACCATAAGAAAAATGGTATAATCCCTGCAGAAAGCTGTGGAAGAGATAAGAGATGTTTTCTAACAAATCACAAAATAGATCTGGAAATAATTGCGAGATAGTTAAGGAGGGAAAAGGGTAAGTGAAGTTTCAGAATGTGCTCCATAATTGAATTTTCAATGACTGGACAAAGAATGATGTTTCAAATTTAAACAGAACAATTCTTTACTTATCCTGCTGGTAAAAGAAGAAAAAGGAAAATGAGAGGAATTTGTTCCTTATCCAATTAGTTTAAAATAAAAAAGAATAAAAAACACTTAAACATATGCAAGTTACTTATAATAAAACATGCTGTAGTAGTATTACAAAATATTTGAAAAAATGAGAAAATTAGAGGATGAGTTTTATGAGTATCCCCAGCTGAAGCAAGCTAACTTGGGAGTATAACAGATATTTCAAGATCTCCTATGGCATTTCTCAGTTAATATGGTATGGTATGTGAAGTTAAAATTATAAAATATTTTCTCCCTTCATTTAAATCATCACAATTGTCAAATGTCATGCCCATTTTAAGAAAGAGATAATTTTGTTAAAATTTGTTGATGAAGTGTTTTCTTAAAGACCATAACAGGCTGGGAGCTTGGACATCAGAAACAAATTACCCCATAAATGGAGACAAAGAATACATCCATGGTATTCCCTGCAACTAAAAGGGGCACACTCCCCAGAGGCTCTCAACTTGGGGGAGCATGGGTTGGCAACCATGGGGCCTGTAGCTGAGTCTGACATTACTTCCACTTACTTGTGCCATGTTTCTCATCTTCATCTTTCCTATCTGCCCTCACTTAGTCAACTCTTGTTTTCTTACAACCCTGACAGTATTAGGTTTGCAAGGCCTAGACAGTTTCATTTTCATGCCTTCCATGATCCTTTTCTTTCTTTTACTGATACTTTCATTTTTTGAAGTGTTGGACTACTTCCGTTTTCTCTTCTGATAAGTTAAGAGAAAATGGTTACTTAGTTGTACTTCCCCTTAGAACAAAAATTACCACAAACATCAGAAACAAATATCTTAAATCACCTGGTTTTAGAGGTAATTTTATATACAGAGTGTTTCAAAAGGTTACGCAGAAACTGAAACAGCCCATAGACGGGTTGAAATACGACTTTCAAATAGAAACTTATAGTCTATGACAAAACTCTTTGCTGGTGTGATCCATTCACTGAATATGGTGGGTGACAGTTCGAACAGGTTTTGTAAACAACATTCAGTTTCCAATATCTAACTTCACTGTGTTCACAAACAACTATCACTTTCAGTTTTGAATTTTTTAAGAATGTGGAGCATTTTGGAAAAATAAATAAAATAAGTTATCCATTATGCTGTTCCTGACATTCTCAGGCTTGCCCTGATGCAGTGGGGGCTGTTAATATTCAAAAGCTTTTGTACTTGATGATGGTGATGATGCTTGTTGTTTAATGAGGCCTAACATCTCAGGTCATTGGCCCTTTTTTGTACTTTGACTCGAGTATGGGCTACTTCAGTTTCTGCACCACCTTTTGAAGCATCTGGTAACTTATAAGTCCTCTCACTGAAGATGATTTTTTTAATGTGATGCTCTGAGTGTGTTGCCATTGTGCCCTTACCCCAGAATAGTGTTTTCTTTATAGTTTTCCCTCCCCAATGCTAGATAATATGATGTGAATATGACATATTTACTCAACAATAGTACTGATATACAGAGTTTCATTTATAGTAACTTTATATAGTTGGAAAGTACATTTTAATTACTATTTGGATTTAGAGACAAACTGAAAAATATAAAATAAAATCCTTATCCCACTCTCACCATTCATTATTTGATAACAATCAAATGTCTAAGGGTACTATGAAATAAGAGTTTTACTTCTGTTACCAATATGCATCCAGGACACTAGCTAATTATTGATATTGAACTATATTACTGGTTTTGTTTCTCTGTACAATTTTGCCTTACTTATGGCATGCATTTCAGTCTTTGCCAAGTGAATATTTTAAAATACAATCTTTTTAACATTTTGTAAAATCAGAAAGATAGCATTTCAATATATCAGCCTATCATAAATATGATACACCAAATATACAGCTTTTGTATATAATGGACATTGGACAACATTGTAGAGTTACTCTATATACTTTAACTAAAACAAAAGTAAGAAAGGAATATAATGTCACAACAGTAGAATAGAATATATACACAAATGAAGCTTCTGGAATTTTTGTTAGCTACAGCTGTAATTAGGTAACTGCATGTTTTGGACTAGTTCAAGGCAATGTTACAGGTTTTTAAAAAAGGGGGAGAAATCAATGTTCAGTCATACATAATTTTACCTATGACTTGATGACAATGTTAGGAATATACAGAAGAAGAACTCATCAAAATATAGCTTAAAATTTCAGGAGAATAGAAGAGTTCTCCTGTCTTTACAGCCATTTCATGTCATATGGTATGACATTAGGAAAGAAATGTAATCACATGAAGTCACTGTAGCTGCTTCTGTCTGAAGGCAATACCATATATAATTGTATTTTGTATCCTACAACCCATTATTATGTATACTACTAGTACTTTTACTGTTTTTCTAGCTTTAATTATTTTTGTATTGAACAAATTGAAGCACATTTTATTTCAGAGTCCTAAACTTTCTTTGTCAAGCATATTATGTGCTTTTTTAAATGTTATTTTGTAAAACCCCTCCCACTTTCTCTAGGAGATGATCATAATATTTTGTTGTGGACAAATGAAAACATTCTCACTCACTATGAACCATACCAACCTCCACACATTCTGGCTCTTTTCATTGTGAACACACTCACTAGCAATCTCCTGTTTACATATACCTACACTACTTTTGCCAGTAGCATCACCAGCAAGTCTTCCCCATGAAAGGTTATCATGACTGTACTTCATCCAGCATCATCTACCAGCTTTAATGCAGACTCTGCCCAGCTTTCTACATTGATTTAACTGATTTAACTAGCAACATACTAGCTAAACTTATATGTGGCCACTCTAATACCTGCAAAACCCCTAACATAGATCTTCCTGTCCCCTTTCACACCAAGCATCATCAAACCATGTTTGATGAATGTTTTACAGTTAAAGTCCTCAAACATTTACCCTCAACTTCCTACCCTCTCGCTCTTAGAGATTCTGCAGTTGGACATCGACTAGTGCTCAGGTCCAGGGAAGCAAACCATGCCTTAACTACTCCTTTTCTCCATTCTCTAGACTGTCTGTCCCCCTCCTCTCACCTTACACAGCACCTACTTGCCAGCAATGACCATTATTATTTTATCCTCAATTAGTGAAGGCTGCAGTCGAAAAAATTGGACCAATGTTTTTCTTTCATGTGCACTCGATACACACAGTCTTAAGTCGCTGCTCTCCATCTGTTTCCTAAACTTATATATATTTCACTCCTATCTGACTCATTGGCTGAATGGTCAGCGTTGAGGCCATTGGTTCAGAGGGTCCTGGGTTCGATTCTCGACTGGGTAGGAGATTTTAAGCGCCTCTGGCCTCCCGTCTGGCCCGGGGACTGGGTGTCTGTGTTTGTCCCAACACTTTCCTCTTCATATTCAGACAACACATTACACTACCAACCACCACAGAAACACACAATAGTGATTACATCCCTCCATATAGGGTTGGTGTCACGAAGGCCATTCGACCATAAAACAGGGCCAGACCCACATGTGCGACACAGTTCACACTCGCGACCCCAACTAGTGTGGGAAAAAGCGGTAGAAAAAGAAAAGATATATATTTTGCTCCTGCTAGCTTTGTTACCTGAGTATCTTTTCATAGAATATATTCTGTAAAACATGAATTTCTTAGTTTATATTCATTTAGAGCACAGTTCCCTCATGCTAATATTGATTATATAGCTTTAGAACAGTCATTAAATCTGCATTGTCTATGACAACACCATGAATTTCTGGATACACTTTTCATTTTTAAATTGTTCCACTCATTGGTGAATTACTTAAAACTCCTAGAGAGGGGAATGTAAGATTTCATATACTGTCCACAAATATGCATAGAACTATCTTCTATGCATTCCATGGTCAAATTGAAAGAATGACAAGATCCCTAAACGAAGTGGATATTGATTAACTGATTAATGTCTAATTTGAAAAATCACTTACACAATCTCCATAAATGATAAGTTACTTGTAAATAACCTATATCATATTTGTACATTTTTCTTTCACTCCATTTCTTTTTTTACCATGTGTTTTTCTTTTGTACTGTAAAATGGTATTACCATTAATAATTATTAAGAATGTAGAGATGGAAAACTACTGATAAAGAGAATTTTAGGGAAGAAAAGTTAAGAGCTGGGAGACATTTACAACAAAACTAGAAGAGGATTGTAAAGGAACTAGAAAATGTTGTATAGAGTATTGAAGAGTAGAAGAACAGACAGAGAGGATATTAAAAGCAACTGGAAGACAAGATAGGACCATTGTTAGGAATGCACAAGGGATATGAACACTTATTTTGACAGGTTCCTGAAAGGAGAAAAGAAAATGAACTTGAAATCTGTGAGTTTGATGAACCTGAGAAAAGAGAATCCTGAAACTGATGAAGGAGGAAAGTCATCAGGAGCATAAGAATTATAAGCAGATATGATAAAAACAACAGAATTACATGGTATGCAGTGGCTACTCCAAATACTAGGAGCAATATAAAAAGAGAATAAATTACTAGATGACTTGAAGAAATGGCTCCTTATACCATTATTTAAGAAAGGAAAGTAGGAGGAAGGGACCAACTTTGCTATCACATATGATGGAAATGATCATAGAGAATTGGCTGAATGGTCAGTGTTGAGGCCTTCAGTTCAGAGAGTCCCAGGTTCGATTCCTGGTCGGGTCGGGGATTTTAATCATGTTTGATTAATTCTTCTGGCTTGAGGACTGGGTGTCTGTGTTCATTCCAACACCTTCCTCTTCATATTCAGACAACACACTACACTACCAACCACTACAGAAACACGTAATAGTGATGATATCCTTCCGTATAAGGTTGGCGTCAGGAAGGGCATCCTGCCATAAAACCGGGCCAAATCCACACGTGTGCAACACAATTTGCACCCACGACACAACAGGTGTGGTAAAAGCAGTAGAAGAAGGAGATCATAGAGAAGAGGCTAAGAGCAATAATAGAACACCAATCTGAAGAACAATATGATTTCAGACACAACAGAGGGACAATATTATCTTGGCTATTAGACAGATAATCAAAGTACTGCAAAAGAACGTGGCCTGTTGCATAATGGAAGGGCGAGGAATTTAGCATTGTCAGCTCTAAGGATCTGTGGGGTCGCAATCGGTCTCCACGAGACAGGGCCGGGCGTGTCATCACAGAGAGGGGGGCTTATTCCTCACCAGGATGGGATGACATGGCAGGTAAGATTTAGAACAGAATTAGTATAGATATAGGGGTGGCATCTTGCACATGGGCTGGTGTTTCGCCCATGTGAGAGGCCACAAAGTAGATTTAGTGATTTAGAGTTTAGTTAGATGTGTAGATTCAGTATTTCATAGTTTAGTTAGTTAGGGGTGGCACTTACATATGGAGCTGGTGATCCACCCATGTGTGAGAGGCCACATAGTAGATTAAGTATTTGTTTTGTATTCTGTAGTGTTCATATTATTACTTATTTCGAATTTGGCATACTGGAACATGTAACTGGGCGAAAGCCTATTTTGTTCAATAAATAACTATACTATTATTATACTGTCCGACTCGTTGGCTGAATGGTCAACGTACTGGCCTTCGGTTCAGAGGGTCCCGGGTTCAATTCCCGGCCGGGTCGGGGATTTTAACCTTCATCGGTTACTTCCAATGGCCCGGGTGCTGGGTGTTTGTGCTGTCCCCAACATCCCTGCAACTCACACACCACACATAACACTATCCTCCACTACAATAACACGCAGTTACCTACCAATGGCAGATGCCACCCACCCTCATCAGAGGGTCTGCCTTACAAGGGCTGCACTCGGCTAGAAATAGCCACACAAAATTATTATATATATTATATACTGCAAAAGAGGAGGATAAACCTATAACTGTTGTTTTTGGACTTAAAAGAAATGTGACATTGTGTCAAAAAGTAAAGTATGGGAAAGCCTAGACAAAAGGGTTTCAAAATATCTAATTTGGAAAATCCCAACATTGTATTAAGGTTGTGAGAGCATTGTGCAAGTGGAAAACGGCAGGGTGAAATGGATTCAAGTGAAGAGAGGGCTGCAACAAGGCAGATCACTGTCCCTACTACTCTTTTTTCATACTGATGGATATCATTATCCAGAGAATAAAATCAGTGGATGCTAGTGATTTGAATGTATTTATTAATGCTGATGATGTTACGATTTGGGAAGAGACAGAGCAGGAGACACAAAGGAGGTTGGATTGATGGAGCAGCAGGCTCAAAGAATATAATTATGAGCAAACAAAGACAATGGCTATGAAAATGTCCATGTAATCTCACATTGATGGAGAGAAAATTGAATGAGTGAAAAACTTTAGCTATGTTGGAAGTGCTGTCTCCAGTAATGGGAATATTAAACCAGAAGTAAAAAATCAAATGTCAAAATGATCTAACTTCTACTGAGTGAGGAATCGAATATGGGACATGAACGTTCCTTTAAGAATAAAACAGACATTAAAAATGTCTTCTGCCAAACATGACATACAGCTTGGAGAGTTGTGTATTAAATACATCAGACATCATTAAACTGCATTCATTTGAAATAATTTCCAAGAATATGAGAAGGGCCAGAATCATGAATGATTACATCAAACGAGACATGCTGATAAACTCGACTGAGAGCTATGTAGCTGAAACTTTTTGTCCATGTAAAGCAAATACAGGGGAGGCAGATTCTCAGGAAGTACTTAGAGAGGATGGTACTTGGAAAAAGACCAGTCTGTCCCAGAAGCCAGTGGTTAGACCAAATTAAAGATCTAACAAAAGAAAGGGGAGAAACAATGGAAGATGTGATGAGGGAAGAAGTTTACAAAGGCAGAAACAGATGGAAGCATATCATACACACGAATCCTACCCAGCCTGCTGGAGGGATCCACTAATGATGATGGATTACAGGTATTAAATAAATTTGCTGACTGAAAGCATGGAGGATTTATAGCTATTCTTAATTCAAATGACTCTATACCCTATTTAGTTATAATTTATTTAGTGTTTTACCCAGCATGGTACCCATACTCTGTATTTGTGTTAACAGATAGTTTTGGAGTTCAGAAGCCCAATGCAGATTACTCATCATCCAGATATGTATCTTTTTATAATTTTTATAATCTCCAATTTACTTGTATGAATAACAAACTGATGACAGATAATGGAAAGAAGAATGAGGAGAGTAATAAAATCTTTATTAAAAACCACAAGGATGTTGGTTACAAAATTACATACCATGCCGACGTTTCAGAAGCAGTGATCAGTGATTACATGGAAGCTCTAAGAAATAAGTTCCCATAAATCAATGGAATGATGCAATTCATATCAATGAGATATAAACCTAGTCCAAAGCATGAAACAAACGTGATTTGAATTCATTAAGGGATTTTCTAACAAATTTGAATGATTACAAAATCATCCTTGGAAATTAGATGATTAATAATGAAGTGGGCTTGTGATTACTTGTAGAATTAAAATATTTATAATAATTCATTATTAAAATGTTGCAGTAGCCTACATGATGTGACTATGTACATATAAGAAGTAAATCATCTTATTATATAGAAATACTGTCATCCCAAACATCAGCAATGAGGAGTGTCATGCTTTAAAATTTGGTACTAGCTTTTAAAGAATACTGCAGCCTGCTTATATACACCATCTAGAGAGATCCACTTTTTATATACACCGTGGTCTTGATTACACTATCACTTAACTAATCTGCCACTTAAAAAAAATAGAATAAGAGAAATTAAAATTGCACCAAGGAAAGCTATACATCAACACAGTTTATTCTCTAATATTCTAAGGAAACAAAAGAGTTTATGAAGCGTTAAAGCCTGATACTATTTGGCTAACCATCTACAGTATATTTCAAGTTTGGTGCAATGATACTGAGTTGCCACAAATGGAGGCAAGATTCTATCAATGGTTCAATGCTATTTACAGACAGCAGTTAAGAAAGCTTAGTAAGAGATATTTTCCAATTCAGATGGCCTGTTTTGAATGATTAAACATTATTTACTTCTAGATTCTGAGATTCTAAAGCCTTTTATGAGTACCATGTATTGTATTGTATAATTTCATCTCTTTACATCCTATTGTGGCAACCACAATACAAGCAAAACAAAGTTTGGTAAATATTCTAATGGCATCAGTCTGTCATGACTAGGTATAATACTTCATAGGCATTTAGTGGATATTTCTCTCTCTCGCTTTCTTTGTTCTCTAATGGGTATCATGTCCATGATGTGCACAGTGACATCGCTGCAAGTAGTAGACCCTAAGGATAGTTCCTGGCCGGGGTCCGTCAACAGGAAGATGTGGCTGTAGTGATCCCTCTTCAGGCTGCTCCGAGAGACAACTGCCATACCTCTCCATACTGACGGGCCCGAGCAGGCCTTAGCTGGCTGCTGCATCTAATACTGGTGCTGGTTTGTGCAAGATGCTCACAGGTCTGCTTGAAGTACCTCCATTACCATTCCTCTTCTTAGCATTGGCATCCCGTTTGCGTACCTGCTGTGGAGAGCCTTGTAGTACTTCCGTGTACTCACGAATTAGATTGGATATCTGAAAGCCCTGTGAACAGTACATTTGTGTAGGAAGTATACAAGACAGGCATATATTAGGAACATAAAAGAGGAAGTTGTTACAATGACATAAAATGGGAAAATAAAAACAAAAGGTTGTTCCAAACAAAAATTATTATTATTAATTTATGTTGTTATACCAAGTAAGGAGCAGAATTAAACTTTTTTTTTTTGCAATTTGTTTTACGTCGCACCGACATAGATGTGTCTTATGGCGACGATGGGATAGGAAAGGGCTAGGAGCTGGAAGGAAGCGGCCGTGGCCTTAATTAAGCTACAGCCCCATCATTTGCCTGGTGTGAAAATGGGAAACCACGGAAAACCATCTTCAGGGCTGCTTCAGTGGGGTTCGAACCCATTATTTCCTGATTGCAAGCTCACAGACACGCGACCCTAAGCATACGACCACTTGCTCGGTAAAATTATTTTGCTGATGTGTCCGATTTCCTCTTTCCCAAAATCTTTCCATCTTCAATTCTGAAATTCTTTTGTGTTCTTCTATCCAGGTTTAGATGGTTCTAGTTTTGGGTTCGTTCGCAAATTGTTTTTCTCGACTAGTGTTTTGAATGTAGATCTGACCACAGTCTTCCCTGTGATGCCGATTTTCTGGAGGTCTCTTGCAGTTTTACTTAACCAATAATTGTTCCCGACTTTTAGAGAAAGGGCAAAGTTGAGAATTCTGGTCAGTCTATCATTGTTCATTCCCAGAACATATCTGTAGAATTTCAATCGCCTTTTCCTGGAAGTGTTAAAAAAATTTCAGAATGCCAATATAGCTCAAGAGATTTCTGTTTCATCCAGTTTCATTCTGTGCAGACTATATTTTCATTGTTTCTGTTGTCTCATTTTTGGTACTTTACTAACAGTCTACACCAATATACGATCTTAAATATAGATACAGTAGAAGTCCGTTATAGCGAGAATTCATAATGGCGAAAAATTTACTCTCTATAGCGGACTGTCGTTATATCCGATTTTGTATAAAAGTCGGAAAACCTTCATGCACATTAAAATTTGTATGAAACGGCAATCAGTTTGTTCAAAATTTGCGTTTCCGCAGATGATATCCACACTACGGCTTACTTGTTTGTTATTTTTTGAAATCCGATACTACTTGAAAGTGTATGTTTAATTTCATTCTGAAAAAAATACAGTATCGTTTTTCTCCATATCCAAGCTGAACCCCACTTTTTCCTTCAAAAAATTTATATCAGGCTCAAAAAGTACTTTGTAAAATCATATGAATGCCTTTGTTCTACAGTAGGCCTACGCAATTTTAGCCTATTTTTAGATGCCGAACATTGACTTTCGTCATGCCATTTTTTTTTTTTTTTTTTTTTTTTGCGGCTGCACAATTATTCTTTATTTCTGTGGGGTTAAGGATCATTAACTTAAAATTGGCATCATAATAACGGAGAGCATCCGTTGAAAATTTGCCGGCATACCTATTCCGTGCGTCTCTACAATACGACGATCCATCAGGAAATTATTTTTGCTGTCTATAAAACTGTTACTTTTACTCAGCGTCAGATATAACTGGCTACTGTTACACGCACATCTCGCTTGCCGGGTTAGGCCAGCGATGTGCCGTATAGGCCTAATTGCGGACGTTGAAAGCCAACGAATGAGTTTATTGCGCCCCGACATGGCCATTCCGCCCTTGCGCTTTTCGTGCACCTACCTCATAATTTCATCTTCGACTTCTTTAAAGCGTCCTTGTTGCGGACCACTGAAAGCATTTTTTGTATAATGCACTTTTTTTTTTTTAGCTCTTTGTCTTCATGCTAACGCCAAATATTGGCTTTAGTTAGGCCTATGCTGTATTTTCTGGCGGCTGCACAATTATTCTACATTTCTGAGTGTTTAATAACCATTAACTTAAAATTGGCATCATAATATCAACGAGAACCCATTGAAAATTTGCCGGCAATACCTTTTCCACATATCTTTACAATACCACTATCCTTCACGAAAATATTCCTGCTGTCTATAAAACTTAATTTTACTAAGCGTCAAGTACAATAGACGTGTTTTAACTCTGCCACTGAGTAGCCATGGCCTTTCTAAGAATTCGAAGTCTTGCATGTTTTGATGCCATTCTGCAGATTTGAGAAACATGTTTGTAGAGGCTAATAAAACGCCATTCTCTCGTCACTATTTCCTGAGATCCAGTGATGTTATTACACATAGGCACTGTATCAATCAATACTGATCTGCATGTAGGGCAGTCGCCCAGGTGGCAGATTCCCTATCTGTTGCTTTCCTAGCCTTTTCCTAAATGATTTCAAAGAAATTGGAAATTTATTGAACGTCTCCCTTGGTAAGTTATTCCAATCCCTAACTCCCCTTCCTATAAATGAATATTTACCCCAGTTTGTCCTCTTGAATTCCAACTTTATCTTTATATTGTGATCTTTCCTACTTTTATAAACGCCATTCAAACTTATTCGTCTACTAATGTCATTCCACGCCATCTCTCCGCTGACAGCTCGGAACATACCATTTAGTCGAGCAGCTCTTCTTCTTTCTCTCAATTCTTCCCAACCCAAACTTTGCAACATTTTTGTAACGCTACTCTTTTGTCGGAAATCACCCAGAACAAATCAAGCTGCTTTTCTTTGGATTTTTTCCAGTTCTTGAATCAGGTAATCCTGGTGAGGGTCCCATACACTGGAACCATACTCTAGTTGGGGTCTTACCAGAGACTTATATGCCCTCTCCTTTACATCCTTACTACAACCCCTAAACACCCTCATAACCATGTGCAGAGATCTGTACACTTTATTTACAATCATATTTATGTGATTACCCCAATGAAGATCTTTCCTTATATTAACACCTAGATACTTACAATGATCCCCAAAAGGAACTTTCACCCCATCAACGCAGTAATTAAAACTGAGAGGACTTTTCCTATTTGTGAAACTCACGACCTGACTTTTAACCCCGTTTATCAACATACCATTGCCTGCTATCCATCTCACAACATTTTCGAGGTCACGTTGCAGTTGATCACAATCTTGTAACTTATTTATCACTCTATAGAGAATAACATCATCCGCACTGTATAACTGGTTGTCACAGCTAGCGATGTATAGTAAAGAGGCAGTCATTTATTGTCAACGAGTTTTGTGTGCGTGTGAAAAGAAGCAGCGTAGTTACCGCAGTAGTTGCCAGTGATATCCATTAACTTACTGTTAGGCTGCGAATGCAAGACAACCCTTGAGTTTTCGCATGAGATTCTGAGGAAACTAAAAGTCTCGTATTTGGAGAAATACGGTATCGCTCCAGAGGTTTCTGTGGCAAATACTTCAGTTTTCTTCTTCAAACGGCGTCACCTAACCTAACCGTATATGTATCATGAAAACATATTTGAAACACATGTAGATAAATTATAATCTCCTTAAAACGGTCCACCTTTTCAATACAAAAATGTTATATTTATTTATAACATGTATTTGCACTTGGAACTAGTTTCGACGCTGTGTTTGCGTCATCATCAGCCAAAATGTGGGAAATAGGCAAGATGTAGGCATTTATATTACCCAAGGCATTACATTAAACAATACACATCTTATAAGGAGATAAAAACAGGGACGAATATAGAAACAAATGAATCGTTGAGAAAACAAAAGTTATACATATTAAAAATAACCTTAACCACATATCTTGCAGTGCGAAAGTGTTTTTTTTTAAATATATATTCAGGAATCATTCAAGAAGAACACTTTCGCACTGCAAGATATGTGGTTAAGGTTATTTTTAATATGTATAACTTTTGTTTTCTCAACGATTCATTTGTTTCTATATTCGTCCCTGTTTTTATCTCCTTATAAGATGTGTATTGTTTAATGTAACGCCTTGTGTAATATAAATGCCTACATCTTGCCTATTTCCCACATTTTGGCTGATGATGACGTAAACACAGCGTCGAAACTAGTTCCAAGTGCAAATACATGTTATAAATAAATATAACATTTTTGTATTGAAAAGGTGGACCGTTTTAAGTTTTTCCTAACATCCTTTCTCAGTTCAATACGGACAAAATGAAATTCCTATGTTTAAATAAATTATAACCTCCTCGCGAAAAATTTACATGTAAATAGCTTTTCTGAAATCAGTGATGCACTCTGCCATATCTTGAGGTGTATCACATTCTTACTTAATTTTCATATATAACATTAAAATTAAGATATCGTTTACTGGTACTTCAGTCTTTATTTTTAACGAGTCAACAACGGCTATTGGCCACGTTATTTACGCATTTATTACGAAAATGAGTTATCCTCTTTCATTTCGAATTTTCTTTAGAGAACAGCAGTCAACGGGCATTACTAATCAACTCCGACATCGCCTTTGAATGTCGACAAGAGATCTCGCAAATGCACAAAGTGAAAAAACTATACCGCACCGAAAATGATCGATCGCATTTTGTTGCAAACGTTTCAGTTTTCTTATTCAAATAGCATACTATACGTATGATGAAAACACACTTCAAGCGCCAGTAGAGAAATGATAACCTTCTCGCTATAAATTTTCATAATAGCCTTCACGTAATTTAACCAGATGCAAGAAAATATAAACTAACTGCTGAAATCAATTAAGCACTCTGCCATATCTCGAGGTGTATCCCATTCTTACTTAATTGCAATATTTCGCCTCAAAATTAAGCGGTCATTTAGTCAGCCTTAATTTTTAACGAGTTAACAACTGTTATCGGCCACGTTATTAACGCATTACGAAAATATGTTCTCTATCATTTCGAATTTTCTTTACAGAACAGCAGTCGACGGGTATTACTAATAGACTCCGACATCGCCTTCGAATGTCGACGAGAGAACTTGCTAGTACACATAGCGAGGAAACGATGCCGAAGGTAATCGATCGCATGCAATATCATCGCTGGGGTGCATAAATATTGGTAACAGAAAAAATTGCGCACGCTTAATCGCTCGTAATAACGAATGCGTCAGTGATAGGGTTCTCGCTGTAACCGAAGGACGATACACAGTTTAATGTAGGAATTTTGAAGGGACAGAAACAAATCGTCGCTATAACGGAGTTCTCATTATATGCCGTACTCGCTGTAGCGGACTTCTACTGTACCTACTAAAGTTTTACAGTAGATTAAGGCACAGATGTTCACATTTTATATGGTTTATTAGTCATCAAGAATTCTTCACTCAAGTGTTAATTTCCTCATAAAACTTCCCTTTGTTTAGGACTTACCTACGCATCAAATAATTCTTACACAGAGCACTGACTTGTTTAACCTTTTTCCAGAGGAATTTTGAGTAAATGTACATTATTTCATTGATAGAGCTGTTTACCATTAATTATTATTTCAAATCATTCATAGCATTTAATAATGATTAATAATTAATGATAATTATAATTTCGAATCATTTGCATGCATGTGTCTCCACTATGTCTTCTGGCACAAATATATCTTTTCTTTTTTCTTTTTGTACCTGACCTGCTTATCTATTTAACCACAATTCTCCTATATCATTACGTTTCATTAACTTAGTGCCCTCTTCAATTATAGTGCAAGGACACATTTAAATTACATCTAGAATGAAAATGCAATACTTTATTGTTTGATGGTTAGGTTCCAAAATATCATTACAACATACCTGAGATGTAGTGAGAATGACCTTGCTCTGTTTCTTCTCATTACCCGTGATTATCATCAGGCAATTTAGAGCAGGACTGTAGCTCAAAATGCTGTCATATTCATATGTGCATAAAGCATTTCTTGAGCGGTGCTCCAGTAAATGAAGCCCATCCTGATCAACTGCAAGCCACAACTTGCGGGGCCAATTGGAAGTGAAGGATTGCTGTAAAGAAAGACATTCAGTTAAGACAATTTTATACTTATCATCTACCATTCTGGTTGTAATAAGCATCAACTCTTTGATCACACTGAGAACTTAATAGAGCACAATATCTACAAGCAAACTGGCTAACTAAAGAGATTTTGTGGATGACAGTGTCTTAGTTGGATAAGAGTAACATATGAGTAACAACACAGTGAGGTTTCCACCTATTCAATACAAAATACATTCACAATATTTTAAAATTACATGCTACTAGTTTCGACCCATCTAGGGGTCATCATTAGCCACATAAAGCAAAGATCACTCTTGATGAAATCCTAAGAACATGTTAATTTTAACAACATGAAATTTATAACCCTTAATGGATAAGAGTAAATTATAAGAAATTGGTCTTGAAGTAAATCAAAATGAAATTAAAGGAAAATCAATCAAAGGAGGATGGATTCTGCCACATGGCTCAATCATCAAGTCTCCAGGAGAGTAAATCAGAATTTAGCAATTATCTAGGTCTTGACTTCAATAGTAAAATTTACTTAGATAAAAAACATGACTACTGTACTTTGTAACAAGACCATAGAACCTTCTGCAGTCTAAGCTTCTGAAATCAGAGGAAAATTTGAAAATTATCAAAGAATTTATTCAAGTCTGATCTCATTTACCCTTTACAGCATTCTAAATTTGTGATATATTTTTTGTTCATTTTGATAACATTATCAGAAGTGCAGTCAAAGACATAATGTTCATATCTTTCTTTTTTTTTTTTTTTTTTTTTTTTTACAATTTGCGTTATGTTGCACTGACACAGATAAGTCTTATGGCGCTGATGGGATAGGAAGGGGCTAGGAGTGAGAAGGAAGCGACTGTGGCCTTAATGAAAGTGTGAAAATGGGAAACCATTGAAAACCATCTTCAGGGCTGCTGACAGTGGAGTTTGAACCCACTGTCTCCTGAATGCAAGCTCACAGCTGTGCAACCGCATGGCCATTTGTTCGATATGCTCATGTCTGATGATACACACAATGCGATGCAATACATAGTGAAGGGGTTATACATAGCAGCATTAATATGTCTTCCAGTTTTAACAGATAAGAGAAGAAAAAATTAAGTGGGTGGATCAACACAGAAACAAAGTAATATGGTTAAATAATAGTCACTGATAAACAGGGACAAGTATTAAAAAAAAAAACCACACACACAATGAACCTGTCCGTATTCGAGCACAGGGCTATTATATGACGCTCAATGTATTGGGAAGGCTTTACCTGGGACGCGAACCAGGAGTCCGATGCGCAAGCAAGCTGAAGTTCCAGCATGCAGGCAAAGAGAAAGTCGGTGGCTGCATCCACATTGTATGAGAAGGAGGTGAAGGTTCAAATGGAAACACAGATAGTTTAAACTTCGCCCATTAAAATTCAAATCCTCTCAGGATCCTCTGTTCTCAAAGCCAAGGAACACGGCAAACCTCGACTATGTGCTGAAGAACAATGAGTATTTAAATAATCGACCATTTCCAGACCCTAATGAAGGAAAATAATTAATAAAGGATTCTCGAGCCATAATATGGGCCAGTTGCTTAGATTAATAAATGTAAGAAATTTGTTGGGGGCAGTTGGTGAATTCAAACTCAGTACGATAAAGGAACCCCCCAGTGTTTGGTAGTGAAGCCTAAATCCTGGAGGACTGGACAAGCTGGCCAAGATCATCAAAATGTAACAAGCTAAATCTTTGTCTTCTTTACCTACTCTGTAGAACAGTGGCCTCACCACTTTGCACTTAATGTAAATAACAATGGAGTTAAATGATGAACTGCATCAAATGTGTTCAGTTGAAGTGAGACCACCAGTTTAATAGCATACTTTATTTCGTTTTTCTGAGTTTCTTTTCTGAGTTTCAGTTGTTATTTTCTTGAGATATGCTACAGCAATAATTAGGCAGTTATCACTAATTTAGGACCATGAAGGTTTAACCTAGAGTTGAACTAAAGACTATAGAGAGACAGGCAAGTAATGATTAATGGGGATTCAGGTTTACATGTGCATGAATTTACAGCTTGTGTGAGAGGAGCTGCTATTTGCCATGAACCCAGGACTTCAGACAGGATGTCACATGGATACCGTGCCTTTCTGGGCCATACCTGAGATATTGTATTGATCTTCTAAGCTAAGAGCAGTGTGTTAGTGAACTATGTCAATGTTTACAGTGGACGTAGTGGTGGAAAGCTTGGAGCTTTGCTAACTGTGGGATACTTATGATCTAGTGAGATGGTGAATGAGTGAATTATAGAGCCCTGGCAGATGGTGAACATGGCTAGACTATGAACGAATTGAGATTCTGTGTGGATTACTGACCGAGTTGTCTTTGAAGAGGAAAGAGATTCCCATAATCTATGTCCTACCGAGAGGCTGCGGATAGAAAGGAAAGAAGGTTATTGGCTCCAATGAACCAGCCACGGTAAGGAAAGGGATATCCCGTAAGGCTGAATGTGGAGGGATTTAAATTCCTGTTAGACACGCATTCTTTTCCACACTTTGCATTGCATAAATATGCTCTGGTTGTCAATGAAGGCTCTCATTAGAGATGACATAATGAAAAAAATGACAAAAGGTAAGGTCATCCAACTCAAAGCTATGTCATGTAGCAAGGTTACATGTTTACAGACATAGGAAGTGATCCGGCCGACACCAGTTCGAACCCCAGTGCCTTGATGTGAAGCAAACCATTTAAAAAAGCAAATTGCACCTGTGTCTGTTTTCAGGATTTATGCCTTGCATGATGAGTTGCCTCTATGTTACATTGTTTGTGTTGATTGTGTAGCATCCATTTGCCATGTTTTCGTTTTAAAATGTCCTATGAGTTGTTTGTGTTATTCTGTGAGTTCTGGCTCATCATGTGGGTTGTGAGTTTTGATCTCATCTTTGCTTGAGTGACCACATTCACGCCTTAGAGCCAGTGATTTTGTTATTTGTGGGTATTTGTCTGAGGTCTCATTCCATGTATTTGTGTGTGTTATATGCCTCATTTGACCCAGATACATGGGGCCTTAATTGTGTGTGGTGATTCACTTATTCTATGTACTAAACGTTCAGACAATCAGGGTAACCTGGTTAACAAGACTAAGACTTATCAAGTTAAATACAATTTAGAAATGACAAAAATTCTACGCATTTCATGTGAACAATAATAAACATTATGAACTTTGTAAATTTGTGATTGAGTCATAAGTGCAAACTTAAGGAACCTGAGTTTCTCAATGCTTTCACAATTTCATTTATTTGTGGTCATCCGTGCTTACCTCATAGAATTTTGCCTTATAGTAAACAAATGAGATTTTTATCCTCTATTCTACGGTTCTGATTTCATAGAATTATGTACCTTATCCTGTCCAGTTATGCATCCAATTTTGGATAGGAGCCCATTTCCGAATAAACTACCCCTGAGATGAACTAGTCAGGTGCATTTAGGACAGGGTGGGGTGCAATACATTCATACATCTCAACAATCCTCTATTTGTAACTAACTAGCCCTGTGGCTTCATTTACTTTCCAGACCTCATAGCTTTAAATCAGTAAAAGTTGAATCTAACCACTGTGGTCTTCCTCTACTTCTCTTACCCTCCATGGCAGAGTCCATCATTATTATCCTAGGTAACCTACTCTCCTCTATTTCCCTCATGACCCCACCACCGAAGCCCATGGCTTCATCCATTGAGTCCACTACTCACAGCCTTTACATCCTCATTACGAGTACACTCCTGCCATTGTTACCACTTGTTTGTACCAGTAATCATTCTTACTACTTTCATGTCTGCTTCTTCTAACTTGTGAATAAGATATTCTTAGTCCACCTAGGTTTCTCCCCCATACATCAAAGATGGTCTGAAAACAGACCGGTGTGAAGATAGTTTCTTCCAGCAGCTCTTCTTTCTTACAGAATACCATAAATTGCAACTGTAGGCTCGCTGTGTTAGCTTTGTTGCACCTTGATTCAATTTCTCTTATTACTTATTACTGTATGGTACCATCAGAATACACATCCTAAATACTCGGAATGATCTCTCTGTTCCTGTTTTGTATTCCTGATCTGCCATTCAATCCTCTGAGGTCTCTTCCCTGCTGACATCACTTTAGTCTAGGAAATAGTAATTTTTGTATCATACTCACTATACCTGTTCTCAAGATCCAAAATTTAACATTGCATGCTGTGCTTTCAGCACAGTCTGCTTTCACAAGTTCATTTATTTGTGGTCATCTGTGCTTGTCTCATAGAATTTTGCCTTTTAGTAAATAAATGAGATTTTATCCTCTATTCTATGGTTCTCATTTCACAGAATTACGTACCTTATCCTGTCCAGTTATGCAAGGGATTTTGGATAGGAACCCATTTCCGAATAAACTACCCCTGAGATGAACTAGTCAGGTGCAATTAGGACAGGGTAGGGTGCAATACATTCATACATCTCAACATCTGAACTGCTAGCTGTGTGTGATTTGTAGCTGTGGGCAACAGATCGCAACAAAACATGTGTGTGATGAAGCTGGTGTTTTTGTCGTGTGAAAAATAAGGATGAAGTGTTGGAGGTGTTTAACAGGTATCAGGCAAAGGCAGAAAAGTTACATGGTGTAGGAATTAATGTAGTACAATCTGACATTGGTACAGAGTATAACTTATATGTAGCGAGTTTCAAGCACAGTTGCACAAATATGGTATTACTCATAGGAGGTCTGTACCGTACACTCCACAACAAAACGGATAAGCAGAGAGGCAGAATAGAATGATGTTTGATACTGTTAAATGTCTATTGATCCAGTCTGGGTTACCAAAAGAATTCTGGGGAGAAGCAGTAATGACTGCAGTGTACTTAAGAAATAGGTGCCCATCCTCGCAATAAATTTTCAGATACTGTATGAAATGTGGTTCAGTAGGAAGTTGGATCAGAAAGAAATAGGTAGATTGAAAGTATCTGGATGTCAGGCATGGGCTGTGAGAGCAGACAGCAGGAAGTTAGATCCCAGAGCAGAGTCATGCGTTATGATAGGGTACGAGGCAGGTACTGAAGATGGATATAGATTATGGAGTCTTGAAAGGAAAAAAGTAATAGTGAGAAGAAGTGTGGTATTTGAGGAGCAGGCATTTCCCTATAAGGTGAAAAGTCCTGGAATTGATATCATACAAAAGATGTACCAAAGGCAGAGGGTAGTGAAACGTACTTTGACATACTGTTCACTGAAGAATCAGAGATAAAATTAGCGACTGAGTTAGATACGGGGGAGGACGGAGAGGAAACATTGGCTGTTGAGTCAATGACCAGAGAGGAACAACTAGACGCTGAGCCTATAGCAATACAAGAGCCAGGGAATAATCTGAGAAGGTCAATAAGACAAAGGAAGGGAAGACTTGTGCAGTTTGTAAGGCAGTGATGGAAGTTAGACATGGGAGGGTAGTGGAACCTAAAACAGTTCAGGAGGCTATGTCAAGCCAAGAGTGTGATAACTGGATGGAAGCCATGAAAGTGGAGATCAATGGGGTGAGAAAGAAGGATGTCTGGGAAATTGTAAAAAGACCAGATAATATCAAGGTAATTAGTTTTAAGTGGGTGTTTTCATTCAAATATGACAATGAGGGTAACATTCAGAAATATAAGGTCAGATTGTTTGCCCAATATTTTAAGAGACCGATGAACCTTAGTTATGATAAAACATTTATTCCTGTTATAAAGAGAAAACAATGAGACTGTTGATAGGCATTGCAGTACATAAAGATTGGACTGTAGAACATCTAGATGTAACTAGTGCTTACTTAAATAGTGAAAACAGTTGTACTGTATACATGGAACAACCACAATTGTTTGTAGAAAAGGATGTCCAAAACCACAGTATGTATGTAAATTGAAGAAAAGTATCTATGGACTACCGAATTCGAGTAAAGACTGGAATGCTTGTGTTGATGCTATAATAAGAAGGCTAGTTTTTAAGAGATGTGTCAAAGAATCATGTGTGTATGTAAAGGAGAGTTGTATCATCGGTTTGTATGTTGACGATATAATTGAAATTGGTAACAAAGAAGTTGCTAAGATGGTAAAAATAAGGTTGACAGACCAGTTAGAAATTAAAGATCTAGGGAAAGCAACAAACGTACTGTCAATAAAAATAGAAGAGACAAAAGAAAGGGTTATGTTGAATCAAAGTCTGTACATAGACAAATTACTTGCTGACTTTTCCATGAGTGACTGTAAACCGAATAAGACTATTTTACCAAGCAGGTATACAGCAGCTGAAAATGATGAGCAGGAATTTGATTGTACCATCTATCGCAGTACAGTAGGAAGTTTGCTATATTTGTCAAGTAATACTAGACCTGACATTGTGTTTGCAGTAAGTAAAGTTAGCCAAAATTGTCAAAAACCTAAGATTAGAGATTGGAAAGAAGTGAAGCATATAATGAGATATCTATGTGGTACTAGAGATTTCAAGTTATGTTTTAAAAATTATGAAGAGTCCATACAAGTATTCTATGATGCAGATTGGGGAGGAAATACTGAGTCAAGAAGATCAGTGAATGTGTATGTAACGACAGCGGCAGGGGGAACAGTGTCTTGGTATAGTAAGAAACAGAGTTGTATTGCTAGATCTACCATGGATGCTGAATACATGGCAATGGCAGAGGTATCTCGAGAAGTACCTTGGTTGAATTTGCTATTAGAGCTAGGGCTGGAAAGGTTTATGGATACACCTTGTAAAGTTTCTGCTGACAGTGCAGCAGCAATTAAGCAAAAACTATAACATGAGTGAAAGGTCAAAACATATTGACATCATGTATCATGTATGTAGAGAACTAGTAGAAAAGGGGTTCACTGAGTTTGTATATGTAGCATCAGAGAGAAATGCTGCAGACTTGTTCACAAAGAATTTATCAAACAACAAGCTTAAGAGTTTCTATAGGCTTATAGGATTGCAATGAAGGAATAACTGATTGAAGTTTAGTCCTTTTTCAAATTTTTTTTTTTTTTTTTTTTTTTGGAAAAGGGGGGGCACTGGAATGGTGTGATTTTCTCATAAAAATAAATAATATCATACATATATTGTGTTAGTTGTAAGAAATCTACATTAAGGTTATGTGTTGGTAATTCAGGCGTATTATTCCTTGAAGAAATAGAGTCAATATGTCTACCTTTTTTTTGTATTCTTTGAACTGCTAGCTGTGTGATCTGTAGTTGTGGGCAACAGTTCGCAATAAAAGATGTGTGTGATGAAGGTGGTGTTTTTGTTGTAAAATTTGTTTGCCTGAACTCGTGTTATGAGCTAAAAATGAAGAGATATCAACACATTTCATTGGCACTGTCTGCTGTATCAGATATTTGTAACATAACGATGTGACTGTGACCTAACATTAGGTATTAAGAGCATTATTTAGTCAGTGCCAGAGTGATTTAATCTGCATTTGGGAGAGGATATGATATACATCCATTTAAAGAGTTAAGAAATAATAAAATGCCAGAAGAATCATAAAAAATAATGTAAATTGCCTTGTTTAAAAGAGGAAAAAATGGAATGGAAGCAAGTTCAAAATGGGACCAATGCCTCTTTTTGTATTAGGAAAACCTATCACCATGCACTCATGTTTGGTTTTCAGTTAAAGTTGGCAAGAATGTTTTCTTCCTATAGCCCATTTTATTTTACATGCAATGAGTTTTATTGCTTGTAAAGGTATAAAAGGTGTAACTGCAAGTAAATAATTCACACATAAATTCTTGTATTGGGTAAAAATTTGCAGCATGTAACAGAAAAGTAACATTTATTAAAATAAAAACATAAAAAAAGGGACAAACACAAACATAATATGAAACATTGTAGCTGAGAGGAACTAAAAGATTAATATATTTAATTTATTATTATAGTGGATAAAAGTTTATGGCACACATGTCAATTTGTGTGAGCACACTGGTTGCAGAACACTGAAATATAGAACATTTATTATTTTCTGGTAACATTTATCCTTATTTATCACATCTCTATTACACAATTAACTTATTTTGAAATATTTACCATGACATCAAAAATGGTTGCTCGATGCAGTGGCCAGCTTTGGATGAGATTTAAGAATGCTTTTTTGGCCTCAGCAGAAGTCATGCCACGCAGACTCTGATGATGCAAAGCAACACCTTCGTGAGGAATGTTGGGAACAAATCGAGGAGGAAGACAGTGGCTGGCAACGTTCCGATAATCCTCGATAACATCACCACAATCTCCCATCTCTAACTGAGCTTGGAGAGCAGTTAACATCACCTAGACAGTGCAAAGACAAACATGAACACCACAAAAAGCAAAAGATACAGTAAAATGTTGTTATACATAGCTAAGCATAGCAAGTGTCATTATTTATGCCAATCCAATATCTTTACAGAGGACAAAGTGAGAGATAAGGGAGTAAGAAACAGCATTAACATATAACAATGCCTTTTTAGCATTATTAAAAGTAATATAATAATTATTAATAATACACTTCCATTATTTCAAATACTGTTCCTAATGTAGTTTAATAAGCTGTGAATTATTACTAGGAATGTAATATATAGTGGCAATAGAATGGAAAACTATAATGCTGACTTTATAAATAAATAAATAAAATAAATTAATTAAAATAAAATAAAATAAAATAAAATAAAATAAAATAAAATAAAATAAAATAATAAATAAATAAATGAATGAATGAATGAATGAATGAATGAATGAATGAATGAATAAATAAATAAATAAATAAATAAATAAATAAATAAATAAATAAATAAATCAATCAATCAATCAATCAATCTGCATTTAGGGCTGTCGTCCAGGTGGCAAATTCCCTATCAATTGTTTACCTAGGTTTTTAAAAAAAAAATTTGAAGAACTTTGAAATTTACTGAACATTTCCCTTGATAATTTATTCTGATCCCTTACTCCTCCTCCTGTCCCAATTTGTCCTCTTGAATTCCAAATTTATCTTCATACTATGATTTTTCTACTTAAAAAAGCTCCATTCAAGTTTATTCATCTACTTATGTCATTCCACGGCAATTCTTCTCTGACAGCTCGAAAAATACCACATATTACTTCAATGAAAAGGAGAATATTCCTTGAGGACCCACCTATTCAATTCAACATATAATCTCACTTGATTACATATACATTTTAAAATATCAAATTGTGGGACATGTTTGAATTGTAATTTAATTATTGTGTATTTTTTTAGACAAGGACGACAAAAATGGTTTAACAACTTTTTATAAGGGACAGAACATTGTTAACAGCCTAAGAAAATATGTTAGTAATTTTAATCTTTAAACAAATATATGCAGCTAAAAATGCCTAAATCAGTGAAGTAATATATTGTTCAATATGGACCAAAATCATGAAATTATTAACAAGTAACATACCACATAGTTGAGCATCTCTTCTCCTTACTCCTAAGTCTTCCTAGCCCAAAGTTTGCAATATTTGTCAGAAATAACCCAGAACAAATTTAGGTCACCCAGTTTGCAGATTTCCTATCTACTGATTACCTGGTCTTTTCTTAAATGATTGCAAAGAACTTTGAAATTTATTGATGAGTTATTCCAATCCTTAAAACTTCATATAAATGAATATTTGCTTGGTTTCATTTAATTGATTACATACACAGTCAAAATACCCAACAATAAACATCTGAAAATCCACATGCAATTCATAAAAAACAAATTCATTCTCAAAATATTAACATCTGGATTGCAATCTCACGTTTATGAGTTTATGAATTATTTGGACAATATTTTTTAACAGTATGGTAGATTCAGAAGTTCACTGCAATGAAATTTTGCACCAGTTCATTACACTACTGTATGAAACAGAAATGATGAGCTCATTCTTCCAAAAAGACAAAGCTGCAGCCCATACTCTCATGACCCTATTCCACCTCCCTCTTCCTATCCTCTGCTCTACATTTCCCTTTCCTCTTCCCTCACCCCTCCTCTGTAACACTTTGCAGTTCCATGAAATTTTTAAGTGATATCTTTGGGGAACAAATAATTTCACAAGGGCTCTGGCCACCACATAGTCCCAATTTTTCATGTCCTTGACTTTTTTCTGGGGTGCTGCCAAGTCCTCAGTTTACCTGTCTACTCCTATAACTATAACAAATTTTGTGAACTCTGTGCGTAGTGAAACACTGGTGAAAGGTTTTGATAAGTGCAAATGCGTTGCCCTATGCTTGGAACTTCAAGGTAAACATTTTCAACATTTGCTGGGAACGAGATAAGTGTACAACATACGTAAGGCTTACAATACTCTCCTTTTCAAGTTGCTTTGTTATTGGTCCTTTTAACAGTCTACCTTTGCGTAACATGTTATTACAGAAACATTGTGCTTTTAATCTCTCACTGTGTTGCATAATCTCTCGAACTGTCTGCTCACATCTATCTGACTCTGAACAGACATTGCTGCCATCTGAACTGTGCACTCAGATAGGCCGCAGTGCACTCCTTGCTGTGGAGAGTAATTTCTAATGCACTGTACATTAATACCTCTTCCTGTTTGTTGGTACCAACATGGAAAATGACCACCTTCTCCAAACTTCCTCCTTTCCTTCTACCTTCCTCAATATCTGCCTTAAACTAATTCCTGGATAACATTCTACCCTGGTTCCCTTTTTTTTTTTAAACAATAATCACCACCACCACCTGGTTCCCTTTCCTGACATGCCTAACAAAGTCGCCCAAGACCAGAACCTCAACCCCCACCCACCTCATTAGATACCCTCCTCTTCTGGTATCTCTTAACTTCCTTGATAGCTGAAGAACCTACTTCCTCCTTCCTACTGTCCCTCTCATGGCCCTGTTCCACCTTCCTCTTCTTATTCTGTACTCTTCCAATCTACCTTCTGCTGCTCTACCTGCAGTGACTCATACCTCTCCTGAACCTACTCTTTGATAAGAGCCCTTAGCCCTTATTATCCTTCAAATTGAAACATTAGCGCAATTTCTCCCCTTCCTTCTCCTCCCTCTTGCCTACTTATCATATCCTGCAAATTGATTGAGGAAGACCTAGCATCATTCCTGTCCTCTGCTTAAGACTAATTCTCTCTCTCAAACTCTAACTCCTGAATACCCACTCACACTCCCTACTAAATACATTTGCCCTTTATTCATACTCCTTAATGCCCACTCATACTCACAGTCCCTACTAAATATATGCCTTACAGTCCTATTATCAATTTTTTTTAAACAATATGCATTTGTTCTTTTATTTAGTTCACTCTCCTCCAGCAAAGTTCTGATGTAGAATGAACTAAAGTGTAACTTAGTGTTTAATGTTAATGTTAATGTTGCATTAAGTTTACCTAGATCACACTGAGCATTCTTTTTAAAATTATCAACTTTACACTGATATTAAGTTTCATGGTTCTTGATTTGAGAACAAGAGTTTGGTAAATCTCCAACAGAAAAACAATTTATATCAGCAAAATACATAATATGACCAATATATTTCACTATTACTCCCGTTTTACCCTTTTCTAGAATGAATTAAAGTGTAACGTAATGTACAATGTTGAAGTTTCATCGAGTGTTATAACAGCTAGAATCACACTGCGCATTATTTTTTAAACTGTCAGCTTTACATTGATATTAATTTCCAGTTAAAGTTCAACCTAAGGAATGTATAATGGTTCTTCATTTTAGAACGAGAGTTATGCAAACCTCAATCAAAAACAACAATTCATATAAGCAACATTTATGATAAAGATAGTATTACATGTCATACAATATTATTAACAGATTAAAAAAAAACATTTGTTCTTGTATTTAGCTCATTCAAGTACTGTATACACATATCAAGTAGTCATGGTGAGGGTTCTATATACAGGTGCCATACTCTAGCTGCGCTCTTATCAGAGATTTATACGTCCTCTCCTTTACATCTTTACTAAAACCCTTAAATACTCTTATATCCATGTGAAGAGACCTGTAACCGTCCTTAACAACCTCATTACCCCATTGAAGATCATTTGTTACATTAACACCTAGGTACTTAGGGTGTTTGCCATGTGGTAGTATTACCCCTATCAACAGAATAATTAAAACTGAGAGGACTTTTCTTCTTGGTGAAACTTACAACTTGACTCTTCATCCTATTTACATTCATACCATTGTCTGCTGTCCATCTCACAACATTGTTTAAGTCCCCCTGTAGTCCCTCACAATCCTGCAATTCATTTACTACTTTATAGAGTATAACATCATCCACAAATAGCCTTATATGCGATTCCAGTTCTTGTCTCATATAATTTATAACTTATATATATATATGGCATAAGAAAACATAAAGGTCGAATAATCATTACAAGATCAGATAATGTTTCACCTGCTCTAATTCTCTGACTAGTTAATTAGACTAGGTAGTTCTCTGATGAGATTTCCTCGGCGAGGTACGGGTTACAGGTTGACTGTCCTCATCTGCTCCGTGAGAAAGAAAATATGGGGACATATCCTTCTCATCTGTCATTGGCCTGTAAGCTAGAGAGGGCACATCCTCTGATAACCCCTTTGTTTTGTCCCTTGTAACAAGAATCACTATCATCACTTTATTTTGGAACAGTTCTTTTGGTCTAAGCGTACACTTCTGTGCTCATTCTAGAGGTCATGAGGTTACTGACACCACAGTTCAAAATATCCAAACACAATGAATGAGCCTTGATAAAGATTGGATTTCACAGGATATCTTTATTATGCACTACTGGTGAATAGATTAGTGTTGTGTTCTGATTGGTTTAGATATAGACATTCTAGACTGACAGTGCAATATCTCATAGTCTGAAGTGGATGATAATTGGTTAAATGTGTTGCAGTTTTGGTTCAAACTGTCATCACTTGTATACCAGTAGTCTGTTGAAGCCATTATAGATGCCATGTTAGCAAGTAAGAGAGCTCTTCTGTCAACTTACTGAGATAGAACAAGGTTGCATACAGTGTACTGAATATTTCTGGAAAATCGCACAGCTTGTGTACTGTAGTATTCCTGCTGCACAGAGAGTATGTCAATGGTTTAAAGAAGGAAGCACTATTTCGAGAAAGTGTCTGTACATGTGATTTGACGAATGTTAAAGAGAATTATGATCTTGTAACGGTTGTCAGCAGGTGACCATTCTGTTTCATGTAGCAAGACCAGCAGGGCTTTCATTCTTATAGACTAAATGCCAGGACATATTTCAGCAAGACAATACCAGGCTATATGCATGCCTTCTTAAAAGATATGAACATTCAAATTATACCATGGCCTTCTAGCTTGCCTTATTTATCACCCCTAAATATGTCTGGGTCAAATTAATATTATAACCATTTGCTACCAAATACAGATGAACAAAGGACAACAGTGAATGATAAAATGTATGATTATTCCACAGATCAAACAACAATTACAACTGGCTCAGGGATTTTGTATATTTGTGAACAATAGTGAACAAGCTGCATGTTTTAAGTAAGTACCAACTTTTTTTTTCCATAGAAATACAAATTTTGAAAATATTTTCTTTTCTTTGGATTTTACACACCTTAAACTACTTCCCTACATAGTAATCACCATTATTAAGGCACTTGTCATTATTTTTGTAACAAACTATAACCAACTTTAGTCATCAGTTTTTGTATGATTCAACACAGAACAACAATGCCTGTGATGAAAGCCACCCAAACCATAGAGAGTGATGAAATTGTGTACCATATGTCCTTGCCAACATTTTCATCACCCACACACACCATATCACCTGTGATGACGGACAGTCAGCTGCTCTGCAGGACATCATGTGCATGTTGACAAAAACTTCACTGAATATTCAGACCTGTTTTCTCACCATTCTATCTGTCACTGCACTTTCACAATATACCTCACACACTTGGCAGTGAATTTCACAGGATATCTTTATTATGTACTACTGGTGAATAGATTAGCGTTGTGTTCTGATTGGTTTAGATATAGACATTCTAGACTGACAGTGCAACATCTCATTGTCTTGCTGAAATATGTCCTGGCATTTAGTCTACAAGAACGAAAGCCCTGCTGGTCTCGCTACATGAAACGGAATGGTCACCTGCTGGTTTAATGTTTCATACATATAAGAAATGAATCAAAGGCTGCGTCTCACTGTTGGCAGGTCTTGAACATTTTGAACACTCGCTAAAAGATGGCCACACTATGTGAGTTTCTCCAATGTTGCATGTTGTGTGTCAACAGATGAAGGAAGTAATTGCACATGCTTAACATTGCAACCACAGTGTTGCACCGGAAATGTACAGAAATGGTACTTACTAAAAATATGCCCCTCTTTCTTGACTGGAGTGGGTTGATGGTAAAAGGTAGGAACTGCCTCTTTTTGCCTTTATTGGAGGTAGAGATCCTGTTGTTATGAGACATGAAAGTCATGCATTCATAGATTCAGCAAATTTTGTAAAGAAATATCATGCCAAATATGATTAATTTAGGATCACAAACGTCAACATTAAAGGTGGGTAGAAGAATGAAAAGAATGCATTGAGTGTCGTGATATGTCTTATTTGTTGGAGTTGGGCAGCCGTCCAGTTCTTTTCAACATGTAACTCAATGTCAAGCCACTAACAAAGTCGTTTAGTCCACTTTCATGGCATTCATATCTTAGAACATTTATCTCTGCAATGCATAGGGCAATACACTGCTATTATGGAGTATTTACTTGTCATAGCACCTACTCTTGATCTAGGGATAAGAAATAAAATATTATGATCAAAAAGAAGTAACTTCTCTGCTTGTCAAACAGCTTACTACCAAGACAATTTGTATCATAGAGAATATGCTCTAACAGTGTCATTGCTTATTACTTATTACTTATTACTTAATTATTTAATTAGCAATAGTAGTAGGGGTAGGAGATCAGATGGCTTGCATTTTTATTATTCCTTCCACCCTCCCTCATACTCAATACCAGTTTATTTCTCTTCAGTCAGAGGTACAGGAGCACAAGGAGCATAATGAAATCCTCCATTTAATATTTTTATCAATCAAAAATAGGACTCAGACATCTATTTATTTATTTTATTTATTTACATTTTATGGCCTTCACTGGACCACTCTAGCCAACTTTATACTTTTTATTTTTTATTTTTAGTTTCCTGTCAGCCCAGTACTTCTTCATTCTCTCTGATCTTATCCTTCTTTTTTCATCGGAAATCACCCTTCCTATTGTCTGTTTGTTGATTCTGATTTGCAGTCTGGTTTGTTTGTTTGTGAGTTTCTTGATTTTGTTGGTTTTGTTTCTTAGGTCAGTTAATGAGGAAAATGTTATTATTATTATTATTGGAGATCTAAATGCGCAAGTTGGGGTAGACAGACTTGGGTACGAGAACATCATTGGTCCACATGGATTTGGACAAAGGAACCCAGAAGGAGAACAACTATTAGATATGTGCAGAAGAAATGATCTTATAATCAAAAATACATTTTTCAAAAAAAGAGACAGTCACAGAATAACAAGGTACAGTTGGGATGGCCAGTATAGAACATTGATTGACTACGTAATCACAAATAAAGATGGTGGCAGGTACATCACAGATGTAAAGGTCATCCCTAGTGAAGGCAAAAGAAACGCAGAAACTTATTACGAAAAAACCAAGATCTGTGCAGAAGAAATGATCTTATAATCAAAAATACATTCTTCAAAAAAAGAGACAGTCACAGAATAACAAGGTACAGTTGGGATGGCCAGTATAGAACATTGATTGACTACGTAATCACAAATAAAGATGGTGGCAGGTACATCACAGATGTAAAGGTCATCCCTAGTGAAAGCATGGACAGTGACCACAGATTGTTGGTAGTAGACCTGGAAGTTGCAAGAAGTCCAAATAAAGGAAGAATACAAACTAAGGATTCAACAGAGTTTGCCGAAGTGTGAAGTAACCAGCGTTAATGAAGAATGGAAGGCTTTCAAAGACACCTTTGTGGGAGAAGCCAAAAACCTATGTGGAGTTACAAGTTCTATCAAAAGAAAAAAGGAGACACCATGGTGGAATGATAGAGTGAAAACAGCGGTGAAAGAAAGAAACCAAATAAAGAAGGCACTGGACAAGGAAAAACAAAAACAGGGACAAGAACGAAAAGAACAAGAAATACAAAGACTTCAAGGAGTATACAGGAACAAGAAACTTGCTGTAAAGAACATTGTAAGAGAAGAAAAAGAGAAGAAAAGGAATGAGTTTGCAGACAAACTGGAAGAGGACAGTAGAGGAAATATGAAATTGCTATACAGAGTAGTGAAAAACAAGCGAAGGGATCAAGAGACCATAAAAGCAATAGAACGTGATGATGGAACTCTGGCAGAAGAAGAGGGAGAAATTAAACAAGAACTCAAGATCTATTTTGAAAAGCTGCTGAATTGGAGATACAGAAAACATAACAACGGATAGAGGAGAACCAAGTCGAGGAACCACAACTGAACCACCAGTTACATGGCTTGAGGTTGAAAATGCGCTCAAGAGCATGAAGAAAGGAAAGGCAGTGGGCATAGATGAACTAAGTGAAGATATGCTAAAAAGCAGCAGGAATTCCAGGAATCCAATGGCTCTACAGACTGCTCAACAAGATATAGGAGGAAAATACTATTCCTGAGGACTGGAAGATGGGCATCATTGTACCTCTGTTCAAGAAAGGAAGCCGACGAAAATGTACTAATTCCAATTAATTGAAGGAACAAGAATCCACCTGATCGATACTTTCACTTTTATTTAGCCTTAGGCTATTTCAATAGACAATAGACAACAGAAATACTTCACATAGTGCATACAAGTTCTTCAGCAATTCAACGAACTCATGGAAAATTCACAAGACTCATAGTGAACTGTATTTTAGTCCATCAGTGTTTTAACATTAAGATTTTTAATAATAAGTCTTAGTTTAACTAACAAACGCCTTCAATGCATCCCCCCCCCCCCTCTTCCCCCCCCCCCATCCATTCACACACGCACTACTAACACTTGTTTTTAAGGTTTTAAGAATATTGTGAGACTGTTTTTAGCTAATTTTTACTTTTGCCAAATGCAAGCAGCTGATGATGAATGCAACGCATTCGAAACATGTTCTGAACTTTTAATCTAATGTCTATTGAAATAGCCTAAGGCTAAATAAAAGTGAAAGTATCGATCAGGTGGATTCTTGTTCCTTCAATTAATTGGATCTTATAGTCGATACGGATATGAAGTGGATAGTATGTAACAATGTACTAATTACCGTGGTATCACACTACTGTCTCATGTCCTGAAAATATTGGAAAATATAATAGAGACCAGAATCAGAGATATTGTTGAACCAATTTTGGAAGAAGAGCAGTATGGTTTCAGACCAGGAAGGTCAACTACAGACCTTATATTTGCAATTAGGATGCTAATGGAAAAATACTGGGAGAAGAACAAGCCTTTATTTCTAATATTTTTGGACATTGAGAAAGCATATGATAGTGTACCAAGGGAAAGAATTTGGCAATGCATGAAAGAACTTCAAGTGCGAGACAGCCTCATAGACAAAGTGAAAATGTTGTATAGTGGGAACAGAAGCTGTGTTCAAGTAGGATGTGGTTTGTCGGACTGGTTTGAAACAAAGAGAGGAGTGCAGCAGGGCAGCTCATTGTCACCACTTCTATTTGTTATTGTAATGGATGTAGTAATGAAATCAATTAAAAGGAAAGAACATGGAGATATCAAAGCCTTCACATTTGCAGATGATGTTGCAGTCTGGAGTGACTCAGAAGAGGAATTGGGAGAGAGAATACAAAGCTGGAATGAGGAGTTTAAGAAATATGGTTTAAACATCAGCAAGACCAAGACGGTGGTGATGAAAGTGTATGGGGAAGGAGCAGAACCAATAGTCATGTTAAATGAAGCTCAACTGGACAGCGTGCCAGTTTTCAAATACTTGGGTAGCGTTATATCAAATGACAACCTAGCAAAACATGAGGTGAACAATCGAATCAATAAGGCAACACAATTTTACCACCAGGTAAGACACCTGCTGTGGGATGAGCAAATACCCATGAAAACAAAAATGACATTGTACAAGTCCTATTATACACCAATTCTTACGTACAGTCTCAAAACCACAACACTGACCAATAGAGATAATTCCAAACTTCAGGCAGCTGAATGAAATTCCTATGCACTATGATCCAGAAAACCAGGAAAGACAAGATTAGGAATGAGAAAATTAGAGAAGAAGTAGGAATAGATGATTCTCTCCTCAATAAGATTCAGATATCAATACTGAAGTGGTTTGGTCACATGAAGAGGATGCCAATAAACAGAACTGCAAGGAAGGAATTTGACAGAAAGGTAGAAGGAAGACAACCCGTGGGAAGGCCACGAAGGAAATGGATAGATTTAGTTAAGAGCGATGTACTGCTGAGAGGTCATGATTGGGACAAGTTGGTGGAGGAAGAATGGTACAAGGACAGGATGAGATGGAGGAGGCCCATATACCACACCCGGGAAACTGGAGATGGTTTAGGATGATGATGATGATGATGATGTTTCTTAGGTCTTGCACTGTAATTTGCAGTTCATCCATATCTTCCTTGATTTTTGTAATCCACTTAATGTTGCACTTACTATTCCATAATTTATCTATTATTCTCCTGATGATCCTGTTCTCTGGTGTCCTGATCAGATGTCCAAAAATTGAAATATGTTTCTTCCTGATTGAGCTCATTACTGGTTCTATTTCCTTGTAGACTGTTTCATTAGAAGCTACTCTCCAGTGTCCATCTTTTTGGTATGATTTGTTGATGCATGTTCTAATGATTCTTCTCTCTATCTTGACTATTTTGTCTATTTGTGCAGTTTTAGTTGTTTTGAAAATGGTTTTGCTTGCGTATGTTATTTCTGGTTGAAACTCAGACATCATTAAATGATCTCACAGTATCTACCAATTTTATTCTAAATTTTATTTTGAATCTACTTTTTTTTTTTAATGTCACAACAACACAGAGAGGTCTTATGGCAGTGATGGGATAGGACAAGTCCAAGATAGGGAAGGAAGTGACCATGGCCTTAATTAAGGTACAGACCCGGCATTTGCCTGGTGTAAAAATGAAAACCATTTTCAGGGATGCCGACAGTGGGGTTTGAACTCACAATCTCTCAAATGCAAGCTCACATTTAAGTGACCCAAACAGAATAGCCAACTCGCTCACCTTATTTAAATCTGCACAAGGCTCTCTAGCTAGCACATTCTTATACCTTAGCATCAGTAGAGGCTTAATAATCTAGAACTTGACTAGAATCAGGTAAAGTAGTTTAAGAATTTTAAAAGTGATCTTTAAACTTACTGCTTCCTTCTCGGTTATAGGGAAACGGTCAGAACGCAAACTGTGAAGCACTTGATGATACAGCAGTTCTTTTTCCACAGGATCATCCAAGTCCATGTACTCATCCAAGAAGAGATGTTTCTTGAATAGGAACAAATGATGCTGGCGGCGTGAACTTTTCCCTGCCACAACAGAGGTATTTCCATTGGAGGCTGGAGTAGCAGTGGCATTGGCAGATGCATTAGCAGTGCGATAACGCTCCCATTTTGACATAACATCAGCCACTTTCTCGTCAGGAACTAAACTGCGCTCCGAGTTTCCAAGAACCTCATAGATGGCATAACCTGCCAAAAGCAACAAATACAGAGCAAATATAGAGTTTACTTTCATAATGTTTTCTTCTACCAAAAGAAAAGAACATAGTGAAGCAATCATTCTTATGACAAATGGGTTTAAATTTAGTTCTGGCTGAATTTGGATAATATGAAACTCCAAAGGGAGATCACTGTGTCTTAGATTAACTTCACAAACATGATTTATTGTATGTGATGAAATTCATTATTCAAGTTCCGTATTGTCTATGACAATTATAAAAATAGTATTTTCTTGTACATCTATTCAATACTTATCATCTAACAATTCTCTTTGATTTATTTTGTCTTAACCAAATGTGAAATTAAATGGCTGATGATAGTTTAATAAAAGTGAAACATAAACATACCATGGTCAGTGTAAAAGAATAACCAAAAAGGATTATGAAATAATTATTGAATATGTGGACAAGAAAATACTATTTTTGTAAACCTGATTTAGACACAAACTTTTGTTATCCATGTTGTTTCCAGTTAAGTAGTAGAAGAAAATTTGTTACTGAATATCTTGCGTACACAAAAAGTAATTTGAGCCAGGTGATACTCTTAAAACATCATCAAACATCATGTTTTTGTAATTATATTTCTCCAAGAGTAAACATTAATTATTAACCTATATTGGTTCAGAAGAACCCTCACATGCATTGAAATATTGAAAATACACATTTGTTTTTACTACCAAACAATGAGAATGGAATGTTATTAAAAAACTCACTTCCTTTCGATTTTCAATTTTGCTACTCACAAATATAAAAATAGATGATGTATTATTAAATTTCCCTTAAAATTTACAATTAGATAAATATTAAATATTATTATAAAACACAACTTTTAGGAACAATAAAAGAGAATAACAAAAGAAATTTCCTACTTGGTTCTGAAAAAAATAAATTCTGGCCAGAAATAAATTTTATTTTGTCTGCCTGAAATTGAAGGGAATGAAGGATCCAGAGTACCAAATATATAGGATCCAATTCAATTCCACAACAGAAATAGCAAATTCTTTCTGATTCATGCTTACATTTGACGTCCATTTAGGGCTACTGAATGTAATTGATGAGAGGGTCATATATGCAAATGTACTTCAGAGCTTTTCATTTCATGGAATCATATAACATCTAGCTACTATTGAGGTTGAGCTTAATTTTCTAACAAGTTTTGTTCTGTCTGCTTGTCAGTACCTATGATCTTTGTCGGTGATCTCTGATCTATGTTACTCGCTAATCATCTTCCCTTTTCTCACTGAGCATTATGCATTTCTCTTGATAACGTGTAGTTATTTCATTGTTCTGCTAATACCTGCAAATATTCCTCAGTGGTTTGGTTTTTGTGTCTGAGTGAAAGGAGCTCTCCACCAGTTTTTATTGGAGCCAGCCAATGATGTTTCCCTTAAACAGTACCTGCTATCTAATCCTCTGAGAGCAGAACTTTACCTCACTATCAGCATCACACTCTGAATCTTGAGCTGTGCTCTTCTCAAGTCCGTGTGCAGAGAGCCTGGCCTTAAGCTCTGAAGCAGTCTTGCCATGCTGAATGGGTTAGATAGTAGAGTACTGTGCCTAACAGTGACCAAGATGGTGAGTTTAATCCTGCTTCAGTTCAGAGACATTTGAAGAGGCTTGTTTGTGCCAATCTCATGTCAGTAGATATAGCTGCTTATAAATCAACTCTTGTGGCACAGAATTTCCAGCTTATCAGCATCTTTCTTTGGAAAATTTAAAGAACTTAGTGGGATATAAAAGCCATCTCAAATACCATAGATCTAGAATGGCATTCTATCTGCAAGCTGAACCTCACCTGGCTAACCAAATTTCTCCCTAAGTCAGTCCACATTCAGAAGTATTCTCATACACCCTCGGCTAGTGTTCTCTCTGCAAACTGAGCCTGGGCTTCTGCTATAAAGTAGTCTCAAGCACCTTGGATAATCTTGTTTTTAATCTCTGAACAATGACTTTCTGATGTCAGCTCATTTTGTAGCAGCAATAGTAAAAGGCACCAACTCTCAAAGGTGTCAAAACCCACCCACTTATGTGACTTATTCAACAAAATCATAGATTACGAAGGAAATAATGTAGGAAGAAATAGTGCATAATATCACCCAAAGAAAGGAGAGCCCAGGTTTCGGGATTAGCACTCCCATACATATGGGGAAATTGACTTGGTTGGCAAACTCATAGATTGTGAAGAAAATAATGTAGAAAAGAAATAGTGCATAATATCACTCAAAGAAAGGAGAGCCCAGGTTTTGGGATTAGCATTGCCATACATGTGGGAAAATTGAGACGTAATTAGAAAGTTGAAAATATTTGTAAGATGGGATCATATTTGAGGATACAGATGGGTAGGGTAAATATGTAAATACTATGTAGATGTATTGGAGAAATGAAATGTCCTTCACTAAATTCTGATCATATATGTGAGGGATTTGTGAAATCTGCAACAGAGGAGAACTTAAGGTGCAGAGCTTGTTAAGTATTCAGACAAGAAGATGATTGATGGTGTTGTTATTATTATTTAAACTAGAACCTAAAGAGGCAAGACAAAATCAAGAGAGGTAACCAAAGTATTAAAGCAGAAAACTGAAATAGAAATTACAGAAAATACCAGAAAACACCTTATCAGGTGTATGCATAAGTCTTTTCCGGTTTCACTAAGAGATGGCACCAGTGAACAGTACGCATATGTCAGTTTGTTCGTCTGACATTAACCTACCAACACACACAAGTTGAGTCCCCCAAACACTAGTGTCTGTTGTATCATTCAGTGATCATGTCAACGTTTGTGCCTGAAAAAAAAATAATTGTGGCTGTGGAAAGTCATCACTTGCTTGTAGAAATATATGGTGAACACACTCCATCAATTAGAACATGTGAGACATGATTTCAACAATATTTCTTCAGCAAGAAGACCATGCTTTGTGTCCGGTGGGATCAGAGTGGTATTGTGTATTATGAACTCTTGAAGCCCAGCGAAACCGTTAATGCACAATGCTATCGCCAACAAATGATTAATTTAAAACACGCATTGATCGAAAGACGACCGGAATGAGCCAAAAGACATTGTAAAGTGATTTTGTTACACGACAATGCACTACATCTCACACAGCAAAACCAGTGAAAGGCAACTTGAAATCGCTTGGGTGGGACATCCTTCCACACCTGCCATACTTCCCCAACCTGGCACCATCTGACTATCACTTCTTCTCATCAATGGGGTACGCGCTCGCAGATCAGCACTTCAGCAATTTCGAGGAAGTTGGAAAATGGCTCGACGAATGGTTTGCCGCAAAAGACAAGCAGTTTTTCTGGCATGGTATTCATAACTTATTTGAAAGATGGCCAAAGTGTGTAGAAGCCAATGGCCAATATTTTGAATAAACAAAAAATGAATTTTCTTTGAAAATTACGTGTTTTCTTTACCACAAAAACTGGAAAAAAACTTATGCATACATCTGGTACAGTATGAAATAATGAACTACACTCTGCAGTACTGTTCACATATTTATCAACTGCGCTTAGCACTATTTGAATATGACTGTAACCTCCAACGGTACTTCACAGGTATCCCACAGAATGGCAGATTGATACTCTCTCGCTTATTACCTAATGAAAAACCATGAGTTTACATGAACGATGATGAACATGGCATTATGTTACGTCTTTGCTGACAAGCAGACTAAGATGTTGTCATGGCAACTGATAGACTCACTGTCAAGCTGCAGGGGTTAAAAATTAAATATTTGAAAAGGAGGTTCAACCTATTCAATACTTAAAAGAAAGAAATGCAGTAATCACATTCCTATTTAAATGGGACCGGTTTCGACCTTAGTCCAGGTCATCATCAGCCGTAAAAACATTTACAATGTTTATGAATATTGGAGGTCAGTTTCACACTCTGATAGGCACAAAGACACGACACCACATTCTGTCACAACACTATCAACTAATATACGAAGATCAAAAAACTTGAAGTCGCAGACGAATAGATTTGTAGTAGAAAGCCGCCAGCTCCTGGTGATCAGCGCGGCACATTCAAGGTCATGCGCAGCGGTCGGGCGCCAAAGCTGCAGGGGTGTCCGTCACTTGCAGCAGAACATAAACCCCATAGAAAACAGTAATTCTCTCTGTTATTTGAAGAGAAAACTATGTTCAGGAAAGATTTGAAATAAAGGGACACTTCATATATAGTTTAGAGATTTTACAGAAAGTCAATAGTATATGAGTAAATAAATAAATCTCTTTTTCTTCCTACAAACCCCCCAGTCTATTAAGTGGTAAGGTTTCAGGGGATATACTAAAGACAATGGGTTGGGATATAGTACCATATCTGAAGTTCTTATTTGATTATTGTTTGCATAGAGGATTTATACCAAATGAATGGAGAGTTGCTCTAGTAGCCCCTGTGTATAAAGGAAAGGGTGCTAGACATAAAGCTGAAAATTACAGGCCAGTCAGTTTGACATGCATTGCATGTAAACTTTGGGAAAGCATTCTTTCTGATTATATAAGACATGTTTGCAAAATTAATAACTGGTTTGATAGAAGGCAGTTTGGGTTTAGGACAGGTTATTCCACTGAAGCTCAAATTGTAGGATTCCAGCAAGATATAGCAGATATCTGTATTCAGGAGGTCAATTGGACTATATTGCGACTGCCCTATCTAAGGCATTTGATAGCGTAGATCATGGGAGACTACTGGCAAAAATGAGTGCTATTGGACTTGACAAAAGAGTAACTGAATGGGTGGCTATGTTTCTAGAAAAAAAACCTCATAGAATTAGAGCTTTATCTGTCCCTGTAATAAATAAGAGGGGAATTCCTCAAGGCAGTATTATTGGACCTTTATGTTTTATTATATATATCAATGATATGTGTAAAGAAGTGGAATCAGAGATAAGGCTTTTTGCAGATGATGTTATTATGTACAGATTAATAAATAAGTTACAAGATTGTGAGCAACTGCAAAATGACCTTGTTAATGTTGTGAGATGGACAGTAGGCAATGGTATGATGATAAACAGGGTTAAAAGTCAGGTTTTGAGTTTCACAAATAGGAAAAGTCCTCTCAGTTTTAATTACTGCATTGATGGAGTGAAAGTTCCCTTTGGGGATCATTATAAATACCTAGGTCTTAATATAAGGAAAGATCTTCATTGGGGTAATCACATAAATATGATTGTAAATAAAGGGTACAGATCTCTGCACATGGTTATTAGGGTATTTAGGGGTTGTAGTAAGGATGAAAAGGAGAGGGCATATAAGTCTCTGGTAAGACCCCAACTAGAGTATAGTTCCAGTATATGGGATCCTCACCAGGATTACTTGATTCAAAAATTGGAAAAAATCCAAAGAAAAGCAGCTCGATTTGTTCTGGGTGATTTCCGACAAAAGAGTAGCATTACAAAAATGTTTCAACGTTTGGGCTGGGAAGACTTGGGAGAAAGGAAACGAGCTGCTCGACTAAGTGGTATGTTACAAGTAACTAATCTCCTTTTGTTCCGTATTGAAGATAACAATAAGTAAAATTCTTTCAAGAATAAATTTACTTAAGTGGATGTTCTGAGCTGTCAGTGGAGAGATGGCGTGGGAGGACATCAGTAGACGAATAAGTTTGAGTGGTGTCTTTAAAAGTAGGAAAGATCACAATATGAAGATAAAGTTGGAATTCAAGTGGACAAATTCGGGCAAATATTCTTTTATAGGAAGGGGAGTTAGGGATTGGAATAACTTACCACGGGAGATGTTCAATAAATTTCCAACAACAGATAGGGAATCTGCCACCTGGGCAATTGCCCTAAATGCAGATCAGTAGAGATTGATTGATTAACATCATAAAGATATTAAAACCTGCTCCTGGATGAGCGGCCTCCAAATATGAAATTTGGTAGAAATGCATTTACCATTTTCCTGTGATGAAGGAGTAGGCAGACAGACAGACAGACAGACAGACAGACAGACAGACAGACAGACAGACAGACAGACAGACAGACAGACAGACAGACAGACAGACAGACAGACAGACAGACAGACAGACAGACAGACACGAAACCTCAAAACCACTGATATGATCTTGAGATGACCTAAAATGGATAACTATCTCAAAAAATTAAGGAAATGTCCAGACAGTTACAATTTTATTTATATAGATAGAAGACAAACTGCAGACAGAGACTTAAATTCAGTAAACCAGGGAAATTCTCTTTCTTTGCAACATTAAACATAAACTCGATAATGAAAATGGGAAAGTTGAAACACTTAACAGATGTAGTGGATCAACACAGGATTCTAATAACAGCCCTTCAGGAACTTCGGAACACAGGATCAGGACCCACTTGAATCTGGAGGATATCATCTTTACAAAGGACCTCCAGGAAAAAGAATAATGAAGAATGTCCCCCAATTTAGAATGGGATTCCTGGTCCATACCAGCGTATTAGATTCAGTGGAAGACTTCTCATCAAACTCCCAAAGAATGACAACATTGATGATAAAAGTAGAGAGCCACAAAAAATTACAAGAACATGAAAAATAAGGAAGAAACTGATATATTTTGGGAAGAGCTTAACCAACTGATATCAAATATCCCTGACAACCATGTTAACATAATGCTTGGAGATTTCAACACGAAAATTGGACAAACAAGAATGGTTAAAGACCAATTAAACTTTGCATAGACTGTGGGCTTATTCTCGAAACCACAAGATTTAAGAGAATACTGCACAAGTTAATGACCTAGAAATGCCCTAATGTTAAAATGAGTGAGTTTCAGATAGACCATGTAGCAATGGATAAAAAGTACCACAAAGAAATCTATAATGTCCTTCATGGGGTGGACATCGATTCAGAACACTACATTTCAAAGATAAAAATCAAGTTAACCCCAAGAAATAAATAAAAACCACTGGAATCCACTAGGAGGAGGAAATATGACCCCAGCTACTTAATAAATAATGCATTTTATTCAGAGAGATCCAAAACAAATTTAAGCGATAAACTGGGAACGATTATTGATAAACTGAAAAACATTGCCAAAGAAAGTGCTCCTATTAGAAGGAGAAAGAAACATGTCTGTGGAATGAAGAATGTGATATGGCAATACAGAAAAGATACAAAGCATGGCTAAATGACCAAAAAAAAATTAAAAATCAAGAAGAACTAACCATTGCTAGAAGACAAGTGGCCAAAGAAATGAGAAGAATCAAGAGACCATTGAAAAGAAAACCTAAACATCATAGATGAGTCATTCAAACAAAACAAGACAAGGGACTATTACAGGACATTTAGACAATATCAATCAAAGTATACTCCACCCACACTCATGATGAAAAATAAACAAGGAACTAGCACACAATAATCAAGAGAATGCCAAAATTCTAGGTGATCACTTCAAAGAATTACTAAATGCTGAGGAACCAAAAGAATACTTAGAATTTGATCCTTATCCAAAAAATAAAAACAAGCCTAGAAAAGGTTATACCACCAGATTTCAATGAAATAATCAAAGTGATTGGTTGGCTCAAGAACTACAAGGCAGCAGGAGAGAATCAAGTGGTTGCAGATCTGTGAAAGAATGCAAATAAACTGTTACTGCATATCGCATTAACAGTTATATTTGAGTGATTTTATGACTTATTTGTGTAACTTACATTATTGTAGTGTTTTATTTATATTTCTTGAAATTGTGAATAGAGGGCAGCACTTGGCTTCCGGGACTGTTTTCTGGCGCAAGTGACTGGCGAGAGAAAAGGGAGTAGCGCGTCAGACATGCCGCTAGTAACATGTAGAGACAGCAGTCTCACAAAATACTAGCACAACAGTGCTAACCTTTCAGGTGCAGCCAAACCATTGGCACAATAACAATTAGGAACACAAGTGTAAAGAATATTTCAAGTGTTAATTTGTGTCAGTACGTACCGCATGTGTAAATAAAATTGTATTGTATATGTACAAGAAGTACGTTCAGTACTAGTGCCTTTTGTAGTTCACGTACATCTGAATATATGTGACTTGTGTACTTTTTATGTTTTATATACTGTATTGCCTTAATAACATTTAAGTGGTCCTCCGAAAGTGTAATTCATTGTTTTTATGTGTGGTTATCATACGCGACCTCCAGAGGTAAAGTTTTGATCGAAAAATAAACAACATTTTCATCTCGGTCAAACATTTTGGTCCTCCGGGCCGGATACTTTGAGCTTTCATTTTATGTGACAACAAACATAGTGCATTTACAGTGACTGGATTATGCCGATAATATATTGTGATGTATCGTGGTGCAATTTATGACGCAATTCGCCACATGGCTGATTTACGCGCGAACTCACGCCGCTAAATCAGAGCTACCAACCGCGCCGGTCAAATCTTCCGCGCTGTGGAATACAACCTGTGGACTGTTGGCAGTAGCAACCCTGAGCCATATAAAGATGGCTCCTTGATGACAACAACTACTTCCCACACCTTACAAGGTCAGATCCAATTCATATCTTTATTCCTATCCTTTCATTATGGCAGAGGAGAGTATTAAAATTCTAATACGCAAACGAGGTGTAATAAAGGGCAGCGTAACACGTATTAAAAACTTCGTAGATGGGTTTAACAGTGAGCAGGGAATTGTGGCTATTATCTCTCGTAGGGAAAGTTTAGAGGAATTGAAACAAAGGTATGAGGACATTCAATCCCAGCTAGAAATCAGTGAGGAGGGAGAAACATACGAAGCAGATAGAGAAATATTTGAAGACACATATCATCAGATAAAGGTCGACATAGACAGAATAATCACCCAGCATGAAATAACAGGTCTTTCCAGACACTCCAGTCAAGGGAATATCTCAGTAAGCAATAATTACAATGGGGCGCACATCAAATTACCTACTATTACACTGAAACCATTTGGAGGCGAGTACGAAGACTGGAGAGGATTTCACGATTCCTTTGTATCTATGATCCATAACAATCAAGATTTGCATGATATACAGAAATTTCACTACCTAATTAGCAGTCTAAGAAACGAACCTCTTTCAATTGCACAAAGTCTCCCTCTATCTGCTGAAAACTACAGCATAGTTTGGCAAAGGTTAATAGACAGGTTTCAAAACAACAAATTAATTTCGTCAATCCACATTAAACGGATATTAGAGCAAGACTCAATCCAGAAAGAGAATGCCAATTCTCTCAGAGAGGCTATAAACACAAGTCAGGCCAATGTAAAAGCATTACAAGCCCTTGACTTAGATGTTTCAATTGAAGATTTATTATTGTCACAATTGTTAATCAACAAACTAGACCCAGCGACTAGGAAGGCATGGGAAATACACACTTCAGGTTCTGAGTTAGAATCTCTGGAGGTGTTGTGGACATTTTTAGAAAAGAGATGTTTAGCACTTGAGGCAATCAAGCCAGGTACTCAAGTTCAACAGATTAAACAGTCGATTAGATCTACACCCAAACATCAAGTAAGCAATGTGCATGCTAGTGTTAATTACCAATGTGTACTCTGCAAGGGCTCACATTACCTATTTAAGTGCGAGTCCTTCAAAAGGCTCAATGTCCATGAGAGACATAATGTTGTGAGAGATTACAAATTATGCTTTAACTGCTTGGGCAGTAATCATAATGTCAATCAGTGCCAATCAGGCTCGTGCAAGATGTGCGGAAAGTATCACAATTCACTATTGCATGATGACACCAGACGTGACCGCAGCAGGCCAATGCTTAGCTCACGGGAAACAGAGAGAGAACACAGCTCACGCCAAGCAGTAGCTAATCACACAACCCGTTCAACAGATGTTACTCACTGCGCTGTCAAGGAATCCGATCTGTCTACAGTCTTGATATCAACAGCAATAGTCAAGGTTAAAGACATTCACGGTAATATGCATGAGGCTAGATGTCTTTTGGATTCAGGTTCTCAGACAAATTTCGTGAGCGAAGAACTAGCTCAATTATTACGTCTAAGAAAACAAAAACATGTTACACCAGTAACTGGAATTAACGGTGCAGGAGTTCAAACCTCACACTGCATTACAGTTCATTTGCAATCTGCGGTCAGCCCTTTCAATGTAGATGCCACATGCTTAGTGCTACCAAAGATTACAAACAATTTGCCAAGTAGAAAAATCGACATTTCAAGATGGAATCTACCCACCAATATAAAATATGCCGACAGAAATTTCCACATTCCAAGCAAGATCGATTTGCTACTCTGTGCAGACATATTCTTTAAGGTTATATTGGAGGGCAAGAAAACTCGTGATGGGTATCCAACATTGCAGAATACGAAACTGGGTTGGGTAGTAGCTGGCCAGGCACCCATACAACACCAAGGGGAACATGCAACATCACTATTCATCCAGGTAGACCAATTAGACACACACCTTAAAAGATTCTGGGAAATAGAAGAACTGAATATGCCACCAATCACTAAAGAAGAAAGAGATTGCGAAGAACACTTCACTAAGAACACAACGCGAGATGCTACAGGAAGGTTCCGAGTTCGACTGCCACTTAAACAGACTTCATCGCAGTTAGAGAATTCATACCCTCAGGCAGTAGTGAGATTCTACAGTATTGAGAAGAAACTTAATCGTGATCCCAAATTAAGAGAAGAATATTCAGCATTCATGAATGAATATCTGAAACTTGGCCACATGAAACCGGTACCCACGTGAACTGAAGATGGAGGATACTTCATGCCACATCATGCCGTATTCAAACCAACAAGTACCAGCACTAAAACTCGTGTTGTCTTTGATGCGTCTGCTAAGACTGACAGTGGCGTATCTTTGAATGACAAGTTACTCGTAGGTCCTACCATACAAGACGACCTGCATTCTATTGTACTACGTTTCAGATCACACAAGATTGCTCTTGTCGCAGATATTACAAAAATGTATCGACAAATACAAGTTGACAACAAGGACATGAAACTACAACGAATACTATGGAGAAACACTAGCACCGAACCTCTCCAGTGTTATGAACTCACGACAGTTACTTACGGTACGGCAAGTGCTCCCTTTCTCGCTGTGAGGTGTTTGAAACAGTTAGCCGATGACGAGTCAAAGGAATTTCCACAAGCAGCAGCTGTCCTTAGAAAGGATTTTTATGTTGATGACCTCCTAACCGGAGCCAGTACTGAATCAGAAGCCATTCGTTTACAGCAAGAATTAGAGACATTACTGTTAAGAGGGAGATTTGAACTTAAGAAATGGTGTTCTAACAGCAGTAAGGTCATGTCAAAAATACCAGAAGAAAATAGAGAAACCAAATCACCACTTCAACTCGACAATGCAGACACAGTAAGAACATTGGGAATACTCTGGCACCCTTCTACGGACCAGTTTCAATTCGACATAACTGTTAAAAGGGTTTCCCATGCAACCAAGAGAAGTGTACTCTCAACTATTGCTGCAATTTTTGACCCTCTGGGCTTATTGGGTCCAGTTATTCTCTCATGCAAGGTCTTCATGCAACAACTCTGGACCTTTCAATTAAAATGGGATCAAGACCTGCCGAGTCAGCTTCTTAACACTTGGAATGCTATTTACTCGCAATTACCAGAACTTAACGACATCAAAATTGACAGGTACATTTTAAGTAAGACTAAAGTTGTAAATTGTGAATTACATGGTTTCTGCGACGCCTCTGAACGTGCTTACGGGGCTTGCGTGTACATTCGTACCACAGATGAAGAAGGGCTTATTTCATGCAATTTGATGTGTTCTAAATCAAGAGTCGCCCCACTTAAACAATTGTCAATTCCACGCTTAGAATTGTGTGGCGCTCTCCTGTTAGCAAGATTACTTAAGCGAACGTTCACGAGTCTCAACCTGGATATAAGTTCTATTCATGCGTGGACAGACTCTACAATTGTCTTACAATGGATTGCGTCACCGTCGACGAGGTGGAAAACATTCGTCGCCAACCGGGTCTCTGAAATCCAGGGCACGGCAGAAAACTGCACATGGCATCATGTGTCTACACAAGAGAATCCAGCTGACATATTGTCACGAGGAAGCGAGCCTCAAGCATTAAAATCACATGACCTCTGGTGGCATGGACCGTCCTGGTTGTGCCAGCCTGAAGAATTATGGCCAATCAGTACTGCAGAATGTACCTCAGAAGCACTTGAAGCCAAACCCACTACATGTGCAATCAACAGCTGCGATAATGAAGACATCACTACACGGTTTTCCTCGTTATCAAGAATGAAACGTGTCTTTGCGTACTGTAAAAGATTCATCTACAATTTACAGCACTCACATGCGAAGATTACAGGAAATCTAAGCACGGAAGAATGCAACAATGCACTACTTTGCTGTGTACGATATATTCAACACCAGGAATTTCAGAAGGAAATTCAATATCTTCAACTGAAAAAAGAAGTTGACAAGAGAAGTCAGTTAAAATCTCTCGCTCCATTTCTTGATAAAGATGAGTGTCTCAGAGTGGGCGGGCGATTACGTAATGCAGACGCAGCATATGACCAGAAACATCAGATTATACTACCAGCGCATCACCATGTCACGAAATTAATTATTCGTGACGAACACTTAAGATTACTACATGCTAGCACACAGCTACTAGTTGCATCACTTAGAATGAAGTATTGGATTCCTCACGCCAGGACAACTGTCAAAGGTGTCATTCGCAAATGTGTGACATGTTACAGGTTCAAGGCCGAGAGCTCATCGCAATTGATGGGCCAGCTGCCTGCTGAAAGAGTTAAACCCACTCGTCCTTTCCTATATAGCGGTGTAGACTTTGCGGGACCCTTCTTCATTAAACAAGGTTCTCCACGTAGTAACACGAGAGTAAAATGCTACGTTGCACTTTTTGTCTGCTTAGCCACCAAGGCCATTCACTTGGAACTTGTAAGCAATTTAACCACCGAAGCCTTCATTGCTGCCTTAAGGAGAATGATAGCCCGGAGAGGAAAGGTACTTCAACTTCACAGTGACAATGGTTCATCATTCATCGGAGCCAGAAATCAACTTCGAGAACTTAACAAATTATTCCAATCAGAGCAACACCAATGTGAAATTGATAATGTTGGAATCCAAGAAGGATTTACCTGGAAATTCATTCCTCCACGAGCACCAAATTTCGGAGGTCTTTGGGAAGCTGGGGTGAAATCTATGAAATTTCACCTTACTAGAATCACCAAGCACGCTCACTTGACATTCGAAGAAATGACCACTCTTCTCTGTCAGATTGAATCCATTTTAAATTCACGTCCAATCACTCTCCTGAACAATGACCCAAATGACACCTCTTATCTTTCACCCGGACATTTCCTGATAGACCTGAACCAGACCTAACCTTATCAAATACTTCAAGGCTTTCCAGGTGGAATCATCTTCAAAAAATGAAGGGACATTTTTGGAACAGGTGGTCATCCGACTATCTGGGCAGCTTGCAGCAACGCGTGAGATGGAAGTCAGCACAGCCCAGTGTATCTACGGGAACTGTTGTCCTAATTAAGGAGGACAACACTCCACCATTGGACTGGAGACTAGGCATCATTGAGCAAACATTTCCAGGCAAGGACGGGTTGGTGAGAGTCGTTGATGTCCGTACACCCACAGGAGTTTATAGGAGACCTGTGTGCAAATTATGCCCACTCCCAATTGACTAGTGACCTCAGTGTAGTGCGTCGTCCATATTTTCTTGTGTATTTGTGCATATGTATTTATCTTTGCCTTGACAGTTTTTCTTTTTTTGAGACAGAACTCATGCATTACTTGTTTTATTTTCAGGGTATTTAATTTCATTGTTATTGCATTTAATTTGTAAAATGTGAGCACATTTTAAGTGGGCCGGTATGTTACTGCATATCGCATTAACAGTTATATTTGAGTGATTTTATGACTTATTTGTGTAACTTACATTATTGTAGTGTTTTATTTATATTTCTTGAAATTGTGAATAGAGGGCAGCACTTGGCTTCCGGGACTGTTTTCTGGCGCAAGTGACTGGCGAGAGAAAAGGGAGTAGCGCGTCAGACATGCCGCTAGTAACATGTAGAGACAGCAGTCTCACAAAATACTAGCACAACAGTGCTAACCTTTCAGGTGCAGCCAAACCATTGGCACAATAACAATTAGGAACACAAGTGTAAAGAATATTTCGAGTGTTAATTTGTGTCAGTACGTACCGCATGTGTAAATAAAATTTTATTGTATATGTACAAGAAGTACGTTCAGTACTAGTGCCTTTTGTAGTTCACGTACATCTGAATATATGTGACTTGTGTACTTTTTATGTTTTATATACTGTATTGCCTTAATAACATTTAAGTGGTCCTCCGAAAGTGTAATTCATTGTTTTTATGTGTGGTTATCATACGCGACCTCCAGAGGTAAAGTTTTGATCGAAAAATAAACAACATTTTCATCTCGGTCAAACATAAACAAACACTTCAAAACCTCCACAAACACTTCATAGACATCTGGAATTCTGAAAAACTACCTGAAGAATGGAACACAGCTATAATTCATCCCATAAACAAAAAGGGTGATAGATTGGATCCAAATAATTACCAGGGGATTTCTTTACTTGATGTCTACTTGATGTCCTGTCTACAATTATCCTAACAAGAATTCAGGAACAACTCGACCAAGAACTTGGAGAATATCAGGAAGGATTTCGACCTGGAAGAAGTTGTCCAGATCAAATCATCAGTTTTAAGTGGATCATGAAACACCAAAGTGAGAAACAAAAAATTAGTCATCACTCTTGTTGACTTAAAGAAAGCATATGACAGCATCCATCATGAGTCATTACTTAAAATCCTCAAGGAATTTGGATTACACCAGAAACTTATCAACCTTCTTGGAATTACCATTAAAAACACTAAATCAAAAGATAAATTCAGAGGGATTTGAAATCCGGACTGGACTTCGACAGGGTGACGGTCTCTCACCATTACTATTTAACTGCACACTGGAGAAAATCATGTGAGAGTGGATTAAGAAATGCCAACCAAACATCAAGATTGGCAAAAATATCAAACTCAATTGCCTGGCATTTGCAGATGACCTTGTGCTGCTCGCAAATAGTGTGGAAGAGGCTAAAAACCAAATTGAAGAACTCGAAAAAATAGCAGCAAAAGTCGGACTACAAATCTCATTTGAAAAGACTGAAAATGCCATCCTTCAAGGTTGAAACACCAACTATCACACTGAATAATAACAAACAAATTAAGATTGTAAATAAATTCAAGTATCCTGGGGAGATTATTACTTGGAACTTAAACGAGAAAGTATCAGCAGAAAACAGAACAACTAAATTGAAACTAGCACAACGTATCACTTGGCCAACCTACAAGAAGAAATCTCTTTCGATAAATGCAAAATTCAAACACTACAACTCCGTTATTAAACCTGAAGCAACCTATGCTAGTAAAACACTATTCAATTTGAACATCAAATCAACAACAGATAAATTACAGAAGACAGGAAGAAGAATCCTTAGAACAATCATAAACAAAAAACACCAAGTAGATGGACAATGGTGATTATTACCTAAAGAAGTTGTATACGAGGAAACTGAGTCAATAATAGACACAATGCAGAAAAGGAGGGTTGCATTTTTCGGCCACATATCAAGACTACCAGAAACCAGGCTACTGAAACATCTTTTCAACTATTTTTGGAAAAGTAAAACCAAGAATAATTAGTTCAAAGAAGTCCAAGATGATTTAGATGAGTTAGGCTTGGCAATGCAGCAAATTGAAGACCAAGAAGAGAAGAGGATCCTAAGAAACAGAAACTTGAGACTTAAACTAAAAACTTTTACACGCAAACAGTACACCATAACTGACGAAGAAAGGGCAACCAGGTCAGAAAGAATGAAGAAGTTCTGGGAGCAGAAGAATAAACATAAGCCACGTTTGTAGTTAATAGGCTACTCTTAAGACTTAAATGTGTATGAATTGATTAAAGTGCTCCAATGTGGGTGTAAAATAATTTTGGAAAAAGATAGAAGATATTAAAAGAGCATTAGGAAAAACTCAAACTGACTGTCATTTGCCATAAAATTATCATGTTAATTTTCTTCTGAACTTTCAAGAGCATACGCTTACATCTGGCACATTGAAGACAAGAATTTGAAATAGTCTACAGGTACCAAAGAGATATTCTTCCCATTGTGAGCTAATAATATAGCATCTGAAAGAAAATAAATATGAATTAGCTCAAGTACCAATCACAGCTATATATAATGGCTAGAGTGAGTAGACGTCGTACATTTTACGGACATGTCCTACGTTTTGACACAATGTGCAGGAGTCTGGAAAAAACGCCAAAATACCCTAAATTTCTTGCTTTAGTGTTTTTTAAATGAAAATTTATATATACATATATTTAGATGTGAAGAGAATTGGGTAAATCTTTTCAAAAGTATGACAAATTTTGAGAAGTATTCTAAATTATTCTGAAGTATTTATTTTTAGTATCAAGCCATAATGTTGATGGAGATAGGTTATTTTTTTTAATGTCTGCCCAATGGCCTGATACTGGTAATCATTTAAACATTGAATCAGTGAAAGGTCTCTTATTTGTTAAGTACAATTTGAAACATTTTTAATGCACAGCATTTTATAATTATTTATTAAACAAGAATGATTTATTGGGAAAAATTCACATTAGCTGAAAAGTATGACTAACAATGCCACATCATCTTCTTCTTTATTCTACGGCTTTGCCCACACTTGTGGGGTTACGGGTGGAAACTGTGTCGCACATGTAGATTTTCCCTTGTGTTATGACTGGATGCCCTTCCTGACACCAACCCTATGAAGGGATGTAATCACTATTGCGTGTTTCCATGGTGATTGGTAGTGTGGTGTGTTATCTGAATATGAAGAGGAAAGTGTTGGGACAAACACAAGCAACCAGTCCCCAAACCAGAAGAATTAATCAGACATGATTAAAATCCCCAACCAGGCTGGGAATTGAACCCAGAACCCTCAGAACTGAAGGCCTCAACGCTGACCATTCAGCCAATGAGTTGGACACTAACAATGCCAAATAATGGTAAGAAAATCAATGTTTTTAAAATCCATTCTAGAACTAACCAGCAACTCATTTAATGACCTGGAATATGACAACAGGTAGTATTCAAGGTAAAATTTTGATGAAATGTGTCCTACATTTGAGTAGTGGTCATCTAGTCACCTTAATAATTGCATGCTGGCAAAATTAAGAAAATCCTTTCCTTTGTATGATTTTCATTGTCTCTACTGCACGAAGAACTGCTGCTGCCATTATCACTTACATCTTTCTAAAACAAATCATCTTCACTCCCATCTAATGTGTACAAGATTCCTGTTTCTTTGAAAAGGTCTTCAATTACCTCCGAAGGGAACATTTCCTGAGAAATGGCATAACCATCATTACACGATGATAGCACGCAAGTTAGTCTTCGACTTGTAGAAACTTAGCCTTTTCAGGCCACAAAATTCTTTGCAACACTTATTGGCAGCTTGAATTGCATTTTTCTGTTAAAAAACTTATGCCCCATTGCCCTATTCTGCTGAATCTCAGTGTACTTAATTACCATACCACGAGTTTATAAGATGTAGTATTACTTGTATATTTGTTTATTATGGATTTAATAAACAGTTACGAGATCACAGAACAAACGTGCACCTCTCGCATAAAATAGATATTTGTAACAGACTGCAAAAAAGTGTTAACAGAGACAGTCAGCGCTGACTGAACTAGTTGAATAATGGAATTTGGAAGTACCAGATTTCAAAACAGAAAGGCTGATACTTGCCGCTTATATTTCACTATACTCACGGAACTACACAGTAACTGGTCAAAAAATGGGAGCATCAAATATGCAAAAAAAAAATTTTTTTCCACTTTGAATTATAAAAAAATAGGTGTATAAATTATGCAATGTGAGAATCACATGAGTAAATATGGTGGTACTCTCTCTGTCACATAGATGGTATTTCTTGAATGGGAGCAATTTAACCATTTAATTATTCTATTTACATGGAAAAATACCCATGAAGTTGTTCGTACTGAACATTAACAATTGCAAAAATAACAACCCAATAAATTGCAATCTTAAATATGTCAAAGAATGATACTGTGCAAATAGTCTAGTAGTACGTACCCATAGCTGTTTCTCTGAGCCCAATCTTGCTCTTTACTATCTCCATTACATCTTTAGCAGTAGCTGAGGGATGGAATTCAACAGCATGATACTGGCCGTCCATGAAATGGAAACGAGCATAGATGGGCCTTCTATTAATGGTGCACATTATTTCTTCTCTAGAGGGTGGCCATTGCCGCCTTCGTGTGCCCTGTGTCTTGTACAAACACTGCAATATCAAACAACTTTATCTTGAATCAAATATTACAGAATTTTGATAACTAATCATCATGATTAACGTGTAACAAATACACTGTACAAGGTCAAGGCAATAAATTCCTGGACTGGTCTCATAAATAGTTCATGTGTATCTTAGAAAAAACTAGTCCCCATCACATTCAAGGTAGTCCCCTTTTAAGGCTAGACATAGATTCCAGCAATGTTGCCTCAATTGGAAGCATCCCAGGAAGTGATTTTCTCACAGTGTGTTCAAAGCAAACTTCTATTTAGTTTGGATTTCCTTCACCATCTAAAATCTTTGCCTTTTCAGCTGTTTTTCAGTTTTAGGAATAGTTACAAATCACAGGTTGCATGGCTATGTTGATCTTGGCCCAAAACTGTTGAGTCAAATGAGAGCAGATGAGCAGTTGCATTGTCATGGCTCCAACTGCGAATGACATCACCGAGTTAGAGCCCCGCTCTCTTGATACTGAAAGCAACCAGTCAAAAATGGGTCAGGCGCTAGGCCAGCCCCTCAGTCTACCACTACTGTCATCACTCCAGGCCTCCCTAGCAAAACCAGAAAGGTGTGATCAAAGTATTTGACTTCCAGAGGAATTCAAGGGTTTCTCCTTATCCAATGTAACTGGATGGGCCGACCTCCCTATTTAAGGTAGGCTAGATGAGCTTCAGTATTTCTGTTTGTGTTCAGTTATGACAGTGATTGAGATAATTCAGTCCTATGAATGAGTACTGTGAAGCACTGGGAGTGTTGTTATGTGTGAACTGATGGTAAAATGCACAACAGTACAACTGATCAACGAGGGACAACAGTGCACCTAAGTGACAAAGGATGGTGAATGTGGACCACTGCTACTGAAATACCATGTACAGACTTTTGAGAATGTTGCGCACATTCAAACTGTGAACCTTGTGACCGTTAGTAGAAGTATAGAGAGTTTAATCGTGCACTGCTCTAAGGTGCAAGTGGCAGTTGCAGAAAAGTGTGCAGAGTAACTGTTTAGTGTGTGTCAGAGTGAACAATTCATGTGACTGAACAGTTAGAACTGAGAGAGAGTGCAAATTAACTTGATTGTGTGGCTGTGTAATTTTATAGCAATTAGTATTGGTTAATAAGTCTTGGAGTAAATGCTACAAGTCATGTATTTATTTACTTACTATCTACCTCCATGTTACAATATATTCTGATGAAATAAAGTTTCTTCACAGAAGATATGAGATTGCAGATGCTTTTCCAACAAACAAGGCATATGAGAAAACATATCAAGTGCTAATTTATTTCTGGAGCGATTTCTATGCAATGGATGCCACGATGACAGATAAATGGAGAGAAGCCAACTATTAATTGTGGCACACCATTACATGTTTTTCAGTATATCTATGTGCCACCAGAATATTTCATTATCCAAGTGAAGACTCTCTCTCTCTCTCTCTCTCTCTCTCTCTTTGTGTGTGTGTGTGTGTGTGTGTGTGAATTGTGCAATAATCAGTGCACCTGATACCATGAAGGAAAAAACTAATATCACTGACACAATTGCAGACCAAGTAACCAATAATATATTCTCAATGTTTTGTATACACCCACCATTCATTTTTTGTATGGCTATTTGCTGCAATAAACATTCATTGTGGTGGAGGATTGTATTGTGTATAAGCTGCAGGAATGTTAGTGACAGCACAAACACCCATTCCCTGAGCAAGAGAAGAAATCATTTAATATTAAAAACCCTTGACCCAGCCGAGAATCAAACTTGAGGTTCCGAGAACTGAATGCCTATGAAGCTGACCACTCAGCCACAGACCCAAACTTGTTATCTGGTGACAAACACCATTCATTTTAATCATCAAGAGCCTCCGTTTCAGTACCAAAATAATGATTGAAAAAGCCTGGAGACTTCCCATTTTTGTTGTTTTTATATTCTCAAAAGTGATATTAAATAATGGTTCCCAATAGGGAAATTAATTTTTGACCATTCAATGTATGTATATATTTCCCTTTTTTACATATTGGAGTAAATAAGATTTAAAAAAATTCATATTAAACACACTTTTAAAAATCAGTCATACCTTCTCAGCAAAACGTGCATATTTTCCTTCCTCTGTGACATAGTCACTTGCACAACGCTTTAGATGAGCAATCAGGTACTTGCGAACCAGTTTACTGGGTGGAAGGATTACAGAACAGGCCAAAGATAACAGAGCCCAATGTCGAAGATTCACCCTTGAGTTAGGATCTGGATGATCAGTGGTCTGCTTTATGAGTTGAAGATACAATTCTGTTAGTAATGAATCTTTCCGCATGCAGCGCTCCATTACCACCTGCATCTGACGTACATGCTCATCCTCTACACTTCGCATTGTATCACCTGTAACCACAATATAAACATAATCAAGTGATAAAGTACCAAGAAAGAAAATGTATATAAAAATAGCTTTATTTTCCAGGTGATTTTTTCATGCAAATGTCTGTCAAGTTGAATGTAGCTGCAGTATCTGCTACATAAAACAAAGTGACTGATTTCTATTAGACTCAGAAAAGATGTGTCACACCAAGATCCAAGATACAGTAATTTCAGCTGTACCCAAGTATTTCTCTGAAACAAATCATGCAATTTCTTTGTTGGGGAGGAAGCAGCAGAACAAAATCTAAGAGGCAATTTGCTTTACATCACACCACCACAGACAAGTCTTATGGCAATGATGGGATAGGAAAAGTTAAGAGTGGGAAAGAAGCGACTGTGGCCTTAATTAAGGTGTGACCGAGCTCGATAGCTGCAGTCGCTTAAGTGCGGCCAGTATCCAGTATTCGGGAGATAGTAGGTTCGAACCCCACTGTCGGCAGCCCTGAAAATGGTTTTCCGTGGTTTCCCATTTTCAAACCAGGCAAATGCTGGGGCTGTACCTTGGTTAAGGCCACGGCCGCTTCCTTCCCAATCCTAGCCATTTCCTATCCCATCGTCGCCATAAGACCTATCTGTGTCGGTGTGACGTAAAGCAACTAGCAAAAAAAAAAAAAAAATTAAGGTGTGAAAATGGCAAAGCACAGAAAACCATCTTTAGGGCTGCTGACAGTGGCATTTGAACCCAGTATCTCCAGAATGCAAGTCATAGAACTAAAGAAACCCCAAACAACATGAATGCAGAGAAAAATTATAAAATGCACTTTATTTTTGGATGTCTGTTATTCACAAATGATCAGTGTGCCCAAAATTAGAGCACTCCATCAACAGCAGAACAACCTGCTGAAGCTGTGTTAGGATGCCTGAAGATTAATGAAGGTAAATTCAAAATTTGCCTTTACAAAATGATGAAGACGACAACAGCAATAACAACAACAACAACATAAAAACACAGGAACCCACAGTTATAAAACATCCTCAGAAAATTCCCACTTGACTGCCAGGCAAGAGCCTCATTTCACATGTGCTAAAAGTGGCTTTGATCTTTGAATATACTGTACCTGGAGAGGAAAACACAATGTAAAGCAAGGCAAAAAGGACTGGTTCTGTAGTCAATTACAGCTACCTAAGGAGACTGATTACCTCGGATCGACTAGAGGTATATCAATCACCTTGATTAAAGAACACTGTAATGTATTTGAAATGTCAGTAACCTGTACAAAATGTTCATAGAACAACATGGTCCAACATAGATGGGGAGAGTTAGTTCAATACACTATGAAGTTTCAACTCTATTATTATTTATAAGAATTTATTCATGTGTTTTAGCCATGTTGAATTTCCAGAGGAATGAAGGTAACTGTGCACATGATTTGTTTGGTCTTTTTATGAAACTTCATGAAATGATATGGCGTATGGGTTTTAGTGCCGGGAGTGTCCGAGGACAAGTTCATGAAACTTCATTATACTGTATGATGAAAACTGGTAACTCTCAAAATTATTGTGCATAATTTAAATAAACTGAAAGAGGTTTCTTTTTTATCCTTTAATGTTAGAAGATTTTGTGAAGGAAATAAGTTGCTTACCATTCTGTCCCAATCCTGCGTATGTTAAAATTAGCTGGAACACCTGTAAAGCTACCAGTTCTTCGGTTTCTGGTAATTTGCTAAGACTTTGTACAAGAGGCTGACGAGAGAATGCCCAATAAGCATATGGGAAACCTTTGTACGTTTCACCATGTTCAGCGGTGGAGCCATGTTCGGCTCGAAGTTTCTCTAGACGATGTTTACTTAGGCTGTAAAACCAAAGAAAAAATTCTTCTTAAATTCTGAAGTGATGCAATAGGTGTGATTTACATAACCATGATATATTTAAATAATCTATCTATCTTTCCTTATCAAATAATATGACAACCATGCTCAAAAGTAGCATTAAAATAAATTTTGTACTGTATTTCTAAAAATGATAATTAATCACTTACCGCCTAAGTGTGTTTCTAAGAAAACCACCGCCTGTATCCTGAGGCTTTCGAAGTGATTCACTATCTACAAGAGTGCGCCGGCAATTAACCAAGTTCTGATATAACCGAATGCGATCTTCATTGGTTATTGCCTTCACCTAGGTAATGAAAAACAGGAAAAGTTAATTTTAAACAAACAAACAAACAAACAAACAAACAAACAAACAAACAAACAAACAAACAAACAAACAAACAAACAAACAAACAAACAAACACGAATGCTTATTTGACAAACTATGGAGATACCGTACCTGAGAATTAACTTTTAGACCTTTCCTTAAAGAACTATTTCACCCAGCATGAATGAAATTAACCTAGATTGTAATGTCTTCTCCCCTGATTTTAAATAATTTTCATTAAAATCTATTCAGCTGTTTTCTGTTGATGCACATACGTAATTACATACATACATACATACATACATACATACATACATACATACATACATACATACATACATACATACATACATACATACATACATACATACATACATACATACATACATGTTGGCCGACATCTTCATTTTTCGAAATGTAAGATCCCTTCCATTTTTCTCTCTGATTAGTGTTATACAGAGAATGGTTGCCCAATTGTACTTCCTCTTAAAAACAATTATCACCACCTCCACTGTTGCCCTGAACGCTTTGTCTGAACACACCATAATAGTATGTCTGGCCATGTTCTCCATAAAAAAATAAACATCTCTAATACTTTTCCTTAGCCTCCGTGGCTCAGGCGGCAGCACCCTGGCCTCTCATAGCTGGATACCGCAGTTCAAATCCCGGTCACTCCGTGTGAGATTTGTGCTGGACAAAGCGGAGGCGGGACAGGTTTTCCTTGTCATCTTTCATTCCAGCAACACTCTCCATTAACATTTCATTTCATCTGTCAGTCATTTATCATTGCTCAAGAGAAGTGTGACAGGCTTCAGCAGCCGGCACATTTCCTATCCTCGCAGCTAGATGGGGGCATCATTCATTCCATTCCTGATCTGGTCAAATGACTGGAAAACAGGCTGAGGATTTTCATTTTCAATACTTTTCCTTATCACACATGGACTGAAGCAAGGGTGTGTACTTGCCCCAGTGCTCTTTGCTCTGTACATGGCTGCTATGCTTTTTTGATTCATCATGTACCAACACCTCTGGTACTGATTTAAAGTATGGCAGCCTCTTCAACATGATGAGACTTCATTCAGGTCAGTAATCTGATGTGACCAGAATAACTGAACAGCAGTATGTTGATGATACTGCATCATCGGCTCTTATCCCTGAGGACCTGCAGCAGTCAATCAATAGTTTCAAGAGCGCACATGATCGTTTTGGCCTCTCCATTAATGCGCAAAAACCCAAGATCCTTAGTAGGAACTAACCTATAAGAATTAAATGTCTCTGTCTCAAAAATCATTCTGGAACAGCTGGATCACTCCTCAACCTTTGGAGCATCTGGTCTCAGAAGAGGATGTGGAAAACAGACTCCATGCTGCTCATTTGGCATTTGGTCGGCTATCCAAGGAAGTCTTTAAGAATAAAGACCTAACAGTTCATACCAAACTAAGAGTGTATAAAGCAGTCATCATCACATCGTTACTCCACCAATGTGAAACCTGGACCCTGTACCGTCGTGGCATCAAGAAACTTGAACGTTTTCATCAGCAGAAACTTAGTTCAATCTTAAATATCAAATGGGAGAACCATGTCTCCAATCTTGCAGTTCTTGAGAACGCGTGCATGAACAGTGTAGAAGCCCCTATCATTGGCCATTGGTTCTGGTAGGTTAGGCATGTGTGTTGTATGAGCAAGACCAGGCTTCCTTGTCAATTCCTTTATGGTGAATTTTCTACAGGAACAAGACCCCGTGGTGCTCCTTTGAAGCATTATAAAGACTGTCTTAAACAAACCATGAAGGTCACCAACATCAACCTGAAAATGTTGGACACACTTGCCAAGAATCACTTGCTTTGGCACCCACCGAACCACCTCTACTGCTGTTGAACTGTTTGAGCAAGAGCATTGCAGGCATGAAGAGGTTAACGACAGTGAAGCATACTCTGTCACATGCAGCCTCGACCTTCCCCATCCATCGAGTGCACTCTGTGTGGATGCATGTTTCACACTAGAATTGGTTTGTTCAGTCATCAAAAGTAACAAGCGCAAACACAAACAGTACTGAGTGCTAGAGGATTGTAAGCAGGAGAATTTGTGTACTTGGAAACAAATAGCAGCCAATGTCATACGTACATATTTTTAAATACTGCATTTTCTTTTTATTCTGGACATGACTGACACACAAACACCAATTTTTAATAATTTTATTTATACTGATGATTTCAGAAAAAAAAAAAATAAAATTGTGAATTCTGTTGTCCCAACAGCCTACCAAACCAATGCAAAGTTACCAATTACAAATATATAAGCAAGATGTTCACTCTAATTCAAAGTAACTGGTATTCTGTCACTCAGCATCAATTACTATTGCTCTCAGACTTTGGCCACTAGCAGAACAGGAACCCACATCATAAATCACAATAAAAAGTCTAAGAAAAAAAACAACAGTTAAAACATCTCATGCTACAAAAACACAACACAAATGCTGGCAAGGGGAAGATCTTGTCCTACAATTTTTGTCAAATGGAATTGTGTGCTAAAATGCAAGAGAACAAAGGAATAAAAGATGCAGGAAAGAAGAGTGACTTTTAACATGGAAGGAAAAAGAGAATTACTGACCTTGCGAACAGGTGCCTCACTTTCTGTGATCCAGCAAGCCAATGCAGGACAGTAACTAACAATGAGTGAACCAATCTCATTCTTTTGTGTTGTCTCAAACACAAAGCACTTATGACTGTTATCAGGCTGCTGGCGCATTAAGTTGATGGTGATGAAACTGTCACTTGGATCCAGAAAGATTGATTCAACATCCTGATAACGATACTCATAGAGTACAAATTTGTCATCTGGTTTTATCAGCATCAGTCCGTCACAGTTGACACCAAGAATAAGGCTGTTACCTGTGGGACATGCATATATAAATTTAAGAATATTTCAAATAAGAAACATTAAAGATGGTGCAATTTAATTGTTTATTTCTAAGAACAAGAAAGTTAACCAAGGACTAAGTGCTGTCACAGTATTCCTTCATTGATTAAGAAGTTACTTAAAGGTGTCCCTAAATAACAGTAGTAGTAGTAGCAGTAGGAAAGTTTGAATGAATTTTCTGTCAGCTGTAACTTGCCATTCAAATCTGTAGATGGCCACCATTCCAGGATTTCAAGAATAAATTAAAGATTTCTATTTTACTTTTATATAGGAATAGTTATTTATTTTACTTTTTTTTAGAAGAACAAAGAAATAATTTTGTATGATGAGATATTATTGACAAAAACCGACATATTAACTATATTACAAGTACTGATTAAGAAGGTAGCCACTGAGTAGTAGATCTCAGCCCTATATACGGCTATAATGTTCTTGGGTTTTGCATTTTCACACTTTCATTTAATTTACATAAATTAAACTACATAAATTAAATTCCCCTCAGGTTTTTGTCAGTCAACACTGTTTTTTTTTCTATTGGCTTTACGTCACACCAACATAGATAGGTCTTATGGCAACAATGGGACAGAAAAGGGCTAGGACTGGGAAGGAAGCAGCCATGGCCTTAATTAAGGTACAGCTCCAGCATTTGCCTGGTGTGAAAATTGAAAACCACAGAAAACCATCTTCAGGGCTGCCAACAGTGCAGTTCAAACCCACTATCTCCTGAATACTGGATACTGGAAGTCAACACTGTGATGAAGGTAATCAATTACAGAATATGCCTCGTAGAACTTTAGACAACATTTACCAGCATTTAACGGAGTTTGATAGTGACCACATTGTGAGTCTCTATGAGACTAAGAAATTATGTATAGTAGAGTCTTGCTATTTCGAGGTGGCCACAGGACCGAGACTACCTTGGACTACAGACAACTCGGACTTACAAAATTATACTAAGAAGCCTGTGTACGAAAAAAAATTTCTTATGGTAAACATTAGAGAAAAGTAATAATTACAGAAACATACAGATTGCCTGAACCAAAAGAAATGCTCAAGTGTCTTTTAAAAATAAAAATCAAGGGAAGTGTGCGTACTGGGGAATCACGGATCTTACGTAAATTTTTGCACATGTTAAATGAGACAAGAATAACACAATGGCCAAAACATTTATTTCAAAAATTAACTTATGCAACCTGCAGAAAGCGTTAAAGTCAGCATGTCAGAATTGCTGTGCTTGGCTATGCAGGACTGCGGAGCGGGCTGGGTTCACTTGTTATTCAGTTAGTAATTGCGTAGCACGTCATGAGAATGATGTAGCGGCATTATGAGAAATAATTTAATTCCTGCAATAAAGGCAATAGAATAAGATTGTTATGGTGAAAATAAAGGTTAATCAGTAGAACAAGGGATGTTACACATGAAAGCAAGTTACTCTGTTCTGCAACGGTGATGCTCGTGGTAGAAATGTTAAAAGCACGAAGCAGTTCTGCATCAACCCCACCTAACGAAGCAAGGATAAGGGCAAGAGGAACATTTTAAGTCACTGCTGTCAAAACTATATTGTACAGGAAGCTCAAAGGCTCCTGGGTTTTTGGACAAGTACTAGCTTTGGTCACCTTGGGAGTGGCGACCCCATTGTAATAACAGCCTATATATGTTTCATTCATCACATCCCTGACCCGGTTAATGATTGGAAAACAGGTTGTCGGTTTTTATTTTCACTAGCTTTGGTACCAGGCGTACCGACACATAGGACAAAAATGAGGAAACAACAGTTGGTGTTATGACAGAGATTGAATTTTCAAGATGGTGTTCCCCTGTGCCAATACGATATCCAAATTCAATAATCGAACAGTGTCAGATAATTTACGGTACATACAAAGCCTTTCCATGATCTAAACTGTATACATCTAATGGTTGACAGTAAGCTGTGGAACCAGGAGGGATCATCATCAGCTCTACGGTATCTTCATTTTGTATAGATTTATGTCCAAAAAAGGAATCCAAAATGAGCACAACTTTACCAGAGGATTAATTTTGCTTATATGCCATTAAACCATTCGTTCAACTGTGTAGATCCAAATTTTTGTGGATCTTGTGCAACCAACATTAATATTTTTCATGTGAAAACATGTTCTTTTTCACTGTCTTACCAAACATACCTTACAACTCTCTTAAAGTAATGCATACAGGCCCCAAAAGGTCGCCACTTGTGGTAACTGTCAGCATTATAGTATAACTGTGTGTGATGGACATCACAGATTGCACTGTGGCAGTAACTGATTTTCCCTTCTCAAAGTCAATGTACTTCCCGTACACATCTGCAGTCTGAACCACTCTGTTCACTGTTTCACACATTTTTGGGGCTGTAGGACTCTATAACATATTTAACTTCTTCTATGAATATTTCTGCTGCTGCCATGGTTTCTAATTCTTTGTTGGTCTTCTTTTTTGTCATTATAGATGTTATTGCCCGCGGTGCAATACCATTGCGCTTCTTAAATTACGTATGCACATGTGGCATGCTTTAAAACCTGCACATTGTTCTTCATGAGCAAATTGCATAGTTCACTTCTGGATGGTCACATCATGAATTATTTCATTATTTTGATGGACAATTTTTTTTCTTTTCTGACAGTAAGTGCTATTGCCCTCAATTTGTCATGGTGCATCCCACCGTTGTTTACATGCTTTTCCCACAAATATACTTTTTTTTGATTGTTTTGTTTTTGGTACAATGGAACTTACGTTTCACCGATGAAAATGAAAGCGGGCCCCGCTTACCATTTCTCCAATATTGAACAGCCTTCCTTTTATAGTCAATATCTATAAGATTGTTTCTAGCGCTCCCTGGTTAGCTATCAACTTCTACCAAATATTTGTCATGCTTCAAGATCATGTGACATGTCATTTGAGGCAAAAGTGAGACACGACATGTTGTCCATGTAAAGTCATCATTTTCAATGCAGTTTCTGATGACACCTGAAAATATCAGTTTGTAAAAAGTTAAATACAAGCTTTGAAACAGATGCAAACCAACAAATGAATAGACCCATCAACATACCATCATTAGCGTCCAGCATATCATGTTATTGAATGTTGAAAGGCTTTATATCACATGTTCCATATTTTTCTTCTAACGCAAAAATAACTTTGCTTATGTTGATTACCATTATACAAACAAGCACGTGTTCCACACAGCAACTATAAACATATATCAGCGTGGTCTCAAATCGGCTGTTAGACTGTGCGAGTTGCGGGTAGGATATGGAGTAGTGGCCTCTTGATGAGTGAACCCAGCACACGTGAGTCTGAGCAGGTATTGCAGATACACGAGTTAAAATTCACAATCTCTAACCTCCATTGGGAATCTTTCCTGTGATCATAAGTGGACGGCTTGCAGGAAGCAGGTCATGCTTGAACAGCCAGTGACAGCAAGTTAGCCATTGTGGGGAACCTGAATGTAAGAACTTTGCAAGGAATGAAAGTATCATCATGAAATATTACAATTCAAGAATCAAGAACACCAAGAGTTTCCCCCCCAAAAAAGTTAAATTCCAGACCCAAGCACTGTGGACAGAAGAGAAGAGGAGACTGTAGAGTGAAGGAACAGCTGAAATTGAATTAACGTGGTCCACAGTTAGTTAAAACAAAAGAAGAAATCGTCAATCACCACTGATCTGCAATTAGTGCAGTTGCCTTGGTGGCAGATACCCTATCAGTTGTTAATGTAGTCTTTTCATGAATAGTTTCAAAGAATTCAGAAATTTATCGAACACCTCCCTTGGTAAATTGTTCCTAACTCTAACTCCTCTTCCTGTAAACGAATATTTGCCCCATTTTGTCCTCTTGAATTCCAACTTTATCTTCATATTGTGATTTCTACTTTTAAAAACACCACACAAACTTATTCAGCTACTAATGTCATTCCATACCATCTCTTCACTAAAAGATCAGAACATACCACTTTTATCTCCTTTCTTCCAAGTCTTCACAGGCCAAACTTTGCAACATTTTTATAACACTACAGTTTTGTTGGAAATCACCCACAACAAATCGAGCTGCTTTTCTTTGGATTTTTTTCCAGTTCTCGAATCAAGTAATTCTGGTGACGGTCCCCACACTGGAACAGTACTTAATTGTGGTCTTTCTGCAGACTTGTAAGTCTTATCCTTTACATCCTTACAAAACTTACAACTCCTAAATATTCTCATAAACATGTGAAGAGACCTGTAACCTTTCTTTACAATCCCATTTATGTGATTATCCCAATGAAAATCTTTTCTTATATTAACCCCTAGGTACTTACAGCGATCCCAATGAGGAACTTTCACCCCATCAATGAAGTAATTAAAACTGAGAGGACTTTTTCTTTTTGTGAAACTTACAGCCCGACTTTACACCCTGTTTATCAACATACCATTGCCTGCTTTCCACCTTACAACATTGTCAAGATTTTTTGCAGTCGCTCAAAGCATTTGTTGAGAAATGAGAAAACAGGTTTGTACCTTATGGTAAAAAATGGTGAAGAAGAAGAAGTGTTTTCCAGGTATTTTATAGTGTTTTCATAAATGTGTAAGTTGTGAGTTCGGTACACAATAAACTTAAATATTATATTACTAAATGGTTTAAGTTAGGGCTTATGACCCTCTCTTACGTAAATTATGAGATAATACATATATAAGAGAGCTGTACTATTCTGTTATAAAATCAAAGATAAATAAGTTAAATTACTGATATGGAGAACATTTAATGGAGAATGAAAGCAAAGCTCAATAAATAAAAATAAAGTAAAAGAAGTCCGGAGCTTAAAAGTGAAAAAGAAAGAAAAGTCATAATGAAAATGTTACATAAAACTGGAAAAACATGAGCAATGCATAACACACTACATAATAAAGTACTGTCTGGCTCCATGGCTAAATGGTTAGCATGCTGGCCTTTAGTCACAGGGGTCCTGGGTTCAATTCCCGGCAGGGTCGGGAATTTTAACCATCATTGGTTAATTTCGCCGGCACGGAGACTGGGTGTTTGTGTTGTTTTCATCATTTCATCTTCATCATGATGCGCAGGTCACCTACGGGAGTCAAATCAAAAGACCTGCACCTGGCGAGCCGAACATGTCCTCGAACACTCCCGGCACTAAAAGCCACGGTACGCCATTTCAATAAAGTACTGGATATACAAGTATGGTCGTAAACAGTGATCTATGTACATGAGTTAAAAGCTAAATATTCTATACATTTACACTATAACAATAAAAATATAATAACCTAAAATTAATTATGCACAGAATGGCAATGTTACTAGCCTACCTACTACAACCACACAACCTATCATATGTCACCAATCACAGAAAACAATCAGTGGTGATCAACAGGTAATCTCTGCATGCAGTTTTAAATGTTGATGTTGACTTAGAGTTCATGACAGCAGCTCGAATGAATTTTAAAGTCGTGACCCAGCCACAACAAAAGATCTATTATGCACTGAAGAGTGGTTGACGGGAATAGCGAGGGGAAGTGCCAGGTCTAGTGTTACAATTATGGAATGAGGATAATAAATGGAATTTTGACTAAATATATTTGGGTAGATTTTCCTTCAGAGTTCAATATATGAACATAAGTATGTGAAACTTCCATCACCTGTTGGGTTTCACCCAGGAAAGAGCTGTGTAGCAAGGGGTCATGTGAGTATCATAATCCAAGTTAAAAGCAAATTGAAGACCAGAGTTAAATGTTCGTTAAAGTTTCGTAGTTTGTTTTCACGGGTTGCATCAATGAGGATAATGACACAGTAGTCAAGTACTGGTAATATCAAAGTATGGAGAAGTTTTATCTTTACGTCTTGTGGCAAAACGTCTATATGTCGTTTCAGAGGGTGCAGCATCATGTACATATTTCTAGATGTATTTCTTACATGTGCAGACCAGTCAAGAGTTTCAGTCAGGGTCATACCTAGGTTCTTCACTTCCTTACTGAACAGTATTACGGTTGCATTTAATGTCACCAGAGGAATGGTATAGTTTTTATACATGATGTTTAATCATTTCTGAGAACCAATTATGATTGTTTGAGTTTTTTAGCCTTGAGGAGGAGAGAGTTTCCACTGGCATACACACCGAGTTGTTGAAGGTCGGAGTTATCTCTTATTGCGCTTGGCAGTAAATTTGGAGGTCATTGGTAAAAAGGTGATATTATACTTTATTATACTATACTAATATACTTTATTTTATTATACTTCATTTTTAGTTCCTGATCTTCATTGGGGTAATCATATAAATATGATTGTAAATAAAGGGTACAGATCTCTGCACAAGGTTACGAGGATGTTTAGGGGTTATTAGTAAGGATGTAAAGGAGAGGGCATACAAGTCTTTGGTAAGACCCAAATAGAGTATGGTTCCAGTGTATGGGACCCTCACCAGGATTACTTGATTCAAGAACTGGAAAAAATCCAAAGAAAAGCAGCTCGATTTGTTCTGGGTGATTTCCGAGAAAAGAGTAGCGTAACAAAAATGTTGCAAAGTTTGGGCTGGAAAGACTTGGGTATGTGATATAGATGTAGATTCCCATAGCTGGAAAATTTATAATGTCCAATAAGTGTTATGTTCCGAGATGTCAGTGGAGAGATGGTATGGAATGACATTAATAGACTAATAAGTTTGAGTGGTGTCTTTAAAAGTACGAAAGATCACAATATGAAGATAAAGTTGGAATCCAAGAGGAAAAATTGGGGCAAATATTTGCTTATAGGAAGGGGAGTTAGGGATTGGAATAACTTACCAAGGGAAATGTTCAATAAATTTCCCAATTTCTTTGAAATCATTGAAGAAAATTCTACGAAAACAACAGATAGGGAATCTGCCACTTGAGTGACTGCCCTAAATGCAGATCAGTAGTGATTGATTGATTGATTGATTGGTTGATTGATTGGATATATCATTAATATAGAGGGCAAATAGGAGAGGACCAAGGAGAGAACCCTGTGGAGGTCCTGCCTTCCTGACCCACCACTGTGAAGTAATATTGTGAGCTATAACACGCTCCTTACGATCTGTAAGGTAGGAGCAGAAAAATTTTGAAGCTTCAGTACTGAACAATTTTTAAAATATCTGGATATTGATCATGTCAAAAGCACTGGTGAAGTCACTTCCATTTGTCCATTGCTTGTCTGATGTTGTCAGTCACTTTCAGTAAGGCAGTTGCTGTACTATGGCCGTTCTCGAAGCCAGACTGCAGCGGATCCAGAAGGGAGTGAGAGTGCATGTGTTCCTATATTTGAATACGTACTGTCCATTCTAGTGCTTTGGTGAGGGCAGGAAGAATAGAAATTTGATGGTAATCGGATAGAAGTTTTGAACCTGGGTTCTTAGGAAGTGGGATGACATTAGCTAGCTTCCAAATTGTTAGTAGTGTGCCATTCTTCAGACAATAATTGGAAATATGGGTGATAATGGGGAGAACAGCACCAATAATATTATAGTGTATAAAAGTGATGGGAATATCATCGACCCCACTCGCCCTGGATTTAATAGAGTACAGGACTATCTTAACTTCATTAGTGCTGACTGTATGAAAGGCAAAGGAGGGGTGATTCTGAGGGACAAGTGATGGGCAGTTATCTGTTTGCCGTCTGTTAAGAGGATTAGACTGAATCCTGTCTTCTGTGAAATATGCATTCAGCTTGTCAAGTGGAATGTCAGGTACCTGGTTCTTTTCCCTCATTCTATCTATGCTCATAGCTCGGAGATGTTTCCAGGCACTAGTCGTATTTTTACCGATTCACGAACATATTTAAGATTATGTATCATTTGTTTAGTTTTATTCCTAATTATTCTATAATTTTCATAGTCAGTTTGGTCACAAGTACATTTGTAGCATCAATAAAGAACATCACGTTGAGACATCATGTTTTTAACTTCAGAGGTTAGCCAAGGATTAGGTTTCTGGGACACTCTAATCTGTCTCTTCGTTGGATGTTTGTTATATAGGCTATGTATTAATGAATTAAATTTACTCATTTTTGTGTCAATATCGTCTAGATTTAATATGTCATACCACAGAAGACAGTAGGCATCATATCTTAACTGATTCATGTCGATGTCTTTTAAATTCCTGCATATAACATATATATCTGCATTTATATTTTGAAATACAAAGCAAGTAAGCAAGAAATATATGGTCATGAGTGGACACAACCAGTACTGAAATTTGTCCATGTGTTACAACTTTCTGAGGGTTATTAGTCACTTTAAGATCAATTAAGATATGTGAAATGTGGTTAGCAGTATACACATGGTTAGTCAGGTGACTATTTGTACACCTTACACTAATGACTGATTTGATCCTGCAGTTGTGTTTGCATCTCTCAGAACACAAAATATGCATCTTGAGTAAGAAAAGTCCTCTTTTTCATAATAATCTTAATGATTTTGCTATATTTTGGGTTCACTTACCATAAGACCAGTATCCACGATATGTAACATGAAACATGGTGGTACCATACAAAGGATACTGCATCACACATGACAGGTACAAAACTTTGGCTGTGAGCTCAGAACGTCCACCTCCATACTGGCGGTGGGCTTCAGCAATGATAGGAATCTGTAAATAAAATAAAGTAGTACTTAATTAGCACATGTTACACAAACACATTACACTGACAATTTCTTTTAATACTGGAAATAAATTCCTATATTTGATGTGATGTTTAACAACTTTAAATTTTGTTATTTTCTCATGTAGGCTGGTGGGACAGACTAGAAATATGTGTATGTGTGCGCGCGCGCGCGCGCGCGTGTGTGTGTGTGTGTGTGTGTGGTTTTTTCTTTCCTAGTGTGGAATTGGTTTACACATCTTTCATGTACACACCAGCAGTCGCTACTACCGACTGAATGATTTAGTGAGGTCTTCGACCCGTGCAGTACTCAATGTGTCTGGAAAGATGATCAAATTTGATTATTCAGAGGAAGTAAAAGAAAGTAAGTAAAGGGAGTAAAATCTCTTCTTTCCATAGGAAAATGAAAATGTTGCAAACATTGGGCTGGGAAGACTTTGGAGCAAGGAGACAAGCTACTTGACTAAACAGGATGTTCCAAGCTGTCGGTGGAAAAATGGTATAGAATGACATTAGTACACAAATAATATTGAAAGGAGCTTTTAGAGCTAGGAAAATAAAGCTGGAATTCAAGAGGAAAAATTGGGGCAAAAATTTTTTATAGGAAGAGGAATTACAGAATGATTTATTGAGGCAAATGTCTGATAAATTTGCAAGTTCTTTGAAATAATTTAAGAAAAGACTAGGTAAACAAACTGTAGGGAATCTGCCACGTGGGTGACATTCCTAAATGCAGTTCAAAGATTATTTTTAAAAAATGAGAGAGGAGGATTTGGTTTACCCTTGAAGATGGTGACAAATTCTCTCCTTTGACAGGAATAGAAACAATTTCTAAGATTCTAAAATTTAGTCAGGTTCTGATATTGGCGATTAGAGCATGTGGGTATATATTTGCACAGAATCATGAGGGCAAATTGGCTGCAAGGTTTGGGGCAGTCCTGAAGATGGTTTTCTATGTTTTCCCATGAGGAACTTCCACCCCATCAACACAGTAATTACAAACTGAGAGGAATGTCAAACCATTGTCTGTCATCCATCTCACACTGTCGAGGTCTTCTTGCAGTTGCTAACAATCCTGTAACTTTTTTACTACACTATACAGTATACCATCATCTGCAAAAAGCCTTATCTGCGAGTCCAGTTCTTTACTTGTATCAATCAATCAATCAATCAATCAATCAATCAATCAATCAATCAATCAATCAATCAATCAATCAATCAATCAATCAATCAATCAATCAATCAATCAATCAATCAATCAATCAATCAATCAATCAATCAATCAATCAATCAATCAATCAATCAATCAATCAATCAATCAATCAATCAATCAATCAACCAATCAATCAATCAATCAATCAATCAATCAATCAATGATGTGCATTTAGGGCTGTCACGCAGGTGGCAGATTTCCAATCAACTGTTTACTTAGCCTTTTCTTAAATTTTTTTAAAGAATGTGGAAATTTATTGAACATTTCCATTTCCCATGATAAATTATTCCAATCCCTTATTCCTCATACTATAAAATGAATATTTATTCCAATTCATTTTCTTAAATTCCAATTTTATCTTCATATTATGATCTTTCCCACATTTAAAAGCTCCACTCAAGCTTATTCATCTCTTCACTGACAGCTCGGAACATACTGCTTAGAGGAGCAGTTCGTTTCCTTACTCACAAGTCTTACCAACCCAAAATTTGCAACATTTTCATAACACTACTCTTTTGTTGGAAATCACCAAGAACAAATCGTGCTGCGTTCTTTGGAACTTTTCCAGTTCTTGTATGTAGTAATCCTGGTGTGGGATCCCATACATAAACTGAACCATACTCTAATTGGGTCTTACCAATGACCTATATGCTTTCTCCTTTACATTCTTACTATAAGCCTTAAATATCCTCATAACCACATGAAGATATGTATCCTTTCTTTACCCCAAAATGAAGATCTCTTCTTAGATTAATACCTAGGTACTCACAGTGATCCTGTCACCTCTTCAACACAGGGGTTAACCCCTCAGTGACGGAGAACATTTGAGTTAAATGAAATAAGTTTCATAATGATAGATCCGTATTGAACTGTGATTACAATAGAGTAAATTAATGTATTATTTGGGTCCACCTTTTCAATACAAAATGTAAATAGTTTAAATTACATAAATGATTAGGGACTAGTTTCGACCTAGTAATAGGTCATCGTCAGCCTAAAGCAAAATTAAAACACAAATAACGAAGAAATTAAACAATGTAAAGACACGTACGGTCTCGTAAAAGTACATACCATGTGAGATATTGTGCAACACTATGTTAAAAAATAACTCTCTGAAAGAGATTCATAATAAGTCCAGTGTATATTAAAAAGATGTTATAGATAGGAATCCTTGAGTTGCTGGAATCAATCAGGTATCCAATTGAAGAACCAATGAGCCGAAGTTACGTCGTTTATTTATGAATGAAGTCCAGTGCGCTGTATAGCATTAAAAAGTCCAGTATGCACTAAAAAGATGTTATAGAAAAGAATTCTTGAGTTGCTGGATAAGGAGTATAGAATATGCTGGTTCCTTTAAGATACTGGTATCCAATTGAAGAACCACTGAGCTGAAGTCACGTCGTTTATTTACAATTAAAGACCAGTGCACCGTATAGCATTAAAAAGTTGATAGGGATGGAAATTTTTCAGCTGTTGGTCAAGGAATTCAACATATGCTGGCTTCTTAAATTTGCTGCTATATATTCGAAGAACAACTGAGATGAAATCACGTCGTTTTTTAAGATATTCATAGACGCAAAAAACACATGGATGCTGGAAAGGCTCTTCAGTTTTTTGGAACTTGAATGAAGGTAATTGTTGCACGTGGAGGCTTAAGAATCCAGAGATGTGCTACATTTATGTTAAAAAATAGAGATCCATAAAAAGGTCCTGTGTGCCGTATAAAAGTAACAAGTTATAAAATTAATACTTAAGTTGTAGGTCATGGAAATCGAAAAAGGTTGGTTTTCAAGTGATGCTGCTGTTCATTCAGAGATCAATTGAAATTACAGTATCATAACATTGTCTTCTCAAGATGTTTATTAACTTGAAATAAATGTCAATGCAAAGTAAGATGCTAGAAGAAAGCTCTTCTGTTTCTAGAATCTTGAAGGATGATGGATGTTACGCGAGGAGGATTAACATATATGGAGTGCCGTATTACCCACCAGATAGTGGCGATTGAGCTGTGAGCACTAAGAAAATGCAGCGATCTCTTTAAAAATTCACTGTTACAACAGTTTATTCAGATTATTTTAAAACATTAACAGTAGGAACTTAAAAAAAGAATATAGCTTACATTCATTGATTTTATGTATATATATTTTTTCATTATAGTCTAGGAGAAGAGACACACCATATTTTATATGGAATGAAAGTGATGTTCTTGTATTTGCATGGGTTGTCTGAGGATGAAGTAAAAACTAGGGTAATCACTGTCTCAGAAACTTTGAGCAGAAGAACTGGAAACAATAGTTGAAAGATTCATTTTGCACAAATCCCAGGTTAATGGGATGATTAGTTACTTGGTTCTCTGTCACTTTGAGATACAATAATGCGTAGTGCGGAAGTATGGCATGGCGTAGTTTGAATGAAAGTGAAGTAATTAAGTTTGAATGAATCAAACGGTAATGGCACTACACCAGACTGAACAGAGCAAAGTGAGAGCGGATCCATAACATAATGGGAATGCATGGTGCGCGTGAACAAGCAATAGACGATGAAACACGCCAAAGTACACGCCCTCTATCATATATACGAACACCACCAGTAGATTTAATCTGCCCCACCAATGCCCAATGAACGTCAATTCTCCCCAGCTATTGAAGGAACGAGGAAAATTTTTAAACAATATAAGAATGCTAAATTTAATATCTGCGATCAGCAGACTGGGAGGAAGGATCAAAACTCAGAAATATGCCATTTAAATCAGGAGAGAGAGATGGTATGCCTTTCTCTTTATTATTCCTGTTAAATTTCCTTTGGTCAACCCTTATTCATTTTTAGGTCCAATAAGACTGGGTTTGCAAGACCAACGGAACTTTTCAGTGTCACACCTTTCATGATGCTTCCCTTTCTTTACCTGAAACCCATAGGCTTGAAAGGGTTGCAATTCCTGCTCTTTCTTTTCTTTCAATGCTCTGTAAATAGAATCACAACAAGGAGGATGCTCTTCATTAAAATTATTCAATAATTCAGACTGGAGACTCACCCACTGCTCATCTGGATGCGCTCGACTGATTCGGTGAGGCAGGTAGTTATCTGTATCAGAGTAGTACTCCAGCTTGTTGTTGTCTTTAGGATCACCTAAAGCCACCTGAGCTTGTAAACCTGCTAGCTGAAGAGCCACCTTTTCACTCACCGGGAAGTCATCACACTGAAAAAAAAAGAAATTGTGTCATCTTCAGTAGTAAAACCATACTATACAGAAAATCCAAAGAAGAATAGCCCTGTACTGTCTTTAATGTCACAGGCATTAACTATGCTGTTCTTTAAGTAAATATGACATTAACCTATGGTACATATTTAGAGGGTAAGCTAGCTAACATGAAGGTGACATATAGATAGCAATGACTTACGATAAGAACCTGGTTGAGAATCCAGACTGTGTGTTCAAGAAAGGAATTGACTCATCCTTTATCAGAAAAAGAAAAAAAAAAAAAACAGTGTCCAGCAAGCCAGTATTAGATGTCCTACAAAAGGGTTCCAAATAAACTCTCATTATTATGATATAAAGTTTTCATACTATTTGTTATGATGTATGTTTTAATAAGTAGTGTGATGAATCTTTTAAATACAAAATGCATTGATTACATTTTAACAGGTGAAGTAAGTAATTAATCTGCTGAAAGAACAAATTGCCAAGGTCTGAATTACACGCATGTTCATAAAAAACAGAACACCTTGAAAGACTAGAGATAGGAAGTTCATATTCACACCCCCTGAAGGATTGTTTTAAATCCATCCTATGAACAGTTTACATTTTGATTTACCATTTTCTTTACTTACAATTTATTTACCATTTACTTTTTTTAAATTCCCTCATCCCTTCCATTCTATAGCATTTATTTTTAATTAAATCTGTTTAAGAGATTATGTACAGAGCGAAAAAGTCATTAAATGTAATATAATGTACAGTCATAATTAAGTAAATAACTAATTAGCAACTTACTAAACTGAAAATATAACAAAATAAACAAAACTATTAAAATCATGACTATATCTGAATTTAATAAGAGTCAGTGAGTTACATTGGGAGGATGTAAAAGTGAACATACTTTACTTCGTATTTGGTTATGTAATTCAGTTACATAAGAACTCTCAAACAGCTGCTTTGAAAGCATTTCCATTCTTGGAAATTTTGTTCCATTCATAAAATGCGAGAACTGTGGAAGAGTTGGTGAACATGGAGGTTCTGTGGGTCGGCAGTGCAAAAGGCAATGCAAAAATTCTTATATATTTCTGTCATGATGTGGGGAGAAGAAATTGAAGGAATCTGTCAGATAGGTGGGTTGTGAGGAATTCTGTATTTTATGAAGGATGCTTAGGGTATGGTAAGTACATTACATGATTAGATATGGGTAGGCATGGTCAAAGTACCTCAGGTTGCAGGTGTGTTGTACGCATACGTTCTGTCCTCGTAGTCAATTTTGTAGGGTCACTCCTGTGTACCTCTACTTACCATTACAGTAATCAAAAAGAGACAATTCAAGTGCTTCGACTATTGTTTGTTTTAATCCTTGGGAAAAATGTATTTTAGTCAGTTTAGAGAGAATAGAAGAGAATACTTGTTTCAGTCCAAGATAGATAGATTTTCATCCAGGGTAATGCCGAGGCATTTCATTGCGGATGTAAGTTGTCTTGCACTGCAACAAATAATAATGATATGGGATGAAGATCCACGTTTGACACGAGTTGGGGATACTTGAGATTTTGTGGGGTTAATTTTAAGACAGCATGATGAAGACCATGACACAATGGATAGGAGGTTTAGGTTTAAATAATGTACAGGTAAGGGAAGGTCATCCAGAGCCACATGCATACAAATCTGTCATACATATGATGCTTGCAATATTTCAAATTCTGAGAGTTATTGTTGAAAATAAAGAAAGATTAGAAGAGGACCCAGCACAGAGCCCTGTGGTATGCCAATCTTCAGCATACGCCATGACGATGGATTCTGACCATCAGAAATACACTCCTGTCAGTCATGAAGGTACAAATATATCCACGATAAGTCACTGTCTCAAAAGTGAAGTGAATAAAGTTTAGACAGTAAGATGTCAAAGTCTACACTGTCTAATGCTTTACTTAAGTCCAACAGTATAATAATACATGTCTGTCAATTGTCCACAGCCTTATGTATGTCGTCAGTAACCTTAAGCATATCAGTAGTAGTATTGTGCCCTGATCTGAAGCCTGATTATAGAGGATCTAGCAGATTAACTGGTTGTTTGTACATTAACAATGTTCTCAAGTGCTTTACATATAGGAGATAGAATACTGATAGATTGCTAGTCTAAATCTGTATGAGGAGGTGATGTTTTTTCTAAAGGCTATGCTTCTGCTTGTTTCTAGATAGTAGAAAATGTCTTGTCAAAAATAGACCAGTTAAAAATGGGAGTTATTAAAGGAAGTATGCTGTCAAGTATTAGATTTGCAATGCCAATTCCAATATCATCACGTCCTTTGCCCTTAGATTTTATGTGGCTTATTATATTTCTAACTAGAGAAAATGTTGCAGGATTAAGGAAAAATTTGTTTCTGTCAGTACACTGAGCAAAATAGTTTATATTTAACACCTGCTTTTTAAGTGTCAGAATTGGTAGTGAATGGAGCGCTGAAAGTTGTCACTGAATTCGTCAAGAAGGATAATTACGTCAGAGGAAGAGAGTGGATTAGTACCAACTTCTTTCACCGACTTCCACATTGTCACTATCAATACATTGGTTAAACTATAAGCATTTATATTTTAGTATTTCTGAGCTGGTGGGTTGTGGTATTCCTGAGCTGCCAGTAAGTAGCCAGATTGTCCGAACATTCAATATGCTTTTCCACATTCTTTCATAAGGTTATATATTTCTTCACTAAGCCACGGGGTCAACACCCTTATCATGTTCAGGAGTATGCTTGTTGAATAGCTTGATCGTCAGCCGATTGAAATATGCCACTTTTGTTGTTGTTTATGTCGCTGTGTGTAAATACATCATGCCTTGATAGTTATGTCTTCTTTTCAAGCAGTTTGTCTCTGTCAATACATCTTAATTCTTGGTATGAAACTGATCTAGGTTTGAGCTTTGGGAACTTGAGGGAATAAGACAAAATAAATTGTGGGCAGAAATACTACCTGGGACAGCAATCTGTCCATGACTAAGGACTACTTCAGGGTGTGTGTGTGCGTGCGTGGGTGTGGGTGTGTGTGTGTGTCAAGTTACAAGTGGTAAGGGTTGTTAAGAGTTGTTCAGACTGTTCTGAATAACTAAGAGATTTGTGTTCATATCATCTCATGAAATTAACTGTATGACACCCCCTCCCAATAACTGTTTCCTTAGACATGATAATAAGCTTTTGGGCTTTTGTCATGTCAAGGAAACAAGGTGAAATTCATTACATTTCGCAGAGAACTTTGCTCTGCATCTTCAGAAGACAATATCGACTGTTCACGAGGAAGACTTCTCCAATAACGAAGGTTTTAATTTAAGATTGCTTTTTTATTTTGCTAGTGGCTTAATGTCGCATCGACACAGATAGGTCTTATGGCGACGGTGGGATAGGAACCGCCTAGGAGTTGGAAGGAAGTGGTCGTGGCCTTAATTAAGGTATAATCCCAGCATTTGCCCGGTATGAAAATGGGAAACCACAGAAAACCATCTTCAGGGCTGCCAACAGTGGGATTTGAACCCACTATCTCCTGTATGCAAGCTCACAGCCGCGCGCCTCTAACCGCATGGCCAACTCGCCCGGTTAAGAATGCTTTACCGTTGGTCTAGAGTAAGTGGTACTCTCATTCTCACTGTACGCTAGCATTCCAAGTGGGAGTTGACAACACCATCTAAGCTCCAATTAAGATGTTCCTTGTTACGCCGCATGTGCGTTGCGAAGTAACCGCAAGGTCATCTAATAGTGAGCCATCTGGTGACGAATGAGAGTACCACTTACTATAGACTAACAGTAAAGCATTCTTAGATCCAAACCATTACTGGAGAAGTTTTCTTCGTGAACAGTCGAGATTTTATTCTGAAGATGCGAGCAAAGTTCTCTGTGAAACGTAAAGAATTTTATCTTGTTTTCTGACATGGCAAAAACCCAAAAGGTTTTATCATGTGTACAGTTATGGGCCATGAAAGCATCAATCTAAACATAAACTGTTTCCTTGTTACTGCACTCAAAATCATTTTATATTTATTTAATTTTGTGCTGAAGTTGTTTGCTTGGCAACAAACTCAAAGTCATTTCTTGCTTCTGTATTAACAATGAAATTGCACACTCCTGTCAAGTTTCAAAGAATGATATGTGTTAGAAATAAATTGTTAACAGAATGCCTTCATGTTTATTTGTAGGTTAAGCTTTAGTTATAGTTAATGTTAGTTATAGTGGCTGCAGTTTGAAAAAGAAAAATGTTCATATTTAATCAGAGGAAAGAACTGAAACTTTAAAAGGACTGATTACCCTACAATATAAAGAATACATACCCCACTGTGTCACAATAATGTAAGTTTAAGGAAGGGATTGGTGCAAAATGCTTGTACAGTCCCAAGCTACTTAATCAGAGCACAGCAATAACATATGAACATATTTTACGTTCTTTATCTGTCACATAGCTAATATGCCTTTCCCTCTAATTTATATGTTCCATTACACAATTTGGAATAGATTCTACAACCCTTGAGCACAAACTGATACTACACTCCACTTATATCATGCAAATTGCTGTGGAGCATCTCCTTTGCAATTAGCCCATAATGTTTTCTATGGGATTAATGTCAGGGAAGTACCTTGGACACTCTAACATATCAATAGGCTATTGTTATCACTGAGTAATTTCTTCACTTTCTTTGAAGTGTGATAAGGAGCTAAGACTTGCAGAAAAGTTCTGTCACCAAATGGAAACTCTCCTTTCTAATATTACAATGCACTGTTCACTTTACATCATGTTGTCAACTAGCACTAAGGATCCCAGACCTTCAAAAATGCTAAATTTGTTAGTTCATTCTTTGTTTGGTACACATATTGAACCCTCTGCCCCTGCATTTCTAAGTGACTTTCATAACAGAACAGGACTTTCTTCCAGAGTTCTGTTGTCCAATCCCGAAGACTAGATGTCTATAAGGTGTGTTTCCTGCATATTTCTCCTGTTGGAAGATGTTTTTTGGAGGTTTGCAAAGATTCCTTCCACCTGCTAGAAGTCTACGATGGATATTAGTCATTTACAGATTCACTACTCTGTCATCCAATACATGAGCACCGAGCTGGATAGCTGCAGTCGCTTAAGTGCGGCCAGTATCCAGTATTCGGGAGATAGTGGGTTCGAACCCTACTGTCGGCAGCCCTGAAGATGGTCTTCCGTGGTTTCCCATTTTCACACCAGGCAAATGCTGGGGCTGTGCCTTAATTAAGGCCATGACCGCTTCCTTCCCATTCCTACCCCTTTCCTTTCCCATCGTTGCCATAAGACCTATCTATGTCGGTGCGACGTAAAGCAACTTGCAATACATGAGCCAAGTCCAAAGCGGTGATCCTGGGGTTTAATTTATTACTTCTGAATAGAATGCGGACATCAGTTGATGTTTTCTTTTTTCCTACCACTTCCCTTTTTCTTGGGTGAAACTGATCCAGTCTTTTTACTACTAAATAATTGGATTTAAAGTGCCTACTTTTACAAAACTGAGTAGTTATTTCTCCTTTTACAATCAAAGTATTCTGGAAATAATGCTACAATCACACTATGGTTCCTGGAAGTCACATACATTGAAGTCAGATATCTCAAATCTCACAAGGTAACCTCAAAATACAACATACAACACATGCAAATAAATGCACTTTCAACCTAAAATAATTGTTACAATACTATTCTCTACTATATTAGCAATTACAGTACTATTCAATCAATGAAAAAAGAAAAACTATGCTTGCAAAGCACAGGACCTAAGAATCTAAGTAGCACACAGTTAGTCACCATTAGAAAAATTATATATATATATATATAAAAGAAACCTTGTTGTGATTTATTTTCATGCAAGTGAATTAGTTTATATATATTACAAGCCTAATAAATTGATTTTTGATATATATTGGTTGAACTGTATCACAAAGTATCATCCTAGTAAAAATAATAATCGTATGGTCTCAGCTACCGTGTGCAGAGATTTCAATTTGACGCCATCTGGCTGTCTGCTCATCAATTTCGACGTTCCGTTTTACTCTAGGCCCCCATTAGATGGTAGACCGAGTAAACCAAAACTCTCTTGGGCGTCTATGGCTGAGATTTAATGAATTTTGTTGGGTAAACACCAAATGTGTCACCAGAGATCTTTTACACGCTGACATCGTACGACATGGAGTGTCGAATGGACTTTTATCCGCCCTTCAAAAATCCGACTACCTCTGCCGGGTTTGAACCTGCTATCTTGGGATCCGGAGGCCGACACTCTACCACTGATCCACAGAGGCAGCTATCATCCTAGTGATTAATTATAAATATGCACTCCAAATTTTGACATAAAGTTCCAAAAAATGTTCACGAAATGGTAAGGCAATAAACAAGTGTACAAAAATCTATCATCCTCCTCCTCCTGTCCTTAGAAACTAATGTTAAGACCTAATGATAGAGAATTAATTGTGAGTATAATGGGGAATATAAAATGTAAACCTAAATGAATATCCATAGTAACCAAAACTTCTCAGACATATTAAAAGGAAAAACAAACCTTAACAACACTATGTACAGCTTGGGCATACAGCATATTAACTTCCACAGGATCTTGAGATATTTCACGTGTGTTGCGGAACAATCGTCTTTTGAAAATAAATCGATTCTCTCCAGATCCAATTGTTGAGGAGTTGCCACGTCGACCAAGTGTTGGGAAAGATGATGTAGTGGATCCCACCTTATTCTGCTTTCTGAAACCATCAAATAATTAAGAGTATTGAAGTATTAGTTTTACAGGTTTTGGGGGTTGTTTTTAATGATGCACCAGTCACCAGAAATCTGGTAAGGTCACCCAGAGAAAGAAAAAAAAGAAGCAATAATTTGATGTTCTACTTTTGTACACAAGGTATTATAACAACTCACTGTTAGTCATATTCTCTTTCTACCTCCAGAATTATTGTCATTAGCATTGTTATCAGGAAAGCAGACCTAGCCAGCAACTGGAAGTTGCATATGATGATGATGATAATTATTATCAGAACTATTTTTAAAACTGTACAGCCAGGAAGTATCCACAACTCCAATTGAAGAAATTTAAATATAATTTAGGTAATATTCTTAGGTTACAAGATCTCCTTCTTTTACAAATTATAACTAAATATTAGAGCCTCCGTGGCTCAGATGGCAGCGCGTTGGCCTCTCACCGCTGGATACCGTGGTTCAAATCCCGGCCACTCCATGTGAGATTTGTGCTGGACAAAGCAGAGGCGAGACAGGTTTTTCTCCGGGTACTCTGGTTTTCCCTGTCATCTTTCATTCCAGCAACACTCTCCACTATCATTTCATAGCATTTATCAGTCATTAATATTACCTTGGGAGTGGTGACTGTAATGTGAAAATGGGAACTAATATTTGCTGGACATAGCTGGGTTATTACATCAAAGCATCTAAGTGTATTTATTTATTCATATGTCATGTCGACTTGTGTATCCAGCCGTTATCTGTATTATCGGTCATTGTTGGAACTGTTTCCTAACTGTGGAAGTTACCAGACCAATTTAATTCAAGTTATCTATCCATTATTGTCAGGCATTTGACTGAACTCTGTAGTGCGCCGAATTATCATTTGTAACTTCTGCGCATTTTCGCGGTGCACGCATTGAATTATGGGACTGCCTCTCGGCTAGCTCGGTGTGAGCTCAGTAGTCGGCAGTAGTCAGCTTGCCGTTACTCTCCAAGATGGCTGTGTTGTATGGAGCTCCCAAGCAGACGGTTTGGCGAGAAGGGAAAGCTATTATAATGGAGCTTGACTCCGGCGGTTAAACATAATGTGAGGGCTAGGCCCTATTATTCCTTCAAAGTTATCCAGTGTGCTCCAACCTTTTTTTTGTTCTCAATGTAACATGTAAACTTGGTGCAGTGAGTAACCATTATCGGCATGAAATGTTTTAAGTGTCTTGTAAGTTTGGATATCTTAACTCAAGTAAGTACTGAAAATTATAATTTATTGAAGGGATCCCATTCGTTCAGGCACTAGTGTGAGTAATTTCATCTTGGACATGAGCAACATTATAAACGACTATTTTGGTATTGGTTAACCTTGTAAGCAAAATCTGATATATATTTGAAGTGAATGCATTTGAAATAGAAAATTTAATGTAATGTAGGGAGCTCGAGGATCGCTAGTTATGCATCTATGAGGTGATATTTGGTGTAAGTGATTTTATCTTACGTTTTTGTCGGGGTGCATTATTGCCAACTGTGTTTCTTGATATTCATTATGATGGCGATTATTATTATTATTATTATTACTTTTATTTTTTTGGTAATTCATTTCGGTGCGTGTTTTCTCCCTTAGTGTTGTCCTGTTTGGTTGATATTGCTGTCTAATTTTGTCCTATTGCCTTCGTGGCTGGTTATCTGTACGTAATGATTATCGCATTGTTACGGGCCTCAATTAATGACACCTCATATTCGCATCGTAGCGCATTCCACGGCCCCCTCTGTTCTAAAGTATGTAAATCGCTGGTGATTTAATTAAGTAAGGCTAATGTAAACTGGCACTATCACCTCTTGGATAAATGATAATTATTATTATTATTATTTTAATAACTTAAAATCTTAAAATTGAAATTTGCTGGTCGAAATTAAGTTTAATAATGGGAGTTTTCTTTCGTTGTCTTATTATCTTTTCTCCCATTGTTTGGGTTCCTTGCTTTTGTCTTTATTACGTCATGTGACCCCTTCTTATCTAATCTGATGATACGTTAATATTTTGGGTGGCTTTGATGATTATTATGGGATCTTGGCTTCGCGTCGGTAACGGGTAGCTTCTGTTTGGTTTTCGGTGCCCCTTATTATTTTTATGAGTGCACCGTTAATTGTAAATTTCCTTTAAAATACTTCATTTTGTTGGGGTTGCTGTGCACTATTATTTTATTGTGTTTTCATCTAGCTTGTTTCTTTAGTGTAATGTTTATTCGCGGTTGGAGCCACTAAATTTTCTTCTTTTTCGTGTGTCCTTGTGTGCGTCTTGTAACTTAGAATTTTGTAGTGTAGCAAATTTCAGTTTTAAAGTGTTTTTATATCGCGGGCCCGCATATCGGTTGCAACCAATTTTAATGTTTCTATATGTAAGGTAATGAGTTATTAATGAATTTTCAAACCTTAATTTCGGCGGAAGCCTATGTTTATGTGAGCTCCATTTTTCCTTAATTTCTACTTTATTTTAAAATACTGTTTTCCTCGTCTAGCTTGATTGCATTTTTAAATTTCAGAAAAAGAATTATATATTTTTTTTATTGTTCTTATTTTATACCATTTTCAAATTACATTTGCTTAGTAAATTTTCTTCATTTCAAATTTATCTGGTGTGTCATTTAGTAGCTAGCAGTATTTACCTGGCAACCTGTCAAAGTTATGTAAGATCCTGGCCTTTTTAATTCTCGCTTTGCCTTCCACGCTTCATATTTTATGCTACTGCCTTTCGGTAAGTATTGTGCTTGTTTTCTTCTTGATGTTTGTGCTTTTCTTTTGAATGTTTGGTTTACTAATTGGTAAGGTTGCAGTAGTGAGTGGTAGCAATTCGCTGTGGTTGCTATTGTTATTGTTATTCTAACAACTTGATAAGTTGCCTGGGTCAGTGTTGCTGGCTGCCAAAGGAAACCAACCTTTTAAACTTAAAAATTGTAAGACTGAAATGGATCCAAGTAATTGTGCTTAATATGTGTTTCATGTTTGATCGAGACTTGCTTGTTGCTGCCCTCTTGTACTTGGAGTATGGCGTGGCTCTGTATCTGTGCACTTGCTGCTTGTTTTGTTTACCATGTTCCGTGGTCATGGAATCCTGTTGTGTTTTTGGGTCTGCTTATTCTATACCTGCCATGTAGGGGTAAGTTGAAGACCATTCTCACCTTTATTATTAATTAATTTGAAGTATTTACTTAATCTGCTTTCTGATTTAAATAATTGAAAGTTCTTCCACATTTTACCTTAATGATGTGATGTTCTTTGACCTTGTTATCTGTTGCTTCTTGGTATACTATAGGTCTTGCTGGAATTGCAGTACCTGTCCTTGGTGGGATTTACTTGGATTAATTTGTGTTGGGTTTTGGAACTGCTGTTGTAACCCTGGTTTAATCTCTAAGTGATGTTTTTATTCCAGCTTCATTCCTGGTCCAGATGGAGTGTTACAATTTGTATTGTAATTTCATTTTCTCTTGCAGTGACTGTGTACCCACCTCGCTGTTTGGCCTGAACATGTGAAATTGATTTACAATCTTGACCCATGGTGACTCTCTCCTTCCACTTTTATTTTTACCCTTCTGCCTTGTCCAGGTTACGATGTGTTATGTGTTATTATTCTGAGTTTATTTAATGTGGTGAGTTCTCATGTGTTGGTGATTCTTGCTTATGTAGGCCTATATTGGTTTGTATCTGGGTCATGTGCTGTGGGATTTCTTCCTATTTTACCTTGTGTGGTCTTGTGCATGTTCCCGTTCTTGATATGGTGTTGTAGGTCTGTATTGAACTCTTGGATAATTATGTCATGTGATTATGGTGTATTGATGGGAATCACACTTGGAACTGTAGTGTTTAATGCTATTTGTGTAACCTTGGGCAGTCTTCTTATTGTCATATACTCTGAAAAGCTTTTCCTGATTGAACGGTGATAGGCTACGTCTGTATGGTTCATCTGAGATGGTATTATTTTTTAATTTGATGTGTCCATGTCAGGTAGCCCTGTCAGTTCTGTTGTGGAGTGATTAATTACAGTACCTGATGTTATTCATGTCTTAGTCCTTTTGGAACTACTCATCACCTTTTATTCACCTTTTCTGCTGTGTGCATGTACTTCACTCGTGTGGTCTTGTTGTAATGAGGTGTGGTCTTAATTTCCTTGTAAATCTGTGGGTTATTTGACCTGGTTAATTGTAGTCATTGTGTATTAGCTTCTTCCCCTTGCATATTTTCTGTCAGGTGTCTGTGTACTAAATTCTTGCTTTGGGTTTCATTCTCTGCTGCTCATTATGTGTGACTAGTGTCACGCATGTGTGTGATCTTCTGGTGCTGGTTAATGATATCAGTTTTGGCCATGTGCTTGAGTGAATTTTCATTCTTCCTGATTTTTCATTGCTAGTCCTAGTTGGTTGCTGCATGTGTTGATTCTTGGTCATCCTTATCTCTTGTCGCTTTACCCATGTGTTGTTACTGGTACTTCATGGCAGTTGTGTGGGTTCATTTCTGAGTTCTGGTGTGGAGTACAGCTGGCTTATCGCTTAAACGACCCTTCGTTTTTACTGTGTCTTCATGTTGGGATTTTGGTTTGAGTTGCGCAATTGTTGTGTTGTTACTGGTGCTGTTCCTTATCTAATTATTGTGGAATCTGTCCTAAAATTAACCTTCTGTGTTAAATCTTCCTTCCTGTTCATTTTCTGTGGGTTATGGGAGTGTAATTGGTAAAGCTTGTCATTTTGTGAATGTACACTGTCCTGATCATGTCTTCATTTGATGTCTAGTGGTATGAGCGCTTATGTCTCTTTTGATTTGTATCCGTGGATCAGATGCTGTATGTGATCTGCTGTTATTGTGAAAAATTTGTGTACGAGAAATTTTCCTTGCATCTGGTGCTTGTCACTGTGTAACGTCTTCCGTTTTATCTTATTTACATAAGGTATTCCTTTGTTGGTGCCTTCCGTAGTTCCTCATCTGGTTTAGTAAGGTAACCCCTTGTAACTCAGTTGCTTCTGGCTCTACCCTGCATGTTTTCGCAACACTATATTGTTGCCTGGTTTTCATCTGACTGTTCTGGGTTCTATTCCAATGAGTATGGGATCATTTGGGATAAATCCGGCACTGTCGCTAAAATTCCTTGTCCGTCGTTGGGGTATGGGACCCAACTGATTGACTGAAGGTCCTTCTCCATCAACTTATGCGCTTTGTCATCGTGTAACCTATCACTTCTTCATCATTTATATTTTATTATATCCCGTGTATTCCGACTGGCTGGTAGGGTGTCTGTGGTGATTGGCCTAATCACACAGGGTGGACTGTTGTTTTGCCACCATATTATTAGTCCTGGGTTATCCAGAGGTTCTTCTGAACACTTGATGGTTGTAATAATACACCTGTGCTCAGTATACTCAAAGATTATTTATATGGAGAGGTAACTTTCCCTGAATTTTGGCCCTTGTTATGCTGCGTTGAGCTGGTTCTGCTTGATGTAATGTCATTTTCATGTTTGTTCAGTTGTTCTCTATCGTCCTGACTGTAATTGTTGTCTGTCATGTGGTTGTTGGCCTCAGTAATGGTTGTGTGGTGATCTCTTGCGGACACACATTGTGTACACCCCTCCACCTATTATATTGTCGACGAAGTCTCCAGTTATTGCCATTGCTTGCTCCTTATTCTTGGTCGATTATCCATGTGATTGCTACGTTACGGTTGCGGATGGTTGTGTTTAATGTAAAATTTTCTGCCTCTTCGTCTCCTGTTTTCCTAATCTTCATGTTCTGGGCTACCTGTTTTCTGTACATGGTTTGTCAGTATGTGCTCTGCTGCCTCCATTTAGTAATATCTTTTTGGTCTGTTACCTCCCTGTACACCCTGGTCATTTATCTTTCCTGCTCTTGGTCTTAACGATCTTTCTGGTATATGCACTGTCCTGTAGAATTATGTAATGTGTGGAAGTATGCTAGTATTACATGTAAAAGAATGTGTAAACTATAATGGTCTTCGACCTATCAAATTGTTGTGTCTATTGAATTTTACTTAACTAGCTGGGACTAAAACCGCTGTAACTTGCCACTGGATTCCATGAGCCACCTTAAATATTCAAAATTACATTTCTGATCTCTCGTGATTGGTCTCGATACTAGTATATTAAAGTCTTGGAATATTTCAGTTGAGTTATTTTCACTTTTCTTAATATGTAAGTCTTATTCAAAGATTGGATGGGTAATACTATAACTCATGAATTGGTAATTCAAAAATTTTATATGTTTGCTTACTAGTCAACAAAAGAATGTAAAACAACCTCGTTATTTTGGTAATTCTCCAAATGCCGATACAAACTGTGTGGTCTAGTATAATGACGTTAACGGTGTTACTTATGTGTTCAACTCGGATGCAAAATTGGAACTATTATCGGCGGTAAATTTGGACATGTGGAACTTGTGTAACTCCTCGAAGCATAATGAAATATTACTAAGGTGTCCTGGAAACCTAGTTGGAAGAATTTTGTGGTCCCTAACATTTGTGGTTGAATCATTTCCGTTTATTATGGTCTGCTATGTACACTTGGACCCTCTCTTTCTGCTCCTGTGTGTGGTGTTCCAGTTATTTGCGCGCGCGAGCACCCATGCATCTGCTGATCGGAGATCTAATGTGTGTGATATCTGTGGTTCCCTACTGCGCTCGGTACTGGTGTGATCAATGTGCTGAATAATGTACTGTCAACTTGTGTGGTGCGTGATGAGACGCTGGCCCCGTTGCATCCCATTCTGTTCACACTCAGCATGTTTGTCTGCTAGTATTGTGTGAAGGTCAACATTCCTGCGACCAAGTAAGACCATTCCTTGTTATTTGAACCTGGAAAAAAAATTTTGGTGTCTCTCTTCCTGTATCCAACGTATGAAGATTTGTTTGGACATTGAAATTATACCATTGGCATGCTATCCATTGTTTTGGACTTGCGCCTCCCCTGTGTTCTAGCTTCGGGAGGGGAGAACTGTAATGTGAAAATGGGAACTAATATTTGCTGGACATAGCTGGGTTATTACATCAAAGCATCTAAGTGTATTTATTTATTCATATGTCATGTCGACTTGTGTATCCAGCCGTTATCTGTATTATCGGTCATTGTTGGAACTGTTTCCTAACTGTGGAAGTTACCAGACCAATTTAATTCAAGTTATCTATCCATTATTGTCAGGCATTTGACTGAACTCTGTAGTGCGCCGAATTATCATTTGTAACTTCTGCGCATTTTCGCGGTGCACGCATTGAATTATGGGACTGCCTCTCGGCTAGCTCGGTGTGAGCTCAGTAGTCGGCAGTAGTCAGCTTGCCGTTACTCTCCAAGATGGCTGTGTTGTATGGAGCTCCCAAGCAGACGGTTTGGCGAGAAGGGAAAGCTATTATAATGGAGCTTGACTCCGGCGGTTAAACATAATGTGAGGGCTAGGCCCTATTATTCCTTCAAAGTTATCCAGTGTGCTCCAACCTTTTTTTTTGTTCTCAATGTAACATGTAAACTTGGTGCAGTGAGTAACCATTATCGGCATGAAATGTTTTAAGTGTCTTGTAAGTTTGGATATCTTAACTCAAGTAAGTACTGAAAATTATAATTTATTGAAGGGATCCCATTCGTTCAGGCACTAGTGTGAGTAATTTCATCTTGGACATGAGCAACATTATAAACGACTATTTTGGTATTGGTTAACCTTGTAAGCAAAATCTGATATATATTTGAAGTGAATGCATTTGAAATAGAAAATTTAATGTAATGTAGGGAGCTCGAGGATCGCTAGTTATGCATCTATGAGGTGATATTTGGTGTAAGTGATTTTATCTTACGTTTTTGTCGGGGTGCATTATTGCCAACTGTGTTTCTTGATATTCATTATGATGGCGATTATTATTATTATTATTATTATTACTTTTATTTTTTTGGTAATTCATTTCGGTGCGTGTTTTCTCCCTTAGTGTTGTCCTGTTTGGTTGATATTGCTGTCTAATTTTGTCCTATTGCCTTCGTGGCTGGTTATCTGTACGTAATGATTATCGCATTGTTACGGGCCTCAATTAATGACACCTCATATTCGCATCGTAGCGCATTCCACGGCCCCCTCTGTTCTAAAGTATGTAAATCGCTGGTGATTTAATTAAGTAAGGCTAATGTAAACTGGCACTATCACCTCTTGGATAAATGATAATTATTATTATTATTATTTTAATAACTTAAAATCTTAAAATTGAAATTTGCTGGTCGAAATTAAGTTTAATAATGGGAGTTTTCTTTCGTTGTCTTATTATCTTTTCTCCCATTGTTTGGGTTCCTTGCTTTTGTCTTTATTACATCATGTGACCCCTTCTTATCTAATCTGATGATACATTAATATTTTGGGTGGCTTTGATGATTATTATGGGATCTTGGCTTCGCGTCGGTAACGGGTAGCTTCTGTTTGGTTTTCGGTGCCCCTTATTATTTTTATGAGTGCACCGTTAATTGTAAATTTCCTTTAAAATACTTCATTTTGTTGGGGTTGCTGTGCACTATTATTTTATTGTGTTTTCATCTAGCTTGTTTCTTTAGTGTAATGTTTATTCGCGGTTGGAGCCACTAAATTTTCTTCTTTTTCGTGTGTCCTTGTGTGCGTCTTGTAACTTAGAATTTTGTAGTGTAGCAAATTTCAGTTTTAAAGTGTTTTTATATCGCGGGCCCGCATATCGGTTGCAACCAATTTTAATGTTTCTATATGTAAGGTAATGAGTTATTAATGAATTTTCAAACCTTAATTTCGGCGGAAGCCTATGTTTATGTGAGCTCCATTTTTCCTTAATTTCTACTTTATTTTAAAATACTGTTTTCCTCGTCTAGCTTGATTGCATTTTTAAATTTCAGAAAAAGAATTATATATTTTTTTTATTGTTCTTATTTTATACCATTTTCAAATTACATTTGCTTAGTAAATTTTCTTCATTTCAAATTTATCTGGTGTGTCATTTAGTAGCTAGCAGTATTTACCTGGCAACCTGTCAAAGTTATGTAAGATCCTGGCCTTTTTAATTCTCGCTTTGCCTTCCACGCTTCATATTTTATGCTACTGCCTTTCGGTAAGTATTGTGCTTGTTTTCTTCTTGATGTTTGTGCTTTTCTTTTGAATGTTTGGTTTACTAATTGGTAAGGTTGCAGTGACCCCATTGTAATAATAGCCTATATCTGGTTCATTCATTACATTCCTGACCCAGTCAAAGACTGGAAAACAAGTTGTAGGTTTTCAACTAAATATTACAACGTATAAAATAATGACAACCAAGCCACAGAAAAACAGTAATGTGTCCACTGTCCATCAGGATGAATTTAATTATATATATGTATACTGGTTATGGTTAGGGCTCAGAAGATGAAGACCTGTAAATTGCCTAAAAAAGATGTATAAAAGACCTAAAAATATCCAAAAAGGACCTAACAACTGGCAAAAAGGACGTAAAAATGTGATCCAAATTCATTCATAATTTTATATATTAATTACATTACATTAATTACATATTAAATGAAGGAATGTAATGTTTAAAAAACGCAAAATTCTGGTGGTATGCAACATGCAGTGCAAAAATGTATGAGTGAAATTCTATCAGACATTATACAGTATATTTTTAGATTAATATACTTTAAAAAAAGGAATTATCTGCTTGTTAAAGAAGTACTTGCAGAATTTAGAATGATATATTTTTTCACCTAGAATGAATTTAGCAAACCTGCAATGGACATCCTGAGAAAGAAATTAGTATAACTGGAATCATATTTGGCTTTAACACACTAGGTTTACGAAAATTGGAACCTGGAAACTTTACATCAGTTCACTTTGCATAACCATCTCCAGATTCTTGGGTGTAAAGGATTATCGGTTTTCAGACAGCACGTTGCAAAACATCGAGAAACTTCTCTCCACAATGTTAAGGGTTCATACATGAATCATATCAAAATGTTCTCCTTTCAATACTTCACATAGCTTCACATAATTTGTTACCCCTGGTTTTTTCAAGCACTAGTTTCATTTTTCATTTCATTTTCTCTCTTTTTCAGATGAAATGAAATGAAAATCCACAGCGTATTTCCAGTCATTCGACTGGGTCAGGAATGGAATGAATGAAGCCTCCATCTAGTGGCAAGGATAGGAATTGTGCTGGCTGCCGAAGCCCGTTGCACTCCTCTGGGGCAATGATTAATGAATGACAGATGAAATGAAATGAAATGATATCCGAGAGTGTTGCTGGAATTAATTATGACAGGGAAAACTGGAGTATCCAGAGAAAAACCTGTCCCGGCACCGCTTTGTCCAGCACAAATCTCACATGAAGTGACCGGGATTTGAACCACGGAACCCAGCGGTAAGAGGCCGGTGCGCTGCCGCCTGAGCCACGGAGGCTCACTCTTTTTCAGATACATTTCAAATATATGTATTTACTAGAGAAAATATGTTTAAGAGGTGATGGATGAACTACTGATGATTCAAATTGAGAATGGGCAGTAAAATGTAGTCGAAAGAAGGTGAAGTGTTATAATCTATCAGTGAAGTTGCAAGAAAAAGCCATTAAGACCTAAAAAAAGCTAAAAAAGGACCAATTAACAAAAAATGCCAAAAAAAAAGGCAAAAAAGGATAAATAAAACCAGCATTCTCTGGCCTACAATAACCCAGAATGTACATACAGTACATTACGTTAGGCTTTGTCTTCTGCCAAAAAAAAAAAAGGATTCTTCCCCAACTTCCAAGCCCTAGTTATGGTATACTTTGTCCTTACGGCAATCTGTAAATTTTGTAGGAAGGCGTAAATAAAAAAAAATAAAAAATAAAGCCTTCATATTATAAATTTACATCATCTGCCCTCAAAACTAATCAGCGATGAGTCTATTATTAAGGAACAAAATAAATAAATTAAATTCAATGAGCTTGTAGTTAGACACTGTGCAGTAAGGTGGTGGCTTATCAATGTTCTGAAGTAGCTTTAAATGGAATCACCTCTTGTGGTTATCAGGGTACACTTAATGCTCCTAAGTACAAAGACAACATCCTCCAACTAAAAGAGTTAAGATATTACCAGCATTTTGGAGAAGACTTCATGTTAATGGACAAAAACTTGTGTGATAAAGATGTTGATTCCAATAGGGAACCTGAAATATTTGTCCTGAATGAGTAAATTTATAATACCAATATAGTTGGTCCGTTATTGGACATTATAAATTTTCCAGCTAACTCATTCCTGGTTGCCAGCATTTCACCCCAGTGTGCTAAGTTGGGCTTATCAGTTGGTAAATAGCACACCTACTAAGACGCATGGCTAGTACATACCGTGGAGGCCACTGCGTAGGCTACTTGGAGTCACCAGCAGTGCCACTGCACTATGAGAGACTTTGTCCCGTTTTCAAAAATTGATGCCTGCCTGGCGATCAGATGATACAGATGTGCTGGTGGCACATGAGAGATCTATAACCTTTGTTTACAGCCTCATTAATGTGATTACTCCATTGAAGATCTTTATCAGTTCCTAAGTACTAAGAGTGATCACATAAGACGAATGATGAGGGAACCATGTATGATACTCACAATTCCCAAGCAGCTATGACATCATACAAATAGTCGTGTGCTCGAACATGTTCTTCACCATCAGGTCGACTTTGATAGATTGCCCAGCCATCTAGATGTCGCAATCCTAATTTCTCAGCAAGTTTAGCAGCAGCATCACTAGCTGTATCTGTAGGATGCACGTCGATTGCTTTGGTGCGCCCATCCAGGAAGAAGAAACGACACACAATGGTCCCAAGCCGTTTCATAGCCTAGAAAACCATGACAGTATTCATAAACATAAATAATTTGACTGATAACAATGCAGTTGTTAAAAGTACTTTCATACCTTCAACACCAGAATGAGCACAGAACTTAATTTAATTGCACTGATGTCTTTAACTTCTTGTTCATCCAAGGTGGCGATTGTTTTAAGAGGAAGTACAACTAGGCACCCATCCTCCATTAACACTAATTAGAGGGGAGGAAATGGAAGGCCAAAGAAAGGCAAGGGGCATGAAGGGCATAAAAATGAAAGACACCCTAGGCCTCGAATGCTCTAATATTGCTGGGATTAGAAAAGAACAAGAATTGACCAAGGGAGGTCAGACAGGATAGATGCCACGAGTAAGTGGAAGCGTTTCCAGGACCCAGATAAAGGCCCTGTGGTCACAAACCCATGTTCCCTAGTTAAGAGCCCCTGGGGCTTTGTTCATCAAAGCATTTATCCTAGTGTTGTAAGGTTCACTTGACGGATCAAAAAAACGCCATATCTTTTGATAAAAATCATCATTACACTGTAGGTGGAAAGCTTATATTGGCGTTTTTATTCTAGTCTTCCAATTGGTTGAGTTCCACTGACTTTAAACCCTCAGCGCCGACCTCTATACGTGGTATAGACCCCCTTTTCTTCCGTAGCCGCCGACCTCTATACGTGGTATAGACCCATACATGGTTTCGCGTTTACGGCTATAGCGCGAAGAGTTTTGGTGTTATGGATATGCAAATTGTTTTGTTTCCAAGAAGACATTTTTGGGTTTATCAGTGTTCTAAATAAGAATTGAAAATCGTTAAAGTGCAGTTGCTTTTGCAAGGAAAAGTATTTGTCAATTATGTCTGAGCACCAAGCCCTGCTTTTTTAATAGTCCGTTTGCTTCATTCTTTCCCACAGAATAAAATAAAGAAATGATGATCTGAGAACTTTGTCTTTTCGTGTGATGTTCTTTGCTCTAATTTTGTATTAAGAGTGCGGTTTATTTATTATATTTGTCTTTATTTCTCAGCTTGTAGTCTTTTCGTAACTCTCCACGAGTGCTCTGTATAGGCATCAGTTAGTGCTACTTTCTGTCATACGACACGAGAAGCAGTTGTGCATGGTATATATCTCGTTTGAAAGACGATGTATCGACCTTTTAATATGAAATATGTATCGAGTTGGTTTGATTCGTTATAAATGTTATTCCCCTCATTCAGTTTCATCCTGCCGCTTTCGGTCCCGCTGCAGCTTCATCAGCTTGTGTGACGCACCACGCTCAATGGCTAGCTCCTGCTGAGAGTAACGTGCTTGAAATATTGTATAATTCAAATGAAAGTTTAGTCGGAAGTAGTAGTGGCAGTATTAGCAGTAGTGATAATGAAATAGATGATGTGGCCATGGTAAATGATGAGAGTGACGATGAGGAGGAACCAGTACTTGGAAATTTCGTGCAGGAGACTATAGATACGCATACAGGTCAAAGGGAAGTTTTCAGCAGTGAATTATGATTCCTAGATTCTCCAATAATATTTAGACAAGTCACAGGGACAAACATTGAGCAGTTATCTTATCAGTTTCAGCTGATGGAAGGTTTGTTTACATAGTACAAAATACGCTTCTCGGGCAGGAAACGAAATATTCAAGGCCGGCGCGCATCAGATAATACAGTTCCAAGGTTGCAGGAAATACGTTTTATCAGGAAATTAGCACCCAAGAGTGAGAAATCAAAACCTCAGAGACGTATCGCGTGTTCAAAACACGGTGAAAAGAAGACATAGGTGTACTGCTGCCAGGAGTGTGCCTTGGGTCTCTGTCTCGAAGAGTGCTTCGAACTCTATCACACGGAACTAAATTACTAAGGAAATGTGAAACAATTATGTAATTATCTTCATGTACATAGTTCTACCATAAGGAATTCCAAATTTCGTGAATATCGGGCTACTCTTATACCAGTAGTAATGCTTTAAGCGAATCAATGTATTTCAGTAGCGCGTAGTTGAAATCTCATCCGGCTGCGGGGTAGGAAGCTCTTTAAACGGCTGCGACGCTGAGGGGTTAAAGTTGTAGGCAGTATTGGGGATGGTGTTAGTTTATGTGCATGATGTGGCCATACCACCAGAGATGTCTCTCATGTATTTTCTCATTTATAGGGGTGATGCCAATCTTTCGCCAAATAGTGTCGTTGGTAATGTGGTCAAGGCGAGAGATTTGCATCAACCATAGCAACATTAAATTGGTGCTCTACTCGTCTCAGCACTCAGACCCATGGATAGCCACTGGGTATACTGTACGTTTCGACTTCAGGTGTATTGGCATTCTCTTGTCACAAAGCACTCCCATTACCTCCCTCCATAACATCCATCCAGCATTTATGCTACAACATTGATGATGGTTGATGTTGATGTTACTACTTAAACGAGATCCTAAGTTACAGAAGGTATCAGTCTTTGCTAGGTATTTACCATTGACTTCTATATCACAGTCACTCTGGCTTCTTAGGTATTCTGTCTACTTGATGTTAAGATGAGGACCCAATCTGCTGAGGGCATCATTCTAGGCTTGGACCTGGTGTAGCAAATCATATTTGAAGGTGCTGGCAAGCATGACATCATCCATATAGAGCAAGTTCCATGGAACTTGGTGCTGTATTTCTTGAATGATTGTGTCCATTATGTAAATAACAAGTAGAGGTGACAAGGATGAACCTTTATAGACATCAACTTTGATCGGAAAGTTGTCTGATATACCAGCGGTACATCATAATCGACGACTGGTATTAAAATAGAACATACAAACCCAATTAATGAGTTGTTCTGTACCTCTACGATCTTGCAATGCATAAGAAATTAGATGGTGTGGTATATGGTCAAAAGCCTTCTCAAGATCAAGAAAGTCAAACTGAATGGACTTTCCTTTTTCATAATGCTTCTCAACGAGTTGGTGAGCTGCAAAGATTGCATCAGTGGTCGCATCATGGATTATGACTGAGATGTACAATGTCATACAATCTCTATCAAGAATACTTTCAAAAATTTTCATTGTGTGTGACGGGAGGTGGATTCCATGATAATTAGAACACACAGCTGGATCACCCTTGTTCTTGAAAATTGGAATTGTAAGCCTGTGGGTATGTGACCAGCATCGACAATTACATTAAAGAAGTCATCATCCAATCTACTGCAGAACTGTTTCTTCGATCTTCCAAAAGTTTATCAGCTCCAGGAGCTTTCAAGGACTTCATTTTATTGACTGATCTTTGGGAATTGGTGGAGGTGAATTCAGTATTCGAGATTTCATTGAAGTGTTCATGCCAGCGTTCCAAGTTCTTATGTTTCTCCAATAGTCGCCTTCCTTCCATGACCTCCACGCACCTGTAATGGTCTAAGTGTTGGGCTACTTTTTGCATGTTTTAACACACTGTCAAATCATCCTTTCTCTCTCCTTGGTTCCCAAATGCTTATATAAGCCAAGAAGGTTTTCATTATTTATGATGAAAAGAAAATACCTGTAGCAAATTGTCAAAGAAGACTTTAAGCAACTGATTGGTGGCCAGGTTGGACAGGCAAGTCAATAGTGGCTCCAACACCTCATCAATCATTACTGATCTGTATTTAGGGCAGTCGCCCAGGTAGCAGATTCCCAATCTGTTGTTTTCCTAGCCTTTTCTTAAATGATTGCAAAGAAATTAACAGCAGTTTTCAGAGACATTGAGGTGTCAGAATTTTGTCCTACAGTAGTTCTTTTATGTGACGGTAAACCGACTGACACAAGGCTGACGTATTTAAGCACTTTCAAATACCACCAGATTGAGTCAGGATCAAATCTGCCAATTTGGAGTCAGAAGGCGTGCTTTCTACCATCTGAGCTATTGCACTGGTTGATATCATACATTCCCCTTTGTTGCTATACTATACTGATGCCAGATACATATGTCTAGGTCATTGACCTGTAAACAAAACAGTTTGCTTCTATTACTTAGGATCTCATTTATGTAGTAACACCAACATCAATGTTGAAGGATAAATGCTGGATGGATGTTATGGAGGGAGGTAATGGGAGTGCTCTGTGACAAGAGTCCTGAATTATGAACATTAAAATAAAAATACGTGGACAGTCAGTCAGAGTTGGACTCCGTGGGGGAGTCAGTGTGAGACTCAGTGAGTTGGGGTTCGGTGGCTGGGCTGAGGGCGACAGAGGTGGTGGCTGTTGCCAGTGTCCCACCGAGGTATGAATGAGGAGCTGTTGTTGAGGTGTCGGAGAGACCAGTGAGTGTGTAACTGGAGGCAACAGAACGGTAGGCTGTACTGTGTGTTAGTGTAATTCTGTGGACTGAGAATCGCTGTGAGCCAGCGAGGAAACGCACTATCATGAGAGCGAGGATAAATGGACATGTGTTTATGTTCGCCGTTGTGAGTATCGTCCTGCTGTTGAATACTGTCGAGCTGTTCAATTGTTCGCTGCATGGGACTGTGCGAAGTATTGGACTATCATTGGAGTCGAACCGACGAACAGTCGTCGTGTGTTGTATAGCTAGGGGCACTGTGTTCAAATCCAGCTGTCTACGCACAGTGGCTGTAGGAGGTGACTGGACTCGGGGGTAAGTGAAAGTAAGGATTAGTGTCCCAGGTAAAGGAATGGGCTGGACACTTGCTGCGTCATAAGGTAGAGAGATTTTTAAATAGACTTGTAATTAGCGTGGCCATTCACAACTGGTTAGAATTGTTTGTGTTTAAATATGTGTGTGCGCATTTATTAGGCCATTCTGAAATAAATTAGAGTAATGAAACGGATGGAGTTTTATTTGTAACAATATGTTTTTTTTTTTCAGGGATAAAAACGTCTGGTTGTTACAGTAGACTCAATTATCCACAGTAATTGGGGGTAGAGAAACCTAAGATAATCACAAACAGTAGGTCATCGGTAAATAAAGTGAAATAAATATTGACGAAAGAATTTACAACACTAAAATACGATGGAGTTAAATGATATTCAGTACATAATGGTTATTTAAATCTCATCAGCTGACCAGAAAATGCATTAAATTTACCTTAAATCCCCAAGAACTTGGAAAAATTATTGGGCATGTATTATGTCAAATACTTGCACACCACCTGCTCATTTCTACTGAAACCATTCCAACTTGGTTTTATCCAGTTTGAGTAAAAAGGCACTTTCATCATTATCAGCTTTAACAAACACCTAGATAAGTATATGCTGCATGTAAAAATGATTTGTTGTTTATATTTTCAGATATCCTGGATTGTTATTTCACCTACTGTGTAAGCAAAATACAGGTGCTGTGTAAAACTGCCTTCTTTAAGTTTACACACTATTTCCAGCTTTTGCTATAATCCTTATTAACCCGCGAGGGGTTGCTTGCCGAGTGTAAAGTTAGGAGTCATATATGATCGTTTCGACTGGAAATCCATAAAACACCAAATGTTTACTTAATACGCTATTTATTGTTACAATAATATCAGATAATACTATTTAAACACAGAAAAACACTTTTTAACATAATAATTATAATAATGCTGATGAAACTGAAAATAAAAATTCAAGTTCTGTTTATGGAAAATACTTTTAAAATGATGTTTCATTTCATTTAACACACATCTAAACAATGTTCCTTCTCCCTTTACTCAACAATGAATGATAACAGTGCACTTTCTGCATTATAAATAAGTCTACGCCACGAGTTGCGTATGGTTGAGTAGAACGGAGACAGGTAACGTGAGGAGTTGCATGCGAACGAAACGACCAGATAGCCAGCTTATCGCTCACTGAAGGAGTGGACAGGGGTTACAGTGGTGTGACAGAAGTGTGGACAACTCCATGAAAGGTACTGAGAGGTAGGAAGTATAATAAACAGTGTTCGCGGAAGGGTTGATCAAAATATACAGAAATGGTTGAAACTACCAGACGCAAACCCTCATGCGTTAACACTACATGTTTACATTTCTCGGAAAATGCTCAGCACTAACCAATGAATAGTACTCTGCACTGTAGACACGCTCTTACTAATCTGGACAGAAATCCAGCATAGTCAAGACCATTGCTCCGTATATCAGCTGTTCATAAGGTAGGAAGCTGTGGGTGAGTGATATGATGTACGGTCAAGCGCAATTACTTTTAGAGCTTGGAACTTGCCTTAATCAATCTTTTTTTGCTTTTTTTATACATTATTCTACATTAACATGGTTAATCCACAAAGCAGATTATCAAGAGTCTCCTGTATAAATAAATAAATGATTATGGTTACAATAATTGAATTGAACTGTATGAGAATGATATAATTTCATTTGCCTCTTAGTTGTTTCCTTTCCATTAATGATAAAAAGCAAGTTACCTGTTATAATAAATAACTCCTTTTCTTTCTTCTGTTTCTACCGCTTTTCCCACACCTGTGGGGTCGCAGGTGCGAACTGTGTCACACATGGGATTTGGCCCTGTTTTACAACTGGATGCCCTTCCTAATGCCAACCCTATATGCAAGGATGTGTTCACTATTGCTTGTTTCTGTGGTGGTTGGTAGTGTAGCGTGTTGTGTGAATATGAAGAGGAAAGTGTTGGGACAAACACAAACACCCACCGCCCCGGTCGGGAATCGAACCTGGGACCCTCTGAACTCAAGGACTCAACGATTTTTAAAATCCTTATAAAGAGCATGTATACTTACAGCAATTTCCACAGTAGATGGAGGATACTGTCTGCACGATACTTTGGTATTCTTACAATTCTCCATACACCACTGTACATACTGACGTAATTTTCCTTCCAACTGCAGATTTTTCTTGAGAAAGCAAATGAAGTACTGTGAACATCAAACAAGACATACAATCATAAATGAACAATACTGTAAAATAGACATATAACACAAATAATATTAAATTTTGCAAGTGATGCAATCTACTGACAGCAGGCCTTTCTACTTGACATCCATGGGCGACCTGCACATCTCTGTGTGACTTGATGATGATGTAGGCAGAGGGTGGAACATGGTGTTGGCATGTAGCCTACTCCTGTCGAGTAACACCAAGGGGTCTTCTTAAGGCTTTTCGTCCTGATATGATGGAAAAATCACCATCAACAGCATCATGTGCCCTCACTCCATATGAACACTGCGGAGGGGTTTAGAATTGAAACCACAGTTTCAGCATCCAATCTAGTGCTTAGAAATTGCATACCAGCAACTCCCCTATCCTGTCGGCCAACATTTTGATGGTGATTTTTTTTTTTTTTTTTTCCCACCAATGGGAATCAAACCAGCTAACTACAGTGTTGGACCATACAGACTTGATGCCTTAATGATCATGGCCACCATACTTGCATCAGTTTCTAGTTCAACTTGTGGTGAGCACATGGTGGTGTTTTCTGCAACATTAACCTCTACCACATTTGAATCATTTGCATTTTCTTCTAAAGTAACCCCATTTACACAATTTACAAAGCAAACTTCCCATGTGAAATATTTCCTTTATACTTCTTCTTACCAAATGCTTTTGGTCTGGCCACTATTTGCTAGGAAAGCACAATATCACAACACTATGACTTACAATAAGATTTTGTTAATACAAACAAAATGATATCAGGACCTGTCACAATTACCAACATAAAAATTATGCTTTACTGTGTAGAATGGAAGTGAGTACATGATGATGATGATGATGAGTACAGTAGGTTCAAATGTAAAACTCTGGGCGTATCCTTTCAAAAGTGCATCTTCATGACTAAAATCTCCTTAAATACTCATTTTATCATAATAAATAAATTTTTTCAATGTATTTGTTTTCTCTATATTGTAAATAACTAAAGATGCCAAAAATCTCATTTTTTCACCTGTTATTTTGGATCATTAAAATATATTCATACATTATTCAAAAACATGTTCTGATTAAGAATTAGCAAACTATTTCACAGTTGTTCTGTTTCAACATTTCAAGTCACTCATTGTCAATAAGTTTGTGAATCAATCCATACAGAAATTTATCCAATTAAGCTCTGTTCTTGTAATATTTTCAAGTACTTGGGACTACTACAGTGGACATAAGTTATTAAATATTTGGTTATAATAATCCTATATAGCAAACAAATCTTAATTTAGTTATATCAGCTGACATTCAAATTAATGACCAGAAATACCTACACCAATCAGAATTCCTTCTCAATTTCTCAGACCTCTAGTACTGTACTGCTGGTTGTGGTAAATCCTGATTTAAAGCCAAAACAATCACATTAGCAACCTTTCAGACTTCTAGCATTGCATGTACTTCCAGTGAAGAGAGAAATCACAACTCATATCCCAGGATATATGGATACGAACTGTAATATTTAAGCTAGAAACATAAGGAATTTGCTTTGTGTACCTACCTTATAAAGGAGTTTGCTAGGCTGGAAAGCAACAATACATAGACAGAGAAGTAGCCATACTCTCTCTGTAGCTTCCACATTAGGATTGTTCGTGGCTTGTCGTATGCACTGCACAAGGATTTCGTCTCTCAACTCCTCTCGCTCAATGCCATAGCCTACAATAGACTGGATGGTTTGCAGCTCAACATCAGACTTCAGCTCACCTCGAATGTATTTACATAAGTCCTGTACAAACAAAATACGTGTAAAAGCATAACTCTTCAAGATAATCTAATACTATATAGTTTGTTGTGCAAAGAGTTCTTTATCTTCTTTTCTCCTTATCCAGCTTGATTACCAAATTGAGTTTGTTAATACCATAATAAAATTATTCTTGAAACTTACTCCATTCCTGGTTATTGGGTTTTAAGTTCAATTATTATTCGTACAAATGTACGATCCCCAAATGTTTAGGTTAGGAAATTTTCATAAAATTATTTGTAATATTGAAGTCATGAAAATCATGTAATTTTGTTCATTTATAATGTAAAAACATAATATTATAAGAAGAATTTGTAGTAGGGAATTTTGTATCTGTGTAACTTTAATTTGTATAAGAGTCTGCACATGGCATGGCAGTGTAGGTTGCTCAAGAAATGTGCAACACGGAAAACAGTGGCTATATCAGGAAAGACATTTGAACTCAGTTGGAAGTGTTACAACATGTGGTTTAGAAACCCGGGCTTAGACCGGGAAGTGGATGCTGAAGATGATAATTCATCAATGTTGATAAATGTGCAAGTTCGCCATTTGCGGATCGGCAGCTTGGTAACCAATCTGAAAGCTCTGACTTCGAACAAGATTGCATTGACCAAGAGACGCTTGAAGATGTGGCAGTGGTAGTGTTAGTTTTCTGTGGATTTTAGTAGACACTATGCCACATGGAGCGAGCCTATATATGTGTGCGCGTGCAACGAATTTCTCGGCTTGCTTGTTATGGAGTGATGGATGAAACATATTGTGTGTGCATGCTACGAGTTTATTTTTAATGTGCACGAGTTTGCGGTTACTGATCACTGATACTGAGGTTGCTGTTGAAGACGATTGCCACTGCGAAATCTTTGCTGTACGAGTTCTTCACGGGTGCAATACTGCACAATTACCGAGTCATAACGAGTGCATTACTCATTAATTCACATTCCCGGTGAGCGGTTGGTGGAAGATGTTACATGGTGTTCTTTTGTGAGTAAGACTATGGATTCCTCGCCGAGGAAATTTACATTGTGGGCAGTCTGTTATATGCATAATTTGGAGGTAATACATTGTGCACAGAACTAATTAAGACTTGATGGAAACGTAGCCGAAGTGTTTATTGCTTGCTCATTCTTTGTATAATACGACATGCTTGTCGTTACTTATTAATCCCGCAGCAGACATTTTACATTGTGGATGTGTATGGCTTAGTAACAGAGTATAGTGAGGTGGCTGGGTTTGTTTTTTTGTACAGTTATGACATGTGGTAAGAGTCCACGGTGATGATGCCATTGTGCTAATGTATTTAAGGTTAACAAGGGACAGTCTTCATACCCATAGGATAATCAATTTAAAGCTTGGCCTTCAGAATTATGTACAGTTGTGATGTATAGTTTGTAGATGTTGTTTGTGTAAGTTTATGATCATGATAATTGTTGGTTTTTGTTTTGTTTTAATATTGTTTTGGGAGTAAATTGTTGTAGTGAAACTCGTGGTAAATACACTGACTGACAGAGCAAATGCAACACCAAGGAGGAGTGGTTCGAAAGGGATGAAAGTTGGGGAAAAAAACAGAGACGGCACGGACGAATAATTGATGTTTATTTCAAACCGATATGCAGGTTACACAATGCGCACGGCATCGACTCAGTAGGATGTAGGACCACCGCGAGCGGCGATGCACGCAGAAACACGTCGAGGTACAGAGTCAATAAGAGTGCGGATGGTGTCCTGAGGGATGGTTCTCCATTCTCTGTCAACCATTTGCCACAGTTGGTCGTCCGTACGAGGCTGGGGCAGAGTTTGCAAACGGCGTCCAATGAGATCCCACATGTGTTCGATTGGTGAGAGATCCGGAGAGTACGCTGGCCACGGAAGCATCTGTACACCTCGTAGAGCCTGTTGGGAGATGCGAGCAGTGTGTGGGCGGGCATTATCCTGCTGAAACAGAGCATTGGGCAGCCCCTGAAGGTACGGGAGTGCCACCGGCCGCAGCACATGCTGCACGTAGCGGTGGGCATTTAACGTGCCTTGAATACGCACTAGAGGTGACGTGGAATCATACACAATAGCGCCCCAAACCATGATGCCGCCTTGTCTAGCGGTAGGGCGCTCCACAGTTACTGCCGGATTTGACCTTTCTCCACGCCGACGCCACACTCGTCTGCGGTGACTATCACTGACAGAACAGAAGCGTGACTCATCGGAGAACACGACGTTCCGCCATTCCCTCATCCAAGTCGCTCTAGCCCGACACCATGCCAGGCGTGCACGTCTATGCTGTGGAGTCAATGGTAGTCTTCTGAGCGGACGTCGGGAGTGCAGGCCTCCTTCAACCAATCGACGGGAAATTGTTCTGGTCGATATTGGAACAGCCAGGGTGTCTTGCACATGCTGAAGAATGGCGGTTGACGTGGCGTGCGGGGCTGCCACCGCTTGGCGGCGGATGCGCCGATCCTCGCGTGCTGACGTCACTCGGGCTGCGCCTGGACCCCTCGCACGTGCCACATGTCCCTGCGCCAACCATCTTCGCCACAGGCGCTGCACCGTGGACACATCCCTATGGGTATCGGCTGCGATTTGACGAAGCGACCAACCTGCCCTTCTCAGCCCGATCGCCATACCCCTCGTAAAGTCGTCTGTCTGCTGGAAATGCCTCCGTTGACGGCGGCCTGGCATTCTTAGCTATACACGTGTCCTGTGGCACACGACAACACGTTCTACAATGACTGTCGGCTGAGAAATCACGGTACGAAGTGGGCCATTCGCCAACGCCATGTCCCATTTATCGTTCGCTACGTGCGCAGCACAGCGGCGCATTTCACATCATGAGCATACCTCAGTGACGTCAGTCTACCCTGCAATTGGCATAAAGTTCTGACCACTCCTTCTTGGTGTTGCATTTGCTCTGTCAGTCAGTGTATTTTATTGGTGGAGTGAAGATGAACCTGGCATGCTACCCAAATTTAATTTCAGGGATAAACAGCAACAGGTAAGGTTGTAAAGTAAGTCTGGAGCCTCGTCAGCCTGATGACTGTCGCCTTGGGAGAGGGAGTTGCTCGTTGCTCTACAGAGTTAATTATTCCTGCAATTGTTTTGCAGGTGGCGCCCAATCTTGTTATTTATACTTATTTTAATCACCATTTATCAATTTGGTATTTTCAATAGCTTGTAGATGTAACATGTTTACGTATTTACAACTTGGGACTCTGCGGTGGAGACTACAGATTACTTGAACACACTCAGTATCCTGAATCCCGATCCCATATTAAATAAGAAAACCAAACTTCATGATACAAGTAAACTATGTGATGAATTCCATGAAGGAGAATTTGTTAAGTGCTGTAAATTACCTCAAAAGGGATTGGTCTTGCATGTAGTGAATGGAGTGAGGCAATGAAAATGACAACTAGTTAGAAGTATCCCTGATGGATCTCAAGACAGGAACCTCTGTCAATGATGTGGCAGTGAGAATGAAATACTGGGCCACGTCTTGGAAAACTGCCCTTTTGTTGATAGATTGAGAAATGCTCTCTATCATCACTGCCTAAAAGCTTTGTGGAAAGGATTATAACATCAACGAAGAGGTTCATGGTATGTCAAATGGTAGTAACAGAAGAATCAAGATGATAGCCTTTAAAAATGACAGCAAGGAAGGTTCTATAATTGAGCCCATAGTCAGAATGGAACCAGCCAAGGCTAACACTGGAAAAAAGAACATCTGCATACCTACAACCAAATTCTACATGAGAATTTACCATTTAGAAAATATCAAAGTATTGGGTTTAATGGTAGGAGTATGTGGCCCAATACGTAGGTTTTTTATTAACTTTTGGAACAGATTTTGGCTTTTTTAATAACCAAATAAGCAAACAAAGACCGTATTTCTCTGAATTGAAGATGACCCTGAATGCAAGACAACTAGTAATCAGGAGATAGTGGGTTCGAGCCCCACTGTCGGCAGCCTTGAAGATGGTTTTCCGTGGTTTTCACACCAGGCAAATGCCGGGCCTGTACCTTAATTAAGGCCATGGCCGCTTCCTTCCAATTCCTAGGCCTTTCCTATCCCATCGTTGCCATAAGACATACCTGTGCCGGTGCGACGTAAAGCAAAATAGCAACAACAACAAACATTTTCCCTTCAAAAAAATTAAATCATGCTTAAAAAGTGCTTTGTGAAATCATATGAATGCCTTTCTTGTACAGTACGCAGTTTTAGACCATCTTTGTTTTCATGCCAACGCTGAATATTGGCTTAAGTTATACCATATTTTCTTGCAGCTGCACAATTATTCTATTTCTGTGAGTTTTATAACCATTAAATTAAAACTGGCATCATAATATCAAAGAGAACCCATTGAAAATATTGCCAGCAATACCTGTTCCACGTGTTTATAATAAGACGATCCATCAGGAAAGTATTCCTGCTGTCTATACAACTGTTACTTTTATTAAGTATCAGGTACAACCAGCTGCCGCTAGACGCACGTCTCGCTTGTTGGCTTCAGCCAACTTCAGTGGCTAGCGATGTATAATGAGACGCGGACGTTGAAGGTCAACGAGTTTATTGCACCATGGTATGGCCATTCCGCCCTTGCGTTTTTCATACATATATTTCATAATTTAATCTTAGACTTCTTTAAAGTGTCCTTGTTGCGGGCCACTGAATGCATTTTTTAAAAGCTATTTTTGTGATCGTTGGCTTTAGTTATACCCTATTTTCTTGCGGCAGCACAATTATTCTTCATTTCCGTATGTTTAATAACCATTAACTTCAAACTGGCATCATAATATTGACGAGAACCCGTTGAAAATTTGCACAATACCTGTTCCATGTGTCTTTACAATATGACGATCTATCACGAAAATATTCCGGCTGTCTGTAAAACTGTTAATTTTATTAAATGTCAGGTACAGTAGACGCGTTATAACTCTGCCACTGAGTAGCCATGGCCTTTCTAAGTAATCCAAGGCTCACATGTTTCGATGCCATTCTGCAGATTTGAGAAACTTTTTTGTAGAGGCTAATACAGGGACATTCTTTTATCTAATCAGGGGTCTGTTGATTGTCCTGTCCCCCGCACTGCGAGCCTGTCTCCCATCAAGTAGAATGTCATTCTCTCTTCAATATTTCCCGAGAACCAGTGACCAGTGACATGTAACCTGTGACAATACGCAGCGGCACTGTGCAACCGGTTGCCGTGGCTAGCGATGTAGCCTATAGGCCTAATAAAGATGCGGACGTTGAAGGTCGAGTTTTATGCGCCTGCGGGAGGTGAAGGGAACCAGCACGGTTATCGTGGTAGCTGCCAGTGGTGTTCATTACTGTTAGGTCGCGAATGCAGGATGACCCTTGATTTTTCACATGAGATTGTGAGAAAAAACCATTGTCTTGGATTCGGAGAAATACGGTAAATAAATAAATAAATAAATAAATAAATAGCAAGATCTTCCAGTGGTACAGATATTCAGCAGCAGCAATAGCAGCAGCAGTAGTAATAGTAGATCTGCGAGAGGTATAGATATTCCTAACATTAGTAGCAGCAGTAGCAGTGAGCAGAGTGGGCTTTGGCTCAACAGCTCTACATTTGGGAAGCGGAGGGGCTGGCTTCCACGGCTGGCTGTCTGAGAATGTTTTTCCGTGGTTTTCTGTTCTTCTGCACTAAGGTAAATATGGTAACAAATCCTCTTATAAGCCATGGCTACCTTCCCCTCCTCACCTTCTCCACACTTCAAATCACCGCTTCAAATCTCCTTGGGCTGAGAGAGGGCAATAATCCTTTAGAAGGCCCGCCGTACCCCCATCAGAGTACGGGATGAAAATTTTTTTAGTGGTAATAGTAATCATTGTCATTGAGTAGTATGCTCACTAATATCCTGTGAATATCAATTATTTACTTTCACATGTATTACACAGAGATCTGGGATTAAATCCATCATGATTAGAAATGAGCAATCAACTTGGTCAGAAGGCCAGCATATTACTTCTGAGCAAATTTAACTTGCTCACAATTTACATTTCTGCCTTGTTTTGGACTTTTGAACTTTGTACAGAATGCCGATTAAAATCTGATTCTACTTTGTTTGCATTTCACCATAAAGTGGACTCAAGTTATCTTGTGATACTTACCCTAAACACTGAGCAGGCTACATTGACATTATCTGGATCGTACATATGTATGTGCGAGTTAGGAATGGTAGAACCTCGGTAGTAGGTCACCATCTCATACTTTGGTATTAGCTCAGTTGGCTTGTTCTTTCTCGTTAAGGTTGCCATGATTGTACCTGAAATAAAAATCAGAAATGTTACCACATATACAAATATATATGAATTGAGCCAATGACAAAAGACTCTAAAAGAAAGCTGGAGGTAACAGAAATGAAAATGCTGTGATGGACATGTGGTGTGTCTAGCAAGGATAGAATCAAATATGAAAATATACAGGACTGGGTAAAGGTGACCAGCATTAAAAGACAAGATCCAAGAGTCAAGACTAAGATGGTTTGGTTACTTCATGAGGAGAGGAAGTGATCATGTGGGACGAAGCTTCTTAGATATGCCTCCTCCATGATACAGAAGGAGAGATAAGTCCCACAGGAGATGGAAGGACTCTGTAATCTCGGATCTCAAATAACTGGAGTTGGAGGAAGACCTAGTATTCAGCAGAAAATGGGAAAAGGATCTGCGTCAGTGACCATGCATGTCAGCAGGACTGATCATGTTGATGAGGCAGAAGGAGAAGGAGAAGGAGAAGAAGACATGGATGGATTGAGCCAAAGAGTGGCACGGTACATAGGTTCTTATATATTTGAAATTATTTAACCTTTTCTTAAGACTGAAAGAAAATAATTTGTACATTAATATAGCATCAGCTCTTGTTAAGAATTTTGTTATTGTTGGGGGTAATTGGATTTATATGCTGAATAAATCACCAATATAAGCATGCAGGTATGCTGAAAAATGTGGTGAAATATGCATTTAAGTATGCACTAATTTTCATGCTATTAATCATACTCCTTTACTACACACTCATGATTCACTCACATCATCATCATCATCATCATCATCATCATCATCATCATCATCATCATCATCATCAATGTTCCACTCTAGTCACCCGGGTGTGGTTAACGAGCCTCCTCCACTCCTTTCTGTCCTTCCACTTTTCCTGCTCCATTAATTCTGCCACATCCAATCCAGCTTCTCTAATGTCCTTCCAAATCTGATCCCTCCACCTTCTTCTTGGTCTTCCAACTGGTCTCTTTCCCTTAACTTCTCTTTATAATTCCCTTCTTGCTACCCGTTCCTTTCCCATTTTTTTTACATGTCCGAACCATCTCAGTCTTGCTTTCTGTATCTCCTGTACTAACGGTTCTATATTTAGCTCTTCTCTGATTTTAATATTTTGAATTCTCTCTCTTCTTGTCTTTTTAACCGATGTTCTTAAACATTTCATTTCTACTGCTTGGATCGTACTATCTTGTCTCTTATTAGTTACCAGCGTTTCTAGTCCGTATGTAACAACTGGTATGAAATACCGTTTATATAATGTTAATTTTGTTCTCTTGGGTACTTTGTTATCCCATGAAAGCTCTCTGACTTGATGATAAAATGTTGTACCTCTACTTAGTCTGTTATTAATTTCAGGGTTGATTTCATTACTTCCATTAATAATGCTACCCAGATATCCAAACTGTTCTACAGTCTCTAACCGTTCTCCGTCTACGTTCACTTGGCTTCTCTTTTTCTCTTTTCCACAGTGCATGACTACAGTGTCCGGCTCCATGGCTAAATGGTTAGTGTGCTGGCCTTTGGTCGCAGGGGTCCCGGGTTCGATTCCCGGCAGGGTTGGGAATTTTAACCATAATTGGTTAATTTCGCTGGCATGGGGGCTGGGTATATGTATCGTCTTCATCATCATTTCATCCTTATCATGATGCGCAGGTCACCTACGGGTGTCAAATCAAAACACCTACATCTGGCGAGCCAAACTTGTACTCGGACACTCCCGGCACTAAAAGCCATACGCCATTTCATTTCATGGCTACAGTTTTCTTTTTACTAATTACCATTCCAAACTCCTTCAGATTTTCATTCCAAATGTCCAGTCTCCTTTGTATTTCCTTTTCCCCCTTTCCCCAAATCACCACATCATATGCAAATACCATAGCATTCACTTCATCACTACTGATACTCTGTTTTACATGTTTTATGATATCATCCATGAATACAATAAACAATACTGGTGACAGTGCACTTCCTTGCTTGAGACCTTTCTTTGTATAAAATGTTTTAGAGTCACCACTCCCCACTTGTACACTGCTTTTACTCTCATGATACAACATTTTTATCTTGTTAATTAATGATTTTGGTACATTCCTTTTCAGTAGGCATTCCCATGCATGTTTTCTCTTAACTGTATCATAAGCATTTTCCGAATACAAAAATACAAAGAATGATTTCCTTGTTCCTTTCCAGGTGTTTTTCCATTAACGTTTGCACTGTAAATATCAAGTCTATTGTTGATCTATTCGGTCTAAAGCCATAGTGTTCTTCCTCTAACTGTGCTTCTATTATGAAATGAAACTGAAAATCCACAGCCTGTTTCCAGTCATTCAACCGGGTCAGGGTTGGAATGAAGCCCCCATCTAGCAACGAGGATAGGAATTGTGCCGGCTGCCAAAGCCTGTCCCACTCCTCTGGTGCAATGATTAATGACTGCAAGATGAAATGAAATGATATTGGAGAGTGTTGCTGGAATGAAAGATGACAGGAAAAACTGGAGTCCCCGGAGAAAAACCTGTCCCGCCCCCGCTTTGTCCAGCACAAATCTCACATGGAGAGACCGGGATTTGAACCACGGAACCCAGCAGTGAGAGGCCAGTGCGCTGCTGCCTGAGCCATGGAGGCTCTTATGTTTCTATTATATCCCTCATAAAATCATGATCATGAAGAAACAAGCGAATAAAAAATAAAAAATCACACTATCAGCTGCGGCTGTTCCACTACTACAAACAATCCGTACATAATTTGTGAGATGTATCAACCTATCAGCATTCACTGTTAAAGCAATATACACATGTCTCCTAGATAACACACAGTGTGTTAACCCATTCCAGTCTGGGCCTTAATATCCCTAACAAACGTTCTGGACTGGCCATTTTTAAGAATATTTAAAACATTATATCTCTGTGCCTGTAGGAGATATTTGCATGATTCCTTTTTCTTTGTGCTTGTTTGAGCATCTAGTTGTGAAAAACGCTGTTTGTATTATGTTAACTATCACTTGAGATTTTAAAATTGTTTATATATTATACCATGTTTTGCGAATGGAAAAAAGGTCTGACGGATAACTAAGCAAGTGCAGTTTTCTGAAATACTGTTATATTTACCCTATTTTGCTAACATAAAATGTGCATTGCAATTACAAAACAACAAGAATAATGAGTATGATATAAAACTAATAATTTTTCATAATAATAGTAACAATTACGGTAATGAAAATGGGAGCTTTTTTGAAATTTTATTTTAATTGATAAATTTCGTCAAAGTTACTCAAATGTAAAAATATTGTTCCATTTACCACAAAAGAATTCTGAGAAAGAGAAAATACAGTCTTCTAAATGGACAACTTTACTAATATGTAGACTATCTTACGCATTCACGCAAATTTGAAATACTCGGGAACATGCGCTAGGCCGTAAAACGATCTCCAATCATAACGAAATGTAAGAAGTTGTCTCGAATTCATATGTCAATAATATGTTCATTTGTGCACAAACTTATAATATATAATAAAATATCAAAAATATCACTTTCGTCAAGCACATGTTTGCCGCGAGAAGCCATGTCTTAGAGCTCACTGAGTGACAACATCTACTAATGCATGCTGATCGAAAATATTGTAAATTCTCTGACTTAGACATACAATACTGCCATCTGCGTAAATACTTTCATAACTAATACATGAAGAAACACGATGTAACCACCAGAATGCGTGCATAGCTCGTGCTCGATTTTTTGTGAATTGTCAAACCTTACTACGGGCTATGCCCGCAGCGCAGCCTGAGCGTAATTTTGGCCGCTGCAAGCTATGCTCGCAGTTAGGCCGGAAAGAGTTAATTAATACACATGATAAATCAATTAGTAAGATTGTAACCTGTAAAACACAAAAAAACAAAACAGACATGAAGAAAAACAATGAAATACACATTCCTCTTTCATTTTACACTGCACATCCTACTTTGCCTGTCCATAATTTGGTTTGTAGTACACTGCAACATATAGCCCGGATTTTGTTTATGGACATCACGATATTTTGTTTACAGATGGAGTCTGAGCTTTCCTGGGATACCTTCCAGTTCGCATTTCACGTTCCCCATAATGTCCAGTGAACCACCAATATGCAATCTACGGGTTTCTTGCTTCTTGACTGATCCTGATAGGATTTGGAAGTGGGTCTTGATAGGTGCCAGTTTCCTTTCAACTGTTTCATTTCCACTTTTTGGTCCCCAGAACGCTTTTCTCAACTTTTAGGAAGTTACAAAAGCAACTTCCTGTTTTCACCTGTTGCATATGCTAAACTCTGTCTCACTGGCGTGGTCACCTCAAGTTTAAAACTCGCCTTGAAAGCTTGAATGCTTCTTCATAACTCACCAACAAGGTAAGGGTAACATGCACTGGAAAGCAATTTATTAAGGTGGGAACACACATGTGCCAAATACCACACCAAAGAGAGAATGTGCATATGTGGTCAGGGTTTTGTAAAAATGCTCGTGTACACATCACAGCATGCTGTCAGTTTCCAGACAAAGCACCACACAATGGCACAAACAGTGAACAGGACTACGATCATTCTCCACTGTGCACATAGCTTATTGTCATCCCTTGTGCTAGTCTTTTTCAACCGAGATAGCTGCTCTGTAAGAGGTATTCACCTTGGTAATTTTAGGACCGATTAAATATACTTCTTTGCTGTCGAACTATTATGTCTGCCACCATCATCTTTCTCTCAGTTTCTTCACTTTCAAAGAGTAAATAATGAAGATATATATGCAAGATATCAACAAGGATGTCATGTTTCATCTAGGAACAGTGAGTAACTAGATGAATCGTTCACTAGCATGCTCGATCCAGCGACCGTGAAATGATTCTCGCAAATGTCACACGCTTTGTTTGGTGCAGCATTCGGTATTTGTGTGCTCGCCTTTAGGAAGCTTTTTTTTTTTTTTTTTTTTTTGGCTAGTGGCTTTACGTTGCACCGACACAGATAGGTCTTATGGTGAAGATGGGAGAGGAAAGGCCTAGGAGTTGGAATGAAGCGGCTGTGGCCTTAACTAAGGTACAGCCCCAGCATTTGCCTGGCGTGAAAATGGGAAACCACGGAAAACCATCTTGAGGGCTGCCGACAGTGGATTTGAACCTACGCACCCCTAACCGCACGGTCAACTCGCCCGGTGCCTTTAGGAAGAAAACATAATGCACTTTTATGGGTGTGAGATATATGTAGGAATTATTTTTCTCCCTTAATTAAAAAAAAGGAGTAAAAGAAAGCAAAGCCATCTCTGAACAAGCCATGAAGGCCCTTGGAGGGGTGGAAGGTAAAGGCTTCCACTATCCGTAGAATAGTTAGCTCTATGCCCACCCGCCTTTGCCCCCAGGAATTAACCTGGTACTCATTTTTTGTTGTAGACTGAGTAAACCTCATGACAAAATGCACCTCCAGAAGTGGAAATATAGTTTCTTAAATTTTTCGACTTTCTGATGGAGATTGAAATAATAACAATAATTTAATGTATTAATTTGTCCACCTAATCAATACAATATTGTACAAATTAATAAATTAAATTATTGTTAAATTATTGTTATTATTTCAATCAATTAACATCAATACAGATCAAAAATGATATTTATCACTTGTAATTTCTGATGGAGAATTTAAACCATGTCCTTCAGGGTGAACTGAGCACACCTTTATCACCTTGGCCAGGCAGCCCCTTTCTCCCTTAATTCCATAACAAAAATCAGGGTGCGTGATATACATGATGGTGAGATAAATGCAAGTAAATATGATATAATGTTCCCAACATATTTCCATTTCTTAGATAAGTCCAGAGAAGCATTTTTGCGGATCATACAAAGATCCACCGGTGATTTCTGCTGGCACGTTGTCATGGTGGAGGCTCCAAAATTGACTTCCTGTTGGCCTTTTTCTCCAGATAATTTCTCCGAGATACTTCAGTTTTCCACCATAATACCAATGATTCACAATTGTCCTTCGTGTAAAAATTCATGGTGCACTACACAGCTGTTGTAGTCAACTTCTCATTCTCATTCAATCTGACTTACCATTCACTTTCTGGCAGCAAATTCTTCCTTACTTACTGTGATGATTGCATTTTTGTTTTGACACTGTACACATAATTCCATGGTTCATCACTGGTTTCAATAGTTTTTAAATTAAGTTTCCAAACTCATGTACTTATGAGTGAGATCCAAAAGTTCTTGACACATAGAAAAGGGAATGTTTCTAACATCAAACATTTTCTACCGGGCGAGTTGGCCATTCATTTAGGGGCGCTCAGCTGTAAGCTTGCATCCGGGAGATAGTGGGTTCGAATCCAACTCTCAGCAGCCCTGAAGATGGTTTTCTGTGGTTTCCCATTTTCACACCAGGCAATGCTGGGGCTGTACCTTAATTAAGGCCACAGCCACTTCCTTTCCACTCCTAGGCCTTTTCTACCCCTCCGTCACCATAAGACCTATTTGTGTCAATGCGACGTAAAGCAAATTGTTTTAAAAAAAAATAATAATTCTAGGATACTCAGAAGTATCTCACTAATTCATGTCTCTTTTCGTTGTTATAGACCTCAGTCAGGAAGTCTTGGCACTTGCTCTTAGGCTAAGTTTCGGTCTGCGGAATGAACTTGTCCATCACAGTACCCCTGAAGGGTGTCAGTTCAGTTTGTAACAAGCTGTCCAGCTGTAGAATACTGAGTTTGCTGTCTCACCCCCTCGATCAACATATTGGTATATCTCAACTCCTCTCCTTCCCTGCTAGCTTAGCTTCGCATTTTGGTGCCACAACATTCTGGCTGAACTCTACCTATCTTACACCTTGATACACTTCGACTTTCATTTATTATTATTGAGAAGAAGCTAAAAGAGCAACCACTCCAAACTACAATGAATATGACCAGTCTGTTGCTGCACTATGATTATATAATTCATCTCATATTTTTCCTACAAAACTGATGCAACAGAAAAACTACTATGTGCACTTCACAGAGAGATGATATTTACCTTCAGGTGAACGTTCATGTGAATTGAAGTAGTTGTGTGCAAACTCCACAATGTCATGGTATGTGTCATCCAGTACATCACGATCTTCCTCCAACTCCTGCAATTTCTTTTCAACACGTACTTTGCGGCGTTGCTCTCGTTCTGGATCATCCTCCAGCCGGCCGTTGAACCTCCAGGAATAGGAAGACTGGACACCCTGCTAATAATCACAAAATGAAAACCTCTATTGCAGTTGGTCCAGGCAACATAAACTAGAATTTACATGCAGTTAATGAGATATGGGTGGCACTGAGTAATGACTAGTGCATTCAGATGTTACGATAGGGGCACTCACAGGGATGGTTGTGCTGCAACAGCACTTTCTGACACAATGAGGAGAGAAATGGCAAACCACCTCACTCCTCATCACACCCTGAATGCCTCAATTAGGGCACCACCATTGATTTTTGTGGTTTTCCTAGAATTGCACAACCTTTGTTAGTTCTATTTAAGGATACAATCAGCCTCCCAGCTGAAGACGTACCAGACACCATCAAGATCATTTGTCTTCACATCCATCCCTTATCACTTCCACATCTCCTGACCCTGCTGGATTGCCACATCTATACCCAGCTGTTTCCCAGTGGTCTGTGTAAGGTTTATCTGGTTAGGAGTTCTACTAAGGATCAGCATTGCAAGAAATATATTGCATAGGCTAATAATAAATTAAAATCATAATATCAAATATTTTGTCATAAACAACAACTAATAACAACATTTTGGAATTTTTGTGAGGTCTGCAAAATGTATCAATAGTACTTAGATAAGAAAGCCTCCATGGCTCAGGTGGCAGCGCACCGGCTTCTCACCACTGGGTTCTGTGGTTCAACTCCCGGTCACTCCATGTGAGATTTGTGCTGGACAAAAAGGAGGCAGGGCAAGTTTTTCTCCAGGTACTTCAGTTTTCCCTGTCATATTTCATTCCAGCAACACTCTCCTGTACCATTTCATTTCATCTGTCATTCATTAATCATTGCCCCAGAGGAGTGCGACAGGCTTCGGTAGCCGGCACAATTCCTATCCTCACCGCTAGATGGGGGCTTCATTCATTCTATTCCTGACCTGGTCCAATGACTGGAAACAGTCTGTGGATTTTCATTTTCAGTACTTAGATAAATGTTCGAAGTTTGAGATTGTTTTCAACTCAATAAAGAAAATAAGCAGGAACACAAAGAACTGAATTGTATGGCTTTTAACAAACAAGTATCTGTATGATCATGTGGAATGATTTCTATTAAGAAGCTTAGAAACTTCCATTCTTGAACTTCTGAAAGTACTACAATTTCAGTCACAAAGTACAATAGTGAAGAACAAAAAATTTTAATAGTATTCATACACACTGCTGCCTCAAGGGCAACATTTTACAAGCCAGGTATTTATTGTGTACTAAGCATCATATGCCTAAAGTTTATTTGGACAAAATGTGGACTTCACACTGCATCAATAAATATATAATAACAGGCTGGAATGAATAGAGTTAGCAGCAAACAGAAGAGACAAGTACAGATATAAAAACACAAAAGGACAGTCTTCACAGAAGAGCTTCTTCCTTATCAATCCTAGATCTTTCATGACTATTACTTTTGAATGAAATTACTACTCAGAAAAGAAAGTTGAAGTTTTTCAAACATTATTTAGAAGGTACATTGTATTTCTTAGAAGAAGGTTTCCTCAATATCATGGATAACACGACTATTATTCCAATCAATCAGATGAGCCACATTGTTCGAAGTGGCATAAAATATATTTAAAAAATTCTTAAAATGAATTTACAAGTATATTGTCCACCTTTCAGTACAAAATTGTTACCATTTAATAAAGGGTCTGTCAAAAACATTATACAAAAGGACATGTTTCAACCTTACTTGAGGTCATCTTCAACTTGCGAGTACAAAAAAAAAAAAGACATATACTGTATATAAAAGAGTAATATATAAAGAAACTAATGAGATAAAAGACATTCAACAGTTATAATAAAACCTGTTTTTAAAATGTTCATCGTTTTTCAGTCTTATTGTAGGAAGATGAATGCTTATTTGAACAGAAATAAGTACAGATTTAAAGGAAAATTAGTTTAGCTCGAAGAGTTTCTTAAAAAATTACGTGGACTGTTTTCAATGAATTGTCAAATGTTTTCTGTCTTATGCTTCCAGAATAAGAGTGAAAATTTGGGCTCCATATTTCTTTCTGAAGAGAAAAAAAGTTAGCCAGTAATTCACTCCTTCATCCAGCCCCGTGTGTACGTGGTTCTGGTCGGGATGATATTGACCTTCCGCATAAAGTACCAGTAGATATTATTCAACAGTTGTATAGTATATGGCATGCATTCCATTTTGTCCTTTTAAACTAGTGATGATTTTACAACTGATGAATGGACTCCAGATCTAAGAAGATGAATTAACTGCTGTATCTGACAAATGAAGCAGCATATCAATTGGTGCATCAGTATAATTTGCACAAGTGAATTACCTAGTTTGTTGAAGGAAAAAAAAGGGTATGATTTTCAGATTTGTTAACACCAAGTAATTTATACATGAAGTTCTAGACTGGATTATTCAAGAAGAGTAGTTTAAATGTGTAAACCAATGTAGAGGCTTTGCCAGCAAGTGACCACTTCAAGCAGAGTGTAAAGGACACTATAATGAAACCCCTTATCATATACTAGGCCTAGGATGAGAAAAAGCACAGCAAGGTAACATTTAAAGAATCCAAAGATGACCAAGTTTAGGAACCTAAGAAAAAGTAAAGATAACTTTCAGTAAGTTTTTAGGATATAGTATTTCCCTTTTGTATTTTATGTCGCAGATGAGGAAAAGTGTGTGAGTGTTTTTGAAAGAATAACAGAAGTATTTAAAGAGTCAAAGTAACAACTTTATAAATAAATCTACTAGAGGTAAACTTTTATATTTCATGAAATGTCTCATAGAATTCAGATTCTCATTTGTATGTTGTTCCCTTGATTTCATTAGGTGGAGAAATAGTCATGAATACTGGAATGGCAGAATGGAAATAGAATATTTTGTGGAGTTAAGGGACTTCTTTTGTCTCCTCAGGAAGTTAGCAAACATATTGATCATCACAATATGAAAGTACAAGTGATGCAGACTGAGACTCCTGTAAATAAATTATACCTGATGTGTCACTCTAAAGATGATTTGCATACTACATATACTGTACAGGGTTATTACAAATGATTTGAGTAATTCCAAAGCTGTACAATAACTATATTAATTGACATATTGTCACAAGGCTTTTTACACACACAAACACACACACACACACGCGCACGCACGCACACACACACACAGAGAAAAACTCAAAAAGTTTACTTTTTACATTTACAAATGTTCGATATGTTCCCCTTTAGTGATTCTGCAGACATCAAGCCTATAATGAAGTTCGTCCCACACTCGGTGCAGCATGTCCCTATCAATGGATTCGAAAGCACGGTTGATGCAAGCTTGCAGTTCTGGCAGGTTTGTTGGGAGAGGAGGTGTAAACACTGAGTCTTTCACGTAATCCTACAAAAAGAAATCGCATGGGTTAGGTCAGGAGAGCATGGAAGCTGTGACATGAATTGCTGATCATCAGCTCCACCATGACCAATCCATCAGTTTGGCAATTTCCTGTTTAAGAATTGACGAACATCACCATGGAAGTGGGGTGGAGCACCATCCTGTTGTAAGATGAAGTGCACGCTATCCTCCAGTTGCAGCATGAATCAATTTTCCAGCATGTCCAGATACACATGTCCTGTAATAGATTTTTTGCAGAAGAAAAAGGGACTATGCACTTTAAACCATGAGACTGCACAAAACACATTAACTTTCGGTGAATTTTGAATGAGCTGCACAATAGCATGAGGATTCTCAACCCCCCCAGATTCGCACATTGTGTCTGTTCACTGCACCGTTAACAAAAAAATGTTGCTTCATCACTGAAGACAAGTTTCGTACTAAACTCATCCTCTTCCATAGACTGTTGCAACTGCGCTGAAAATTCATCGGGAGTCAGGGCTTGTAGCAATTGTAAGCGGTAAGGCTTCTGCTTTAGTTGTTTCCATAAGATTTTCCAAACGGTCTGGCTGTGGTATGTTCAGCTCTCTGCTTGCTCTCTTTGTCGACTCTTGTGGGCTACGCGTGAAACTTGCCCACACGCGATCATCTGTTTCTTCAGTCACTGCAGGCCTACCCGTTGATTTACCCTTACAGAGGCATCTGGAAGCTTCAAACTGCACATACCATCACTGAATGGAGTTAGCAGTTGGTGGATCTTTGTGGTACTTCGTCCTGAAGTGTTGTTGCACTGTTATGACAGACTGTTGTGAGTGCATTTCAAGCACAACAAACGCTTTCTTGGCTCCTGTCGCCATCTTGTCTCACTCTGCACTGCTCACTGCTGCTGCGCTCTTGTGGCAGAAATCTGAAGTGCGACTTCATTAGACCAAAACTTTTTGAGTTTTTCTACATGACTGTTGAGTTTCGTGACCATATGTCAATTCATGGAGCTACAGTGAATTTATAAATCGCTTCAATCATTTGTAATAACCCTGTATATTAATTTCAATATGTTTTTACAAATTTTTGTATTGGAAGTATTTAGATGACCTGTAAAGACATTTTATATTGTCTGGCCTGTGGAACTAAGTGATTCCTGTAACACTTTCTTTACTTCAAAAACATATTCTTTTATGAGCGCAATATCTAATTTCAGCATGAATGTTAAATTATTTTATTTCCAGTTTATATTTCCCACTTCTTTATTGACTGAAAGAAAAATATACTTCCGAATTTCAGAAAAGTCTTTATTTTTGCTGTCGTTGTAATAGCCAAATACATATTTCAGTTTTAAAAACGTACTGTCTTACTTTTTGCATTAAGTTTTATTCTTAGGATTATTTGTAATTATTTTTGAAAGCTGATACTGATCCATGTTTTCAACTCTAATGCGGTATGGGATATACTACTACAGTCAATAATTTCTTGCACTGGTGCTTACAGTGTAGGCAAAACAGTGTACACCTATGTATGTACCACAGTCAATATGTTCGTGGACTGGCGCTAACAATTCAAGGATCTCATAGTCTTTTGACCTGCCTTTTTGCGTCTCTTTCCCGTAAGGGTTATCCGGGTGATTTTGACTTGATCATCTCAAACGTTTTGCTAGCGGATTTGCCTAATTTTTGGTAGAACTTGAAATTTGCCCGTTGCTCAAACTATGAATTCTCAAGTTCTGCCGCTGACATTAATGCAGCCTTCACAACAGAGACCGTAATTCTGCTTATACTGTATGCACGCAACTGTGTCTTGCTGGGACTAGCGAAGAACTGTCATGGCAACATCCTATGGTGCAAACTCTCCCCTATAGTGCACCACAGCGACACTAGATGGCCAGTAGAGTAAAATAATATATTATTATTGGTCCACCTTTTCAATACAAAATGAAAATTACATAGGGACTAGTTTCGACCTAGTAATAGGTCATCATCAGCCTGAAGTAAATTAAAGCGTAAATATCGAAGAAAACATAAACAATGTAAACACAAGTACAGTCTTTTTAAAGGTACATACCATGTGGGAAGTTGAGTAGAGATATATTAAAAATAATAACTCTTCCAATTATTCCAATATATCTCTACTCAACTTCCCACATGGTATGTACCTTTAAAAAGACTGTACTTGTGTTTACATTGTTTATGTTTTCTTCGATATTTACGCTTTAATTTACTTCAGGCTGATGATGACCTATTACTAGGTCGAAACTAGTCCCTATGTAATTTTCATTTTGTATTGAAAAGGTGGACCAATAATAATATATTATTTTACTCTATTGTAATCACAGTTCAATACGGATCTATCATTATGAAACTTATTTCTTTTAATTAATTTAACTAGATGGCCAGTCCATGAAATTAATGACTCCACTACATATAACCTTGACTGGTCTTATTTCATGCGAACCACTATCGAACATAAAATATACAGCAGATCTTTACTCACTCCGGAGACAGTAGATCCACGAGAGCTGGGGCGACTTTGGCGGGGAGAGCCGACCAGAGGGGAGACAGGTCGGGGACGAGGACTGGGAATCCTGTCGGCCCCAACACTACCTCCCCGTTGGATGCGCTCCACTCCAGGACTCTTTGGTCGCAGTTTATGAGGTGCAGAAGGCAGAGGTGGCAGCGGAGAGTTGCACAGGTCACCGCTCACCGACTCGTCCCTGGGCAGTACTGACTCGTAGATGGGTTCCGAGGATGTGAGTGGGGAGCTCACCAATGGTGGAACACCATCTACTGGTGGAGGTGGTGGGGGTGGTTCAGTAGGCTCTGGCAAAGATGGTAAACCCAGATTTCGTACAGGTGGAGGCTGAAGATCCAGACTACAGGGAGGTACAGCTGGATGTTGTCCTAAACCCTCATTCTCCAGCTGGATCACAGTCTCAAGCTAGAGAGAAGAACATAATAGGATCAGTTTTGAAAATATAATGTAGTATGTGTGGTTTTAATATACCAATACAATGACTAACGTGAAACATACCTCTACATCTAGATCCTCTACTAGCTCGTTCATGCGTTCACCTATTTCATCGATTATCTGGTTACGTGATGGTTGAACGTCAGAAAGGAAGGCAAACAGATTATCAAGATCTACTGCATCACCAGAAGGTTCAGTAGTAGCCAGACGTGGATTAATCTGTTCAGCCATTTGTGAAAGCACTGCAATTTCCTGTTGGGCAGCCCTAAAATTTCACACAGTAAAAATGGAATTAGACACATGACAGAATAAAGAAGACCAGCTTAACACTGAACTTGAAGCAAATAAGCACTGTTCTCAAACGCTGGTAAGGTTTCATAATAAGAACTGTTATTCTTCTTCTGTAATAATATAGGCAACTGTCTAATCATTATAAACATTAATTCTATGTTGGAGAAGTTTTATTGATATTATTTATATAAAATGGCATTTCTATAAAATATACCAAAGCTCTAACATGCACATCCCATCAGTAGAATATGGTCACATGCATGAAGTTCTTACCCTCGATCCATTCCAACCAAGCCATGATATTGCATGCTGGGAATCAAAAATAACTTATTATACATGATCTACAGTTTATCATACAACTGAGCAGCTAAGAAATAATAACAAACTGTGGAAACCCACTCATAATCTCATGGAACAAAGAGCATATTTACAATCTTGAAGAACTGTTCAAGACACATGTCAATGCTGATATTAGCGTGATATGTTGAAGTATTACCATTTCTAGAACTCAATTTACTAGTCCTGAAAATTCCCATCAGTCATGTATCTAAAATGAAAAGGCATATTTGGCACTAAAATTGTATTCCTAAGTCATTACTTATTTATAAGTATCTTATAATTTAACCATTTCCATAGCATCAACAAAATAATGCTGATCTTGATTTCTTTAAAATTGTGTATATTTTTTAGTAGAAAATATAGCAATGTCCTTGATAACCTCGAAACATTCACATTAAATATTCAAGTGTATGTAAATTTTATATTAATCATATGACAATGTAATATCATCATCATCCACTGCAGCAAGGGAATAAAATAAGTGTATAGTTAATTGATCACCTGTTAAAACACACCTTTGACGAAGTCTTCACTAGAACTAAGCAAAGATCAACTCCCAGTTCAAATGATTCATAAGGGAAGATTTTGGGTGTCCCAAAACTTTGTGGGGTGAAGAAGCTAGACAAGGCTTAAGAAAGTAGGCTGTGCAACTGTATTGTTTGCAATGTGGATTAACAGGAAAATGAGAGAAATAATAAAACAAAATCTGAAGGACACCATCTTGAAAGTCAAGTTCTTTACAGAAATCTATGGTCCCTTTAAAATAAAGACAGGAGTCAGACAAGGAGACGGCCTATCACTGATCCTCTTCAACATCATTCTCGAGAAAATCATGAGAACGTGGGAGAAAGCTTTGGAAACAGAAGGAATAAAAGGGATTACACCTTGGGAGGAAAGGACAGAACCTGGAAGTTAAATGTTTAGCTCTTACTGATGCTCTTGCCATCTTAGCCAATAATCGAGAAGATGCCCAAAAAATGCTGGATAGTCCTCATGAAATTGGTGAGAAAAGTGGTCTTAAAGTCTCCTATGGGAAAACAAAACACATGGAATAGGGATACCAAGGAGAGAGAGACATGGAAGTGAAACATGGAACAATCAAAAGAAATGACTTCAAATATTTGGAGGAATGGATACAACCAAATGGGCTGGATAAAGAGGCAGATAAGGCAAGAGCTAAAAAACTGGAAGTGGTCTACAGACTAACTGATAACAGGTACAATAAGCATGCAATTTCCTTCAAAGCTATACTCAGACACTGCAACACAGTAATACAACCAGAGGGTTTGTATGGTTCGGAGAGCCTAACACTGAATAAGAAAGGCAAACTGCAGGAAATTGAAAAAAAAGGAAAGGAGAATATTGAGAAAAATTCTAGGACCACTGGGAGATACTGATGGAATATGGAAGAAAAGAAAGTACAAGGACCTTTACAGACACACTGAAAATATCAGTTTCAATGCGGAAACGAATGTTAAATTCTGTGAACATCTGATGAGAATGGACGAGAACTGATTGACGAAGAAGATCTTTAAATACTTTAAATATATCATAGGACTGAAGGCTACAATGAAGTAGGTGGAAGAGATCAAGAGGGTACTGAGGAAATTAGACTTATAGCAGATGTGATCAACAACAGAAAGGAGTTCAGAAGCCGAATTGACAATAAGAAGTTTGCAGAGAAACCACCACAATGTAGGCCCAAATGGATAATACCCAAGGACAGAGGAGAAGAAGAAGAAGAAGAAGAAGAAGAAGAAGAAGAAGAAGAAGAAGAAGAAGAAGTGAATGACCAGATAGCCTTAGATTCTATGAGGTCCATAGTTGCCCAAATTCAGATTTCCAAAAACTATACATACTGGTACACACCTCATTCTACATCATGGTAACATGGTGTGAGAAGGTGGTGCTGCAAACAAAGTTGCATCTTGCACCACAACCAAACAATGACAGCACTGGAATCACAGTCAGGAGTGTCAAGAACAGCAAGAGTGATACCCAACACATTATGAAATGGAAGAGGGGGGTTCTGTGACACGTACCCAGACACCTTCCATGCATAGCAAAGCACAGGCTGGTACTGTGGTGCAGTCAGCTAGTTGCATATAAAAGAATGAAACTTGAAAATGAAGATCCTGTCATGAAGGTTCATGGCTTTCTCTTCATTATGATCTACGTACTCTTTCATGCATCACGTAAATAGCATGTACTGACAAATGAAATAGACGTCAAGAGACTGACAGTACTTCATGGTTTTAAGTGGTATGAGTTTTGTGTACACATTTACATCCCTGTGTCTGAAGGCTCTGGTCGACAGTCTTGTCAGTTTTGAGTGGACCATGAATCCAGCAACAGAAGCAATATTCCCTTTAGTTCTGGTTCCAGTAATTCATGCATCCAGGACAGTGTGAGAGCTGTTGACATCTTACACTGGTAAGAGGTTGCATATGTTGTAGTGTGTTAGAAACACATTTGCCAAATTACTACCTGCTTCCTGCAAGCAGATGTTTTCTTTGAAAGGCATCTTGACATGGAAATAAGAATTTTAATGGTGCAGAAGTGGGTAGTAGATGCAATGCTTTGAACAGTAAATTCAGTAGTCTCAGTAGTCTTCCCCCGGGGTCACTGATAGTGTTCTATTTGACGTGAATTATCAAAATGACTTTGATCCATATTCAACATCTTGTTAGCATTGATTGCATTAGCAAAACTGAAGGCCGTAACTTTGCGTGCAAATGCCAATGATCTCGTCCTCTCACCAGTGTCTAAAGTAACATCCTGCCTAGAAATGAACCTTGTGACCTTGCATGATATTTTATAGCAGCATTTGAATTGGTGCAGGAAATCCTTGCTGGCTTAAAAATTGGGAAGGTTACTTCTTTCGCCCACTCCTTTAAATGCTTGTAGTGAATTGCATGATCTATGTTGCACACATTCCATAATTTGGTGTACATATGCTCACGAATTCAAGCATTTCTGTGTTCTAGCATCCCACCCCTCTCAAGTTCCTTTACTATTTGCTGAACCTTTTCCAGTAATATCTTGCATTTTTGAGCAGTTGCTGCAATGGCTTTCTTTTCAATCTTGACACTGACATAAATACTTTACATTGTTTTTTCAAAAGACTGTTCATGGATACTTTTCTATTTCATTCTTGGGGTGATGGTTCATAGAACTGGAACCTGTTGCCACATTGTGTGCTGAAGTCTCCGGCATGTGAATATCTTTAGATAGTGTCTGACATTCCATCACTATCACACCACAATGTCTGTCCTTACCACTTGTCAGCACTGCCATGAACATGTTGCTCTAGTAGGTTATACAACTTCCATGCAATGTGCTTGTCGATGTTTGTTGGAGGCATGCTGTCCGCTTGATAATTCTACATCACCTCATTCACCAAAGCATGAGGGTTACAAGTCATTTTGCTAAACACACAATAGTATAAATGTATTCCACATACATTATTCATTAGCTTAGGAACAAGCCCATGCCCTGAATCCTGCTGAAGCTACAGTCAGTAACGTGCAGTATCACACAGTGATATCATGGCCTTCAGGTACAGTGTGTTTGGCTTTATGACTGCAGGCCATTGCAAAATGCTGCATTTCACACCAGTTACTTTGGTCTCTTGCTTGTTCACCCCAGAAAGTTTTGCGATGATTGCCATCTGGAGGTCCAAAAGCTTCCCTTGCCAGTTGAGTAAAATGTGAATGACAATAGTGATGGCTGCCAAAGTATACGATTGCCAAGAATCAGGATCCACCAGAAATCTGACTAGTTTAGATGGATGTCAGGAGGATCTTGGACACAATATGAAGGATACATGACTAAATATTGAAGTATTTGCTGAGATACATTTCAGTATTTATAGAAATCAAGAGAATTATCACTTTTGTTGAAAGCTTTCTAATTTCCTTCATCACAAATATTTAATGTTATTCTTGTTTTGCCACTTTTCTCATCTTGGCTAGAAGTTAATGGCAATCTTCACTAAGATTTATGCCCACCAAATCATGCACCAAATGGTGCAGATATCTCATTTTATTCTTTGTTTCAAAATTTCAGTTGTGTCGTTAGGTATGTATATTTTACATAGTAGTTTATGTCTTGCTCTAACAGGATTCAGAGTAAAGTTCATGTAGTAGTGAAATGGTGCCAGAACTCAGCCTATATTGGAAATAGTATGGTGGTGGTGGCGGTGATTTTTATTTTGAAGGGCAAAGTAATGTGATTATTATCAGATCCTTATAAAGAGATAATGGCCCCTTCTTCCATCAATCAATGTCAAAATCCCACGTTGTTCCATCTTAAGTGATGGGTCGGCGAACAAGGCTTCTCCACCAGTTCCGGTCTCTGAACTTCTCTCCTTCTTCAATGCTTTCCAAAGTATGCCCTCGCTGTTCAATGTCAATCTTCACCATGTCTTTGTACCTGAGTCTTGGTCGCCCTCTTGACCTTTTGTCTTCAAGTTTTAGATCATACATTTGTTTTGGTAATCTGTAAACTCCCATGCGTCGCATATGTCCATACCATCTCAGTTGCTGCGCTGTTATTCTGTCCTGCAGTCTTACAACTTGAATCTGCTTGCGTATTTCCTCATCACGGACTCTGTCCCTCCGCGTTTTACTGATCATGCTACGGACAAATCTCATTTCTGCTGCCTGGATTCTACTAACATCTTTGTTTCTCATGGTCCACGTTTTGCAACCATAAGTCAGGATTAGTACGTAATAGGTTTCATATATGACTCTCTTACATTTTGTTGGTATTTTTTTGTTCCATATTATGTCTTTTAACTATTTTGTAGAAGTTGGTACCTGTCTGAATTCTGTGGGAAATTTCCTTGTCTACAGAACCAGTATCAGAGATAAAACTTCCAAGATATTTATACTGATGGTTCATCTGTAGCTGTTTCCCCTCCATTTCAATGTGTCCCACTGGTTGTCCATATCTTTTCATGACCATAACCTCACTTTTTTCTTGGCTGAAGATGAGTCCATATTCTTTAGCAGCTTCTGTCCAGGAGTTTATTTGTTCTTGAAGGTCTTTAGAGACTCCCCTTCTTCCATGTATAGTTAAAATATGTGATTGACAATACTATACATGTAAGAAAGTCTGTGTGCATGCCGTTGTGAGATGTTGCAGAAAACAAAACGATATTGCTTATGAATAAACCATAAAATGTACCCAGAACTGGACTCAACAGAAAGTGATGAATTCTATGTTGCACAATATAAGTTGAACGGCTGTCAAGAAAACTTACCAGAAAAATAGGAGATGGCTAGAAGTGTCAACACAGCTCATTTAATGGTTTAACAGTCAACACTGCAATCCATCAATATTCAACAATCATTGACCACTGATCTGCATTCAGGGCAGTCACCTAGGTGGCAGATTCCCGATTAGTTGTTTACCATGTCTTTTCTTTTCTTAAATAATTTCATAGTAGTTAGAAATTTATTATATATCTCCCTTCATCAATTATTGCAATTCCTAACTCCTCTTGCTATAAGCGACATTTATTTCAATTTATCCTCTTGAATTCCAACTTTATCTTCAGATTATGATTTTGCCTACTTTCAAAAACCACATTCAAGCTTATTCGTCTACTAATGTATTTCCAAGTCATCTCTCCGCTGAGAGCTTGATTTTTCTTCTCCCACTTCAATCACTACTGATCTGCATTTAGGGCAGTTGCTCAGGTGGCAGATTCCCTATCAACTGTAATATTTGCCTAGTATTTTCTTAAATGATTTCAGAGAACTTGGAAATTTATTAAAAATTTCCCTTGATATTCCAAAAATGGTTTTCATGCTGCAGATTCCTGTGATTTTAATTTCCCTTGATAAATTATTCCATTCCCTAATTCCTCTTCCTATAAATGAATATCTGCCTCAATTTGTTGGTGGGTCTTCAACAGTGGTACTGAACTCTCTCTCTCTCCTACATGTCGTGTCAGATAAGATGGTACATCCTAAATTATATATTATCACCATGGGAATAATTCTGTAAATGAGTTGGTAGTAGATAAATAAATACATGACTGGTAGCTTCTACACTAAGATTTATTAATTGTAATAACTACTTACACAGGTGCACAGTTACACTCATTAGTGCTCTCTCAATTCTCTGTGTTCAGTCACACTAGTGTTACAGTCTAATATTTACAGACTAAAACAGTTACGCTAAACAGTTCACATACACATGCACTGCACACTATCACTTATATCCTAGGGTAGTTCAGGATAAAGCTTGCTGTACACTTTAAGCAGCCGCAATTTACACATGCCCACAACAGTCGAACAAGTCCACGTGAGACACATGGTTCACACGAACACTGCAGTCACTCTTCTGCACTGTAATTCCTTGTTGTCCACTCACAGATCTCTGTCGACTCTGTAGCACGCTGATCCACTATTCAGCGGTACACATCTCACAGCACTCTCTCGCTGGCACTCTTCACTGTCACGTTCGCTCTCAGCCTCAGATTGACTGAGCTCAAACTGAACTGAATTATCTTGCACTCGTCTGCCACCTTTATATAAGGGGACTGACCTTCCGAGATCCATTAGGCACTAGAACCCCGTGGAAACCTCTGGAAATGGAAGGGCCTTTGTTTGTGATTCTCATTGTTTCCACACTGTCAGGGCAGTAAATGAGATGGCAGCAATGCCAGCCCATCTTGTCTCTGATGGGTTGTCCGTAATGGCACAAGGGTGGGGAGTGCGACTTGGTGATTTGCCCATCATGGAGCCAGCCTGACATGCTTCACCCAGGCTCGCTCTGTTAAAATGGCATCACGGACGCCTTTTGTACCACAATACTGAACTTTACAAAACCGGACATTTCATAAGTTTAATTTTATCCTTCTCTCTTTCTCTCTCTCTCTCTCTCTCTCTCTCTATACTGTCTCTTATGCAACAAGCAAACCTACTAAACTCTCATGCAGTCCTGTTCACAAGAGTGGACAGATTTACTCATGTTCAACATTATTCTTCATTTGACAGCTTGCAAGTTGTGAGATATGGTGTAGTTGTGAGATGTGGTGGTGATTATTATTTTAAGAGGAAGTACAACTGGGCAACAATCCTCAATAGTTGTGAGACTCCAGCCAAGTCTAGTAATACTTC